>NC_092812.1:18924498-21324498 GCF_040954645.1 Diabrotica undecimpunctata
CGGACATTTATATCAAGATAATTGTATACGAATTAGTGCAACATTGAGCACACATCATCATTATTTTTTTATACGGTTTTAGGATAAGTATAAAATGTACTGGCTCCGGTTGATAAAGTGTGGACATTAAAACTATACAAAGAAAGTTGGCGCCTGTAGTAGACGTAATTTGTAGAAATGTTAGGTGTTGGTAGGTTTTTTTGGAAATCAAAACAAATTGCTTCTTTATTGCTGCTTTTCCTGCTTCTTTTTGTTGCTTCTCGTTTCCTCTTGGAAAATGTGTCTGCTTTCAATTTATGGAGTTTATTTTCATTTTCTATTTATTTTCTATTTTTTATTTCATTATCTCCTGAAATAGTCTTACCCTTTTCAACGTCTAGGTTCTTTATTTTCACTTGGAACTCATCACGTGTACTGCGTGTGTCTCTCCTGGGATACCCAAATGACAAATTAAATTCGGCTGAGAAAATTGTTCTGTAAGTTTCGTAAGACACTTTTAAATTTGGATATTTTCAATAAGTATATATTTTGTGCTTTTTTTAATAGTGAGCTCCTCTGGTAAGTATATTTTGGAAGATTCTGCCAAGTTTTAATTGCCTTTTCTACCTTTAAACGAACTAATGTGGTTCGTTACTGCTTCTCTTTATTCTTTGGAGAGTTTCTTAGTTCTTGAAGAATGCTTTCCTCTTTGATCTCTTGGAAACATGCCAAATTATTTTAAAGATTTTTGAAGGCCCTCCATCTTTTTCTTTATTATACCATGGATGGCCATAAGAGCTTTAAAGCAAACCTGAACTTCTTTTATTGTATAACTAACCTTACTCTATAACTATATACGGCATTTTTAAATTTAGCGTTCTTTCCCATTTGACGTGAACGTCGGTGTTGAATTTGTTGTGTGGTAATTAGATCACATAAATATGAGTTTTGTTCGTCAACAGAACACATTAAATTAAATTGCTTTAAAATACTGTTCCTACAGCCCTCAGAAACATTTTGAAAACATTGCAATCTTTTACAGTGACAGTCAGGCCCTGGAACATGGCTTTGTAATCTAAGTTTTTTACTTACATCAGTCATGCGGCCAAATGATTTTCTTTTCTTACTTAACTTTACATTTGCTGAACTACTTACATCCATATCACTTATTTCTTCATCACTTGGCATAGTAAAATTATAGGTATAGGCATAGGTATTTTATTATTTGTGTTATCTCATGACACAACCCAATTTTAACTAGTTTTATTTACATACAGTGAAGTACAGAATATAGCCTATCTAATGAATTATTAAAACAAAAAATGAAAATTTCTGACATTCCTTCTTTTTCCTCTGTACCCTTCAATTGGTAAATTCAGATATATATTATAGGACAAGCAACAATTTTACATAATGCCAAAAACAGTATGCTCATGAATGAATGAAAGTAGAATTTGTATATAATATATTATACATATATTATTATTATTGTAATTTGTTGGATCATAAAGGAACTTTTCCTGTGTATAAAATGCTTTTCTATTAATTTTTACCTTAGTTATAAGTAAACACAGATTTTCAATAACCCTGATTGACCGTGGTCTCAGTCCGACTTATCTTATAAAGTTTCGATTTGATGCCGCTAATTTAGACACTAATATCAGAAAGTAAGGTTACCTGGCATAATCTGATGTGTTGTTCCAGTTGGGTATGATGATCATAACGAGTGGAAGCATATTTTAATTGGTCAAAATTTGTGCTTTTGAAAATTGCATACAACGTGTGCATTTCTTCGCACAGAGATATATATTGGGAAACGGCCACCGTTTTCTTCTTCAATGTCCACCAATTTTTGCACAGCCCTAGAATTAGATACAATTCATTAATATAAATAGCAAATCGATTTACATTATACGCGTCTAAAGCCCACCTCCACTATTTTCTGAACCATAGGACTTATATTAAATTTTTGAAGTTATACTTCTATACGCGCGCTCCACGTTGGAAATTTGTACGGGAGTGAATCGGTGAATCTTACATATGTAAGATAATGAGTAAGAGAGAGACAGAAGATATATTTTCTCCCTCTTCATCTCTCGAGAATAAAAATGTTTCTTTTGTATATATATATATATATATATATTTAATATTATATATATTATATATATATATATATATAATATTATATATATATAATATAATATTTATTAATATTATTATTTATGTGATATGTTTTGTATTATTATTTTTTTTTTTTTTTATTTAAATTAACGTGCATGTGACATCTATGGTCATTAGCACGAGTTACGATTTACATGGTAATATCATATTAATTACAAAATAATGTAGTTAACATATAACATTTAACATAAAGTAGTAGTTTACAAAAACATTTAACATAAAGAGAAAATAATAAAAACTTATAATACAACATTTATATTTTGTTGAGCAGTTGACTTTTCTCGAGGAATTTGATAACCTTGTTGATTTGGTCTGTGCTGTTTAGGACCTCTTTGAAGTTAGTACTGATATCGAGCTGTTGGCGTATTTTAGCATAAAAAGGGCATTCGATAAGTATATGCCTGATTCGGAGAGTCGTATTGCAGTGCTGACATTTTGGTTGTGGAGATGATGTCATCAAGTAGCCATGAGTTAGACGGGTATGTCCTATACGCAATCTCCGTATGATTGCCATATTTTTTCGAGATAAACTGGGATAGGTAAGAAGGTTCACTGAGGGTGTAATTTCATGCAGCGCTGAAGTAACATTATTCCAGTGCGTCTGCCAGGTGGATAGATTCAGCTTCTTCAGTCTAGCTTTGAGATCGTTGCAAATTTGTATATTCATAATGGTGTCCGTGGATGATGCGGCTTTTTTGGCAAGGCAATCAGCTTTTTCGTTACCACTAATACCAACATGGGATGGTACCCATATCAGAGTGATAGTTGTATTTTGGTTTATAAGAAGCTGATATGTATCATGAATATCTTGAACGATAGGATGGTTGGTGGATATAGCATTAATGGAGTGTATAGAGGAAAGTGAATCAGAGCATATGGCTATGTGTGTATTTGGATATTGTTGGGCATATTTGAAAGCATGTGAGATAGCTAGTAGTTCACCAGTGTGGATGCTACACCAAGGAGAAATTTTAGATAGTTTGATAGGCTGTTGTACAGTGGTTACAGAATATCCAACACCACTTTCAGTCTTTGACGCGTCAGTGTAAAGAACTATGTTATATTTATTTTTGTTTATAAGTTCTAGAAAGAGAATTCTTAATGTACTAATACTGGTATTTTCTTTGTTAAACTTGGTGAGGGAAATATCATGATGTGGGAGTATGTTGGTCCAATAGGGATTGTTGGAAAAAGGTAGAGTTCTGGTTTCAGACAAATTTATATCTTTTATTAACGGTTGTAGAAGACTAGGAATAGGATTTATAATTAAGTTACATGAAGGGTTGTTATGAGGATGGTGTGATGATGTAACTAAATTATATACTGGATTGGACGGATTGGAAGAAATTGAAGCAGCATAGGAAAGAAGAAGATTTTCTCGTCTAAGCCACAGAGGAGGTTCATTAGCTTCACAGTAAAGACTTTCTGCCGGACTAGAACGGAATGCACCAAGACACAGACGAATAGCTGTGTTGTGTACTGTATTTAGTGAATTTAAGACTGATTTAGTACCAGACATATAGACAAAACATCCATAGTCTAGCTTGGAGCGGATAAGTGATCTGTAAACTTTCAGTAACGTGGTTTCTTCCGCGCCCCAATGATAATGTGAGAGTGTTTTGATTTTATTTAACCTTTTTAGGCAAACTCCTTTAAGTTCCTGTATATGTTGTTTCCAGGTTAATCTTGAATCAAATATCAGCCCTAATATTTTGCAATTATCAACAACCGGTAATTTGAAGTTGTTGATAATGATTTCAGGATCAAAAGAACTCATTCTTCTGCTAAATTTAATTACTTTGGATTTAGAGTGGGAGAGGGTAAGTCCTAGAGAAGTTACTTTATTTTGTAGGTCATTTATTCCTAATTGTAGAATTTTACTAGTAGTTGCGTTGGATTTACCATGACAGTACATTATTAGGTCATCGGCATATAATACGCATTTGATTGGTGGGGCTATATTTTCACTTAACTTGCTAATCGAAAGAATGAATAAGGATGTGCTTAAAACTGAAACTTGAGGAACTCCATCATGTTGGATGTGTGGAGAAGAAAGAAAGTTATTGACAGAAACCCTGAACGATCTAGATGTTAGGAAGTTTTTGATAAATGCGTATATGTTGCCAGTAAGGTTACATTCAAAAAGTTTGTCAAGAATTGCATTTCTAGAGATGGTATCAAATGCGCCTTCTATATCAAAGATAGTTGCTATCAAATCTTGCTTGCAATTTATTGCATTGGAGATATGGGTTTGGAGTATTACCAGATTATCTCTTGTGGAGCGCTGTCTTTGGTAGCCAGATTGTTCCTTTGGAATAATCTTGTGTTTTTCAAAATACCATAAAAGACGTTTGTTGATCATTTTTTCCATTAGCTTACACATAGTGCATGTGAGAGAGATGGGCCTGTAAGATTATTATTTATTAAATGTTCATAATAATAATAGTTCATAAATAATTGTCTTTTGTATTTCAAAATAATAATCTCAATAAATCACTGTATGACCGAGAACTGTCAATTTTGAAATACGTTTGTGTCATGTCTAATTGGCAAATATTTTACGTGTTTGGTTCATACGCTGGTGTATGTGAGTTCGAATCCCAATATGAATTTACTTTTTTATTTTTGAAATAAAAACCCCACGTTAATTTTATTAAATATATGTAATATACGCAAAAATGCTAAATTTTAAAATAAAATGAAAATTTACAACATAATCCGAGTTGTTGGTTTTTGTAAACATTAAAAGGAACAAAAATGTTCCTTTTGTAAACATATTTAATATTTATTAATATTATTATTTTTTTATTAATATTTTTATCATGGTAAATTAAACATATGCGTAAGCTATGTATATTGTCATTTTTAAATACTTATATTGCATTTTAATTTGTATTGTATTATAATATTGAATTATGTGGCAGTGAATTTTATTGCATTTTTATATTAATAAAAATATATATTTACATTAAAATATTGATTCAATCCTCCATTTACTTACTATACTCCTATTACAGGTCAAATGTTTATATACAGCAAACGATGCACTATATACCTGTATACCTAATTCTTTTTCTCTATCTGCTCTCTCTTACCTATAGCATTACATATGTAATGATTGTGCAGATTGACTCCCATATAAATTTGTAACGACGAATGCGTGTATAGAAGTATAACTTCTACCGGCAGTCCCACTGGACTGCCACAACCGTTTTTTTTTGGATAACTAAACTAAGGCACCTATAGATACATTGTTTTTATCATCTTTTAGTTTAGTAATCATTAACAATGGCGGACGAACGGCATTTTGTTAAATTATTTGAAATTGGTTTATACAACGAAGTAATACCTCATTTTAAAAGTAGGTATTATATAGAAGTGACCAGCTCTAGTTGTCACAGGGGTAAGTTATCACAACGGGAATTGCGAAAAATATAATGATATTTTAGCAACATCTACCCGAGAGTTTCTTAAACCTCCGAGAATATCTTCACAAAATTATAAGAGCTTAGGTTTCTAAATAAGCTATCAGTTGTTAAAATTGTCCTGATACGTTTGAAAGTAGTGTCTGTAGTCTGTGTCTGCTGTGGGAAATAGCAATCATCTGTTTTTCGTTTTCTCGCGGGTAAATCACAAGGATCATTTTCTGCAGAGTGCATCTGTGGGAAGTGTGGAGACATTTCAAATTCTACATAACAGACAGACATTTCCAGGTAAAATACGGTACGATAGTAACAGCATTGAGACCTATAAATTCTGGCGTACCTCAAGGTAGTGTGCTTGGTCCACTCGTATATCTATTATACCCATTTCTGATCAGTGTTCCTTAGCAACATTTTCTGATGACACCGTCATCCTCTTGTAGCACACAAATTCGATTGAAGCATCTAGAAGGTTACAAGTCCACTGAAACACCATTCAGATGTGGTTAAGAGAATGGCGAATCAAGGTTAATGAAAGTAAACCAAACCATGTAGCTTTTACCACTAAACGTCTGAAATTTCCACCTCTACAACTAAACAATCAAGATATACCGCAATCCGATAGTGCAAAATACCTTGGTATTCATCGTGATAGACGACTTACTACTTAAACTGGAAGATCAGCGATTATAAAAAGAAAAAAAGAAGGTATTTTTATAGTGGTTACATTTATTATCAATATTTAACAAAACTCACCCATAGTTTGGGATAGGTCTTGCCTAGACATTTTAAGCTCCTCGGGAGAATCTCTCATTTGATTCAGCATCGAAAGATGTTCGTCACATACACTAATTATGTCATTCTAAAAATAAAAAAAGTTAAAAGTAGCAAAATGGTACTTCGTCAATATTTTTGTGAACTAACTTAAACACCAAGGTAAATACAATACAGGATGATTTAATTATTTGTGATTACTTATATAAAGGTCATAGTCTTGGAGCCAGGGGGGTTCAGTATGCACTTTTATGTCCCCTAATTTTTTTATGTTTTTTGGTTTGTAGATTCGATTTTTCGAGGGTACCAGGCTAAAAACCCGTCAGATAATTTGTTATTAACAATTAAATTTGTTAAATGATTGTAACTCCTAAACTATTAGAGATATTTCGCAGCTACGTATGTTCTTCGATATTTCTTTGTTCAAACCGCCTGATATTGAGTTTCAAAATTAATAATTTACGTCTTCATTTTCGTTGTGTCTTGTTTATACCCAAAGTGCTTTGTTTATTCTTACTTATGCGATCAATTTTTGAAGATAATTTCATCACTCTCGCTGGAGCTGCGGTCAATGATGGGTTTCAGCGTTATGTCCAAATTCACGTCGAATTTGTAGTTTTGTTTTTTGCTTTTTCCTTTTTCATGGAAATCTTCGTTTTACTTTATGGAAAACAATTTTTAGTAGCAGTTAATAATGTGTATGCCGTCTAATTCTACCTGTTCCTGTTTTTTTGAAAGGCAGAGTCATAAGTTTTGTGCTCAGTGCCTCGAATGGTCGGTCCAATTCGCAGTGTAAGATCCAGTCCCTTCTGTTCATGTGTTCGTGTCCAGAGTTTTCAACTCCAGTTTCCAGGAACTTGTGTTTTTGTTTTTCCAGGTAACTTTTTTGTGTAAATTTAAAGTAAAGCAGACATTTTTTAAAAAAGTAATAATTGCTTTCATAACAAAAAAGGATTTGTAATAATTAATAAGTTGTAAATTTTTTGGTTTAACTTAGCTGTCATTTTAATTGTTTTTTTTTTATTTAATGTTAACATATGACAGCTAGCTTTATTATTTTCGATATTTATTTGTTTTATTTGTTTAAAAAAAAAGGTTAATCTCTGTGCGGTAACCTTTGTAAGTTTATGTAGTATCTCCAACTCCTGGAATTTGTAAACAGATGACACATGTAAGTTCTTTTTGTATTTTTGTATTGTACGACTATTTGTTGTAATAAATTTGTATTGTCCTATTTTGTAACTGTTTGTGGTGACACAAAAATAAATGTTAAATTTTGTTTCTTAACATTTGTTTATTTTTTTTAACTAACCTTTTTTTGAGTTTAATTTGAAAAAGATGTTTTACATTTCTGATAATTATTTCCCTAGTTACAACTAGCTGTTGTAATGGTTATAATTAGGCACCTCGAAGTGGCGCTCTTTATAAATTACTAGAGGTGTTTCCTGTTTCCTTTTGTTTTGTTTGTCCCAAGTGATTCATGACCCTTGGTTTCTTATTTTTGTAGTTGCCCCAATCTCAACCCCCTTGCCATTTACTTATCTACGACCCCAGCTCTCCTAACAAACCCTGAGTGCCGTTCACACAAGTAGCGTTTATTTTGCTTACCCTATCTCCGCCCCCTTAGTTTCTGTCCCCAATTTTCAACTCCATAATCTTACCCTATGGTAGGCAAAATATTTCGTTACAAGTTATAGAACAATTCAAACCAAATATTTTAAGCTTTGGTAAATGTTTCTATGTTAATTTTTTGTCGAGATATTGAAAATTGATTTACGCTCAGAGCGCGTTATTAAAAGTTCCATATCTTGTCAAAAATGAACATAGAAACATTTATAAAGCTTAAAATGTTCCTTTTAAGTAGTTCTATAACTTAATAATAACACAATTTAGATTTTCACTCTTTAGAAACAAATTAATTCGCAACTTTTTAGTGAAATTTTTAATATTTAATATTTTAACTTTTTATTAATAAACAAAAAATACTTTTGCAAAGTTTTTTTAAAGCTGAAACAATTACCTTTACAATGAAGGGGTTTTAAAAGTTAGTCGCACATATTTTCCTCCTCTATCTTTTCTCCTTCGTAAGGATGTAGTGGCGTCATGTAATTTGTTTGATTATTTCTGTCCAATTATCTCTCTCCTGTTCATGTTGTTTTGCTTCGGAGAATGAGTAACCGGTCATGTCCTTTATTTGGTACAACCACCGTACTGGAGATTTTCCTCTGGATCTTTTACCCGATACGTTACCTTCAACTATCATTCGCTCCACGCCTTCTCTTCTTCTAGTTATATGTCCAAAATATCTCAGTATATTTTCGTTGATAGTTGTGATGAGTCTACTTTTTATGTTAAGTTATGCTAGAATTGAGTTATTTGGTATGCGCAACATTCTACGGTAGACCCACATTTCAAATGCCATGATACGCTTTGAATCGGCTTTTTTTATTGTCCAAGTGTCTGAACCATAGGTGGTGATAGGATATATCTATGCTCGAACAAAGCGTAATTTTGTGTTTTTTGTGACGACAGTGTTCTTCCAAATTTTTGTGAGTTTGTCTGTTGCCGATCTGGCAAGTGTGATTCGTCGACGGATCTCGTCTTCGCATCCTCCACTATTAGTAATAACGGAGCCCAAGTAATTAAACTGCATGACCACTTCGTAACCTGCCATGTTTCTTATCTCTGCTTGGTTGTTTCTTATTCTATAGATTTATTTTCAAACCATATTCCGTACTCACCGTGCCTATCCTATTCATAATTTGTTCCAGTTCTTTTGGTGATGACGCCAATATAACAGTGTAATCAACATAACGTAGGTTTTTGATTTTTCTTCCCCCTATCGTTGCTCCACCTTGCCATTTCTCAAAAACTTGATGCATAATATGTTCACTTTATATATTAAATAGAATAGGGGATATTATGCATCCCTGTCGAACTCCAGATTTTAATTTGAAGTTCTTCGAAATTACATTAGTAACATACATTAGCAGTATTATTAATTTGCATATCGTTTTTGTAATAAATAGATTAGATGTTCTGGTGTACCCATTTCTCTAAGTATATGCCACATTTAACCTCATTTTAAGGTATAGAAGGCCTTGGAATAGTCAACAAAGCATAAATATGTTTCTATGTTAAACTCTCGAGATTTTTCGATAATTTGACGAATATTAAGAATATGTTCTCTTGTTCCTCTACCTGGGACGAATCCGCATTGTTCTTGGGGAATTTGTGGTAAGAGAATTGATTTTAGTCTTTCAGTGATGATGGTTAGAAGTACTTTGCTCGCGTGTGAGCAAAGTACTGATGCTACTGTACGGTAATTACCTACTGCAATCTGTCGGTGAACCGTTTTTATATATCGGAATAAACGTGAGTTTAGAGATAGTGCAAACACTCCTGACGAAATTTGGTTCACAAATCTACTCCTGGCAGTAGACGAAATTTGGTTTACAAAAAACCTTTCTGCCTTTACGTGAATTTTGACTCCGCCTTCGCGCAGCTGCATGGTCAGGCGTGTTTGCACTATCTCTACCTCAATCATTTGGCCACTTTCCGGTATTCCAGATCTCATTGCAAATTCTAAGCATTACTTCTGTCCCTAATTCTCCCATTTCTTTGAGTGTGTCAGCTCTTATTCCATCTTCTCCTTCTGCTTTTCTGAATTTTAGCTTTTTAATTGCCGCCTCAATTTCTGATTTCAATATTTAAGGTTCTTTTTAACTTTTCTCTGTATTATTGTCTGGGTGGTTTTTAGATAATAGTATTTCGCAATATTGTTTCCACACCTCTGCGATACCGTCTGGGTTTGTTATGGTATTTCCACTATTATCTTTATTGATCCGTGTCTGCGGTTTGAATTCTCTTGCTAGATACTTGACTTCTCTAGATTCTTACATACACATGTTTTTAATATAATTATTTTTGTCCCTTCTGCACAAGTCTTTTATAGTTGTAATTTTTTGTATTGTCTCTATTTCTATTTGTTTTGAATTTGATGTGCCGTTTCTAAGTTTTCGTATTTCTTCTACAAGATTGAGAGTGTCTTCATTCATCAAATGTTTTTTCCTAGTTGTTTTGTGTTTGGGATTAGTATTGTTGATGGCTTAAGTGATACATTTCTTTGTATATTCACACGTTTTGTCATGGTCTCCGGTAGGCCATGGTAGGTTAGCTTCTGCTAATGCTTCTCTAAACTTTTCCGGGTGTTTTGGAATTAATTTTTTCTTGTATTTGTGATTTTTTAATGTGTAACTTAATGCGAAATTCTACTTGTAACATTTTTTGGTCGGAACCACAATCTGCAGCTGGTTTTGTCTTCACGTTGATTATTGAGCTCCTCCATCGTTTAGTGACAAGATTATAATCTATTTGGTTCTTGTATCGTCCTCCAGGCGAAGACCATGTTAATAATATCCGCGGATGATGTTTAAACATTGTGTTTACTATACTAAGATCCATATCGATGGCAAATTGAAGGAGCCGTTCACCTCGTTCATTTCGCTCGCCTAAGCCTTGCTCACCTATGGTTCCTTTCAAATAGTCATCTATTTTAGTTTTTCCTATTTTTGCATTCCAATCTCCTATTATCATCATTGATTCTTTTTTAGGAATGTTAGAGATAGTTTCATGTATCAGGTAGTATGTTTCTTCTACTATATCTTCTGCCGCTTCGGATATTGGCATATATACCTGTATAATATGGATTTTGACAGGTTTGAGGTTATTTTGATTATTCGATCATTTACTGGAAGGTATTCATGTACATATTTTGCCCAACGTTTTTGAATTAATATTATTACGCCTTTTTGTCCTGATTTGTTAGCTCCTGACATAAAAACTTTGTAGTGAGTGGCCTCCCAATATCCTTGGTTTTCCCAGTGTGTCTCAGATGTCCCACATATATCTATCTTCTCCTTGTTGAGTTCATTTTCTAATATATTATACAATTTACCTGGCGTTGCGATGCGGTATTTTTTACGTAATGTTAAGTTTGATCGCACATATAAAGCTGAGTTATACTCGGAAAAGTTCCATCGATTGCCTATTTTGCAATTTTTTTTTCACGGAATTTGTTATAACTTCGGTTCTAACTATTGGATCAAAGTTTACTAGATGCCACTTTGTTAATTTTCTCAAAAGGAACCATTTTCATTTTGATAAAATTAATTATCTCTAATAGTTCAGGAGATACAATCATTTAAACACTTAAATTGTTAATAACAAATTATCTGACTGGTTTCAGCCTAGAACCCTCAAAAAACGAATCTACTCACCAAAAAGACATAAAAAACGTATAGAGGACTTAGAGGACATAAAAGTGAATATTGAACCACCCCTTGGCTCCTAGACTATCAAACGTTAGTAAAAATATTATAAAAAAAAACCATGCTGATTACAATTAACACATAATATAAGAATTAAAAAATGTGGAAACAAAACAAACTAAACAACATAAACAATAACAACAGTAACCAAGTTACCCAGGGAAACTAATTTACAAGTATCTTAAAATTAAAATGAATAAGTTCAAAAGTTAACTAGAAAAATTTGAAATTAAAAAAAATTAGTTTAACCACAAAGTTCAGGAGAAAACATTTAAAATGAAGTTAGACAAATTGCAAATCAATATTAATTTTCAAGCTTCATATAAATATTATTAGAGTTAAGTTAAATTAAGAAATCTAATCCAGAGCAGTGTACTGTGATTTATTGTTTCCGACTGTAAAAAACGAAAAAAAAACCCAAAAAATACTTACGATATTTAGAGTAATGCATTGATAAAATTGTAATAAATCCTCGTAGTTCATTTGGTTGATTTCGGGTTCAGTATTGAATTTTTGAATTAAAGATCCTTGGGCACTTTCTAATTCGTCTTCATGCATAGGCTGGCAAAATTTCTGCCTTCTTCTGTAAGATATATCTGAGGGTTGAGACAAATCAGACTGGTTATTCAATAAAGAACTTAGCACATCTGGGGTAATGCATCGATATAAATATTGTAGTGAATTAGCATATTTCCGTTGGTTGATTTCTAGATCAGTTTTGGATTTTTCAAACAATTTTGCTAAAGCTTCTTGCTCATTATTTGATTCATCCTCATCCACTGGTTGGCCAAATTTGCGACTCATTTTTGGAGAAATATCTGATGGTGTAGACCAATCAGATTGACTGTCCAAAAATTTGCCATAGTCTTCCCCAAAGTTTAATAATCTTCGAGCAGCATCTGAATCCTGAGACTCACTGTACGGTTCGGACAAATAGTTCTCCTGTAACAATCAAATACAAATTGACAGTAGAGTTGGCAAGTTAGCAGCAGTTTCTTTAAGCTTACCTGGTAATTATCCCAAGCTTGCTCGGACATGGATCCAGATTGTTCCCCAGGGGACAAACAAAATCGATTTCCTACACATTCGCTATCTAAATAACGAGTCATTCCTCCATACTTAAATATAGGTCTACAAATTGAAACAAATTTAAAAAATAGAAGACAGTAAATTCTATATGATTGGGTACATAAATGTTTAAATCTATTTCCCCAAAAAGTATCTTGTCTAAGGGAACTTATTGTTATTACCAGTATTGAATTGTTTGATAGTTTGGTACTAAAGGATAGCTGATAGTATAATGTCATAATTATATTATAACCAGGAAATATTGAAGCGAAGATAGTGTGGTAGAAGGTCTAAACGGAAACAAAAGTATATTCTGCACAAAATACTGTACTTAAGCGGGTAGAAGTATCTATCTCGAATCCAAAAAAATAAGCTAAAGGCAACATGCAAAATCAGATCATTAGTCAAAAACTCTGGAGCATATGGACATATAAGTGAAGGGGTTGCACAAAAAAGTATTCATTAATAGAAGTTTTATTTAGGAATAATCCAGTAATCAAATAATTATATACGAGGTTGAATCCAATATAAACATATCCAATATATGAGGCCATTATTTGCAAAACTTGCTCTTTGTTCGAAAGTCATTTTTTGGGAAATCGAAAAAACGGTTAAAGGCCGAGTAGTGTTTAGTTCACAACGTAAAGAATTTTATTCATGCTGCTTAGAGTTTTTAGCCATAGAAATTAGAAGTTTCTGGTCTAAAATATTTAGAAAACAAGTAATTGCAAACAACCAGTTTTGCAAATAAATATATAAAATAATAACAAACCGTATTTAGTTCAATAAAAAACATACGGGATTTATTCATGAAAATAAAAGTTTAAGATTTTTAGTCATATAAAGAAAATGTTTAAATGAAAAAAAATCAAAAGCAGTCTCAATTAGTCATGCTCAAACGAAAAAACAGTCATTTTCTGCATTTTGAAAATTTCCAAAACCATCAACTGTTTCTTCTGGTGAGGTAGAATCTGTCTTCAAGTGTTCTTTGTAAAAATTTAGTTCAGGAAGGTTTCTCCAATTTTTTCCATAGTATTTGGAAAGGAGACTGTTAATAGTCTCTTTATCTCCTTTTAATTCTTTTCCCAGTGGTAATTTCTTAGGAGCCAGTGAAGAAAGAGAAAAATTTTTCTTACAAACACTTTTTAGTTAGCTTTTCCAACGTCATTTCGGTAATTGGGTTCACCTTGGACTAGAACATTGTTGCCTTTTTTGTAAAAAATAAACCGCTTTGCCTTATTTAATTCAAAGTGACATGAACTAGGCAACTTAATAACTCGTTTTGTTTGTGTCCTCCAATCAAACACATCCCAATCCATACCGATTTTACGTACAGTGGAGGAATGCTTTCTGATTAAATCATCGTAGTCACTAATTTCCACGATAACAGGTATTTTTTTAAAGTCCTTTTCTATAAGGCCGAAAATACGATCAGGCGGAATACAGGAATGACCGACGATCCGAAAAATTAATTCAATTTGTTTAATATGACTCGGCGATTCTTCTAGAAGCTAATAAGCCAACATTGCCATCATATTCGAATTTTTGTTTTGTCCGCCGCAACCATCAGCGAACAAACGTACTGTTTCTATGTTGACATCAATATCAAAATTCTTTAAAGCATGTTGAAAAGCTGACGCTTCTGTATTAGAATCTTTTCGAGAGTCAATTTCTATCCACACGTAAGAAAACACATTTGTTGGTATTAGTTTATCGGTAGAAGTTCCAGCAACAACTGTAAAAATATTATAGTTTATTTGCTTTCTGAAATATGTTGCTTGATCAGGCAGTCTAGGCAGTGCTAAGTTTTTTTGGCAGTTGAACGAAAAGTAAGTTTTGTTGACTTTTGGAGTTTTAAGGAGTTTAAAAAAAGCCTATGCTTCTACGATATGACCACGATGCTCAGTGGCTAACTTTCGCTGAATAGCTAAAGAAGTTGTTACTTTCAACTGCTCCTTTGTTCTCAAGCAAGTGGAGTAACAGTCCGTCAGCGTAGTTCCAAAAGCGATGTTGTAGTTAACATTCACATACTTTCGAAAATAAGCTTCACATGCATAGGCTGAGGCACCCTTCGAAGATAATGGTCGAAAAGTTTCTTAAAATTCAAGTCACATGGCAAGTAGACCCTCACGCTTGTCTTGCTTCTATAGTAATGAGACTGTGTACATGTTATGGATTTTATAAACTTTTTGATGCAGTTTCTTTTTTTCATCATTTTTTGGACTCACTCTATTATCGTTCCCTAGGTAGCTTCCCAGTCAACAGACTGGGTATTTGATCGACACTGTAGCATTATTAGATTTCCCTCTTTTTGGTTTCTGTCCCTTACAACAAGCCAATATCAGAAGGTCTTGTTTACTTTTATCTTTTGACTGATAAAGATAGACATGAAAATCTATCACTTGCTTCATCGTGAATGTGCTACAATAATACGGCCGTCCGTTATGACCACAAGTTGGAAATGCCGGTAGTGCTTTTGGTGTATTTCTTTAACAATAGAACTATTTTAATAAACTTTTCTGTAGTCCTACCCAACGTTAAAACGTGAAAAACTGCATAAAAAATCAAACGATTGTCGCAGAAGCCTAAAATCATAAATTTTAATATGAAGCACTTACCTAGCAAGTTTATTCACATTCCTTTTATATGTTTCTGACTAAAGAACTTTTTTCGTACTTTTCCCTGTGGACTAGGTTTAACAAAACAACCATTGTCACTTACTAACTCCATAAAAATAAAAAAAACTGTTCCTAATTCGCCAAAATACAACTGTTTAATCGCTTGTATAATTATAAACTACTGAAAATTTGTTTCTATAACACAGCTGTTGTAGTAGCGTGTTCGTCACGTGAACCAACCAGCGAATTTCATTGGTGGTAGAGCAAACAGCAAGTTTTGCAGGTAAACATTCAAAGCAACGAGCGAGTTCTGCAAATAACTGTATTGTTCTCGATAGAATATGCTAAAGAACGAGTTTTGAGAAATTCTGATTATATCATGCGATTTAAAATTGAAATAAACTTATCAAAAAAAAAAAATTTTTTAAACTTTTGTCGATTAGCGAGTTTTGACAAATAATGGCCTCATATAAAATGTATATCTGTTTTGTAAAAAAATATGTATTAATCTAAACTCAAATTCACTATTTTTCTTATTTTTATATAAAGTTTACCATCTTATTTATATCCTTCAACCAAAATATACCACAGACAAAAATTGAAACAGTAAATTACTATATCGATATTTTTGTATACCTTTTTACGTTATCTTCATCGGTATCTTCGGCACTACTTTCTACTTTGTTTAGTTTCTCACTGTTATCTTCTAAGTAATGATCACTCTCACGGCTGCTTGAACTTGATGCGTTTGCTGTACTATTTCCAGGACAGGATACGGATTTTATTAGATGTGTTATATTCGTTCTAAATGTCTCTAAGTGGGTATCAGATTTTCCAAACTGTAAAATAATATAAGTGATAATGCTAGACAGGAAAATTATCACTATAACCTATATAAGGGATGACAGTATCATGAAACGAACATAAAAAGGATGATATATGCCTCGATATATGTGGCCGGGACCAGCTAAACCCGACCCTTTTCATAGTAGGGCATCAGGTTGGGATTGTCCGTTAGAACACATCTTCCCCCCGATGACTTTCTTTTGCTCGATTCTCAGTCGCTCGTTATCACACATCAGCTTTTGTCTCCCACATTCATGCGACCACCACGCCAGACTCTGCCTAATCAGATTTTCTTCTTTACTTTCCTTCCTAGACTTACCTACATACATACCTTCCGACCGTCGTTATTTCAGCCTCATTGCGGCCCTGCCTCCAAGTGAAAGGCAGAGCCAAGATAAGCTGTCCCGTATGCTATTTGTCGTCCGTCGGCACCTCAGTCAACAAGCACCATTTAACTTGCACTATGGCTCTCTAGTGCCTGCCGCCATTTCAGCTTCTCTCACTCCCTCATTTATACTTGCCTTTTACCCCTGTGTTGTCGACCTCTAAGGCAGGATAACTTCCCGCTCTTTCTTTTCTTTTATCGACAGCAGCTTCCTTACATAATTGTGGATTTTGTTTCACCAGCGCTCATCCATCACCATCTTTTCTACCATCTCTATCACCGACACAAACACACACTCTACCTGATTCCTTTCTCTTACCCATCTGACACACTCTACAAGAGTATGTGTGACACAGTGTCCGAAGTCCCACAATATAGGCAATTGTCCCATTCAGCCTTTTTGAACATGTGGTAAAATACTTACCAATCGTCGTCGCCTAAGTTTTCTTTTTTTGTTTGAGGTCTCTTTTACGGGTAGCTGGGGCAAAGCTTCTTCAACTGTAGAGGATGTTGAATTATTAGAGTTGGTGTTAACATTATTAGTACTAACTGATGAAGAAGGTAGTTCTTTCTGAGAAAGATCCAGTTTATGAAGCGCCGATTCTGATATCGAAAAATTATTCATACTAAAAATAAAATATAATAATTAAAATATGCTTAACCCTTGAGTAGTCGGATGGGGCCTGTGAGACCAGCGACAATTTATTTCTAATGACTCACTGCTTAGTTTATGTCGGAGTGCGCTGCGTTCGTCAGTACCTTTCCGTCCACATGTCGAACAA
Organism: Diabrotica undecimpunctata; assembly: GCF_040954645.1. Classification (NCBI taxonomy): domain Eukaryota; kingdom Metazoa; phylum Arthropoda; class Insecta; order Coleoptera; family Chrysomelidae; genus Diabrotica; species Diabrotica undecimpunctata. Next base: position 18,941,884 of record NC_092812.1, read on the forward strand.
CAGTGAACAACGAGGTTTGCATTAGTGTATAATAGTTCGCTACTTATTTGCACTTTTGGTCTGTCAAGACTCTACCCGACTATTAGAGTAACTTTTGTGAGTTCGACAAGTAAATTTATTTTCCTATTTTTTTGTAAAGTATAACCTATCTAGAGTAAGTATTTTATTTCCTATGGTATAAATATAGTAATGTTCCAGTCATTAATTTTTTTCTCTTGTATTTCGGATTTCAGTAATGGATTCTTATCTGAAAGAAATTCAAAGATTACAACAGCTCTATGATGAAGTAGAAGAAGATTATTGATTTGAAAAGCAAACCAGAATCAGACAGGTGTGAAGAAAGTGACCACAACACAGACAGAGAAGAAGAATGGGAGGAATAATTGGAAAGAGAATTGGAGGAAGGATTGGGGGAGGAACCTGCAACGAAAAAATATTTTGAAACAAATACGGAAAACCGCGGCTCTTTGATTAGGCAAAAGATGGGGTATCCTGGAGAAAACATGCGCCTCCAAAAATGTTCGGACAAAAAGTTCTAATTTAATTTCATACTTACCAGATTCAAAAGGAAATGATCGTCAAGCAGTTGATCCTTTAGAGTGTTGGAAATGTTTTATTGATGATAATATTCTCGAAACGATTATACAGAACACAAACATATTTATTTCTAAACCAAGAAACAATTATGCAGATTCGAATGATGCCAGACCTACAGATACTGTGGAAATAAAGGCGTTAATTGATCTATTATACCTAGAAGAACCATATACAAACTTGCACCAAAAAGAAACGTTTTTGACCAATTTAATCAGAAATGCAAACTTAATTACATTCCTGGATCTTACTTAACATTAGACGAGGTGCTTTTTGCATTCCGTGGACGTTGCAAAACCAAACAATTGTTGGGTTTACATTGAATATCAGTTAAGATATTAAGATTAATATAAGATAAGATAATTAAAATATGTTTTGGTAAAACCAAAAAATACAACTGAATTCAAAGAAATACCTAGTTTTCGACTGAAACTTCGTATTATTCTTTGTTGGTGGTAGGAAATAGTTCCCATTAAGTCACCATTTCTGTGCTATATTCTTGATCGACTTATTGTAGTAGCTTTCTCTCTCGGCATATCTTGGATTGCTGATGTGTTTGTATATGTATTCGGTTTTAATCTTTATAAGGAGAATAGAAAAAACACCAAAAAAGACAAATATTACTTTTATGAAAAAATTTAAAGAATACTTACACATTGTTCGTAGCAACAGCAACTCGTGAATGTCCCAACCATTGCTTGTTGTCATTATCCGCTAAATCATAAAAGGAATTAGCTGCTGCCTTTAAAGTAGCGGTACTAGAATCGAAGTCATCAGAATGGTGAGACTCTTTCTCATCTTCTTCACAACTAGCATCACAGCTATTATCCGTTTCGATAGATTTGGACCATTTATCACCCCTTTTAAAGCGAAAATCTGGACTTATGAGTTCTTCTGCTTTTTGTACAAGTAATCGTATGGTATCTTCTGGTACAGATTTTGGCCTAGGTAGACTTAAAAAAAATAAATATATAAATGAAGTAAATGTACACTGATTTGCAAAATGGATAGTGAGTAAGCAACTTTTTATATGAGAGTATCAAATGAGGAATAGATAATAATGATGAGCCCGAGCAATAAGATCAGAAAAAACTAAATATTATCGCCAATAATGAATACAGAACGGTATGTGCTAAGCCCATTATCAACTAGTATACAAAGCACTAAAAATGGCCTGACGATATGAGCCGGGCCACTGGTCCGGCTGTAATAAGCTTAGTGCCACCGACCTTTTGAAAGTAATCAACATTATACATAGTATATCTCAAGTTGGACTGATAACTGCTGTGGCTAAATTAAAAGTATGTAACATTGTGTATTTCTTCAGATTATTATAAAATAAAATAATGCGGTTACACGTATGTATTATGAGTATCACAGGGATTTTGTTATGTCATATCGAAAAATGTAAATAAATTAAAAAGGGACTCCTCAAAACTTTCATTTTTAAAATTTTTAATGATTTATACATTATTGCCTGTTATAATCTGCTTCATATTACTGAAGTGTTTCAATAGTACTACAGTTTTTTTAATGTCTTTTTTCTTAAAATTAAAAAAATATGTAATTATTTATTATTTATATTAATTAACTATCATATGAGATTTTATGGCACATGCGATAATTTATTACTTATTTTCTAGAATAAAAATGACTATTATATATTCGATTTTCAACCACTGCAACAACCCCAATACTATATCCCACCTCCTATAAATAATCGACATAAATCGACGAATAAAAGACATCGAACCAGCCTAGATAAAAAAGTCGTAAAACAGTCAAAAATCAACGATTACTGGGTGAACTCGCCAGCATCTACTTCTAATAAATTTGGGATTCCAAGCAAAAACACCGAGGAACCAGAGAAACCAAAGAAAGAACTTAAACCTCCACCAATGTTTATTCAAAGAGTAAAAAATTTAACTCCATTAATGGAGCTACTAAATCTGAAAGCCAAAAATAATTATGAACTGAAAGCTCTAAATTTTGACCGAGTAAACGTACAACCGAAAACGACTGATAGCTATATATTATTCACAAAAGCATTAATGGAGAAGAAAAACGGAGTTTCATAACTAGCAGATGAAGAATGATCGCAGTTTCAGGGTTGTCCTCAAAAATTTGCGCTACTCGACAGACACAAATCATTTAAAAAAAGGGTTCGAAGAATGTACCAAACAGATTACTAGATGAATCACAAGGTCAAAATCGAACCGCCTCATAAAAAAAGCAGATAACTCAGTGCTAACGATGCCAGCGTTATGGACATACGAAAGCATCCTGCCAACTAAGACCACGCTGCGTAACATGCACCGGCGAACACGCAACTACACAGTGCACTCGCAAGAAAAAATTCGCCGCTGTCAAATGTGTCCTTTGTGAGGAAAACCACCTCGCAAACTATAAAGGTTGTAGCGTCTACAAAAAACTACAAAAGAAAAAATTTCCCACACTTAGAGCTAAGCAAACCTAGCAAGCCACTTACTCAGTTTCTGCACAACCTATATAACCTGGCAACAGCTTTGCACAAGTCACTAATAATAAATATGTTCACGAAATACAGAGTAGGTAACAATATAATCCAAGCAGAAACCACAAACAACATGAAGGAAATAAAAGGCATGTTAAAAACACTAATGGAATAGATGGATACTATGCTTAACCTACTCAAAACTGTTATAGCTCAATTCTCAAAATGAGTAAGTTCAAGAAAATAACCATTTGGAACGCCAACGGACTAGCATAATATGCCAATGAGGTCAAAGCCTTTATAAATCACAATATTGATAGAATGTTATAGTGTAATATCTGAAACTCATTTTAAAAATCGAAGCTACATCAAAATTCCGAACTGGAACGGTCCACTGACTGTTAGTACAATTTACAGTCCACCACGGCACACAATAAATAAAGAGCAATATCAAGAGTTTTTCAACAGACTCGGCAATAAATATGTTTCTTGCAGGAGAGACTACAATGCTAATCACACGTACCGAGATCTAGAATAAGAAATCCAGAAAGGCAGACAACCGTTTATGGCAATGGATAGTAATAATATTAGATATATATCAACAGGTGAACATACTGGCCCACCTATCCCAACAGAATTTCAGACTTCGTGAATTTTTGTGCCACTAAGGGAATTCCGCCCGAACTTCGAACAGTAAAATCTTGTTTTGAATTGTCATCCGACCACTCTCCTATCATGGTTATAATATCCATAGAAATTTTTGAGAAGGAACATCCACCATTCCTATGTAATAAATTCAGAATTGGGAAATATTTCGGAATATTATTGATAACAAATTGGATACAAAAATACCTCTGAAAAGTAACAGCAATGTAGACGAAACTGTTGAACAATTTACTAAAATAATACAAGAGGCAGCTTGGCAGTCAACACCAAGAAGACCAATATCAAGGAAACTAAACAACACCTGTCTAATGAAATCAAAGAAAAAATTGCAGAAAAGCGAAGATTTAGGAAAACATGACAGAGAACATGCGCGCTCCAGGATAACACTGAGTTTAACCAAGCTACAGCTCAATTACAAATTCTTCTAAATGATCATACGAGTTACAGTACATTGACCGCTATCATCCTAATTCTACCACGTGGATTCAATACGGGGCTACCGCTTGAACATTCTAGACTGAATTGCGACGTATCGGACAGCAAGATCAGCAATTATAAAATTATAAAAACACCATGTAAAAATCAATATTTTCAGTGTGATTTAATTTATTGTTGTTGTTACTAAAATCTTTGTAAGTCGAAAATAAAAGTTTTAATTGTGAGTTCAGTTTTTAAAAAAGTGTTTTTCCCAAGAACATTCATAATTTACGGTACATACGGTACATACGTTACATAATAGTATTCAATATTACCTGAAAAACTTTTTAACAATGGAAATCACCGAGTACTCACTTTGGAAGTCAACACGGAAATTAAATCGACCTCAATTAACCAACCCTCCTATTCAAATAGGTAATAGGTAATGAAAGATGGACTAGGAGCAACAAAGAAAAACCGGAAGCGTTTGCCGATCACCTGGTGAATGTGTTCCAGCCAAACCCTCCAGACAACAACAATCTTGACATAACAAAAGAGACCCGGCAGTTTTTAGAATCACCGTATCAACTTGAGCTACCTTTGGAAAAATTCACTACCAAACAAGTTCACCAGAAGGTACAATCAGACTTGAAACCTAAAAGTCTCCTGTATACGACCTGATTACCGCCAAAATCCCCAAAGAACTCTCCATTAAGTAATTCAATGCAGATATTCAATGCAATCCTAAGAACGGACTATTACTCCATTTCATGGAAAGTGGCACAAATTATTGTAGCTAATTCCTAAGCCAGGTAAATCTACAGAAGGCATTAAATCATATAGACCTAGTAGCCTACTGCCGATGATGTCAAATATTTTTAAAAAACTATTTTTGGACAGGTTACAACCAATTCTTACAGAACGCCAACTAATACCTAACCACCAGTTTCGATTCAGACAATAACATGTTACCATTGAGCAAATACATGAAGTCTGTAATTTTATTCATGAAGCTCTAGAAGAAAGGAAATACTGTTCAGCAGCCTTTTTTTTAAATAAAAAGACGAGTTAGACTGGCATGGGCGGTATTTGGCAAACTAGGCTACATTCTTAGAAACAAAAGATATCCACAGCATCTTAAGACCAAATTATACAATCAATGCGTACTCCCTGTTCTCACTTATGGTTCACAAACGTGGACATTTACAAAAGCAAACATGGACAAAATCATAAAAACCCAAAGAGCAATGGAAAGACAAATGTGGCACATAAGACTAAATGATAAAAAGAGAAACGAGTGGATAAGATAGAAAACAAAAGTGAGGGATGTTAGACAAAAAGTTGCAAAATTGAAATGGAGATTTGCCGGACACAATATAAGACAAAAAGAAGACCGATGGAACAAAATTCTTATAAGTTGGAGACCGTGGGAATATAAATGAAGCAGAGAAAGGCCCCAAATGAGATGGGCAGATGATATCAAGAAGCACGTGGGCTCTAGGTGGATGCCTACAGCGACAGACAGAGAAGAATGGAAAAGGATTGGGGAGGCCTATGTCCAAAGATGGACCGAAGAAGGCTAATTAGATAGATAGATAGCCTTTTTCCATATTTCTCAAGCCTTTAATAGAGTTTGGCACACTGGTCTACTCTACAAACTTAGAGAAGTCTTTTCCTTCAATTTTTTCCTTATTCTCAAGCCCTACCCCCATGGCGGATTTCCTAGTAGAGATTACGATCAGTACACAAGTCTACACCCAATAAAAGCAGGGGTCCACAGGGTAGTGTTCTGGGACCTGTTCTCTACCTGATATTTGCAGCCCATGTACATACGAGCAACGACATCATCATAGCAATACACGCAGACGACAAAGTAATTTTAGCTTCACACCTAAACGCCAACGTTGCTTTCCAGCTACTACAGGCCAATCTTAAGAAAATACAAATTTAGCTAAGACGGTGGAGAATAAAAGTAAACGAGAGCAATCCATATAACATTCACTAATATAAAAAACACATGCCCATAAGTGTCTTTAAATAACCAGGAGTTACAACAAAAAGATCATCTCAAATACCTGAGTATGCACCTCGACAGTCGGTGAGCATGAAAGAAGCACATACTCAAGAAAAGAAAACAACTGGATCTTAAGCTTAGCAGATTTTACTGGTTATTAGGTAAAAGATCACAACTATCTTACCAAAATGCATTCAATTTTTTTAGTATTATCTTCACTATGTTCTGGATATCTTGTAGCAAATAATGAATATTAGAAGTAAAGTACTTCTAGTATATTAGAAGTAAATTGGCGGACTCTTCGCTATTTAATTCTAAACGAGCCATTTATTTCCAAAATTATTAACTATAGATATAAGGAACCCTAATACCTTTTACCCCTTTTACTAATACTATTTGAAAGACAATCAATTTCTTTTTTTAGTAAAATTATAAAATATAGTGTTTTTCGTTAAACTTATTGCCATACTATGGTTTGAAGTTTAAAGAAATGGCGTATCATTTGTGAACACATTGTTTTATAAATGGGAGAGATATTATCTTCGAAAATATTGTCTCTATCTGTCAACATTTTCGAAAAAAGATGAATAGCTCAAAAAATATGAAGTTTTGACTTACGGTATCTTTTACTAATTTTGTCTAGAATTTTACGTAAAATCTAAAAATATAATAATATACAGAGTGTTCTATTTAAAACACCAACGTTGTTGTTCATTTCCGGAATAACCGGAAGTGAAATGTCTGTCAAAATATTTTTTAAGTTGGCCCCTTTGTAAGTTGTGTAACCAGCTTTCTGAATATTTTTTGTCATTTAATTTGAACTCAATTCTACGGAGTTATTGTAAATGTTTATAAGAAGTGCTATTTATTATTAAAGCATTTTTTGTACATAAATGTAATATTGTAACTTTTTTTTTCAAAGGCTATTAGTATACGTCTTAAAGAGGAAAATCCGGTATATTGAAATCCATTCAGTCAAATTATCTAGTCCAGCCTTAGAAATGAGCTCATTTTTCAACGGAAGAATTATAAATAAATTAAATTGTGCAAAAACTATTCAACCGATCTGATCCATCACAATTCAAACACGATAAGACCCTCAAGTTCGAGAACTTTTAAACACATTTTAATAAATAATAAAAAAGTTATTAACAATATTCAAAAACAACGATTTTGTTGCTCATTTTGCAATTACTTTTTTGTTTATTATAAGATTTTAATTAAGCATCTCTCATTTTGTGTATATATCTTTTTCTAAAAAAGTTGTCTGTTGACCTCAAATCTCTAAATAGACAAGTTTTTTATGTTATGAAGAAAATACTGAGTTTGACGATTTGATTGTTTATTTAAAAATAGTTTCACTAAAAAATTGATAAATCCCTAGATGCCTATATATATATATATATATATATATATATATATATATATATATATATATATATATATATATCCCGTCTGTACAATTGTGTCGATTAAAAAACTAACTTAATTTATTGACCTAGAACCCAGGAACCCTTAGAAACAGGAATATGCAGTACTGTACTACGAGTAGATTTTTAATACCACCACAATCTTAAACTCACCTTTTTCCTGCTTGGGATGGCAAAGTGTTTCTTCTGATTACTTTGGGCTTTCTGGTAATTTTAGAAATTGTAAAAAGTGAACTTTCATCTACTATAGTGTTACCGTGTAGTGCTCCATTTTCTAGGCTGGAATCAGTGTTTTGGGCTAGTTGGCTTTGGTTAGAAGTTTCGTCGTTGGGATCGTTGTCGTTTATTCTAAAATAAGTGTTGTTCTTTGAGTGATTGTACACCACGTATTAACAAAATTTGTAGTATTAAATAATAGCATATTATTCAACCAGTGAATAACTGTCACTGTAATTCATGAGGAAAAAGATGCTATGGTCAATGATGCTAAGAAATTGAGTACAGAAATGTAAGTACAAAAGGATATTGAATACATCAAATTTTTAATCAAATTTATACTTTACTTATGGTTATATTTTACATAAAATAAAATAATAATAAATAAATAATAAGGTAATAAAAATAAAGGCGACTGACAGTTAATAACTTAAAACTTAAACTCAACAAAATGGAATAATAGGAAACATTGAATAATAGCTGTGGAAGAAGGCAATAATAATTTAACCCTTTCATTACTGGTGTAACTGTAGCTAAATAAAACTGTTTAAAATAACTTTAATGATATTCGTTTTATACCTATATTAAACCAATTGATTTTTTTACATTTTTGCGTGTTCTTGTATCCTTAGAAATGACATGGGACGTATATGTCCCATTAGTATTGAATGGCGGGATAAATAAATCAAATTAGTAAAGAACCAAACTTATTTATATTCAAAATAAAAAAGTACATTACACGAAAAAAAAAACATTACTTATTATGAATGATGTGGTAAAAATAAATTTTTGCATAGAGGCACTTTGCACTCTAATCATTGCTAACCTTGCAGCCTAATAAATTATCGTCTAGTTAGATGTGTTTCTGCAATTAGGCATATATCTATTTTCTGTTAAGGTTACTAATAACTCTTGCTGGTGTACATTTCAATTACTGTATCCGTATTACTTTCTGCTTCTGGTTGTGTTACTTACGCGTAAAATACTCCAGCATTTCTTAAAGAGCATTTCTTAAAGTTCGGTGACTATTTTCCATATTTTCTATATTTAGTCTGCTCCCAGGAGCCCTGTTATTTGTATTTTTTTCTCTCAATGTTTGCAGAGCTTTGGCAGTGCTACGTCCTCTATAATTAGCAGGATGGTCATTGCCACAGTGAACATATTTTGGAGTTATATTTTTGGGTTTTTTGCAGTCTTGGTTTAGATTTTTTCTAATGCATTTGACACATCTTTTTTTCCTTTTGCAGTAATTCTGTGTGTGCCCATATTCCTGGCAGAGCTTGCATTGGGGCAGCAGTTTAGGTTTTCTGAAAGCCTCTATTTGTACTCTCAAATGCAATATTTCATTAATGGCATAGATTTTGTAATATCTTAATCTTTATTAAAGGATAAGGCAAGAAGTGGAAGTGGCGTTTAATCTTTCCTGGATAGTATTTGATCTATCTCCAGGCTCCAGTATATTGAAGACTTTGTTCTTTAGGTCTTCTAAAATTCGTTCAGCTTTACAAGAATGGTGTAATTTTCTTGCAAACCATTCCGTATCCGTATTGTTTAAGACTTTGGCAAGACTCCTGTATGCATCTGAGTCAGTGGAAGTGGCGTTTAATCTTTCCTGGATAGTATTTGATCTATCTCCAGGCTCCAGTATATTGAAGACTTTGTTCTTTAGGTCTTCTAAAATTCGTTCAGCTTTACAAGAATGGTGTAATTTTCTTGCAAACCATTCCGTATCCGTATTGTTTAAGACTTTGGTAAGACTCCTGTAAGCATCTGAATCAGTGACGTTGATTTTCATATTTCCTCCAGCCAACATGGTTGCCTGGAATTGTACCTTGTTTTTTTGTAAATAATCTGACAGTTGGGCATATTTTTGTACTTTATTAATTATAATTGGGGGAGGTTTTATATTGATCTGTTGCAGTTTATTACTTTTGGTGTTAGTTTCAGGGGACTCTACCTATTATGGCGAGTTGCTAGCTTTTCTTTTTTTTTTTGAGTTTCTAACCCTAGCCCATTGTGCCTCTCTACTTAGTTCTTCTTCATCTGTAGGATTTTCAGTTTGATATTTTTTTACTGCTCTCCTCAATTGGTTCTATTTTATTTTAAATTATTTTAACTTTGTACAGTATTTGACAACTTTGTACAGTTTTTCATCCATCCAAGCATTATACAATACATGCTTTTTTTGACTGCGGGCTTGATTTTCGTTGAACAAATCCTGGCATCCATTTTAATATTCCGATCATCATATTCTCATTAGCACAAATACCTAATGATTTAACAAATATTTATCAAATAGGAATTACTAATTACTCAGCAAACTTCTCCCCAAACTTAGGGAAAATTCTAATATCGATTCGGAGCAACCGACAGATTTCAGGAACACACAAATGCTGTAAATGCAAATCGTCGAGAAAGATCTAATGGACTATTTACACAGACTCTCAACTAAATCACTAATCTAAAGGAAAAATCACTGAATACAAAATCCATAATTTATGGTTTTCTTAATCCTGTCCAAAGAAAAAGTTGTTCGATATCGATCATCACATAAGGCGTAAAAAACGAAAAAAATACCTCTTAAGCAAAATCCACAGCTTTTCAAATATACAACAAAAATCGAGGAAAGGAGCTCTCCGAAGAAGAATTTAAGACTTAAAATAATTCAGGGCTAAAACTTAGAGTCAGAGTCCTAAACACTTTAACCCTTAGTCTTCCGACGGTACTTTTAAGTACCATCAAATTCTGATACCCTTATATCCTAGGCATAAAATTTAATAGTACTTACCACATAAAATTGCACTCACAACCGTAGTTTTCAGCTGATGTTTAAAACTTCAAATGTTATTTAAACGATTTTGTAGGTACTCGAAAGGATCGTCCGCGATAAACAACGCTTTTGTCTTATTGCACGTCTTATTGTAAAAATTTATGACCAATAAAAACAAACTGTCAAAAAAAATCTAAACGTCGTGGGAGACTAAGGGTTAAGAACTTACCCTTCATCTGTCGATTACGTACTAGTCTATAAAATAAGAGTAAGAAGCTTTACCGTAAATTCTACAGCAAAACTTTGGTGAAAAATCGCAGTATAAAAACAACCTTCAAGTAATCCCTTTGGGGTACGGTACCTATGTTGAAGAACATACTAATTCGCTTCGTCAGATATTCTCAGGGTAACAGCCCCGTGCAAATAGGTTTCAAATTAAATATACTTGAAAGGGAAGTGTGGTTTAAAAAATATTAAGGACTTAATAAACTACGCTTACCCACTTTCTGCTTGGGATGCTAATGTATTTCTCCTTGTTACCGTTATTCTAGGAATATTAGAGGTAGGCAAAAGGATTGCAGTCTCACGTACTCCACAGTTGTTAAATACTGCATCAGTTTCTAAACTTAAGTCTCTGTTTTGTACTATTTTGCTTTGGTTAGAAATGTCCTGGTTGAGATCGCTGCTGTTGACTCTAAGTAAAGGATATTTTGTTGAGTAATCATAAATCAGGAAATATTTGGTAAAATAGTATTCATTACTGATTTGTCAAAGAGCTTCGAGTGTCAAAAATAATATTTTACTGTTTTCTATAAATATTTTACGATTTCTTAGGTTAGGTTAATCCTTCGGATTTGAGTGTAAAATTCTGAATAGTTATCAACCTTTACATTATTATTTAATACCAATTTGTTTCAAATAGTTTCTTTTATAATAAATATCATATGTAAGGATATGATATAATCTGCTGAGAAATTTTAGCAATATCCGTAAGGATTCCAGGTAGGATATCAAGTAATAGCATATACAGATGATCTAGTCGTCATAAGACGAAAATGACAGCAATTGAAAAATTAGATAAAGAAGCAAAGAGAATAGGGCTACAGATAAACTAGCACAAAAAAAAATACATGACGATAGGGAAGGACGACACAACAATTCTGAAAGACAAAAAAACATATGGATTGAATAGGAATTTTCTGAAAAGCAAGATTCTACTGAGTAAGCGACCAAAGCTAAACCTATATAAGATCTTAATAAGACCTGTTTGTTGCATATGCATATTGCATATTAACAAGACAGAGAAAGACAGCTTTCTGAAATTTGAAAAAAAAATAATGAGAATGGAACTTTCGTGCTTCCAAAGATCAATTGCTGAATTCAAGTTTATTGACCACGCACGCAAATAGAGCAAGTTTTTTGTGTCTAAATTACAAAATATTAATGTAACCACGTTTTCTCAATGATACGCAGTGTCACGTGCCAAAATAAAATTTTTGCATGTGTCATGTCCTAGTCGTGTAATTTTTTGAGTTTTAAGCTTATGCATGAACTAGCGATTCTGTCCTTCGCATGCGACAGGGGATCCAATCAATTGCCATATCGTCACTCATTAAATTTTTAAATTTAAATTATTAAATTAAATATTTATTTAAATAATTTTAAATTATTTTGCCTGTCTGATACAGCACCCTAATACGGGTTATTATATGTTTAGCATTTAGTTTACTATGTACCGTTGACCTGAAGATGCATAGGAAATTATAGTATGAGAAACCGGTGGTTGGTGATAGAGTAAATTGATTGTGAGTACGTCTTAGTCTTATTTCTTTTTACCTATTTGAAATGGACTCACACAGGCAGCATATTCAAGATTTGTACAATGATTCATTGAAGGTATTCATACGAAATAAACAAAATATTATCATAAAAATAAACAAAAAATATAAATGTTGTATGAAGAATTAAATTCTTCTTGATCTTCTCGCTTGCTGTTAATTGGGTGCACCCCGTACCCAGCATGTCCTTTTTTGCTTGGACGCTTCCACGCTCAATAAAAGTAACGCTATCTGAGAACATGTTTCACGTTCAATACTTGGAATGAAACTGGAACGCTGTTAATTGACCCCCGCATGTGTGCGCTCGGAACATGTAAACATTTTTGATCCATCTGGTTGGTATACGATTATAAGAACAGCATCCAGAAATTTGAAGTACAGAGTAATTAAAATGAATTAAACAGCGTTTTTCGATTTTAAAAGCTTGACTCAGAAAACTGTACATAATAAAAAACTAGATACAAATGGCAACAACATAAATTGGCTTAAAGTCGTTTGGCTTCAGTTTAAAAAAGAAAGGCCAAACACAGTGTTTTTTAAATACGAAATGGATTCAGAAGCTTTCCTAGAATTTGATATTTCAACTAATATCTCTGTAAGGCGAAGCTTACGTAGAGAACAAAAAGTGGAATTTGATCTGGAAAGAATGTATACAAGTACCATGGCTATCTTCGCTGAAAAACTTAAAAATCTTATGGAGCCTAAAACTAAAAAACATATCATTATGTTTTTCCCAAAACAAATCATGTATTTTATGCTTCTTTAAACGAGTGTTGCGAAACAGACGGGAATGAGAGCATAACCGATCAAGAAGATAGTGATTAATATTAAATTTGTTTGAATTTTTTTCCTATTTGGCTTAATAAATACTGTTTATTTTCTTATTTGTAACTAATACCTATAACATTTTTAACAAAAACATAAAATAATACATTTTACTACAAATTCTATTTCTTACAACGTTATTTTGTACTAAAAAATACTTTCAGTTGGTATAAATCCATTAAATATTTAGTAATTTGCGTTTACCCTGTTTATTTTTTAAAAATTTTATTTTCACTTTATTAGAAATTATGTTTTTTTTTTGTTACGTACTATGATTCTAAGCCATCGAAATCTTACCTTACAATTACAGTAACCTATATTTCTAGCAATTATGCGAAACAATTTCTGTACCTCAGAGCTAAACTGTATTAACTCCATTTTTTTTGAAAATTTTTATTATCTCACTTTGTACATAACAGACTTCACATCTTTCATACGCAATACGATACTAAATCGTATTTAATGTGGTTCCACAGATAGACAACAAGCTAAAGGAAATATCGACAAAAAAAATATATACATATGCAAAGTTTGCTCAAAAAAAGTGATTTTTTTCAAAATTTATGACGCTCCGACAAAATAGGTGAAGATCTATAAAATTTATCCAAAATGATTTTAAGTGAACAACATACATGATCCTTTGAGTTTCGTTTTACGTTGGGTTTGTTTATTTATTTTGTTTTATAGATATGACTCGTTTATTTCATTTAATTAAATACAAAGAAGTGTTCTTAAAGCTGGGCATTCACGTTCCGACTTGCGGTCCCACTTAGTAGGACTACTATAAATTAGGAGGAGAAAAACGGCAGCATTGTGCTTGTTGTTCTTATCATTTGAAAAAAAGAAGAAAAAATGTTGGATGAAGAAATTATTTGTTGATCGTGTGAACTATTGGTACACAAAATTGCTCAATGTCATTGATGAGGATGATTACAAAAAATACCTTAGAATGGACAACTTCACTTTTTCGCTGTTGCTGGAAAAAGTTGGTCTACTTATTTCCAAAAAAAGATACCGTCATGCGTGAATGTGTCAGTACTGAACAACGCCTTGTAGCAATTTTGCTCTTTCTGGTCACTGGAAGGTCATTTGAGGATCTGAAGTTCAGCTGTAAAATATCTCCACAACTATTGGGAAAGGTGATGCCAGAAACTTGCAGGGCTATAATAATCGTGCAATTGAAAGTTATTTTCTATTATTTATTTGTGAACTAGGGATCTTTGCTTAACGATGTCGGACAGACAGCACCAATTGAGATTTTGTTTGGAGCTGATGTTGAGGAAATATTAGTTACAAAGTGATCTCGTAGTAAATTTAATATTTTAATTGGGAATAAGCCACAATATGGGTTAGAAATTAAATGTATTTGACGTTTGGACTTCCCCTTCGGAATTCATTATCACAATATTCCGAAGTTGAAGTCGAAACGTCAAACGAAACGAGTAATTTTCGTGCAATTGAAAGTTTATTTTCTATTAAATATTTGCGAACTGGGGATCTTGGCGTAAAGTAATTCACAGAAATCTCATACATAACAGGTGCCGAAGGTCAACTGACTGAGAAAATTTTCGATGCGACCTGCGACCTGTGATCCGACTTCCAACTTCACCATTCACGCTCCCACGTCGTCGCCAGTCGGAAGTCGGACCTTCAAGTCGTCCCTCTAGATGTTCCGACTCGTACCACTGTTTGTCCAACTAATCCAACCAGCAAACAGCCCACTGAGCCCACTCACAGTCCGATTTCAGATCCAACTGCGGAAGTTGGACCACTAGTCGAACTACAAATCGGAACGTGAATTTTGTTTCATGTACCGTATAATCTCCAGGTTATTTATTCCGGTCTGTCAACTTACCATTGTGTTATCTTCCGAACATGATAATTGTTTTCATGCCAAACAGTATTAACTCTATGTTTTTTAAAAAATTGAAGAGCCAAAAAATTACAAATACAGTAATATATAATATCATTTATATATTAATATAATAATATTATACCTATCAAATAGTGTCCATCACATATTTGAAGAAAAAGAAATAGAAATTCTATTTAAAATTTACTGTTTATATTTCTTTTAAACTGCTCTCTTTTAGAATTTCAATTTTTTGACTTAATCCAATTTAGCTCTAGATCTAGGTACAGATTTATTACTGACGAAGTGGTAAAATTTCCGAATAAAGATATTCGAATCAATAATTTGTAGAATGAATTAATAATAAATCAACAGTATCGTTTCAAGAACAAAATATGATTGAAATGTCAACTGATAGTTCAGATTGTTTTCCTAGATGGCGCTAGGAGTTATCGTCCCTGACAAACTGCGTGACGTGTCATCCTACCCTTTTATATAGATATATTCAATCACCATCTACACATTTAATAAGGAAATTGATAGCTGTGACCAGCTACGCTTATATTTCTTAATTAGATTATTATCTAAAGATCATAAAAATCTTACCCATTCCTATTGTCAACTAAAAACTTTTCTTCAGGTTTAAGGCTTGGTTGGCTGTTTCCGTGATCTTGAGATGTATTTGTTTCGTGTCGTTCCATACTAGAATCACTATCTTCGTATTTAAAGTAAAATGTTCCTTGGTTTGGAACTCGAATAGTGTTTCGAAGGTGAGTACTGGGTAATACTGTTGGTGGACCTGGTAATTGGTGGTCTAGACGTTCGGTGTTAGTTTGGTCGTTCATCTTACGTTGCGGTTTTTTCGAATCACACAATGAACCATTCTGAAACAATGATAAATAAGAATGTAAATAGAAATAAAATCAGAAAACTATTTAGTTCAGATTATGCGTTAAAAAAATTTTAGTATTGTTAAACAAAGAAACATAATAAATATTGGTAAGATCTAAACAAATCGTAGTAGTAAAACCCTCTCAATGGAATTTTTATCATTATTATTATATCGACATTCTATTAATGTAATACAATATAACATAATTAATAGTCTGGCTAGCTAAACTCATATAAACATCTTAAAAGATATAAACTCCTGGGCAAAATTAACGCACCACTCATATTTTTCTCAATAATCTTTATTTATTGATAATTTACTGTACGACAAGTTGCCTATGGACCTTGTTTGATAGTGACAGTTGTTATGTAAGCTAATAATAGTCTTGTTTTAATAATAATTTGTATTAAACTTCGTTTTAGACTAAAAGTGAGTTAAACTTTTCATAAAAAGTGCTGACTAAACCAAAGTGCTTGTGAGAAACAAGCTTTTTATTGTGATATTTTTCATCACATGCATGTTTGGAAGTTCATTTGCATAAAAATCAAATAAAAAAATGAACCGCCAAAGAAATTTGTCAATGAAGGAGGCAGTGCGAACATCGACTCTCCTAGATGAAGGATATTCAATGCGATACGTTGCAGGTTTGTTAGGAAGACATCAATCATTCTAGCATCAGTCTCAAGATGAGGCGATATAATGAAATAGGGTCGTACCATCGAAGACCAGGGCAATGGAGAAAACGTTGCACTAATCAAATTGATGATCGTTTTTTGAGACAACGTGCTCTCAGAGATAGGAGAGTTACCAGCAATTTGCTAAAAAATGAACTAGTAGATGTTCGAAATGTCGCGATATCGTCTCGAACAGTTAGAAGACGTTTACATGAAGCAGAATTGAGCAACAGGAAACTGGCCAAAAAACCCTTGCTTACCAGAGAACACAGGGTTCAGAAATTGAATTTTGCAAGATTGCATCAAAATTGTACCATCGATGATTGGAAACGAGTTCTTTTCTCCGATGAGACTAGAGTAAGCCTAAAAGCTCCAGATGGTCATGAGCGTGTCTGGCGAAGGCGAAGAAAAAGGTTTGCCAGCTGCAATATCTCTCCTAAAGTACCTTTTGGTGGTGGCTCTAAAATGTTTTGGGGGGGAATTTGTTTTAAAGCTCGTACGGAGTTGGTCCCCATATGTACGAGGTCTATGAATGCCCATTATTACTTAGATAACATTATTGTCGAACATGTAATTCCTTTTGCTTCGTTTCTTCGACCTAATTTTTTATTCATGCAAGATAACGCTCGTCCTCATGTTACTCGACAGGTTATTGGCTACCTAAATGATGTTGATATTCCATTATTAGAGTAGCCACCTAACAGTCCGGACATGAATCCTATAGAGCATCTATGGAACAATCACAACCAACTCATTGAGGCCGTTATTGAAGAATGGGAGAATATTCCGCAAGCTTTTGTTGAACATTTGATATCAAGCATGCCTCGACGCATAAATGCAGTCATAAGAAGTAGAGGAGGGCCTACACGGTATTAGTTTTGACCCAGTATTAGTATTAGTATTTAGTTTTTGAATTCCGTTTTTGAAATAGTAAAATCGCGTTGCTTTTAAACCCTTTATCTTTGGCGCATCTCATTTTTAAAGGAACTGTTCTTAAATTTTGTTTGTCTAAACTTGAACTCTTAATCTGCCAAATGGTTCTTTTTATATTTATGATTATGTATTGAGTTGTTTGCGAGTTTGTCGAGTCATTTTAATTGTTTATAAGCTTAAAATCACTGTACTTTTGCAAACTCATTTTGCAATATTTAACAAAAACTTTTTAATCGCTAAATGATTTAGTTGGATAACATAAGCCTTTTTCTTCAATTTGATGCTTTCATAATTCATGTAGACTCAATAGTTTACGCATAATAACGTCGTTGATAAAAACTTTTTGGGATAAACAATCTAAATTTTGCAATAACTATTAGGTGAAACTTCTTGAAATTTTGAGAGGGTGGTTTTAGTTGGTAGGCAGGATAATAGATACTTGAATCTTTGGCACTGCTATCTTTAGTACTTTAAATTAAACTAAAACCCAAATTTTAGGGACTCAAAATGGAGGTAGCATAAAAAATTTTCAAAACCCGCCCCCCTCAGACAAATTCTGGGTGCGCCACTGATTTCACTTGAAAATAATACATTGTCGTTGAAGCAACTCTCCTCAATTAAATCATTTTTCTTCTGAAAATATCGAAAGCAATAATGAAGTTATTAATTTCATCACTATAAATTTACACGACAATTTATAATCAGAAAATGATCGAAAGTTGAAGCTCACGTGCATGAAGTCGTTAAATTCCGAAATAGAAACGATGGATAAACAAACCGATAGAAAAGCCCTAATCTCTAAATATAACTTTTAAAGCTGTCGAACTGACTAGAAAATTTCCGAAGGAAATGTCTATAAACAATGTGAAGTAGGAACACAATCACAGGTCATTTACTCCATTAATTCATTCGCCTGGTCCGAACATGAAATATAAAATGTCGAATCTATTTATGGATCGAAATCACCGCCTATATTTGCGTTAACAGATTCTATTTGCAATTCACGAAGTGAACTTTTACCTTTTGTTCTTTTTTAAATTTCGATCAGAAGCGTTAATGAACATGAGTATGTAATTTAATAGCAATAAGACTGAAGACCTAACAATTTGACAGTAAAACAATTAATAATATATTTAAATCAGATATAATTACAGATAGCTAGGAATAATAAGAGAAAAATTCGAGAAACAATACTTAGAATAACAACTAAATATTATGTGAGTCTGTTAGAAATTGCTGCAGTCATCCTCTCTATTTAATATAAAATTTTTGATAAAATTTATTGGTTAGGGTGGTACTACTGAAGACATTTACGTACTCTGTCAAACGTAATACATTAGATTAGGGTATTATGATAGCAGCGTTACATCACCCTTGTCGGTAGTGAGATTCTGAAGCATCTTGAAAAATCTAAAAGGTCTTCCAGCTTCTCATTTACATAATATCGAAGGTTCGTGATGTGGAAAATGGTTGACTACTTTTGTTTATGTCGACAGACAAAATTAGTCAGGTATGGGCTTTGTGATTTTTGTCGATTCTTTTATTATTTTTCACGTTTTATCAATCTCAAGAATATTCTCTTTCAGTATTTACTATAAACACCATATTATCAGAATTTACTAAAGACCAAATAATGTAACTTTAAAATTTCCCTATTATATGATTCAACATAATGAGAATAAATAAGGACTAAAAGACTACAAGCCCATGGGACCTTTTTAATAGGTCATTTGACCCAACATGAATCACCAATATTATAAATCAATACTACAATGCCAACTGAGATATTCATTTTTGCACAAGTGAAAAACAATCAATAATATTTGTGTCATCATCATCCAGCCTCCATTTATCACGTCCACTGCTGGACATAGTCGTCCCTTAAACTCCTCCATTCTTTACGATTTTGTGCTGTTTGTTGCCAATTTTTGGTAATACGCCTGATATCGTCAGCCCAACGTGTAGATGGTCTTCCTCTACTACGTTTGTCTGCTCTTGGCCTCCAATTTGTAATTTTGCTCGTCCATCGTGAGTCGTGCATTCTCGCTACATGGCCTGCTCAGTTTCGTTTCAGTTCCACATCAGCAATACTCGTCCTTCTTCGCAGATCTTTGTTTCTTATTCAGTCCCGCAACGTCACTCCCAGCATAGACCGTTCCATTCGTCTCTGTGCCACTCTCAATTTCGAAGCCGTAGTTAGAGTCATAGTTTCTGCCCCATAGGACATGACCGGTAATACGCATTGGCAAAGGCTGCCCACGCCAAAGTAATTCGTTTTTGGATTTCGCATGTTTGGTTATCCCTGTTGATTCTTATTTTATGACCCAAATACGTATATTTCTCCACTTTGCTCCAGTTCTAACACTTTGTCTTAAATAGTTAAATGATTATTGGGGACCATATTTATCATAAACTTAGTTTTGGTCAAGTTCATTCTTTCTAAGGCCCAGCTTCGTATATTCAAAGTCCAATTCATTTAACATATCTGTGGCTTCTCCTAAATTATCTGTGATAAGGACAATGAATAATTTCGGTGACAATGTATATATCTCCTTACCTTATTCCGCGTTTTATTTTTATTGGTCGGGTTTTATCGTAAATCTTAACAGTCATAGTGGCATTTTTGTAAATAAGTTCACTATACCTATGGTCAATCCTACTGTCATTCATTGCTTCTATAGCGATCTTGTCGAACGCTTTATGAAAATCTATTTAAGTGAGGACAAGAGGTTTATTGTATTCTATAGATTTTTCAATGAGTGTCTTAACTGTATATAGGTGATCATTAGTACCATAATTTAAACGGAATCCTGCCTGCTCTCTTGGTTGGCAGAAATCTAACTTTTTTTTCAATCTTGATGTCACCTAGTGAAGAGCTTGTATATGTGGTTCAACAGGCTAATAGGTCTATAATTTTCTAGATCCGTTCTATCTCCTTTTTTATGCAAAAGGATGGTTATAACATTGTTCCATTCTTTGGGCACCTCTCTTTGCTGCAAACATAGATCAAACAGTTTCCTTATTTTATTTAATACCATATCTCCTCCATTTATGATAGCTTCTATTACAATTCCATCCTCTCCTGGGGCTTTGTTATTTTTCATTTTTCTTAATGCTTGTCGAATCTCATCTACCTTTATCCCTGGCATTAGTTCGGAACCTTGATTTATGATCTTCTTTGAAACGGATGTTTGTATTCCTGTTTGATCTTCTCGTCTACTTCCATATAATTCCTCGTAAAACTCTTTGACGACCAGTATTATCTCTTCTCTATGTGATATTATTTCATTTTGTTTGTTTCTTAATTTATGAATTTTGCATTTCCCATTCGTTAGTTTCTACGTAGAACTTTGAGGCTGTTATTTTCCTCTATAGTGCGTTTAATATTATCGGTTTTAAATTTCCTTAAATCTCTCCTAATTGCCTGCGAAACAGTTTTATTCATTTCTCTTGGAGCGTGGCTGTCAGTATTCTTATCGCTTCTCATTTGTCTTCTTTTGTCCAGCAGCGTTTCAGTATCTGGACTTATTTTACTATCTGATTTTCTTCTAGAACAGTGCACTCGGTGACTTTCTTGTAAGACGTTTATGATGCAATTATTTAAGTCGTTAAGATCGTTCTCGGAGGTTTCATGCAGTACTAGCTTATTATTGATGTGCCTGATATTGGTTGATATCTAATGGAGGTGTCCAGATACCATGAGATTTATTTTTAATCATTATGTTCCTTTCTCTTTTTATGTTGATTTGGGCTTTCGTATCATTCTGTGATCACTGCTTGTGGTGAACTTGTTAAGTACTGTTACATCTTTAATTATTGGTTTTTGTTTGTCACTTATGATGTAGTCGATTTCGTTCCTTGTTCTACAATTTGGGATTTCCCAGGTCCATCTTCTATGCATCTTTTTGTGAAAGAAGCTGATCATGTTGAATAAATTATTCTGGAGTAGGAATTCTAGTAGTCATTTCTTCTTGGAAAACCAAATTTGCTCAAGGATGTTTCTAACTCTGCTTCTTTTACACCTATTTTTGCGTTGAAATCGCCACATAAAATTGTGAATTGAGAAAGTCATTAAGCGCAGTAGGTATATCGTCATAAACATTTCGATTTCTTCGTCTGTATGGTCTGTTGTTGGAGCGTATACTTGGATAATTTTGAGTTTATATCTACTGTTCAACTTCAGAATAAGATATGCCACTCTAGATGATATACTTTGGATGTTTATTATCTTATTCGCGTAGTTTTTAAGGACAAAAAAACCGATGCCTCCAATTGATGTAGTTTCAGAGCCAATCTGATGGAATATATATCTTGATTTCAGTGTTTTCAAAGTTTCATCTCTTTTTCTAACTTCGCTGATACCTATGACATCCCATTTAATTTTATTCACTTTAGTTTCCATTTCTGTGAATCTCTCCTCGGACAGTAGACTTCTGGCATTGTAGGTACTAACGTAAAAAGTTATGGGGTTTTTTGGTTTCCGTATAATCAGTTTTTTGTCCCCCCCCCCCCAGCATCCTTGGGACAGAACAATAAATCAGTGTGAGACTTTGGACGCATCCTACTCACCTGGGGTAAATCTCTATTTGTTTTAAAATCTGACTTCGCGGTTTTACTAATTGTGTAAAGCGTGTTAATTCCTGAACTTAGACATATCACTCTTTACACTAAACATTATTTAAGAGATAGGAAGACTAAAGCCGGCTTTCCATTTGTGCAACTGCGCATGCAACTACGCATCCGCCTTACATACCTTATGCGCTTGCACAGATGCATGCTACCTGCTTGCAACTTGCGTGTTGCGTGTACCGAATTTCCATTTATGCGTCTAACTTTTTAGTGTACCTAGATATGGAGAGTGATGAACAAGCTGTTACAATTGCAGCGGCAGTACTAATTATTGTTAATGATAATAATCAGCGAAAAAAACGAAAGAAGCATTCATACTGGATAAACCCGTTTGTCCAAAGAAGGAAAGAAACTTTGAGTATCATGGATGAAGTAAGGCTGGCGCAAAGTTCTCTTTTTAAGAATTTCACTCGGATGTCACCTACTGATTTTGAATTACTTTTGACGCTGGTTGGCCCAATAATATGTAAAAGAAACACCTATTTTCGTAAAGCAATTCCAGAGGCGACAAGGCTCGCAATATTATTGAGGTATGCAGCGAGTGGAGATAGCTTCGCGAGTTTAATGTACACTTTTAAAATTTCAACCCCAAGTATCTCTCACATAATAAAAGATGTAGCTCTAGCTGTTGTGAAAGTTCTACAGGAATATGTACAGACAATTATGTAATTGTAATTATTGTAAAATATTTTTATTTCATATGTAATTTTCATTCTTAAAACATAAAACTACATTAAGCTTGCTATTCTGCTTAAAAGTTCATTTTTCGCATTTTTCGTTTGACCACTCCATTTCAAAATAGTACATGTGCTTCAAACCGCGATTAAAAACTAACTAAAAGGCAGATAGATGCATATGTATCCCGCTATCAGATCGGAAGACACGCGCACAATTGCAACCACCTCGTGCGCACTGATTTTCTGCATGCCTCTCTTCTTGCGTCTTCATGCCTCTATTGTGAGGTCGCCGCATGCGGCTATTATGCATGCGCAGTTGCACAAATGGAAAGCCCGCTTAAGTGTGTTAAGTCCCACAATTTTCCCACTTAACCATGACGTAACACACTGAGCACTATTAAGTTATTATTGAGTAGCATATTGACTAGGTCATTTCAATGTTGAATGAACAACATAACTCTTTGAAGATTTCAGTTGTAGTCTTCTTCTGTGATTATTTTGTTGTTTTAGTTGAAGGAATTTAGTTAAAAGTTTAACCATGTCGTCGAGATCACAGCGCATACTGGACATGTTAAAAAACGATGAACTTAAACCGGAAGACAGTCCAAGCCGTGGAAAGTTTTATTTAAATTTTTAATATTGCTGAAGACTTTGGAACTTATTACCAATGATCTATTCAACTTTTAATTACAAAAACATGTATTACATAATTTCTATGGTAAGAATTAGGCGTTTCACTTTTACAAGAAAAAAAACTTATAAAGCTCTCTGTTACTTTTTAATAGATCGTTGATAATACGACTGTTTTTCTTAACACTAACGTACTGTAGTGAGCTACAGCTATTCGCTTTTGCTTAACAATTGTTTTCTGCTCGAAATAGTAAAGAGGGGGAAATGCAACTCTCCTCCAGAGTAAAACATGATTTTTTTATCGGGTAAAATTTGAAAAATTGTATATTGTTTCCAAAGCAAAACTAATTTTCTTCATTTAAAGAGATAATTTCTGAAATTTTACTTTTATTATGATCTGTTGAATATTCCCTTCCGTTAGCATTAGCAACAGGAAATAATGGCACCTTTTCTCCCGTTGATGTATAACAGAAAGTGTTCTTTTCGGTAGAAGATGACAAAAAAATTTTTTTAGGTTTAAGTCCTGCTTCAAATATTAATTATATGAACTGATTAATTCAGGCAACTTAGACAAAGATGCCAACTACAATCTAGTCGAAGACCTGCTTCCTTATGAGTCATCAGGTATTGAATACGAGGCTGTAGATAAAAAAAGAAAGTCGATGGTCAGTAAGACCTACACAGATTTGGTACCAATAACTGCTAATTATTTGGAATAGATAGACAAACAGAACCAACCGTTTTACCTTGTGAAAAAGAAAACTCTGTTGAGATCCCCAGTACTTGTATTAAAGCAATACCTGCGCAAGTTCCCCTTACAAAGGCTGGAACTATAAGAAAGAGATGATTAAAAAGCGAAAGTAGGAGAGTAAGAGAAGAAAGAAAGATTTCGAGAAGGCATGGAATACAAAACAATCAAAGGAAAGCCAATAACAGCTAGAAAGTCAAAAAATTTAGATTTGTGTAGGAACAAGTGTGCTGAAAAGGTTCCGGACAATGTCTTTAAAAAGGTCTTCGCAGATGATTGGAAGATGAATGACTATAAAAGGAGGTGTAGTTATATAGCGTCATTGTTATAGTTAGATGATCCTAAGAGAAGAAGAGAAAGGAAAGAAAACAGTGACAAATTTAGGTAGACTAGTGCCAAGTATCACATTGAACTTGATGGTAACAGAGTTGTTGGCAAGAACTGTTTTTTAAAAGTATTCGGAGAAAGTCGGAGATTGCTAGAAACTATTGTTCATAAGAAAAGATTCTCTTCCCACTCCACTCATGCATAGTTATGTAGCCTTCTACAAATGCCAACTTAGGACTTTCAACCTAACAGTCTACGACTGCAGTGATGTCACAACTTAGTGTTACCTTTGGTATGAAGGTATAACTGGCAGAGGTGCTAATAAAGTTGGCTCATGTGTATATAAATTTATTTCTGACGCTATAAAGCCTGCTGTGAAAAGGCTGACCATGTACTTAGCTACATGCGGTGGTTAAAACAAGAATACTCATGTAACTGCTATGTGTATGGTAGCCGTGCCAAATTCTCCTTACTTTTTGGTACCCGGCCACACGCACATCGAGTGTGGTACATCACATGCCCTTATTGAAAAAAATAAAACAGCTTTTGCTGGAAACATTCATCATCCTTATGATTGGGCCCAACTTATACAAAGCGCTGGTAATAAAACGCTCTTTTGCGGTGAAGGAGATGAATCAAGACAGCTTCTTTGTGTTTGCTAAGCTGCTAAAAACTGACCTTCAACAGCCAAACAATAAAATTGTTGACCTCCTCGACCTGCTTCCATACATTTTACCAGTATTTCTTCAATTCTATAAAGACTTATATAGAAATAACCTCAAATGAAGCAGAGGATACCTACACTGATGAAATTCCTGATGAAAAAAATGAAGAGATAGTGCAACTAGTTGACAAAAGAAAACTGGCAGGAAGAAGGGAAAAAATGTAAATACCAAGCAATAAAACTTCTAAAACATATTGATCAGTTTTTTTTGTTTGTTTTTGTATCACTTAAATGAAAGCTTTTATCTTGCTAAATGTTCTTGTATTATTATTTATTAAAACCCACTTTGGTCTGAAGAATCCCCATTATTATTATTAAATATTATTTTTTATGCTTTTTTTAACAGTGTGTGTTATACGTTAAGCGTGTTAAAGTTCATGTTATTTGTGCAAATTGTGTTATGTCCATAAAAAAAAATTTATGGTTTGTTTATATTATGTATTGATTACGTTATTAAGAGAAGTTTGTGTTTTTATAGCTATAGCAATTAAGAAACATATGAAAACAAAAAAATCTCGCTACATTAACAGATATATGATAAATAAGTTATACATTCCGGGGTTGGAGTGAATGGATTCCTTGGGGGAAGGTGATTTTCAGGAGTACCTTAGTTTATACAGCTTTCCTGTATATGTTATCTTATAGTTTTTAAAATAAATAAGACTAACATACTGGGGCCTGATGATGAGGCAAATATTGTAAGCCTTGAAACCTGTAGCCCGAAAATTTACCATCATTAAACAATAAAAACTACTTAAGATTGTGAGTATCGACTCAATTCCCATATACTGGTATTATGGACTCACATTGGCAACCTTTTTATCATTTGAAAAATATGAGTTGATGAGATTGGTTATACAAGGGAAAGTAGAAGGAAAAAGAGAACTGGCAAGACGACGCACGTCCTGAATAAAAAATTTAAAGCAGTGGACTACAAAAGCAACAATAGAACTCTTCAGAACTACTGCAGACTGAGTAAACTGAGCCGTGATGATCCATACGAAGGCCACACAAAGAGGAAGAAGACAGTACCTCTAATTTAACTCAATCAACGAGTCTCTAGTACTGTTTACTCTAGAATTTTAAAGTTCTATGGTCACATCCATCGAAGCAATCGCAAAATATAGCGGTTGGTGGTATAAGGAAGGCCTCAGAGTCAACACCAACTCGGCAGATCTCCACAGCGATGGGCAGATATTACGAAAAAGATTCTCAACAAACGGTATACTGAGGCAGTACATGTAACAGAAGACCGCGACTAGTGGTGAAATATCAATAATCAAACTATCCGAGCTGCGCAAGTTCAATGATGAACCACATCACATCTGCTAAGATGTTGATGACTATGATAATGACAGAAACTCTCGGCGTACCCTATCATTCGCTGGGTACACTTTCTTTCCAAAATTATTAAATACCATATGAGGTTTGTTTCTTTATTATGACGAAGAATAGATCTGTTAGAAGTTGATGGAAGGAGAGATAGAGAAAAAGAAGATGGAAGAACTGTGTGGCAGAGGACTTGAGAGAGAAATGTTTAAATGAAGAAGAGATGATGGACAGAAATAAGTGGCGAAGAACAGTAAGAAAAAGCGTCCCCTGAAAAGGGAAAAGCTGAGGACGAAGAAGAAAAAGACGTTTATTTCTTAATCCTTTAACTTTCCATGTTTCTTTTAATCATATATTCTCTTAGCTTTAGAGATGTCATGTAGGACATTTTCTGTATTCCTGTATTCCTGGATATTGTATAACCATAAAAAATGTTTTAAGGGACTTTCTTACCTTATATTTTACCTTAAAATATGAGTTTTAATAGGAAATACCGAAAAACTTTCAGCAAGTTCAAATATAACACTTTCTTGAGCTTTACAATATTCAAAAGCTGTCTCTTTATGCCTGCACTTCTCGTTGGTAACACTCTCCGTCCACGAAATTTTCAGTAACCTGCAGAGAATTTACATGTTAAAAGATTTACTGTTGTTTAATGTTTCACGTTAAGTGAGCAGGTTTCTACACCATACCACAGGGAAAGATGTAATATTCAATTACTTGTAATCGTAAGTCGTAATCGTAAGTAAACGCAAGTTTTGTGCAGCATTACTTTTCTCAGGTTGGGAAACGTTGTTTTAGCCATACCGATCCGAATTATCACAGTCCTATTTGTTTAATAGTGCCAAAATATTTAACTCTTACGATACTGTTCGGACTTAGTTTAGGAATGTTTATAAATGTATTTAAAATACTTACAGATGTGACAATATTCTTACTGGTTTGTCTTCTAGACATAGTAATGTGTAATGTGTGTTGCATAACCTATCGTCCTATAGTTTAGCTTGTTTTCGTGTAGTAAAATCACATTATATTGCTTTATAAAGAATTCATATACTGTGGTAAAATACTCACGTATAGGTTATATCCTCAATATGGAATTTTATTGCTGTTTTTGTTATCGATAATTATTATTAACAGTTAATTAATTTAACAGGTTAATAAAAATAACGTAGTACTAGATATTTTTCATAACAAAATTCTACTGAGATTTTTTTGTATCTACAGTTTCTGTACACTAAATCGAAAAATACTTCTTGGTTTAAGAACCTTTTTTAAGATGTCTTAAAGAGAAAATTAACAGATAAATAATTAGAGATCGTTTTGAGGAAGTGCCAATAGGGAGAACTCCGATTATGCTGAAGAAATTTCTTAGTCTTCTAATTATGAAGAAAAATTAAGAACATTCGTGAAACCGAAAGGTAAATGAGTTTGTGCTTATTCTGAAGTTCTAAAGAAAAGGTATTTTTGTTAAAAATGACTGTAATAGTAGCTTACGTCAAAAGAAATACATCTGAGGCATAAATATTTGTGAAACTCTTTCACAGAAGTCTTATTAGCCAAATAGCTTATCACAAAAATCTGCACCTAAATAAAATTACGCTAACAAACAAAAAACAAGGAATACAATAGTGATTGAGGACATTTTGTCCCATGAACTTATGGTAATTTCTGACTGTATAGGTACTTATTACGTGCTACAATAGAGTACCATCATTTCATATGTATTGGCCTTCAAATGAATCATTGGGTGATACTGCGATTAAGAATCGCAAGAACATACTCGTAAATCGCGATGGCGCATACAAAATGTATTATTTAGAAGATATCTTGAAATGAACACTGGGAACAGTTTACAAAAAGGATGGAAAGCAACTTCTACGGTACACAAAAACAAATATGGAGATTCATAAGAAACCAACGGAAAGAAGTGGCCCGATTGAAGGAATACATAATATACCAGCAAACGAATGGGAAAGATACCTGACAGAACTATTAAAAGAAAAGGAAAATAATAATCAACACAATAACGAAATAGAAATCAGTTTTCAGGAAGTAGAGATAGCCATAAATTCACTGAAAAATAGAAAGTTACCAGGACCAGACGGAATAACCAACGAGCTTCTAAAACACGAAGAAGATGACAAACCTTATACAAAAACTAATATTGCACTGCAAGATACCAGACGCATGGAGAAATAGCATAATGATACCAATGTTCAAGAAAGGAGATACAGAAGACCCCAATAATTATAGAGGTATAAATCAACTGAACAACGAACTTAAGCTTACCACAAAAGTCCTAACCAACAAAATCAGTAAGATAAATGGAAAGCTAACACAGTGTATACCAGTACAAAACGGAGTCAGATAGAGTGACTCGTTAAGCCCACTTCTCTATAATATAATAATGGGTAAAATAATACAAGCAGTACGTAAAGGTCATGGTTACAGAATGGGAAACAAAGAAATTCAAATATTATGTTATGCAGATGACGCACGCCACATTAATCGCCGAGACAGAAGAGGAGCTCCAAAGATTAACACACATCTTCAATACGACAGCCAAGAAATACAATATGATAATATCAGCAGAAGAAACCAAATGTATGACAACATCTAAATACCCACTTCGATGTAAAATCGAAATTATTGGGAAAATAATAAAGCAGAAAGCACGGTTTTGATATCTGGGAATAGATATAACTAGTTACGGAGATGTTGAAGAAGAAATACGACAACAAAGCTTAAAAGCAAGTAAAGCGGCGGGATCTCTTAATGACATAATCTGGAAGAACAAACACCTAAGACAAGACACAAAAACAAGAATCTGTAAAGCAGCAATTAGACTTATATTAACATACATGGCGGAGACAAGATCTGACACATCTAAAACGAGACGACTACTAGAAACAACAGAGACGAAAATACTTCGACGAATATCAGGGAAAAGTCTGTTAGATAGGGAGAGAAGCGAAAACATAAGAAGAGCATGCAATATAGAAGACATAAATGGATGGATGACAAAACGGAAACAGGAGTAGAACGAACACATTAGTAGTATGGTAGAGGATAGGATAGTATGAATAGCATGACATAAGCCACCAAATGGACGAAAAAGTATTGGCAGACCAAGAAAAAGATAGTGCGATAATTTAAACAATTTAGGAGGCTAATATTGAAAAAGAAACAGGCTTCAAAGCCTACATACAAGAATGAAGAAGAAGATGTCTTGGCTTGTTTGACAAAAAAACATTTATCTCGGTTTGTAGTGATAGCGCTGTCCAAAGTATTGACGAGATAATGATCAAATTTAAAGTCTGGTCTAGCTTGAAATAATTTATAACCAACAAACCTATCAAAAGAGTCATCAAACTATTTGTTCGAATAAATACATTCGAACATATATAAAACTATTTAAAAATATTTTTAATTTAGTAATTAACTCCAAGATAAGTAAAAGAATGCACAAATCTATTAGGATGGACAACCGAAAAGCATAAAAGTGAATAAATCTAACAAACGATTGAAAATAACAAGAGTCTCAAAGTTCTCAGAAGAAAATTGAAAAATGATAAAAAAGAAATAATAAAATTAAAAGATAAAGATGGAAATATCATCACCAAAAGAGATAAATTGCTAAGGGTAGTAAAAAATGATTAGAATTAATATTTAATTAATAATTAGAAAAAAAAAATCAGAAATCGATAATTTGAGACGAAGCTACGGTAGATCGAAACTGGAGAGAGTTAGAAAAGAACAAATAAGAAAAGAAATGAAAATGGAGAGAAATATCAATGATGACATAGAAAGAAAACAATTAATCTGGTTCGGACATGTTAAAAGAATGCCAGAGTACAGATGGCCTAGAAGAGTACTGGAATGGATCCCTCCTGAAAGAAGAAAGAGTGGACGACCACGGAGAAGTTGTCGCAACGATATTGATGAAGCAATGTCGGCAAGAGACTTAGAAGAGGCAACTGCATATGACAGAAAAAGATGGAAATTGGGGGCGGAGAAGCGGAGAAGCCGTAATAAATCCGTTATTATTATTATTATATAGTAAAAAATTACCAAGACAAAAAAAAATCTTGGGAGAAATACATCAACACTTATTTACAGATAATAGGGAAAAAATAAATGAAACATTACCAACTAATGAAAATATACAAATTCTAATATCAGAGGTGTTTGCAAGAAATTTTTGGAGTTTTATGATTGAAATCTCTATAATTTAAATAAAGAACGAATATCACTTGTCATTATTTCTCTTTATTAATCTTTGGCTACACTAATATGCCAATAAAACTATACCGCACGATAACTTTTTTACCTACGCTTTCACATATAATACTCTGTATATCACATATTTTTATATCGAAGGACATTACACCTACATATTTTTGGTTTTCGTAATATCGTGTTGTCAGGTGAGGGTTATTTTTACTGTGCATCTGTCCTTGAATCCCATTACTATTTATAACAAGTAGTGATGCCGAACACCCTTATATACCCTTCCAAAAATAGTACACTTCTATCATTAATAAAATACAGAATATAATCAATGTCTATATTTGCTTAAAAATAATTTAAAAAGATATTGAAAAATATATTTATAAACTTTTTCAAAGAGCAATTTCCAAAACGCAGTATCCATAGAGAGGGAGAAAAACAATATTACAATGACCAGTAACTTTTATACTGGAAAGGCGTCATCTCTTACGCAAATCTCAAAATTTACTTTCAAAACAAAACAATAATATAACCAGTGGGTAGCGGCCAATAAATCAACTTTCAAAACAAATTTTTTTACAAAGCTCAACAGGCCTTGGATGCCTAGGGCTAAAATACAGTTGATATAATACTCATATATTACAAAACTTGTATCAACTGGGTGGCTTCTTGTCTCTATTCTCCTCCATTGATCCCTGTTTGTTATTATTTCTTCCCAACCACCAATTCCCTCTTTTCTGAGATCTTCCTGTGCGTCATCAAACCATCTTTGTCTGCGTCGTTCTTTCCTTCTTTTCGTGATTGGACCCCGTTTTAGGATCATCTTTGGTATTCTCTTCCTTTCCATGCTCATTACGTGCCTCGTCAATACCACTCTATGTGCCTTTATGAAGCGACTGATGCTTGGTGTTTTTGCCTCCATTTATAGCTCAGCATTTTCTTTCTCCATCTTTCCAATTTCTCCGTATTTGCTTTTTTCATTGTCTATACTTCACTACCATACGTCACTGTGGGCCTTATTACCGGTTTATATATCGTTAACTTTGTTATTCTCGATATAAATTTGGATTTCATCAGTGGTCTTAAGCTTCTAATCTTTTTATTTCACTTCTAGCCAATCTAGCATTCAGCTCCAATTCTTCTATAATAACCCCCGAATGATCAATCTCTCGAACTTATATTCACTTAAACCTCGTCTAATGCTTTTTTGAATTTAGATTCCGAATACAGATTAATAATAGCGGTGATAAGACGCACTCCTCGTCTGATTCGTATATCTTTGGATGCTGTGTGCTCTATTTTAATTGTTGCCGTTTGGTGCCAATATAGTTCTGAGATAATTCGCAAGTCTTGTTCGTCAATTCCAGTTGCTATCAGACTTTTGATCATCTTTTAATGGTTAACGCAGTCAAATGCTTTTCCATAATCAATGAAACATGCATATATATCTACATTTATGTCTCTGTAACGTTGAGTTAACATATTTAAAGCAAAAAGAGCTTCTCGTGTTCCCAATCCCTTTCGAAATCCGAATTGAGTGCAACTCATCTGAAACTCACACTTCTTGTAAATTCGTGTATGAAACACAGAAGGCTTAAAAATATACTACGGAACATAGAAATAGATGATCAGCATGTGAGAATGATTACCAATTTATACCGATATCATAAAACTTTAATACGAGTAGATCAACAGAAATCTAATGAGATACCTATAAGAAGACAAGTACGACAAGGATGTGTACTATCCCCTTTACTTTTTAATATGCACAGAAGAGATGTTTAAAGAGGCAATAGAAGACATTAATGAAGGCATATCAATTAATGGAACACTATTATAGTGAATAATCTCAGATATGGAGACAATACGATACTCCTTACGGACAGCAGAGAAAGGTTCCAGATTTTGGTTGATCGCACTACGCAGTACTGCGAGATCATTTTATCACTTTGGCCATCGTTGTTTTTTGAACGGGAGATATTACCATTTGTCTTGAAATTTCTCTTGATTGCATTATTAAGTTGACAATATTAGACAAATATATTATTATTATTAGACGGAGGATATTCTTATCCTCCGTCCTTAAATATCTCTGCCGGGATGCCATTCTCTCCTGGACTTTTTTTGTTCTTTATATTTTGTATTTTTTTTTTTCATTTTCTGAACAGTCTGTACCTTTAATTGCTGCTCATGAGTCTGATGTAGTAATTCTGTTGATGGTTGGGTTTCAATAGGACTCCTCAAAATATAGAGCCCATATATCTAACTCATCCGAGAGCCACCAATCATGGCCTCTTCTGTTCTTTGTACCTTTGTAGTAAAATGTGTTCTTCGCCCTCTGCAAATAATTATTTTTATATTTTTGGTAAACATTTTGAAATGTATTCTCTATCGTATTGAAAACAATAAATTATGCTGTAGTTCTTACATACAAAACCAACATTTTTACTACTATGCCAGGACTTACTTTAATATTATAATTATAAATATTATTCAATAATACCATTTAACCGAGTTTATCAACACTGAGTAAAATCGAAATACGAGCTCCTATACCCCATTTATATACAACAAACATTTTATTTAAGTTTAAAAACATATCTATTGGCTTTTAACTGAAAATACTTATGACTGTTACATAAAGCCGGATATTATCTGTACACAGTTTGTACAAAAATTCTACCTCACGTTTCCATTCACTTTTTCGTTTACCACAAAGATCATGGTACTTTGTAAATAGGCTAGACAAATTAACTGAACACAAATCCAAGGAAAAAATATTTGTATGCATTTTAGAATTAGCTGAACTGTAAAATGTTGCAACAAATGCACCAACCCATTCATGAAATATAAAAAGTTCAATAAAATAGAATTGCTTGGTAATGTAAGAACAACATTGATTTTACTCGTTAACATTTTTATTTAGAGGTAATATTTATACGGTATTGCAAAATATGTATGCGTAGATATATATATATATATATATATATATATATATATATATATATATATATATATATAAAACTTTTTTGACTAAAAAAATATATATATATATATATATATATATATATATATATATATATATATATATATATATATATATATATATATATGTTCGGATAAATTTCCTCGAGGTTCTCGGGAAGAACCACGTTGAGAATTGAAAACTCCACGTTTCGGGGCACCCATTTTGGAGCCATTACGCATCAGTTTTTCCATTTTTCCGGCGTGATATTGTTTAGAGCTTCATCAAAGAGGTTTTTTACATCTGCAAATTTAAAAGTTTTGTTGTTGGCATCAAAAAAATTTTTACCATCAGCCCATAGAAAGCTCAATTAGATTGAGCTCACAATGATAAGATGGCAAAGGCAAGACAGTTTTATTTTGTGCTCTTGCCATTTCGTCTACAATACGTTTGTTAAAGTCTGTTGTATGTGGGCCCACTAATTGCAGAAGTTCCACTTTTAACATATCGTCATTGAAATGAATATCTTTTGAGTGTAGCCAGTGTTTTAATTTCTGTTTGTTCCATGATGTAGTAGGTACTTTTTTAATTTTTTGAGAATGATAACAGGCATTATCAAGAACGATCACACAGTTAATTTCTAAACGGGGCAATGTACTTGCAAAATCACCTTTCGAAACGTTCAGCGTTCATCTCTCCATGATAATCGCCGCTCTTTTTTGACTCAAACATCCA
The DNA here is from genome assembly GCF_040954645.1 of Diabrotica undecimpunctata. Lineage (NCBI taxonomy): Eukaryota > Metazoa > Arthropoda > Insecta > Coleoptera > Chrysomelidae > Diabrotica > Diabrotica undecimpunctata. The sequence continues at coordinate 18,976,475 of NC_092812.1, forward strand.
TAAACCATTTTTTACAAAACCTGTTTCTCTCCCAATGTGTGTACTCCCAAAGTCTTTTACCCTTGCTCGATGGATTTTTAAGACCTGTTAAAAGACCAAACAAAAACGCCTGCCTTGAAGATTTGACCGTTTCGTCAACCCACACATGGGATTTTGTGTGGCTTGAATTTACCCATGCTTTGTCTAAATATATTTTTTTACTTTGTTCCAAAAATGTTTATATGGATTTTAAGAAATTTCGTCTCTTCAAAATAATATCGTCTCGATCTAACAAAACATTGTTTCTGCTTCTCCGTACGTATATAAAATCAAGTGGTTTGAGAAGTTTATAAAATGTGATGATTCTAAAATTCGGCAAGCTTTCGTCCTCCTTAACAGCTATAAGAACTTAATGTATAGTGGGTATTTCATTAAAAAAAAAAAATTGGTACACAATTCATCGTATGGCAGACTTATCGGCATCATCAATTTTGTCAAGTATAGTTTTCTTGGGTGCAGTCTTTTTCGGGAAAGAAAATTCTCCGGTATTCTTCTGCTCTCTAACAATTCTGTACACAGAAGCTTCACCTACTCCACAAAAAAAGCTATCTGTTTCACTTTAATAGTTCATTTATTAGAACGAAATGCCTTCTTTACGCAGAAAAGAAACGTTAAAAAAAGGAACACGCGACTACAACAGATAATAGCAAGCAATTTGGTTTAACCCAGCCTGTGAGACTTGTACATCCTTTAAAAATGACACTCGGGTGTTACAATTCATTGGGGTGTTCCATTCAATGCTCCAGACCATCCCTTTCCCCACTGTAGCACTCTGATGCGCGATAGGGGCACAACTATCAGCAAAGTGCTTGTCGTGTGGAAGTCCTGGGTACCGGTCCGGACTAGTCGCCGCTCCGGGCTACTCCCAGTTCGGCGACTTAGCGCTCGAGGATGTGGGCCTCTCATGCCCGGGTTTAGGGTTTTTTTGGTGGCTTTCGCCTTTTTGTTAGCTGTTTTTTTTTTTTGGCCGAAGTCGTTTTTTAATTTTTTTGTAATTTTTTTTGAGAGATGTCTGAAAAGTAATATCATTAGACATTATAAAAATTGCCAGTGCTAGGTGCTGGGTTGTCTTCTGTTGATAGAGCTACGATTTTCTAGTGTTTATATGTTGGGAGGGATTTGCTGTTTTGGTCTTTTGTGCTTCCATCGATGGAACGCATCATATCTTATTATCTCTCGCAGTATCGGGCTTGGGTGGTTCACTAGCTCAGCAGTCTGGCTTATTTTTCCATCGTGTCTGTCACCCTTACTTGTTTCAGTTCTCTGAACAGGAAACGTTCAGAAACGTATTAAGGTATATTTACCGCTTCTCTGAGGCTGTTATTATGTGCTGCTTGTATCCTCTTTTTTTTTAATTTACTTATGTGTCTTCATGCGAGAGATGCATATGTTATTATTGGAAGTATGATGCTGTTAATCGGTCTGATTTTCGTTTTTAGTCTTAATTTGCTTTTTCTACCTATGAGTCCTCTTATTGTTGCTTTGGCTGTGGTTGTTCTTTAGACGGTTTGTTCCACATGTTGCGTAAAGGTTAGTCCTTGATCCATTGTGACTCCTAGGTATTTTGCTTCTCTTTTCCATTCGACGAGATTGTTTTTTCTGAGTTGATGGCTATTTTCCATTGGATACTCCATTCTTCTATGTTATCCAATGCTGTATGCAAGTTGTTTACAGCTTCATCAATGTTTCTGTGTTTAGACGCAATTGCTGTTTCATCTACATAAAGACTAAGAAGTGTTCGTGGTGTTCTTGGAACATCGACGGTGTATATTGTATGAATTAACAGGACCGCTCCCTGTGGAACTATGGCCTCTGGAGCTCCAGGCTCGGAGAGAACTTTTCCCATCCGAACCCTAAACCTCCGGTCGCCCAAGTACGATGAGATTAGTCCTGTCATGGCTCCGCTATATCCATAGCTTCTCATTTTGTAAGTCAGTCCTTCATGCCAGACATGTCAAAGGCTTTGCTTACGTCCAGGAAGGCTGCTCCTGTATACTAGTTGTCGTTGAATCCAGTTGTTATGTACTATTAGTCTGAGTACTTGTAGTTCGCTAGAGTGTTTTGCTCGAAATCCAAACTGAGCTTCTGGGACTATCCCTAACCTGTCTGTTTCTGATTGGAGTCTGCTTAGTTTTGTAGTTTGCGGAAACATGTGGTTTTTTCCTGGCTTTGGAATCATAATAACGTGAGCTTCCTTCCATCGGTTTGGGAAGAGCCCATCTCTGAGTATCGCATTTGTGATGTTTGTTTAAAGTACAATTGCTTTCGCTGGCAGATATTTTAGAGCTCTGTTTGAAATTTCATCTTGACCAAGTGTTTTTTTCGGCGAACTATTTTTTATTAGTTTGTTTATTTCTTGTGGAGATGTGGGTGTGTGAGATGTGAGAGCCTGTTTCTTTGAGCATTTCTTGGTATTCTTCGACGTCTTCAATGAAGTCTACATCTTCGACTTGGTGATAAGTTAGTGTACACTATCTCTCGAGAGTCCTTCTCATCACCTCAGCTTTTCTTCAATGGTGTAGACGATGTCATTTTCTCCATGTAATGGAGGGATGGGTTTTCTGTTGTTCCTTAATGTTCTTTGAAGTTTCCAAATATTTTGCATATTTGGACCCTGTTGATCCATTTCTTGTATATAGTTTCGGCTTTTGTGTTCTGCCAATGCCGTTTTCACTTCTCTGATAATAGCTACTCGACTGATACTGAACAAAACAAGTCCAGTCTTGATGTCGTCTGCAAATCTTAGAAGGCTGAGGTATTCTTCATCAATGGATAGGCCTATGTTTTGCCAGTTCATTTTGCTGAATATATTTTCTAGAGTTGCAGTGAACAGCTTTGGTGATATTGCGTCTCTTTGTCGGGCGCCTGTGGTAGTGGAAAATTCTGGAGTGTTTTCATAAATTTTTACCTTAGCTTTACTTGTCTGTATATATTTGCTTGTATATATATGCGCATATAGCCTATATATAATTATAGCCCATTTCTAACTATATTTTTTGCTTCACGTAGTTTCTAATTGTTTTCTCGGAATTATTGTTATAACATTGTAGATACAAATAACTAACAACTAGATTAACCTTACTTTTTTTAATAAGCGGATAAATACCACTATAATTAACTAAATTTTGATGATAAGATTCCTTGAAGTTTCAAGGCTTTTACTCAATAACATTAAATCATGTAATGGATATTATTTTAGACAGAAAAATTACAATTTAGAAAAAATAAATAACCAAAAACAAATACATTTAAAAAAAATTTTATTTAGAAGGTATTTATAAAAGGTATATAATTTAAAATCCCTTTCGGGTTACATCACACTACGTTTTCGGACTAAAAAGCCCATCATCGGTGTTGTAGAGTAGAGTAGAGTAGAGTATTTATTTAACTACATAACATATACAAATATTGTTTGTAGCAAGTCAAAAAGAACATACATAGTATTAAAAAACGAATATAAAACGTAACTTAAATAACATATACAAACAGGAACATATTATAATAAATAGAAAAAACATTTATGGCAAAGTTACGGTAAGCAGTTCAGTCGATGGTCTGCAATGAGTCAGATATTCTTCTGAGCAGTAAAAACAATGTTTTAGAAGATATTTTTTTATAACTTTATCGAAACTATTACAGCTTAGCTGTTTTATACTTTTTGGTAAAATATTGTAATAGTTATAATTAAGACTATTTTTTTCTGAAAGACTTAATCTACAGCGATTTGTTCGTAGGTAGTTACAGTTTCGCGTATTGTGAACATGGACATCAGACTGTTTTATTAAATGAGTACGTTTTCTGTGAATTTCAGTTAAAACTTGAAATATCAACAGACTAGGTAGCGGCATAATTTTGAATTTGATAAAGAAAGGTCGACAGTGTTCTAGATAACTAACCCCTGCTAAAATCCTGACAGCTTTCTTTTGCATTCTAAAAATTTGAAGTGCATTTGTTGAATTCGGCGGGCGAACTTTCGACACCAAATTGTCTTTGTACCTGGGGTAATCGAAGGGTAAAATTTTATTATAGGAAATTTCGACACCGCGGCGTAAAGCAGGTAGGTTGGTAATTAGCGGCGATGGACATTTGCACCCAAGCAGGACAAGCGGGTTTTCCCAATATTTATTGTCACGGCGGGGGGCGTGGCACTTGTGTACTTGTGACTTAATTATTTCAGTTGTAATTTATTTCTTGTTTGACGTTGACTTGTGCACGTATACGGATATTTAAAAAATGAGTTTGATAAAAAGTTCCCGTGGTCGAGATTTATTAGTGGTGGAGCATCATTCGTTCTCGAAACAGAAAGTGTTAAAAAGGCGGCGAGATATTTTGGCGCTGCATCCAAAGAAACACTAAGTGTTCCGCAAAAGTGTTTACAATAGGCTGTGAGGACCTCACCATCACAAGAAGTGATTTGGTACATAATCATGAAGCCGATCCAAAAAAGCTTGAAGTAAAGATGGTAACCAATGCATGTAAAAGAAAAGCCCAAGAGGACATATCGGAAAAGCCTGCCAAAATTACAAGAACTGCTGTTGCTGAGTGTGATGCCAATTTGCTGACGGTTCCTGACATAGCTAGCATAAGAAAGAACATTTACAACTGTCGTCGTAAACTGTTACCAGGTCCGTTACCAAGAAGCATATCAGAAGTCCATAACGCGGTTAGTAATTATTCTCCTAAAACCTGTCGAATGAAAGTTTTTTGTTTTTAAATCATCCTGAATTAAATGTAATTGTATTTTCATGCGAGACAAATATTCGTTTGTTGTGTAAATTAAAAACTTTGTATATGGATGGTACATTTTCATACAGTACCAAATATTTTCTACAATTATTTATTATACATGGCTTGGAAAATGGACATTATGTTCCTTTAGCATACTGTTTGTTAAAGGACAAATTGTCAATGACATACAAAAATTTATTTTCTTTATTAAGGTCTAAGATTTTTGAAACATTTCAATTATCATTAGAGCCAACTGAAATATTTGTGGACTTTGAAAAAGCAATTCACTGTGCTTTATTGTATATGTGGCCCAATGCAAAAATTAGTGGATGCCGTTTTCACTTACACCAAAACTGGTTTAAAAAAATTCAATCTTTGGGTTTGGTACAAGAATATAAGGATACAAATTCAGAAATTGGAAAATGGTTAAGGCATACGTTTGGTTTAACTTATTTAAATCCAGCAGAAGTTGAAGAATGCTTTCTTTATGATTTAATGTCATATAAACCTATAAACGCAACACTTGATATATATGCAGATTATTTACTGGAAAATTACATTTTCGATAGCGCTCTATTTCCACCACACATATGATCTAATCAGAATCCGTCTATTGCGAGGACCACAAATGCCTGTGAATCCTTTCATTTGAGATTTAATTCTTCTTTTTATTCAACACATCCTTCTATTTTTATTTTTATTGAAAAGTTAAAAGAATTTCAAGTAGACACTTATGTCAAAATAAATAGTGTACATATACCAGCAAAAATCAAAGATACTACTGTTAAGGCTAAATTGCCATTTTTGGAGAAAATGATGGATAAACTACGATCCCAACAAATACGTAGGTTAGATTTTATAAAAGCTGTATCTTATCATTCCTATAATAGCAAATAAATCATTACAAGTATATTAACGGTAAAATGTACAAAAATTAGGTACTAGTTGTATTATATTTAGATATTATTACAGTTATAAAGAAATAAAATGCACATAACTTTTATTAAAATAAATAAATTAATTAATTATGGTATTTTATTTATGTCGCAGCTATATTTATTTGGTGTCGAATATACCTGTAAGATAAAAACGGGAATTGGGGCTGGTGTCGAAAATTGCCATTAAATTTTAGTCGCTACCTGCTTAGTGTCGAAATTTCCTACGCCCGTTGAATTGCCCCATATAATTACACCATAGTTTAGATGAGAGTGGAATAAGGAAAAATATGTCATTTTTAATGTTTCGAAGTTGACAACCCTTGCTAGTTGGCGAATAACAAATAATGAACTTGATAGTTTGATATATAATGAACTTGATAGTTTGATATATAATGAACTTAATAGTTGTGAGATATGAGCCGACCAGTTAAGTCGATTATCTATGGTTATTCCCAATAGTTTAACAGTCTCTTTGTTAACTAGATCATTGTGTAAATTACTTGCAGATATAACCAAATCTTGCGTTTTATCAGAGTTAAGTTTTAGTTTGTTTACAGCAAACCATGAACTAGATTTTGTAGAAACTTCCTCATGAGACATTTTTAAATCATCATTATTTTTTCCTGATATAACGTATGTAGTATCATCTGCGAATTGTATGGTTTTGTACGGAGATATGAATTTAGGCAGATCGTTGACATAAATAATAAACAAAAGAGATCCTAAGACTGAACCTTGTGGGGCTCCATGTTTTATGGATAGAAAATCGAAGAGGTGGCCCTTAGACACTACTGACTGGTGTCTGCCACATAGATAAGAAGTTATAAGCTTAAGAGGGATACCTCTGATTCCATAGTAATTTAGTTTGTGAAGCAAAATGTCGTGTGAAACGCAATCAAATGCCTTCGACAAGTCGCAAAGAGAAATTGCTATGTGATTGCCGCGTTCAAGCCCCTCAATCACCTCGCTCACAACATTAAATACCGCGTTCGTAGTAGAACGAGCACTTCTGAATCCATATTGTGAGTTGCTAAAGTAATTATTTGACTCAAAATAGGAATAAAATTGTTGTTTGATAACTTTTTCAATCACTTTCCCAAAAGTAGAAACAATGCTTATGGGTCTGTAATTATCAGTTTTTGAGGAATCACCTTTTTGGAAGATTGGTAGTACTTTTGAGTATTTTAGTATTTCTGGAAATACTCCAGTTGAGAGACCTCTTCTTCCAAAACGGGACAAAAAAAGGACTTGCTCGGAGAAGGATAATTTCTATAATTGGCGAGGACATCGACGTTAATATTGGGAAGAGATGTAATTATATTCTCTGCAATTGTAGTAAAAAATTGATTCATTTCGTCTGGAGGTAGATCAGGTTGTACCGAACTGGATCTTGTGTAGTTTCTTTCGAAATTTACTATTTTCCAGCAGTCTCTAGGTTTATTATTGGAATTAGTAATAAAATTACAGTAAGCTGACTTTTTTGCAATTTTTAATTGCCGATTATATTCAACTTTTTGTTGTTTATATACTTTGAATAAATCGGGATCCTTAGTGGCATCTGCAATGTGTTTAACAAGGGAAAGATTAGATCTGTAAGACCTTAATTCATTATTAAACCATTGCACAGGTGTTTTTTCAGCCATTTGTCGTACTTTTTTTAGTGGTAAATGCTTTAATATTAAATTGTTATAAGTTTCGGTAAGAAAGACTGTTAAAAAATCAGAATCATTATTAGTATCATAGAAAAAGTCCATATTTGTACTAGCTAGCGCACGTTTAGGCTTCTGTAAACCAGATGAAGTAATAAACCGTTGAAATGTTTGACAAGTGTCAACAACTTTATGCTCAGAGTCAATAAATAATAACTGAGCTCGATGGTCAGAAAAACAAGGTTCAAATACGCCCACTCTGTAGATAGTTTCAGAAAAATTTGTCATAATGTTGTCGATGCAACTACTGGACTGGGATGTGATTCTAGTATAATCGTTTATAGTTGTTTTTAGACCAAAAGAGTGTGTTTTCTTACTCGGTTTACATGATGGTACAAAATTTAATATGTCTTACATTTTATTTCAAATTATGTTGTGATGTTTGAATATTTCTCAGATAACCTACATGGCAGTGTAAGACTCCCATTAGAGGGTGCTACTGACCCTCAGACGATGTCTGAATCTATTAAATTCTTTTTAATCAATGACCGTGATTCTTCATGTCACTTGAAATTTTGTTAGTTTTCACAATAAGGAACCTCCAAAAACAAAGACGTAACGGTAGGCCGTGAAAACGAAAAATTTTACCTTGGAAAAATTGGGGAAAATTTGGAAAATTCGCTTTTCAGAAAAACGCACTCTGGTTCAACTCTAAATTTCCTTTTTTGCTTATCTCAAATGACATTTTCAGTACACAAAAAGGCATAAGGGATAAAATCGTGGTCGAACTTCGTATTGAAATCCGACGGTCTAAAAGGTGAAGTGGCCAGACAAAACACAACTTTTAAATTAAAGGGTGTCAAAACAAGTTTATTAAATTCCATAGAAAAGGTACCGAAAGATTCATTGCATTGTACTCTTCATTGTACGTAACGTGCATTGTTTTCTGTGGATGTGCGGTGTTAATTTGGCATAAAAAAACTAGGAATGTTATTTCAAATAGCTACGAATATTTTATAATAGAAACATTTTATAATAGATAAATGAAATGGAACCGTCTGAAAGGGAAATCGAACAGTTACGACACCTTCACGAGACTGTTCTAACTGACGAGGAAGAAGCTGAAGATTCAGAGAGTTCACTATTAGATTCAGATCATGAAGAATTTGCCTAACAAGAAATAGACGCTGAGGCTTCAAGTGAAGAGAATAAAGATAGTGACTCAGAAGAAGCAGACACTGACACTATAGAGGATAGGTCTATATTACCATTTAAAAGATGGGCGTAAATGGAGAAAATTTGGTTTTGCCCTTAATGTTGGAACAAGAAGCGAAAATTTTGTTACGCATCTACCTGGACCTCTTAGAGAAACAAAACATGTAAAAACACCTGTTGACACGAGAAATCTATTGTTTGATGATATCCTGAATATTGTAGTAACAAATACAAATTTATACATTCAGAAAATAGCAGGCTGTTATCAGGAACAATCTGATGCGGCTCCATCGTCAAAAATAGAAATTAAGTGCTTTATTGGTCTACTTTATCTTGCTGGTACTCAAAGAGCAGCAAGACAACTTTTACAGGAGTATTGGAGTAATTACGGAATCGCATCGGAGATATTCGTGGCGGCTATATCACAAAAGAGATTTCGATTTCTTTTGAGAGTCATTAGATTTGATGATACAAATGCGCGAGTACCAAAGCAAATAAGTTGGCTCCCATTAAGGAAATTTTTGAAATATTTATTAACAAATGTCAACATTATTATTTGGTAATGGAAATAAAATACCTGGGAATTACACTGTCCAGCTATGGAGACCTAGACAAAGAAGTGAGAGATCATGTACAAAGAGCAAATAGACTGGCAGGATGCCTTAATAACACTATATGGCGAAACAGACACATTAACACTAAGATAAAGTCAAGAATTCTTAAAGCCAGTGTATGACCAATAATGACATATGCCTCAGAAACAAAACCCGCTACAACGCAAAGGTACTGGAAACGACAGAGATGAGAGTACTGAGGAGAATGACAGGGAATACGCTGAGAGATCGAAAGAGAAGTGAAGACATTAGAAAAAAATGAAACGTACAGTGTATAAATGAATGGACACAAAATAGAAAAAAGAATAGAATAACCATATAAGCAGAATGGAGAAGACCCGTGTCGTCAAAATAGCAAGAGATTGTCGTCACCAATCGGCAAAAGAAGTATCGGACGACCGCACAAAAGATGGAGTGACAATGAACAAGTATAACTGCTTACAAAGAGGAAGAAGAAGAACGTTATTATTCAATGGGAGAGTATGTTTCATTAGATGAAATGTTACTGACTTTTCGTGGTAGATGTGGCTTCTGCATGTTTATGTCTAAAAAAACAAATAAATATGAAATACAAGTACATTCTCTTGTTAACGCTCGAACTTACTATACATCAAAATTAGACATTTCTGCTGGTGTACAGCCGGGTGGACCATTTCAGACAGACAATTCTACTAAAGCAGTGTCTCTTAGAATGTTTGAAGGCATATTGAATCCCGGACGAAGTATAACTATGGGCCGGCGGTTCAACAGTTTTGCTCTTACTGAAGAAGCTCTTACTCAACACAGACTTACAATTGTTAGAACTCTCAATGCAAGTACAAAAGATATACCCCAGGTTTTTAAAGATCGACCTAAAAAAACGACCTATTCCTTCGAGTATTTTTGGATATAAAACAAACATGACTTTAGCATCCAATGTGCCTAAAAAAAATAAAACTGTTCTGATGATATCCTCTTTCCATCGAGAAGGTGTAATAAATACAAGTACAGGTGATGCTGAAAAGCCAGATATAATTATTTTTTACAATACCACAAGTGTGGTGTTGATATTTTCGAGAAAATGATTTGCTCAATGAATGCTCAATGTAGCCGCCATCAATGCATACGTCATATGTAAAAGTAGTGATGCTCGTAAGTCCCTAAATCGAAGACTATTTTTAAAAGGATTGGGATTGGAACTGGTTAAAGAAAACGTTACAAAAAGAGCAACTATGTTAAATTTGCCAAGACATATTCGACATTCGGTCAACAAATTTTCTGAGCTGAATACTAAACCTCTACAGGATTCACCTACAAACAAAAGAGGATATTGTAAGTCCTGTAGAAAACAATAACGAGATATTTTTGCCAGTTTTGTAAAATTATTGCCTGCTGTGGTGAATGCGCCGACAGAAATGAACTTTAATTTTAAGCCTAAATATTTTCTGTAACAATAAAACACTGAAAACTTTGTTTTCAAAACTTCCACAAAATTTATTTTAAATTCTTATCACTACAGCTGTTTCGGCTGATTGCCTTTCTCAAGTGATCTGTTTTTGGCATGGGTTTACACTTTATAGTCTCTAATGAAATAGGTTGAGGAGGAGAGAACTGTTTGTCTCAAGCTGATCATTCAGAATTATATCTGTGTTTTTTAATTTGTTGATTTCCATAGATTCTAACAAAGATAGCTTAAGGTCTTTATTTTGTATGTGAAGAATTTTAAATTCGTCATTAAAAGAATGATTATGATCTAGAAGGTGAAGTGCGTATGTAGAATCTGTTTTTCTATTATTGAAAGCCCTTTTATGTTCTGCTATTCATTTATTAAAATTTCTATCAGTTTGACCAATGTAAGTTTTTGGGCAGTCGCCACATTTATGTTTGTACACACCACTGTGTAAGTGTTTTTTATGTTGGCTCTTGTTGTTTTTAATATATTTGCCTAGGTTGTTATTTGTTCTGAAAGCTGGTGTTATTCCTTTCTTTTTTATGTGTTTGGCTATTTTTGTTGATATTTTGCCTGTATATGTAATCGAGCAGAAGGTACTGGGTTTTTTCTCTGGTGGTGGAAATACTAAGTTCAGGGCCTTCTTGTGTAGTTTTTGATTTAACATTTTATTAATTTTTTGTTCGTTGTATACATTGTTTACTGCTATTTGCTTAATGATATTTAACTCTGTCTCAAAATTGTATTTTGACATCGGAATTTCTGTTAGTCTATGTAACATACTATGATAGGCTGCCAATTTATGTTGTGTGGGATGGGATGATGAATTGTGAATAGTCGTGTCAGTATGGATAGGTTTATGAAATATGGAGAAGTCATGTTTGTTTTTAAGTCTGATAATTTTTAAATCTAAAAAATTTATGGATTGATTTTGTTCTGTTTCTATTGTAAATTCAATATGACTATGAAGTGAATTATTATACGATAAAAATTGGTCGAGTTGCTTGTTAGTTCCTGTGAAACATACCAGTACGTCGTCTACGTATCTCCACCAATATAAAAACTGTTTGAATATGGGATGTTTTGAAATCTTTGTCTCTAGATGATCCATAAAAATATCTGATAGCAATGGGCTTAGAGGATTGCCCATTATAAGATATTGCCAAAAACAGATCACTTGAAAAAGGCAATCAGCCGAAACAGCTGTAGTGATAAGAATTTAAAATAAATTTTGTGGAAGTTTTGAAAACAAAGTTTTCAGTGTTTTATTGTTACATAAAATGAATTTCCATCAAGTAACGGTCGAATCCATCAATTAAATATTTTCTGTTTAAAGTTAAGTGTTAATTTGTCTTCTGATTAGGTTATTTATAAAGGCCTTTTTATTTATAAATAAACTTAAAAATGATGTGCCAGAAGCCTGTATTTATTTATCATTTTTATTGTCAGTTTATTTTTTGTCAAAAAGGTTGGAATAAATATATTAAAAACGTGGAAATAGTATCAACTAAATTAATCAAAGCTCAGTTCTTTCTAAAAAAGAACGAAAAAGCCACTTTAGGATACTTAAAATTTATACTTGAATGACTTATAGATTTTTTTGTAAACAGCAAAAAAACACAAAGATCTCCTACAAAACGCCAAACAACTGAATCTGAGAAATTAGACCAGTTATTAATAATGATGAAAGAAATGAACACAACTCAAAAAGATATGAAGCAAGAACGGAAAGAAATAAAAACTGAAATAAGAGAAATTAAAGACCAACAAAACAAAACAAACGAAGCTCTACTAAAACTGACAGTTGAAAACGAACAATTAAAAAAAGAAAATCAGGATATAAGAAAAGAGAATTCAGAAATAAGGAGAGAGTTACAACAAATGAAAAAAGCAGTCGAAATAATCGAAAAAAATAGAAGAAAAAACAACATTGTAATGAATGGTCTAAAAATGGATACAAATGAACCAAGCAGTCTAAAAGAAAGAGTAAAAGGACTTTTTAATAAACATCTTCAAATTGATATTACACCTACAACAGTAACAAAAAATAGGCGAGAATACATGCGTAATAGAACTAAGAAATGAAGAGGAAAAACACGACATCACGGCAAAAAAATATAAACTAAAAAACGTCGTAGGAGAGAATGTATTCATCAATGATGACTTGACTAGAGAAGAGAAAGAAAAGCAGAAACACCTAAGAAATTTTGCAAAAAACGAAAAAGAGAAAGGCAATGACATCAAAATTGGTTACAACAAGGTGTTAGTAAACCAAGAAGAATGGAGATGAAACAAAATAAAAAAGGCACTGGAAAAACATCCAAAAAACTAGAAAACTACACCCACAAGAGGAATATTGATAACGACCAAAGCAACGGAAAGGATCTGCCAATGACGACCATGGCGATGAATAGGAATAACGATAGGAAAAAGCACGATGCAAAGGTAAACAGGGATGAAAATAGGAAGAAGATGAAAGATATACCGCAGAAAAAAGGAGAGATAAAAATGGGAACACGGAACGTAAGAAGCATCAATGGAAAAGACGTAGAACTTGTAGAAGAAATGATCAGACAAAAAATATAAATATTAGGAATAACGGAAACGAAAATGAAAGGAAGAGGTACACAAAGAAGATACACTTAAGAAGATACACAAAGGATATTGGTTATTTTGGGTAGGAGCTGATGCAAAGGAGAGAGCAAAAGAAGGCGTAGGGATAATAATTGCACCGAATAGACTAAAATACGTTACAGAAGAAACATATGTTAACCAGAGAATATTATCGCTGAAAATGAAACTGATAGACGAGGAAATATGGACAATAATAACAGCTTACGGAGTAAATGAAGATGCAAAAAAGGAAAAGAAGGATACATTTTTCGAGGAGCTCCAAATGCAAATTGACAATGGGAAAGAAAATATAATTGTAATGGGAGATCTAAACGGTAGAGTCGGAAATAATAACAATGGAATTGAGGAATGCATGGGAAAAGAAGGAGAAGAAATACTAAACAAAAATGGTGAAAGAATAATAGAAATATGTATGGAGAATAAACTTATTATAACAAATACAAAATTTAAACATAAAAAGTACACAAATACACGAGAGTACAAGAAAGCAGAAATGAAAAATCAATCATAGATTACTTTTTGGTAAGTAGCAACAAATGGAAAAGAGTACAAGACACGAAAGTGAAAAGAGGCTCAGAGATTGGCAGTGATCATCATCTAGTAATAATGAGAATGAGAGTAGCAAAAGAAAAGGAAGAAAAGAGGAGAAAGGTAGTAAATGCAAAAGTAAAAAGCTACAAATTAAAAGAAGAAAGACATAAGAAGATATTCCAAGAAAAATTAGACAATATTTTGAAAGGTAGGGCAAAAACTGCAAGTATACAAGAAAAGTGGGAAAATCTCAGGACCAACTTAATCATAGCTGCTGAGGAGACTTGCGGGAAGACAAAAATAGCAAATAATAGCATGAGGAGAACTGAATGGTGAACGGACGAAATACGAAGAAAAGTAAAGAACAAAAAAGAAAAATGGAAGAGATATCTAAGTACAAAGCGCCCTGAAGATTATGAGGCATATAAAAAAAAGAAAAGAGGTTAAAATAGCTGTGAAAGCATAAAAAGGAAGGTCATGGAAAAGTTTGGACTAAAAATGACAAATATCTAATGGCGCATTAAAACAACTCAGACAAAAGAAAGAACACATGGTGCCGAATATAAAAGACAAGAATGGAAAGGTAATAACAGAAGAAAACCAAATAATGGAAAAATGGAGAGAACATTTCAAAGAGCTAACTAACTAATAAATGAAGAAAAAAAGTAGAACCCATAACAACAGAGGAACTAGAAAAGGCAATTGAAAGAGTTAAATTAGGCAAAGCACCAGGCAAGGATCATATCACCCCGGAAATGATAAAATTCATGGAAAAAGAGGGAGTGGACAGCATGAAAGAACTAATGAATGATATCATAAAGAGAGCAGAAATACCACAGGACTAGAAGAAAGACATTATACTACCAATACACAAAAAGGGCGACAAGAGAAACTGTAATAATTACCGAGGTATTACGATATCAAGTATTCCTGGGAAAGTATTAATTATAATAGAAACAAGAATAAAAACCCAAATAGAACCAACTATGGAAGGTACACAATGTGGATTCAGGAAGGACAGAAGCACGCAAGACCACATATTCACAATAAGACAAGTAAATGAGAAAGTAATCAATAAAAATAGAGAAATACATATATGCTTTATTGATCTGGAAAAGGCGTTTGACAGAATACAAAGAAAATTGAGCTCTGGTGGGACTCTTTCCGTGTTATCGAGCCCTAGGTGACATGGTATGCTGGAGTATCTCCCAAAAACTTTCGTACATATCTGGACGTTGAAAGTAGTACAGCTTTCTGCATGATCTTGTAAAGATGTTCATTTTTACCAAGCTTTTTTATTTTTCTAGAAGGTTCTTCGGAATGACTCCAGTAGTAGTAGTAGAGAGAATAATAGGTATTGTCTGGGTACTTTCCATTCTCCACTGTTTTCGTATTTGAATTTCCAGATCCCTGTACTTGGCGACTTACGTACTTGTTCTATTCAACACGAAGATTATTGTTGTTGGGTATCGCCACATCAATTACTGTTGTGTGTTTCTTTAGTTTATTAACTAGTATGAGATCTGGTCTATTATGTGTCACTGTTTGGTCTGTGAGCACAGTGCGGTCCCAATATAGCTTGTAGTTGTCATTTTCAAGTATACTCTCAGGTACGTATTGATAATGGGAGATGGTGTGTTTAGAGAAGTCCCAGTTTGATGGCTATCTCTTGATGAAGAATCTTTCCGACTGTGCCATTCCTTATATTCAGTTGCAGCAAATGCCTGGCAACCCCCAGTAAGATGTTGGAAGGCTAGTAATGAACCTTCTGTTTCAGGGAACATGTTTCCTGATGTCAGCCAATAGTTCGACGTTATATTGTCGACATGGTCTTGACTGACCTAATCGAGATGTCGCCCGTGCAGAGGTTTACCCATCCAGGTGCGCATTTTTTTGTCGTTAATAAGATGGTTTATGCGCATTTTTTGTTCCCTCAGTTTGATCGGTGTTGTATCATCTACTACACAAATTGCGCGATGTAGAATAGATGTCAGCCTGCACCTGAAAATAAGTTCTTAAATTAGTACTCTGTTTTTCTAGTTGCTTACTTATTTCCATAAGTCCTTGTCCTCCCCAATACCGCGGTAATGTCGTTCTGTCTACTGCACTTCGAGGATGGTGTTTTTATGCCTTTGTGAGATCTGTTCGTACTTTTCGCTGAAGATTTTCTATATCCGTTTTTGTCCACTTATCAATACCAAACGAGTAGCTAAGCGCGGAATATGCGCTGTTTAGTGGGTGTTTAGTGCTTTAAACAAATTTTTACTGTTAAGGTGTGAACGAAGCAGCTGTTTTACCATTTGCATAAACCCAGTAGTTATCTCAGTTTTCATTTGCTTATGGTCAATCTTCCGCGCTTGGTTTATTCCGAGGTATTTATACATATATCATTTTTACCCATGGCCTCAATGTTCTGGCCATTTTTCATATCGAATCCGCCGGGCTGAACCAGCTTGTAAAGACCGAAGTGCATACTAATATCATTAGACAAATTTCTCTAATAATAATTTATTATTACTACTACTATTATTATTACTTATTATTATTATTAAATACGTACGCCTGTTCCGCGCTGAGCTACTCATTTGGCATTATAAAGTGGTCAAAAATGGACATAGGTGAGCAACTGGATAAACAAGTTGCTAATTTAAGAACTTACTTTCAGGAGCAGGCTGAGACATCTACCTTGCATCGAGCAATTTGTGCAGTAGATGATACAACGCCGCTTAAACTAAGGGGAGTCCCACCAGAGCTTAATTCTTTTGATACCGTAGGTCTCTGAGATGAGTGATTTTTCCCCTTAGAGGGAGTGTGAGCCGTATGGCTAAATCTGGATAATTATTGTAATTAAAAATGTTAGTGATTCCAAAGCGAAATTAATATAAATTCAACGAGTTTAGTGTGGTTTTAATTCCAATAAATAGATATACATAATAATAAATTTTTAAAAGTTATGAGTTGTGTGCAAGTCAATCGATAATACACTTATCTGGACCAAATACTAAACATTTAAACTAAAGAAACTAAAAATCGCTATTCATATTAATTTTTTCTGGCGACAATCTATGATACTCGAAGACCAACACCTCTTTCCAATACGGCATATGATAGACACGCATCATTTCTATTTTCTTTCAATAATATCGTTGCTAAATTAGAAAATACATATAAGTATGTTTAGGTTATAATTCATCTTATAAGTTGAAGAGATTATGGAGGAAGCGAACTCTTTAACATTTTGACATTGGTATAAACAAACACCAAATCTAAACACTAAAATGGGTCATCTCATCCGTGGGAGTGGCATACACGTGCCAACAGATTTTTAGTAAGAATTCTTAAGGTAATTACCCTCAAAGATGGAATCAAATCCATCGTGACTAGTATAGAAAATTATATTTCGGACCTGTTCTTATACATGGTGAGCCAACTATACATTCAATCAATATTATTGCTACAGATAAAATTCTGCGCGAGAACTTTCTATGTAATACGAGGGAGTTAAGAGATATTTTACTAATATTTTTGTAAATACTGGCTGTCTTAAAATTGCATGGCAATATAGTTTTCTTCTAAGCTGAGATTCGTTAGGAATATTTTTTAATATAAAGATTTTCATTATGATTACGATTTGAAGAACGCGTTACGTAACATTGTGGTTTTACTTAAATAAAAAAAACTTAATTAAAATCTCCCAAGTTGGCAATACTTTTCGTTTATGTTTTAGGGAATTCGACTGTATTTTACGTCGTTTTTATTTTGTTCTCGTTGTCCGTAATACACAGAAACACATTTCTCTAGTCAGTGTTGTTAAATTGAATTTATACTGTAATGTCATCAAAAGTTGAAAAAAAAAACGTGAAAATTGACAACTACGATATTTCGACAGAATATAGAAAGCCTGATGATAGTTTGCAGGATCCAGCAGAACCTAATCTGGCATGGAGTAGCACTCACGTCCGTAAATAGCAATATTTCTCGCAGGTGATTAAATGCGCAGACGAATGCTGCTGTTGCCGCTAGAGGAGTGCTTTGAAATCTGTGTTTTCGAATTTCCTGCAAACAGTCTGCCCAATCATTCAAATCGCAAGTAAGCTCGTGGTAACTAGTCAGACAGTTAAAGGATCATGCAAGTTTTCACCACTTCTTATGATGTTGTTCGTTGATCTATAGCCTGCACTGAAAGGATTTAAGCAGGTGCACTATGGTTTCTTTTGTCCATAACTACAATACGACCTCAATAACAGAATATGTGCAACCAGTACTATTTATTTCAGATCCTACAATAGTGCATTCGACAACGACTTGCTGCCAAAAGGGCAAATGAGCTTATCTGCATTGTGCGTTACAATGAAATATCGTCTGACTCGACGAAAACCAAGTCTCTTCGTTTACTCTCCGGATGCCAGTATTGAAAGAATCTGAGTGATTGACAATCCCATACACGGAGGAGTAGTAACTCCAATTGAATTAATAAGTTAGACTTACTCACAATCAATTTAATTTAACTAATCGGACGACCGGTTTCGCTTTCTATAATATGCAAAGCATCTTCAGGTCACGATACAAAGTTAAAATGCTGAAAATAATAATCCCATATTAGGGTGTTGTCTAATAAAGATAAAACATAGGTAGATGATATAAATTATATAAATTACAGTAATTATGCCAATATTACATGTCTGTGGTTTTATAAATGAATAAAATGTTTAAGCAGACAAGGTAAGACCCACAAATTGGTAACATAGTCTATTAAACTGTAATGAATTAATAAATAAACAAATAAATAAACATTACTTACATGCCGGTACTCTATTAATTGATGGTTGAAAGAACATGGTTCAAACTATCTTGGATTGTTGATTGGAGAACTCAGGTCAACTATTGTAATTGTTTAACAGTAAACGGGGAAGTTCTTGAGGAGACAGATTTTATCCAATGAAGTAGAGATAGGTGAAATGTATTGTTTGTTTGATGAAAGTAATGTTCTATACCATTAAGTTCTTTAAAGTTATTTATATTTATTCTGGAGATATATTTATGAAATATGTGTTATTTATTGAGATTTTATGTTTTGTTTTGGAAGGTGACAGTTGTAAGACAATGAATAAGAATGGATGTACAGATTGTGTGGGTGTGCAATTAAATAAGCTTGTAGTTATCAAATTTCTTTGATAAAGTTGTTGCAATATCTGGCAAATTTTTGTAAAGTCCACAAAATTTTATTTTATGTTAAAATTAAATTAAGACACTGGTGTCTTAATTTAGCAAAACGTTACGGTGAGTTACATAGGGAAAGGGGGTCAAAAATCTTCAAAAATTGCTCTAAACTGAAACTAAATTGAACGCTCGCTAAAATATAGTGAAACAAAATTTATCTTTTAGTATTTATAAATCAGTTAAGATATTTTTTATGTAAACTTTTACCTAACAATAAACAAGATAGAATAAAAAATTGAATGAATATCTAGTTACCGTGTGAATGAGAAATTTTATATTTAACTTATTTTTTTTATTGGATTACAACAAAGAGCACTAAGTGTTAAGTAATATATGAAAGAGAATGTTACATAAAAAAATACGAAAATATGCATGAAACAATGAACATAGACTGCATTAGAAACATTCATTATGAGTTTTAAGAAATCAGAGTGTGAAAAAAGAGAATAGAAGATGCCGCATTTATCTCTCTAAACAAAAAAACTACGTTATTTCCTCTGAAAGACATATATATGTTTTTATTATATATATATATATATATATATATATATATATATATATATATATATATATATATATATAAAATTCTAGAAGTGGCTTATAACTTCGTTTTTTTAATGGAATATCCTATATATTTTTTAAATTTAGAAATATTCACATTATTCTGAACATATTTTACTTCTCTATACCTATTGTGAACCGTTTTGAGTTATAATGGTTTTTATATGAAAATTACACTTTTCTATTGTAAAGTGAAGTACTTACATTATTACTATCTGTATTAATATTATCTACCTATCTCTTGAAGTTTTCAAATAAATTAACTTTATACATTTTTGTCCCAAAAAAACATTTTTTTTCAGACTATGTTGTGTTAATTTACAACCTTCAAATTGTATGTTAAACATTGAACCATTAAAAAGAAAATAGACACTAGCTTAATAATGTAATAAATGTTCAAAATATTACTCATCAACATCCAATCATTTCTGAACTCTTTTAATCAGATTTTCATTAGTAGCTCTTGATATTGATTCTCCATCTATTATAGTGCAGAAACTTTTTACTGATATAATGCTGTGTTCATGTTTTCTGTGTATGAAGAAGCCAACGCCTCTCGTTATTTCAGTTTCACTACCGACCTGAAAAAACTAGTGACTAAATTCCAGTTTTTTCAGACTTTCCTCTCGTTGTTTTACCTTGCTAACGCCTATCACATCCCATTTAATTTTCTACATTTCTGCTTCCATCTTTATGATTCTTTCTTCTGTTGCTAAGGATCTAGCATCAGACATCTAGCAAACAAAATCAACGTTTTACAGAACTCAGTCTTACGAATATGTTTAGGAGCCATGAGATCCAAAAAATTGATGGTAAGACACTATGGGACAGAGTTAGAAGTACAGATATACGACGTAGATGCAAGGTGGAGAACATCAAGAACTGGGTAGGAAATAGAAGAGTAGAATGGAAGGATCATATAAGCCGAATTACAACAAATAGAGTAGTAAAGACGGCAAGAGACGGTTTCCCAATAGGAAGACGATCAGGAGGAAAACCACGAAAACGATTGAACGACAAATTACTGGAGGCACATTGAAAAACAGACAGAGTCATGTCTGAAGAAGAAGAAGAGATCCACTCCAGTACAAGCTTTATATTTGGAAGCATTGGAACCTCCTTTAAATATAAGACGAAGTTCTTTGTCCAAAAAATATTTAATGAAAGTATACTCAACCGATCAAAGCATTTCAACCGATATTGGTATTCTACATAAAGTAACGCTTTCTGATAGTATTATTTCTAGCAAGTCAAAATTGATTCGAGAGTGGAGCTACCAGTGGAAGGAATACTCTTTTGTGAATTAAAGTAGATACTCGTTAATTCAACCAGATATTCCCAAATTTCCTTGGTACAAGTCTTGTAGAGCTTCCAGGGGGCACATAACTTCCATTATTAGAATACGACAAATGTGAGCATTGTGGAGAGGAAAATGATTTAGATCATATATTTTTTGGTTGTTCTAAAAATACAATCTACTCATTCAAACTTATAAATGATTTATTAAAATATAAAATAGCAGCTCCTAGGAACATACTATATTTATTATCACTTGGCTCTGTAGATGTAAACAACGCTTTAATTAAATAACCAAATATATGGCCTAGGAGGACAAATTCGTTAAACTTCCCGTGCTCGAATCGGTATCAATAAAGTGTTATGATCATTTCGGCCTAGCCCAGCCTCATCAGACACTTTGGGCTGATACAAATTCAAACTCGGAAAGTCCAACGAATGTCTCCCAAAACTTCACTACAACAGTAGTTAGCTTACAAAGGCGCCACCTGCTTTGGCGGCCGTGAACGAAAACGATATGATAATATCGTTTTCTGTATCCTTTGCGCTATGCGAAATGTGTAAAAGATAAAATCTTTTAGCGAAAGCCGCTATCGCTTTATTAAATTAAATAACCAAATATATGGCCTAGGAGGACAAATTCGTTAAACTTCCCGTGCTCGAATCGGTATCAATAAAGTGTTATGATCATTTCGGCCTAGCCCAGCCTCATCAGACACTTTGGGCTGATACAAATTCAAACTCGGAAAGTCCAACGAATGTCTCCCAAAACTTCACTACAACAGTAGTTAGCTTACAAAGGCGCCACCTGCTTTAAAAAGATTTTATCTTTTACACATTTCGCATAGCGCAAAGGATACAGAAAACGATATTATCATATCGTTTTCGTTCACGGCCGCCAAAGCATCCTCGACACTCTCATAACCGAGAACAGATAAGCCTCGAGAGATGAGTCGTACTTGGGTATAACCAAACAGCATTAGGGTATACTTTCGAAAACCTTGGGAAAGCGATATGGGAAGTAGAATTCATGGTAAATCAGGAATAAAACTAAATATATTTTCAAAAAAGCAGAATAAGCCATAATGGGATCTCCTAAATAGATCTTAACAGCTTCGAAAGGGTAGCAGAGTTCACATACTTATGATCCAAAATTAAAGAATTACTTAATAATCCAAAATAATTATAGTAGTAAAAAGACACATGCAAGGATAAATAAAGAGAGGGGTAGATTATGCAAACCAGAAATTGGTAAATTCTAAAATGCTTAGTCACCATTATAAATTACAACAATAAAGACACGAACAGGACCTATTGTGACAGATAAATGTAAAACATTGACGCTGCTGAAGAAAGACTAAGATGACACAAAACATTTCAAAAGAGGGTTCCTAAGGAAAATTTGTGAACTTGTTTAAGAGCATAATGATATACCTATACAGAATTCGTATAAACTTTGAATCCGAAGAACAAAAGTGCTGATATTGTAAATTGTGATATATATGCATTAGATACCTGAACGACCTCAAAAATTTGAAATACTGATTATAAAATATTTATATTAGAGTTTGTGGCTTATTCTCAAAAATATATCGCACCCCCGCTAAAAAAGAGTCACAACTCAAAAATCGCCATTATTGAGATGATCATGCTGCAATTATTAAAATAAGTCGTACTTTCTTCCATAAAAGCGTCACTCTTATATTTGAACTATTTACCGCGAGATGGCGATGTGACACTTTTATTTTTTACAGGTTAGCTCAGCATGCATTCCGCTACAGTGTCACCTTTGACTTTATAACAGTCTACACGTAGTGCTTAATCCTGAAAAGAGTCACATTTAGAATTGTAACAGTTTTTGTGTGAATTATTAGTTATATTTGATTATTGCAATAAGTAAAATACTGTTCTTTTTTGTGTTGTGACAGTTTTTTCGAAGTTGTAAACGAGGAAAGTACTTTTGCATGGTGCGGAAGAGTATTACATTTTGAGTTTAGCCAGTTTTTTTGAATATGTAAGTATATTTTTTCAAACTATTTTTGGAATATGACTGTTTTGCAGAACCGGCACATACGATTTTCAAATCCACTGATGTTTCTTTTTTAATTATGACGCTTTTTTAGAATAATTGACTGTTATTTTCTTGTTTATGACTGTATGTTATCCTTCCTTGTTTTTATGTATTATTATTTTTCCTGCAGCAGACAGGCTGGTTTCATAACATGCAAAGTTCATCGAGTTCAAGGATAAGCAGAATTATGGCTCTTGCAAATACAATAAAATCAGAGCGTTATGCAGCAGATCAAGTGCGAAACTCAGGTAATCTGATATTGAATAATAAAAAAATAGCGTGCCTAAATAACGTGCCTAAAGTTTTTATTCTAGCTATAATAATTTTTCTTCTTTTTCAGAAATCTCAAAAAGACATCTTTTAGAATAGGAAAATGCTGCGCTTGTTTCTTATTATAATGCAAACTATGTTATAGCTACAAGTAAAGATAATACTAAGCCTGGTACATCATTATTACGGGTTGACCTTTCACCAGAACGAAAAGACGAACTCCAAATAGTTCTAGCTCAAGCAGTAGTTATAGTCCAGGTTGCAATGGTTTCTTGTCGAATTCACACAATGTAAGACAGGTAGCTGACACTCCACTTGCGGACTTTCAAGCAGTATAAATACTCCAGTAGCAAGCATTCAAGTACCACACGTTGAAGTTGCAGACACTCTAGCAGCAAACTTACAAGAATCAGGACCTGTAGTACCAGATACTCAACTAGCAGACACCCAACCAGAAAATACTCATCCAGCAGACACCAAAATTGTCAGTCCTACAAAAAGAGGAAAAAAGCGAGTAGCAGTGGCAGAAAACTGGTTAAGTAACAAAGCCAAGAAATTACGAAACTCTGGCCAAGCATATACCTCAAGATCTAAATCACAAAAACCTTTTGTTGCCAGGAGTATCAGACCTGCTTGTGGAGATAAATGCTGGCTAAAATGCTCTAATAAAATAGATGAAAATACCAGGAAAGGTATTTTTTTAAAATATTGGGCCCTGGAAAATATAAATAGACAGAGGAATTTCATTCACAAATGCATGAAACCAGTCAAACCAGCGTACAGGTACAGCAATGCAGAGAGGCCTAAACAACATAATAATGCATACTATTTTCATATAAATAATAACGAACAAGTTTGCGTATGCAAATACTTATCTATGGCTACGCTAGATATCAACAATCGAATTACAAGAACGGTCGTTGACAAAGCTGAAAAAGGGTTCCTGGAAGTAGAAGAGGTAAACACAAAAACCATAAAAAAGTGGATCCATCGATTAAAGACGGAGTTCGTGAGCACATTCGATCGATTCCGCGTATTGGGAGCCACTATCTTCGCAAGCAAACCAATAGGGAATACATCTAATGTGGAAAGAATTTAACTGATATATTTAATGACTATAAACAAAATTGCCAGGAAAACAATCTACTGCACGCAAATTTAGTGATGTTCTCAAAAATTTTTAACACAGAGTTTAACATTAGTTTCTTTATACCCAGAAAAGATCGCTGTGAGTTGTGTGATGCGTATGAAAATGCCATAGGAGAAGCTAAGGAAATATTGGAACACAAGTATGTATTACATTTGGAAGAAAAATATTTATCGAGAAAAGAAAAGGACCAAGAAAAGGCGAAGGCTAATCCCAATTACATTGTATCAGTCTATGACTTGCAAGCAGTTTTGCCTACGCCGCAAGGAACTGTATCTGTTTTTTATTATGAATCGAAGTTGAATTGCTACAACTTCACGGCGTCTACTTTGAAAACTGGTTCAACAGAATGTTACTTTTGGCATGAAGGGCATGGAAATAGGGGAAGTGATGAAATAGGTTCATATGAAATAGTTCTAATAATGAAGCTGGGCTTGACTTCGTTTTCTTTTCAGATAATTGTTGTGGCCAACAAAAAAATAGATTTTTAATTGCTATGTATATTTATGCTCTGGGTAAATACCCTAAAATACGTTCAATAACCCATAAATAATTGATAAGTGGACATAGTAAGAATGAAGACGACTCTGTTCATTCAACTATTGAGAAGGCTATAAAGATAGGTTTAAAATCTGGTCCTATCTATGTGCCAAGTCAGTATGCACAAATCATTCGTTTGGCAAAAAAAAAGAAAGAACCTTACCTTGTAAATGAATTCGGTTATTTGGATTTTTATTCGATTAAAAAATTGTGTGACGATATAGACATGACAGGCATCAAATCTTTGAAGGTTACTGAAGTAGATTTTTAAGTTAAATCAAGGAAATCCTACCATCCTCTATTATAAAACCTCCTATAAAGATGAAGAGTTCAAGCAAGTAGATTTCTGCCGAAGAAAAAAGAATACCATTCCAAGTACCTTACAAAAGGCCTACAAAAGTGTACTTAGCATTAAAGACAATAAGAAAAAAGATCTCTTGGATTTAGTAAAGAATAATCACATTCCCAGTTATTATTCAGCATTCTATAACTCTTTGTAGCAATGAATAAAAAAGTTTTTTCTGTTTTTCTTTGTGTTTGCTTTATTATACTTTAACAACGTGATTTTTAAGATGATAATATCTTGTTCTAAAAAAGTGTCACAATATCGGCATGTTTTTATTTTTTTACTATTAACTGCAAAAATTGAATTTTCTGAGAAAAATAATGCACCAATAACACTAAGCTAATATATTCCAGTTTACAATAAAATAGCATATTAGCTTGCATTTAGTCATGGAACTGACAAATACATGTTCAACTGAACTAAAATCTTTAACATCATTTTTCTCAAAACAACGTTTTTTGAATGCTGACTCTTTTTTAGCGGAGGTGCGATATATGAAAAACTTTTAAAACATTTAAAACGGCAAATTTTAGAACAAAATGTCGGCTTTCTCGCCGGGTTGACTCACTCTGTACTTAAATCCACGCACCCACTTATTGCAGCGATCCTTGTGTTACTTGTATACTTATATTTTGATTTATATCTGTACAACGCATAAACCTTTCCTGAACATCAAATTTTTAGTACGACCCACACGATGTAAACTAACAGTCGATGGTTCTCACAAAAATAACGAAACATGGGTTTGTTAGATCATTCCCATCTGATACACCAACAATTCACTATTTGAAACAATCTTATTTGAAAATCAGACAGTGGCATTGTAAGAAATTTTAGGTTTTGTCAGTGGCTTTGTTGAATCAATGAGATAATTTATGAATAGCTCGAACGCTGACCTCTTGCAATATAGAACGTCACGTACAATCTCGTTGAATAAATTAAACCAGTTTATAAATTTTATTGTCTATTCCTTAATTAATTTAATTATCCAATCTTCTCATCATAACGATAATAATAACATAACATGGTACAATATGATCTAAGTTACAACACAGCTTAACAATGCCGGGATACTTTAAAACAAAAACTCTCCATTTATTCAGGCTACCTAAGCATATACAAACTCAGTAATAATCGGAAATGCACAATACTTTTTGATCATTCCGAGAAAGTTTTCTATAAGAAACTCAATTCTACTGTAGAAAGTACAGCAGAAATTCATATGTTTTAGAGAAATTAACTTTCATCTGTAGCCACTCTTACTAACAATGCTGGGAAAAAGAAATGAGGCACACCTGTTATATTCTACGCTATAGTCATACTGCCTACGAATACCAACCCTTCACTACTGAAGAAGTTGCGAATGTCATTGAAGACTTTCATAACTGGAAATGTCTAGGACCAGACAGAGTTCGCAACTTCCTTCTTAAAAAACGTGGATTGTTCATAAGTGCTTAGGAATATGAATTATTCATGGTATTTCTAATCCGCCCAGGTCCCAGGTAGATGTATTCGCTTACTGTTTCTGGGTTACCTGGTACAGATAATGAAAATTAACAAAGAAAATCAAACTGCCGAAATTACCAGAAGAATAAGGTTAGCGTGGGCTGGATTTGGAAAACTGAGTTGGATCTTGAAAAGCACTAAAATAGAACAGTATATGAAAACCAGAATTTACGATCAGTGTATCCTCCCTATACTCACGTATGGTTCACAGACGTAGACACTCACCAAGTCCAAACCAACAATTTGGTTTTTTATAAAGTATGCTAAGTGCAATATTAAGCTAGATATTAAAGATCAAAGCCGTTTTTTATTTTGTCTGAAATTTAATCGATGTGGCCAATGCCATCTAGCGGCGAGCAGATGCATTTTAGGCATTCTAATAAAAAAGGGTTTTGTAGTGCTTGAAATAAGCTTTAAAATGAGCACTACTAAAAGTCTTTTTCACGTAAAATAAGTGAGCTGTATTGCAAATAAGAGGAGCATCTAATGTTTTTTCTTTTAAATCAATGGGTTTCATAAGTGCCATTTCCACCAAAATTAAAATTAATCGTATTCCGCCTAGAATTAACTTTAATGAAGAGTTTGATAGATTGTATCAGTTTGGCTGCTTCATGACACATATTTTTCAAAAAAGTCACGATTAAAAAAAAATTTCAAATTTAAAAAAAAAACCACATTTTTTTCATAATATCTCAAAAATGACGACAGATACGTATAAAAGTGTAGGAATAAAAAATTTAGATATTTTTCTGACAAACAATTTGGTTTTTTTGTTTTTTCTGTCAAACAAAAATTGACGGAGATATGATTGTTTAAAGAGCGCGTGGCAGCGCAATCACAGCCTCTCTTAAGCCCTTTAACCATTCACCGTTTTAGAAAAAGGTTTTTTACTATATATTGCAATAAAGGATGTTGTAGCTCTCTTAATTACCTTTACAATGGTTTTTTATAAATTGTAATAGCATGAAAATTGAAGGAGTTATGGTCCAAAAACTTATCATATTTTTTTCTACTTAGTAACTGAAAATTTCGGAGTGTGAATATTTGGAGCAATGTGAAAGTATGCAGTATAATAGAAACCCAAAACTATTGTAATGTGTATATATATACATAATATGGCTCATATAATAATAATAGTACAATTTTATATAATTTGTAAATATTTTATTCAATAAATGGCAATTTTTTACTCTAAATTAAATTATTTTTAAATATGTAATCATATATATTTACTGTTTTAATTTAGGGGCAGTTTTAAGGGTAGAAAAGCTTAAGAATATGATAATCATTTTCGAGATTGTGGAATAATATTTAAATCCTTTTCATTTTATTAAAAAAAAAAAATTTTAACAATTTTTTATCAAGGGGTAGTTTTCAAGTGTTGAAAGGGCGTTAAAAATTTGATAATTATTATAGAGAATATAAACTATTACTTACTCTATACTTACATCTTTTTATGTCATACCAAAGTATTTTTTTGTGATTTTTTCAATTTAGGGGTTGTTCGCAAGTGTTGTAAGATTTTCAAGGGGTTGAAAATGATTTTAATATGAGGTAATTGTGTTAGAAAACACTTTACAATTTCACCACTTACTATTAGACATGTTTTCTAGCGATAAAATGGCTCAATGTCAATTTTTCCATTAAGGGGTTGTTCACACCCCTTAAAAATAATAGGCGAAGTTCAGATCAGTTTCACTTTTGAAGTTAAGGGTAAGATAAGCCTAATTCCAAAATTTCATGCAAATCGGTTTACAGTAAAAAAATTCGGAGGTAAGAGAGTATTTTTCGCTTCAATGACTGCACTAATTGACAGATTGGAAGACTTAATTCAGATACTCTGTGAAAACCATATCGAAGTTCAAAATATCCAAATCAACTGACGCCTATTCCAAGAAAACTTGTTAAGTCAAGTGTAGTTCTATCTAGCAATGAACCTTCTATCCTAATTACTGAACCTCACTGACTGTGGTTGCAGCATCATAAATAATAATAGTGACATAGCAAAGCTTAATTATCATCTATGAATATTTGGACAATTCTAATCAAATGAACCATCCACTCAAATGGGCAACTCCTAACGAAGTAAAAAGTCTAATAAAAAACCTCAATAAAAAGACGTCGCCTGGACATGATCTGATAACGGCCTACGCGGAAAAAAAAGTCTAACACAAATCATAAACTCGATACTAAGAACAGGCTACTTTCCTGCACAATGGAAAAAGAACCTTCACATGAGATTATAGCCTACACACCCATCAGCGTATCACCAGTTATGTCAAAAGTCGCATAGAAAGTCATTGCAAGAAGACTGATTATTATTATACAGGACAACAATATTATACCTAATTATCAGTTTGATTTCCGCCAAAAACCAATGCCATTTTCCTGGATGTTAGTCAAACATTTGACAATGTCTAGCATCCTCGAAGAAAGACTATTTTACACAAGATACAAAGAAAGTGTCCACATCCACAAGTTAAATGCAGGAATTCCGCAAGGCAACGTCTTGGGACACAATATTCACAGCTGATTTCCCAACTGGAGAAGAATCCACAACCACAACATTTGCAGATGACAATGCAATTCTGGCCAAAAACCCAGATCCCGTACAAGCAGCTGAAATATTACAACAAAACATACATTTAATTGAAATATGGGCTAAGAAATGAAAGATAAAGATCAACGAAGCAAAATCAGTTAACGTGATATTTACTGAATGTCACAAAGAAATACCCAATATTCTACTGCGTAACAAGAACATTCTCAAAAATGATACTGTAAAATATCTTGTATTACACCTTGACAAGAGGCTAACATGGAGGACACACATCTGGATGAAGAGGAAGCAATTAGGAATAAAATTCGAAAAACACTACTGGTTAATCGGCCGTAAATTCGTTATGTCATAAAATATGTAAAATAATAAGGTTCTTCGTGCCATCACACATGCGCCTTGGTTTATTCCAAATGCAGACATTTACAGGGACTTGAAGATCAAAACAGTGAAGCAAATGATCGTTAAAAACAATAAAAAATATTTTAAACGACTGGACAACCCCCCAACGATTTAGCAGTAAATTTATTGAACAACTCAACACAACTAAACAGATTAAACATTAGAACTCCTCTTGACTTACTATTTAGAAAATAGGTGTCTAGACTTAGTTTTAGTTATTAGTAATAATCTCACTAGGAATTAATGGTCATTGTATTAAAACCCTTGCTTAAATACGTTCATTCAACAAATATATTAAAAACATGAGCCAAAAACAAAAGCACTTACACAGTGGTGTACACAAACTTAAACGTGGCCACTGCCCAACAACTTACGTCGGTCAAACTGATAGAACTTTTAACAAACCTATAGCAAAACACAAAAGGGCTTTCAATAATATTATTAAATTAACAAATTAAAAAATACAGAGATAATTCTGAACGACCAACTTGAGACAAACAGTTTTCCCTTCATCAACTTATTCAGTTGAAGACTATGAAGTGTAAATGCATACCAAAAATGTATCGAAAATGGAAAATGAAAAATGTATAAATACCGTATAAATACCGAGAGAGTACCACTTGAACATCCGATCATGACACCTGTGGATCAACAAACATTCTAACATTTCTGCCAAATCAGCAACTCAAATTCATCAAGGCCTGACAACATTGCCAGGAACATTCTGCCGATCGTCATACTCTACCTGACGAACATTGTCAACGCCACTCTCAGACTCTGCTACTTTCCATCACCATGAAAGGTAGCAATACAATTATGCTCCTGAAAAAGGGCAAACCCAAGACCGATCTAAACTCTTACAGGCCGATCTCTCTACTAAATGTCTTGGCTAAAGTCATCTACGTTTCAATTCGGCTTTAGAGAGGGACATTCCAGCACAACGGTGTTAACAGAAATCGTCACACCTATTTCACAAAGTCTAAACGACCACAAAATATCATTAGGCATTTTTCTCGATAGTCAAAAAGTCTTCGACCAAGTCTGGCATGTTGCACTGGTTAGAAAATACTGAACATCGGCCTGCCGTTTCCATTCGTTAGACTTATGCATTTATATGTCACTCATCGTAAAATCACGGTAAACGTTCGAGGTCATCTCTCAGCCTCATTCACTCCTACAGCAGGAGTGCCTCAAGGTTCCGTGTTTGCACCAATATTATACACAATATACAATAGCGACTTCATTAATCCACGTAACACATACACACTTACTTTGCTGTAGGTTTCTAAAATCACCTTGATCAGGTCGATAGATCGTGCGGGAGATGGAGAGTAATACCTAACCCAAATAAAACACAAATGATTCTCATTCGATATGCTAATCTCAGCAGTTAAATCAGAACATAGCCGAAAGAATCGACCTTAGACTATGGGGGGATCGACTCCAGCTCCGTAACCAGATCGAATACCTTGGTGTGGTGTTCACAGAGACACTACACTGGAGGGCGGATCTGGCTGAAACCTGTAACAGGGTAAGGAGAAGAGTCGATCTACTCACTGCTCTATGTGGTAGATTTGGACGGACACCTTCACGTACACTCCTACATGCATACAAAACATACAACACGCCCGTGATTGAATATAGAGCGAATATATATGCCATGTTTAGTCGCGACCTTACACAACAGCTGCTATGATTGGAAATAAGAATCCTGCGTAAAGTAAACTACAAACGACCCGACTACCCCTCCGCCGTCATACATTAACTATCGAACATCCAGCCCAAAAATGAGAGGCTCTCCTCTCTAAGCAGGAGTTACACGATCAATATCATATATACATCGGTTTAGAACGTCTTTCGACGTTGTCCGATACCTAAACACCATCTCTTCCTATCTTCGCAGTCGTTTGTTGTTAAATTTCTTTCGCTCATGGACTTGTTTACGCCGTGTTGCCATTCTAATCTGGGTCTTCCTCTTTTCCGTCGACCTATCGGTTGCCATTCTATTACTTTTTTGGGGAGTCTTGATGCTGGCATCCGTTGAACATGCCCATACCACCTTAATTGTTTCTTCTCTATATCTTGAGTATATCTCCTTCTATTCCCATACGTTGTTTTATTACATCATTTCTGATTCGGTCTCGTCTGGAAATACCTAAAGATCTTCTCATTGCATCCATCTCTACTGCTTCTATTCGCTTTTTGTTCTTTTCACTAATTCTCCATGTTTCAGCGCCATAAAGAAGAGTAGTTTTAATCATGGTCTCATATATATTAAATTTCCTTCCTTTCGTTATCTCTTTACTCCACAGTATACTATTGAGACATCCTAAGACTTTCTTTGCTTGAGTGATTCGTTTTTCTATTTCCCGTGTATCAGTTCCTGTATTGTCAAAGGCAACACCCAAGTAGTCATAGCTCTGACAGCAGGAAATATGTTGTCCGTTTTCGAGGTCTATGTTATCTGACTCGTTTCCAATACAAAGATATTTGGTTTTTGTTGTATTGACATTCATTCCCCAGTCGTTATATTCTTCTATCAGTTTTCTTAGCATGTACTGCATGTCTTCCCTGTCAGTCACTAGCACTACCTGGTCATCAGCAAACTGGAGTGTATATATACATTCATTGCTAAGCTCTATACCCATCCTATGTACCTTTCTTTTCCATCTTTCCAATGCCGCTGCAACATATATCTTGAATAAGGTTGGTGAGATACAGCATCCCTGTCGCAAGCCTTTTGTAACCAGGAATTCTTCCGTTAGATATTTTCCTGTTTTTATCTGTGCCTTAGAGTCTCTATATAGTTCTTGTACAGCATTTATCAATGTGTGGTTGATGTTAGATCTTTTCAACGTTGTCCACAGTTTTGTTAAGGGGATGTTGTCATATGCTTTTTGCAGGTCTACAAAAGTAATATGAGTTTCTAGATTCTTAGCCGATCTTTTTTCTATTATTTGTTTAAGACAAAATACGTTATCGGTGCACGATCTTCCTGCACGGAACCCGCTTTGTTCTTCCTCTTCATTGTGCTTATATTCTTCCTCGATCATATTTCTCAAAATTCTTCCATACAGTCTGCTCAGGGTGCTGGACGATCAATATCATCCGTGGCCAAAAATTCATAAGACATTCTAAAAGAAAACTCCCTTCTCTCCCCACTAATTTGCTGACCTTAGCCAGCAACGAACTCCCTGATGAATACATGGACATCTTGGAGGAAACTCTACTCTATTACCGTAATAGATAAATGGCTTACTTCGAGCTTTGCTGCGGACAGAGTGGGAATGGTTGTCTATGGTTTCCCGATCCCACTGCACAATTATACCTGTCTCTAGGGAGGTTACAGTCACAGCTGCCCTCACCACGATTCACATTTTTTTTATATTTCATTTTATATGTAAATTCACTCATTCATATCACTAATTAATTAATTTACTAATAATTTCTCAAAAGGACCGTTTTAGCTCAAACCCTTTCACCTCCGACCACCCTGGACATCCATCTCCTCTGCAGGAATAATATCCACCGACGCAAACCACAAGTGAGACATAACACAGCGATCCAGAGCCGACACCCAACAAAACAAACCACGTCCTAAAGTGAATAGACCTAAAACACGACAATAGAAGCATACCAAAGAAAGATAAACCAAACAGAGACAGAAAAACATGACAATGAATGATGAAAAATGGATCACTTGAGAAAGGTACTGTCGAAACAGCTGAAGTGATAATAAATTATAATAAATTTTGTGGAAGTTTTGAAAACGAAAATTTTCAGTGTTTTTTTGGTTATGAATATATTTATGCAAAAACATGAATCGTTCAAACAAACAAAAATTTCATATTTTTGATATTTCAGTACATTGACCGGCCTAATTCTATTAAATTGCTATGACTACCAGAGTCGTGATTAGGAGAGTTGTACTAATCAGCGTTGAAGGAACACAAACAGCATGATCTATTTAAATTTCGTATCGATGATGTCATAAGCTCAATTTCTTACTTGTGTTTACACATTTGGCACTACATAATCTAGTTCGTGAGAAATCATTGCAGGAAGTTTCAAAGGAAATAACCACTTGTCGTGGTTGAGTCGAAAATTTTTGTTTTTAACTAGATATTATCATAGAAATAAGAATATGGGTGTTGATGCAGAATTATGTCCATTTTTTGGCGTTTGGTTGAAAAATGATTTTATTTATATTTTCAAGTGAATATGATCTTGATATTTTTACTTGTAAGTTTTCAAGGTATTAATTTTGTTTTCTTTACACATATGACACCCACAAGAATATAACTTTTTAGGTCTTGATATAAAGAAGTTTACCAAAGTACTGTGTTCTTCTTTTGTCTAGTTTTTTTATTATTTGGTTATCATTAGAGGGGTCAAAGATATTACATAAACACATCTTCTTTATTTTCTTCTTCTTGATGTACATATCCGTGACGAATGTTAGCGATCGTCATGGCAATATTTATCTTGTCCACAGCAAAGCGCAAAACTTCGCTGAAACAGAACTGTTTCACAAAAAAACTACACCCGCAAAAAATATTGCTGTGAATGAAAGTCTAGCTGTTGATAAAGAAAGGAGTTCTCCAACAAAAACTGTGTTTAAAAATGTTACCAATAAAAATAAACAAGTTGTTCCCTTAATCGAAAATAATAAACAATTATCAGCTGATATTTTAAGAATACAAACGGAGGCAAAACGTTCAGATATTATTAATTTAAAAAACCATGAAAATTTGATAAACATTGAGAATACAAATTCGGTAACAAATAATAGTGGGCAAGAATGGAAAACTATTAGGCATAAAAAAAGGAATAAACGTATTAATATAGGTAATAATGAGAACTCTGAAATCAGTGGTGTCCCAAAATTTAGCCATCTCCATGTTACTAGAGTAGACCAACATACAACGGCAGAAAATCTTAAGAAAATGTTAGAAAAACACTTTCCAGAAGTAATATGTACGTCGTTAACGGCTAAGCATCCCAACATAGATTTATCTTTAGTTCAAAGTTTCAATTTTTGAAGAAAATTTCGGTATAGCGATGGAGCCAAAACTATGGCCAGTAGGCTCCTATGTAAGTAGGTTTTTTATGAAGCTCCCAACACATACGCAAATAGAGTGAAGGATAAAGAAATGACTTTTGAACAGGAAAAAGGAAGGGATGAGTACGATCTCCTTCTGTCAAATATTCAGGGACTAAATCAATTTAAAATGGATTGTTTATATGCTGATTATAAGGAGTCTGATTTGAAATTTTTTT
The DNA here is from genome assembly GCF_040954645.1 of Diabrotica undecimpunctata. Taxonomy (NCBI): domain Eukaryota; kingdom Metazoa; phylum Arthropoda; class Insecta; order Coleoptera; family Chrysomelidae; genus Diabrotica; species Diabrotica undecimpunctata. The sequence goes on from NC_092812.1 coordinate 19,011,448, forward strand.
TGTATGACCTTTGTATCCTTACTGTAAGGACTGCCCTATATGCCAATGTATTGTCGGGAGGAGGCAAGTACTTTATTCGGGATACGAATTCGGGATACGAATTTGGGATCCGTGATTTAATTTTTAATAGCTGAACTAAAATTGTAAATCCAAAAAACATTTTATAAATAACCTATTGTCGTCGATAATATTCTTTGTACATACCTATATTCTTTGTAAGTTTTTCATATCCTTGTAAAAATTGCTGTTTAGTTGTTCAAAACTAATTAAGAATTGATTTATTACATAGAAGGTATTTTAAATGCTTCGGCATACATTCTCTTCCTCGTCAACTTTTAATAGCTAAACAAAAATTGTGAAACCAAAGTATATTTTTTAAACGAACTGCTGTGGGACGTTTCGATTGATCTTTAAGAAGTTTTTAAGTATAGTGTTGTAAAATTACAAAAACATAATATAAGAACAAGGCGCTAGAATGTTTCAAATACCAACTACCAGCTGATTATTAAAAAAACTGTAATTTAACCTATTTCTCACTCTTCCGTGAAATAAGCTTTTAATTTTTGAGACAGAAACGATTGAATTTAAAATTTTAGCTCTTTTTTATTACATACTGTTACAAAAAAGGTGCCAGTAACTGCTAAGTTATCAAGGAACAGTTGCGAAACACAATATACTACTAAAATTTCAATAATACTATGCTGTTAACTTTTTTTTAATATTAGTTCATATAACCAGGACCGGTCTACGGATGTTCAGTATTAAATCTAGTAAAAATTCTTATCATACATGTTTCTTTAATTTGTAGTAAAGATTTTCCATTCGCCATTTTAGTTGCCTGCAGGTAGTGAATAGGAACTCCTTTGGATAGTCCTATCAGGGAAAATGAATCAATCCCTCCCTCCGCAGATTCCAGGTGGTTCCTGACCCGGGAAACTAGTACCTGCTTAGGGTCTCTTGTGTAGGGTCACGGATAAAGTCCACAACGACAGCCACGGCGGAGAAGAATACCTTCGGTAGGGTGTGGATGGCGGAAGTGACAATCCCTTGATTTTAGGGATTGTATAAAATCACTCACCAACCCGTCTAGCCAGCATGGTGTTTTAAGGCTAAAAAACCTCCTAACAGAAATATGGCGATATCTAGAACAAAAGGAATGGGTCCCCAGGTGGGTAGATCATACGGTAATGGCAAATCCGACTCCTTTGAAAAAAAGGACAGCTTCATGGAATCTGGGGGAAGCAAGAAATCCCTAAAAATCACACGATTGAACATCGCAACTCTAAATATAAGGTCGTTAAACAAAGATGAAAAAGTCTACGAACTAGAAGAAGACATCAAGGACTTAAAATGGGACATAATTGGTCTAGCAGAGGTAAAAAGAAAAGAGGAAGAGTGTACAACACTAGAGTCAGGTAACGTCCTATGTTACAAAGGGCGAGAAGAACAAAGCCTAGATGGCGTAGGATTTCTAATTTCCAAGAAATATGCACATAAAGTAGAGCAATTCGTAGGAATATCTGAAAGAATTGCAATGATTAGGCTAAATGTAAACGAGAACATCTCCCTGAAAATTATTCAAGTATACGCCCCAACCGCAGCACATCCCGATGAAGAGATAAAGGAATTTTATGAGAAAATTGCGGAAACTAGCACGATTTATCACAGCACGTATACAATGATAATAGGAGACTTCAACGCTAAGATCGGACAACAACTTGAAAAAACCGAAAACTGTATAGGACAATTCGGCTCTGGAGTCAGAAATGAGAGAGAAGAAACCTTGGTTAACTTCCTACAAGCCCACAAATACTATGAAATGAACACATTCGATAAGAAAAAACCTCAAAAGATAGTGGAAGTGGCTATCCCCAGACGACGGAAAAACTCGGAACGAAATAGATTACATACTGTGTAACAAAACAGATCTCATACAGGACGTAACAGTAATAAATACGGCGCCAGTAAGTAGCGATCACCGAATGGTTAGAGCCAAATTAGAAATAAAACAATAAAAATAGAAATAAATTTAGAAAAACTTGGAATATAGACACAGATAAACTAAAATCTAATACAGAGCAATATAAAAGCAAGTTAAAACCAGCGAAAATAATAAATCTAGATAAACTTAGCTTAAATGAAATCAATGAAGTCATAACAAAAGAACTGGTAAATGCAACCTCAGAAGTGGCAATCGCTAACATAAAACGAAAATCCAAAATAAGTGTATAATCACAAAACATGCTGAAACAAAGAAAAGATCTCCTTAGACAAAACAAAAGAGACACTGCAGAATTTAAGGAACTTAATCGAGTAATAAGAAAACAGATAAAAGATGACATTAAAAAATATCAAGAAGACCGTATAGAGCAAGTCATTGAGAAAAACCGAAGTCTCAAATGCATCAAACCTAAACTAGAAAAGGAAAACATAATAACCATTAAAAATGTACAAGGACAACTAGAAAAAAGTAAATCTGATATAGCAAACTCAATCCAGAAACGATCCCCCTAACTCCTCAAAGCAGAACTTGAAAAGGCAGATAACCAATGTCAACTCAGAAGTGATGCCCGAAATAAGCCACGAAGAAATAGAAAGAGCAGTAAAAAAATAAAAAGGAATAAAGCTCCTGGAAGCGATGGAAACCTAGCAGAAATGCTGAAGGAAGGCGGGAAGAAGCCATCACATATCTAAAAATACTATTTAATAAATGTGTATTCGAAGGCAACATACCCGAACAATGGAATACTGCTAAAACAATACTAATACACAAAAAGGGAGACACCACAGACCTGAAAAATTAACGACCAATTTCACTTCTTTCACAACTTTACAAAATCTTTACGAAGATTATTACAAACAGGTTAACAATTAAATTTGACGGATATCAACCAGCAGAACAAGTCGGATTTAGAAAAGGGTACAGCATCTGTGATCATCTATATACTTTGAAAATCCTAATAAAAAAGACTAACGAATACAATCTCCTATTATGTCTTTCTTTTATAGATCATGAAAAAGCTTTTGATAGCGTAGAACTGTGGGCAATAGGACAAGCATTAGTTAACAACCAGATCGACTCCAGCTACAGAATATTAATACATAATATTTACGAACAAGCTGCAATGCTAGTGACGTTGTGTAATGTAATCGAAACAAGACCAGTAAAAGTCAATCGAGGCGTAAGACGAGGAGACACAATATCTCCAAAATTATTTACAGCTGCCCTAGAAGATATCTTTAAGTCAAGAGACTGGGAAAATAAGGGAATCCCTATTGACGGAAGATACTGGAACCATCTTAGATACGTAGATCATCTAGTACCAATAGCCGAAACGTGGAATGCACTGAATACGATGATTGAGGAGCTACACACAGAATCCCTAAAAAAAGGACTGAAAATGAATTTCAGCAAAACTAAACTAATGTCAAACAAAGATGACAAACCTATGATAAACATACAAGGGACAGAGATAGAACACGTAGATAAATATACATATCGGGGTCAAATTGTCAAGGTAATCAAAGAAAATCAGACTACCGAAATAAGCAGACGTGTAAAAATGGGATGGGCAGCCTTCGGAAGACTCTCATACGTACTTAAAAATAAAAATATACCTCAAAGACTGCGAACCAAAGTGTTTAATTCCTGTATCCTACAGGGAATAAGAATTGGTGGAGAAATCATAAACACCATGAGATTTGCAGATGACACGGTAATTATGGCTGAGAGTATAGAAGAACTACAAACTTTACTAGATGCAATAAATAGTGAATGCATTCAAATGGGACTTGACATCAACACAGATAAGACCAAATTTATGATAGTATCAAGGAGTCCAATAAATAATGAACAACTAACTCTTGGTGGACAGCAAATAGAGAGAGTGACAAAATATAAATATCTGGGAGCTTACATCAACACAGAATTAGATCCAGACCAAGAGATCCGGGTACGAATAGAAATGGCAAGGGCAGCGTTTTTAAAATTCAAACAATTGTTCTGTGACAAAAATCTGAATACTGCGCTGAGACTGAGGTTTGTTGAATGTTACGTCTGGTCGCAACTATTGTACGGGGTAGAAACATGGACACTAAAAGCGCAAATAGTTAAAAAGATTGAAGCCTTTGAACTTTGGATAACCGGAGAATGTTAAGAATTCCATGGACTGCCAGGGTCACCAATGAGGAAGTGCTGAGAAGGATGGGTCGAGACAAAAAATTGTTGAGAACGATAAAAGTACGCAAGACTGCATACCTTGGACACATACTAAGAAATAATAAATATAGTCTTCTGCAGGTCATCATGCAGGGTAGAGTCGATGGCAAAAAGGGAATAGGTAGAAAGAGGAAGTCATGGCTGCGAAATATTCGAGACTGGACAAACATGACTGTAGACGAATTATTCCACGTTGCAAAAGACAGAGAAGCTTTTAAAAATGTGGTCGCCAACCTCCGTTAATGGGGACGGCATAGGAAGAAGAAGATCCTACCTGTACTTACATATGGAGCTCAAACCAGGACATTCACTAAAATAAACATGGAAAAGATCAGAAAAACTCAGAGAGCTATGGAACGACAGATGCTGGGTATCTCACTCAAAGACCATAAAACCAATGAAGACATTCGTAATAAAACAAAAGTAAAAGATGCTGTCGAACAGGCAGCTAAACTGAAATGGAAATGGGCTGGACATAACGAACGTCTTAAGGATGGCCGATGGAATAAAGAAATCGGGAATTGGCAGCCATATGAAGCCAAAAGACCACGAGGAAGACCGCAAATGCGCTGGAGCTACGATATTAAAAGAACTGCAGGACCAATCTGGAAACGTCTTACAAACAACAGAGATGAATGGCGAGAATTAGGACAGGCCTATATTCGGCAATCCGAATAGAGAGAAGGGTTCAAAAAAAAATTTAGTTGTCTACTGAAAACATTAAGTTTTGAATAAAATTAAATCCCGATAAAACAGAACTTTTTTCATTCACTAATAAGAAGAAATTAATAATTAAACTAATAATATCATTGTCAGTTAAGTATCTCTGTGCTATACTTGATAGGAAACTTGAAAAGGTTGATAAAACGTGAAATGTATGAGTAATCTATTGGTCGTACAGAAACCTGTTCAGATCCACTATTACTTATGCTACGCTGCTTTATTGGAAGAAAACAACGCAACAAAAGGTAATAATAGAGATATAAAAAGCACATACTCGCTTGTGTAGATATTACGGGCAAAATAGCTTAATGGTCCTAATCTCATACTACCAATATCTCTTGGAAATATTCCTGCAGTATTTTAAGCATAATTACTAGAAACAGATTTGTCAGCTTAAGATTGTCTCAAAAAATGCTTACATTCAGCCAAAATATTGATTGTCTCTGAACTAAATGTCTTGGTGGAATTTGCTAAATCGTGCAGGACACGATGCTGATAGAAAAGGCATTCAGGCATTAAACCTCCGAAAATCTTTTCAGCTGTGTGCGTTGGCTGATTGTGAGCTGTTGGAAGAAGCATTCGTAGTGATTCCAGCAATAGGAGTTTGTGGAGTTTGGGCAAGAGATATGTTACCTGATTGAGTACTGCTTACTGTAGGTATTTAAAGTTGTTGAAAGTGAGACAGGGCATTGTGAACCATTATGTCCTGGTTGCTTGCATTTAAAACAATTGTGGCTGTCTAATTTTAAAAATAACCTGCTTACTACTCCATCTTGTTCTATTGCAATAAATTCAGGAATGTGTGTATTTACAGGAAGAGAAATGTAGATTTGTCTTCTAAAACTTGTGGCTGTAATATGTGGCTGTAAGCTGGAACAGTAGCTCTAATTCTCAGTGGAATCATTGGCGATTACAATGTTAATTGTGGGGCTTAGATTAGACACTAGCAATCTTTCTGAAACAAATTGAAACGGCCAAAATTATCAGATTTATGTGTCTATGCCATGTGTTATATTATGTATATAACGTAACGTAACGTAATAGACTTGTGAAGGATTAGTCTATTAACGTTTAGACGAGTCTCTGGCTAACACGAATTTGTAATAACTCGCATCGATCTAGTCCAACTTATCAAGAGAGGGCACGAGTAATGTTACTAGTTATTGGCTGTTGACACTTCACGTCATAATTTTCAGAAAGACAATAAATCCCTAAGAAAGCAAATAAAGGAAACAAAGCATTTTATTTCTTACTTCGAGACAATTGAATTTTAAACCTTTGTTGATACAGCGGAAAAGTAAACACCTAGTGTTAATAGGTTTTCGATGACACAACATATTGTATGTATTTTACGTTTTAAAGCATTAAATGAAGACAGTTTAGTTTTAGATAAAAGGAGAGTTAAAAAATCTCAAAACTATCCCACATATTAACAAAAATACAGCCTATTGACGAGAAGTTTTAATGAATATTAAAATTAAAACAGCAGGTGGTGTAGATATTATGGATCCAGAAATGGAGAAATAAATAGAAAAGGAAGAAGCTTGGCTGCAAGTCATTTAACAATGCATGAAGAATACGAACAATACAGCGAATTCAAAAAAAGGAGAAAAGGCCGACTGTACCAACGATCTACGAGCCCCTTCCCAGATCAGTTGGCCCAACGTTAGATTGATAAAAAAATTAAATTTTATAGAACAAAAATAAAAGATAAAAAATTTGAATTTCCTAATTATATAAAATATTTTATAACGTAATGAAAACTATTGATTAAACAGAATAATAATAAATTAAAAAAAAAACGCATATAATATGTAATATTAACAAAAAAAAATGTGAAAGTTTACCACTGAGTTACATCCCCTTTATTTTTAATGACATCCACAATTCTGCGAGGCATAGTTTTTAACAAGTTCTGACAAAAGTCTAATGTAAACCAATCCCATATTTCTTGCAATTTTTCGTTCAATTCGTTGATGGACCTGGCAGGATGTTTTCTCAAAGCTTTTTTCATTTCGCGCCACAAAATCTCTATCGGGGGACAAGTCGGGACTATTAGAAACCCATTCCAGAAGTGGTATGCCATGGTCCTAAAATTCTTTTTAAACTCTTTTTTGAGGTATGACAACCTGCGCCGTCCTGTTGTAAGACAAAATCTTCCGCTGATGTTAAACGGTTTCCATAATCGGTAAAAGATGTTCTTCTAAAATATTCAAATATTTGTCCGTGTTTACAATCCCATCGATAAAAAATTAACTTTCATACACCTTTAGACGACATGCTGCCCCAGATCATGAGAGATGCAGTAAATTTGACTTTTTCTCTTCAGACAGTCGAGATGGAAAGATTTTCTGACAGATCGACATTAAAAAGTTAGAGTTTTCGAGTCTTTCTCACAAGACAGGTTAGTGGAAAGTCAAGTGCCTCAGGGTTCTGTTCTGTTCTTGGACCTCTGGTTTTTATGGTTTATACCAACGATGTTTTTATGTTTTAAGTAAAATAGCGTTCTATGCTGATGACACAAAAATATATGCCAATCTAATCACAAACCAGCTAACCCTCCAAATTGACTATATTTTAACTTGGTGTTTCCAGTGATACTACCCTTAAATGCAGAAAAATGTGTAGTTCTTCGAATTGGTAAAAATAACCCACTGAGCCGTCTCATAGCAAAACTCGCCTTATCCAAATTTTACGAAAAATGAGGTAAATATGGTAACGTACTCTTAAGGTTGATATGCTAGTCTTACAGTAATATTTCCGTAACAAATGTTGCTTTATCCCATTAATATTCAACGGCAAAATATTGCTGTCAGCGCAAAACTCGCCTTATCCACTGTATCTTACGTGTCAAAACTCGCCTGATCCACGCAGCCTATAAGAATGCTGCAAACATGAAACACGTGATCCAAACTGACAATTTTATTTTTATTCGGTTGATGATGCAGTATATTAGCAAACGTTTGTCTGTGCAGTATGCTAATATGTTTATTGTTTTTTGTTTTATTTGATAAATTTATTCAAATTCTATTTTGTGAAATTATACGAAATTCATTAGTCTAAACATGGATCAAAAACTAAAGTCGGCAGAGAGAGGTAGAAGTAGAAAAGTTGTTGGAGACAAATCAAAGTGGAGACGAGAAATATTAAAACGTGAGCGGTATGTTGGACCTTTGCCTAAAATTGACAAATTATTAATAAAGTATTGTTTTTTATTTTTTGTAGTCATTCTGTGACAAGCTTGCCAGTATATCCTAAGTGCAATCATAACGGAAAACATATAGATGTATGAAATTAAGTAATCGGGACATTTACAATTTTCATCGTACCTTTTATCAAGAGAAAGTCAAGATTGAGCAAGATTCATACATATTAAAATTTTGTAGATGTTCACAACCAAAGCGAGATAGACAGAAAAAAGAAAATAGCAGTCGGAAAGGCGTATGTGTAAAATACTTTGTGAAAAAATCTGATTGCGAGAAGTTTGATATTCAGGTTTGCCAAAAAACATTTTTAAACATTCTTAATATTTCTAAAGCTCGTGTCCAAAGAATTGCAAAACAACATCTTGAAACCGGCTTATGCCCAGAGAAAATCGTGGTGGTGATCGCATAAGCGAAAAATATGAAGAAAAGCAAGTGGCCGTTAGAAAATGGCTGGGAAGTTTGAAAGCCATTACTGCCGTTCAAAGTCAAGTCGGCAATATTTGTCTAGTGATTTAAATATATCCAAACTTTGGAGGCTTTACAACCAAGATGCTACTATTGAGGTAAAAAAACTTTTTTTCGTCATATATTTTCAAGAGAGTACAATATTGGATTTGGAATTCCAGTAACAGATGCTTATTCCAAATGCATTGAGATTTCTAAAAAAATTAAATTAGAAAAAGACGTCGATAAAAAAAATGTACTTTTGATAGAGAAAAGGGTACATAAGCTAAAAGCCAATGCTTTTTTTGACAAACTTAAGAATTAGATCCTAATTTAATAACCTATTCATTTGACTGTCAAAAGAATTTGGCAAATCCCAAGGTCCCTAACCAAATTGCCTATTACAGCAGACAGTTATACATCTACAACTTTACTGTGGTTCAAGGATCTTCCAGAGCAAAAATGTCTGAAGACAACGTTCATATTATTTATACTTGGATGGAACATCAACATAAGAAAGGTTCGAATGAAATCTCTTCAGCAGTTTATCATGCACTATCACAAGCTGATTTGTCGTCTTATTCGGATATACGACTGTGTGCTGACGGATGCGGTGGACAAAATCGCAATTCAACAATGATAGGTATGTTGTCTTACTTTTTTTCTAAGGTTGGACCACCTAACATTAAAACTATAGAAATCATTTTTCCTGTTCCTGGACATTTATATTTACCACCTGATAGGATGTTCGGGCGAATTGAAAAAGAATTAAAAAAAAAATCGACCATCATCGATTCTAAAATATATTTGGACCTAAGGAACACGGCACTGTAAGAAATTTAGGGCAAGATTGTCTCGTTATGGACTGGAAATCTGCTGTTGGTGATTTTCTAAAACCTGTGGGCTCCTGGCATTTTAAGTTTTCCGATGCCAAGAGATTTATACTAACAAAAAATCGTAGTGGAAATGTTATGATTCAGGGAGAACCTTTCTATTGCTCGGACACTGGAATACCCAAGTCAATTTAAAAAAAAAAGCAAAAAGTTGGAGCATCTTTCTCCAGAAGTTATTCCAATGGGTGTACCAGTAAAACCTGCCAAGTTAACGGATGTAAATAATTTATTGGAGAAGCATTTTGGAAGGGAATGGAAAACAAAGGGGAATAATTTAAAGTTTTTAAAGATGTTTTAGAGGGAATAGCGCAACCATTGATAGAACCTAATTCTGAAGAAGTTCTTGACGAAGACCATTTTTGTGAGCCAGTGAGAGCTGGAGACGATAAAGACTTCAGAATTTAGTTTACAATATATTATATTTTGCTTGAAATAACGTCTTTAAACAACAATAAAAAAACTTCCTCCATAAACCCAGTGGGATTCTTATTTTTTTTTTGTAGCATAACTTGCCAAATCCAAATTGACGGATCAAAACTTGCCTTATCTATTTTTGTTTATTTTTTTTACCAAAATGATGATATTGTACGTTTAAATAAATTAATGTTTAAGTTTTCTTACATATTATTGTATATTAACACTTGGTGTACCTTTTCGCTCATAAAAAAATAACTTCGGTAAAGGTTTTTTCGATTTTACAAGAAACTTCATAACGTGGATCAGACAAGTTTTGATATGATACGCCTCTTGTGCTGTACTTTGTTAACTGGCAACCATTAGATTCTGTGTTCTCGTATAACGACTTTGGTGTTATCATAAACAGCAGCCTAACTTGGTCCGACCATATTATTTCTATTTGTAAACGTGCGAACTCCTATCTTATTCGGATGTGTTTTTCGAGAGATTCAATGCAGTCATTCTGTAAACTTTACACACTTTACGTAAGACCCATTCTTGAATACGCTGGACCAACGTGATATCCTCATTTGGGACCGAGAAGACTTTCTTACGCAGAAAGACTTAGTATGGCTAACCTAACTTCTTTCGAGCTTCGCTGACAACGTGGAGACTTTACCACATTTAAAATATTAACATTCAATTTCAGAAATCTCGATGAAATGTTTACCATAAATTAAGATGAACGCCTCAGAGGTCATCAGTTTAAACTAAAAAAAGAAAACTTTTCTACAAGATCAAGACAGAACTTTCTACCAAATAGAGTTCTTGAGACTTGGAATAACCTTAGTGAGAATATTGTCTCTGCTCCCTCTACCAACGTGTTCAAATCAGACTTGACCGTTTTATATTATAGTTAAAATATTGTTTTTATTTTAAACCAAAAATTGTAATTTTCTAATTTGTTTTTGTAATTTGGTAATTTACTAGTAGGTTACTAATGTAATTTCTGTGTTTTTGGGCATAACAGGAACTTGTCCTTCTGCCCTTGCTTATGTATAACAATAATAATAATAATTGTTAATAACCACTTTGATTTTATATAACAATTCATTAAAATACTACAATTCTTTTGGGATCTTATGTATAAAGTTCACTAGAAGCAGCAGTCTCACTCTTTTTGCTAATTATTGTTTTCATCCAAACGAGTTAATTTTTTTTGCAATTGTTCTAAGTATATTGGCTCTTTTTTGTGAACTCGATCAGATGGTTGTCTCCTTTGGATGATTTTTACACAATGTGAAAGTCTGTAAACGCTATTTTAATTTTTTTTAATTCACTATAGATATTCGACTTGCTACCAAACGATTTCAACTAAACACTAGCCACGTATAAACGATTATTTTTACTCGATTTATTTAGGAAACTCTATTAATTTACTCGACTTGTGTGAATAGTAGGCTCGCTCGATTAAATTACTTTACTCTACTAAATCAGTGGCTACATCTAAACCAATCTTAATATTACTACAACACTGGTATTGTGTTCTGCAAACGCTATTGATTAAAAAAGATTCAAGGTGGCCAATAGCCACAAAAAACAGTTCAGCTTGGCTGACTTCTGTGACACGAATACTTGTGATAAATATCTTTTCTGAAAGTTTTATAAACTTTGTTTAATTTTTTTGGTGATACCATCTCCAGCTTTATTTCAACTGTTTACAAACACAACAAATCTTTGATTATACAGTAACACTTTTTTTAATTGTTTTAAAATACAATCTGTTACATACAAACAAGTAACACTAAGCAGTTTTGTTGAACGAACATATTTATGTAAGCAAGAGTTTTAGTCAACTTACTATTAACTCCTAGTGAGTTGATTACTAATAACTAAAACTAAGTCTAGACACTTGTAAGGTAAGTTAAGAGGAGTTCTAATGTTTAACCTACATATATAGTTGTGTGAAGTTGTCCAATAAATTTGCTGCTAACTCGTTGGAGATACAGTAATACTAAGACTATCAAAGCAAATTGATAAAAAAAAGAAACCATATTACTAATAAATAACGTAGTTACGTAGTGTAGTAGAAAAAAGTTGAATAGTTGTACTAGCGGTGAAAGGGGTATTCTTATTACCACATATGTGGTTATATGTGGTACGTTTCTGTCCACTGTCATGGTTTTTCCAAGGAAATATTATAAGGAGCATATTGCACAAGGCGCTCTTTCTGGCACACTGGGTTTGGCAAATCCAAGTGGAAGGATGAATAGCGAGCTGTTTGTCGACGTCATGAAACACTTCGTCAAGTTTCGCAACAGTTCAATTGAAAACTCTTTCATACTGATCTATGACAATCACGAGAGTCACGTAACATATCACGTTGTTCAACTGCCAAATGATAATGGTATAATCATACTGACTCGGCCACCTCATTGTAGTAACAAACTGATATTTCAATTTTCGCTCCCTTTAAAGCGTATTACAATGCCGCTCTAGGCTCATGGTTGCTGAGAGAGCCTGGTGAACGTATGTCAATATAACAGATGTTATATTACAAAATGTGTAAGAGAGGCACATATGAAAGCATTAACATCTACTAATATTCTGTCAGATTTTAATAAAACGGGAATTTTTCCCCTTAATAAAAATATTTTTTCTAAAGCAGACTTCATTGGAAGTTCTGTGACTGATAAACCAAATGAAACTGAAAATTCAAATCCACAACCAGAATCGACAGAAATGTCTATTGTTGTTTCCAATCAAGTAATATCATCCTCATCGAAGACACCCGAAAATCAAGTAGTAACCAAAGAGACCTGAAAAACCTATAAGATCTCAAAACTCTAAGTCAGTAGGATCATCTGCGAATTCTCCCCTTACAAGTTTAAAGGATTTCCAAAAGTAGAAAAGAGAAAAGGTGTGAAGACAAAGAAAATTAAAAGGAGTGCAATTTTAACTAATAGACCTGACTTGAATCAGTTAAAACTACAACCAGCAACCAAAACAATGACTCCTCGGAATATTTTTTTTGTATAACACCTGTACGGTGTTTGTATACTGATATCTACAATTATCAGTTAATTTTTGACCTTAATAAACTTAATAAACAGCAAATACTTAAATCTACGGGCTTACCCTATGGCTTACTCTTATTTTCTCTATTAACTAATGCACTACAACTAACATAGAATAATATCACAGCACTATACTCTGCTTTTTACACTAAACTGCTACACATTTACACTAACTTAAATGGTTTTGTCCTTACGAGTCTTCTTATTAGTTCAGTGTTATCAAGAAGCTGGATTGCCTCGACATTCACATAACTATGCAGCCTCTGCCCGTGACTTGCTGCTGTTCTCCTGATTACTTCGCTCATAGTTTCCATACCCAGGTCGTGGTGGAGGTTGTTGTTACGGATTTACCAAGGAGCATCAACAATGTTCCTCAGTACTTTGTTTTGAAATCTCTGGACAATATGTAGATTACTAGCTTTGGTACCCATACTGGCCTCAGTACTTGCTGGTAAATGGATAATGTTGAATTTTTTCCAATCAGTCAATACAATTTCCTATATTTACTCAAGTTCCTCTCTTTTCTTTTTGACATGACCTTCCAGCGCAGCCTCGTGACTAGGGTGATGCCCAAGTATTTTGCTGATGTTGCATAAGGAGCTTGGGTATCATTTATTCTAACTGGAAAATTTTTTAATTTTTTTATTTGTAAATTTAATGTCTGCAGATTTGGTATCATTTAATTTTATTCGCCATTTTCTGATCCAGGTATGTGTTGTATGTACTGATAGTTGCAACTTATCAGTCGCTTCTTCGCTAGTGTCTTCTATCACTAGTATGACTGTATCATCCGTGAAGGTGGCAATAGTGTTTTGTTCTCGCTCTGGAATGTCACACGTATACAATAGGTACAGGACCGGACCTAATACACTCCCTTGTGGCACGCCAGCTTTGATCTCCCTTAAATCGGTGTACACTTCTTTTTGTTTTATTCTGAAATATCTATTCGCAATGTATGATTCTAAGATTTCTGAATGCAGTTAAGGTATGAACGTTCTTAGTTTATAGTTTAAAGCCTCATACCAGTCTTTATCAAACGCCTGTGCTACGTCCACGAAGATTGTAGAGTAGACTTTCGTTTCTTCTAATGTTTTTTCTATTATATTCGTTATTCTGTGAACTTGATCTATAGTGGAATGTTTATTTCTGAAACCAAATTGATGATTTTTATTGGCTTTAATCTTTTCAATAGAAGTTTTTCAAATAATTATGACATCACCGGAAGGAGTGATATTGGTCGATAGAATATCACTTCACTAGGAGGTTTACCTTGTTTGGTAATCATAATGACTTCGGCTACTTCCCAGAGTCTGGGAACATACCTCAATCTAAAAGTAGCATTTATTAGGTGTGTCAGCTTAACTATGGCTTTTCTTCGTAGATTTTTTAATAGTTCTCCTGTTATGAAATCATATTATATTCTCTTTTATCTCTGTTGATACTTCTCTAAACGATGTCAACGTTACTCTTTCTTCGTTTTGGAATGGTACTTCCCATCTCAGTTCTTCACCATCGTTGATGTTGGGTTTGAACGATCTGCTTTCTTAATGATCTGAAAATCGTTCTGTTTCTTGTTTGTTACTTCTAGCCCAGTTGCCGTTTTCCAACTTGATAGGATAAGAATGAATAATTGGTCTCTTCATTCTTTTTGTTGCCTTCCATAACGAATAATCTGTGTTCTGGTCAGCTGTTAAATTACTTAAAAAGGAATCAATTATTAAATTTTTATATTCTGTATCTCCTTGTTTAGTTTTTGTGTAGCAATATTTAGACTAGTTTTGTCTCGTGAAGCTCTGTATTGCTGCCATTTTTTCTTAACTTTCTTTTTTCTACTATGAGTTCTTTGATATCTTTTGGATAGTTATTCCCTTTTATTCTAGAAGTTACTGTGGGAGTATTTTCCCAAGCTAGCTGTTGGATATTTTTTATAAAAACTTCTAATTCGTCATCCAGTTGCCTCGTGTTTCTCAATGACACAGCAAGATTAATTTTGTGTTCAAGGTTTATTTTGAAGCTCTCCCAGTCAGATTTTTTTTATTAGTCAATATTGGATTGAACTCTTTTTTGATCACTGTATCACTCATGAGTGATACCTCAGAATATTAAACGAATTAAGTTAAATTTAAATAAGGTGCTCAGCACAAAAACAGAAAAAAAAACAAATGAAAAGATAGTACTTCATCTGAGGAGAGTGAAGAACTAATCAAATATAATGATTCCTCTGGCGATGAATGTGAAAATCTACAGTTGGAAGCCGATTATGGTATTGATGCCAGCACAGAAATTTCCATTGATAGTTTGGCATTAGTGAAATTTGAAAGCAATATATTTTATTTCATGTTGCTAAAGTTTTCAAGACATTAGACGATAACTAATTAGACGATAAGTGTCATTGTTAATAAAAAGTGGTAAACTTCAAGACTGCTTTATTTTTCAATTTTTTAATAACACTTGACTCATTGTGTACCACCAATGGTACTCAATGAGACAGATGTAGATGGTTGGAAAAATAATCATAGAATTTGTTTATTCATACATGAGGGAATATTTATTTTAGGTTATATGGAGCAAAGAATCATATTGATAACTGGTTAACTCAGTTTGTAGACAAATTAAAAAATGCTAATGTCAGAAATAAAAATGTATTTTTTGTCTCATTGTGTACTACCCTCCCTCCCTACACACTACTTTGAAAAATCATATTAGTCAATGATGTTTTTAGCTTGTACAAACTTATTTAGACTGTATTAAACAGAAATTAAGTCTATTTTAAATTTTTTTCCAAAAAATCGGTTGCCTGTAAAGTCGGTTTTACGGGCGAAGATTTTACGTGACAACGTCTTTTTCTCGGTAGAATATTTATTGATATGAATATTATTAAATTGCACAATAGGAACAAGGAATTGAATGAAAATAAGAATTGCACAAATTTTAACTATAGAAATATATTTTGTTTACTAAAACATTGTACATGTAAACTTAAACTTAACTAATTTCTATTTGAGTGATTTTCACCAATTCAACGCGCCTAATTCTCTAGTGCTGCGCGCGCAGCGGACCGATCATGTTTGAGTGGGAGAGAGACGCAAGGCATTCGCCGGTACGGCGGGCCTCTCTCTCGTTCGGTGACTCATCGTAACAGACGTGAGCGGGCGTTACACTTTTTCATGAGTGACTCCGAGCCACAACCTAATTTAAGACGTTGTCACGTCAAAAAAGGTTTATTCGTATCTAGGTTAAAGAAATCAAGTAATTTAAACTAACGAAAGTAACTTAAGAAAGTTATTGATGATAAACTAAAACACCAAACAAAATAGCAAATAAGCTATTTTCTATAGGCATTCATCTATATAAAAATAGCTAGACTTTCAATCTACGTATGAATTGGTTATGTTTGTAGCCTCGTATATTTTACCCGTTTATTTCAACTTATGTTTCTTTTACACAGTAGGCGATAAAGAAAATGAGTTCCAACAATACCGCACTTTTTGTGGTGGTTTAGTCGTAGTTATGCAATCTAAAGTTTAAAGAAACTCGAGCTTTATCTCCAGGCGATATCAACGCTTCTTATGAAATTAATGGTCTTCCGATGACAGACGTTTTTAACGAATTTCAAATTGCATTTTTATTTACGCCTAGATCAAAGTAATTTAGAAATCTATCAATCATCTTATGGAAGTTTTTATTAAACTTAAAGTATTTACAAGATCGTTTGCTAATCAGACAATAAAATTAAAGGAATTATGTGAATAGTAAATAGTGCTAAGATTTAAACACTCCTGAGAGTAATAGTTTTCTTCTTCAGCTGTATACGTATACCTTTTCAGACGCCACACTTATTCTATCTGAGTAAGTATTCATATTAATGTAAATAGGGCCGGACTAGCTCAAAAAGGCGTTAAATTTCGAACACTAAAATTTGCTGTTCATTGTCAGGTCTGTGAAAAGGTTAATTAAATTCTAAAAATACAAATTGCTGTATTAGGATTCTGTGAGGTATACTATAAATTATGCCAATATTCTGCGTGCATAATTTTAAAGAGTATATATATATATTATATAGGTATATATATAAAGACTCAGCCTAAATAAAAATGAGTACCTTGGGTAAAACCAGGGGTAATAATAGACGGTTGAGGCGTAGCACTGGCCATGTTACCTTCCTTGTATACCGTAGGCCCTAGATATAGCAGACTACCCTGCTATACTCCCAAAGCAGCGACAGCGGTATAAAACGGGAGACTATTATTATTATATATATAAAGAAAATCCCAACATACAATATCTGCTGTCGAGATTTTCTTAAATTTGAATTTTACCGCATTACCGAAGGAACGCAAGATTTCCTAGCAGGTTGAGATGAGTGACGGTGACAAGGGAAAATAGACATTATAAATTCATTATGAAAATTATGAACGAGAAATGATCTAACCTTATTAATAGCTTTAATTCTTGTTTCTTTGTTATTTTCAGGGATGATACCTTATAATTATTATAAGTTTGCAAATTTTGTAGTAATAAATCTTTGTTATTTTCAGAGCAACTCAATTTGGTTATTAAAAAAATCTACTCCCAACTTTTCCAATTCTATAGTGCTGTAAAAACCATATTACAAAACAACAATTTTGCTTACACTAAAAAATGGAAAAATTAAGGTTTGACTTTAATGTTAAAGGAGCACAAGATGGGAAAACCTTTTTATTACCAGATGAATTTCAGCCAGCAAATTTACACAAAGAAGTCTGCAAAACACCGGTATGTACAAGAATAAAAAACTCTATAAAGAAAAGAAATCAATCTAGAAAAGTGTGGATAACCTTAACATAAGGATTATCACAAACATACTTAGATGAAGATGAAAATTTATTCTTTGAGAATCAATATTTAGAAGAATTGATAGAGAGTGATAGTGAACCCACATCAAATAAAAGTAAAGAACAAAAATCTCAAATTCAGAATTTAAGCAAGATAGTAAAAGATTTTATGATTGATAAATTTGTGGAAAGAATACAAATGCAAACCAATGGCTATCTGAATTTGAAAAAGAATGTGAACATTGTGTAGTACTAGAAGAGAAAAAAATTGAAATCTTAAAATTTTTTCTTGAAAAAGCAAGTATGGATTGGTACAGCTGTATGATATTACAATTTACAGTGGAATCAGATTGGGAAGGCTGGAAGAATTTTTGTAAAACTTTTGGAAGTAAAGGGTGATCTTTAATTCAATATCATCATCATTTGGCTCTACAACTCTATGTGAGTCTTGGCCGCGTTTACTATTTTCCTCCATTGTTGTCGGTCCTGAGCAGCTATTTCCCATTGCTGTATTCCCATTTTGCTTAGATCACTGGCTACTGCGTCCTTCCATCTCTTTCTTGGGCGACCAACTGACCTTCTGCCATCGGGCCTTTCCCAGAATGTGGCGTTCAGGAGTCTTTCGTCACTAGATCTTAGTACGTGGCCCGCCCATCTTATTGGGTTTGCTTTAATGTAGCGTACTATGTTTTCACCTCCATATACTGTCTGGAGTTCATCATTGCGTCTTCTTCTCCATTCTCCTGTTGTCTCTTCTCTGCAAGGCCCATAGATAGTCCGCAGTATCTTTCTTTCCAGTACCAGTAATTTTGTCGTTTCTCGCTGGTTCAAAGTCCATGTCTCACTTCCATACGTTATTGTGGGACGGATTATTGTCTTGTAAACTCTTATTTTTGCTGGTATTGAGAGTATTTTGATTTAAGTACGGTCATTAATGAGTAATATGCCCTGTTTTCTGAAATGATCCTGGCTGCCACGTCCTTTTCATATTTATTTTCAGATGTTATGATCGCTTCCAGGTACTTGAATTTTTTTACGACTTCAAAGTTGTATTTATTGATTGTTACGTTTTGTCTAACCCTTGGTCTTGGATTCTTCGTAACCACCATGTACTTGGTCTTGTCCTCGTTGACTTTCAGACCAACTTCCTTGGCTCCATTTTCGAATAGGGTGAAAACTTCTTTTGCATCTCTGGTGGATTGTGCAATTGTGTCCACGTCATCCGCAAACGCCAATAGTATTTTTGATCCTTGGGCGGCAAATCCGTTTGTCAGTTGTGGTTGAGCTTTCCTTACCGCATGTTCCAGGGCAAAATTAAATAGCAGGGGGGGCGAGAGGATCTCCTTGTCTAAGCCCGGTGTCAATGAGGAATACCTCCGACGTGGTGCTGCCAATTCTGATCCATGCAGAAGCGTTCTCTGTGCTCACCTGTGCTAATCGTACCAGCTTTCCAGGTACTCCCATTTCTACCATGGTCTCCCACAATGCTTCTCTGCTAACAGAATCGTAAGCTTGTTTAAAGTCCACGAAAATTTGGTATACATCGCGGTTGTATTCCCATGTATATATATATATATATATATATATATATATAAGCTAAGGTACACTCGAAGAGTGGTGGGTTTTTCGGTCAAAGTTGAGAAATAAAAGACAAAGAAGGTGGCTACTTCATCTATTTATTGAAGACGTTTCGCTTTCTGTTTAGAAAGCATCATCAGTTCATCTAAAAAGAACAATGTGAAAAAACCAGACATCCAGAGAGAAGTTAGAAGTTAGTTAGAAGTTATATATATATATATATATATATATATATATATATATATAAAATAAAGTTTTATTTTGAGGTTGCAGTCATTAATAGGGCAGGAAAGTAAAACTCTTTGTTCTTTAATCAAGCTTTCGCAAAATTTATTTGCTTCATCAGGATATGCTAAAATATGGTATCAGTAAATACAACGAAATTAGAACTAAATAGCATTGTATAAAACTAGTATAAAAACTTACAACATGAGGTTAATCCATTAAATTTTATTTATTTACTGATACCATATTTTAGCATATCCTGATGAAGCAAATAAATTTTGCGAAAGCTTGATTAAAGAACAAAGAGTTTTACTTTCCTGCCCTATTAATGACTGCAACCTCAAAATAAAACTTTATTTTACATAACGTGTCAGTCAATAATACCTAACTACTTTATATATATATATATATATATATATATATATATATATATATATATATATATCATCGCGAAGCGCTCATTTGCGAAAAATAGTGCAAAATACTTGGGCCACATAATCGAAAAGAACATTAAAAGATTACCTAACCGCTGTAAAAAATTTTCCGGTTCCGGAAAAAAAATGTCCGCCAATTTTTGGGAAAAATAAATTTTTTGATCAAAAATTTATACCACACAGAGCAGTTATATTTGACCCACTATATAAACTAATAAGGAAATGTCAAGAAGCCTTTGATAAGATAAAAACTTTTGATAAGATATTTCATTCAAATGTTCCAATTTAAATCTACACAGATGTATGCACGATTGGTGTGGGAGCTGTGGTAAAACAGAACGATGGAAATGGTAATAGTAGACCAGTGGCTTATTTTTCAAAAAAGTTAACAGAAGCACAAAAGAAAAAAAAGCAATATATCTAGAATAAAAGAACTAAAATAATAGAATAAAAGAAGCAGTCAAATATTGGCAACATTGGCTAATGGTCAAAAAATCTAAGGTATATTCTGACCATAAACCTTTGGAGGATATGAATTTTAAAGCTAGAACAGATGAAGAATTAGATGATTTGGCTTACTACTTATCACAATACAACTTTACAATAGGGTTAAATATAATCCAGGGGCAACAAACCAAGAAGCGGACTGTCTGAGCAGAAATCCAGTATTAGAACCAGAGGAAAACTTTTTTCCGATTATAAAACAGGACGATTATATTAATTTAAGTTTATTTACACAATAGTAATTTGACATTTAAGAATGGAATCTATTATAGAAAAATAAGAAAAACAGAGAAAATTTTAATCACTTATAAGTTTGCAAATTTTGTAGTAATAAATAAATCTTTGTTATGTTCAGAGCAACTCAATTTGGTTATTAAAAAAACTACTTTCAACTTTTCCAATTCTATAGTACTGTAAAAACCATATTACATATATATATATATATATATATATATATATATATATATATATATATATATATATATATATATATATATATATATATATATATATATATATATATATATATATACACTAGTGGCCAAAATTCTGGAAACTTTTCAAAAATTTTAGTTTTGTTATCAGCATTCCTCTTTTTCACAAGACTTATGTTATTTATAAGTTTATCTATAAGTTTATTACATCGTTTTATGCTTCTACTTAATATTTAACATCTATCTTAATGGGGAAAATCCTCTAAAAATTTAAAAATAAATAAAACAACAGCCGTTAGCTATTAGTAGATATATTTTAAAAAAAATGGTACAATGATTATTATCAACAAAATTAGTATTTGGTAGGATAACCTTTGTTTTTTGGGACAGACTCAATTCTGCGAGGCATGGAGTTGACGAGACGAGCCAAATCTTCTGGTGTAATAACTCTAAACCAGTTTTGAATAATGGCTTCTATCAGTTCTCTCTTGTTGCTTGGGTTTCGGCGTGATACTAAGACTTTCAGCCTTGACCATAAATTTTCTATTGGATTTAGATCGGGACTATTTCCAGGCCAAGGCAGAACAGTAACATCATGGTTTCTCAACCATTCAATGGAAGTCTTAGCCGTATGACAAGGCGCTCCATCCTGCTGGAAGATGCATTGTTGGGCATCCCCTTCGAACAAATCTCTGATAGTCGGCAGCAGTTTGGCTTGCAGTATCTCTTCCTGATATTTTTTTGCATTAATATTGCCCTCTATTACTGCTACACATCCAACTCCATTAGTGGTCATGCAAGCCCATACCATGACACTCACAGGATGCCTCATAGTGACCGTAGTACACTGGGGCAACAGATCTTCTCCCGGTCGGCGGGGAACAAACTTCACTCCGTCACTCCCAAAGATCGAGATTTTGGTTTCATCACTCCAAATTACTTTACTCCATTGTTCTTCTGTCCACCCTCTGTGTGCCAAAGTCCAATCAATGCGTTTTTGCCTCTGTTTTTTGTTCAGGAACGGCTTCTTTCTAGGAATTCGTGCTCGCAATCCATTTTCACACAACTTTCTTCTGATAGTGCGGTCCGAAATTTGTAATCCAGTTGATTTGACAATACCGTTAGTATCTTTTGCGGATCTGCGACGATCTTCTAAAGAAAGTCGGCATATTCTACGCACATCGTAGTGACTAACTTTGGGTTTTCTGCCAGATCTTTTTGCTGATTTTGTCATTCCACGGTTGCAAACTTTCGTTACACCTGATTTTGTGGCGCCACTACCCAATTTGTTTGCTATTTCTTGATAAGTGTAACCGTTTTCTCGAAGGATAATTGCTTTGGCTCTCTTTCCTGGCGACCAGTCAACACGTTTTGGGTTTCTAGTTGCCATTTTCGTTGAATCGACGCTGATGAATTCCTCTCCGACAATTAAACAATATCACCTTAGTAAAAACTACCTGATGTCACTAATAAATACTGGAAGCCGCACGAAACTGTACTAAAGGCCACCTAACCGCTTCCAGTTGGGTTGTTGACTGACTAGCAAAACCCTGACGCAATACAGTATTACCAATGCCAGGAATATAAAACAATAAAATAAAAATGTAATTGTAAAACTATATAAATCATGATCATGAGACGAGTCTTGATAAAAAAACGATAATTTTTGTAAAGTTTCCAGAATTTTGACCACAAGTGTATATATATATATATATATATATATATATATATATATATATATATACATATATATATAAGCCATATATTATGGCATTGGAGCACGAAGTCAAACTTTTCACATCTGAATCAAGAAAACGATATAAGTAACAGTTATTTCAGTATCTATACTTCGTCAGCCGTTCGAGCTGATTCTCATTCAAACCAAAAAGTCTAACTAATGTCTTCAAAATCTTCCCACTTTTCACTGAAACACTGAAAACACAAACTTTTTATAAAAAAAAAAGGTCATGCGACCCTTACGAGCCAAGGTAGCCCCTATTAAACGCTGTTACATTAATTAACAACATTAAGGGCTGAAATTAACCAGTCTTTTATGATAGAAGCCAAAGTTTTGAACAAAACTCTTAGCAAACAAAATTATTGAAAATTGTTTAAACAGGAGTGTTTTAAATAAAAAGGATTTTTCGTTCCGACTAAAGTAAAAGGAGTGGAGCTAGCCGAATGAAATGCCAGCCACGATTTGCAAAAAATCCAACACGGTTTCAAAATAGAGTACTCAGAAAAAAGAACATATGTCGGGTTATATTGGACTAAATTTGCTCTTTATTTTTTTAAAGTGGGGTACAACGTTAAAATAATAACATTTGTAGTATTTTCATTGCAAAATTATCCAAAACTAAGCAACTAATATCTACAAGATGTACAAACCATTTTTAAGTCGCTTTTAATTGCTATTTATTTATTTATTTTACGGTTTATACGGCCCTCGATGCCTAGAATTTTTAGTATAGATTAATATGTAAATGTTATTTACAGTGCAGATATTAAAAATAACCATCTAACCATTGTGTACTTACAAGTTATCAAAGAGGGCTATTTTACTGTCCATAAACATAACTAACCTGAAACAAACAAAACATGTTATTAGAACCAAATATAAAATATAGAATTATAAAAAAAATATAACATGACATTGACATTGCAATTCTTGATTTCTTCTTATGGGCATATTTTAAGAACAATCAATAAATTTAACCTAACCTTTTTTTATAATAAAAAATTGCAAAACAATACATATAAAATTATTTAAATATATGTTTATACTTAACGAGTTTACAAATATTATTGAATTTATTTAGTTTATGTCTGAATTATATATAGAAGTTGAAATATAAAGGTTCCCAAATTTTTAAATATTAAAAGGCCGTTGGTTGAAGAAAACTTATTTAAAAATTAAAATTACTTAAAACAACAGAAAAATATACCCGCAAATTTAAACATATTCCGGGAAAAAAATAAATACATTTGTAACACAGAAAATATTCATTGTCAACAAAATAGTACACATATTTGTATCTACAGGTACTAATGTAAACTTAATATGAGAATATCAGTAGAAAAAAACTAAATGTATAGTGATCAGTAAGGAGCCGCGTAGATGCAAACTAGAAATAGACGGCAAAATTGTAGAACAAGTAATGAAATTCAATTACCTAGGAGTAGAGATCACTAGTGACAGGAATATAAGAACAGAGACCACAAGGCAAGCATCAAAAGCGGCAAGAGTAAGTGCTTGCCTCCGAGAAACCATATGGAGAAACAAATATCTGACCACGGAAAGCAAAATGAAAGTATACAAGACAACAGCAAGGCCAATCCTAATTTATGCAGCGGAGACAAGGACCGATACAAATAGACGAAACAACAAATCAACAATATCGAAATGAAAGTATTAAGATCAATAGCGGGCATATCATTAAGAGACAGACAAACCAACAGAAGTATACGCGAACAATGCAAAATTCAAAATATTAACAGGTGGATAAAAACAAGAAAAAAAAAACTGGAATGAACATGTAAACCGAATACGACCAGATAGATTAGCGAACATCTGTCAAAACAACAAGCCGTATAGTAGAAGACCCGTTGGTATAGTCAACAACGACTGAAATAGAATAAGAGGCAGACAAACAGGAGTAATCCTAGTCGCACGAAGAAGAAGAAGAAGAAGGTACTAATGTTTGGATTGGTCTTATAGATTTATGGCACTATGGTTCTCCAAAGAATAATAACTATCAAAACAGTATATTCTAATTGTTTATATTTATATGGTGTTGGTTTCATTTACATTATACAAACAATAAAAACTACAGTCATGGTTGGCAACATAATAAAGGGTGAAGTTATGATACCTTAATTTGTTTTTGAAATAAATGGCGATTGTGTTCAAAAGCGGAGCTGTCTATACAGCTTGTAAATCCATCGTTATCATTATCACCTCATTTCGTTTAGTAATTTCTTTGTCACATTCTTTGTTCTCTTGTCTTATCTGTTCTTTCATTGCAACATGTTTTTGCCAAACTTCATCATTCAATTTTCCATTCACATGTTTAATACATAAATTACACTGATCTTTCCTAGACTGGTGTAAGCTCAAGTTATTCATTTTGAAATATTTCTCAAATACAAATCCCTAAAGCTTCAGTTTTGTTCTTGTTGCACTCTGCTTCATAAGCCTTAAAAACTAGTTTTATAGAAGTAAAATTCTCCTCCAGATAAAGTTTATTGGAATCTTTCCTTACATAATACGACAGTTGTTTAGGAAGTTTGTCAAAAAATTCGTTCAGAAAGTACTCAGTTTCAGGTTGCATTGCGTATTTCAATTCTTTTACCCAATTTTGAACAGTAAAAGATCCTAAGGCAAAAATATTCAAAAACGAAGTCCTGCAAACAGTAGGTTAATGCGTAACGTAGAGTGCCCTCTCTCCTGCTTGAGCCACACAATGTCTTTCGACATACGTACAAACATAAATTTTCCGTTGGTTCCAATTTAGCATATCCCAAAAGGAATTGAAAATTTCTATTCCCGTTTTTTCTGTGAACTGTCTGCAGTTTTTATTAGAGGATTTTTCACATAGTCACATAGTTGAGAGACACAGGTGTGTCCCAATTTTCTTTCATCTCTTTTGGTAATATGCAGAAATACATTATATTTATCTCTAGTGAACCCAACGTAAGCCTTACACTTCATCCGTAGCTTTATTTTCATTTCGCTTCCATTCACTTTGATCTGAATTCTTTTAACTTTTGCCTTGGTAGTAATTAGATTCGTTTAATTCATCAGAAGTCACTCACTGTATCATGATCAGTAACAATTGTTTCAGAAATATCTTCTTCTGTATCCCACAAAGTTTAAGCAAGTTGTTCCAATTCATGATCGGTCTAGTCGCAGATGACTGATTACTCGATTACTCTAATACTATTACTCTTACTAGAGAATAGCTAGTACATGAAGTTGCTAGATTTCATAGTTTATCCAATAAATAAAAATTAATTATTGGTAGGGTCAACAATGTGTTTTTTCTGGAAGCAAAAAGCAACATCTCAGCAAATATATGCTGCTAATAATATAAATCAGGCAAATCAATCGGTCGCCAGTACTCTGATCTTTGAGTTGTTCTTATGATGAGAGATCTTATAAAAAAATGGGAATATTGATGAACCTGATAATAACACTTAGCTAATATATCGTAATGATGACACAGCTGTTAAAGATAGCAGAACGGAATACCAACTGAATGAGTTCACACGGTCATGAAATATACTATATGCTATTTATATATACTATATACTATATATATATATATATATATATATATATATATATATATATATATATATATATATATAAATGCATATAATTCGATAATTTTTAATGTTTTTTTACACATCGCACATTAATATCGGTACAACAAAACTCTTCCAAAAATTGGGAACACCAATAGGTCCAGAGGTAATCTTATTTGGAAGCGAAGTTATGCAATCAAAAATATCAATAAGGGTGATTTCAGATATACAATATAATTTGTGCCAACATTGTTATTGATGGGGATATTGGGAATCTGAAGGTTCTTGAAAAAATTCGCAATATCTTGCCCATTAGAAGCAGACTGATTCCTGGCTGAAAAACACAGCATTTGGTAAACTACGACTAGAACGTTTGTTTTTAATATATTTCCAAAATGATTTAAGATTATTTTTCAACAAAGCATCCGTTCCTTCAGCAGAGTGATGAAGGCTGTAAAATACAGAATTTGGTAAATAGTAACTATAACGTTTGTCATTAATATATTTTCAAAATGATTTAGGATTGTCTTTCAACTAAGCATCGATACCTGTACCATATTGAATAAAGCATAATATACTAGACAAACGTTTGCATTTTATCCCGTTTTATTGTTTAGCACTGAAAAGTAATACAGACATACTGATAACATCCTCAGTATATAACCCAGCTAATGAGCTACATCAAAACGCTTGGAAATAAATTCATAAGCGGTGGGGACTTTAACGCAAATAATACATTATAGGGATCCCGATTGACAAACACACAAGGCATAAAACTGAGGTTCACTAACAACAGCCCAAACTCGACATTACATACTGGCCTTCAGATAATAAAAAATTTCAGATGCCATTGACTTCTTTATCACAAAGGGTATTAATACCAGACATCTAACATAGAATCCAGCTTTGACCTTTCATTCGATCATTCCCTAATTCTGCTAATCTACTTCCTTGACTGCAAAATCCAAAAGATCCACATCTACTCAACAAAAACACAAATTGGGTTGATTTTAGAGAAAAACTAGACGAAACAATCAAACTATTTTTTTTTTATTTACACACATTGTCTTTAAGGAATTTGTTAAGTATATTAATGTCTTTAAGGGATTTTACCAATTGTTCAATTTTACATTTTTCTCCTGAGATTTCACTTGTTGATCCGATGATGTGGTTGGTCTGTCTTTGCAACTGGTATTTTGGACACTCTACAAGGACATGCTTAACACTGAGTGGAACATTACAATTGTCACATAAAGTAGGGTTAGTGTGGCTGAATATATGCCCGTGTGTAAGTCGGGTATGTCCTAGACGAAGTCGAGTAAGAACGACTTGATGAGCCCTGTTGAAAATTTGATATTTCCACGGTTTTATATATGTTTTCACTTCGCGAAGTTTGAAAAACTGTAAAACTGGTTTTGCCACAAATTTGTAACCCCTTACCTTAAAAAATGATTTTCGTCATTTAGCACTACATTTCTCATTGTATGGTAGCTAGTTCTTTTTTAATTATGAGAGCAATTGGATGTGTTGTGTAAAGCTGGTTAATCGTATTGATATTGAACTGAGGAAATTGGTAATTATAAGAGCTTTCGATATATTACCGGAGTTAATATGAGAGAGAGCTTGCTAGATGGCATATAGCTCGCCGGTATATATGCAGCTTAAGGATGGTAGTTGAGCTACCCCAACTCCAGTAGATGTTTTAGAGGCATATGTGTAGACGTGATAGAAGTTAGAAAATTTCGTAAGTTTTTTGATGAAGGTATTTTTTATTCCTCCTATATAAGGAGTAGGGAGTATCGTTCTTTCTAAAGATAAGAATGTTTCGGATTGAGGAATGCTTATTGTTCAAGAAGGAGGAATTCCTATGAAGTTGGAATAGGTATTTGATATTACAATCAAATTAAATGTTTCCCTTAAGTCACCATATGATATAGAAGTGGTATTAGAAAGCATTACATTCAGAATCCAAACAGCTGTTTGGTATACAGTTCCATCTATGAATAACAATACATATAAGGATGAAAACCCAATTGTATTTAGAGAAAATATCGCTGGAAAAAAGGACGAAAAGGAGCAAAAAACGACAAACATGCAGAACTGAAACAAATAAAAGAAATTATAATAAAGCCACATCAGAACTAAAAACACTTATATACACGATTAAAATACAAACTCTAATCTAAACACATTCCTGGAAAGTCTAACACCTACAGAAGCAACAGATTATTATCACTGGCATGGAACACGAAAATCAAACGGCTTCCGCAACAAATATGTCCGATAAGAGGCAACTCTGGACTAGAAATAATAGGGAAAAGGAAAATTCATTGGTTTAATATTTAAAAAATATTTTAAATCCCTCGTACAAACAGAAGAAGGTAACGAAATACAAAGATTCCTCAAACAGCAGATGGATTTGCGATGATGTTGCGATTCCATTTTATCATTGCGAACTTAACACCATTGAGCTGGTCTGGGCTCAAATGAAGGCGCGATATACAAAATAACACATTTTGAAGCTATTTGGCAACTGCTAAATACCTTTAATGCTAAGTAGTAAAAAGAAGAATGTAACAGCTGTACAACTTAAGAGAATAATTTCACAATGTCACTGTAGTACATCAAATCCAAATTGACAAATAAACAAACCAAATAACCAAATTTTGAAATGAAAAAACTACCTGAAGAACAAGGCGAAATTTCAGCAACGCTCGAATTAAATAACTTTGTTATAAACTAGACACACTGTATACAATGTTAATTAATACGCTATAAAATAATCACCAGTTCAAGATCCAGTTGCATCTTTGATTTATATTCTGAACACAATTAATAGTTAAGTGGAAAACGCCACTTTCATTTCACTAAACGATGAGCGTAAGTGGAAATTATATTTTTATTGCTATCAAATATTGGCTACTGCCTTACTGCACGGTAATGTTGACTAACAGCTGGTTACGGTAATCATGCAAGACTCAACCACATCCTGGAAGTAATATGCTAGTCGGTTTTATTATGAGAGATTCTGAACATAAAGGGTGTCTCAAAATTCATTCAAGATTTGAATTTGGCGCCATTTTCATCGTAAACCCTTGATAAAAAAATAAAAAGATCATGACAGATGATATTTTAGATTGTTGAAAATTATGTGCTATATGAAAAAATAACGTGTTTTCATTTTCTTTGTCTTCTTCATTATTCTGAATAATCCAATTGGTTTTTTAATCTTCTAAATATCACAACAAAGTTTGTTACATCGCCCAATGCTTCTTCGACTCATTGGTCATTTGTCTCGAGTTTTTTTTTTCCATTTTGTTATGTAATTCTATCAATATTTTTATTCCATTCTATTTTTTGTACCCATTGGTAAACAGGATCTGCTTTGCAATACTTGTATGTAATGTAGACATGACTGTCTGTTTTCAATGTGCCTCCAGTAAGTTGTCTTTTCATCGTTTTCGTGGTCTTCCTACTTATGTCTTGTCTTACTATTGGGGAACCATCTCTTGTCGTCTTCACTACTCTATTTGTTGTCATTAGGCTTATATGATCGTTCCATTCTACTCTTCTATTTCTTACCCAGTTCTTGATGTTCTCCACCCTGCATCTACGTCGTATATCTGTACTTCTAGCTCTATCCCATAGTGTCTTCCATCAATTTTTCTAAGTGTTTTAATCTTTGCTGTTTCTAACATCCTTTTTGATGGTAAAACTGTCGGAGATTTGAACCACTTATTTTTCGATTGTCCTAATCATAGGGAACAGACTCGAAGCCTATATCTAGATTTAATTGATCTCAATATTAGCCTACCAGTTAACATCAGCAATCTGTTATCTTATTCTGACAAATCTATATATAATATTCTAATTAAGTTTATAAACGATTCTAAAATAAAAATTTAAATATCCTTATAACAATTTTCTGTGGCAAAAAGATTTTTTGTCTAATGCCATCTCTCTCTCCCACACACACACACACACACACACACACACACACACACACACACACACACACACACACACACACACACACATGCACACACAACATCCTTTTTGTCCTGTTTGTGTCAGGTCGTGTTTCTGCCGCCGCGTATGTCATTATTGGTCTGATGACTGTTTTGTAAATTCCGCCTTCCATTTCTTTCCCGATATTTTTATTTCTCGATATTGTTTCATTCAGGCAGCCTGCGGCTCTGTTTGCTCTATTCACTTGATCTTCCACTTTAGTATCGAGCTTTCTGTACCTAGATAATGTGATGCCTAGAGATTTAAACTCCATCACTTGTTCTATTATCTGACCTTCCAGCTCCAATTTACATCTTAGTAAATTTGTTGTAGCCATGCATTTTGTCTTTTTTTGGGTAAATTAACATGTTAAATTTTCTGGCGGTTATATCAAATTGGTGCAGCATACATTGTAAATCGTTTTCACTTTGAGAGAGTACAATTGCGTCGTCTGCATAGCAGATTATTTTAAGTTGTTTTTCTCCCCTTTGGTATCCTTTTTAGTTCTTACTTTTTTTATTATTTCATCTATAATCAAGTTAAACAATAGAGGACTCAGGGAATCTTCCTGTCTTATTCTATTGCCAGCTTCAATAACTTCGGTTTGTTCTTCTTCTACTTTCACTTTTATTGTTTTGTTTTGGTAGATATTTTCGATCGTTTTGAATATTCCTAAAGGCATCTCTCTTGCGTACAAAAGTGGATAATGTCCTTTAATTTGACCCGGTCAAATGCCTTCTTAAGGTCCACGAATCATAGATATGCCGATTTATTGTATTCTAATGATTTCGCATGCACTTGCCCCATTATAAATATAGCACCGGTGCATGATCTTTCCGACCTAAAACCTTGTTGTTCTTCTGTCTACTAGTGTTATAATTTCATTCAGTTTATTTGTTATCACTTTAGTTGTTAATTTTAGTGTTGTGTTTAATAAACTAATGCCTCTGTAATTTTCTGGGTCCGGTTTGTCTCCCTTTTTGAAGAGAGGTATTGGGATGCTTGATCTCCATTCCTGAGGAATTCTGTTTTGTTCTATTATTTTTTTAATTAGTTTTAATAGTTGTTTGGTCAGATCTGGTCCTCCGTACTTTAGTTCGTTCGGTATTCTGCCCTCTACTAGTGATTTTTTATTTTTAATTTACTTAATGCTTCCTTTAGCTCTTCCTCCTCAATATTTATTTCTTCGTTTGTCGTCACCTCTGGTGTTGGTGGTTCATTATCGTCACCTTAGGCAAATAGGGATCGAGAAAGTAGTCTACCATGTTTTTTCTGAATGTGTTTCGTGTTTATTAGTTTGTTCATCTCTTTTCTTTGTCCTCTGATCATTCTTCATATTTCTTTTTGAATTCCGTAGAAGTCGTGTTCCATCTGTTTTGAGAAGTTCTGTCAGTGTTCCCTTTTTATTTATCTAACTAAAGTATTCGTTTCATTTCTGATTTGTTTATAGTGGTTATATGCCTGTTGTGTTTATTGTGTTCTGTATTGTAAAAAGGCTTTCTTCTTTTCTTCACATTTTGTCTTCACTTCCTCTTTAAATCATGGTGTTTGTTTTTTGATATGTTAGTGTTTGTTACTTTCCTCTCTCCAAGCTGCATTTATTATGTTATTTTTGAGTTTTTCCCAGCTTTCCTCGATGTTATCGTTTTCTAATATTTCATTCCCAGCGATCTTCTCTGATATTCTTTTTCTGTAAAAGTATTCCGTGGATTCCGTGTTTAGTCCTTCGACTTTGATTTTTGTTTGTGTTGGCGCCGGTTTCGTGGGTGTAAAGTATTTCAGGATGATTCTTATTTATGAACGATTGTAATTGGAAAATTAAATCAAGTACTATATGGTTGACTCATTTATAATTGATACGTGATTATGACAATTATGTGATTTAACACACACTTTTTTTTAGTTTTTTTAAGATTAACGTTTATGCTATCAAGCCCAATTAAAAAGAAAATCCCTGCCTTAAAGATATGTATTTATATAAAATCGCCATGAAAATTTTTGAGAAAAGAGAGAAAAAATTGTATGAAAGTAAATTACCTAAAACGATATTCTAAATATAACAGTTTAATTAAAAACCTATGTTTTTTAAGAAAATTTTTGGGACACTCCATATTATAGCGGCCTTCTTATTTTGAAACTTAATATTTTATGGGTCTCATCCTTCAGTTCTTGGTTCTCACAAACATCCATTTCGAGTCTTTCGATCAATTTCCGTGCTGCCGATCCGATAACATCCGATGGTAAAGACATTTATATGTACAAGGATGTACTATAAAATTTAAGCTACTTTTTAATTGGTTACTTTTATACAAAATTTATTTTATTTTACACAAAAAAATCAAAGAAATGACAGGTTCTTGAAAAAGCACAAGAACGAATATCCTTAAAAATGATAAAGGAGATATTATTACTGATATGAAGGAAAGATTGGGTCACTGGACCAATTACATCGAAAAGCTATTTAATTAGGAAAGAGAATAACTGAGCGGCGTTATGCATCACTAGACCAAGTGCCAAAAATTGATTGTGAGATATTTGACTTCAAAGTTTTCACTCTATTAAAATTCAGTATATGTTACAATAGTCGTAATCATCAGGTGGATAATTAGGTAATCATCAACGGTATATAAACGTTGTTGAAATTTTTGGGCATTTTCAATATCTACAAAATCACTATCATTGGGTAAAAAACTATGACCAGGAAAGAGATAGCATAATGTAATTTTTTCAATGGTAGGATGAGTTTCCAAAATCGTTTTCAGAATCAAAATTATTTTGATGTTACGGTTTTGGCCGCCACAAGAGTCTGACTGCCTACTTCCTTGGCTCCCCGGCCAGCTTCATCTTCTAGCCAAACATAACAATGACCTTTGTTATCCTTGCCGCTATGGATACCAAGGATGTGAATACATAATTGAAGCTTATAATATACGATATTTGTTGGAATTCTCGGAAGGGAAAGAGTTTTTTCTAAATCAAAACAAAAGGTTTCCGCTTCTGGTTGATCGTTGCTCATCTTCATGCCTAGCTTTCTTCTAGATTGTGCATTTTCAGTTTCTTATAAGTGCATATTTTTTTCTTCCTTTAACTTGCTTAATTTTTCGTTATCTGCGCAATTTTTAATTTCTAATTCGAAACAATCACATCTACTACAAGTATCTTTTTTCAACTTTTTTCTTTGAAGATTAAATCTTCTGAGCGCTTCGCCCTCCATAGGCGTAGCGTCAGGGGTTTGGTTTGTTACACATTTTATAGAAAAATTTAAGCAATAACTGACACTACTTCTTAACCTAAACGCCTAAACAAGTTACTGTCAACAACGTTTATGTACGTATGTTGCCAAATATTCGATTTACAATCATTAAAACCCTCGCAAGAGGCGCTTGGTCTACTGATACAAAACTAATACACAAAATTAGTCGCTTAGTCTAGTTATGCAAAATTCAAAATCCAGAATAAGAAGAAAGGCACTTGGTCTTTTTAAATATATCTGGTTAACCGTTACTAACAGACTAATGGGATTTATTCTGTAGATAGTCTAGGCTATTTCCCACTAGAAAGCGCCATAATCCACAATTTGAGAAAATGGCGCTTGGTCTAGTGATGCATAACGCCGTCTAATCATTGGAAACCACAGAGGATACTTCTTTTTCTTCTTCTTCACTGGCTTTACAACTCGGGGTGAGTCTTCGCCGCATTCACTATCGCCCTCCATCGTCTACGATCTTGCGCTTCTATTTCCCATTGTTGTACCGCAATTCTAGATAAATCGGCTTCAACATCATCCTTCCATCATTTTCTCGGTCGGCCTCCTGATCATCTACAGAGGATACCGGATCGCCAATATTACGGGAAGAAGTCATCTATGCTAGCAAAAACACTAAAGAGGGCAAAGCTACCGGACCAGATGATATGTCCATAAAATTATTAAAACTTATTGATGAAGATGTTATTGATGTAATGGTTGAACTCTTTAATCTAATATATCAGACTTCCACAATCCCCAGACAATGGCTGCAATCGACCTTTGTGGCAATATGAAATTAGTGACACACAATTTGGCATTAGAAATGATAAGGGCACAAAAGGTGCTTTGTTAGGCTGTAATGTGCTTTCCCAGAGATGCATGGATATAAATCAGAACATGTACTTATGTTTTGTAGATTTTGAAAAGGCATTTGATAAACTTAAACATAAAAAGCTTGTAGATATATTAAAAAGCAAAGATATAGACAGTCGTGATATGAAAATTGTAGCATTTGTAAATTCCTTGGTATATATTGAAATCCCCTCGTATATGTATTAAAACACCGAAGAATAATTTCAATGTATTTCTATTTCCTGTCGTACAAGTTAAAACACCGAAAAAGTATTTCAATTCTTTTTGCGTCGACGAGTTGATAATAGACACATTTTTAGAGTTTAATAATTTTATAACACAGATGGGTAATTCCTCGGCATTATTTTGATAGAGAGTCGCTTTTAGAATATTCTGCGTGTTAAATAAATATTCCCGTTTAGTGTTTTGTTTATACCAAGTTAAGCGAATGATTTTTAAAAATTTACTCACTCTCGGTAAGGCCGGTCGCTGTTAAAGGCGTGTTTGGTTTTATTGGAGTCCAAGTTTTTCGTCAAATTTGTAATGTTTTGTGTTTTTCGTCTTATGTTATGGAAGATTAGTAGTTTTATGGCAATTAATTGTGCAGTTTAAGGAGGTTTGAAATGCTGGCCATTGTAAGCAGACGTGTTTAGTCGAGTCGGAAAAAACCGGCAAATTTGTTAAAAAAAAGTGATTTTTACTCAACGTAATGTGTCTGATTAGATAAGAGTAATATCTGGTTTTTGTTGTAAGCCGTCTCTCATCTGAGATATTTGTAAAACGGCGTCTACAAAAACTTTGATGGGTAACCACATGTTGCCATTGTGTCCAGTTGTACCTATTCCTGTTTTTTAAGAAGCCGAGTCCAAGGTTTGCATCCAGTGCTAATTTCAACCTCAAATTTGCTTTGTCCTAACTAAGAAGCCGTTTCAGAACATAATCCGCAGTGGAGATGCAGTTTTTTGTGTGGCAGAAATTTTAAAGTCCAATGTAAGTCCAGTTTCCAACCCCAAAAAATCTTAAAGTGCATTTTAGTAAAATCTAGGTAACTTTTTTTGTTTGAACTTTTAAAGTAAAAATAGACATTTTTTTCTAATAATAATTGCTTTCATAATTGTAATTTGAGATGCTATGTTTTCTCTGTGTTGTTGTACGGGGCGGAGGCATGGACGCTTACAGACACCACTATTAAAAAACTTGAAGCATTTGAGATGTGGCTTTATAGATGAATGCTGAGAATATCATGGACAGCAAGGATCACGAACAAGGAAGTTCTAGAAAAAATGAAGAAGGAACCAGAGATTGTGTTTACGATCAAACGCATAAAATTGCAATATCTGGGACACGTTATGAGAAATCAGCACCGTTACTCCCTGCTGCAGTCTATATTGCAAGGTAAAGTCAAAGGTAAGCGTGGACCCGGTAGAAGGAGAATATCATGGCTGCGGAATTTAAGAACATGGTTTAAGAAAACCTCAACGGAGCTGTTTCGAGCCGCAGCGAGCAAGGTCATGATTGCCAATATGATTTCCAACATCCGAAACGGATAGGAACCAGAAGAAGAAGAAGAATTGTAATAATTAATTAAAATTATAAATGTAGGGTGTGGCCATAGCTGTCATATTATTTGTTCTGTTTCAAGATTTAGTATTGACATATGACAGCTAGCTTTATTATTTTTGACATCTGGTAAATATCTAATCATATTTGAGATTTTGTTTTAGTTTTTTAAAGAAGGTTAACCTCTATGTATAGTTTCATTTAAAGATATTTTTTATTTGTAATAATTTATTTCTGCTACAAATTGTCGCCCATTAACAATTGTAAGTTTTTGTAGTATATCCAATTTATAGAGTTTGTAAACATATAGGACATAGTAAGTGTTATTTCTTTGTTATTTTTGATATTTATCTTTGTAACTAATTATATAGTATTTTTTTGTATTATCATCCATATTTGTAACTGTTTGTGATGAGACAACAATAAATGTGTAATTTTTTTCCCTAAACCATTTTGTCTATTTATTTTAAAAAAGTTTCTAACCCTTTTTCTTGTGTTTTTAGGAGGGAAGAGCCTTTTTCTTTCATCCAGCAGGAAGCTTCCTTAAAGCAGCGTTCCATTTTAAATAGATAGAGGACCTTCTTGTGTTTTGTTTGTTCCAGGAGACTTATGTAAGTACCCCTTTATTTCATTTTTGTAGTTGCCCCAATCTTATCCATTGTTTCATTTACTTATCCACGACCCAGTTCTCCAAATAAACCCTGAGAGCCGTTGGCAACAGTTTCGCTTGTTTTGCTTGCCCTATCCCTAGCCCCGTAATTTCTGTCCCCAATTTTCTACCCCCCATAATAATACCCTATGTGGTAGGCAAAATATTCGTTACAAATTCGTTATCTAATCTATATTGGAATTAAACTGCCAAGGTATGAGTAAGACAACCGTAACACCCGAGATATCAAAATACAGAAAGGAGTCCGCCAGGGTTGCGTGCTGTCACCACTACTCTTCAATGTCTACAGTGAAACGGTATTTAAAGAAGCGCTCTAAGATTCAATAGAAGGTATATCTATCAATGGAGAAGTTTTGAATAACTTGCGTTTTGCAGACGATACAGTAATAATGACGGATAACAACAATGATTTACAGAACTTAATGCAACGACTTAATGAATGCTGTCATGAATACGGACTAAGGATGAATTTGAAAAAAACTAAATGCATGATCATGACTAAATCAGCCGAAACAAATATCCAATTTATTATTGAGGATACTGCAATTGAGAGTGTGGATACCTACAAATACTTAGGAACATGGATAACATCAAATGTAAACCAAACCAAAGAAATTAATAATCGTATTTAAATAGCATGTGCATCATTAGTTAAACTTAAAAAGTTTCTTTGTTGTCGGGAGATAAAGTTAGGACTACGCCTAAGAATGCTTCGGTGCTACGTATTCACTACTCTCCTTTATAGCTTGGAAGCATGGACATTAAAACAAGTGTATCTAAATAAGTCGGCAGCCTTTGAATTTTGGTATTAGAATCCTACGAATATCATGGACTCAAAGAATATCAAATGCAGAAGTTACTAGAAGAATAGGAAATGAAGCTGAAAGAATATTGATTATCAAAAGAAGAAAACTTGAGTACTTAGGCCATGTTATGAGAGGGCAAAGATACTCATTATTGCAGTTTATTATGCAAGGCAAAATTCGAAGAAAACGAAATGTGGAAAGACGAAGAATATCGTGGCTTAAGAACTTAAGGTTTTAGGGAGTGGTTTTAATGCAGTAGTGCATGATGTGCAATAGTGCCATGGTGATTTCCAGCCTTCGATAGAAGATGAAACTTAAAAAAGAATATACAAATTTCATAATTTTTTCTATAATGGTGAAAAATATTTTTCTACAACAGGGGATCAAATTATTTCATTGTAATATTTATCGTTTTGTTTAGTAGAAATTTACTCTCCATCCTTGTATCCTTTCAGATTTCGGACTTGTGTTAGTTATATTAGTTAGTTTTCATTCACATACGTATTCCATTTTTTTTTTCGATTCTCTGCTGTTGTTTTCATTTCTTCAAGTATTTTCTGCTTCATTTTTTATATATACTTTCTTGAACTGCCATTTTTTATTTGTGATATTCTTTGTTTCGTGTATTTCACTGGATTTTTTATTATTACTTTATTATTATATTGGGTTACATTCTCATAAGGTGATCATAACAATTCACCGTACCGAAAAACGATTAGTTACCTAATTATTTTTACTGTTTTAGAACTGTACAAAATGATCATTGTTTTCGTCATGTCTGGTGTAAGCAGTTTTTTTGCAGAACTACCATTAAAAACGATATTATGTTTATTTTCTATTGAGCCATCAGTCACGTTATTGGTAAAATATTCCGGTTTCAGTTTTTGTTGTCATTATATTTATTGTTTTTGTATATATGGTAAAGTGTCATACTTCAATAAAATATAAATACACACCTAAATATATTTTTAGGGTACATTAAAATGTTTAAAGCCTTAAAAGTTGACTGAGAAAGTGACTCTAAAATACTAATTACAAGACCATATACGAAGTATTCAATGCCCGTACTAGGCCATCACCGAATTGCATGAAAATTTGGTTCTACTTACCTTCTACTTCACTTTTGGACTTGTGCCGTTGGTTGCTTTTTAGTTTTTAGGTTAGGTTAGGTTAGATTAGGTTAGGTTATCCCTATTAGAAAAATATCGTATAATTGGAAATTAATTAAAGTAATTGACTCAAATCATCTTTTAATGAAGTAAATAAATGTCAATTAACATTAAACAATATAATTTCAGATTTTATCACAGTTTAACCCATAAATCCTACCCCCGAGATTAGATATAATTAAAATCTTCTTCTTTAAGTGTCGTCTCCTGATCTGAGGTTGGATATCATCATCACTATCTTTACTCTATCTACTGCTGCTCTGAAGAGTTCTATAGAACCGTATTTAAACCAGTCCCTTAAATTCTTCAACCATGACACTCTCCTTCTTCCTATACTCCTTCCTCATCTTATCTTTCCCTGTATTATCAGCCTTAGCAGTTCATATCGCTGTCCCCTCATTACGTGGCTGGACATAGCTTTCAAGTCCATATTGCAATATCGAAAACACGTAGCATCTTAGTGCTCTTACTCTCAGTTCTAATCTAAGATCTTTGTTGCAGAGAATTGTTTTCATTTTTACAAACGCATTTCTTGCTATTTCTATCCTGGCTCTTATTTCGGTTGTTTGATCATTATTGTCTGAAATCCAGGTTCCTATACAGCGTTCCACGTTAAGAAAATAACATTGCGGAGATAGGGCCATGTATTTCTTATGGACGATACAAGCGCAGCGATGCCACGATGAACACAAACACGATTCAGGGTTATATAATTTGTATTTTCGTTTTCACAGACATGAATTAAATAATTGTTTTTTAACGTAATTGACCAAAAGTGTCCATTCGAAAAAAGATGAAAAGTAGGGAAAATGATTTTAATTAAATAAATAGTATTTAGAAAAGATTATTTTATTTTATCTTTTTTTAATTATAGTAACAGTAACAGTTTATTTGTTTTTCGGTAAGAATATCATATACCATGAATCATAGAAATCAGTAGAAAATATTGCTTAGTTAAATCATGCACTTTGCCGGCTATTAAAGATTTAAAAGCAAATAAACAGACCGCTTGGAATGCGTATATCTAATTACTAATTGCAACTTAAAATAATACGGTGTGCGTATGTCAGCGATTTTATGTCGTTCTCTGAGACTACATAATGATAATAAGGCTTTGTGGTTCTTCCGTTGTTATTCTGACTTTACAGTTAAATGTTAATTGAAAATAGAAATTCGAAAAATATATTGACAATCTAGTAAACCGCATGCCTGAGAGTTTTGGCAACACTGATCTCCATAAGCCTAATGTTATTTTCTTAACGTGAAACGCTCTTTAGGTATTCGTATTTATCAACCCTTTCTATCGGTACATTTCCCAAATGTATGTTTGTTGGTATATTTGTTTTCTTTGTTATTACCATATTTTTCACAGAAACTGTTTGTTTTGTTTAGCAGTAATTTGAGTTGTTTAGCAGAGCTTGACATAATCACGGTGTCATCTGCAGATCTTCCGTTAATTATTATTCCTTCACTTTGAGATAGTAATGCTTCTTCAAAAATGGCTTCACTATATACATTAAATAGTAATGGGGACATAATATATCTCTGTCTAACTCCTCTCCTGATTTAAATTTCTGGACTGGGTTCGTTATTTATTACGATTTGTGCTCTTTGATTTCAGTACAGGTTTGTTATTATTCGTAAGTATATAATTAAAATCTCATTGAATGTCATTGAATATCTATCCTTTAAGATTTTGGAGATATTTGTTAAAAACCGGCTGAAAACGTGGTTTTTATTTTGAAAACTGAACATTTTCACTCGAAAATAACTCAAAAAGGATTGACTTAGCGAAAAAACACTAGAGAATAAAAGTTGCTAAGAATTAGTCAATTAATCCATTTCCATTATTTTAAACGTATGATTTTTTACCCCCGAGAAAGCGTGGCTTTCACCTTCCAAGTAAAAGCAACCCTAGTCTAAAGTCCAAAAGTGAAGTTGAGGGTAAGAGCAACCTAAATCCAAATTTTTAAGCAAATTCGTCGCGAGGCCGAAAATTTAACAATAAAATTGATGTTTCCGAATATACGTAACTATATCTTTACATACATACATCATAAAGTTATAATGCGCATACAAAAAGAGCGAAAAAAATTAAAGAAAAACTATGTATAATATGAACTATGTAGAACAGAACATTATTTCAGTAATTTCACGTATAGATGCTATTAAATTTCTTTATTAAAATCGCTGTACCTAAGGCTAGCACTAATTAGGCAGTATTTTTTAGTTGGTCGATTTATCAGTTCGGTGCATTCTTTTAAGCACTCTACTAATAGCGAAAGCGATATGTTCCTCGAGCATATTCCTGTCAGAAGCTAATCAATTATGATGAGAGTAATAGAATGGAATTTATTTAGCCTATGAGCCAGGCGGCTTTGTTACAGGGGGGCCACCCATACGCGAAGATATATAATATATTATATAT
Organism: Diabrotica undecimpunctata; assembly: GCF_040954645.1. Lineage (NCBI taxonomy): Eukaryota > Metazoa > Arthropoda > Insecta > Coleoptera > Chrysomelidae > Diabrotica > Diabrotica undecimpunctata. The sequence goes on from NC_092812.1 coordinate 19,052,442, forward strand.
ATATATATATATATATATATAATATATTATATATATATATATACAAGAAATACTGGATATTATTGACTGTCGATATAAACAAACAACACCGTTTATTAGGGCTGCAGTCACAAAGTTTAGCCGAAAAAACAATTTCGAAAGCTAGACCAAAAGTCAAAAGAGTGTTTCTGTAACAAACGGTTACAGAAACCCTGGCTGTCCCGGCCAAACTTTCTGACTGAAGCCCTAATAAACTGTGTATTTTGTATATGTATATATATATATATATATATATATATATATATATATATATATATATATATAAACTAAGGAACACTCGAAGAGTGGTGGGTTTTTCGGTCAAAGTGGAGAAATAAAAAACAAAGAAGGTGGCTACTTCATCTATTTATTGAAGACGTTTCGCTTCCATCCATAGAGAAGTTAAAACATGTGTGTTACCTTACAAAGACATGTAGCAGTCAATGATATTAAAAATGTGAAAAAGCTTACGATACTGGACATTTAGAGATAAAGTTGTATAAACAATTAATTGAAACTAGGTATAGTTTACAAATTAACAGAATTAGCACAGCAAAAGAACATGTGATAATCATACATGTATATAAAAAAGTTATTATTAAAAACTTAAGTAAAAAAACATTAAAAATTTTGATATGTAGAGAACTAGAAAGATCATGAGATGCACTTCCAACAATTTATTTATAATCAGTTAAATTTTAATTTTGACTTTAGGTAACATTATTGAATTATTTAAGATTAAAATATAGTATTTAAAAGTAAAAAATGAAGTTACCAGTCTTTAGCTTACTGAATGCAGCAGGTAAATGAATTAACAGGTGTAACACCCACGCAAACAACGTGAAAAGACATGGCCTTGAGGTCAAAATGACAGAACAGCAAGGCGAAATACCAACCTCTAGTGCAATAGAGCGGTACATTTAAAGAGTATGATAAATTTGGGTGACAACTTGCCATTAAAAAGCCAAAAAATGAAAGGACAAGGTGGTTAGATCACCATTTTCCCCCCAGTGATTGGTTTAGTAAACCAAAGAATCACATCGTAACTCACAATCACAACCCAATATCGTAAGCTTTTTCACATTTTTAATATCATTGACTGCTATATGTCTTTGTAAGGTAACACACATGTTTTAACTTCTCTATGGATGTTTGGTTTCATATTGTTCTTTTTAGATGAACTGATGATGCTTTCTGAGTAGAAAGCGAAACGTCTTCAATAAATAGATGAAGTAGCCACCTTCTTTGTCTTTTATTTCTCCACTTTGACCGAAAAACCCACCACTCTTCGAGTGTTCCTTAGTTTATGTTGGGTTTACGGTCGTACTCCTTTTCTCGATATATATATATATATATATATATATATATATATATATATATATATATATATATATATATATAGGTATCTGTTATATTTATTATTACCCTGATCGATATTTTTATCTGAAGTTTCTTTATTAGTCTAAAATCAATTAAACACTTTATTGTTGGTTGTTAAAATGTCCCTATTTCTATCATCAACAAATATCTACTTTTCAAAAGCCATGGTCATTCTATTACAGAAGTACTCAATGGTGTACAAGTAGCGTCCATTTCTAACAACATACAGATGTACAACTCCCCGTTCACCCCAAAACTAGCCATAAAATATGATTCTCTCCCATATTTCCCACAAAACACGAATAAGCTTACCAAACTCTTCAATAACTTACCAGTTAAAATAACCTTAAAAATACCAGAACTGTAGGAAAGTTGTTTTCAAAAACCAAAACTTCATTGACCCCTTTCGAATACACTAATATTGCAGGGTATAGGACTCCTGCTGTATTGTCCAGACCAACCGCTCTCTTCAAGATCGACTAACGTCTCACAAAAGTGATATTAGCACTTCTAAATCCTCTTGTGCCCTCGTACAACATACCATTTCAACCAAACACCAAATCGACTGCACATAGGTCAAAATACTATGCAAACAACAAAATTATCAACAGAGATCCCTCATAGAAATGTGCCAAATGTGCACGATTTCTTCGTTCACTAACGGAAAAGTCCCAAATATAAACACAGTGTCATTTTGTCTATGTACGAACTAAAAAGGTTCAATGAGGCCTATCACCAGATAGCTAAGACTTTCAGTTGCACATTCAGAAAACTCGGATATAGAAGTCTAGCGCAGACGACGATCAAAAAACCCAAAATAAAAACTCATCGCAAGTAGTCAAAAAAGAAGTAAATTTAGAAAATAAAATAAACGATCCCAATTCTCCAAGCTCACCACTAACAAAAATTAAAAAACCGATACAGTACATTATCAAATGCCCTGAACAAACTGAAACAGAAAAACAACAGAAAATACCAAAATCACCTTCAATATTGGTTTAAGGCGTTAAAAACTTTAAAGATATGGTCGATAATTTTGCAGAAATTGTGGAGGAAGAAACCTACTATACCAGAACTCTGTCAAATGACACTGTCAAGATTAAAACGTATACAATAGATACCTATCGTACACTGATAAGGCATTTATAAGAAGAAGAAATCAAAAGAACAAAAGGTTGTAATCTTTTAAAAGCAATGACCGACAACAACTATGATTTCCACACCAACAAAATCCCTACGTACTGGTCGAGTGACCCCAGAAAACTTCCGAAATCTACTGGACTACTACATAAGTAAAGAAGGGTCAAGAAATAACTGCTAACCTAATAGAATTCAGCTATGATCTCTCATTGGATCATACACTGCGCACTGGTTATTATGACCCTGAGTATCACAGTTATAAACAACCCACCCCCTCCTCGACCCACGTCAAAAACACCAACTGGGCAGACTTTTAATCCTACCTAGAAGAAAACACTAATCTTAATCAGCGGATCAAATCTACACATGAGATAGATACAGCAACTCAATACTTCACCACACTTGTGCAAAAAGCGACATGGCAATCTACACCACGAACTGAACGCAAACCAACACATACCACAAATGTCTCCTGCACATTCATCAACTAAACGTCGTGCGATGAGAACCTGACTATTAACTTACTTTTAAACGGTTTCTATTTCTCCAGGGTTTCGGTATATTTCCTGACATAAACTCGTCTAAAAACTCGTTGATGTCTCCGACGCCTATCCCCAAGACTAAACGTGCTTGAGCTCGTGGATTTCATGTAAAAGGGAATTTAATTGAAGAAGCATCTAGAGCGCCAAATGTTGCACTGTTTATAAATACATGGAACTTATTACTAAACGGGTCAGTCTGTTGGGTACTAGGTAATTAGTTTTGAACTTTTAGCAGGTTCACTAAATTTGGCAAGAATGGGTAAGAAATAGAAGATATGAATGGAACGATCATATAAGCCGAATGACAACAAATAAAGTAGTAAAGACGACAAGAGACGGTTCCCCAATAGAAATACGATCAGTAGGAAGACCACGAAAACTATGGAGGCACATTGAAAAATAGATAGTCATTTCTACTTTAAAAGAAGAAGTGAAAGAAAAGGGATTGGACTTTGCATTTTTACAGATCTTTCCAGTCAATAAGTTGAACCGTAATGTTTAGGAAATAGTTAGTTAATCCACGATATTTGGAGTCATATCAGGGGTTTCAAAATGTAATTGAATTTATTTTCCAAATAACTAATCAAGAATAATTATAATAAGATAATAATCATTTTCTAAGACTAAAAACTATTTCAGTTAGAGAAGATAAAGAGCTGTGCAAAGGCACATCTTCAAGAAGTACCGGCAAAATATTTTGTAAGAAATTATAGTAGGCCTCTCCATTTAGTACGCTAATAATTTTCGTTGAAATTTTGTCTTTCGTATTAAATAATGGTTCTCGTCACCCCATATGTGACAATTATAAAAATTATACACACCGTTTCTCGTGAAACATGCTTCATCCACACATAACACTTTAGATGGATTCAGGTTCTCTGATGAGTGTGTATTGAAACTACGCACAAAATGTTAATTTTAGAAAAAGATCACCTTGTTGTAAATCTTGTACTCTTTGATAGTGATATGGATGCAGAAGTTGTTCCCTAAATGTTCTATGAACAACGTTTTTTGACATTCCAATATAAATAAATTCCCAACATAAATTTAGACAGCTAAATTACTGTTACACTGCGCTTCTCCATAAATAATCAATATATCATGGTACTCACAAATCGAAAGCATTGTGACTGTCTACGTTTATATTTTCGTACTGCAGGTAGTTGACAGCTGTGTTTAAAATGACCTTTTCCTTTAATTTGAATGAAAAGACTTTTTCCTTTAATTTAAAAAATTAATTACTTAAGTAAAATAATATTGTGAGAATAAATGGTTAATGGTTAAATATGACAAGTTGACGCAATAACGTTATTGCATATGGTTTCGGTCACGACTAAAGGTCGGAACCATGCTAAGTTACGCGTTGACCGGTAATGCAGATCCAATGCTTACCGACATGGCCGCTATGTCTGGTCTATGTCGACGCATGCGCAGTGTGTCTGTCTGGTTTGGGTGGCCCGACTTCTCCAGCATTTCTGTTTGCATACCAAATGTATTTTCGTTTTTTGGTCAAACGGTTGAATTCAGAAAAAAATGTTATAAGACTTTTTTGCTCTCAATGGTGCCTTCTACCTATACCTTTAAGAGTGTAGGCGCAAAATTTCGGGCCAGTACTTTTTAAATGCATTCATTTTTTTTTTCGAATCCTCAGAAAACTAATAAGTATTTTTGAAAAATTTAAACGCAGAATGAAAAATTACATTATTACCGAGGGCCGAAAGTCAATAAAAACTTCTATAATGTTTATTTTAGAAGTTACAGGGGTGAAAAAAAAAAGAGAAAATTAAGTGTGATATTTAATTTCAAATATCTCATTCAAAAAAAACTTTTTGTTTATTCTAAGGGACTTTCGGCCCTCGGTAATAATATAATCTGTCATTCTGCGTTTAAATTTTTCAAAAATATTTATTAGTTTTCTGAGGATTCGAAAAAAATGAATGCATTTAAAAGGCATTGGCCCGAAATTTTGCGCCTACGCTCTTAAAGAACGCACTATTTTCGAGGATACCCTGTATATATGTTCCTATTTTCCTTTTTCCTAATGTACGCAATTTTTCTGTCTTATATTTATTTATAGTTCCTTATAGGTGGTGATTACTCCATTATTAGACTTCAATTGGTTTAATGGTAAAAAATGAATTATTTATAGATACTTACGATTCAGAAGTGTTACAGCCTCAAAGCAAAGAAATTTACGATTTTCATATTCTGTGGGAATGTTGCAAATTACCTGAAGAGTAAAAGTAAGTGGGAAACCCTGCAGATACAAAATATCTACAGAGTATGTTTGTTTTATTTATACATATTTTAATATTTTTGTATACATAGTTAACACACTAGAGTAAACAAAGCTACATTTTGATTGCTGTTAGATCACGAAGAACGTTAGGTAATATTAAAATTTCTCTAGCTGTAACAGCGAAACATACCAAGCTGACGATGTTTTGTGGAAATTAAACGCCGTGTAAAAACAAATAAATAGGCACAGGGTATTGCCCGGTATTGTTTAAAATATGACTGATAGAAAATTAATTATGCTTTCAAAATAATCTACTAGACAGAATAGGAAACATCGAGAGCTGAAGGAACAAAATAGATTCAGTAAGTGATGGATTCGACCGTTACTAAAGGCGGGTTGACACGATCCAAGTAAACTTGGTTAATGTCTGCTTGGACGTTGCGCGCGCAACTGTTCATCCAAGTACACTTGTATCAACAGGTTCTATCCAAGTTAAGTAGGGTGTTGGCCAGCTTCCTTGGATAGTAGTGTGGTATTGTAAAATTAAAATGGCGTCGGTGTCGAAAAATCGAAAACGAGAAGGAAACACAAAAGGGAAATGGTCTGAAAGGGAGAGTGTTAGATTCATGGAGTTATACGAAGCTGAGGAAGCATTATGGAATGTACTGATAAAGGAATATAAAAATAAGGATGCTAGAAGTGCGGTATTTTTTCGTTTTTATTCCTTTTTTTTTGTGGATTTCAAGCTCATGTATGGGCATACAGTGGGTGATCAAATTATTAGACCCACCCCATAAAATTTTACTTTTTGTTTAAAAATGGTATGTAATTAAGCTATAAAACATATTTTTGTGCTTAATTCTATTTTACTGTGATTTAGAATCTTATAAAGATTACAAATATTGAAAAAGAAACGAGTAATGACATGAAAACACTTAAAATTATGCCTTAAGCCTAATACTTGGCAGTGTCATCCTTTGTTGACGCTTTGTAGTTATAATTTTATTAGAAATTTCTTATTCATGAGCTTCCAAAGATTTGCTATTGAATTCAGATCTGGAGAGTTGCCAGGGCAGTTGTCTGGTTATAAGGAAGAAATTTTGTAACAGTTTTGCTTTGTGACAAGACGCCGAGTCATACATAAACGTGAAACTCTTATTCAGAAACCATTCCTGGGCATGGGAAAGCATTTTTGCTGACAGTACTCTTAAGTACTGGTCCTGCCGTATTGTTACTTCGACAATGTAGAGTCTACCAGTTCCTTGACTGCTTATGATAGACAACACCATGATGTTTAGGGGGTGCTTTACCGTCGTTGCAATACAGTCAGCTTTATCTTTTTCCCCGGGTCTTCCCCTTACAAATTCAGCTCTATCCATGAGGATCTGTACGGTAAATTCCTCCAAAAAACAAACCTGGAATATTATTATTATTTTAGAATCATGGACAAATTGATCAACTGTAAATTACATAAAAGAGAAACAATGTTAAGCAATGTTATTTACCTGATTCCAATCATTAATGGTCAAATCTTTGTGATCTTTAGCCCCCTGAAGCCTTTTTTTCTTCATGGCTGGTGTGAGTAGCAGCTTTTTTGCAGGGTGACAGGTTGAAAACCCCAGATCGTTTATTCGCCGATGAACTGTCATTGGTAAAATACTGGTGCCAGACTCATGCATCGTTTTCGTTCAAAACCTTCAAGGTTTTCTGTGTGCCAAGACAATATCTCGAATTTTTCTTTCAACTCGTGGTGTTGTAATTTTTTTTAATTTCTTTTCGACCACATTTTTGTTTGTGCCGTGGGATCAAATCCAAATTGTCGTCAATTTTTTTTATACAGTCCACAGTTGCCCTTGATACTTTAGAAATTGATGCTATTTTTCTTTTGGAGTGATTATTGTTCAATAATAAAGTTTTTATTTTCACTATTTTCCTTGGTGAGATGTTTTTGGCTTCTCCTATGATGTTCTGGTACCACTGGTGTAACAAACATGCAATGTTTGCTAAATTCAAAAAAATATATAGAGAGCAATGGAAACTATTTATTATAACTTGAAACACCAAGAATACAAAACAATATGTACACGTGTTGCAAGCTAGGCTGGACAGCACTGACAAACAATGGTATCTGAGTCACGAATTGCCACGCCTGCTGTGGTCAGACTATTTATTGTACTTTCATAAAGTGTTACAAGTTTATCAAACGGAAACAAACGCATTAATATACTATACAACTCAATTATATACCCTTTTTGTAAAAAAAAATTAAATTTTGCTAGATGGCTCTAATAATTTGATCACCCACTGCATTAACAACCACTAGAACACCTTCCACAATCACTTCCGCTATCTTTACAATGGTTATTTGACATCCAAGTCATTTAACCGTGGCAACTAACTTCGTACATAAAACACTGAAAACTTTGACAAAATTTATTATAATTTATTATCAGTACACCTATTTTGGCAGAGTGCCTTTCTCAAATGGTCTATTTTACCTTCGTTGGTGTGTCTTTCTCTGATTTGATTGCTTCTTTTCGGTGGGTATCTGTGTTTATAGTCTTCAACTGAATATGATGAGGATGGGAGAACTGTTTGTCTTAAGTTCGTCATTCAGAATTATGTCTGCATATCTTAATTTGTTAATTTCCATAGATTCTAATAAAAATAGCTTAAGGCCTTTATTTTGAATGTGAAGAGTTTGGAATTGGTTATTAAAATAATGAATATGGCCTAGAAGATGAAGTGCGTACGAAGAATCTGTTTTTCTATTATTTAAAGCCCTTTTGTGTTCTGCTATACATTTGTTAAAAGCTCTACCAGTTTGACCGATGTAAGTTTTTGGACAGTCGCTACATTTAAATTTGTAAACACCACTGTGTAAGTGCTTTTTCATTTGGCTCTTGGGGTTCTCAATATTTGTTTTTTTTGTTATAAGTTCTCAATTTTGTTATAAGTTTTTGTTTGTTCTAAAAGCTAGCGTTATTCCTTTCTTTTTTATGTGTTTGGCTATTTTTGTTGATATCTTTCCTGCGTATGTAATCAAGCAGAAGGTACTGGGTTTTTTCTCTTGTGGTGGAAATACTAGTGTCAAGGCTTTCTTATGTAGTTTTTGATTTAAAATTTTATTTATTGTTTGTTAATTGTTTACTATTATTTGGTTAGTGATATTTCAGTTCTATCTCGAAATTTCTAGACATGGGAATTTCTGTTAATCTATGTATGCTATGGTAGGCTACAAATTTATGTTGTGTAGGATGAGACGATGAATTGTGTATAGTCGTATCAGCATGGGTACGTATCTTATTTTCTTTAATATTATGTTTTAAAGAAATCAACCAATTGTATGTATACATTATCAACAAAAGTTATTATATTTATATTTATTTTAAAATATAAAACGTTCTTTTTCAGAAAACTTTATGATGACATATTTCCTGAGGCTATGTTCGAAATAAAATCTTAAAATTGATGGGCCAATTACTGTATGTTAAAATTAATCGTCGCAGTCAAGCATAATGTTGATATATTTTAATATCCATGGTAGTTTGAAGGTTATAAGTTGAAAAAAGCATAAGTTAAACAAAGCAACAAATTACTACATTTATTCTGAAGGCTGTTAACAATGAGTATCAAATAATTAAAGTATGTTATAGAAATACAATTTTTGTCCTACTATAAGTTTTTTTTTCAGTTGCGTTAATATTGGGTAAAGTCCCTCCGAAAAAAACAGCAATAGGACATGAATCGTGATCGATACTAGATTATTTCCCATTTTTATAGTATTGTTACAGTGTGTTTGTTTACTGTATTCAGTCCTCTTGAGCTTGATAGAATAGCACCTCACTATAAATTCAAAAATGTGTCCGAAACACTAGAGGGTCGTTCAAAAAATTTAAGTAAGCATTTCTTCATTGGAACTGTGACTTTACTCGCTACCTTTCTTTGTATCCTACTTGTACTATGAGATGCAGGTAAATGATGCAATGGGTTCGAGGGTTAACATAAAATGAAGGATTTGCGGATTCTAGTATATCTGGAAAACAGCACAGAATTTGTATGTGTATATCTAATTTGCACATTATTTAATCAAAAACGAATTCAAACTGTTATTCTGGAAAAACATACATTCTGGAATCGGATAATGGCACATTTTTCCATCATATTGCTTTCTTTGTTAGATATATTACTCTGTAGACAGAGAAGCTGCTTTAATTTATGGTTTTAAGTTCGGTGAGTATAAAAGAAAGGTAATATAAAAAATAATTTGTGAATAAGTTCATATAAATGTATATCTTAACCAGACGAATTATACCAAATACTTCTATGTCGATATAGTATTATGTATTGATATTTATGTAAAGACTAATGATATGACCCATTAATTTAGCGGCAGGTGTTCTTAACTTGGACTTTTTTAGACTATACTTTTTTTTGTAAACAGAAAACGATACAACAAAATAACTTGAAATGATTGTATACAATATTAAATACAAGAAGATTTGTGCATTACATTGTCACATTTTCATACTAGAATATGTTATGTGATTGTGTTCATTTCATGCTAAAAATTACGGTTTTTACGTTGGTATATGTACTGTTAACTTTTTTTTCTTCTTTTTATGTTAACAATGCTTTCACCTCATTTTCCCATAGATATATAATACAAATTTTCCCCTAATTTTACCTTTTTTATTTTATATAAGATATATTATGTGATGTATACGAAAATTCTATTATTATCTGCTGCTTCTATTGCAATATTTCTTCTTATTCAAACAAGCAACAAAAAACGCCAACGGAAAATGTGGTCTAGAGCTTGGCTTCAGAAAAGACAAGAAGGTCGTGGTGTTTTAAGTATGTTGGAAACAGAACTCAAAGACAATGATTCTAAAAAATATAGGCAGTTTTTAAGAATGTGTGAGCCACAGTTTAATGAACTTCTTGAGTTTATTCGAGAAGATATTACCAAACATGATACAATTTAAGACAAAATCTATCTGCAGAGAATAGGTAAGTAATTCTATTAATAATATCAACTTTTGCAAATAATATTTAGTTATGTTTATGATTTTAGGTTGGCTTATACTTTACGTTTCTTAACAACTGGTGAATCTCATTGGTCTTTAATGTTTTCAACTCGAATTCATGAAAGTACGATTAGTTTGATAGTACCAGAAGTATGTAAATTGATTTACCAAAGATTAAAAGATGAATACATGAAGATGCCTCAACCAATAAGCGACTGGCAATAGTGGCAGGTGACTTTAAAAATTTGTTGCAATTTCCAACGTGATGGCAAGCATATTAACTTTCGTGCTCCACGTAGCAGCGGATCTTATTTTTACAATTATAAAGGGCAGTTTAGTATAGTACTGCTGGCAGTATTAAATGCTGAATATAAATTCCTATATGTTAATCTAGGAGTAAATGGGAGAATGAGTGATGTAGGTGTATTTAGTGAATCCTCACTCAAAAAAAACATACATAGAAATATACTTAATTTTCCTCCGGAGGAAAATTTACCCATGAGCAACATTGTTGTGCCCCATGTATTTGTTTTGCGATGATGCATTTCTCCTATCAGAACACATGATGAAACCTTATCCCACAAGAAATTTATCAAATGATAAAAGAATTTTTAATTATCGTTTGTCTCGAGCACGGAGAGTTATTGAATGCATTTGGCATAATGTGCAATAGGTTTAGAGTGCTTTTATCAACAATCAATTTGAACCTAGATAAGGTTGAAACAATCACTCTCGCCTGCTGTGTCCTGCACAATTTTTTAATTTCAAAAAATTCAACATTATGCGGAAACTGAGACAATGGATGCACGCTTAATAAATTTATCTCAATAACAAGATCCTAATAGGCCAGCAGAAATTGCTTTATCTATCAGAGATATATTTAGCAAAAGAAACGTCTTATATAATTAAAATAGTATTGTACAGATTCATATTTAATAAAACACAATTTTTATTGTAATCTTTTTATTATTTTTTACCAACTAGATGTATTAATTACCTACTATTTACGCGGGGCGTCGCGTGTCAGGGCAAACTTTTAATACAGAAAATATATTTATTTGATTTTAAATGAGTATGAAATATATGTATAATAAATAAATCAAATAAAAAATAATGTTGACGAAATTATTCAAAAAAATGTTCAATTCGAAAATTATCCGATGGTTCACGAAATTATCCGAAAATCGGATAATTATCCGGACATTGGCAACACTGGAGTCGAGTGAGAGCCGGGTGCATTCGGTTTCGCCGGTCGTCTCCCCTCCACGGTGTTCCCTCCTGTCACGCGTCGCGCGTGTTATGTCATTTAGTTAGCTTATGTTATGTCAGCAGTAGCCTATTTTTTTTTAGCTGTTTTGTTTTATTACGCACGCGGAGTTTTTGCTATCAACAATGGATACTTATATTCAAAAGAATAGAAAACGAATTGAAGAATCAGGCGAGAGCAGTAATGTTAATTTAAGTAAAAAGAAAAAATATGACGACCAATAGTTGGATTTTGGATTTACCTGCGTTAGTAAAGAGAATGTAGAACTTCCACAATGTGTTGTTTGTCACAAAGTGTTGGCGGCTGAAAGTATGCTTCCTAATTAACTAAAACAGCATTTGGAATCAACTCACAGTCATTTACAAGGTAAGCCAAGAGACTTTTTTGTAAGAAAATTGCGAGAGCTAAAACATCAGACCACTGCTTTGGTTTCAAGAGCATCAATTCCCTCCAAAGCATTGCTGGGCTTTTACAAGATAGCTTACCGTGTTGCCAAATGTAAAAAACCACATACGATCGCTGAGGAACTGATCTTACCTGCACGGGTTGATATGGTAAGAGTGATGATTGGAGAATAGGCAGATAAAGAAATAAAAAATGTACTTCTTTCAAACAATACGGTTAGTCGTCGTATTCACGACATGGCAGAAGATATTAATGAGCAAATTGTGGGGAAACTTTCAGGTTTATTTGCCATTCAACTGGACGAGGCGACTGATAGTAATGATGATGCTCAATTGATATGTTATGTACGGTACATACAAGAAACAAATATGTGAAGATTTGTTATTTTGCAGAAAAATATGTGAAAGTTGTAAAGCTACTCATTTATTCGAGATTTTAAACTCATATGACTGAAAATAATATTAACTGGGATAACTGTGTAGCCGTGTGAACGGATGGTGTCCGAGCGAGGTTTGGACAGTATGGAGGACTACAAGCTCTCATCAAAACCAAGGCTCCAAGTGTAAAATGGACACATTGTTTCATACATATAGAGGCCTTAGCAGTAAAGAACGTTACACCTGAATTAAGTGTTATAAAGTGGTGAACTACATTAAAACACGACCCGTAAAATCAAGACTTTTCCATAAACTTTGTGAAGAAATGGGGGCAGAGCACACCTTTTTAATTCATTATTGCCATTCTCGTTGGCTGTCCAAAGGCAACGTACTCGCACGTGTATACGAATTAAGAAATAAATTCATTATGATGCGCAAAACTTTATTAATTCAGAGTTTATAATAAAATTAGCATACCTATGTGACATAGTTAACAAATTAAATGATCTTAATAAGTGTTTGCAGGGAAACAATACTCATATCCTGCAATTGGCAGTTAAAATTACTGGGTTTCAGAAGAGGTTGCGCTCTTAAGGAAGAAAAAATAGAAGATCAAGAAATTGACTGTTTCCATGCTTTACAAGGTATTCTACAAGAGAATCGATAGTAATCCTTGATCCCTCTTTAACAAATATGTTTACACAACACATGTTATCATTGAGCGAACACTTTGAGTAATATTTTCCCGAAGATATGGAGCAATGTGACTGGGTGAGAAACCCTTTCCTGTTATCCACGCCATCGACACTTTCAACACAGGAAGAACAACTGACAGAATTGTCCTGTGATTACAGCCTAAAGCTTCAATACGACAAGGACAAACTGTTTGAATTTTGGAGCTCACTTTCTCATGAATATCATGCCATCAGCACTGCTGCATTAAAGGTTTTATTACCATTTGCGACTTCGTACTTGAGCGAAACGGGCTTTTCTGCAGTTGCAGTAATTAAAAACAAGTACAGGTCAAACATAAACTTGGAGAAAGAAATGAGAGTGGCAATTTCTAAACTGGAGCCCCGGTTTCATAAGCTGTGCTTAAAAAAGCAAGCACATCTCTCACATTAACCAACCAGTTACATAAATAAATACCCTTTTCATTTTTGTGCCTACGTTTTGATTTCTTTCTTAATTTCTAATAAAAAATATAAATGTTCAAATAGTGTTTTTATTGTAACCATAACCTCTTACTAGGCTAGTACTAAAATTGGTAAGTATTATTGAGGGTTGGGTTGAGGGGGCGTAGCAAAAAAATACGAATAAGTTTGGAAAGCGCTGCTATAGACGTAATTCCTTAGAACCAATTTATAAAAAAACAAGACTTGGAAATCTTTTCACCATCAATTATTTAAAATATGGCATTAATGCTGATATATCTTAGTATTTTAGCTAAGAAGCAACTACAAAATATTGCAATTTTAGACAAAAATCAAAGAAATCAATCAATATTATTTTTCTACTTTTTTTATTACGGAATATCCACATTTTTAACGTTACTTCCTTATATAAAAAAATAAGAGACCTCTCAACACTACACTTTTCTTCCGACATTTAGTATGATGTATTTTCATCAGTTAATAAAATATCAAAGCAGCGCATCCTTTATTATCTCCAATATGGTGGCTATAAAAATAAGATTCTAAGAAAATATTTAGGAATCAGAGGCGTACAACTACAGCGAAACCTTAGCGGAAAAAGAGGAATTAATGCAGTTACAGTAGAAAACAGATCTCACAATGCTAATAAAACAGGGGTTAGAATATTCACTTTTAGAGAAATTTTTTTGAGCTTAATTTGTTATAAAAATAAAAAAAAACAAAAAAGGCAAACAAGGATTTTAAGTATATCTCCTTAACCACTAGGACACTGCATCTTGACGTAAGATGGCGTATAATAAACAATATCTGTCTTTACTCCTTGGTATTATATTGAAGCCATACGGCTCTTACTTCTTCAAAGGGGAAAATTCACCCGTCCTAGATACCTACGGTATCAAAAGGATTGAGCTCTGGTGGGATTTTTTCCGTGTTATCGTGCTAATTTTCGTATATATCTGGACGTCGATAATAGTAGGTACAGTTTTCTGGATGGACAAATTGAGATGTTAACTTAGACCCAGCTTTTTTATGTGTTCTTCAGGAGGTTCTTCAGAATGACTTCGTATCCATAAAACTCCTTTCTATTTCTTTCCGTATCTGGCGATATTTTCTTTATATTTAACACGACGATTATTGTTGTTAAATTTGTTAGATAAATTAAAGTGTACTGACATCGTAAGAAATTTTCAAATACGCTTAGGTCGTAAACTATCAGAACATCCCAGAAGTGAAGTAGATCCAGAGAGTTTATAAAAACCATACTGCAAAAGACCACAGATGATGCATTGGGTAAGGTACCCAATGGGCAGTGAAACAACTTGTTTTGTTGATGAGGAATGCAAACGACTAACCAAAGAGAAGAATGACGTGTATCTGGAAATAATCAACAGAAGGACTAGCAGCAATGTTGAAGAATATCGAGTGAAGTGAAGAGAGGAAAAACAAAAGTACAAACAGAAAAAGTGTCTTCAAATCTACAACGAGTTTCAAGAATTGGATAAATTAAGTAGAGAACACGAACACAGAAAATTTTACACACAGGTTAACACAAAAAAACTTTTCAAGCCACAAGCGAAAATCACGTATAACAGTCCACAATATGGACTCAATATAAACGTTAAGAAGACAAAGCTTATGATAATTAGCAAGAAAAGAATAACAGAAGGTCAACTCTACGTCATCCACTCATCTGTAGAAAGAGTGACGCACTACACCTACCTCGGCACCATAATAAATGAAGAATGGACCAACAACCAGGAGATTAGAGCACGCATCGGAAAAGCTAGATCCACCTTCAATCGGATGGGGGCCTTCTTCAAGAGTCACAACCTCTCTCTTGATACAAAAGTAAGAATGCTGCGATGCTACGTTTTCTCTGTCCTTTTTTATGATGTTGAATCGTGGACCTTGAACGAAGACATGTGCAGAAAACTGGAAGCATTTGGGATATGGCTATATCGGAGAATGCTTAAGATCCCGTGGACTGACCGAGTCACAAATGAGGAGGTCCTCAGAAGAATGAATAAGAATCGAGAAGTACTTACCACCATCAAATCTCGAAAGTTACAGTTCTTCGGACATATGCGAAATGAATCCAGATATGCTCTCCTTCAAGCCATCCTGCAAGGAAAAATATTGGGAAAACGAGGTCCAGGAAGAAGAAGAACATCTTGGTTAAAGAACCTCAGAATCTGGTTCAATACAACATATGTGCAGCTTTTCCGCGCTGCTACAGATAAGATAAAGATTGCCATGATGATCGCCAACATTCGTAACGGATAGGCACATCAAGAAGAAGAAGAAGAAGAACTGGCCAACCCTACACAGTACAAGAAATGTCCCAAGCAGACTTTGTAAAATTTTCTGACATGGTAAAAAATCAGAACTGGAGAATGGACGAAACTTTTAATCCAGTAAAAATTAATAAAATGCGGGAATTGTCGTGGCTACCAGAAGAACCTAATAATGTTAGAAAGGTTTATCAGATCTTTGCAGAAGTGATCCGCCTTCAATACCGCGTTTGTACCATAACTTCTTTTTTTCTTTACGGTCAAAGGAGAGAACACAGACGAAGAATGATATACATTAAGACTCTAAAAGTTCTAGTAGCAGCGAATCTGAAGAAGATGACTTTGAGTAGAAATGAATGTAACGTATTTTGTGAAATTTAAGATATAATTATAAAGTTCGTATTAAAATGTTTCTTTCAAAATGATCGTATGTCATTGTTTCACTAAATTTTTCCGACGAAAAATGTAGTAGGTAACTCATAAAAAAACAGAATATATTAAGAAAAAATATAATTTTTTTATTGATAAATTTTGTGAACTGCATTTAAATAAACCTAACTTCAAAAGTTTTGTTTTCAACAGTTGATTTTTGGATATTTTAGAAACTGCTAAACAGTGTGTATACACACTTATACTTGTAAATTTATTTTCTCAAAACTATCTAAAATGACTTACTAGTCTTCATTGCATGAGTCGATTTGTGAACACCCTGTATTTAGAAATTCGATTTCGATGTAAATTCGTGAAAAAACGTTACATACTCTTTGTGTGCAAAGCTATTAACTTTGAAAAGTTTGTCTCTAATCTCTCAAAATTTTTGAACAAAGATGAATAACTCAAAAAATATGAAGTTTTGACCTATGGTATTTTATACAAATTTTGTCTGGAATTTTATGTAGAATCCTATAATGCAATATGATATCGGGTTTTCTATTTAAGAGACCAAAGTTGTTCTTCATTTCCGGTATAACCAAAATATTTTCAATATATTTTCTTTAAGTTCGTCTTAACTTTTACTCTCCATAATAATAATATCGTATGGCATTTTTGCCGGGGAGATCCTGGCGGACAGGTTCCTAGCACACTATCCCAGAGGGACCAACGGCTTAACGTGCCCTCCGAAGCACAGTGAACGGCTCATATCATTTTTAAAAATGAAAATGTCGTTGTTGGTGCCGAGATTCGAACTCGTGAGCTCTGGCTTAGAATTTGATCAAACTCTGATCTTGCCGCTGAGCTACGGCCGTCCACATTTACTGGCCTAAATTTTATAGGTAAGTCAAGGTAAGTGAATCGAATTTAACATAAAATTACAAAGCAATCTAAATGACAACGTCACCTGCTCGTATGGTAGTCTAAAAAACTACCCGGCACCACCTGCTACAACAACTAAATAACAACAAATATTTTCGGTTTCATAATTTTCCCCACAAAACTTTTAGTGTTGAATTCGAATTCGTCATAAGTTTTTCTATATTTGTTTCAGCTTTTGCTATGCTCTATGCTGTGATTATGCTAAACAAATACGAATATAATCCAACTGTTTCATACTTGAATATCACTTGGTGTTTAATAAGAGCAAACATTTTAAATTTCACAAATTTTTAAAAAACAAAATATATGAAAAATACTGATTTATACAAATCAAATCAGAAAAGAGCTTACATACCCATCAAATTCGCTAGAAAAATTTTAAGAAGGAAGGTTACGAATGGACTACCCTGACGGCACAATGGCCGGGGTTTTTAAAAACCTTTCCAAACATTTCTAATTTGAGTGTATTTGTCTCATAAGAAGTTGAAAATATTGGTTTTTTGAATTGTTTGAAGAATAAATAAGGACTTTTGGTTATGAATATTCATTATGTGCAATTGGTATTATTTGTTAGTGAATTTGTGAGGTAATAGTATCAAAGTATTAAGATATTTTCTATGAATGTTCATATTTTAAGATTAAGGTAAAAACAAGATCCCTTTATTAAGATTTTCTTTGAACGTCTCTGGATTGCCAAAAGGGACTATTGAAAGCATACGAGATATAATTTTATATAGCAGCTGCACCTGCAGCGTCAAACATTCGTAGGTTATTTTAGTATTAAGGAAATACAAATAAATTTGTTTCAATTTTTTTGATATGTTTTGTCGCTCTTTTTCAAACTATACGGAAGATTAATACATAGGAATTAGGATGGTGAAAGATGTGGTTCATTCAGAGGAAAAGTTTCTCAAATAAAAATATAGGAAAGAAAATATTTTCTATTTAGTAAGTATTTTTGTATAGTTCAAATATTTTTAACATTCTTATCTAGATAATTTTCATGCCTATAAATCATTCGGTTAATGCCCTCTGGAAAAAATGAGGAAGTAAAATGAAAAGTCACGTTCGTTTATTTAAAACAAATTCATTTCAATTTTTTAAATAAAAATTCCTCGTACTCTAAAACTACAATTCAGTTTATGTTTTGTCCCACGTTCTATGAAAAATAAAAAGTTTTGCTATACTTCTTCCTCTGCCTATGCATACATACATTCATATATTCTATGGCACTGTCGCTGCAAAAACTAAATGAACACACCTGAACGCCCAACAAAATTCCAAACCTACAAAACCTACTTTAAAGATTTTTTTCGACCCTTTGTTTTAGCCTCTACCACCAGAAAAATACCTTTTTTTCTTCTGTGGAAGCCATCTGGTATGCATAGTACTACAGCTAAGTACCTTATCGTAGATCTTCCATTAACTGTTACAATAACTGTCCTCGGTACTTCGGAAGACCTAATATAATATACAAGCTCTCCACCAACATCCAATGGACCATTTAATTGTCCCTGCTGTACCTACCTATGGCTCTTGTACCAACAAAGCAGAGGTTTTGGAGGTTAAACATGTGCAAAACAACTCTGATATGTGATTATTGCAATAAATCAGTATTAAAAGCTATATTATGCAGTATTTGCAAGAACAGTACTTTCCATAAAAACTGTGCTGAAAGACCAATAATAGGTATTGTTCAATGTTCAAATTGTAAACAAAGTGTGGTTATGGTACCTGAAAACACTGTAAAACTTATTTCTTGAAAGAGTAATAGTGACAAAAATGATAAAATCACTGTTATTAACATAAATAATTAACGCTGTAATGTGAGTCATTACAGCGATTTGTGGAAAAATTGCAGGAATCTGTTGACTTTATGTCCGAAAAATTCGATCAACTAATATCTGAAAATCGAAGTTTCCTGGCTGAAATAAAAGAGTTAAAAGATTAAAATACGCAGCTAAAATCCAAAGTAAAAATACTTTGGAAATACTACGGCTACAGTATAATATTCCAGTGACGAACATTAAAGAATGTACGGGGAAGAAAACAAAAAGAGGTCCTGTTATAGTTACAAAATTTGCTACCCACAAAATAAAAAACAATATAATGAAATGTCGACAAGGGAAAAAGACTCGGATATGCTCAGCTGTAACAAAAACAACAAAGCAAAAAGCCAAGTATCATTGAGCCTCTTACACAAGATCGCAGAAATTCGTTTAATTTAGCCTACAAAATTAAAAAACAATTAATTATAAATATCTATGGGTTAGAAATGGGAAAATCTATAAGAGAAAAAGAGAATGAAAGTCCTCTTATACGAATAGCATGTGAGGATGTTGGATTACAATAAAATATGGAACAAAATGGCTGTGAACCAGAATATTTAAGTTGGTTTATTTGATAGTTTAGAAGAGTTCTATAAGAAAGGTGGGCCATGTGCTAAATTTAAAATCCTGTATATGAATAACCGCCCAATGAGAAACAAATTTAGTGAGATTGAAATCTTATGTAACCAAATTGTACCTTATATCGTGATAATAACGGCGTCATGGATATATCGGAAAGAAGAAAAGTTTTTAAACATAAATGGTTATGCCATTTTAGGGAAGTAGAGAAATGCGAAGTGGCGGTGTTGGTATTTTAGTAAAAGATCTCTAAGTAGTTAGTGAAATTACCCGACGTGATAATACATGTTCAATAATATTTATTTATATTGAAAACGTCAATATAATTGTTAGTGCAATATATACAGGGTGGTCCTTAAGTAATTGTACAAAAAGAAACAGTAGATTCTACACTTTAAAATATTAGGATTTAAGCCAAATTGCTTTAATAAAATGTTGATATTAAGAAAGATACAGGGTGTTAAAGTGCAAATTTTAAATTTTATTTTTTCCTATAACTTTCATGTTTGTAAACGTTTATGCATAAAAATTTACAACTGGGTACTTTTAAATATGAGAAATTATAATTTGATGCACACTTTGATGTAGCTGATAGAGGGCGCCACATATGCCACATATGGGGCATAAATTTGCACTTAACTTTTTTGTTCCTTGAATTACCTGTATTTTTGACAAAAATATTAAAGATACATTATTTTAACAAAAAAAGGTATACCTGTTAATAACTTCAAAATTCAACAGTTTTCGAGATAATCGCATTTTACAAATCAGCTGCATAATTCTGATTTAAGGCAATTACTCCAGGCAACGAAGGAAAAATAGATAAAACATTAATACTTCTGAATTTTGGTATAAAATACCTTTAACTAAAGTTAATAGTTAACGAAATATTGAATAAAATAAATATATCAGCAGGATAATTAATAATAGGATTTGACAAAAAACAGAATAATAGGATTTTACATCAAACATTTTACGTTTTATGTTAAATTAAAGTCATAATCAAAACATTCTGTTTACAAACCAAATTAAGAAATAGTTAAACTAAATAACATAACGTTTTGTCAAAGTAAGTGTCCACTATTTTCTGTAATTCATTGTCAATATATTCCATAAAAGATCGTTTCATATTAAATAGCATCATTGGTTCTAAAGAAACTGGTGCAGTATTTATTTCTTCCCATAGTTGGTTGCGAATGTTTATTGGATTCTTATAGACACGTTGTTTTAATACGACCCATACACCAAAATCAAGCAGATTAAATTCTGGGCTTCGTGGTGGCTATAATGTATAATGGATGAATATATTATTTTGGATACATATCCAAATCTTATAGTATATTATGGAACTACATCTTATTTGTCGCAGAGGTTAAATAATGTATTAAACTGTGATTTATCTCATTCATTGGTTACTTATATACACACCTAATAACCTATCGATAACATTACTTATTTATATGATTACGTTACAGCTTACGAGTAACTATAATTACATCTCGAACATAGTCAAACCCAGTTCAATCAACTTAACAATATACTTCAATCACTTGACAAAATCTGGGACGAACCCAACATTTTATGTGATAATTAGAACCTTCCAAAGAAACCTCGTACAATTTAAAATAAAAAACTGTTTTCGAAAAAATAGTGCCCCTGGTTTAATGTTGACATACTAAAATTAGTACAAGAAAGAAACTATCACTACAAACGGTCTAAGATGTACCCCAATAGTGACTTTTAACTTCAACTCTATAAAACATCTCAGAAAACACTCACAGAAAACATTAAACAGAGAAAAAGACAATTTTATCAAATAGAGATAACAGCAGCTGAAAATGATCCAAAAAAAATTTGGAGTATACTCAACACTATAATACATAATTTACAATTTAATTTAATTTAATACAAACAATTTAGTTATTAATGATCCTAACCTCATTTCTCAACTCATCAACTACTTTGCTACAGTTGGTTCAGAACTTGCTGAGGCCATTCAATCCTCTGGATATGTTCCACCAGAACGACCATTAATGAAAAACATATTTTCTTGGATCTTCACAACAAAGGAGGAAATTGAAGATATAATAGATACATTGAAGGGTAAAACTGCGTGTGGACTAGACAAGTTATCAGTTGATACTATTAAAGAGTTCAAGAGTGAGATATCAAATATTTTAAGTACACTAGTAAATTTAACATTCACCACAGGAAGTGTTCTCAGTGCCCTAAAACTGGTAAAAGTGGTTCCAGTATATAAAGGAAATGACTGCTTAATGTCTAGGAATTATCGACCTATTTCAATTTTACCAACGTTATCCAAGATTCTGGAAACACGTGAAAATAATAGAATCATGCGTCATTTCGACAATGAAAATTTCTTATATAAAGGTCAATATGGATTTAGGCAGATTAGCAGCACGAAAACAGCAACAGCTGATCTTATAACAAATATTATTGATTAAGTTGCTAATTGTCAATCTTGTATATTTGTATCACTTGACTTAAAGAATGCCTTTAACAGAGTTGATCACATGCTGTTATTATCTGTATTGGAAACATTAGGCATAAGGGGCATAGTGTTGAAGTGTTTTAATGATTACCTATCAGGAAGTACCTTATCTTTGTTAACAGGTTGAATATTTGTCCAATATTGAGTGTGGAGTTCCTTAAGGGTCGATACTTGGACCAACGCTGTTCCTGATTTATGCTAATTTAATTTCAAAATTACCATTAAGACTATGACTATGATATATGCATTGTCCCTCAAAATCCCAATGAAGCAAAAAATTATGTTGAATTTGACTTACAGATGGTAAAGGAATGGTTAAATCATTATAAACTTACCCTTAATGTACCCTTAACAATTAACGATAGTACTTGGATCAAGACCTTTACAAAAAGTGGAATGTATTAAATATCTGGGACTGTACATTGACCATAAACTTACTTGGGAGTATCACATATAACATTTATGCAAAAACATTTCACCTACAATGGAGTTTTTTCGAATGGGGCAAATTATATAGAAATTAAATATAGAAAAAATATATATTACAGTTTAATACATATATACATATATATATATATATATATATATATATATATATATATATATATATATATATTATATATGGAAATAACTACCACTCATCAAGCACAACTCTAATTTAACAAGCTACAGCAATGAACACAACTGCAGGACAACGAAGCATAATGGTAGAATAAATAAAAAACTACAACCTTATCCCGGACATAGTAAAGGCAATGAACATCAATGCCTTCGAACGAAAATTAAAAAATCTAAATTATGAGAACCATCGGGAAGCTGGACTTTCTTTTCGGGAAGTTGCAGTTAGAGTGCAAAGAAGTGTAGACACCGTGGTTAGGTGTTGTCGGGCATGGCTTCAAGAAGGTCGTACGTAAAGAGCAAGGGGCACTGGACGCCGCCGTAGAACAACAGACCGTGAAGATCGCCGCCTAAGATTATTGGCCTTAAGAGACCGTTTCTCCACTACCAGCTCCATTGCAAATGAATGGTTTGCAGAACACGGAAGACACATTGGCATGCGAAGTGTTTACCGACGAATGAAAAGTTTTGGCCTGTTTTCATACCGACCACACTGGGTCCTCCCTTTAACTCCAGAACACCGCCGTAATCGCCTTCAGTGGTGCAGAGAACGGTCACTCTGGAATCAGGAATAGAACAGTATTGTCTTTAGTGATGAGTCTTGATTTTGTTTTGGCATGCACGATGGTCGAGCGAGGGTTAGAAGGCGACGTGGTGAAAGGAGGAATCCACAGTTTTTTGTTGAAAGACATGTTCATCACACTGTTGGAGTTATGGTTTGGGGTGCTATAGCTTATGGTTCCAGGTCACCTTTAATCTTCATCAGAGGTAACATGAACGCGCAGCGTTATATCCAAGAAGTTCTAGAACCCCACCTTTTACCCTATCTTGGCACCCTGGCAAATCCAACTTCCCAACAAGATAATGCCCGACCACATATTGCAAGAGTCACAATAGACTTCTTTCAACATAATGATGTCACATTGTTAGCATGGCCACCAAGATCTCCCGACTTATCCCGACTTAAATTGACAACTCTTAACGACAGGTATAGGGACCTTATCATAGTAACAAATAAACAAATTTTGTATTTTGTGATTATAGTTTGAAAACGGCTTTCGATCTAAAATCCAAAACGTCAAATAAAAGAGTATATTATGAATTAGTTTTATACTCAAAAAACTATTTTACGACTTTACAACTGAGAGGATACATGAGTTTAATTTAGGGAATTGTACTACTCCATGAATTCGACATCATGAGATTTAATATTAAAAGTTCATCATGCAATTAACAGAACATTCAGCTAATATACTCGCATTGTCTTATTGGAAAGCTTTAATGAACTATTGCAAAATGTGTACAACATTAGTATTGAATACGATTTCATTTGATATTAGAGAATTACCCACCCGTAACGATACGAAAAAATGTAAATAGTTATTACAATCTTCGCATCCACAGAGGATAATATCGCGCTTAAGGCAAGAAATGCACTCTTCCAACATTTACAAAGAACATTCACTTCCAGAAAGCATGACCAATTGACTTTGAATTTTGTGTAGGCAATAGATAAAGTCAACAGAACCGGCCTAGGAAAAAGTTTTGAGAAATACGAATATACTTTTTCGTGATATACACTGAGCGGAGAGTATTTCATACATTTAGGATAAGTATATGAAATTTCCAAATATATGAAATTAGTTGCCCATTCATGTTCTTAAAACCATAGAATGAAATCTTCAAGCTCTTTATGTATATATATATATATATATATATATATATATATATATATATATATATATATATATATATATATATATATAAACCTTTGTTATTTCCTGGATTTGTAGGTCTGTTGTAAATAAAAATACTTAACTATTGCTTAAACGTTTCAGCTATTTGCCATTTTCAATAAGCATTTTATAAACATTATATAATACAATAGCACTAAAGGCCTTAGAGGCCCATGGCTTGAAAAGTTTGTTCTTTCTTCATTTTCGATTGTTCTTTTCTTTATGTACTGTGATATTCTTCTTTATGTATTTTTTGGCCTTCATTTTCTCTTTGTTGAAGCTATAGTGTAGTTTAGTACCCTTTTTGGAGTCCTCGTGTTCGGTATCCTTTCTAGTATACCCTCTTTAATGATAGATTAGAGGTTACACAAAGAACGGTACTAGGCTCGGGCTTCAGTCTGGTAGAAGTATCTTGGTCGGGGCTCTTATTACAGCTCAAATATAAAGAATCAGTTAGAGAAGTACTGAAGATATAGAGACGAGAAGTTAGAAGATAAGAGAAGAGAAGTTAGAAGATAAGAGAAGGGAATTATTAGTCGAAAAGAGAAACAACCAGACAGGAACAGCACAGGTAGTAGTCAGTAGTATAGATAAATGAAGAGACAAATGAACGTAAAGTTGAATGAAGGCGTCGAACAGCAGGGGCGAATGAAGGTAGAGATGAACGATGGTAGAGATGAACGATCGGTAAACAGAGGTGACTTTGTTCCTTCGAATTGGAATACGTCGCCGTGTGATGGAGAACCAACCGCTTTCCACAGGAAACAACTTGAAAAAAAATTCGAATTTTGATTTTAGGCAAGCTAAAGATAAAATAAGAAGTGGGAGTATTGGCTGAAGAGAGCCACGCAAAATTGATATTTAAAGGACAAGGTTAGTGTCATTTTTGTAACTTAAACCTTATTTCCTGACAGGAATTATACGTTCACCGAAAACCAACTCTTCTGTTTTTCTGAGAAGGTAGACAGGGGATTTCACAACAGGCACTGACTCCTTTGTTACTAGGAAATATTTCTATTAAGCAAAGGATAGATAAAAAGATCAGAGAACATTTGGCGAAATCTTTCATTGTTAAAAAAAAAACGTAGCGAATCGCTCGTTGCTGTTGGGTTATTTTTACGTCTTTTAACAAAATATATGGACATAGGCGGCGTGAAATTAATTTTCTAAGGGGAATAATTTAAAGAAATTTTAAACATGCTTCACTAGGTGACCTCGCCATCTTAGTCTCTGTGCCTTTATGACTCCTATTATATTAGGTTGATTATATGATTCCTTTAACTCATCATTTAATCTTCTTATCCATAAACCGTCCCTTATTATTCCTCCATATATCCTCCTCAGGATTTTCCTTTCCCATATCTCCAGTAAATTTTATTCATTTTTTGTCATTGTGCATGTCTCATTGCAGTATGTTACTATTGGTTGTATAGTTGTTTTGTATAACTGTATTTTTGCCTGTCTTGATAAAAACTTGCTTTTCAACATTCCACTAAGAGCATGTACACTTCTATTGCCTGCCATTATTCTAGCTTGTATTTCTTCTTTAATGTTAGGTTTACGTGATATTATTGCACCTAGGTATGTAAATCTTTCTATCATTCCGAATTCGTATGATGATCTTTCTTCTACTTCTACTTTAAACTTTTGTCCATCCCTGAACTGATCATCTGTCCACTGCATGCATTTTGTTTTAGTTTCATTTATGTAAAGTCCCATTTTCTTTGCTGCTTTTGCTATTCTCTATACTATCTCCTGTAGCTCTTTTTTTCCTCTTGTCAGCAACACTACATCATCCGCAAATGCCAAAACTTGGTGTCTTTTATGATATAGGAGTACTTCTCTATTGATTTTCGCTTCTCGCATTATTTTTTCTAGGCATAAATTGAAGAGTAATGATGACAAAGGATCCCCCTGCCTTAATCCTTAATCCTTTACTATAAATTTGTCCGATGCATACTTTCCGATCCGAACTTTCCGCTAACTCCCAGTTCCTCAAGGATCTCTTTTAATTCGTTCCTCTTTATTCTATCGTATGCTTGCTGGAAGTTGATGAATAGCGCTATCGTTGGGAGTTGTGTTCATAGCTTTCTGCTTGTAATTCTCTGATTACGAATACTTGGTCCGTTGTGCTTCTCCCTCGTCTAAATCCGCACTGATATTCGCCTATTATATTTTCAACTTCTTTTTCTAGGTTATCTTTTATGTATTTTGATAGGATTTTATATACGGTATTTAGTAACGCTACTCCTCTGTAATTACTGCATTCTATTTTGTCTCCTTTTTTGTGTAATGGGGAAATAATTGCTTCCTTCCAATCTTCTGGTATTTGTTCTTTTAGTCATATCTCCTTCATGATCTTGTATATCCAATCATTTAGCAGTTTTCCACCATATTTCATCATCTCTACTGTTATGTTATCGCTTCCACGGCATTTGTTGTTTTTCAGATTTTTTATGATTTCCATGGATACAAAAAGTTACCAATGGTGAGGTATTTCGGCGCATGAGTAAACAAAAAGAATTACTCAGCATAATCAAAGAGAGAAAAATACAATACTTGGGTCATGTGTTGAGAGGTGAAAGATATGAATTACTTCAAATCATACTGGAAAGTAAAGTGCAGGGCAAAAGATCAGTTGAAAGACGCCAGAACTCGTGGCTGAAAGACCTGAGGAGATGGTTTGATCGCTCATCCACAAAAATTTTTCGTGCAGCAGTTTCCAAAGCTACAATTGCCATTTGGATCGCCAACCTTCGAAAGGAGACGGCGCAATAAGAAGAAGAATCAGACATCGAAGATTGAACTCTGTGGCTTCTGGAACATCTGAATTGGACATTATTACGGGAATGTCATTATCTAAAGAGGATGATGCTTTGTGTATGTTTTGAGATAGAAAATATTCGGAAGAATGTAAAGGGGAACTTTGGGTCTTATTGGGTTGATAAGGATGCATATATTTGCGATTTTTGTAGATAAATTAATAATTTAAGTCGTTGTTCTAAATATTTATGTATATTGTATGTATTATATTGAAAACTAAAACTTCTAAAATTGTATTATACTTATAAAGTAAATGATCTATTATGAAAATATTTTTTTTGCTATATATATATATATATATATATATATATATATATATATATATATATATATATATATATATATATTTATATATACATATATATATATATATATATATATATATATATATATATATATATATATTCATACAGCATAGCATAAGCGGATGATGTAGTGATACTAGCGAGAACAAAAAAGCATTTAGAAAAAGTTTTCCAGAAATTTGAAGAAAAACGAAAAGATACCGATTAATAATAAACCGAACAAAAACGCAATATATGGAAATGAGAGGAGAAATAACAAATATATCAAAATGAAAGGAGCAGAAACTTTCTATAGTTTTGAAAAAGTGTCAGAATTTGAATACTTAGGAATAACCATAACGAACATGGGAAAAGAAGAAAAAGAGATAGACAAAAGATTAATGAAGAGACGCAGAGCGATAGAGTCAGTAAATTCATTACTGAAAGCAAAAAATGTGTCAAGAACAGCTAAACTGCGAGTCTACGAGACAGTAATCAGACCGACAGTGATGTATGCCAGTGAAACGTGGATTATGAACCAGCAGGAAGAAAAGAAAGTAGAGATCTGGGAAAAAAAGGTGCTCAAAAAAATCTTCGGTGGAATAAAGACGGCAGAGAATATTTGGAGAAGACGAACGAATAAAGAAATAATGAGGATGTATAGAAAACCAGGAATTACGGCAAAAATATGAGCCCAAAACCCTAGATGGTTTGATCACATTATACGAATGCCACAAAATCGAAATGTTAAAGCAATACTGAAGGAGGGAGAAATGGTACGGGGTTAAAAAAGAAAAGGACGTCCAAAGAAGAAGTGGTTGGAAGCAGTAAAGCAAGACTTGTCAGAAATAGGCGTGAGAAATTGGAGAGAGAAAGCAAGATACCGAAAAAAATGGAGGGAAATAACCACGTTATATATATATATATATATATATATATATATATATATATATATATATATATAACAAGAAAAAGGCAGCCAAATTAGAAAAGGAGCGTGTTAACTTGGGAAAGGATCACTATAGGAGCAATGCGACCAATTTGTGGACGGACGAAGCTAAGCTACCTAAGATAAGACGACTAAGATAAGATACTAAGATACTACACATATTTTATTATATTTTTTTTTCTTTGTTGCGAGCTATGCCGATAACTTTTACCTTTATTTTACTATTACTCGCATTAACCTTTTTCTTGTTGTTTGAAACGTTTTAACGTTTGGCATTCCTTTCCTCAGGTAGCTTAGCTTCCTCCGTGGATGGGTTGGTTGTTGCTCTGGAAACCTCAGAGTCTTCTAACATTATTGCCACAAACTGGTCGCATTGCTCCTGTAGTGATCCTTTCCCAAGTTAACATGCTCTTTTTCTAACTTGGCTGCACTGTACTGAAGATATCTTATACACATATTTTATTATATTTCTTTTTTCTTTGTTGCGAGCTATGCCGATATCTTTTACCTTTATTATATATATATATATTTATTCTTTACACATTAACTGCAAAACAAAATGGGGGTTCGGTTTTAGGCAATTGATGTTCTAGTAAAATCTGCTTTAGTTTCTACTTAATTTTATGTAAATCATTATGACTTTTTGTAGTAAATTCGGAAATGTAATAATAATCTGGTGAGTGACGTTTATAATGTACCTAAAGGCCGGTTTTATTGTACGTTTTGTTGGATAGGACAAATCCTATACAACAAAACGTGGCATGTAAACAGCAAAACGTACGTCTTGTCGAATCAAAATGAAATCCAAGGTCAGATCGTAGAAATGATGGGAGAAGCATAGTTTTGCGAGAACTGATAGGATAAAACGTTACGTGAAAATACATGTTCAGATAAGTCGTCCGATCTTGACTTATTTGACGACTAGTTCCACTGCAGTTCGTTTCATTTTTCCCAAAAAAAGCCTAATAATGTCAGATTTGCGGCAATGCACCCACGATTTTCTCGGGGAATTTATTGAATTATATAAAAGTAGTTATGTTTTAAAACCAAGTAGATTGCATTACAGGTTTCAGGAATTATTTGGCTTAACGCTGGTTTGGATATTATGATTGTGAACTCCTAGTCCTTGACGCTGCGTCCTGCTGTAAGATATCTGAGAGTTGCTGTGAGTCTTTCATGGGGTTTAATGGCTTTTCTCATGAGGTGTCTTATTTCAATAGGTATGGTGTTACCAACTCTAGCAATTGACAATAGGCTGCGGTGTCCATTCGCAAATAATTGCGCCAGTCATCTAGTTCGCCTCTTTTAGTAACGAGACGTGGGAATACTGGCTTCTTTTTAGAAGCCCACTCTCCTGACCATCTTGTCTTTTTCCTCCTCATCCCCTTTTTCCTCAGTCATAGTATCGTTATGGTTGAAAAAATAAAAGAAAGCAGCCGTGTTTCATCTATAATAAAAAAAATCACTAAACAAACTTCACACAACTCAAGACTCTGAATTAAAAATGAGGTAGAAAACGGAAGGAAAAACGTAGTGTGTATACACTGGACAAAACGTACATTTTGTCGTACGTTTTATATGACCCACAAAACGTACAATAAGACGTAGTGTGAAAACGGGCCTTAAGGGTGCGTTCATTACGGAGATCATCGCATGGTATCCTCGCCTAGAGCATAGACAGTGAACGCTCGCATTTAAAATTATGCATATTTATTTTACGTGGCGATGATAATTATAATACCATCCTATGGTCCGATCGAGGTTCGGCGCCTCGTAATGGACGCACACTAACTGGCAACTCCAGTAAAATAATTTTAAAATTTTAATTTTTTTTCAACAATGCTAAAACTCTTGCTAAAACACGCTAAAACAAATAATATATCTTGTGGTACTATTTGTATTGTGTGATGAAGTGTTATAATATTGGGGCTGTTTTTTTTAGAGGTACCCAATAAAAATATTTAATGAAAAATATCCAGACGTATTCGTTACGCGGAATTGATTAATTAATTAATTGATTATTAAAGAAATTCAAACGTTGAAGACAAGTCAAATATTAAACAAGACGTACAATGGAGATAATAGTGCAGCTACAGTCCTAGCCATGCATTCAGTAAAGAAAAATCCAAAGTTCAGTTTAAAATTCAAATTCATTCAAATCGAAATTTACTCACACCTTTCAAGATGACACGAGGCTTGACTTTTTTGCAATCATTAGCGTAGTGTACATGATAAACAATATAAATAATATTTTAAATAAATATGTCAATATTTGCTGCATCTTCAAATACGTATTAAAAGTTTAACTAATGATACGCCATGCTGTCTCAAGTTTTTCTTATCGCGAATAATAACGATAAACTCTTGTCGAACTTATACAACCGTATCTGCTGCAATGTTTACCTGAATTAAGTGTGTCAGGTATTTATTTAAAATTTGAAATATGCAATTAGCTTCAATCTGTAATGTTTAGTACCTCTATTATAGGGCGCTATCTCAAAATCTATACATTTGGCTACATTTTCTTAAAAATACAAGCGGAGAGGATTTTATGATTACTTTTCTAAGAGCTAAAATATTTTAAAATCACGGTGAAAACTGTGTAATGATATATTTATTCATTTAGAAGATATTAAATTTTTTTAATTTTGTTGATATATGAGTTTCTGTTTGAATTTTGAATGTTTTAATATTTTTCTACTTGAATGGCTTCGGAACTATCATCATCAAATTCTAACACTAAAGTCTGACAAGAATTCTGACAAAAATGTATAAAGTTGATTTATTTGAAAATCGCTCCCTATAGATATACGGAACAATAATACAGATCGATAGTGAAAAACATATTTTTCTAAAATAATAATGAATCGCATATAGGGTGTCCCATTTGAAAAAAGTAATTAGGCGAAAATTTAGGAAGCCAGTTTTATGCCAATTTTGAGAGCACCCTATATAAAGAAAAAGGCAGCTTTACACTGTCAACGAAAATGCTGTATGTGGTTATTAAGATTCTAAGTAATTTAAACTTTTATTCAAATAAGATTAGAGGATATTGAACTTTATATACATGGTAGAAAAGTGTAATTTTCATATAAAAACCATTATAACTCAAAAACGGTTCGCAATAGGTATAGGGAAGTATAAAAAAAATGTTCAGAATAACGTGAATATTTCTAAAATTAAAAAATATACAGGATGTCCCAATAAAAAAACGAAGTTATATGCAACTTTCAGTATAACCGGATAATAGATGAAAATATTTTCATTAAATAGGTCACTCTTCAAAACTCCTTTATTTCAATTTTCATAATTCAGTTACCTTTACTTCTCGAGATATTTCTAATTGGCCGTTTATCTGCCGCACCATGTATATATTTCTATGTATTAGGTACCTTAGGGCAGCAAAGATCTCTGCCATCTCATAAAACTGATGAATTACTAAACACCTTAACAGTTTCATCAAAGCATTACAATTTACTATAGTGAAAAAGGATACTAACTTTTCAGTACCCTTTCTAGACGTTAGGATGATAAGGGATGCAAATAATATTATTAAAATTGAATGGTATCAGAAACCTACTCATTTAGGGAGGTATTTAAACTACCATTCATACCACAAGTACTACACCAAAGTCAACTTAGGGAAACAGATGAAAAGCAGAATCATCAAATTATCAGATACCTTATTCCATAAAAAAACCTTGAAATACTAAACAAATTATTTATCACCAATTCTTACCCAAGCACATTAATTAATAAGATCTTGTTTTGTAGTCCATAATGAGGAACTAACACCTTCCCGTGCAACTAACACTTACTTGATCCTGACGGTTCAAGCAATGAGAGGGTCTCTAATACTCCAACTTTAAACAGATATTTCTCAATACCTTATATCAAAGATATTATTCCGGGGTTGACTAGGATATTGAATAATTTAGAAAATAACAACAGTAACAATGATAATTGTTGTAAAATCAATGTGGCTCACAAATCAGCTTCAACAATTAACAACCTTTTTTCAAAAACTAAGGTTAAAACAGAAAAAAATAAACTTAAACTTAGTAATATTGTATACAGGATTCCCTGTTCTTGATATGATAAGTCGTACATTAGCAACACTTCTCAACTACTCAAATTTAGGATCACTCTCCATAAAAGTGGTTCATGCCTTCATCCAGAACCTTGCGCATTAGCTAAATATAGATCCATTGCACAGGTCATTCCATGGACTTTGATAATACCACCGTTCTTCATCATGAAAGTAACAAATTCACAAGGGAATTTCTTGAAATTTCCTACAGTTTCTTTAATTATTTCTCTATCAATGTTAAAGGTGATATTAAGAATCTGAGTGATATATACATATATCATTTCTTACTTAAATCAGTTAGAAGCCATATATCGAGTTACATACATACATTACTCCAACTTCATTCAATAATAATAAATCAAATATTATGTCAAAGAATCAATAATAATTATCTTCTATACGTAGTTTTACAATATTTTTACTGTAATATACAATTCTTCAGTTGTTTCTGTATGTATTGTACGTGCAATTAATAAAATAGATGTGATAATGTTTTACAGATGCACCAGAGAATATACGTATGTATCCTTCAGATAAGGAAACTGTATTAGAAAATTGCAATAAAAGATCTTCAAATGTTGATAATCACTTGGTAGGGATTATACCAATGCAGAAAAACTTTCCTTCTGGTAAGTAATAAATAATTATATTGAAAGTAGGTACAAGTAGTATAAACTACGGAAGAAATTATATGAACAAAAACAAAATGTGTATTCAGTGTCATTTTTGTGTTGCTTGCTAATAACAATTTTATTTTTGTTGCATTTTAGAGCACCATACCAGAGATGAGTCTGAGATATCCTACGCCAATAGCCTTGCTGCATCACTTCCAGATGAAATTCAGGATCTATTAGATTTCTCATCAGATGATAGTATTACAGATCTATATTTTGTCCCTGCGCAGTGTGAAAAATATGCTAGCTTTGCCAAGGACAGCGATATAATAGACAGAAAAATGAGAAGAGCCAATTCACAAAAAGATATAAATAATACTTCAGTAGATCAATATAATTTAGACGGGAAAGTCGGAGAGAAATTTAAAAAATGCACGAACAAAGAAACGAGAAAAACGAAATTTTGGGAAAGACATTAAAGAAAAAACTATGCAAGAGCTAAAATTATGTAGAAATAAGTGCAAGGAAAAAAATTTTTTCCTTGCACTTATTTCTATTATTATTTATTTAATAAAGGACGAAGTTCGCTTGCAACTTTTTAAATAATTCTGAGAAATGGGAAGCTACAATCGTAGGTTAGAATATATAGCTGCTATCATGGATGTTAAAGAGAAGAGTTCTATGCGAATTCGGTGTTCTGATCCAAACAAACAACGATACCGACAGCATACCATAATTGAGGCTATGAGAGCAAGAGTGGGCTAACCAACATTTTGTTAATAATTGAGTTATAGATTGCAATCACTTCTAACGACCTAAAATTTTAAAGCAAAACCGGTCCAACCAACATTTCCGTATATTATAACATAAATCTCTCCAGTAAGGTGATTTTGCATTAGAAAATAAAAAAAATTTGAAAACACGAATGGGCTAACCCACGAAGTTGTGGAATAGACCAAAATTGTTCAACACATAAATACGTAAAAGAATGCAAGAGTGGGCTAACCATCCTCTTTGAAGGATAGACCGGTTTTAACTGCTAATCAAGGGTATGTATCACACAATCTAACCTTCCAGTGAATAGATGTTTGTGTTAAGGTGGAAATTAGACTGTGTAGTGCAGTCCCTTTCTTTTAATCGTATCCCCTCTTTGCGCTTGGAGATGCGCTAGGGTACACATTTTTTTCTAAAAACCTTGCCGATTTCTAATAGTAGAGTAGATAGATTTTTATAAAAAAATCACAAACTGGAGTTCCACCCCGGGATAAAAGAGGACAAAGTACATCAGCAAATGAAACAGGTGACGAGAAAACTACTGAAGTAAAAGAATTCATTAGCAAATTTCCCACATACGAATCACATTATACGAGGCATAAAAGTAAAGCTAGACGTTATTTTGCACCAGATTTGAGTTTAGGAATCCTTTGTAACTTTTACAAAGGAGAACATACTAGTAATCCTGTCTCATTCCATATATTTCGAAAAATATTTAATACCCAATTTAATATTGGATTCCATTCACATATTACGGATTCGTGCAAAAAATGTGATTTGTATAACAATAAAATAATGTTCTCAACAGTTCAAGCAGAAAAACGTGAATTTGAAGTAACACTAGAGGTTCACCAACGAAAAGCAGACCGTGCTAGATGTGGTATGAAACAAGATGCAGAGTATGCAAAACAAAATCCTGAAGAAATTACAGGGATGCATTTGACTTAATGCGAACTTATTTAAAAAGAATTTAAACCAGTTATTAGCACTGGAATTTCCTACTATAAACGCCAGTTGTGGACTTACGTCTTAGGAGTCCATAATTTGGCTTAGGAGTATATATATATATATATATATATATATATATATATATATATATATATATATATATATATATCGGTTTCAAAACGTCTTGCGTCGTTGTCCGATGCCTAATTTCCACGAATTTCTATCATTCCATTGTTCTTCGGTCAAGTCTCGGGAGCTCATTGCCTTTGTTATTCCCTCCTTCCATGTTCTTTTTGGTCTTCCTCGTTTCTTACGATTTGGTGGTATCCATTTCATGGCGATTTTTGGTAGTCTTGTTTCTGGCATTCTTTGAACATGGCCATACCATATAAGTTGTTTCCTTTCTA
The DNA here is from genome assembly GCF_040954645.1 of Diabrotica undecimpunctata. Classification (NCBI taxonomy): domain Eukaryota; kingdom Metazoa; phylum Arthropoda; class Insecta; order Coleoptera; family Chrysomelidae; genus Diabrotica; species Diabrotica undecimpunctata. The sequence continues at coordinate 19,087,762 of NC_092812.1, forward strand.
TGTCTGTTGCCAGTGATCCATCTACCCCCATCCGATTTCTTATTTCATCGTTTCTAATTCTGTCTGCTCTAGATATTCGAAGTGATCGTCTAAATACATCCATTTCTGTTGCTTCGAGTTTTCTTTTATTGCTTTCTGTTAGTCTCCACGTCTCTGCACCATAGGTTAAGCTGGTTTTTATGAGAGATTCATATATATTGTATTTTCGTCTTTTACCAATTTCTGAGCTCCAAAGAACTCCGTTAAGGCATCCAATTGTTCTACGGGCCTGGGTTATTCGTTTTCTAATTTCCCTATTGTCTGTGCCTGTGGTGTCGAAATCAATTCCTAGGTAGGTATATTCAGTGCAGAATGCAATTTCGGTTGTGTCCATCTGAATGTTGGATAGTTCTGCGCCTATTGGGAGATATTTTGTTTTTTGTGTATTGAGTTCTAAACCCCACTTCTTGTATTCTTCCTGTAGTTTTCTGGCCATATATGTCAGGTCTTCTTTATCGTTGGCTATAAGGACTTGATCGTCTGCAAACTGTAGGGTATATAGGCAAGTTTCTCCCAGGTCAATGCCCATTCCTCTGCACTTTCTTTTCCACTGATACAGTGCTTTCGCCACGTAGATTTTAAACAATGTGGGGGATATGCAACACCCCTGCCGGAGTCCCTTGTTTACAGGAAATTTTTTTGAAAGTCTATTTCCAATTTTTATTCCCGACGTTGATCCTTCATAAAGCTGTTTAATGGCGTTAATTACTGTGTGGTTAATGTTTGTTTCCTGCAAAACTTTCCATAGCTTTTTAGCGGGTACAGTCCGCGGGCTTAGGAGTCCATACTAATAATGCTCATATGTATGGAACGAGACATAAGCATCACGAGGACCTTAAGAAATAGGATCCTGTTTACTGCATTATTTTAAAAATGTTGTTACAACAAAAAATCCATAACAGATCCGTAACATTAAAATGGCTGTCCTTTGCGATTTTATTGTGTCACATCCGGACATCGTGGTGGAAAATATTGATCATTTCATAAGTTTTTAGTCAGCGAACATTCTTACCTTGCCTGTGACCAAGATTTCGGAGTAATAAGTAAGCAAAAAAATTTTTTTTAAAGATATCTACGTACCTGACGACTGGATAAAGGTAATAGCACATGCATAAAAGAAAGCACATTTTACGGTAATAAAGATGACAGAAAACGATTTTTATTCTACTGAGAAGTTAGAAAGGAATATAACAAATCTCAAACTTGATACACAAAAATCAAAAGTCCAAGGATTACAGATTCAGTGGTTGCAATACAAGAAAACAAATCCATTTACAATTTTTCTACAAATACAGCAATAATGCAGATGTTCTCTTTTACCCACTAGATGTCAAAAAGAGGACATCCAGGGAAATACTTCAGCTAGATTATCTTTATCCCGATAGATGTCCAATAACCGAAGCAAAAAAAAAGATCTTTTGGAATTACTTTCATTTATACCTCCAATACATCATGGATTTTACACAAGCACCAGAACAATAAGATCCACTATACAGCAAGAAGAAAAGTTCATTAACGATGAAGATCAAGTATTTTTGTTACTTTGTTTTTTAATAAAGCATATTTTCAACATTGATATTGTTTAATGGTACTGTACTCTAGGTCTAATCCACATTCCTATTAAAAATTTTAAGGTCACACTGATGCAAAAAAGAGGTCTAATCCACAAAAAGCTTAAATTTTTATATTTTTGTTAAATATACTGCAAGATCTTCGAGTTTTTTGTTATTAGTTAATGATTTGTAAACAATGACTACCTTTTAGCATCATATTTTTTTTTATAAAATTTCAAAAAAACGCATATATTCTTGGTTCATGTAAATCCATTATTCAATATTTGGGGTTAGCCCACTCTTGCTCTCATAGCCTCAATTTATCATTTTTCTGTTCATGGCGTTCGTTCTAATGTTTGCAAGGACTGTTTTATGAAAACTTATAATATTAGTAAGAAATTCATAGAAGTTACAGCAGCGAAAAATGTTCTCAAATATTAGGCGTAATGACATTAACAAGGATATCATGAAAACCGGAAGAAGGTATTAGATGTTGAGAAAATAACGGCAAGAGATCACATTTTATCTATACCCTTATATAAAAGTCACTATACAAGAAGGCAGTTATCGGCGAAATATTTACCTTCACACTATACACTCACTTACAATTATGAAGCTTATAAAAGAAAATATACCTAGATAATTTTATTAATCGTAAAATATACGAAAACATGATTTACAGCTTGAACATCAGTATAAAGAAACCTAAGAAAGACACATGCCGTAGATGTGACAAATTAAAAATGAAAATTAATATGTGCAAGAATGAGGATGAAATAGTACAACTAAAAGAAGAGTTAAACGAACACTATTTACAAGCTGATCAAGGATATAAAAGCAAAGAACATAAATTTCTGACTAAGGATCATGCTAAAATGAAAACTTTTACTTTTGATCTCCAGCATTGCCTGTCAACACCAACCTCCAAAGCGGCGAGTCGTTTTACAAGGGGCAATTGTGGACTTTTAATCTTACAGTTCACAACTGTGAGAACTCACAAGCTCACTGCTATTTATGGTATGAATCCTTAGCAAAACGATTTAGATCCTAAAGTCAAACACATAATAATGTATTCAGACTGCTGTCCTGGCCAAAATAAAAATAGTTTTATAACAGCAGGTTGTTTAACTACTTTACAATGCTCTGCAAACTTAAAAATTATTGACCATAAGTTCTTTTTAATACCAGGCCGTACACATATGGAGTGCGATACGGATCATAGTTTAATAGAAAAAAGAAGCAAAAATTTAGTAGTCAAATAAAACATTCACATGATTGGGCACAACTAATTAAGTTGGGAGAAAACATCAATTTTTAGTTACAGAAATGCAGCGCTCTGCGTTTCTTAATTTTGGTGACTTATTTAATTTCGTACTAGTTAACCGCAAAACTGATATTCAGAATAACAAGATAAACTTGAGATAGTTTCGTTGGTTACGGTATAAAAAATCTAAACAGTTTCAATACAAGTTGTCCTTTGACAAATAAATATAGATATAGATATAGATAAAAGAAGAACCTATCAAGACCGTAGATTTAGGAAAGAGGGGAAAACCGGCTACACATTTATTACCCAAGGAGGCATATAAAAAGCCTGCGCCTATAACGATAAGATAGAAAAGAAAAAGCACCTGATGGACTTACTGCCGTACATATCAGAATCACTTTAGGACGTTTACAAAAATCTATCCACAGATAAAGACTTAGCTGATGTGCTTCCGGATTCATCAAATGACGACGATTAAAAGTTTGAAGTGTCTTTTAGCTATGGTTTGTTTTTTAACCAGGAGGAGTAATTCAAATTTACCACGCTGTAATGCTTGTTTGTAATTGGTCCAACCGCAGGCAAGTTTACTCCACTAACTTATGACATTTTGACACTAATGACATTTATGAAATTTTAAAATTCAAAATTTATATCAATGATTTTTGTATTTTCTGAGTTATCCTTTAATTTTTAGATTTTTCGATTGCATTTATATAAAAAACAGTTCTTTTTAGAACTATTTAGCGACGTATTAGTGTTATTAAGATATAATATGAATTCAATGACAAGTACTAGTGGTAATTATCCTTCTCCACCTAAAAAACGGCGAGTAGATTTGGGTCATTTATCATCAAATGAAAAACAATGCGTTATAAATATGTACAAACAAATAAAAATTGCTAATCCTGGAATGAAAATAACAGCCATGGTAGCAAAAATAAAACAGGCAACAGGTTAGTTTTGAAGAAAAGTTATTGTTAAAATTAAGACTTACTAAAGTAATGTGCTAATTTTAGGTGTTGTGAATTCAACTATTTACAGAACAATTAAGGAATATAAGCAGACTGGAAAAGTAAGATGTCTTAAAAATATTGGCGGTCCACCTTATATCCTTACAACATACGATGAAAGAGTTAAATCTATACGACAGATAGTACACAGCTTCTTTTTCAAGAATGAAATGCCCACTTTACATAAAATTTTAAGTGAAATAAAATAAATATTTATTTTCTTCTATAATGTGTTGAATAAATTCTTCAATATCTTCATAAAAATCCAAATTTTTTTTATTGTAATTAGAAAAACAGTAAAATATATATTGAAAGTGAATTGGAAAAAAAATATTATTCAAACATAAACAAAGTTAGGTTAAAATCGACGTGCGAGATTGTCCGATACTGATTACTGGATCACCGAAAGGCCGAGATAATCAACCAAAAAAGAAGATGTATTTGGTGACTTTTCTAGTAACTTTCTTGGGTGTGAATCTGTCTTTTTAGTTTACTCCCCCTGGTTAAAAACAAACCATAGATTTGTATGTATAGGTATTTAATGTTTAATGTTTTTAGTACTTAAATATGCGTTGCACATTGTAAGCTTGTATTAACGTAATCAAATTTTCGATTATCCTCTGTGTTATCATTATTGTGTTCAATTGCAAAGGGGTAAGTCATATGCTTATTTGTGAAAAACAAGGTAAGTCAAACAAACATCGCTTTAAACATATTTTGTTCCCATATACTCAACAAAAAGATGTTAATCCATTTAGGAAGAGTACATATAAAAATTTTTAAGTAGATTATCATTCTAAGCAACTGTAAAAAAAATCATTTTTTGTAAAATTTTAAATAGTGTTTTTCTTGTTTTCAAGTTTTATGACTTGTGCTCCTTTTCACGCGCAACAGCGATATATATATATATATATATATATATATATATATATATATATATATATATATATATATATATATATATATATATATATACACATATATATATATACACACACATATATATATATATATATATATATATATATATATATATATATATAATAATGTTTTTGAATCAATTTTGTATAATTTGCCATAATTACCTACCTGAATTAGAAGGAATCAGTAAAAACATATGCCATTATTACCAACAACAAAGTATTAAAAATATTCATATAATCTGCGAACCGTGAAGATTTTCACTTTCTGAACATTTGAACGAGGATTGTGCGAGCACTACAGAGCAATAAATATATACACTAATAAATCAATGAGTTTTCCGCAATGTGTAGTACAATTTTATATCATTTACTTCATGCAGGAATAAGGTTAGATAACAAAAGCTGTCGAGAATACGAGCTATTCTGCCAACTACCTGAGCCTGAGAGATAACAAAACAGATATGAGTCACTTTTATTGTTATTTTTGTATCAACCTACAAGTTCCGTGAATACCACAATAAAGTTAAATAAACTGATACCGTTGTTAGACTAGTCATTATTTCTATAAATTCGGTACACTTATCTGTGGCAACAGCTCTACGGGAATACGAGATAAGTATATGGATTTTCAAAACTGTTAAAGAAGCTTCTAACCAAAGAATTCGATGTAAAAACTGGTTGAAGATCGCAATAATTTAACAAAAATAAGTAGATTTAACCCCTTCCGCTCCATTCACGTATGGATATTTTTAGTATGGCGAACTTTACCACGATATCCACATAAGGATATTCATATATTAATGCACGCTGTAAAAGTGGTGTAGGGCTCTGTAGATTAATTTGGATCGCAGTAGGACATGGATATCCATACGGCGAAATCATGGTTGGACATTTAAAAAAAATCCCAGAATAATGTAAAGAGCTCAAGGTCAAAATTCAGTCTAGTGGCAATCCAACGCAGCGGCAAAATATTTATTTAGTATTTAGTGAACGTTTAGAGTTTGCTGAGAGAGCACGTGTTCTTTTTCTTGCCTATTAGGTACGTAATTGTGTATATTAGTCAAAATGGATTTGGATCTCGAGAGTGAAAGTGATTTGAGTTATGAAATGTCTAATAGTGACTTCGAGAGCGCTTCAGACAGCAATTATTCATCAACGGATGAGGAAGAAGTCATGGTACAAATAAGCGGCTGGACAGCCGTTCCGGATCCGTCTGATGATAAGCTTACAAGAGATATACCCGAATTTCGATTTGACTATAACTTTCACCCAGCTATTGACTTTCAAGATTGTATGGAAACTGTAAACTGTTTTGAGTCATTTCTAAGTAGCAGTATTGTTAAAAAAACTATGCGAATGTACCGATCAAAGAGCTGATAAATATTTTAATAATAATCCACACACCGCCATGAAAGTTTTTGGTCTTTCGTATAAACCAGTGACAACAGAAGAAATGTATGTATTTATAGCGCTATATTTTCTCAGTGGATTGACCAAGTGTCCTCGAATTTCAGAGTATTGGAGTACAGATAATATATGCACTGGTCCTCCAGTTTTTCATAAACCATTTATGAGCCGAAATCGCTTTTTGGCAATTTTTAAATTCCTTAGATTTTCACTACCAGAACTTGTCAAAAGTAATGCACCGCTTAGCAGACTAGGCATTTTTATTGCTCTTATTAGAGATAATTGTCAAAACTTAGTGGACCCAGGACCAGTTTTTGCAATAGATGAGCAATTTATGTTGTATAAAGGTCGACTCCATTTTCGACAGTACATAAAAAGCAAAAAATGATCCACCTGGAATTTTGGTATATATATCGGCAAGCATATACAGGGTGTCCCAGACTAATTTACCCACGCTATATCTCTTAAACGAAAAAAGATTTTCGAATGAGACAAAAAGTGGTCTATTTTACTTGTAATACACTTAAATATGGCGTAGAAAAAAATCATCCCCTAAATATTAATCCCTTAGTTACAACCCCTAACTTTAATTTTTTTAATGGCACCCTGTATATTTTTTTATAGTTTTGGATGTGGTCTTCTATTGTCTCTTCAACAGATTTATTAAAAATAAAATCGGTTTATAAATAATCAAGAAATCAATTTATTTTTTATTTTTGTTAATGAAGTGTCCCAGATTAATTTATCCAGGCTATATTTATTAACAAAATAGAGATTTTTTTAAAGGGACAAAAACTGGTCTATTCCATTTGTAATACACTTTAATATGGCGAAGAAAACATCATCCCCTAAATATTCATCTCTTAGTTACAACCCCTAACTTAAATTTCTTAATGGCACCCTGTACATTTTTTATAGTTTTGGATGTGGTCTTCTATCGTTTATTCAATCAATTTTTTTTAAAAATAAAATGGGTTTGTTAAGTATCGAGAAAATATCAGTTTATTTTTTATTTTTGTTAAATTAATCAAGATAGCCTTAAAAAATAGAATAGAAAAGAAATATTATGCTTTATTATCATTAAAAATTTTACTATTTTACTACTACGTAGTATAACTTCTTACGTGCGTACGAAGTACACAGTCTTTTTATTTAAACATTATTTTTAATTTTCAAAATTTAACTAACTAATATTATTTACATTAAATGTTCGAATTGGAACCCACCTGCTGCAACACACATTTCGAATCGTTCTAGAAGATTTCTGGTACATGTGGCTCGAATCATTTCTGGAGTAATTTGGCGACATGCTTGTCTTATTTTTTCTTTTAATTCCTTTAAATTTTGCGGTTTTGATTGACAAACAATATCTTTTATGGCTTCCCCAAAAGAAAGAGTCAAGAGGTGACAAATCACATGAACGTGCGGCCCACATAATTTCTGGAGAGTTGTTTGCTATCCAGTGGTTATCAAAACGGTTTTGTAGGTGGTCGCTAACGATTCTCACATTATGTGGAAGAGCTCCGTCTTGTTGCCACCACATGTCTTGACGCTCATGAAGAGGAATATCTTCTAGCAAATCGGGTAGAATGTTTTCTAAAATGTCTAAATATCGAACACCTGTTAGAGTGACATTAAAAAAGTAAGGACCTATAACACGGCCATTAAATAAACCGCACCACATATTTATACCCCAAATATTCTGAAATCTTGTTTCTATCATCCAATGTGGGTTCACGGGAGACCAATAATTGGAATTTTGATGGTTGACAACACCATTATTGTGAAATCTAACCTCATCACTTCACAATATTTTTGATAAAAAAAGTGGATCATCACTCATTTTTGCAATAAACTCAGGACGTCTTTGGTCATCACCAGGCTGTAATCCTTAAACTAGGTGCACTTTAAAAGGATGGTACTTAAAATATTTGAGAATTCTATGCACAGAACTTTTTGGAATGCCACATTCACTGGCGAGGGTTCTAACAGACACCTTGAGATTAAAATTAACATATGCTAGTACATTAATAAGGTTTTGGTTACATCTTACTGTGCGTTCAATTGTACCTCTTTTATTATTAGGAAAATGTCCCTGTCTAAGTGAGCGTTCCAAATTCTTAAAGGTTTTTTCGCTTGGAATGTTTCGATTTGGAAACCTTTCTTGATATAATTGTCGGGAAATTCTCCTATTTTTTAGGCATTCTCCATAAATTAAAATTATATCAACGTACTCGTCAGGCGAAAATAAATAAGGCATATTGAAATGTTATAGATACACAATTACAACAAATATAATTATTACTGGTCTAATACCAAACGTCAAAAATAATAATTGTTGATTTGACAGATCAAATCATGGCAACCTGAATTAAGGGTAATATCCAAGACGTAAAATAGCCGCAAAAATTTTTCAAATATTGTATTTTGTTAATTTTTGCACACTTAATTTTGCACACTGGAAGATAACGTATGCTCCTACAAAGACCAAATTTTGAAAAAGTAAAAATAATGTTTAAATAAAAAGACTGTGTACTTCGTACGCACGTAAGAAGTTATACTACGTAGTTAAAATAATAAAATTTTCAATGATAATAAAGCATAATATTTCTTTTCTATTCTTTTTTTTGAGGCTATCTTGATTAATTTAACAAAAATAAAAAATAAACTGATATTTTCTTGATACTTTACAAACCCATTTTATTTTTTAAAAATCAATTGAATAGACGGTAGAAGACCACATCCAAAACTATAAAAAATGTACGGGGTGCCATTAAAAAATTTAAGTTAGGGGTTGTAACTAAGAGATGAATATTTAGGGGATGATGTTTTCTTCGCCATATTAAAGTGTATTACAAATGGAATAGACCAGTTTTTGTCCCTTTAAAAAATCTCTATTTTGTTAATAAATATAGCCTGGATAAATTAGTCTGGGACACTTAATTAACAAAATTAAAAAAAAATTGATTTCTTGATTATTTACAAACTGATTTTATTTTTAATAAATCTGTTAAATAGACGATAGAAGACCACATCCAAAACTATAAAAAAATATACAGGGTACTATTAAAAAAATTAAAGTTAGGGGTTGTAACTAAGGGATGAATATTTAGGGGGTGATTTTTTCTACGCCATATTAAAGTGTATTACAAGTAGAATAGATCACTTTTTGTCCCATTCGAAAATCTCTATTCGTTTAAGAGATATAGCGTGGGTAATTTAGTCTGGGATACCCTGTATATGACATATCGAATATTTCAGGAACAGAAAACCTTTCTTTTTCCGAGAAAATAGTAGTTTATGTTTGATAGTAATCGTAGATAATTGGTATACATCCGTTCGTCTATGCGGGTTTCTATTGACACAAAAGGCTTTCCTTACAGGCACTATTCGACCAAATAGGGGCGTTCCAAGAGAATTTAACATTGGTTCCATTAGATAGACAACAATCATGTTTTGTTCGAAAGGATATGCTCCTTCTAGTGTGCTACAAGGATAAGAAAGACGTTTATCTGCTTACCAGTAAACGTACTGCAGGATTTTGCGAAAGTAAGTGAAAGACAATAAATCGCCACGAAAATATTCAGGTAAGATTCTCCTCCTATGTGCCATCTCTGTTGAGTTTGACCTCCATTACGGCAAATTCATTTCAATCGTAGATGTTCGTTCAATCTCTTATATTTCTCAGCCACGATTTCTTCTTTTCGGCCTATACTTATTTTTCCATATATTTTTCTCTTCAAGATTAGTTATAGCTATTCGTACTCAGTGTAGGCATGATATGTTCGAAGTAAGGCGGCCATTTTAATAGTTCGGACTAGTTTTTGCTGGATATTAATTTTCCTTAAGATTTTTGAATTGCGTCCAGCAGATTCTTAGTATACGTCTCTAGAGCCACATTTCAAACGATTGCAGCTTTTAATCTTCCTGCTTCATCGTCCACGTTTCACATTCATACAGCAGTAAGGATCAAACATAGCACTTTATGTGTCCGAAGTTTTACCTTTTTTTTTCGTCTTTATAAAGGGAGGATCTGAAATCTTCAAAAGAAATCTCAGTCCAGGACTCCGCCTGACTGACCTCACTGCAGGATTCCTTCTTCGTACTCTCTGCAATAGTTCCCGATGTACTTTAAATCGCCCTCTCATCGCCGTTTACTCTACGCCGAACGCCTACCTGCTAAGCCAACCCTCCTCTGTCATCCAGCGATCCGGAAACGAATGGCTGCTGTAAGGCCAGCATCACTTCCGAAGATTTATCCACAAACTGTCAGCAAGGATGTTCCCTGTCCCTTTTCCCTGTGTCCCCTTTTTTTGGTCCCAAAAACGTTTACTTTTTGAGAGGAGCCCCGTTCCAGGTAGTGAGGGGAAGACACTCATAGCTCCTATTTTGGGCAGGGCTATGTATGTAGAGGTTAACCAATCATATGGGAGTATTCCTGTTTCATATATGTCATTGAAGAAGTAAGTTAATTCTCCGGGAGCTTTATTTCTTTTATAGCGCATACCACTGCTGCTGTCAGTATGGTGAGATTGCCTCCAGTTTCTATTGGTTGACTATTATCTAGTCTATTATTTGCAAATAATTCTAGGAGATATCTTTCCCAAATCTATTTTTGCTTTTCAGGGTCTATTACCATTTCGTTTTTTTCATCTTCCATTGTAGAGACATTTCTCGGGTTCCAGAGACCTGCAATCGCTTTTATTTTTGATGTAGTTCTCGTTTTTTGTATTCTTGTTTATGGGTTACCAGAGATACCACAAAACAATAAACGAAAAGTATTAGGTAAAAACAACAAACTAAAAATATGCCAGACGGAACGTACCGGCCCACCAGTTGGGAAATTCCCCGGTAATAAAGTAATAAAATAGAAATAAAATTTTAGGAAATTATGGAGCACTGATAGTTCAGTACTGTTGCTTAAACCTTGATTTTGCTGCGTATTTATGTATAAGATACGCACTATGACAGTTTTTCCGAAAATATGCAAACACAACATTTTTGCAATTCTTATAAATTAAGCAAATTATGCAAATTATTCTGCTTGCATAAATGCTCTTCTCTAATGATGACTTTTCACCTTAAATATTCACAGTAAAAGAATACAACAAACCGGCATATCTATGTTTCGTGGACCTTAAAAAGGCATTTGACCGGGTTAAATTAAAGGACGTTATCCACTTATTGTACGCAAGAGAGATATCTCTAGGAATAATCAAAACGATCGAAAATATTTACCAAAATAACACAACAAAAGTAAAAGTGGAAGAAAAACCAACCGACCCTATTGAAGCTGGCAATGGGATAAGACAGGGAGATTCCCTGAGTCCTCTATTGTTCAACACGATTATGGATAAAATAATAAAAAAAGTAAGAACTAAAAGAGGATACCAAAGAGAAAATTTTTTTTTTAAATAATCTGCTATGCAGACGACGTAATACTACTCTCTCAAAGTGAAGACGATTTACAACGTATGCTGCACCAATTTAATATAACCGCCAGAAAATTTAACATGGTAATTTCCTCAAAAAAGACAAAATACATGTAAATTGGTGCTGGAAGGTCAGATAGTAGAACAAGTGATGGAGTTTAAATATCTAGGAATCACATTATCTAGCTACGGAAAGCTCGAAACTGAAGTGGAAGATCAAGTGAATAGAGCAAACAGAGCCGCAGGCTGCCTGAATGAAACAATATGGAGAAAGAAAAATATCGGCAAAGAAATGAAAGGCAGAATTTACAAAACAGTCATCAGACCAATAATGATATACGCGGCAGAAACACGACCTGGCACAGGAAGGACAAAAAGGATGTTAGAAACAGCAGAAATGAAAATACTTAGAAAAACTGATGGCAAGACACTAGAAGTGGGACAGAGCTAGAAGTACAGATACAGAACGTCAAGAACTGGGTAAGAAAGAGAAGAATAGAATGGAACGATAATATAAGCCGAATGACAACAAATATAGTAGTAAAGACGGCAAGAAATAAAGACTTTTTGGCCGATACAATTACAATGGAAGAACTATGGATTCACTAACACACACCAGAAACTAAATAGCGCTTGTTCAATTAAGAAGCCATTGAGATGGGATAACAGCATTGAGGAGAGTATTTTGAAAAGTATAACTTCTTTGAAAGCACAAATTTCTACTATCAGACCAAGAAATTTTACACCAGGCTTAGCTGGCTTCAGAATCACGACTAAAAAATCGTAGGTGAAAGCATTTCTATACTTGTCCGTATGATTGATTCCGTCACGTCGCAGTAAAAATAAGACAGGTTGCGTTTTCTTCATCGCTGACTTTATTTGAAACAATGTGTTAAATTTTTGCGACTAAACAATCGCGCGACTAAAAATCGCAAGTGGAGAGCTAGCCTAAAGTTGACCTTTTGTCACATATGACTAAACTCTTGTAATAAAATCATGAATACTCTGTAAGCCTTCGTCATTTTCGGACAAAAGGACATATGTTTCCTTTCCCTAAACCACAAACGAATTAATTCACTTTTATTCAGTTTGCGATAAAACTTAAAGATGTGTAGAATACTGACCCCAAAACCCAATTTTTGATTCCTTGTGACTCAGTGAATATTAATAGTTTTAAAAACATGATCGGGAATATATAAAAAATAGTTATTGTAAACTTGTAGGTCTCACATACATAATATAAGCTATGTTTCAGCTGTACATTTGTTGTCGAAGTCTTCTATTTTTGTGATAGTTGACACAGATTACTGAATTGTTTTGTTAAAAATTTTACACTTAATTTGTGTTGTTTAAAACGAAGATTCATAAATATGTCTAACAATTCAGTTTTATGGGAATGTGTGCGTGATATTCACAGCAACAACAGACATATTTCGAAATAAGCAGAGTTGACAATTAAAACCCTCAAAATTGTGTATAGATGTAAATTTTTGATCACATGGATTTCACAATTAATTAATAGGTAATAAAAATATATTTTTATAAATCGTTAGCATTTGGTTTCACAACTAATCAACTGCTAAACCAAATATAGTAGTCAGTTTATGCCAAATAGCGAAATGTACAGTCATATATTAAAAGCTGCTCAAAAATAAAAATGAAAGATAGTTATTCAAAGCTATGTATATGTATTCAAAAAGAAAAACAATTAGTAAAAGAGTCACATCAGAGAATCAAAGAAAATCAACTATAAATAATTAAAGAAAGAGTAAATCAAACTGGAAAAATAGTTAAAAAAAATAAGAAATTTTTTTTAGGTCTTAAAACCGCGAAGTATGACAAACAGTATAAAATAAAAAAAAAACAAAATGTTGACATAAAAAAACCAACGCAAGTAAAATAGAAGATAATGAGGAACAGAAGAAATAAAGAAGAGATAAAAGAAATACGGGAAGTAGTTCAGAAAGGTCATAAACGGTACGGCCAAAGAAATATATAAAAAAATACATGACAAACTTCTCAGAAGAATCCTAAAGCAGATCTAGAAATATAGAAGGAACCCGTGAACCAATTTTTACAGTTAAACAAAAATAGAAAATGTTAAAGACAAAAAAAACGGTTATACAAATAATCTCAATAGCGCGAATATCCAAAAAAGACAACTAAAATATTTATCAACACAAGGAGGTTTGTGAAAAGTAGAAAGTTTAATTCAATATTTCTAGAAATATACGTAAACGAAATACTGAAGAATGTCTTGTTAAAAAAAACAAGTTTCATTGGTTTATAACAAGAATCCTAATCTATTATACATTCTTTGCATTTATTTTTTTTTTATATTAAACACCTACTGTGTTTATACCATTGGAATCTGGTCAAAGCTGACCAATTATCAATTTTTATCTGTCTTAATTTACTAAAGCATGCATTCTAAGAGCTTACCCTATGGCAACCTCGTATTTTATCTAACAACTACGCACTAATACCTAACATGCAAATGCACAACACAGCACTATGCTATGTTTTTACACTAATTACACTTTACACTAACTCAACTGGTTTTGTTCGTTTAAGTCTTCTTTCTTACCCAGTATTATCAAGGAGCTGGATGGCCTCGATGTTTACGTGTTTATGGAGCCGTTGTTCGTGACTACCTGTCATCTTCTTGATAATTTTATTTACATCTTCCATCTCACGGTCCTTGTAGAGGTCGACATTTCTGATGTACCAAGGAGCATCAACGATGTTCCTTAGTACTTTATTCTGGAATCTCTGGATGATCTGGATAAAACTTTTATTAGCACAGCCCCAGAGTTGGCAACCATACATCCATACTGGTCTCAGTATTTGCTTGTATATCAGTTGTTTATTATGTGTGGACAAAACTGAATTTCTTCCCATCAGCCAATATATTTTCTTGTAACGGATACCTAGTTCCTTCTCTTTCTTTTTGATAGGGGCTTTCCAGCGAAGCTTTGCATCAAGTGTGATACCCAAGTATTTTGCAGTAGATGCGTGCGGCATTTGGGCACAATTAATTCTAATTTGAATGTTTTGGATTTTTTTGTTTGTAAAATTAACGTGAATTGATTTAGACTCGTTTAGTTTGATTTTCCATTTTTTTGTCCACTTATGGATTTTATCTATTGACAACTGTAATTTTTCTGCTGCTTCTTCACTGGTATCACCTACTGCTAGAATGGCAGTATCATCTGCAAAGGTGGCTATAGCATCATTTTCTAGTTCAGGTATATCGCATGTGTATAACAGGTAGAGGACCGGACCTAATGCACTTCCTTGAGGGACTCCTGCTTTAATTTCTTTTAAATATGTGTAGATGTCTTCTTGTTTGATTCTGAAGTATCTATCAGATATGTATGACTGTAGAATTTCTGAATATTGTCTAGGCATAAAGGATTTCAGTTTATACAGTAAACCTTTATGCCATACTTTATCGAATGCCTTAGCTACGTCTAAAAATATTGTAGAGCAGACTTTCTTTTCCTCTAACGATTTCTTAATTATGTTAGTAATTCTATGTACTTGATCAATAGTAGAGTGTTTAGTTCTGAAGCCAAATTGGTGGTTTGGAATCAGTTTTTTCTCTTCTATTATCGGTTTCATTCTTTTTAGCAAGAGTTTCTCGAACAGCCTTGACATCACTGGTAAGAGTGATATTGGCCTGTAAGAAGAGACTTCTGTTGGTGATTTCCCTGGTTTTGGTATCATTATTACCTCAGCTATTTTCCATAAATTTGGGACATATCTTAATCTAAAAGCAGCATTAATTAGGTTGGTCAATTTTTCTATGGCTTTGCGAGGCAGGTTTTTTAGTAATTCTCCAGTAATTAGATCGTATCCTGGGGCTTCCTTCAGATTTATGTTTTCTTTTATTTCATCAGCTACTTCTTTTGGGGATGTTGGTCTGATTGTCTCTTCTATCTGATTAGGCTCTATCCATATTTGATCATTAATTTGGTCTTCATGTGGTTTGAATGTATTTTCTAAATATGTGGCAAATCTCTCTGCCTTTTGCTTATTGCTCCTGGCCCAACTACCATATTCCAGTTTAATGGGTGGAGAATGGATTACTGGTCTTTTAGCCTTTTCGTGGCTTTCCATAGGGAGTATTCAGTGCTGCTATCATCCGTCAATTCTCTCAGGTAAAAACTCATTGATTCATTTTTTATATTTTGAATCTCTCTTTTAAGCTTTTGAGCTGCATTGTTCAGATTCGTTTTATCTTGAGGAGCTCTGGTTTGTTGCCACCTCCTTCTTAGTTTTCTTTTCTCTTTAATTAACTTTTTAATTTCTTTCGGATAGTTGTTTCCTTTTACTTTTGATACTTGAATCGGAGTGTTTTCCCATGCTGATTTTTGTATATTCCGAACAAACAACTCTACTTCCTCATCTAGTTGTTCAGATATTTTTAATTGTACAGATAATTCAATTTTTTTTTTCAAGGGCTGATTTAAAACTTTCCCAGTCCGTTAATTTGTTGGTTAATATTGGATTACACTCCTTTCTAATAATCGTGTCACTCAATGTGAGCATTATGGGTGAATGGTCTGAGTTTATATCCCAACAATCATCAATATCTGCATAATTGGCTGCGATATTTTTAATAATGAAAAAATCAATGAAGTCCGGTATCTTGTTCCGATCACTTGGCCAGTGCGTCGGTCTACCCGTTGATATTGGTTCACATTTCTGTTCTTTCATGGCTGCCAGCAACTCGTTCCCTTTTGGTATTGTCAATCTTGATCCCCATTGAGTGTGCTTTGCATTAAAGTCACCTCCGATGATATATATTTTTCCCATACTCTTCAGATATTCTTCATACTGTTCTTTTTTAATGGAATGCTTAGGGGGGCTATAAATTGAACTTATAGTAATTTCGCAATTAGTTTTGAGCTTGACACATACTGTGGTTGCTTGTATGTGTTCAGTTTCATATTTTAGCTCCTCATAATGCTGAATATTATTTTTTATTATTATTCTATTGCATTTATAGATCATCTGATTCTTCCACGGAACTATTTTTTCAGAGCCTGCTAAATTTGTTAGACGACCTGCCCAATAAAAGCAGAAACATTCTACGTGGTGACTTGAATATTAATTACGCTGTTGCTTGTGCTACCCAATTATCCTTGGCCAATATATTCGAATCATATGATTTTACAATGCACGTTAACTCTCCTACAAGAATTACTACTCTAGTAGAACAACATCTACCATAATTGATTATATTGTCTCAGATTTCTCACCCCTTGATGTACGCTCTACATATATTAATGCAGGACTATCTGATCATGAAGCACTTGAAGCAGTATATACCAAGTTTATCACTCTTAACAAACCATCCTTGAAACCCAACGTTTAGGTAGGATTTTTTCCACTCAGAACTTTCGTAAATTCCAAAATTTATGCTTGACTTCTCGGTGGCGCTTTCCCTCTTTGGACCTGGACAAAAATGTGATGGAAGTCCTGGTCTCACTAATTAATGATTCCTTTGAAAGAGGTATATTTCCAAAAAGCCTAAAGACAGCCATTATTATTCCTCTTCATAAGGGTGGTGAAAAATCGAATGTCTGCAACTATGGACCTATTGCCTTACTACCGGTCCTATCCAAAATTATTGAGAGACTTATAAAAGCCCAACTTATGTCCGTTCTCGTCGAAAACAACATTTTACCAAAAAGTCAGTTCGGCTTTTTATCTAATATATGTACTAGTGATGCTTTGTTTTCTGTACTGCATGAGGTATGTCAAGCACTAAACAATAATCTTTACACTGCCACTGTTTTTTGTGACTCTGCCAAAGCTTTTGATTGTGTAAATCACGACATTTCGATAAAAAAAACTAAATTTCTACGGAATTCAAGGTATTTCTTTGAATTGGTTCTAATCTTACTTAAGGAATAGGAAATAACTAGTTAAAGCAAATAATACTGACTCTAGTCACAAAAGCATTGTATGTGGAGTACCACAAGAGTCAGTACTTTTTGTTGGCTTTGTCCATAAAATTGTACAATTTTCAGTAACAATAAAGCATATTGCTCTTCTATTCTAACCTAGAAAAACATTAAAAATAACAAATTAAAATTAAAATGAATAATTTGGCAATATTAAAAAAAATCTTTTAGTTGTTTTCTAAAGATAAACCATATTAACCACTTTGGTGCCCTCCGTTGCCTGATGATGACTGATTTAATTATCAAGAAACATCGTTTTCTGAACAAAATTATTACCGACACCTGGCTAGGATATTACTACCAATTATGGCTAAACTGTTGATGGCAGCTGGAACTAAAACGTACTTCAACCTACGGTAGAATAAAAGATTAAATTCACACCTATTAAACCAACTGACTTTTTTGGGCATTTCAGAGGTTGTTAGTATTCCTAGTTTTTCTGATTTATGTTCATTCGTGGTAGAGCGAACAACCGTGGGTGGTAGTAAATGGACAACTCAGACCATCGAGCGACGTTTAAGATCGGTACATCAATTATACGACTTAACACTTTTCTGATTATATTTTGTATAAAGAAATAGATCCAGAATGTAAATATATGTAGTCTTCTGAACCGATAACAGAGGTGGACTTGTTTTATTTTACACATTTTTAGACAATTGCTCATTTTAAAAAACTATTGAAGACAAGTAAAGTGATCATGTTACTGTAAGTATATAGTATTGTGATTACTTCTTTTCTTTTAAATCCTATACGCTTGTTAATTTATGCCCTTCTCCTCTTTAATCAACGCTTAATTGTGTTTTATTGTTAGATTAATTTATTTGGTGGTTTTTCCCTTTGTGTAACCACACAAACGTTTTTTCAATTTAATTAATTTTGGGGTTATATATAAGCCATTTTTTGGCTTAAAAGTATTTAAATCGAGGTATAGGATGGAGATGGTACAATATCAAAAATGTTTGGCAAGTTAAAAAATCACACGAAAAAATTTATAACGGTCAAAAAGAATAAACAAATACTCAAACAAATAAACAAATAGTCTAAAGACATTGAAGATGTCTCAAAAAGCAAAAAAGGATGCTGTTTTTAACAACAAAATTCAAGGCAATTACAATTTCAGTATTATAGAAGGAATTAAGCTAGTGATCAATAACGGAAAACGAAGAAAAGAGGACAGCAAAGTTATAAAATAAAGAGAAGAAGAGCAAGAGGTTATCTGACTTTTGAATAATAATTAGATGTTAAAACACAGATCCCTAATCTTACCATGAGTTATTACTGTGCTATACTCGCTAATTTTTTCTTTGTCATCCTTACAACCCTCCAATCTCCAATCTGTTTGTACTATAATAGTTACCTGCTTTATTTTTTCTAGTGTATACCTGCATACTGGTCGTCATTTCCGCAAGATAAAAATCAGTTACCATTAATGAAAATTCTATAGAAAAAAGAACGGTATTCATTATTATTTCTCCGCATAATGCACTTCAAAACCTTTTGTTTTGACCATAACAGAATATTTTTAAAGAGCGTGATCTATATTTATTTGTAAATATGAAAAGTTATTATCATAGAATCTCCTCTTCCGGTGTTTTGTCCGAATTATTACGTAACGTCAGGTTGAGTGAGCTACTAAATGTTGAATGAACTCACACATAGTCATAATACATGCAAAAAAAATCCGGAAACTATTATTGCACCGTGAATGGTTTAAACCATTAATTATTTTTGTAAAAATCATTGAATTATAAAAAAAAGAGAAAATTTAAATGCCTAAACATAGAAACGGAACATGGAAGGGGATGTTTTAGATCATATACTTGGATTTTTATGAAATTAAAAATATAAAAGTTATAGAAAGAGTGAAATAGCTATTTTATAACGATATAATAATTCTGCGGAATACTATTAATCCAGATATGTATATGTATGTATATACATATATATATATACATATATATAGATATATATATATATATATATATATATATAGATATATATATATATATATATATATATATATATATATATATATATATATATATATATATATATATATATATATATGTATATATATATAGCAACAACAAAAGCCATCATCCAGAAAACCTCTCTTCCTTTGACTTGAAACAATCTCTAATTCCTCGTGAAAAGTCTTCTAGAATCTAGAATACCTCGAATATATGGCGCACCCAAAATTCACAAACCCGATATTCCTCTACGTCCCATTGTCAGTGCATACAACTGCCCTATACAACCATTGGATAAGTACTTGGTCAAAACTCTACAACTTCTCGTCGAAAATGCTTCATTCTTCGTCAAAAATTCTTTTCATTTTATCAAACTTTTTATCCTATCTCACCGTCAGATATTCTAGTAGTTGTGATATCGTTTCATTCTTTACAAACATTCCTATAGACGAAACTCTAAATATTCTGAAAACTAAATACAGTATCCATCAAGAGTCAAGACCACTTATCTCACATTAAACGAAATGCTAATCGATCTAAGTGCCATATTTACCAATTTTATTTTATTCCTGCAAATGATCTATGTCCTAGCGCCAATGTACTGCTGAAAGATCTAAGTGCCAAACCCCCTCCAAACGGTTTAAATAAATTCCAACGAAATGCGCTGTACGCAAGTCCCAGAGCAATGGAAGTGCTAGTTGATCTATATGCCAGATGTCAACCAACCATTTTTTGATGTACATCAGTACGTTTCTCCACGGTTAGTAATTGTTTACATGTTTAAAAGATGAAGATTAATACTAGTAGAGCCTTTTGTGATGAATTTGAAATTAGTAGGAACTTCAGGAAGAAACAGAAAACCGCCAGATTAAGTGGTAAATCATATGTTACCCTAAACAAAAAGAAAGAAATCCCAGCAAAGCCACTACCATGTGAAGAGGTTAGTATAATATTTATTTATAAAATTTTGTAATTTAGGTCATTCTGCTGTTTATGTATCTTAACAGTTTCCTATTAGAATCTAATGAATAGGTTTTGGTTACCGGTATCACTATTCGATCCATTTTACACATTACCATACAAAACATATACCCTAACTCATTTCTTTTTTTCAGGTAATTTGCCAAGTGTAAAAACAGATGCACACAAGTTTCATTTGAAATGAAGAGGAAACTGTTTAAGTCCTACCACCAACTTGGATTGAATGACCAAGGTTCTTATTTGATGGGTTTGATAGACATTCTTCCTATTACCAGATGGCGATACGGTTTTTACGATGAGCCAGAAAGCAGCCGAAGGCAAAGTACTCTAAGTTACATGGTACCTGATGGGGAAGGGGAGTTCCTTAAAGTATGTAAAAAAACTTTTTTAAATATTTTTGGAGTTTCACCTCAAAAAATCTCACTTATTGTGAAGAAGAAGAAAAGTGGTGATGTGGTTTTTTAAAGACAATCGTGGTGGCCCCACTACATTTTTAAACAGATTAAAAACCACATTAATTTTTTGCCCCGATAAGAGGGTCACTATGGCCGTTCAAAGTTCCAAAAGGAGTACTTAAGCTCCGAATTGAACGTGACTTATCTTTTCGCTGCTTTTAAACAGAAATATCCAGATAGTGTTTAGTGTAAGTGCCAAATTCTATCGAAAAGTATTTTTAAAAGACTTCCCAAATTTATCGTTCAAAATATCAAGGGTAGACACTTGTAAAACGTGCGACTATCTTCATATCCAAACCAAAAACAGAGATGTCACTGCAGCAAATAAATTGCAATTATCTTGCTACAATTTTAATATTCATATTACCGATACCAATGACGGTATTATGAGTGTATGACATGAGGGCCAATCAGGGAAAGGAGGGAGTCAGATGGCTTCCTGTATATTGCAAGCCTTAAATACAGGTATGTTGCCGGCTTACAAGAAAAAACTTGTTGTATGGAGTGACAACTGCGGTGGTCAAGTCAAAACCGTATGTTGGTTTTCTTGTACATTTACATAGTACCCTTGGGCCTATTTGAGTCTGTAGAGCATAAGTTCTTGGTACCTGGTCACAGCTTTTCTGCAGAAGACCGAGACTTCGCAGTTATAGAAAAGAGATCTAAGGTAGCAAAAATGCAAACTGTTAAAGATGTGAAAAACGTAATTAAATCAGCCAGACCAACAAGACCATTCCGAGTGCTAAGCATGGAGAGATTTTTTAACTTTGACGAAGCATCTGCAATGTGTATCAATACCAAAGATTTAATGATATCCAAAGTGTCGTATTTCAAGATTGATAAAAACGAACCTGGCTACGTACTTACCAAGAAAAACTTCAGCGAACTGTATGGGTTTGACAAAAAATGCTACATCCTCAAGAAAAATATTTCTATTGAGTACATAGCTTCCATGGAGCTTACTACTCTACCAACAAAGGTTCCACTAGCAAAAAATAAAAAAAAAGGACTTAGGAAGCATGTTAGGTTTCATTGATGAAGAAAACAGAGATTGCTACTATGAAATACCCTGTGATGGCACTTAGATCTTTAGAAAGTAAAACATACCAATGGACAGTTCGCGATGGAGGTGGAAACTGATTCATCCCTACTGTTTCTCGACGTTATTATAAAGAAAAACCAATCCCAAGGTTTTCATCAATCTGTTTATCGAAAACCCACCCCCATACCAATAGTTACTTGTATGCCAACTCTCATCATCTACCTTCACAAAATAATTCAGTTATTAATACCCTTTCCTCTCCTCTCCAGATCAATACGCCTTTGTGATAATGCAAGTAGATCCGCTGAGCTTTCTAGGTAAAACAGTCCCTCATCCAATTTGATTACCGTGAAAATCACATCAATAGGAGCATCCACAGACATCAATTTCCCACTTAATCTCAACCCAAAGATTCAGACCCTCAGCATACGAAAGCCTTTCTTTCTTACATTAAAGGTGTCACTGACAAAATCGACAAAATTCTTAAATAAAAGAGGAATAAAGACGATATTTATCACCCGACAAAAATTTTCATCTCTGGTCTGATCAATTAAAGACAAGATTGTCAACATTGACAACAACCAAATGAACAACACGAAGTTTATGAAATTCCTTGTACAGACTGCCCCCAATGTTATATATGTTATATAGTCAAACAAATCGTAGAATCCAAAATAGGATTTATGAACATTTCATTTCTCTTCGCAATTCCGATTCAATTTCAGCTCTAGGTCAACAGAATCTTCATAAAGGTCACAAAATTGATTTTGAAAACTCCAGAACCATGACCCTCATGCGCTTCTATAAACCAAGAATTATCCGAGAAGCCATAGAAATTGGAAAAAGGCCAAATTGTTTCAATAAAAGAGATGACTCCACTGAATTGACCTGAACGTTCGCGCCAACCACCACCCAAACCTCGTCACCATCGACGGTATAAATGAACAGTCGGTTGTTCCCAGTAGCATCAGTGCATTGATTAGTGATCAGGGGGCTCAGCAGACTGAGACTTTAATATTAATTTTTGTGATACTAATCTTAGCTTCAGGTTTAATATACATATTGATATGGTATATAAAACCCTAAGAATGTTACTATACCGATTTCGATAGCTTAGCAATATTCTTAATTTAACTTACTTAAGAATGTTACTATACCGATTTCGATAGGTTAGACATATTCTTAATTTATCTTACTTAAAGATAGTATACTATTCTTTGATAGAATCAAATGAGATTTTTAATAATAATGCTAAAAAAATGTCGCGTATATTCATCAGAAATTCTTTATCAGCAAGCAGGTATTTTTAATATTAGACAGTTATATTTGTTCTTACTAGTACTTATAAATTAATTGGAAAACATTATTTCAAATATTTATTTCTAAAATATTTAACTATTTACCAGAGATCTATAAAACCTACATGAGAAAAATCAACTCATGATCACGATTAAATCCATTTTTATAAAATTTCTGAACACTGGATCAGAAATTGTTTATGCAATCTTCTTTAATTAAATTCATCATATAACTAATACTGTACTATATACTTTGTAATAATATTTTATATGATCAACCTGATGGTACTGTAGAACAAACATTTGAATAGTGTAAATGAGTGTAATCCCTGAAGACAACCTCTGATTCATCAGAGATTTTCTTTGTTTATTTGCTAACAACTATTTGGCTGTACAAAATATTTAACTTAGAATTAATTTGTAATCATATTGGACTATTTTATTGTAACATTGTTTTATATTGTGTACTGAGAAGTAAATAAACATTATTATTATTATTATTATTACTATTAATTTTTTACTAGATA
The DNA here is from genome assembly GCF_040954645.1 of Diabrotica undecimpunctata. Classification (NCBI taxonomy): domain Eukaryota; kingdom Metazoa; phylum Arthropoda; class Insecta; order Coleoptera; family Chrysomelidae; genus Diabrotica; species Diabrotica undecimpunctata. The sequence continues at coordinate 19,111,644 of NC_092812.1, forward strand.
TTCTTGTAAATGCTCTTATTTATGTACATTTCAAAATTTTAAACAAATAAATTTGATAATTGAAATTGGGAGATTATGATAATGAGATTATAATAAAAAAAAAGCTATAAAACAAATTATTTAATATTTATTTTGAAAGCAAATTCCATAGAAAGTAAAGTGAAATAAGTTATGAATAATCATTAGTAAACCGGCAAACAACTGATAGAGATGAATATTAAATCGGTATTGTGTGAGCGCATACAAATTCTTTTAATTTATGAAGATTTCTCGTTTCGTTAGAAACATGTGTCAACAATGGACAAGAGTTAAAATTGCATGTAATTCAAAAATGGAACGAAAACTGTAGTTTAGCATATAGTGACGTATTTTGTTGAAAAATTTCTCTTAAGTAAAGTCAAGAGTGTTTAGTTCGATATGATATTTCTTTTTGTCGAAAATATTTGGATCTTTAGATATCTAGAATTAAAATTTAAAAAAAATAGCAAAAATTATTCATTTTTCGAGATATATAAAAAAGAAATTTTTTATTAAAAAGTTCATTTTCCGCTTAATTTGATGAGGCTGATCGCGAATCTGTATTTTTTGTCATCCGGCTTCTAGGTATCAATAGTTACAAAGAGTTTAGAACTTTAAGGCAATTAGGCCTCTACATGCTATGGGTGGAGAGTGAATATCAAATCGAGGGCAAGCTGAAATAAAAACTTTATTCTTAATCGTTGATATCTCAGAAAATAATAACCCGTTTAGACGATATGACGATAAGATAATTTATTCGAAACGATATTTTAATCGGATCATATATCTTATGGCATAGAGTCCTAGTTAGTTTGTGGCAATCGTGAGTAATGGATGTCAGTACGTTTGTTACGATGCGATGTATTGGATTTTTTTTTCTGAGAGTGGAAATTTTCTAAAAACCGTACCAGGTTAACCGATCCCTAGGGATAGCTGGCGTGTGTTGGATTCCGGGTAGAGGAGTACATCCGAGCCTAGTTCCCCTAGAAGGAGGTCCTGCAAACGGATGCCTTTCTGTTATTCTGTCTACCAACTAAAACCACCCTTTTTTACTTTTGCGCAGTTGGCTGTCGCACGTACCGTACTCCAAAAGTGGGATGGCCGCTGTAAGGATGATGACACTTTTGGAGCACTCCCTTCTCTTATCCAGATCTTATCTCTGTCGTTGGTCCGGCTGCTGTTTCTCTTCTTTGTCTTTTTTTCTTAATGACTGCTCGCATGTAATTGTGTACACTATTCCATCCCTCCTTTCTTCCCGTCATCTCTGCGATCATCTCTCTCACAGTCACAGGGTTATACATATTTCTCTATATATTCTGTTCCTCTTCACTGTCCGTCTATTACACTCCAGCATTATGTAAGTAACAGTGTAGCAGTATAGACATTTACCTGGATCTGTCTTTCCGTATCTATGAAAATAGGCCCTAAAACACCCGTGTCTTGTGAGCACTTGCGACAGGTAGTAATACCGTCGCCTGTGACCACAATCCCCCTATTTCTTAGGCTCGGGAACGACATAGTCCACTGGGCAACATCTTCCGTGCTGTTCCACCTGCCATCTTTCGATTGATCTTTCTCTTTCTTCTTTGCTTATGGCTTTAGTCAAATGCTCTCTTCTATTAAAGATATGTCTCCTTGTTACTGCTTACATACTGAGGAACACAACCTGTGATAGTCCACAAGGCTGCCGCAGATACAGTCATGTAGGCGCATGCTACTCGCAACAGACTCGTTCTAGGTCGCCAGATCTTACTCCACTGGATTTTTATTTGAGGGAATGTATTAAATCAAAAATATATGTCACTGAATTCATTAATATCGACGAAAGAAGAAAATTGTACTGAAATCCATGCCATTCGACCTGAAACTCTTGAAAACGTGCTGCCTGAATTTAAGCAAAGCTTGACTTATTGTTAAGAAGTGAAGAGATTTAAATTTGAGCATTTTATTTAAACTGTTTTCCATTTAAATAACCAATGCTTTGCTTTTGCTCTTACAAATTAAAAATAGTTACTTTAAAATGACATTTTCTATTTAATGTTGATAGAAAAAGCAGGTTTCTATTAAAAAAAAACAAATGTATAACATCATCCACGATGTTCAACTTTGTTCTTTCATCCCATATTCTTTCTGTCTCTTGGATACGAGGTTCCACGAGGTACGAAAGTTGTCTGGCAATATCTTAGTTTTAAATCATTTTTTTTAAGGATATTAAAATATTAACAACATCTACAAAAAAAGGAGATAGAAAGAACTGTTCAAGCTACAGGGGACTAAGTGTCATAAATTCACTACCAAGACTCTATGGAAAAATAATAAAAAATAAAATTGAAAAAGATATGACAGATGTAGAAGAACAAAATGGTTTTCGTGCAGGCAGATCCTGTATCGACAGCATATTTTCTCTAAAGCAGGTTATTGAAAAAAGATTAGCCCACAACCTTTCAACTCATCTTTATAGGACTTTTATGAACTTTTTCAGCACTTTTCATCTGATAAAGGCATACTATAATGTACCACTTTCAATGCTCTGGGTAGCAATGGAAAAACAAGGAATAAATAAAAAAATATAAAAGCAGTACAACAGCTTTACAAAAATATGACGGTAAACATTAAAGCTGGAAACAAATTAACTAGAAAAATTCCCATTAATAAGGGCTCAGGCAAGGCTGCTACATAGCACCTATACTCTTCAAAATATCTCTGAATGAGGCGCTCTCAATATGGAGAAGAAAATGCTGCAATACTGGCATTCCAATCGAAGACGAGCGATTGTACACGATACACTTTGCTGACAATCAAGCCATTCTAGCTGAAGACGAGAGCGATATAGACTATATGATTAGAAAACTGGAGAAGGAGTAGACCAAGTGGAGCCTTACAATTAATATACAAAACACCGAGTATTTAATTACAGGAGAAAAATCAGAAAGCCTACAAATTGAAATGGGAACTATAAAATCAACTTACTTTACTTTTTCGTGTCTGGATCCGACTACAGTTTTTCTGCCCAATATCGGGCTACGTCTACACCCTTTGTATTTGCGAGCCATAAATCATCGAGGGTGCACTGTGATGGGCAAAGTCTGCATACTCTCAGGTGCTCCACGTTCTGTATTTCTCCACATTCACAAAATGCGTCGCTGTCTGTCTTGATGCCTCATTTAATGAGGTTCTGTTTTACAGGGGCAACACTTGTGCGTATGCGATTGAGTGTCCGCCAGGTTCTCCAGTCCAGGTTCATTACATTAGGTCGTTCTGTCGTCTCATAAACCTTTTCCTTGATTTAAGTCGGCTGATTCCTGGCGGTTCGTCAAACCCGTATAATTTGTGCCTTTCATCGAGAGTTTGCCTGAACTTCTCCACATATTGTGAGGCGCATCTACGGTCGTCTGGTGATGCGAATCCAGCTACCCGGTACAGTAGGGGTAGAGAGGTAGGCTTCATACAACCGGTAATTATTTTAGATGTTTCATTTAACGCCGTGGTGACTTGTTGGGCGTGTCTAGATCTACCCCAGACGGAACAAGCATATTCCCCTGTTGAGAAACATCGGAAAACAACGGCCTCAGCCGTTGTTTTCAAGACCTGGGGGGTTTGCACCCAACTTGCTCCCTACAAGTTTCCGGAGAAGGTTGTTTCTCGTAGAAACCTTTTTGTCTTGTACTCTGATAGTGGAATTTATACGTTAGTGACCGGTCTAGTACTACTCCAAGATATTTGGGCCTATCAGTATGTTTCAAGAGTTGTCCCTCCCAAGAAACATTCAGTTTTACATGCGCCAGTTGGTTGTTGAGATGGAATGTACATACTTGGGTTTTAGTAGGGTTTGGCTTTAATGAGTTTTGTTTGTAGTAAGTTGACATCATGTTTAAAGCCTCTTCCATTGTCGACTCTACTTGTGTGAGTATTTTCCCCTTTACGGCTATACCAAGGTCGTCAGAGTAGGCAAAACTCTCAGTCTGAGGTTGCATTGGTTGGTCGTTGGTGTAGATGTTAAATAAGGACGGCGCCAGAACGCTTCCTTGAGGTAGACCATTTTTTTGGGTTCTCCATCTGCTCTTCTTTCCATTTAGCATAACGTAGAAACGTCTATTACACAATAGTGATCTAATGATATTTACCAGGTCATAGTCAAGCACAGTGTTATAGATCTTAGTTAGCAAGGTTCTGTGGTTTATCGTATCATAGGCCGCTGTGAGGTCTATCCAGGCTACTGCCAGTATCTCTTTCTGCTCAAATCCCTCCTCTATGTATTCTGTTAGATTCAGCACTTGGCCTGTGCATGATTTACCTGGTCTGAAGCCTGCTTGTTGTGGGATTAGTTTTGCATCTAATGTTTCCTGGATGCGGTTTAAAATGAGGCGTTCGATAAAATCAACTGTTAAGTTAAATACTTGGGAATCCAAATAGCATCAAAAGGAAGAAGTAACGAAGAAATACATTCTAGGATTGGCCATTAGACACCTCCACGGACAAAAGGGAGAACAAAAGAAAAAGAAAATATATATATATATATATATATATATATATATATATATATATATATATATAATGTCGGTTTACAACGTTCTTCGACGTCTTCCGATTTCCAATCTCCATCTCATTCTATCGTTCCATAGATCGTCCTCCAGTTCTCTTTCTCTGATTTCTTTATCAACTCCTCTCTCTCTCTCTCTCTCTCTCTCTCTCTCTCTCAAAAAAAAAAGAATTAATAAAACAATAATAGAAACTATTGCCTTGTACGGCGTCGAACTTTGGGAAATCAATCAAAAAAACAAAAAAACAAATTAAAAATTAAGGCAATGAAAATGGGCTATTGGAGACGATGTTGCCGGCACACTAGACTTGATAGGGTGAGGAACGTAGACATTAGGAGAGAAATGGAAATTGACCTAAACATAATAGATACTATCGAAGCCACAAAACTAAACTGGTATGGACATCTGCAAAGAATGCCTGAAAATAGATGGCCAAAAAAGATAGAAAAATGGACTATGCCCACTAGAAGAAAACGAGGTAGACCAACACGGTCATGGAGAGAAGATGTCAAAGATGAACTGACGGCCAGAGATTTAAAAACTGAAGATTGCTTCGACAGAAAACGTTGGCAATTAGGATGCGAGAAACAGCGCCAGCTGTAGAAGACTCGCCTATGATATATAGGATATTAACGCCATCAAAGTATACAAATTAATTCAATAAATAATTCATTATAGTTAAAAATCTTCTATGCTCTACAGCAATACATAATAAATATAAAACACCGGTATTCTCCTTAACGATAAAACTTACATAAAGAATTAATCAGCGTAACAATATTTTTTTTATAAAAATGCAGTTTGTGACTATTTACCTGTTCTCGATTCGTTACTCCAATTTTCATTTCTGAAACATTTCGGATTTAATCCAGCTATTGCATTAGTTTTGGATACTTAAAGATGATTTATTACTTAGTGCAAAATTATATAACTGCACAGAAAGCTAGGTTTGTCCTCAATGTGCCTCTTTTTTTAACGGAGAAACTAAAATGAAACTTTACCTCCTCATTTTACAAAACTCTCGATATAACAAATTAACGAATAATCTGAGCAAATAAAACTCATAAAATTGGTCGCAGCATTACTGCAGATCCGAACCAATACTATAGAAGAAGGAAAACACTGTAAAGTTTTTTAGGAACTATAATTTTTTCAATAATTCATATTAAGTACTAAAAAACCAAGTAAATTTTCACTATGAAAAATAAACTTTATTACTCATTCCAATCAATTGTTGATTAAAATTTTATCTTTCAACCGTTAAATAGCGATAAAGCTGAAATCCCGGGGCCATAAAAATAAAGGTGAACGAATACCACAAGAAACTATAATTATTACGAGGTACTTTCTCAAAAATACCAATGTTTTATTACATAGAAATTACATGAGCCGAATCATCATAGGCTTATTCCCAATATCTGATCCGTTTCATGTAAATTTTTAGTTGGTCTGAATTTCAGTCTCTTAATCAGAACAGCATGGACGTCCAGGATATTTTTTCATGCGGGGTTCACCTACTTTCCCAATAAAACAGAACATCCTTAAATGTGAATATTGACATCATAGAAAATTGTAATTGCTTAGAAATTCTTATGCTACATAACTAATTATTATTGGAAAATATTATATATCTATTGACGAGTTTCCTAAGTAATCTGCTTGATTTATTGAAAGTAAATCGGCTTATTTAATTATTATCCGTGCGTTTCCTTCAAGATTATTGATGAATATTTCCATTTGGCTCTACGTCCATTGACCCATGCATGTTTGCACTTCTGAGGTCTATAATTTTAATGTAAGATTCATGGTCATTTCTCTCTCTCCAATGGTGCTACCGCCCAAATCGAGGATTGGCCTACTCTAAAGTATTTCTTAAATATTGTCAGTCCCGCTCTTCTCCAAGTTCTCATTTTTAGCAGATTTTACTCGTTCGCTGTACTTCATCCTCCTATCTATTTTGTGACCTTTCTTTTTGTCTTGCGCCCTGCATTTCACTATCTACAGCTTTTTTCCGCAATCTCTCGTCTCTATTCTCACCACATGGCCAGCCCATCGAAGTCTCTGAAGTTTAACGAATTCGGAGATCGATGCCTCTTTGAACAGATGGAGTTCATGGTTGTACCTGGATCTCCATACTCCATTTTTGGTAATAGAGCCAAATATCTTCCCTAGGTTCTTTCAAAAACTTCCAGCTTTCTTTTTGTATATGTCTTGCATCCATAAAATATTATTGGTCTCGTAATAGATTTGTAGACCCTGATTTTCGATCTCCAGTGTGTGGTTTTGGAGCGAAACCATCTGTCAACTCCAAAATATGTGAAACTTTGTACTGTTTTAATATCGTCCTCTAATTCAACTGTTCGTCTATTTTCTCTAGCTTTGTCTCTGAGCTTTTTGTGTTTTGAATATTTATTTGTAGTCCAGTCTCTTGTGCCCCTGTTTTTAATTATGAATATATTTCTGCCGCTTCCGTTCTACGAGACATATTGCCAACGTCATAAACATAGACAACCATCCGTATTGATTTATTTGTAAGGAGATTAACATATTATAATAGCTTTATCTGTTTTGAAGTTGACATCAAAAAGGACAACTTAACGTAACTTTCGCCTCAGCATTTTACTATAGAGAAAAACTAATACGAGTCCAGTATAGAAGCTTCGCTTCAAGATAAAAAAACAGTTAAGAAAACGTATTACCGTCGCCTCTCAGGGAACATAAATTATTACCAGCTGAAAGAAGAAGAAATTTTCGTAAACTGGTAACATAGGAATACAAAATAATTGATACACAGCATAAGATTTTATAATATATTTATTATAAGTACACAAGTTGAAATTTTATGTTGAAAAATTTATGAAAAGACGTCATTAGTAAAATGTGTATTAGGAAAAGTCATAAGTGGCAATATAGGAACAATTTTACTATGTGAGGTTTCTACTGGTAGTCCGACCCATATATTTTAGTAAATTTGTGGAAGACCTCTAGATATCTAAAAAAAATTCAATCTACAAATATATGTATGACCTCAGATGGTACAATTTTTTTCACAAGATTTTGAGCAGAATCTGTCACAGTTGCCGTAATTCTAATCGTTCTTAGTCGTTTTAATATTTAATATAGATAATTATTCATACAGCTGAAACAAATAGACGACATCGAAGATATAAACGCGAGCTGGAAGAAAATTAAAAACAACATTGAAGAAGCATCAACAGAAGCTCTAGGAAAACGCAAAGTCATACTGAACAAAAGAAACAACAACAATACACAGTTCAGAAAAGAAATAAAAGAGAAATGTAAAGAGAAACGAGAGGACTACACGAAGTACAAAACATCAAATACCCAAGAATCTCGAGACACCTATAGAAGAATACGAAATGTAACAAAGCAGTTGGTAAGAAGAAAAAAAATTGAACACTGAGAACAGTTTACAAAAACGATGTAAAGCGACTTCTATGGTAAACAAAAACAAATATGGAGATTCATAAGAAACCAACGGAGATAAATGGCAGAATTGAAGGAATACAATAACATACCAGCAAACGAATGAGAAAGATACCTGACGGAACTGTTTAAAGGAAAGGAAAATAATAATCAACACAATAACGTACCTGAATTAGGAAACGAAATAGAAATCAGTTTTTAGGAAGTAGAGATAGCTATGAATTCACTCAAAAGTAGAAAGTCACCAGGATCAAACGGAATAACCAACGAGCTTCTAAAACACGGAGGAGAAAGTATAACCCTAGAGATGCCAAAACTAATACAAAAACTAATATTGCACTGCAAGATGCCAGACGCATGAAGAAACATTATAATGATACCAATGTTCAAGAAAGGAGATAAAGAAGACCTCAATAATTATAGAGGTATAAATCTACTAAACACCGCACTTAAACTTACCACAAAAGTCCTAACCAACAAAATCAATAAACTAACAACTTTACCAGATGAAGAACAAGATCCGGAAGATCCTGCGTAGATGCCAATTTTGTACTTGGACAAATCACAGAAAAGGCCATCGAGTAGAATAAACCAGCATATCTATGTTTTATAGACTTGATAAAGGCTGTCGATTGCATCCAAGGCGAAGACGTCTTACACCTACTGTATAAAAGAAAGATACTAATCAATATTATACAAGAAATCCATAAGTAAATCCATAATTAAATAAGGCATCCAAATATTATGTTATGCAGACGACGCCACATTAATCGCCGAGACAGAAGGCGAGCTCCAAAGATTAAAACACATCTTCAATACAATACCCAAGAAATACAATATGATAATATCAGCATAAAAACAGCATCTAAATACCCATTACGATGTAAAATCGAAATTACTGCGAAAATATTAAAGCAGAAAGCAAGGTTTCGATATCTGAGGTTATCTGAAAGCAAGGTTTAGATATAACTAGTTACGGAGACGTTGAAGAAGAAGTACGACAACAAAGTTTACAAGCAAGTAAAGCGGCGGGATCTCTTAATGACACAATCTGGAAGAACAAACACCTAAGACTAGACACTAAAACAAGAATCTATCAAACAGCAATTAGACCTATATTAACATACAAAAAGACAAGATCTGAGACATCTAAAACGAGACGACTACTAGAAACAGCAGAGATGAAAATACTCCGACGAATATCAGGGAAAAGTCTGTTGGATAGGGAGAGAAGCGAAAACATAAGAAGAGCATGCAATATAGAAGACATAAATGGATCGGTAAGAAAACAGAAACGAGAGTGGAACGAACACATTAGTAGAATGGCAGAGGATAGGATAGTATGAATAGCACGAGATAAGTGACCAAATGGACGAAGAAGTATTGGCAGATCAAGAAAAAGATGGTACGATAATTTAAACAATTTAGGAGGCTAATATTGAAGAAGAAACAGGCTTTAAAGCCTACATACAAGAAGGAAGAAGAAGAAGAAGATTGATACTTAATTTGTGATCTACATTTGAAAACATATAAAAATACTTTATGTATTTTTAAGCGTATTTTGCACTTTGTTATATGCATATCCGCTTAAGTCCAGTAATGACTTTGGTGTTATCACTCTTTAGCATATTTACGAGTGCCTAAAATTTGTTCTACTCATGTCTTCTTCGTGTGATCTTTAAATGGATCACATTTTTGTATTAGAGTATTTGAGTATTTGGTATTTATTTTCCTATATAAATTCTATATACTGTATTTTTTCACATTAAATTGTTAATTATAAAACATAACTTCATCTGTCTTTCTTTAATTTCTTGTCATTTATATAATAAACATCAAACGACAAATTTTGACCCACAAAATCTTTTGCGGGCTACCACTGTTTATCAAACATCGAGCACTTCAATGTCCTCGTTGAAAATTTGGATCATCTATAATAACTGTTCCAATTTTTTGCTTCATTCTCGAGAATGTCGTTTGGCAAAAACCCAACAAAGTAGTGTTAACCTATCACACAGTTTGAGTATTTGGGTAGTAAAACACAGGAATTCCCGGTTTATCACGTGGGTCGGTCAAAATTGGGAAAAGGTCATCTATTTCTGATTGACTAGATAACTATTTTTTGCACTATATATATATATATATATATATATATATATATATATATATATATATATATATATATATATATTTTAAATATTTAAAAATAAATTGTTAATACGGATGGGACAAATAAGAAAATTTAAAAGTGTTTAATGTAATAGCAAAAATATGCAAGTACCAGGTTCAGTCATGTTAGTCATGTCAGTCAGACCTATTATATATATATATATATATATATATATATATATATATATATATATATATATATATATATATATATATATATATACATATATATATATATATATATATACATATAAAAGTGTGTAGTGTGCACCACTTTCTCTGATTACGGCTAAACTAAACGGTTAAATTTAAAACGGCTAAACGGCGAATATAAATAAAAATCAAACAAAACTGATATATCAAAGGTATATCAAAGACGTCTGTAATTTATTTTTGTGTATACAGGGTCAGCCAGAACAACGGAATGTTTTTTATTGGAACACCTTTTATATTAAACCATTTTTTACTTTAAAAATATGAAGAGTTTGTTTGTATAAGGTTTTATAGGCCCTAAATTATTACTTTTTGATATACTTATTTACACTTCCATTTCCACTTCCCAAAAAATGGTAATATTTAAAGGGCTGTGGATTAGGTTTCCAAGGTAAAAAAAATCAATAGGAGTTGGTGTCCGAGCATCAAGCAGAGCAAATGTGACTGGATTGGATATTAGCAACTGATACGGGCCTTGTCAGAGTGTAAGCCGCCGACGCTGACGTAGCAATTAAAAACTAACCAGGCCAAAAGCTAGTGCCTCAATTAAACTGAGGGAAGTTGTTTTAATCGACTTTTCTAGGTGGTTGTCGCTAGTTAGCACAACGAAGATACGGGTAAAACTATATGATGCCGACAGGATAAACACTGTAAGGTTTTGATATTTGACAAAAGTTGAAACGGTCCCTGCGTCTACAGTAAGATAACGGCAAGAGGAAACCTCCCTGCGAACAAAGGGAGTGAGTATCTGTGAAGGGCTCTGGGTATTAAGACACAAAAACAGACAAAAAACAGGTCTTCAAGACTCATAAAGTCTCAATATTTCACGAACACTTTTGTTCAACGGCCTTCCGGCCACAATGAGCGAAAGTGCTGGTAAGCAGGTGACAGCACGAGAGAAAAAGGACAACAAATCCAGTCGTCTCTTTTCGTTAAAAAAATTAATGATGATAGCAGAAACAGCATTATTAGTAACGATAATAAATTAATGACAACGAGAGTTTAGCAGATGATAACAAGGAAGAGGTAGACAAGAGATCTGAAGCTACCCAGAGTGAAGTAGAGGAAGAGAAAGCAGAACAAGAAGACAAGGAAATGATAGAGGATGATGAAAAAAAAACGGAAAAGACCACCATATCATGGCAATAACAACATTTGCCCTGTTTTAGAATAAGTACAAGTACAATAAAAACCAAAATAAGCTGAAATTTCGGCGAAAAAAACGGTTTTAAACACTACAGAGAGGAAAAGAGGAAAAAACTACCCCTTGAGCGATTATAAGAAGCCTCAAAAACCTAAAAGTGTGAAAGCTGAGGAAGAAGATGAATGTGAAACCAGTATGCGGATACCATACCAACCAAAGAAAACAAAGTAATAAGGAAAAACGAGAAGCCCAATGCGAAACCGACCGAAAAGGTTGAGCAAAAGCAATCGATTAGTGTGGCCGAAAAGCAAAAACTACTAATCCAAAAACGCAAAGAGAAAGAAATGGACAAGACCACAAAAAAGAGAAAAAATGGAAAGACAAAGTAGCAAAGATATACACCTACTGAGCAATCAGTAGATAAACCGACAACCTGAACAGAAAGACCAGTAGATTAAACAACTACTGAACAAAAAACAACCGAAGCCACGAAAACATCGCCAAAACCACCGGTGATAATCCTTAAATCTGTTGACAAAAGTCAACAGATACTGAAAATGGCAGCAGAGTGGGGCATAGGCTCAACAAACAAATATGCGAGGTGAGGAAGCTCAATAGGTACATACTAAGGAACGTAAGAACTAGTTGGCAATGGTCAAGGCATTAGAGGCCTATGACAACGCACTATACCAAAAAACAAAGAAAAACATAGAAACATAGAGACATACCCAATAGACATAGAAAGAACCAAGAGAATGGTGATCCGAGCTCTAGGTGAAACCACAGACCTCAAAGCAATCCAACAAGGGTTGGAAAACAAAAGAATAGAGGTCATAAGAGTTGCCAACATGATCTCAAAAAAGACAAAAAAGTGCTGCAACTGTTCTTTGTAATCACCAAGGAAGAGATCACTAATCTTTGCTACATGAAAATATATGTAGAAAACGAAATTAAGAACAAACAAGAAGTAATGCAGTGTTACAACTGTCAATTATCCTTTCAAGGTTCCAAGGCTTGTAATTGTTGCTCGAGTTGTGTAAAATTTGGCGAAAAACATCTAAGCAGTGAGTGCCAGAACAATAGAAGTACCGATCCAAAGTGTGCAAACTGCGGGGAAGCACACACCGCTATAGAGGGCGTGCTAAAGTGCCAAAAAAGAAAACTCCTCCACAAACAACCAGAGGTAGAAATATGCAACCAACAAAAGTAACTCAAACGAACAAAAATCTGTTCGGCAAAGTTAACCATAGGTTTAAGAAAATGTGGAAAAAAATAAATATGTCATTTTAATTGCCTATTTATCTTTACTTTACCTTTAGCACAATAAGAAAGCTACTTATTATTGCTTTAGAATATTTCAAAAGTTCTCGTAACTTTTAAATATTTGAAATATGTATTCGAAAGCGAAAATAAAAATGGTATTTTTATATCTTATCACTCACGAGACCATTAAATAATATCATAAATTTGAGTAAATCGAACAGGTATAAATGTTGGTTGTACCTAATCAATAACTACTATAGTGATTAAATATTTTCATAACATAACAATGTAGAATTGTTTTGAGATGAATTAAATAGGCGTGTTTACCGTGGGCGCTGTGGCACCCACAAGCGGTCTAGAAGGGGCGATGAAATGAGATATTACTTTTCTAAAAATATAAAAAATAATTGATAAAATTAATTTTCACGAACAAGTATGGCACAAGTCCCGCCCAAATTCATTTTTCACCTTACTCACACCATACGCACGCGTGAAAATTTTGGGGATCCAAAAACTGTGATTAGTAAATTCACATACCCTATTGCTGCAAAGTTTGACCTTCGAAGATATAATAAAATCAACAGATTGGGAAAACAGAGGAATATGTATTAACGGAAAGTACCTAAATCACCTTAGATATGCGGATGATATACTCCTGATCTCCTCGGAACGACAAGAACTAGAATTAATGCTGAATGAACTTCATGAAAAATCACTGCAAAAAGGCCTAAAAATTAACTTCAACAAAACAAAAGTAATGACAAACACGGAAGACCAAGAGGCAATAAAAATACAAACAGAAAAAATAGAACAGGTAAATGAGTATATCTATCTAGGACAAGCAATCAGAGCTAACAGAGAAATCACACAGCCGAAATATCGAGACGAGTAAGAATGGGATGGGCAGCGTTCGGCAAACTTTCTTACGTTCTAAAAAATCAAACAATCCCTCTATACTTACGAAGCAAGGTATATAACTCCTGTATAATACCGGTGCTCACCTACGGAGCACAGACATGGACATTTACACAGGCCAGTTTGGATAGGATAAGGAAGGCACAAAGAGCGATGGAGAGACAAATGTTGGGTATATCACTTAAAGATAGAAAACGTAACCAGTGGATCAGAACCAGAACAAAGACGGTAGACGCGATAGAACAAGCAGCAAAACTGAAATGGAAATGGGCTGGACACAATGAACGTCTCCAAGACGGACGATGGAACAATGCCATCGGAAAGTGGCGTCCATACAATGCAAAGAGATCAAGAGGCAGACCACAGATGAGGTGGAAAGATGACATCAGGAAACAAGGAGGTCCCACATGGCAGAGAACAGCTCAAGATAGGGAAAGATGGAGAGAACTGGGGGAGACCTATATCCAACAATGGAAGGATAGAGAATAGGTTCAAAAAAAAATTGCTGCAAAGTTTTAGTTAAATTGATTACTAAAGCCACATACCCCATGGCTGAAAGTTTTGGGGGCCCAAAAACTGTGATTAGTTAAACCACATACTCTATCGCTGCAAAATTTTGAATCAAGCAGGATCAGTTACTTGTAAACACACATACTCTATGGCTGCATGTTTCAGGAGTCCAAAAACATTGATTAGAAAACTTATATACCCTATGGCTGCCAGTTTTGGGGGTTTAAAAACAGTGATTAGTAAACTAAAACCACATACGCTTTGGCTGAATATTTAGGCAGTCCAAAACAGTCATAAATTAAATTTACACCCTATGGCAAAGTTGGAGGGCCCGAAACAATATCAGTAAAACAAATATACATCCCTGATTGGAAATTTCATAAATCCAAAAAAATTAAAACCAAAATAATTCCTCAAAGGCTATGGCTACAAATTTTAGAGGTGATTAGTATATGTATGTATATCCACAAGACAGCAAACGTAAGAGTCAACAACATATCATCATCATCATCATCAATCAGCCCTGAGTTGTCCATTGTTGAACATAGGCCTCCTCTAGACTTTTCCATTTACTTCTGTTCTGCGCCTCTGCTATCCAATTGGTCACGATTCTTTTGAGGTCGTCGGTCCATCGCGTTGGGGGTCTTCCTCGGCTTCGCTTGTCAGCCCGTGGTCTCCACTCAAGCAATTTTTTTGTCCAACTGTCGTCTTTCATTCTTGCAACATGTCCTGCCCATCTCCATTTTTGCCTTGTAATGTGTTCGATAATGTCTTCCACTCCGGTTCGTCTACGAACTTCCTCGTTTCTTATTCTATTTCTTAAGCTATTCCAAGCATTGATCTCTCCATCTTTCGTTGTGTCCTTCTCAATTTTTCGGCTGATGTTTTTGTGAGAGTTAAGGTTTCTGCTCCGTATGTGAGGACTGGTAGAACGCACTGGTTAACATATACAACATATAACAACAACATATACTCCGATAATTTTAAACTAAAAGCCGGTGTTCGTCAAGGATGTATTATCTCTCCCACGTTATTCAATATATACAGCGAACACATCATGCGCATTATATTCGACTGATGGCAAGGAGGAATATCAGTCGGAGGCCGAAAAATCAGCAATCTCCGCTATGCTGACGACACTTTAGTACTAGCATCATTAACAAATCACCTTGAATACATCATGAACAGAGTAGATACTATTAGTCGTGAATATGGACTTAAAATTAATGTACAGAAGACCAAGGTAATGATAATCGATCGAATTAGAAATAACCAGCCGGAAATACGAAACGTAACGGGGTTTGAAGTGATAAGCCGTTTCAATTACTTAGGTTCTGTTATCAGAAACAATGGTGGATGCGAAGAAGAGATACGTCGACGCCTTACAATGGCCAGATCAGCAACGGTCAAACTTACTAAAATCTGGAAAGATACGGACATCACCAGGAACACGAAACTGGGCCTAGTACGGACGCTTATCTTTCCTATCGCCACCTATGCGTCAGAAACTTGGACCATTAAAAATTCCGACTCACGACGTATAATGGCCTTTGAAATGTGGGTATATCGTAGAATGATGCGCATATCCTGGACAGCACATCGCACAAGTCTCAATATTGACAGAACTCGACATCAATACTAGGCTTACCATAATCATCAACCAATATATATTGAGGTACTTTGGACACATTACCAGACGAATGGAAATCATGGAGAGGTTGGTGGTTGAAGGCAAGGTAAATGGTAAAAGAACTCGAGGAAGATGGCCACTCCGATAATTAGACCAAATAAAGTGCGCTACCGGTTACTCTCTATCTGAGGCAGCACACCGCGCCCAGGAGAGAAAAGAATGAATAGCAACCATTTGTCAAATACCATAACGTCACCGCACCCTTACGAAGGATAAAGGATAGAGGAGGAGGAGCAGGACACACTTTATGTAGAGAAACGTTGAAAAAAATTGTTTTATTTTTCAATAATCAGAAAACCTATACCCAAGAAAAATAAAAAATTGTAAACTACACATCTTATAATATAAAGTGGCAAACATTCATGCTTATATATATTTGATTGTCTATATATTTGATATTAAGCGACTAACAGGGCAAGCGTTAGTGTTCTAATAGAAACTTCCCAATCCCTTCCAATTCCTGGATAAAATCTATATCAGGTAGAAAATTCGGTGCCAACTTTTCTTCAAACAACTTATTTCTTGTACTGTATTCCCAAATTTTCTTCGCCAAACATCAACGCGAAATAATTCCCAAAAGAAAAAATATTAACGTAACTAAAAACAAAGAGCAAATTAATCTTAATTTCATCTTTCAACAATAACATAACGTAATTTTGGAAGCCGTACTCAAGGAAATCCTTGAAATAACTTCCTTCTTTCAGTAACTTATTTCAATACACGGGATTGGTATTATTTGCGTAATTATGTGAAACGTAAGACCTATTAATATGATCTAGTTAAGTGGTGAGTATTCGATATTATGTAGTCACAAGATGTGTGTGTATTTTTACTAACATATGTATCACAAAAATAATTGGTCTATTGCGGTTTTGGTACGCATTCATGATTAACTCATGATATAATTCCACAGGGTCAAACCACTATTTTAGACTAGAATCTATTCTGTAATAATTATAGTTCGTGTTTTCAATAAAAACTATGCTATTCTATTCAACGTTAACATGAAAACCTATAATCATCCGCGATGTATAAGAACGATTACGCTATATCTACGGTTTGTATTTTAATCCCATTGAGGCTTGTTGCAAACTTTTTGATATTGCTTCTTTTTTGATGGTAAACAACAAATCGAAAAATATAATAATACGACTCTTTTAAGTAAAAGCGTAGATATTATAGCAAGATAATTAAAGCTATGAGAGCAAGAGTGTTCTAACCCCAAATATTAAATAATGGAGTTACATGAACCAAGAATATATGCGTTTTTTTGAAATTTTATAAAACTAAAATATGATATTATATATATATATATATATATATATATATATACAGATTGAACGAATTTAAAACGGAACATACGAAATCATTGTATTTCGGCTCAACTCCGCTCTAGGTGGTTGGCCAACAAAAGGTTGTCAAATAATTATATTATAAAAATCCAATACTTCAGCGGGTTGCTGGATTCGGAACTCATTCAAGAACAAGTCAAAACTCCACCCAAATAGGTTGCCTAGAATCACTGAAAAAACTAGACTAAACAAGCAGTTATTATGCTGTCAAACCACTTATCGCTTCCTTATAGTCCAAGAGATAGAGCCGAAATTTTGAACTGATCAGTAATATGACATTTCTCTATTGGAATATATTCATTGTAACTGGGTTAAGACTTTGCCTTACAGGCGGACGCCCCTCGGGGTGGCTATACAGGGATGAAGTTGTCATTTTTTTCGGAAAAATTAACGATCAATAATATGGCTGAAAATTTGCCCACAGTAAGATCTTGGTATAACTAGACGAAATCCCAAAGGGCGGACGCGAGAGTGTATACATAAGGTGTGGCGGACAGGGGTGATGTTGCAATTTTTTGGGGAAAAATTAACGATAAGTAATATGTCCGCCATTTTCATGGCTCATTATTTAGCCCCTAAAAACTCTAAATATAAAAGGGCGCACAGCTAGGTTGGTACAGAGAGCCAGAAAACGGGGTCAAATGTACCACTTGCCTGCGCATTTTAGGTCTCGGTAACAATTTTTAAACTGATTTTATTATATTTTTATACCGATTGATTTGAAAATTTAAAAAAATTTTCAGAGAAACATTTGTTAGATTAAAGCATTTTTATATTAATTATTTTGAAAATGTATTAGCAGTCATTTTTACTTACTAAACTAATTTTTATTTGGTAAGTTAACAAAAAATTGTTTTTTCTTTTTAGTTCAACCTTGTAAGATATTTTGTCTTTTTTAGCTCTTGATAATAATTGTAAACACAGTTGAAAGCTCGAGATTAAAAAAATAGTTAACCAATAGCCCTTTTATTGACTCCAACCCATCCAAAACAGTTATATATATGTATATATATATATATATATATATATATATATATATATATATATATATATATATATATATATATATATATTGTTATGATTCATTTTATCAGCCAAAGATAAAATTAAAAATTATTAAATAGACCATTTAAATAAATTTTCAAGATATTCTGGGGAGTTGTTATGCTATGTAAAATTGAAAATAATATTGGTTGGCTCTTAATATATTTCAAAGTACAAAATATAATAATGCAAGTAATTCAACTAATAAACTATAAAAGATATTTCGAAGAAATGAAAATCCATTATCCTCGATGACCTGTAGTAAACAAAATTTAAGATATGCATAAATTATTTTCTTTGTAAAATATATTCGAGTGACGTGAGTGAGCTTAAGTGAAGTCATGAACAATGCGAACGGGTTTTCCAAATGGACTTGTATAGTGAATAAGACAATAAAATAGAATATTTACAAATTATATTTATCCGTTAGTTCTTAAGAATTTGTAGAAACCGATTAGCATGTTAATAGTTTTTAGGAAATTTATAATTGTAGGTAAAATTGTTGTTTGTTATCTAAATGAAGAGATGGGGATACGTATGACGAGCTGTGATTGGAGGAGATTGAAAAAAGTTGGATTGGTATGTAGGAATGAGAGCTTAGCTAGATTTTTGAGGGAGAAAAGATAATCAGTTGTTTCCAAGGGTGTAAGGCGAACAGTCGTTGTTTTTTGGTGGTTCCCAAGTGATAGTAAGCATTAGAAGTGAATGTTTGTGAGTTTTCTTGGAGTAAGTGTATCTGACGGAAGCTGATCCAGTAAAATATTGTAAGTTATACTTTCTACTTATATATTCCAAGAGTCACTGTTCAGGCCGGAACGAGAGATTCGGTTTATCGAGAGGAGAAGAGGCTAGCATCTTTTGAACGATACGTGCATTTGAAGGAGATCATTAAAGACGAGAGGCTCGCAATAATTTGTTGTAAGATTGCTGATTACCTAGGGAACTGCTAAGAATAGATAGTGTAGGCTACAAGGAACAAGGATTTGAACAACTCATCATTAGAGAGATCGTTTTTTACGATTCGTCGTTTTTTTTTATTAACAAAGTTTTTTTTTAATTGCTTTAGAAAAGATAGAAATATTTTGATCAGGAGATTTAGAACAACAATTTTGATTTGAAATTTTAATTTATATTGTATATAACATTAATTTTTGAAGGTTCCCGTACGTAGAACAAAATTTTGATAATCATTATATGAGATATTTTTTGTTGAAGATATTTTAGTGTGAATTTTATTACAATATATAATGTTGTATCATATATGTTTTATTATTCCGGTATTCTTTGGACCTTACCTATCATATGTAAAGCATAGATATTGAAGCACGAATATAAACCTGAGATAAGAGAATTAAATAGTGTGATAAAATCATAATTGCATCATTTAAATAAGTTTAATTAATTAATTAATTAATTGCTTGGCGCACCTCTGACTTTTAATATCACATTAATATATATATATATATATATATATATATATATATATATATATATATATATATATATATATATATATATATATATAATATTAATGTATTTAACCTCCAAACACTACGCATTTTGTTTCTCTTGTATGATGTCTGATGAATGTCTGATTTAAAGTATTTTGGTATTTTAAATATGATATTGACCTCTGAATAGTCGAGCAAAAATAGATACATCTTTCTGTTCGTGTACTTTTATAAGATCGTTGACAATTTTTTAACATACTGTTGACATATTTGTTTTTGATCTTCTGAAATCTAAAATTTTCAAGATCGTCCATAAAAACAACGACGTCAAATAACGTGATCAATATTGCGATAAAATGAAATGTAAACTATAGTGTGAGTGACCTGGTAGTAACACCTAATTAATTTCGACAGCCGCGATCAGATTTGAAACATGTGCAACGATATAATGTGTTTTTTGTGTCGAAATAGAATAAAAAAATCCAGTCAAACTAGAGACTTTGTCCATCTAGGGTACATTTTACCCTACAGAAAAATATTCTAAATACAATCAGGCCATATAAGTTCCTTATTTTATTGATGTTAAGTTTTGATTGTAGTAGCTTAATAAATAGGTTCTATTATAAGGATATCAAAGTTAAAAGTAAATTAACCGTATTCAAGTGGTCACAAATCCGCGTTCAACCTGTCCACTGAAGTAAAAAGAAATTTTTACGGAATATGGTTAAAATAGACATATAAAGAAAGTTTTATTTCTACTATAATTGGTTTCAAATGAGTGTAGAGTAATAAATCATGAAGTGTCATAAAATTTGCCTGAATTTCGGTGTCGTCATGGGCGTAGGCAAATGGACGGATGTCAACTTCGTCGTCAAAAATTGATGTACCTCAAAATATCATATTTTGGATATTTTGTGATAACCAATTTTATTTAATTTTTCGATTAACTTATTCTTCAAACTCGTATTCCATTATATGGTCATTAAAGCTAATTACATTTTTATTTATAAAAACAAATTCACTTCCTTACTGAACGAATAAAAGCATTAGAAGAAACTGATAAGGGTATGACGCACCTCCTAATATTACTAAGAACTAAAATAAATCAACATGAAGACTAATAACGCGTAATGAGGTTTTACTTACACTTTCATTATAATCCCTCTTTTATTTTATTATTATCATTCGACATTCGACATTCGAGTTAGTAATTGTTACTACACCAATTAAACGTACAGTAATATTGTGATATAGAAATAGTGAAAAAGTTATAAAATGGCGACATTTACTCCAAAGAAAAGAGGTGTAAAAAATTCTCCGCTATCTGTTAGTGAAAAAGTTATAATTTTAAATGTATATGATTGCATAAAACACGATCACCCTAGTTTGTCTGTGCAAGAAAGTGTTGAGCGATGTGCCCGAATGACTGGAATTGGACAGTCCACGATTTTTAAATTATTGCGAGAAAGAAAGATATCAGGCCAGTTAAGTCCATGCAAGAGAAAATCAGGAAGACCAATAAAAATCTTAGGTGAAGACACCAAACGTGACATTCGAAGAAAAGTTCATTCGTTTTATTTTAAAAAGGAAATACCCACCCTTGACAAAATACTAATGGAGATAAGCCAAGATAACGATATTCCTTTGATATCCAGAAAACTTTTATGGAAAACTTTAAAAAGTATGAATTTTTCCTGGGAAAAGCACAATCGAAAGGCACTATTACTGGAAAGTGATGAAATCATTTGCTGGAGACGAAAATATTTGAGAACTATAAAACAGTACCGCAGAGAGCACAAGAAAATTTTTTATCTTGATGAGACGTGGATAAACGAAGGTTATATAGTCCAAAAAATGTGGCAAGATAAAAATGTAACAAGTGCTCGCCAAGCTTTCATAGAAGGCCTTTCGACGGGTATTAAAGTGCCTTCGGGAAAAGGGAAGAGGCTTATAATTGCTCACATTGGAAGCGAAGAAGGATTTTTAAAAGAAGGTTTGTTAAGCTTTGAGTGTCGGACGGGAGATTATCATGAGGACATGAATTCGGATGTCTTCGAATACTACTTCGGGGAAATGTTAAAATTTCTTCCAGCTGATTCGGTCGTGGTTATGGATAATGCAAGCTACCATTCAAGGCGCATAGAGAAGGTACCAACTTCAGCTTGGAGAAAGCAAGAAATTATTAACTGGCTGTCAAATAAAGGTATTCAGTTTGAGACGAATTCGATAAAGAAGGAACTACTAGCCGTAGTAAAACAACATAAATCTCGCTTCATAAAATATGCCGTAGAAGATGTAGCAGAAAAGTATAAAGTAACTGTGCTACGCCTACCGCCATATCATTGCGAATTAAATCCCATAGAACTTATATGGGCACAAGTTAAAGGATATGTTGCAAGGCACAATACCACATTTAAAATGAAAGATGTCAAGGTATTGTTTGATCAAGCCATTATGGAAATCACATCAGAAAACTGACAAAAAGCAATCCAGCATGTTTTAAAAGAGGAAGATAAAATGTGGGAACTGGACAACTTGGTCGATCAGGTGGTTGACCCTATAATTATAACACCAGGGGATGATGACAGTTCTTCGGATGAAGACTATAGTGATGTAGAATTGTAATAACGTATCCAGTAAAGTTTTTGTAGTTTTTGTGAATAAATTGATTTAAACTCCCCACAAGTGTTTCAATATGTAAAGTTCATTCGTGTGTGTTTGTGAGTATTTCCCGATTTCGGTTCGTATATATTTTATTGTTACATTTTATATTTTTTTAATAACACTGTTCTGCTGTATTACATTTTTATTTCCTTTAATATGATTTTTAAGAATGCATATTCTTTTGTCAATTAACCCACTAGCGCGCCTCTGGCTCAGTGTTTATCTGTCGATAACAATGGACTAATCCCTTAAAACAGGGTGATACCTACCTGCTCTTTATGAAACGACAGAATTTTGCAATGCGGACGGAATTTATTGACGGATTACCCTGTAGCGCTTTTGAATACTTCATGAGATTTTATTACTCTACACTCATTAGAAATAGATTATAGTTGTAAAACTAAGTACCTACCTCATCTTTAATAATTTGTGCATGATGTAATTAACTTACCGTATTTTTTCCAATATACTAAAAACTGTTAGAGATTTTATATTGAAAATGGACGTGTGGCTTTCTGTTTACGCCACGGCAATCCATGCAGATATATTATGCCATATGTAAAGATAAATAGAGTCCCTAAAACCATCTCAAGACGACAGCACAAAAAATACGGGAACGAGATCAGTGATACAGCATAGCGAGCGGGAAATAATACTTATTAGCGGTCATATATTAATGTATTGTGTTAATTCAAATAAAGTCAGTTTTTCACACGGAGTTTGATTATTTACCAGCGGCACATTAGAAGTGCAAATCCAAGTTACATTCAGTTTCGTATGGCAAGAATATCTTGCCTTTACAAAAAATAACAGTGAAATTTGTATACCCCATAAACATTTTATGGCGGAGTTGTTCCCTTAAACCCCACCAAATGTTGGTATACGTTCCAATTAAATTATTATTGTGGTACTATTAATTAAACATAATGTTTTTAAAACTTTTTTGCCTCTTAGTACTTTTTCGATAAGCCAGTTTTTATCGAGATGGGGTTACTTTTTTATTATGTTTTAAAAATTCTCTAGTCGGTTGTATAACACTTGTTTCTATGGTTACTATGTATTAAATAGCATCAACAATACATATTGTCAGTTATAAATATTCCAAGTATTGTGCATTTAAGATTATTAAGAAAAACTAAATTTTCTATTACAATGGTGTAGACCAGGGGTGGCCAACCTTTTTAAGTCGAGTGCCAATATGAGAACAAAAAAAATTTGGCGTGCCACTAAAATTTTTCGACATACTAACATTAATAATATACGGTACAATATGTATTTCTTATGTAAATTCCACATTTTTCCGTTTAGTCAAGATAGTGGAGGTTTAAAAAATAACGTAATAAGTAAAACATAACAACAATCTTACTTTATTGTTAATAAAAATAAAATAAAAACGTTAAACAAAAAAACTTAAATATTTTCTTATTATCTAAAATTCAAATTATTAAACAGTTACTTATTTAATGTGGTATTTGAACTTGTATTTTTTTAATTAATTCATCTATATTGGGATTAATTTCGGAACTAGCCAACAGAATTAGATTTTTTAAATGCATGTCAGTTAATCGTGACCGATATTTTGATTTTATTATGTTCATAATAGAGAACATTTGCTCACAAACGTACGTTGAACCAAATCTACAACAATATCTTAGAGCCAACTCGTGTAAATTAGGAAAATTGTTTGCTGGTACAAATTTCCAAAATTCAATATAATTGGGATCAGTAACAGTTGAAATAATTTCCCTATATTTGGTTTTTAGTATAGTGTGGTTCTGTAAATCAATAATTTCGATCTGTATTTCAGCTGAGTAACAATTGATATCTTGCAGAGAAATAGAAAAAGGATTTATGAAAAGGTCAACATTCATTTTGTCTTTTTGAAAATCTTCAAACCGGGTATTGAATGAACCTAGCAAAATAGATATAAGGTTTTTAAATTTGTCATAATTTGGAGTTCTACTGACCTTGTTGGCTAATTCCTGCAATAATGTGAAATGTGTCAATCTCTGTTCTCCAAAATCGTTAAAAAAAAGCATAAGTTTATTCACAAAAAAAGATATATGACCAACTAGAGTAGGAAAAATACAATTTTTTCCCTGTAATCTTAAATTTAATAAATTTAAATGTCTCATAATATCAGTGAGAAAAGCTAAATCCCAAAGCCAATCTTTATCATTAAGTAACGAGCACTCACTGGGTAGTTCATTGTTTTCTTGCAAATATTTTAAGACGCACTCCTTCAAGTTCCAAAACCTTTCGAGTGCATTTCCTTTGGAGAGCCAGGGCACACTGCAATGGAGAAGTAACTCTCCATCTTGCTCCGTTTCTTCCGCGAACAGTTCTCGAAATTGTCGTCGATTCAATGCCCGAGCTCGTATTTTGTTAATGCAGCGTGTTACAGGGTCAACAACAGATGACATGTTTAGGTCCTTGGCACAAAGAGCTTCCTGGTGAATAATACAATGGTACTTAAAAACTTTTCTTCCCAAATAGTTTTCCAGTAATGTAACAAACCCCTTTAGTCTACCAACCATGCAAGGAGCTCCATCTGTACAAACACTATCTAATTTTGACCATTCAACTTTGTTGACTTCGATTACGTTTTTAAGCTGTTGAAAAATGTCCTCTCCTGTTGTTGTGACTAGTTGGCGCAAATCCAGAAGCTCTTCGGCATTTTCAAAATTATCATTGGTATAACGGACAAAAATACTTAACTTCGCATTTTCTGTGTTGTCACAACTTTCATCCAACGCTAAAGAAAAGAATTTGCAGGATTTTAATCCACTTATAATTTGGGAAACAACATCCTGGCCCATATCATCTATACGGCGCATGACTGTATTTCGGTATAATGCAATATTATCGACCATATTTTTGATCTTTACATCTCCCACATTTTTAGCAAATATTGCCAGACTATTTTTAATTATCTCCTCTCCATCAGAGTAGGCTTTTTTCTTCCGGGCTAACAGCAGAGAAAGTTCATATGATGTTTTAACCATAGTTTCCATTTCATCACTTCTCTTCTGAAACAGTGACTGTTGGCTGGCTAGAGTTTTCTTTTTTTTTTTCAATAAAGTCGGCTCGCAAATGTGAACCAATAGGATATTTGTTGCTGAAGTCCTTATGCAGTTGTTTATAATGTCGTTCCAGGTTAAATTTTTTCGGAACTGCTACAGACAATCCACATATCAAACAAACAGGCTTTGAAGTATTACGATTAGTAAATAAAAATTGTTCTTCCCAAGCAGGTTGAAAAACGCGAATTGCAATATCATCTTCGTATTTTCGTTTTGAAGTCGAAGGCTTACTCGTGGACATATCGAACAAATACTTAAAATACTTCTTAAAATTTTAAAGAAACAATGCGCGATGACAAAATGTGCACATACAACGGGGCAGTTTAAAATAAACTAAGCAAGGGTAACGCAGTCCTATTGCACATTACGACAGCTAGGATCACGTGCACCAATCGCAGCAATATCGCTCGCCAGAGGATGCAATGATGCCGCATCTATCGTAACTGCCGTAAACCTACCAAGTTTCTTCTTATTATTTTTTGTTTTTCAAGTTTTAATTTTTTTGAAAGTGTTTTAATCCAAAACGCTACGCGTGCCACTGATAGGACTCAATCGTGCCACAGAGTGGCACGCGTGCCGCGGGTTGGCCATCCCTGGTGTAGACGTTTTCAGAAATGGCAGATATGCATTTAATTCTGGGTAAGTTTGAGCAGGCTAAATTAGGGTTTTAGAAATTATAAGTAATTTGGTAATTACAGGTGAATGCCAAGGGAATAAATAGTGCAGCAGCTGCAAGGCGTTATGCAGAACAATATACTAATCGAAATACACCAGGCAGACGATTATTTCTTCCCATTAATCGTCGTTTACGAGTGACAGGCACATTGCGACCGCAACTTGTTGGTAATAATGGTCGACCAAAAGTAGATACAAACGATGAAGAGATTTAGGAAGCAATTGAACAAATCCCTGGAAGCAGTATACGAGTAGTAGCGGCTCAATTAGATGTTTCTCACATGATGATTTGGAAAAGATTCAAGGAACAGCAGTTTCATCCTTATTACTTAACACCCGTTCAAGAATTACTGGATAAATATTATCCTAAAAGAACGGGTTTTGCGATTGGTTTTTAACGGAAAACACACAAAATATCAATTTTATTAATCATGTTTTTTTTACCGACGAAGCTACCTTTAACAGAAATGGCATTACGAACAATCATAACACGCACATCTGGGCTGAAGAAAACCCATACGAACAAAAGACTCTTATCCCCAAAGAAATTTTAGGGCGTAGGAAATTTCGACACTAAGCAGGTAGCGACTAAAATTTAATGGCCATTTTCGACACCAGCCCCAATTCCCGTTTTTATCTTACAGGTATATTCGACACCAAATAAATATAGCTGCGACATAAATAAAATACCATAATTAATTAATTTATTTATTTTAATAAAAGTAAAGTGACGGAAGTCACTTCCGTCTTAACCTGCCAAGATTGTCATTTCAATCAGTTGCTTTGACAAAGTCCTCGTAGACATACCGTCTCAGGACTCGTAACTAATGTAGAGTCATATGTCGCCCTGTTACCAATCCAATGGTAACTTTAACATCTTAACTGTAAATTAGACATAATGTAAATCAAATCTTATTTAATAATTTTTAAAGGGTTTTTACCCACATATTTAGTGGCTACATCCATGTATTAACTTGTAAGTATTAACCACACTTTTACATTAACCTTAGTCAAAACTTAAATCTTTTCATGTTCTTTTTAATTAAGTGGTTAAATACTATTTTAGGACACTGATGATGGAATATTTATTCCGAAAACGTTTTGTCAATGCAACATAGCCCAACTGGGTTTTTTATATACCTTTTTATAAAGGATTTTATTCAAAATTTGATAATTGAAATGTTTCAAAAATCTTGGACCTTAATAAAGAAAATAAATTTTTGTATGTCATTCACAATTTGTCCTTTAACAAACAGTATGCTAAAGGAACATAATGTCCATTTTCCAAGCCATGTATAGTAAATAATTGTAGAAAATATTTGGTACTGTATGAAAATGTACCATCCATATACAAAGTTTTTAATTTACACAACAAAAGAATATTTGTCTCGCATGAAAATACAATTACATTTAATTCAGGATAGATTTAAAAACAAAAAACTTTCATTGCGACAGGTTTTAGGAGAATAATTATTACTAACCGCGTTATGGACTTCTGATATGCTTCCATCGCCGCTAATTACCTACCTACCTGCTTTACGCCGCGGTGTCGACATTTCCTATAATAAAATTTGACCCTTCGATTACCCCAGGTACAAAGACAATTTGGTGTCGAAAGTTCGCCCGCCGAAATTTTAAAGTCAATGTTTGGGCAGGAATTGTGGATAATAACCTGATAGGTCCAGTATTTCTTCCAAACAATTTAAAGGGTGAAAATTATTTCCGAACTGGGACTAATTATTTACAAAACAAAAATTCTTTTTAATATACAGGTTTAATATAAGGAAATTATATAAATAATAAATAATAGAAATATTTGTATTATTAATTTTGTAAATTCCAATTTGACAGCTGAATATACGAACCCATTTATAATTTACTTGATGTTATCTTTACAAGGACAACTGGCATCCAAGGGACACAAATAACTGAAACACATAGATCACTATCGACACTACCCAACTTTTCAGACCACTTGACACTACAAAATCAAAAATTTAAACACAACAAAGTTTTAGTTTTATATCAACGTTAAATCGATCGATTCTTTGAAAGAAGTCGTCGTTTTATCGAATCGGATTTAATACTGATGTAACTCTATTTATTTCTACCAAAATTATCTCAATTATCGATACATGTTGACGATATAATCGCAACTGATTAAGTTTATCAACACTGCAGGTGCGGACTTGTTGCATAATTTAAAACGAGTCCATAGATTCGACTACAATTGAATTAATGTTTATTTTATGTGTTTATTGCCTCCAGTACAGGACAAGTTAAAAATTATTGTGTGAGTTCCACAATTTCAGAAAGTGTCAACAGGACCGGCTTGGTATATTTGACTCACACGTAAATTATACTCATATACTCATAATTAAAGCTCGGGTTATAGGCAAAATGCCTTTTTTGCCTATTTTGGCTATTATAATTGTTTTTTGCACTTTTTGCCTTTTTTCGTAAATTCCGCCTATTTGTGCCTTTTTTAAAATTTCATGGTACTACCCATGATATTATTTTATTACTAAACCATTCTATAATAAAATTTTGGGTTAATAATAAAATATCAATGGTTTGTTTATATAACAGATTTCTAGGAAAATGTACCTGATCGAGACTTGAGGGTTAACTATTTGGAAATCCCTAAGCTTTATTAGTTTATTATCAGTTGTACAGTCGGTTACTGTATTAGAGGTTAGTCACAAATTGCTATATCCTAGTTTAGTTTTGTTGCGTATACCGAAAAGCAAAGAACACGTTTTAAAACGTTTTAGACATTTGTGTAAAAAGATGACATCTAAATTAAGGCTATGGATCGCACATTATTCGGAACTTTCTCTAGAAGGAGATGGAGCATTTTGTAAACCATGCGGCAAATCGGTAAGTTTTATTTTTTCTCTTTTTTTCTCGTCCCACAACATAACTAAATTCTAAAGCGGTTTTAGAATTCTAATTATTTTTTTTAATTCTCAGATTTTAAGTAGAAAAAAGTACTTTATTGACCAGCATTGTGGAACCCCACTTCATAAACGTAATTTGGAAAAATTAAATTCCCCTAAGTTAGCCCAAATATCTCTGCGGGATAGTTTAAGCAGTTCAAAAAAACGGAGGAAGACGCATTTACATTTGATTTATGCCAGATGATGATTGCATCCCACATTCCTCTATATAAAGTTAATAACCCTAGTTTTAAATGCTTTTTCGAAAAATATCTTAATAAATCCTTACAGGACGAGAGTACATTGAGAAAACATACTGTGGAAAAATGTTGTATCGAATGTATTTCAAAAATTAAGCGGGAGTTAGAGGGCAATTTTTTGTATATTATCGTGGATGAAACGACAGATGTATGCGGCAGGTATATAGCTAATTTAATGATTGGAATTTTGAACGAAAACTTTGCGAGAAAACCTTATTTAGTTGCCGTTAAAGAATTGGAAAAAACAAACAATTTAACAATAAGTCGATTTATACAAGATAGTTTAACAAACCTCTTTTTACCCAACGCTATACCAGTGAATAAAATAGTTTTAATGTTTTCAGATGCTGCGGCATATATGTTAAAAGCTGCTGTTAATTTAAAGATTTTTTATCCTAATTTAATTCATTGCACTTGTGTAGCCCACGGGGTAAATAGAATTGCTGAAAAAATAAGAAATCTGTTTCCGTTGGTAAATAATTTTATAAATTTTATGAAAAAAGTTTTTGTAAAGGCTCCGTTGAGGGTGCGAATATATAAAGAAAGACTTCCCGGTGTCCCTTGGCCACCTCAACCAGTAATTACAAGGTGGGGAACCTGGCTCGAAGCAGTTTTTTTTTACTTTGAACACTGCAATGAAATAGGATTAGTTATGTCAGAATTTGATGATGATATTTCCGAAGCCATTCGAGAAGCAAAAAAATATTATCCCAAATTGAAACAGGAACTCGCTTATATCAATGACAATAATTATAAATTAATAGTTACCACAATTACCTTATTAGAAAAACAAGAGATAAATTTATGTGAGTCAGTAAAATTAATAGATAATTTAAAGACGAAAATTAAATCGGCACCTGGAAGTAACGGTCAATTAATTTAAAAAAAATGAAATATGTTTTCGACAAGAATGAAGCTTTTTCGTTTTTATCTAATGTTGCTTAAGTTTTGAATGGGACATTTTCCGAGGAATTTCAAATTATGCCAGATTTATTATCCGCTCTAAAATATGCTCCAATTACATCTGTCGATGTCGAACGTTCGTTTTCAATGTACAAATTAATTTTAAGTGATCGAAGACATAGTTTTAAGAACGAAAATATTGAAAAACATTTAGTTGTTTCTATTAATGATAAAATTTTAAGTGGTTACAATGTTTAATTATTAATTTACAGTTATTTAGTTACTAGTTTATTTATACTAATGTTATGATTATGATGTGTAAATATACCTGCCTTAAGTTAATATTACGTTAATTCACTTTGTACAATAAATAATAAGTTATATACCTTTATTGCCTATATTTTGCCTAAATGTTAATATTCCTGCCTTTTTTAATAAAAATCTTTGCCTATATAGGAGCCTTTTTCTTCAATTTTTATTGCCTATAAATCCGAGCTTTACTCATCATAATACTCATATACTGGAATAAATTCATGTTTTCGAGAATATTCGAGCAAATCCCGAATCTGGTCGATTTTTATTTTTAAATTATGATTGTTTGACATATATCGAATATCAGTGACGTTAGCCATGTGGACGTGATTATGTAATCGATAATTTTTTTAAATGAGAAGAGGGGTCGTATCCTAGCTGATTT
Source organism: Diabrotica undecimpunctata (assembly GCF_040954645.1). Taxonomy (NCBI): domain Eukaryota; kingdom Metazoa; phylum Arthropoda; class Insecta; order Coleoptera; family Chrysomelidae; genus Diabrotica; species Diabrotica undecimpunctata. The sequence continues at coordinate 19,142,622 of NC_092812.1, forward strand.
GAGAGATATTTTATTCTTTATTAAGTGATCTAAACATTAACATAATTATTTATACAGGGTGACAAAAAATAGTTCATTTTTAGATTAAATTAATTTACAAAATAAGAAGTATGTATTTAATTCAACTAGATTTTACTACTGTCAGGAAACAGAAAAAATGTATATTTGATAAAAAAAAAACCTGTCTCTTGGCAGTAATTGAACCGATGAAGACGATTTTCTCGAACATTGTCGATAATTCCTGGAGTTTTTGTGGTCTATTGGTAATTTAGATCATCTTCATTAATTTTGTAACGTTATAACGTCACATATATGCTATTGTTCTTTAAATAGTTATTTTATTTCAATTTCTTTCGATTTTATTAATTTATTAACTTTATCTTTCATTTTACTATTTTTATTTTATAAATAGTTGGCGCTCAACGACCTTCATCGACTTAAATTAATTTTGGTTAAAATTTATTGTTAAAAGATATTCGTTATAACAATAATACATAAATATTTGGTTAGAATAAATAAAAAAATGCTGGTCATTTCATAACATTTTCTACTAATAATAAAAATAGAAAAGTAAAATTTTGCAAAATAAAAATTTATTTTAAATTTTTCGGTAAAATGAACAATTCAGAAATTAAGTAAACGTGTTTTTATGATTTATGCCACGACATATTCTAAATTAAAAAAAAGCATTAATTTTCATTGAAACCGGAGATATTGCGACGGCTTATTTTGAAATTCTTTCAAGTTCCTAATGTTTATAAACAAAGCTTCAGTGATTGTTTGAAACAAAAGGGTTAACTCGGGTTCTAAGGATAGTAGGAAATTGTATCAATTTTTACAATTCATGTAAAATGCTTGTTTATTTCCAATAAAAAAAATTAACTTTATACTTGATCCATCTGGATTCTTTTAAATGATTATAAGCTTAAAATTACTTTTGTAAACCTATTTTACAATATTTAGGTTATACTATAAACTTAAATCAAGAAAAGTAATTTTATTGTTTTCTTCTTGTTCATAAGTTAATTGACTGTTATTAAGGAAATTATTGAACATTTAAAGAGTATAATCGATTTCATGATCCAGAATGCAGAGTAAGCAGTCATCAACATATCGTTTGTAGAAATTGAAGTACAAATACATTTATAACAGCAATAACCGACTGATAACAACTAACTGGTTTACAAAAGATGTTTAGTCCGCAAGACATCTAAATTTTAATACCAACGCACCTACAGTCCATCTAATTTAAAAACCGTTGCACGTCATTATCTACGCCAGAGATCGAAGTTGACATAGTTGCCAAAGTATAAAAAAATCCTGAATCCATTTTAAATCAAATAGGTCACATAATTATTGCAAAAGTGTACAACAACAGTATACAACAAAATAAATTAATATTTAATGTAAATAAATAGAAACAAAACAAGAGTTAAAAAATAATCTTGTTAAAAACAATTTGAGCCGCTTTTTTAAAAAACAACATAGTTTAATTAATAGTAAATAATAAAAACAAAACTAAAGTGTCAACACCGCAACTGTCAAATAAATGTTACCAATTTATGCCAAAATTTCACCTTCGTTCGATTACAATTACAGTGTGTTCCGAACAAATGTTCTTCTTAAAAACGGTTTATAATGCATTTATACAAATTAAATAAAACATATTATTGTGTATTTCTTTAAGTTAACATTAATAGAAATCTTTAAATATTATTTCTACGCGTATATAATAAAATATGTCCAGTGACTGTAATGCCAGTGTACTCGGCAAAGTGATTCTAAAAAAGAACACACCTACCGCCTAAATATTTCGTGTTGGTATCATGTGACGTCACGGGCTATGACGCCGAAGACGTGCAACGGTTTGTAAATTAGATGGACTGTATAACCCATAAAAAAAGTGTTGTATTCAGTCTTACTGAGAGAACACTTGAGTTATCTAACCCACAATACTATTCCGAGAAACTGAAAAAAGTTAAAGATATCCTAGAAAAATATAATTTTCCACCAGAATTTTACAATCATGTAATTAAAAATATAAGTTGCATTATTAGAAATCAATCGAATTTCAATACCAATCCACAACACCAATCCACCAACAGATCTAAACCGTACCTAGCAATAATAAAAGCAATATCACTAAATTAAACAAACACTATATATAGTCCGGTAAAATAAGGATGCAACCTCGGAATGAAAGATAATACGCTGAAAATTTGCATACGTCTTTATTTTGATGGTATAAAACTTACCTCAAAAGTCTCATATAATCACGTGTAAAGATATTTAAGGTCAAAGGTCACGAAAATGAGTTTTCTGCCAATATCTCGTTTCCCTTACACTTTATGACATTTAAGGTGGTAAGAAAAATTGTAGAATGGAAAATTCTCTTCAATTTTTGTGTCGAGTACTTTTATGTACCTTCAACTCTTCTTAAGATAGAGCGCAAAGAGTGGGGGACCGCTTACCTGTGTATACGGTAACGCGAAGTCAGCCAGTAGGATTCAATAAATAATAAGTTATATAGTTAATTATTCACTTAAAATACTATTATTATCATTAAATTTTTATTATTTATTATTTAATAAACTATATAGATATTAATTATAAAATATATATTTTTTATATAATATTTATTTTATTTTTAACAAACATACAATATTAAATGAAATATTTCAAATGAACTTTAATGATATTTTTAACAGATGTATGTACGATAAATTAAGATCAAGTGCAGAATTCAACAATAATTATTTTTATATTTAATTAAATACTGAAAAAATCATATTTATTATTTTTTTAAATTATATATTTATTTATTAATCCAATAATCGATTTATTAAAGTTACAAATATAATATATATTCTTTTATTGTGTATGGTTATTATTTTTGTATTAATTTTCTTCTTCATCGTCTTCTTCTTCTTCTTCTTCTTCCTCTGACTGCTCAATATCGGATCCATCATCATCATTTTCGTTTATTAAAGTATCAGAATAAAAATATTCAAGAATATCAAGTGCATATTCACTTTCTTGATTGAAATCATCTGAAGTTGATGAAGCGTTTAGACATGATTGTCCATTACACTGCCCACAAATTAAAGTACATTGCAATCCTGATTTCCTGCATCCGCAATTAGAACCACAACCTTTCTTGCAATTGCAAAATATTGTATTCAGCAGTTCTTCTGGTTCTAGCGGTAATAATGTTGTTATTGGTTCCAGAAATTCATTTTGCATTACCCAGCCGAATTCTTGGGGTTCTAAATCATTTCCCAACCAAATTTGGGTCTGATAATAGACACGAATGATATGCTGACGAGCTGCTGCACTTGAAGGTGGAAGACTTGATAACTGCACTGGTTTGTTGAGTCTTGTTGATTTGATGAACTGGGTGTATCGAAAAGAGTCTATATCGTCTTCTGATGTTGGAGCATTATACGCTGCTAAGAAAATACGTAGGTACTCCATTTTCAAATAATTCTTGTACAGAGCAGGTTTTTTGTTGAAATAGTTGAGGTGACTGATGTAAATAATGATTTTTTTCGAACATTTTAATAAAACGATATTTTACCTTTCCTATAAATCGCAGAAGTCGTATCACATCCACTAAACGCGTGTAAAAATAAGATGTGTTTCTTAGAATGAGGGTATTTATCAAAACTTTTCGATGAATATAATTTTGTCTCCGCATTACCCTTACCAATTTTTTTTTTTAATTTCTTGTTGATGTGATTGAGCTTGTACTATCAAGATAACTAGCAAATCAATATCTTCTCCTACAATGACGGAAGTTTTTCCTACATGTTCAGACTCTGCAATAGCTGTTTCTACAATGAGAACATCAGCATCATCTCTGGCTTGTTTTGTAGTGATATTAACAGCTTTTAATTTGTCGATAAGCATGTCTATAAAGATTTTTTTATTAGATGTGTTCGATAAAAATTGTTCTTGGCTGATAGGCACATTCATTATTTCATCAAAACGGAGTTCGTAAGATTTTGAAATACCGGCAGTTCTTCTTAGTTGTTCCATTGCTTTAATGTTCTTAGTGTAGTCTAAGTGCGTATATACATAGAAGTCACAAACTCATTCGCCACGGTGTGTAGAAAGTCATATTAAAAAAAAACCGGTTAGGTCATATATAACAAAGGAGCATCTGCTACAGCTTCGCAGAAACAGCAACCGCCGTACAAGAGATTTGTATTTCGAGATATAATTTTCGTAGTAATATGGACGAAAAGTATTTTATTTAATATTGTATGTTTGTTAAAAATAAAATAAATATTATATAAAAAATATATATTTTATAATTAATATCTATAAATATAGTTTATTAAATAATAAATAATAAAAATTTAATGATAATAATAGTATTTTAAGTGAATAATTAACTATATAACTTATTATTTATTGAATCCTACTGGCTGACTTCGCGTTACCGTATACACAGGTAAGCGGTCCCCCACTCTTTGCGCTCTATCTTAAGAAGGGTTGAAGGTACATAAAAGTACTTGAGACAAAAATTGAAGAGAATTTTCCATTCTACAATTTTTCTTATCACCTTAAATGTCATAAAGTGTAAGGGAAACGAGATATTTGCAGAAAACTCATGTTCGTGACCTTTGACCTTAAATATTTTAAGTCGCGGACACGTGATGATATGAGACTTTTGAGGTAAGTTTTATACCATCAAAATAAAGACGTATGCAAATTTTCAGCTTATTATTTTTCATTCCGAGGTTTGCCCCCTTTTTTGCCTTATTTTACTGGATTAATATCCTTACCATACATTAATGGATTATCTGAACAAATGTACAAAATGTTGGCAAAATATAATATTAATGTTGGACATAAACTTTTAAAAACATCTGGAAAATAGATTTTAAAATTAAAATTTAATTTATCACTCGGATGTTTTTTATAAAATAAATTGTGAAGACTGCAATTTAACATCTATTGGGCAAACACACCAGTATCTACATAGGAGGGTTGTTGCGGACAAACATAGTGCATAAACGAACAAATTAACCCCTTACCGCATAGTGGGTCATATATGGCACAATACTTAGTTTTATACCTAACCGTTAGAGATCGAATCTTATTTTAAAGTATTTATGCATGACACGTCCATATAGAGCACATATTTCGTATAAACGGTAATGAAGCGCCATCTTAATGCAGCAAAGTGAACTTTTATGAAAATTTGCAAATGGCCACGGTCTGGCAGCTGCTCATAAGAATTCTGCAATTTGGTATTCAATTATCGAAGTTTCTACTGAATATTTTTGTACAAAAAAATAGCGATATCAAAGAGAGACTTTTAAGAAAGAATTTCTGTAAGTATTTTCACGTATTTCTTTATATTTTGGTATTTTTTGATCAAAAATATGCTTGTGCCATATATGCCACAATATGCACTGTCGTGCAAAACTCTCTTTCATATATGGTACAATATGCGTTCTGAACTAGGTTTTACTATTTTTTTATTTCAGACAATGGATCCAAAAAAGTTTTATGGTGAAACTCTTGTGGTTGTGGACATACGAGATGGTAGTGAAGACGAAGGGCTATCAGATGATGTAATTTCTCCTATTATATACGTCCCAGAGTCAGACTATAAAGATGATATAATAGATAATAATGAATAAGATATTATTATTCCAGAAACGGATTTAGAAAGCAGTTCGGATAGCGAAGGTGATATTTCTTTGGACGAATTACGACGTAATCTAATAAAGAATAGAAACAAAAACCATCCAACTTGGAAAGAAGGAAATTTGGTGACATCAGATGATGATATGATTTCTCGGCTCTACTGACCTACCACCTGAATTGCAACAAGCGGATTCCCCTTACGCAAACTTTCTGAAAAACTGAAACTTGAAATTTCTGAAAATGAGCTAGAACAGTTCTTAGGAACCTATATTTATATGTTAATACTGCAATTGCCAAATGCTAAGGGAAGATGCTAATGCGATGGGAAGAAATAAAACGCTTTTTACATTTTGCGAACAATAACACTGCTATTGCTGCCGGTAATCCTGGTCATGATAAACTTTTTAAAATCAGACCGCTACTAAATAAACTAACGAATCAGTTACTAAAAGTTTTGAAAGTGTAATTTTTAGCCATAGATGAGCAGATAATTCCAACAAAGACGCGTCCATCTATAAAACAATATAATCCGCAAAAACCCCACAAATGGAGATATAAGGCGTTTGTTCTTAGTGGTGTCAGCGGATTTTTCTACGAATATGAAATTTTGTAGGAAGCCAAACTAATGTTGTACCCGATGGTTTTCCTGATTTTGGAATAAGTTCAAATGTGGTTCTTCGACTAACACAAATAGAACCAAGACTTATAAATCACAAAATATTGTTTGATAATTGTTTCAACAACGTCCCATTGCAAATTTATCTAAGGAAACAGGGTATGTTACCACTATTTTAGAAATATCCACCTATAGGCCAGTAAATGAACGTGAAATACACTGTGAATATCCGTGTCACCACCGAATTGCATAAAAATTTTTATTTAGGTTCTACTTTTGGACCTGTGCCGTTGGTCGCTTTTTATTTTCTAGGGGTTAAAACTACTCCTATTAGAAAAAAATCGTATAATTGTAAATTAAAGCGAGTAATTTATTTAAATCATCTTTTAATGAAGTGAATGAATGTCAATTAACATTAAACAACAAGATTTTATCACAGTTTAACCCATCAATCTTACCCCCTAGATTAGTTATAACTAAAACAATGTCATTGAATACCTTGTCTCCACTGATTTGCATGGAAATTTGGATTTAGGTTATACTTCCCCTAAATACTTATAAACTTATCTTCAAAATAAACAGAATGGCTATTTTCTAGAGAATGCTTGGCTAAGACTGTTATGTTTAACCCCTTACTGCATGTTTTTTTATTTTTTATAAAAAAAATCTATGATTACAAACTTAACTTGCAAGATTACGGTAAGAATATAAAAAAAAATCCTACTTGGTTAGTTTTTTGTATTTTTTTATATTTTTTTGCATATTTGCATCTTTACCTTTCACTACACCATAATGGAAAATGGCCATATCCATCTGTTCATACATCTTGCATTGGAATGTCGGTTGCTGGACCCCTTCTTTTCTTGTTTTGTAAATTTTCCATAGCTCCACACGGACGACCCCTTTTTGTAGTAAAACAAGCTTTATTAACTTTGCATAAACACTTTGCTACTGCCATTTTGAAATCTGCCAGAGCTACATTATTATGCTCATTGTCATTTCTTCTCCAAAGAAGCCACGCATTGACAGTCATCAAATCAATAATATGGAAAAATATATGCATGTACCATTTTTTGGATTTGTTTGATCCTATAACCATACCTGTACAATCGAATAACTTATAGGACGGACGTTCATAATCTTAATCTTAGACACAAGAATACCCTCACTTTACCTAAACATACAACATCCTTTTTTAAACGTTCATTTTCATATTCAATTACTTGCAATATTAACAGTTTGTCCTACAACATTAAAAATCTGTCTAGAGTCAAGTTCAAGAGATTAATTTATGAGCAGTTGTTGGCTGAACAGTAATTTAAAAATTTAAGAATAAAAAAAAATAAATAGTTTATAATTTATAAATTTAATATGTACTTAATATTTTTATGTTTTATTGTAAATACAATTTCATTATTTAGAAATAGTCCATCTATCCTATTTTCGGGGGGTTAGGTGGAAGAGCAGTTGTGTGCCGCTGTTGCACAGTGGTACACAAACTGAATCTACTGATATTATATTTCATTGTAAAGAAAATTTAATCTGTTGTTAATAAAGACATTTATTATTATTATTATTATTATAATATCCCAGCATTGAATCCAGGAGATCTACTCTCCCATATACTTGTAGATCCTTACAGCTTTTGGACATGGAACCATTATATGTCTTATCCTTTTTCGAAAAACGCTTTTGGCATATTCTCAGCATATGTTGATAAAATGTTTACTAAGTTGTTGTCATACCATTTAACCACAGATATTTTTGTACCATCAGTTGTGGCGACTTTCTCTACCCCTCTGCTGTTCTCTTTTAATTCAGCCTATTTTGACATATTACTGTTTGGCACTTTGTTTATTCTAACTGTTCCTAAAAGTCTCATATACTGAAGACGTGTTCGATTATTTCGTCGTTAATTACCATTGTGCATCATTTGGGTTCTCTTAGTATCACTAAACAATTCGTCTTAGATGTAGATAGCTGTTTCCAATGTTTTGTACCATTCGCTATATGTTATCGTCGTTAGCTGAGATCAGGATTACGTCGACTGTACTTTTATTTATTTTTTGCCAAGCTTGTATCCTTGTCCTGCCTTTTTACTTTTTGGTTTGATTCTGTCTGTTACTAAGTTGAAGAGTATTAAAGGTTGTTGGTGTTGTACCACTCTATTGAACTGGTTTTAGAATAGGAAGAGGCAGAACAAGGTTCATAATACACTTAACAAGAACATTTTTGTTTTAAGATGATGCCAATTTAATATTATGTCAAGTCAATATGTCGCCAATTTCTAGCTGTTGCTGTTTATTATTTTTAAATATTAATTCCACTGCTTCTATGAACATTTTAATAAAAAAATATGTTATTTACCTTATTTCTGTTTCTTTGCTGAGTAAACTTATAATTTAGGCAATATTTAATAAATATTTTTAATATTTTTTTACAGTTATTATACTCGCCAATGCATCCATTAATCCCGAACGAATAGAACACATCGTTTAGATTAGATAAATATCGAATGTCAATAAAAACTAATCATATCTTCTATTCGGCATCCCGGCTCGTTCTAAAATACCTTATACAGCGGCTAAATTAATATCAGTTCTCGCATCGAATATCCTCTTTGTAATGTAATGGCTTAAAGTCCAAATTTGTAAATTCACTGTTAGTTTTCCTGTAAGCCTTTACCGGCATCTGGTCATGACATGTGCTACTACATTGCCGCGGTCGGTTAGGTTGTTTAGATCTCGGTTAATAGGTTTGTAAAGTAAACATCACCTTTTTACTGCAAATCAATCAGCTACTAATGATTTCTTTTGAAATCCTTTCACCAATATTTTATAAACTTTGGAACTGTTAAATTAAGCAATTTAAAGTAAAATACTGAAAAGAAAATTAGGTTTTTATTTTAGTCCATGTTATGAGACCGCTCCCATAAGCTTCTGATTCGGTTTCTTTAAAAACTCTACTTTAAACAAATCTGAAGGGTGCCGAATTAAATTTTTGGAAAACACACTCCTAAAATCACCTTTTGTGCTTCGGAAAACATGTTTGTAGGTTTTTTGTGCAATTTTAAACAAAAAAAGGTATCTTCACATTTTTCTCTAAAATTGATAGTTTTCGAGTTATAAGTGATTTAAAATCTGAAAAATGCGAAAATACGCATTTTCGAGGCTTGAATTTGTTTAAAAAAATTGTTGCCCAAAACAACTTCTGCCCAAAAGTTTTGCCCGGCACTTTTCAGATTTGTTTAAAGGAGACATTTTTAAACCAAAATCTGCAAAGAAACATAATCAGAAACATTATTCCTACGAGAGCGGTCTCACAACATGGACTATTTGGAACAGTAAACTATAGGCATAATTTACATGCTTTACTAAATATACATGAGTTCAAGTTATATGACAATCCCTTTCTAACTAATTTTTGGAGCAGTCTAATGCCTCAACGTTTTAGCGGTGTTTCAACAAAATTAGGGTTAAAATCAAAAAAGCGTATTTTCATGGTCGGTTTATGTGATAACCATCAATTAACTGAAATTTTAGTTTGTCATCTAATATTTTTCAGGGGGATAAAGGGGTAAAGAGGATAAAAGAGGGTTTGGCGTTGGGTTAACTACCCAACCCTTTAAAAAACCATTTGTTATGAGAGCTACAAAGAAAGAAACCGGTCTCTCTATGTCTAACCTACGACGAACTCGCAAACGAACCAAGGATAATGATTTAAAAATTTGCACGTGGAACGTAAGAAGTCTTTATCAGCCTGGAGCCAGAGCTCTGCTCATACAAGCAATGAATAAAGCAGATATCATTGCTTTACAAGAAATGAGGTGGACTAGCTCAGGCATCATGGAAAAAAATAACTGCACTATTTACTACAGTGTACATGTACATCCTACCCGACACGAATGTGGTACCTGATTAGCAGCAAGGTCAAACATAATATTAGCATTATTAGCATCCATGCTCCAACGGAAAAAACAGGATGATGAAAAAGACATGTTCTATGAGACACTAGACCGAGAGTACGATGAGTGCCCAAAAATGACATCAAAATAATAGCAGGAGACTTTAATGCCAAAGTCGGAAAAGAGAATACATTTTCGCCCACCATCAGAAAAGAGAGCCTACACGTAGAATCTAACGATAAAGTTCTTAGAATCATAAACTTTGCGATGTCTAAGAACATGGTAATAGCTAAGACACAATTTCACCATAAAGATATACATAAGGGAACTTGGACATCCCCTGATAATGAAACGATTAACCAAACATATCATATAATCATTGATGCAAGACATTATTGATAATAACTTATGATTATAGTAACTTATTAGATGTTAGGTCTTTTAGAAGAGCAAACATAGATAGTGATCACTATTTAGTTAAAGCACGATTTAGAGAGAGAATATCCAATTTAAAAAAGGAGATCGGAAAAAGGAGAGAAAAAATCGACATTAATAAACTAAAAGATCCCGATACATTGCAAATGTATACAGACAGCAAATAGAAGATCAAATAAGGACAGAAAACTTAGAAGAAGAAGAAGACATTAACAAACTATGGGCAAATATACGAGATATTGTGTTACAGAAATCCGTTGAAATATTGGGCAAAACCAAGTCAGAAAAAAGAAATCATTAGTTTGATCATGAGTGCGAACTGGCCAAAAATAAAAAGAAGGCAGCATATAAAGAAAAAAAAGGAGAGTATAGACGTCTTAGAAGAGAGGAAAAATGTATCCATCGAAGTAAGAAGAGGGAATACGAACAGAACAATCTCAATGAATGTCAAATGCCATCCTAAAACTCAAAGACAATAAAGCCATAGGAGTCGATAAAATCTGCATTGAAATCTGATAGTGGGGAACGTGCATTATACAGATTGAACGAATTTAAAACGGAACATACGAAATCAATGTATTTCGGCTCAACTCCGCTCTAGGTGGTTGGCCAACAAAAGGTTGTCAAATAATTATATTATAAAAATCCAATACTTCAGCGGGCTGCTGGATTCGGAACTCATTCAAGAACAAGTCAAAACTCCACCCAAATAGGTTGCCTAGAATCACTGAAAAAACTAGACTAAACAAGCAGTTATTATGCTGTCAAACCACTTATCGCTTATCCTTATAGTCCAAGAGATAGAGCCGAAATTTTGAACTGATCAGTAATATGACATTTCTCTATTGGAATATATTCATTGTAACTGGGTTAAGACTTTGCCTTACAGGCGGACGCCCCTCGTGGTACAGGGGGTGGCTATACAGGGATGAAGTTAAAATTTTTTTCGGAAAAATTAACGATCGATAATATGGCTGAAAATTTGCCCAGAGTAAGATCTTGGTATAACTAGACGAAATCCCAAAGGGCGGACGCGAGAGTGGATACATAAGGGGTGGCGGACAGGGGTGAAGTTGCAATTTTTTGGGGAAAAATTAACGATAAGTAATATGTCCGCCATGGCTCATTATTTAGCCCCTAAAAACTTTAAATCCAAAAGGACGGACAGCTGGGTTGGTACAGAGAGCCACAAAACGGGGTCAAATGTACCACTTGCCTGCGCATTTTAGGTCTTGGTAACAATTTTCAAACTGATTTTATTATGATATTTTTATACCGATTGATTTGAAAATTTGTATGCTCACTTCTGTTACTATTCTGAGAAGCGTCAAGTAGAGTTTTCCTCAAAATTTAAAAAAAAAAATTTCCGTAAATGAAAATTTTCGTAATTTTTTGAGGTAAAATCTAATTTGTAGAATCCTTTTAATTTTCTGTAAGTTATACCATGATTTTTTTCCAAAAATTTTCAAACGATTTTTCCGATAAGAAAAAAAAATTTAGAAAAACTTTTCTAAAACATTTTATAAACCTTTACGTCATCGTCTGAATCTTTTATAGAATATTTTGTAGTTTTAAAATGATATTATGATAATGTTTTTTTTTTTCAAACTAAAGTCATATTTACTTTACAAATCACATTTTTTTCTTAAATACAAATATTTTACGAATTAATTTTTAATTGAATAGATGTTTGATATTTGATATTTTATTAAATTGAAGTAATTTTATAATGTTAACTATTAAATATTTTTGGTATAACAAATAGTAATTTTACTTATTTTTTATTACAATAAAAAGGTTTTTAAATTTATATTGCATAAATAATGATTGTTCAGATATAAGAAAAATTTGATTTATTATTACATTAATAATCAAATACAAAATATATTATTTCTATTTATCAATAGGTAAAATTCAGTTTGTAGAATTCCTTTAACATTTTACAAAAAATTATTAATAAAAATCAATTTAATAGTGGAATTATCAATTTTTTAAGTTTTGAAATTTACTTTGTAGATATTTTCAATATTTTTTTTAACTTTCAAATTGATTGAATTTTTTTTCATTAGTTAATTATAATTTTATAAATTCTGTTTGGACATTAACTTTGCATCATTATTATTTTAAAAAAATAAAATAATAATGATGTGCGTTCATTTAGATCAGTAATTCTAGACGCATGCGCTAAATGTAATAAGTATCAAGATGCTTTTTTTCAACTTGGTGAAACTGACTTCGATTGTAATGAAGTTTTTGAAACCTTAGTCACTTATATGGAACAGGACTGACGAGAACAATTCCAAAAAGAAAAGTAAACGATGTCAGATTTTTACTATTTAACCGGCAGTATAAGTTGCATGATGTGAACGAGCCTTAAAAAAAAACTAAAAAATTTCGATGCTTCAAGCTTACCACCATGTCAAGATGAATTACACCAACATCTACTGCGAACTCATTATATTTCAAATATTTGGACAAATGCTCATAAAAAAGTACCAACAGAATTGATTGTTGAAGAACATGGTTGGGAGTTTGAAGATGAAACATATAAATTCAAATGGTTTAGTGGACCTCAGATGCCAGAATCAGTTCGAGAAGTAGTGATTGAAAATGAAGCAGATAATGAATGTGATATTATTAAAAGTGAAAGTGACGAAGATGATGAATGTGATAACATCAATGAGAGTGAGAAAAATGACGAAGTTTTTCTAAATTTTTTTTTCTTATCGGAAAAATCGTTTTCCTTTTCAGAATAGTAACAGAAGTGAGCATACAAATTTTCAAATCAATCGGTATAAAAATATCATAATAAAATCAGTTTGAAAATTGTTACCGAGACCTAAAATGCGCAGGCAAGTGGTACATTTGACCCCGTTTTATGGCTCTCTGTACCAACCCAGGTGTCCGCCCTTTTGGATTTAGAGTTTTTAGGGGCTAAATAATAAGCCATGAAAATGGCGGACATATTACTTATCGTTAATTTTTCCCCAAAAAATTGCAACTTCACCCCTGTCCGCCACCCCTATGTATCCACTCTCGCGTCCGCCCTTTGGGATTTCGTCTAGATATACCAAGATCTTACTCTGGGCAAATGTTCAGCCATATTATCGATCGTTAATTTTTCCGAAAAAAATGGCTTCATCCCTGTATAGCCACCCCCTGTACCACGAGGGGCGTCCGCCTGTAAGGCAAAGTCTTAACCCAGTTACAATGAATATATTCCAATAGAGAAATGTCATATTACTGATCAGTTCAAAATTTCGGCTCTATCTCTCCGACTATTAGGCAAGCTCCTCTTTCCTTTAAAGGAGACAGATAGTTGAACGATATTTTATACAATGTCTATCACCGGGTATGGATTTATTTTTGTCCAAGTTTTATATTGGTCCACTATTTCAAATGCAGTTCAAACAGACATATATTAAATTGTATGTTCCGTTTTAAATTGGTTCAATCTGTATGTTCCTATACAGGGTGTTTCAAAAAGGTATGTCATAAATTAAATCACGCATTCCCGGGACAAAAATAAATTGATTAATCCAACTTACCTTAGTACAAAAGTGTACACAAAAAAAGTTACACCCCTTTGAAGTTACAAAATAAAAATTGTTTTTTTTTGCATTATCTCCTAAACTACTTGACATTTTGTAATAAAAATGGACACGTTATTTTCTTGTTCTGAAAGCATTTTTCATACAAAAGAAACAACAAAATCTAAGCGCACAGAAAAATTTTAAGGGGGGTGTGGAACCCTAAATCCCACCACACTTTTGAGTACGTTCAAATCAAATGAATCTTGTGGCATCATTAGTTTAACACATTATTTTTAAAACTTTTTTGCCTCTTATCACTTTTTCGAAAAACTAGTTTTTCCTAGTTGGCCATAAAATTACAATTAGTTTCTACGGATACAATAATTACAAACAGTTCCATCAATAATAGTCAATAATTTGAAGCTATCATTTATTGTGTGAATAAGATAAATATTAAAAATTTTGATATTACAATGGCCTACACATTTCAGGAAATGGCAGATATGGATTTAACTTTGGGTAAGTTGGATCAGATTAAATTATGATTTCAATAAACTATCGGGCATATCGTAGGTGAATGTCAAGGAGATAGTGCAGCAGCCGCAAGGCGTTATGCAGTAAAATACCCCAATCGAAATACACCCGATAGACGATTATTTCTGACCATTGATCGTCGTTTACGGGAAACGGGTACATTCCAAACGTAAGTTTCTGGCAATAGTGGTCGTCCATTATGGATGCAACTGATGAAGACATTTTAGAAATCATTGAAGTCCCTGGAACAAGTACAAGGGTAATAGCTGCTCAACTAAATGTTCCTCACGTAAGGGTTTATAGGCGTTTGAAGGATCAGCTGCTTAAACCCTATCACTTAACAACGGTTCAAGAGTTATTGGTCGAAGATTATCCTAAAAGGATTGGATTTTGCGATTGGTTGTTAATGGAAAACACTCGAAATGTTAATTTTATTAGAAATATTTTGTTTACCGACGAGGCTACCTTCAGTAGAAATTGAATAACAAACCATCATAACCAGCACATTTGAGCCGACGAAAATCCTCACGCCAAAAAAACGACTCATCACCAAAGGACTTTCAAAATTAATGTTTGGACATCAATTGTGGATAACAATTTAATAGGTCTAGTATTTCTTCCCAACAATTTAAATGGTGATAATTATTTGCAGTTCTTGGCAAACGATTTACAAGAGTATTTGGAAGAAGTGAATATTGCAATAAGGCGAAATATGTGGTTTCTACAAGATGGCACTCCACCGCATTACAGTAATGAAGTCCGAGAATACCTTTGCAGGCAGTATCCTGGTCGGTGGATTTATTTCTTGGCCACCCAGAAGTCCAGGTCTTAACCTCCACATGGACTTTTGCTTTTGGGGGTTTATGAAAGAGAAAGCATATTCTGTAACAATAGAGGACGAACAACAATTGAGGGTTAGAATAATTGAAGCTGCAAATCAATTTCGTCAGAAAAATATGATTTTTCAGCGCATTTGGTTTTCCTTGTAACGATACCGAATGTGTATTGAAGAAAATGGGGGTCATTTTGAACATTTATTGTAATATCATCTTTATAGAGGTTATAGACTTTTTTGTACTTGTGAATTCATTTAAACCATTTATTTAGTTGCACGTAATTTTTTAAAGGTTAATGAAAAGGGCCCTAACTCAATAAAAACTGTTTTTTGAAAAAAGTGATAAGAGGTAAAAATTTTTTAAAAATAATGTATTAAACTAATGATGCCACAAAATTTATTTGATTTGAACGTACTAAAGTTTGGGGGGATTTAGGGCTGCACACCCCCCTTAAAATTTTTCTGTGCGCTTAGATTTTGTTGTTTATTTTGTATGAAAAATGCTTTCAGAACAAGAAAGTAACGTGTCCATTTTTATTACAAAATGTCAAGTAGTTTAGGAGATAATGCAAAAAAAGAATTTTTATTTTGTAACTTCAAAGGGCTTTAACTTTTTTTGTGTACACTTTTGTACGAAGATAAGTTGGATTCAATCAATTTATTTTTGTCCCCGAAATGCGTGATTTAATTTATGATATACCTTTTACAGTGTCGTCTTATTCGGGTAACTTTTTCCTGTCTTTGTCAATTTTTTGTCCCTCCCCCCCTCCACCTCAGAATCCATGGGACAGACTGATAACTTATCAGGGCAAGATCCTGGAAATAATTTCCTACTTGCCTGGGGTATTTGCTTGTTTTCAACTGACATTTTTGTGAGGGGTATATAAGCCTTTAAAACACCACGCTGGCTAGACGTGTTGGTGAGTGTTTGTTTTAGCCCTCCATTTATATCCCTTACTGTATAAATATTGAACTCTACTGTAAAAATATATCCCTTACTGTATAAGTGTTGCAAAAGACTCCATTTTGTACTGCTTCCTTAGCTAGAGTATCAGCTTTTTCATTCCCTGGTATACATGGCCTCTCAACTAAATAAGGCTTGTTGTATTGTGCACATTTTTATTAGCCCTTTAATAATTTAGATGATCATTTTTGCACTAATTGTATATTTCTCTAATGAATAGATTTTCAGTTAAATCCGTATTTTTGCTTGTGCTTCAAATATTGAGAGAATTTTCTATTAATTTTCTCAGCACAGTCCAGAATAGTCGCAGATTCGTGAAATGTACTAAATATTTATTTGTACGTTTTAAAAGTGGTTTAAAAAATAATCATAAGATTTCTCTACGAACCAATTGATTCGGACTTGCAATTACAATATTTCATATATTATAAAATCCACGGCAAATGAGGTTTTGTGGACATTATATTTAAAATTAAAAGTGAGTCCGCTAACCAGAATGCTATAAATCAAAATTATTACTCAGTGAAAGCAGTGCTGCAAAATATATAGTAATAGTCTTATGAGTTTATGAACCAATTTGCGAGATATACTGAACATTGTCTATGTAGAAAACACTTATCGTGGATTTCACTTTGTTTTTTAATCCCTGTTCAAAATTTCCACCTTTCAATAGCACAAATTTAACAGAGTCAATTTTAAAATGGGCGACAGGAAGATAAACACTTTTCGCTATACAGATGATGTGGGTCTTGTAGTCAAGAATAAATGTTACAAAAAAACACACAAAAGGTACTTTATTCAACAATAACTCAATCTTCAACTTGTTAAGTCAATCAATCGATCAAAAATGATCCAAATCAAATTATATAGAACAGACGGATGAATTATTTCTAAAGTGAATTTTTTATGACAAATATCGTGCCCATTAAACTAAAGATATATTTTAGTTTATTAAAGAAATGTAACTAATTTAATAATTAATATCATCCCAATATAAATAATATTAAACTAAATTATAATAAAAATGTGTGTCATAGTTATAATAATTGTATAAACCCACAAGAAGTGGGTTTATACAATCATTTGAAAAAAAAATCTACAAAACACATACTTATATTAATAGACCAGAGAAATTAGTAAATAAAAAGCCTTTTTCTAGGCCAGTAAATGGACGTGAAATCCGGCGATACCGTGTAATTTTCCGTATTACCACCGAATAGCATGAACATTTGGATTTAGGTTCTACTTTGTCTGTACTTCATTTTTGTACTTGTGCCGTTGATTGCTTTTTATTTTTTAGGGGTGAAAACTACCCCTGATGGAAAAAAATCGTATAATTGTCTATTAGAGCGGGTAATTTATTCAAATCATATTTTAAAGAAGTGAATGAATGTCAATTAACATCAAACAACATAATTTAAGATTTTATCACAGTTTAACCCCTAAATATCACCCCTTAGATTAGTTATAATTATTATATAATAAATATATAAAAAATTTAAACGCAGAATGAAGATTACATTATTACTGAGGGCCAAAAGTCCCTAAAAACTTCTATAATGTTTATTTTAGTAAGTTACAGGGGTGAAAAAGAAGAGAAAATTAAGTGTGATTTTTAATTTCAAATATCTCGTTCAAAAAATTTTGCTTATTCTAAGGGACTTTTGGCCCTCGGTAATAATGTAATCTTTCATTCTGCGTTTAAATCTTTCAAAAATATTTAATAGTTTTCTCAGGATTCGAAAAAAATGAATGCATTTAAAAAGCATCGGTCCGAAATTTTGCGCCTACGCTCTTAAAGCAATATCATTGAATACCTTATCTCCACTGATTTTCGTAGAAATTTGGATTTAGTTTATACTTACCCTCCACTTCACAACTGGATTTGTGCCGTTGGTTGCTTTTTATTTTTAGGGGTGAAAATGACCCACATTAGAAAAAAATCATATAACTGTAAATTCAAGCAATTTGGAATTATTTAATTATACAGTGAAATTAAATTTAGATTTCTTTACTGTTTTATTTTTTTTACCACATAATTTCTACTCTTATAAAAACCAACCCTTGCAAAGAAATTCGAATTACTGTAGAATTTTTTTATTGAAACTATAAATACATAATTTGTTTTCAAAATATTATGAATTTATTTTATTTCAATTTAAAAAACAACCACTATTAGTTTGTAAGGATGGGTGAAAGTATATATCTGTGCCTTAATAGCACATCATGTGTATTTCCTAAAATATGTTATTTGTGTTTTACTTATAACTCGGTTACTTTTTAAGCTATGAAGTACTCAAAAAACCATTTTGTAGCTTTTTTAAGCGCAATATAATCATTTAAATTATTTTGTTTTACACCCTTATTTTTAAAAGGGTTGTAGTTAAAAGGGCTTGAACGAGTTGCTAATCACGAGTGTATGCAAATTTGAATAGCGTCCACAAGAATGACATGAATGGAGCCTCCACGTAGATTGCGATCACATGTGAAAGTAATAGGGCGTCCCCTGAAAACGAGTAATGTCGGCTAATCCTTTTATCACCGGTGCACCAACACAGATGCAAACGCAACCAAAACGGTCTTTGTCAAGGCCATTTTTGATGACTACTTCAATTATTAATATTGAAGGGCTATCAGCAAGTAAAAAGATTTATTGTCTAATATATGCAGAGAACACGGTTTCGATGTCCTACTGGTTCAAGAAACCCATCGAAGTACTGCAACCCGCAGACCAAGGATTCGAGGTATGAGACTTGTACTAGAGAGACCACACGACCAGTATGGTAGCCCAGTCTTCGTCAGACCAGATACCGACACAGTTTCCACATCTTTAACACATCGAGATCCTCACAATGGAACTAAAGTCTTGTACGGTAACGTCCATCTACAAATCCTTAAACGCTGACTTTGTTGTTGAGGAACCGGATAAATTTCAATCACATCAAATAAAATTCATACTGGGTGACTTCAACTGTCACGTGGGTATATAACGAAACAGACTCCAATAACGCAGAACTAGAAAATTGGGCTAAAAACATGAACCTCAAACTTATTCATAATACAAAACAACCTGCGTCAACAGCGGAAGATGGCGCAGAGGTTACAACCTAGACAATATATTTGTTAGCGACGGGATTGGAGACCAGGTAACAAAAATTGTTGGAAGCGCCCTGCCAAAAACACAGAACAGACCAATAACTTGCCTTTTGAACGCAGCAATCAGATACGAAATTGTTCCTTTCAAGAGAAGTTGCATTTTCACTAAATTAAAATGAGAAAAATTCGCTGAAGCATTAGATCAAGAAGTTTCCCAGCTAGAACCATGCTCTGATTCATAAGATAAATTTGTAAAAAAAGTAAAACAAATATCCCGAAAATATATTCCTAGAAGTTGCGGAACCGAATACATAGCGGGGCTAAAAGATACGAGCAGCTATATGAAGACGATCTCTTCTCAGAAGAAACAATACAGGCAGGGGAGGAAGTGCTACATGCGATATCCGCCAAAAGAACGGACATTTGGTGCAAGCTGGTCACGATTCCAGACATGAAACAAAACAGCAGACGCGGTGGAAAATTAATTCAGAATCTTGGCAATAATCCCGCTGCCTCGGCATCCAATCTGACAAAAGTCACACCCGATCAGAAAGCACATCGTCTCCTGACGAATGGTAAGACAACATCAAGGAAGAACAAAGTGAGAGTACAACGAAATATAGATGAAGAAGAGGATATTTTAGGTACCTCCTTTTGTCTGGAGGAGATGAGAGGTGCGATCCATCAAATGAAAGATAATAAAGCGGCTGTCCTAGACGATATTCGAACAGAACAAATAAAGCACTTTGGACCAAAAACCCTAGAGTGGCTCGTAGAAATGATGTACTGTTGCGTCCGTACATTCCAAATCCCCAAAATCTGGAGGAAATCTAGAGTAGTGGCCCTCTTAAAACCAGGAAATGATCCGGCGGATACAAAGAGTTTTAGACCTGTCTCTCTTTTGTGTCACCTTTTTAAGGTAACAAAAATATTGATTAACCAAGGGTTACATGCAGCCAAACAACTAGCCCAGGACAGGGAAGGATGGAGGGAAATAGTGAAAAAACTGTAAAGGCCTGATGGTGTCACCACATCCCAAAAGGGATTAATACTGAGGAGGAGAATAAATTATTACTTTTAAAGCCAGTTATCTCGAGATAAGCCTAAAACATTAAGGAGAGATATTTATATGATCTACTCTTTTGGATTTTTTTTAAACATCAATTTCTCCTTAATATTATATTTTATTTATATGTGCATGTGTCTATGTCTATCATATTGAAAGATTTCGCATTTTTTTACATGTTACGGTAGATTTATTTGTATTTCTTGTTTTTGGAATCCACCCTTCTGGTGATGCAGTTATTTAATATATTTTGTTTTGTTTACCTACTGAATTTTAATATTTTTTTACTCCTAATAAGTTTCCTGATAATAGAGTATCTCTGAATATTTGCTAATAAAAATATTTAACTATCACGATATCTTCGTCCAGGAGAAAGATCAGGCTGTATATGTTTGTAGGTAAGTAGGTGGACGAATTTCACCGAACATATTTATTATTTGTTTATGTAGTGTGTTGACCACATGTATTTAATAATTATCTCTTAATATCTTTTCTTATATTTGGTCTAAGAACCTAATTATTTCTCCTTATCTCTTCGTTTCTAAGGTTTCTTAATTTTCCCCTTGTAACCCCAAAAAGTTAAGTGACGCCCCTTTTTCATATCTTCTCTTATCTTTGGTAATTTTACCTATCTCTCTTGTTATCTATTTGTCTGTCTTTTCTAATCTATCTTATCTTGTCTTATCTTTATTATTTCTTCTGTTGGATGCATTCACGCTTCCAAAAGCTAGTTTCGAACCCCAGACTCGCTCTCCACTAACCATCTAGCTGCCGTTCGCAGTGTCTCCATTGGTGATCTTTCTAGCACCATCCAAAAAAGGTTTCCGAGGTTACAATATTTCATGCGGTGGATATGGCACTTATAAATTCTTGATATGAGTACAGAAAAGATTGCCAATTATTTGATCGCCCAATGAAAAAACAACTACACTTATTGCACTTCAGAATGGAAGAGTTGCTGATCAAGGAAGGCAATAATATTTCCAGAAAGAAAGGGGCAGGCCTTCAAACCAGGAGGTTCTTGTTAAACTAAGTCGAACTAGGACTGAAATAAGACTTTGTAAAGCTGTACAATTAGACAATGTAAACCATATGCTCGAGCACACTAGGATGTTCCCTCCGATGCAAGAATGATGGCAGCAAGGGCAAGTGCAGATGGACTTGCACTAAATGTAAGGTACTTTTGTGCCTTCAAAAATATCACAATTGTTTTGTGAATTTCCATGGAAACTAAATACTTTTACATTACTTACTTACATTTTACTTTACTTAAACTTAAATTTTATTTAAATTTTTACTGTATTTAAATATTATATAATAGAGGGGCCAATTTTGAAAAAAAGTTCGAGGGCGTTAAGTATGTAAGTACCATGTTTTACCAATATATTACCCAAAAAATAATTTTAATCTGTGGAAACAAAAACTTGTGAGCCAAAGGGATATGTTATAACCAATTAAAAAATAAGTATAATAACTGGTATTAATTAGCAAATTTTTATCCGATTTTAAACAACAAATCATTATCAAATGTGATTATTTGCAATTTTAAAATTAGTGCGCTGATTCTCTCAAGGATTTTATAAACTATTTAGTTTTATTTATGTTTAATCTTTTACGATACCCACTTTACAGCATTGTCTTACTTAAATGTACAATTTGTGTTAATTTTCCCATCAAAATATTCAACGCAATTCAAAAACTCGTTAAATTACACATTTTCACAGAATCAAACATCCAGAAACATTAATTTGCTATTTTAAACATCGTTCACACACGTAATATCTTCAGTATTCAATATTATATCCGGTATAGTATTTATATTGTGCCACTGTCGACAAGAGAAAGAATTTTATTCAGGGATCTACTAAGTCAGATATCAATGGCAGATAGAAGTATTGTTTAGATCCTGTATTATAAAAGCGGGATTGTTCAAAATACGTGACATAACGATATGGTAAGGATAAAAATCTGAAAAACTTGATTTATTACTTGATGTTCATTGTAAACCAAAATTATGGTTAGTATAAACCGTAAGTTACAGTTCGAGTCAATGAATATTTTAATACTAATAACCAGGAATACATAGACCCTAAGAAATAAGTTTATAATCTCTTTAAATCTACAGCACTTTAGTAAAAAATGGGAAATTGGTCTTCGAGGGGCTAACTTTTTGGAAAAAATGCTACAAAAATAAATTCAATTGATATTAGTAAACATATAGGGTGAGTTATTAGTGCGAAATCGGTCGATAATTCCATTGTGGTATAAGATATCCAAAAAACTTATTTAAAAAAGATGTAGGCAATGGTATTCTCCATACTTGGAGAATATGTAGAATTCTACAGTGATTAATAACTACGTGATATAGCAAACATATAATTTTTTAAATGGGACACCCTATATATTTTTTTAATATTTACATTCCTCTCAGAAACACCATGTATATAAAGAAGTATTGCATGAACAATTATTTATTTTATCTAATAAGCTAAACAATATATTTCAGTTTTTAAATTAAGTTTAATTGAAATCAGTGACTAAAATTTGTATACAGGATGAACTACAAAACGATATTTCGATTTTTTTATTTTTTTTAATGGATCACCCTGTATTTTATTTTTTAGGAATATTATTCATGATACTCTTTTATGGTTATATAGCATTCCCTATACCTAAGCTCATTACTTTCCGAGATATTTTTAGTTTTCTTCAAATTTTTCTTCATCTAAAGTAAATATTCAAAATGTTCACCCTCAAAGTCTATACAAGTTTGTAACCGATATTCAAATGACCGAGCCACATTTCTTACCATTTGTAAGTTAATTTTATTAACAGCTTGTCTCTATTTTTCATATCATCCTTCCACCAATTTTGTAAAATTCCGGTGATCACGGTGGCCAAACAGTTGGTCCTCCTCTGCCTATCCACTCTCAGAAAAGTTATTATTTAGATGATTGTGAATAGGAGCAGTGTGGTGAACTGGAGCACTGTTGGGTAAAAACCACATTTTTTGTCGAATATTAAGCGGTACAAAATCCAGATATATGGCACCATTCACACGACCGTCAAAAAATGTGGGCCAATCACATAATCGCCATAAATACTACCCCAAACATTTATAGATCACCTAGTTTGACTATGAGTGTTAACAAAATAGGGATTGCTTGATGCATAGTAATGAAAATTATGCCGATTCGCCGTTCCATCTTTATGGAATGTAGCCTCATCTCCAAAAAGCACATAATCGAAAAAAAATCGGTCTCTTTGCACTTGCTGCTGAGACTATTGACAAAAAGCTAATATGCGTTCATAATCATCGACTGTCAATTCTTGATGTAACTGTATGCGGTAAGGATGCAGTTTGTGTTTACGAAGGATTTTGACCGAAATTTGACTAATGTCATGTTGACGTGAAATTTCACTAGTGCTGATGTGGGGATCTTCAGTAGTAGCTATCAGTACATCATATTATCTACTTTTCTTCACTTAAAACAGTTTTGGTTCTTTCATTTTTTTCATATACAACTGACCCAGTGCGAACAAAACGATCCATTAATTTTTCCAAAGCTCTTGCGTTTGGCTTCCTCCGTTCAAGATATCACTCGTGATATATTCTGGATATAAGTAAGCAATTTCTCGAACTTTCTTCTAATAACTAGATCATATCTGTTAACTCTTCTACAGAAAAATTCATTTTTAACAATAAAGACAAGCCACACGGACCGATTAAAAAGGTAATAATATAAAAACTGTCATTTTCAAATCCTACCGTTTACGGTTTAGTAATATGAAAACTGTGATTTTTTTAAAGCCTAATATTTTGCCTTTGTAACTGACACAAATGGCCTTTTACTTATTAATAACTGCGCATCACAATCGGCAGTTAGGAATGATTTATTAAAAATTCCTGGCAGAATACTGTTTATACAACAATCTAAAAATTGTTACATCAATTGTATATCGTTTTGCTTTCTGTTTTGTGTGAATTATTTATTGATTAAAAATAATCTTGCTATATTATACAAAACATATTAACTTGTCGAAATTTTAGGAATCTTATATTTCATTAAGGAAATATGATATTTCCGTAATATCACATTTATTGATATATTCATTGCATATTGTTATGATTTGTATTTTTTTTTTAGTTACTTATTGAATAAAAATAATTTTGTTATATTATCACTCAATACTCAATACTTATTTCCACTTAACAAAAATTGAATGTATTTCCGAAATTTGAAGAAAACTAAAAATATCTCGGAAAGTAATGAGTTTAGGTATAGGGAATGCTATATAAAAATGAAAGAGTATCATAAATACAATATTTCTAAAAAATAAAATATAGGGTGGTTTATTTAAAAAAATTGAGAAAATCGTCATTTTGTTTTGTAGTTCATCCTGTATACAAATTTTTGTCGATATTTTAATTAAACTTAATTTAAAAACTATAATATATTGTTTACTTTATTACATCAAATAAATAATTGTTTATGCATTACTTCTTTATATACATGGTGTTGATCTCATAGGGATTTTGAAATAGAAATGGTCATAACTTGTTAAATAATTTGTATAGTAATACAAAACCCAATACTATAAGAACAAGAATTATGAGAGGAATATAAATATGAAAAAATATATAGGATGTCCCATTTAAAAAAATTGTATATTTGCTATATCACGTAGCTATTAATCACCCTGTAGAATTCTACATATTTTCCAAGTATGGAGAATATCATTGCCTACATTTTTTCTAAATAAAGTTTTTGGATATCTTGTACCACAATTGAATTATCGACCAATGTCGCAATAAAAACTCACCCTGTATATTTTATCTAAGTAAATTAATACTAACCGTTTCACTATTTCAGTATTTAGTCTTGAATTATCGTTATTGGCCCCTTAAACCGAAGTAAAAATCTCGTAAAAACTACAAACTAAGAAAAATGTATATCCAGAAGAACCACAGAACAATGACACGAGTTTATTTTTAACTTAATAACGTATGCGCCCTCCTCCAGTATTAATTATTGTTAAGGCACATCGTCCCGGCATACTTTTTAAAAGCTTCCGGATATTCTCATGTGTAAATTTTCTCACTCTACCAAAAGAACATCTGTGAGTTGTTGAATGGTGTGTAGTGCAACTGGGTGACTGAGAATGCCTCCATTAAGCATATCATACAAGTGCTTAATGGGGTTTAGGTCAAGACTCAACACTGGCCGGTTCAATTACGTAAAAAAATGGCAGAAGGGGGCCAAAATATGCAAGAATAATGGAGCCTCCATTAAGCATATCATACAAGTGCTTAATGGGGTTTAGGTCAAGACTCAACACTGGCCGGTTCAATTACGTAAAAAAATGGCAGAAGGAGGCCAAAATATGCAAGAATAATGGAGGCTCTCACTACACGGAGAAAACGGAATGGTCTAGTCTATAAAAGACAACGCCGAGGTGATGAGAAGGACTCTTGAGAAAGAGTGTACACTCTTTCAGTGTACATTGACAAAGACATAGACCTATCGAAGAATTTGAAGAAGCAGAATTGAATACGCCCAAAAAGAAATAATAAATACCACACCACCAAGATAAATAAGTGAACTAATGAGAAAAAGTTCACCAAAGAAAGCACCTGGTCTAGACGAAATCACTAACAGAGCTCTGAAGTATCGTCCTTCGAAAGCAATTGTAGATTTGACAAACATAATAAACGCAAGACTAAGATACATGCTCTTACTAAACTGATAAAATGAAGCCCACATAATCATGATACCAAAGCCAGGAAAGAATCACATATTTTGCAGACAACACTGCAATCGCAGCAAAACACAGGAACTTAGATATAGCTGTATGAAATCTACAGACGGCACTGAATACGATAGAAGAATGCAGTACGAATGACAAATAGCAATAAATTCAGAAAAGACTCAAACGGTTATCTTCAAAAAAAGAAGAGATAACCCAGAAGAACAACTAACAGTGCAAGGTAGATTCATCGAATGGCAAAACGAAGATAAATACGTAGAAGACGCAACGGACCAAGGTGTAACATTCACATCACACATTGACGCGAGAGTCCAGAAAACAGCAACGGCCAGAGCCGCAATAGGAGGACTCACGGGAAGAAGAAGCAAATTAACAATAAAAACAAAATTAAGTCTGATAAATAGCGTCATACTACATATGCAGCTCTTGTATGGGGACACACAAGTCATAGCAACAAAAAGAAGATTCAAGCAGCACACAACTGCCTTAGAGAAGCTACAAACGTGCCCAGATACGTCGCTGAACGTTTCCTATTCAGAGACCTAAAAAAATAATATATATAATAATGGATATAATACTGGATATGATAAAGGAACAACTAGAAACAGAACAAAAACTAGAGCTAGAAGACCACCCAACACGATTTCTGCGGAGATATTATGGTATGATGTGTTCCATAGATCCAAATAGAACAGACCCAAAATTGTTTAATGTTTCGAAAGATTTCCGCGGATTTCCGATATATATATATATATATATATATATATATATATATATATATATATATATATATATATATATATATATATATATATATATAATATATATATATATATAATATATATATATATATATATATATAATATATATATATATATATATATATATATATATATATATATATATATATATATATATATATAAGTCTTCATAACAAGGCGAGATCCGATTAAATCGAGGACAACCCGAGATCCACCAATAGGAAATTAATTATTTGAGTATATTGTTCATAACTATCTTTATAATTAACATATTAATCATGGCACACTTAGAGGGGAAAAGATTTTTGAAGTTAAATTTTTCTGATAAATTAAAAACGAAACGAGATCCGTAGCTGAAAAGGGAAGGGGAAGACTTATATACAAAATTTTAGATATTTTCCGATCAACGCGAGATCCCACACTGTTGCCAGCTCTAAAGGGTATTAGTCGAGCGACCAGAGCTCGTCTTGTATTGCATATTTCCTACAAGGAGTAAAGTTATTTGCGGTTACGGTGTTTTATATTTTAAAAATGTCTCGAGGGCAGCGGTTAGTTGAATTAGTGAAACAAAATTCAAAGATAACAGAAGGTAAGTAATAATTATAATTTTTCTGTATATAACCAAATAATTCAACATAAACTTTATAAACCGAATAACTAAAATGCTCTGTTTTATTGAATTTGTTGAATTCTATTCTCAAAGCTATTTTTGTTTATTATTTATGTACAAAATTAAAAAGGGGAAATTATTTAAACTTAACAGTTTATCTGTATAAGAAAAGCTATCATTGTAACATTCTAATCGTGTTTTTACATAAAAATATTAGTTTTGCACAAGAGTAAATACGTTCCATATAGTAGAGTAAATCGACTGACAAAAATTTATTATTTACTTATTTGTCAATAAATTTGTTCTGTCTTAAATTACCTATGCTGTGGCTTTTTAAATGTTGTAATTTTTTAGATATTGGTCAGTAAGAATTTCTCACAGTGATTTGTTTTAAATAATTCCCTTGACTTTAGTAGACTGATTTATTTTCTTTTTTTAATAGGTCAGCACTTCGAAGGGCAAAACTGTAGAATGTAGTCTGCGGAAAGGAAGGGTGTGGAACAAGAGAGACCGCTGCCTATACTGCAGTTTGGACGTAACAAATTTTTCGAGGCATATTTTTAGAAAACATCCTAAAGAGGAGAGTGTTTTAAAAATAACCATGTTACCCAAAAGAGATATTGCTAGAAAGCATATGTTAGATCTCCTAAGAAAGCAAGGGAATTTTTCATATTTGCATGCAGCCGATACCATTAGACCTGTCCAGAGACCTTCGTCTTTTTCAAATTCTAATACTGTATCAGCAGATTACTTACCCTGTATATACTGCAAAGGTTTATATAAACAAAAATCCCTGAAGCGACATGCAAAAAAATGTTATTATAATAAGGAAAACAAAGCAGTAATTAAATATGCAAGTGAAGGCCAAACCATGCTTTCATTTACAGAATCTCGAAAGAGATTTTTGGATAAATTAAGATTGAAATCTGAAATTTTTAATTCGATGCAGGCTGATCGAATTTCATTAAATGGAAAGGGAGATGTAATAATATGCCAATATGCGGAAGATTACTTAAGAAAGCATAAAAGGACCCATATAAGAAGTGCTGTTTCAAATCAAATTCGTGAATTAGGCAGATTTTTAATTCCTCTACAAGATTTGTATGGCATTTATACTATGAACTACGCCCAACTGGTTTGATAGACTGACAAATGCGAACGGCAGACGACTCTGTGCCTATCTCGAAAACAAAAACAACACCACTGTAGCGGGTCCAATGGACCCCACATGCTTCCATGGAGAACTTCCCTCGCACGTAGACTTAGCAATTCTACATAATATAGGGCAACAATACGAAATAAAATCAATAAATGAAGGCAATTCCACACACAACGTAATCGTCATGACCCTAGGCGCAGTGGAACTAAATCCACTGCAGCCCCATCAAATAAAGAAATCAAACTGGCCTAATTTCAGAAGAGTACTGAGCGAAAACATCGGGACAATCCCAACAATTAACAACATAGAAGAACTCGAAGAACGTATAACAAGATTAGAACAAACAATAATAAATGTTATCGATGCCAGCTCAAAAACGGAAACAAAAACAACACAAAAAGGAAGATTCCAAGAAATATCAAATAAGCTAAAAGATCTCATTAAAGAAAAGAATAGGAAAAGAAGAAGAGCACAAAGAACAAGAAATCAAGAAGACAAAAGAATTGCTAATGAACTAGACAGAGAAGTCAAAAGAAGGCTAAATGAACACAGAAGTGACTATTGGGACAAATATATCCAAGAATTAAACCCGAATAAATCTGCATTCTGGAAAGTATCAAAAATACTCAGAAAGGATAAAAAAAACCCATACCGCCCCTACACGGAGAAAATGGAATAGTATATAACGAACAAGAAAAAGTTGAAGTAATGCGAAATACACTCGAATCCAATAATATGAAAAACCGGCAGAAGACCTAGACTTCACGGAGGAAGTAGAAAGAAGCGCCAGACGCTTAAGAAGAAGAAAGGGCATAATCGGCTAGAACACACAAGTAGAGAAGAAATTAAAGAACTAATCAAAGTACTAAATCCAAAGAAAGCAGCCGGGCCAGATAAAATCACAAACAGGGCAATTAAAAATGTACCAAACAAAATCATAGTGTATATCACGAATATAGTTAACGGTATACTAAGACTAAGATACTTTCCAGACAGGTGAAAAGAAGCAGAAGTTATAATGATAGGAAAACCGGGGAAAAACGAGAGCTTTCCACAGAATTATCGACCAATAAGTCTCCCATCATCACTAAGTAAGATAGCTGAAAGAATAATCCTAAAGAGACTACAAACAGAGTTAGAAATAATTGGAACGATCCCAGAATCACAGTTCGGTTTTAGATCCAGACACTCCTGCGAACTATAAATACTTAGACTAACCGAATTTATCACTAAGGGATACAACGAGAAAATGTACACTACGGCAGCCTTCCTAGACGTCAGTAAGGCCTTTGACAGAGTCTGGCATGAAGGCCTGCTTTATAAGATTAGTCAATATGGATATAGTGAGGCAATGACATGTCTCCTTGCATCATACCTGACGAACCGGAGATTCTGGAGGCAGGTGTGCCACAGGGAGCGGTGTTATCTCCGTACCTATATACCATATATACAGCAGACACACCCAGTGATCACAAAACACTGCTCATCCTATACGCAGATGATACGGCAATTGCAACAAGCAATAGAAACGTAAATTTCGCAACAAGAGACTTACAACGCTCTCTAAATCGATTACATGCATGGTGTATAAAGTGGAAAATAACACTCAACCCGGAAAAAACACAGGCCGTCATGTTTAGAAAAAGGGACAAATACCAAACATGGAACTAAGTCTAGCTAATGAAAACGTAGAATGGAGCAATCAAGCCAAATACCTAGGAGTGACCCTTAATACAACTTGCCTCATTAATAGGCAGGAAAAGCAAGCTAAATTTCTTCACAAAAATAAGGGTAGTAAATAGCATAATCCTTCCAACGTTAACTTACGCATCAGCAGCGTGGGGACATACCTGTAAATCAAACAGGAAGAAACTTCAAGTAGCACAAAACCAGCTAATTAGAGAAGCACTAAACGTACCGAGATATGTACCACTAAGGTACCTATACAGAGATACAAAGCAGAAAAGAATCCTTCATACAATGAACGAAAAGGCATACGAGATCTTCAACGAAATAAGAAACCACCCCAACAGAAAGCTGAAAGAGCTAACGGATTATGATGCAAATATCAGGATGACATATAGACGACCTAAACAACAGATAGCTGGATATGTCCCAATAGCATAAAGACAAATGAGTATTGAAATAGGCACAGAGTAGTCAAAGGCAACGCGGGTTAGAAGTAGAAAAAAAAAAAAAGGTAAGAACTGGGGTCTTGGCATTTTAGAGTTCCGGACACCAGGCCTTGCTCACAAAAAAAAATATCTTAGTTTTAGTCTTAGTATAAAAATCGGGAAAATACCTTCTAACACTGCGAATAAATTATAGTGGCAAGGAATAGTTTAGTACCTATTCATAGTTTTCCGGGTCTTCAATCCACAATCTACGCGATACTGACCCTGTCACACACATATGCACCAAGCGAGAGTACAAAGAGAACCATAAGTCCTCTTCGTACAGCCAAAATTTGGGCTTAGGCCCTTAAGGCAGGTCTATTTGGGAGGCCATGTACGACAAGCATGGGCTCGGTGGCCAGACCAGTCGGGTGCCCAGCTGGCGAGGAGAACAAATTAAATTTTGCCAAATCGGCAGCTGAGTGACCGAACATACACTTTCCCTGTGCGGAGGGACACCAACTTAGGTTGATGCCTCTCCGTGCAGGGCACACACTTTTTTAGGGACAACAGTCCAAAGTAATGCTAACACCAAAGTAAACTCAGTAAAGTAATTAGGGAGAAAAGCTATCTAGCTACCCCTTGATTTTAGGTGGCCTAACCACAACCATGTAGATACGGAGAGTGTCGTTTATTACCCAAATCGCCCGACGTAAAGTTCATAAGCCTTCACTGCGTATGTCAGACGTAGTGAAGGGGTGGAGGAAAAACCTGGGAGTCAGATAGGTACCGAACCAGAATGATTGATTCTTCTGGAGCGAGACCGGTTTGATCTTCGGACATGTAGATCCCACTGACTAGCAGTGGTATACACATATCACTAGGGGTTGGGTTGAACGCCTAGCGAGCGCGCGCGCGCGTGTGTGTGTGTGTGTGTGTGTGTGTGTGTGTGTGTGTGTGTGTGTGTGTGTGTATTTGACGTACAGTGTCCAAGTTTAGCAGAAATGAACTACATATATTGAAAAATATTCCCTTGGAATCTCGTAGGAATCTCTTGGAATATAGTACGTGAACAGCATAGTTGGTCCCTTAATTATAAATGATATGCAAAATAGATTTGTGTTAATAACTCTCAATCAAATTGAAAGCGGTTGGGTTTATTTTATAGATCTTTTAAAAGCGATTAAAATAAATTTTTAACATTTTTTGTAAAACGAACAATGGAGAAGATATATAAGAAAAATTGTAAAAAAATTATACTACAAATAAACAATATTCCGATACGACGTCTAGTTCTCGAGATATTTGACAATCGCCTTTCTGGACAGAGCTCTTTAATAATATAAATATTATTATTCAAACCAGAAATAAGCCGAGGGGTGGGAGAGAGCTGACTGTAAAATTCATTTGCGATGTTGCCAAGTTTACCGGATCTCGGGTTGTCTACAAAATGTATATTTAGCATATACACAACGGATCACTCGCCCTGACCTCTACAGCGAATTTCGTGGAACTACTGCAATATAAAATTCGCCAAAAGGGGTGCAAAATGAGATCCAGACAAAAATCGATTTCCTTGTACCCCCATCATTGTTACATCGAGATATCACTATATACACGTGAATACAAGGTGAGATCCAAAATCGGATCTCGCCTTGCAAAATGGATCTCATCTTGTATAGCTTATGATACAAACGGATCTCGCATTGATATGAAGACATATATATATATATATATATATATATATATCGAGGGCTGAGAACCATAGGGTTCCAAGCGACAGTTTGTACAAAACTCGTTTTTTAACAGAAATCTATTGTTTTTTAAATTCTGCATAGAATGGTATTGAAAGTTCTGCGATTCGTTGACAGATAGCGCCACAATCAACAGTGAAATCTAGTTCCAAGCGCACGAAATGGTTTAAAGTTAGAACCATATGGTTCCATGTACTATAGTGAGAGTATTGGTGAAAGTTACATGTGAGTTTTATCAGTTAAAATTATCATTTTCTTGTTTACAATGTCCTCTGTGTCCGAAAATGAATCTTGGGAGGATTATTGTAGCTCCGGTTCTGAATCTCTTCCAGAAAAAGCCCATATATACTGTGCATTTACAGAAGAGTGATTCGGGCACACCACACTCTGATAAAAGAGGAAAAGGGACCAAAGATCGCATTTCAAGCAAAGAAAATAATTTTCCATATGTAGAAGCGCATTATTTCAAGAAAGATTCAAAAAAAAGATATCTAGACCCAACACTTAACGTACAAAAAATGTATGAATTGTACATTGAAATGTGCAATGCAAACAATATACCTCCACAAAAGCTGTCGTTGGCCAAAAAAGATAAGAGGGTGCAGGCAGAAGAGCAACAGGCATATAATTCCCATATTAGAAAGAAATTAATAATGCGCCAAGAACGTGAAAATAACAAAAAAACAGAGAATTCAAACTGTGCCATTATATGTTTTGATCTGGAAAATGTCATAAATCTACCTAAATCTGAAGTCTATGTGCTGTTTTACAAACAGAAATTAAACGTATACAATCTGATAGCTCAGTTCTGTTAATTCAGAAGTTTACTGTGCAGTATGGCCAGAAACATTATGTGGGAGATCAGGCAATGATTTGTCTAGTGCCCTAATACAAATTTTAGAGAAAGTAGTTTTAAACATCCAGAAATAAACAACAAATAGTTGTGGTCCTCAGAACAGGAACTCCCTGATTTTAGTAGGAATCACTGACTTCCTGAACAGACATCCTAATATCCAAATGGCAACTATGAAATACTCCATACCTGGTCATTCGTGCATACAGGTTGTCGATAATATCCACTCTCGCATAGAAAAAGCTATGAAGGTTACGAATATT
Organism: Diabrotica undecimpunctata; assembly: GCF_040954645.1. NCBI lineage: Eukaryota > Metazoa > Arthropoda > Insecta > Coleoptera > Chrysomelidae > Diabrotica > Diabrotica undecimpunctata. Next base: position 19,176,549 of record NC_092812.1, read on the forward strand.
TGGTCTCCACTAGCGTTTATTAGACTATTGTTAAAAGTCAACAAACGAAAGCCTTTCTGTGTGATTAATATGAAACCAATACACTTTAAAAACTTCAAAAAAACAGCATCATTATACCAATATAATAAAATACCTTACACTAAAGTACGTCAACTACGTTTTGTGCAAGGAGACATGTTTACTTTTCAGTATAAGCTCAATGATTACAGCGCCGAATTTTCTACAGTCAATGTTAGTAAAGTTACCAGCAGTATTAGGAAGAAACAGAGAGTGGTTCCCATAAATAATTCCACTGCTAACTTTGTAGTAGCTTCAGCCGATAACACAAAACCCAAATCTCTGACTGCGAAAAAGCTTGAGCATATTGAGTTTACGTATAAATGGATGTCACTGGAAGATCAGAATTACATGAAATGTTTGATTTCTGAAACGAAACAGTTTATAAAAATAAAAGTTAATTTTCTACTCTTCGTTAATTTTCTTCTTCCTTTGATCCTTCCAACGTCATGGTATAGGCTATTATTGTTAAAGGCAATAAAGTCTACAATGATGACATAATATGTCATAATATGACATTTTTTAAACTTCAAATTTATTTAGGGACACAAAGTTCCAAGTACAGCTGTTACAGTGCCCTAAGGTTCCAAGTACAAGTGTAACATTTTGAAAAAACCATGAAATTTGCATTTTATACCACAACGACAGCATTGTTTTAAGAATCACTGTATTACCAAATCCTTAAACAATAATATATAACATATATGACAAAGTACAATATTGTCGAAACCGTTTTATTTGACAGCAAACTTTAAAATTCGTCTCCTGAAAATTTTTGTAAATGTCGCTTGGAACCCTACGGTTTTCAGCCCTCGATATATATATATATATATATATATATATATATATATATATATATATATATATATATATATATATATATATATATATATATATAAATATATAATAATAATAGTGTTTATTACTGTTTCCAAGAGTTCGCATAGTTTTAATATTGGGACTAGTATTATTCAGCAGATTTTAAACATATTTTACACAAATTGTTATCGAACGTGACTATTGGCAGCTTTAAAATTAGTGCGCAAGTGTCAAAGAGTTTGTAGAGATTTAGTTTTTGTTTAAGTTTTTTTCGCTCACGATACGATACTCATTTTACAGCAGTGTCTTAACTTACATGACATGTACTAGTTGCTTAAGTTTATGGATAGAACGTTTATGGATAAGTACATGAACTGGTAATTTTTTATGAAATATCTTACTTTTTTGAATCCTGTATGAAAAAAGGAGATACACTTAACTATTTATTTCAAATACATATAAATATTACTCCAATATCAGCATAAAGGGTCAACCGGAAGATATTGAAAACTGCCTCCAGTGATATTTCAAAAATAAAAATACCACGTTGTTTTATATCAAAAAGTATCTGGACAAAAAGATTTAAAATCCCTAGACCCAAACATAACCTACAAAAAAAAATTAAAACGAGTTTTTCGTTTTTGGACGATGTCTTTCTTTGTAATTATCGTAGAAACTCATTCTTTTTTTTTTTTAATTTGTAGGATATTTTATTGTCTACATTATTGTATTTTTTACAAAACCTTTGACAAAAAATTCAAATTTTTGAAAGCTTTTGAGATTTTTAAAATTTGTTTAAAAAAATCTGTCTCGAACGCCCTTAAAAATATATATATATATATATATATATATATATATATATATATATATATATATATATATATATATATATGTATATATATATATGTATATATATATATATATATATATGTATATATATATATATATATATGTATATATATATATATATATATATATATATATATATATATATATATATATATGTTCGGAAAGATTTCCGCGGTTAGTAGAATTAAACTTAGAGCTAAGATTATTATTATTATAAAAATTAATATTAAACTCACCAGTCTTCCGGGTTGAACCGCGTCGATATCCATTTTGCCGAGCTTTCGACATCCTCTCTGATGTCTTCTTCAGGGCTTCCGAGGTCTCAGTCTCCCGAGCCCCCAGACACTACTACACTCACTAGTCACTTCTAGTTCACTCACTAGTGTAGTAGTAGTGTAGTGAACTAGTGAGTGAACTAGAAGTGACTAGTGAGTGTAGTAGTGTCTGGGGGCTCGGGAGACTGAGACCTCGGAAGCCCTGAAGAAGACATCAGAGAGGATGTCGAAAGCTCGGCAAAATGGATATCGACGCGGTTCAACCCGGAAGACTGGTGAGTTTAATATTAATTTTTATAATAATAATAATCTTAGCTCTAAGTTTAATATATATATATATATATATATATATATATATATATTGTTGGTTGAGTGTCAAGATATCTCCATGGCCTTTTTTTTATTTTTATAGGTGGGGAACCATGGTCAAAAAAAAACGAAAAATCATTTTCGATCTAGCCGGTTGAGATGGTAATCCCCTCCCATGCCATATTCCAAAAATAAAAATACCATGTTGTTCTACATCAAAGAGTACTAGATCAAAAAAATATAACCTCAAAAAAATTAAAACGTGTTTTTTCGTTTGTTACCAATATCTTCGGTTCTAATCATCGTAAAAACTTATTTTTTAGGTTAGAGGGTTTTTTATTGCCTATATAATTTAAATTTTGCCACAACGTTAGTTGGAGTTTTATTGGTACAATTATCAAAATTTGAAAGAAGCTTCATTTTTCGTCAAACATTTAATTAGGAAATTTTTGATAATGGGTTTAGTTGATTATAGTTTGATAGTATAGTTTGATACTGGTAAGTCTATTGCACAGTGTCATGTACTAATTGTTTATTTAAAGAAACAAAGTAATGCAACGACTGGTTTATTTATAACCCTTGGGATTATAAAGAGATTCAGTAGTGCAGCCTGAATAACTAGAAATTCTGAACTTTCATTCATTACTGTATTACTCAATAGTTCTATCACTGCTTTTTATTATTTGTTCAGACCAGATTTATTTTCTTATACTCTTTACTATAGCTCATTATAAATAATGTAACATCCGCTATTTGTAGTTGCTCCATGGAACTCTATAGCTACTTTTATATAATATTAAGCCTTTTAATAGACTGGGTACAAAATTTAAAATACGATTCCAACATTTCTATTTCTTCTTTATAATTTTAATGTGATTTCGGTTGCAGTTCTGAAGGGAGCGCGAAAGCGTATGCGGTGTGTGTTTGTCGGGAGGTATCTCTGTCTGCATATGTGTGGGCTTTGTGTACGTTCATATATATTATGTTAATGTATGTTCATATGTGTGTATTGGTCATTTCCTCGGAAATCCATTGCACGTCAGCAATGTGACAGTTTCATTTACGCACAGTGTTGTCTGTTAGTTACTAAGAATGATACAAAAAATATACAATGAAAACAACAATGCTGTAAATAGTAATACAAGATACGTTTACAATAAATGGAGGTTTAAGACAAGGAGGATCACTTAGCCCAACACTATTTATATTGCCTTATTCACGCGATGAATGAATTAAATGTAATCTTTAGGCCGAGCGCCTACGACGCAACTGTTTTAAAATAACTTTTAAAAACTAGTTTCACACGGATTGCATCGTGGGCGAGTCTTCGTGCATTTACGCTGCCAACGCTAATAAAATAGTTGCAAGTGCAATCGATTTCAGACCGTAGTTTTAAAGCAGTTGCGCTGTGGGCGCTCGACCTAGTATCACTGAGAATCCGCATATTAGTACGAGGAAAATTGCAAATGCTTTTCAAATTAGTGGTCGTAGTGTAGATAGCAGACGACACCGTCATTACTGCGGACAGTGCTGAGGGTTTACAACGACTTTTGAATGTCATAACCAGAGAGGGAGATAGCTTGGTACTAAATATAAACACAAATAAAACAAAAGTAATGGCTGTTACACGTGCACCAAATGTCGACATTAATATTTGTATCTATACCAAACATATAGAACCAGTACAAAGATTCCAGTATCTTGGTTGCTGGATAACAAACGATCTTGACCACGAGGTCGAAATACGTGCTCGTATAGAATATGCTAGGTCCGCATTTCAACGAATGAAAAAATTCCTAATAAACTTTACGTTATCGTTGGATATCCGATACCAATTTTTAAAAACGTTTATTTAGTCCATGTTCGTATACGGAGTGGAAACATGGACTCTCGGGATTACAAGTATGAGGCGTATAGAAGCCTTTGAGATGTGGGTTTTTCGAAGGATGCTGAAGATCTCTTGGACAGAGCACATGATCAACAACGAGGTGCTAAGAAGAATGGGTACTGAGAGAGAACTCCTAAATATTGTAAAAAACAGAAAAACGAGTTATCTAGGACATATTTACAGAGGAGAAAAATATAACTTCCTACTACTTATAATGGAAGGAAAAGTGGAAGGAAGAAGAGGTCCAGGAAGAAGAAAATGCTCCTGGTTGAAGAATGTAAGAGACTGAACATGCATGGACACACATTCGATACTAAGAACAGCTCAAGATAGAGAGCAATTTACTGTAGTTATAGGCAACCTTCAGTAATGGAGAAGGCACCTTAAGAAGAAGTGTAGATAGGATTTTAAAAAAGAACATAATGCATACCATGCATAATTGTATCAAGAGCTTAACGAGGATGACTACAATAACATTAAAACTACTTTTCACCAGAACGGTACTATAAACAGACATAATTTGCACTACTAGTCAACTTTTAATCCACACCAAATTTTCACTCATAGTCAAACAGGATGCTAGTTAAATGTTTAGGCTCGAGTTCTAGGAAATTATGATATTGTACCCTACTTCTAATTGTTGTTGCAATTAAGGTTTGGCTGAAAGAATCACGAATAACTCACAACTTAAAGCGATTAGATATTGGGAATGCTTAAGAAATAATAAAGTACCAAATAACATTTTATTACAATACTAAAATATAGGGTGTTCCATTTAGGAAAACTCACACAAGGAAATAAATATATAGTTCTACTGTAGGAGAATCCGTCAGTTAGTTCCGGGATAAATATCATTTTATAGGGATACAATTTTTTTCTCATACAGACACTTATTGTCAGACAATCTGACATAAAATTAAAATTATATTTTCTCAATCATCTAATAAAAAATTACCTTGAAATTGTCTTCTATGAAATGATAATTTATCCTTAGTGGTTTAATATATCTATGTCCAAATGAGAAGATCACGTTAAAAGACAATTTTAACCAGCGGTTACTGGGATCTATCTGATGTTTTAATAACTAACTAACACTACTATGATAACAATTTTCACTTCTTTGTCAAGCTACTTTTTACTTTTATTGATTACTTTTTAGATTTACACCTATGTACAGTGCACAGATTTTAAACATGCCGGTGGGAGATGGCTTCTATGCGTTGTATTATAGTTGGTGTATGAGAGAAAAAGTTTTCGAAATAATGAAATAACAAATTTTATATTATTATTTGTTATTTCATTATTTTGAAAACTTTCTCTCATACATCGACTATAATACAGCGCATAGAAGCCATCTCCCACCGGCACATTTAGAATCTGTGCACTGTACCAATAAACTGACTATTATTTTTACACTCCAACCTTGAATGTTTCTCACAATAATCGTTATTATATATTTTCTTACCCAAAAAATCAAATTAAATCAAATGAATTACAGCCTTCACATTTATGTGTTTTTTTTAAACACCTTTAAAACACTATATTTATGAGTTAAACCATAAAATTACTGTACGTCGCGAAACTCGAACGTTCCAGAAGAATATAAAAATTTACAAAGTGGTACATTTAACCAAAATCTATTTTGAAAATAAATTGCTGTACATTCAAATGTTGATTTAACATGTTTAAAACCCTAAAATTGTCCGATCCCAGCATTTATATAATTCTAAACAACGTCCAAATTTATTTGACTACCTATGTAGTCTCCATAATATGTATATAAGGATAATGATAAGCAAGAACCTCCATTCCAGATACCAGGGAACCATGAAAACCCCGGTCCGTCCAGTTAGACCTAACGGAAGGAATATTTAGATTCATAGTGACCAATCAGTATCAGATTACCAGTCATCCAACTTTATCTCCTCTGTACCTGAAGAAACAATTAATGGAGCTAAATAACTCTAGATAACTGAACCACCTCAAAGAACTCTCCAACATCTATTATATACAAAATTTGTACTTGATTTCACTTTTATTTTATTGGTAATGAACAAATATAGTTTCTATATTGTGATATTAAAAATGAACTGTTTCTATTTGGTACTTTATCTTTGAGAACATCTAAGCTAGCTAGAATTAGCGAAATGGTTAATTGTATGTCACTCATTGCCTTCCAAAGTTGATTGTAGCTTATACGAGTACACCGGCATTTCGTTAATAGTAGGTTACACATTGGCGCCCAAAGTGGGCTAATATTCGGGTATATCGTTTGAAGGATTATGACTTATAAGCTATCCATTTCCCACGGGCAACGATAAACATTTTTTTATGAATATGGCTATTTATTTTAAAATTATAAAAAATTATAAACATACATTATCATACTGGAGCAATATTTGTAACAATACAACTAATGGAACACCAAATATGACAGAGGCAGAAGTTGGTTTCCTAGACATGTTTAGGAAATCATTTTCTGGGATCGAAGTAGTATTTCTTCGTTGTGTCATACATCAAGAAGTCCTGCGTAAATTTGCTCTAGATAAGAACAATGGCTTGCTGTTGTTATTAAGCTTATTAATAGCATTTATTCACGAGCGCTCAATCACAGACAATTTCAACAGTTTCTTGATTAATTGCAGTCTGAATATTCTAATGTACTTTACTACACTAAAGTAAGATGGCTAAGTGCTGGTCGGGTTTTTGATCGCGTTTGGGATCTTAAAGACGAAATAATCTCTTTCATGGAAGAAAAAGGAAAGGATGAGTCTGAACATTTGAAAGATATTTTATGGCTCTCGAACTTTGCATCTTTTACAGATCTTCTGTCACATTAATAAATTGAACATTAAACTCCAGGGAAGAAATCAATTAATCCATAATGTTTGGGGCCATATCATCATCATCATCATCATCATCATCATTTTGGCTTTACAGCCCTGTGTGGGTTCTAGCCTCCCCAAGAATTTTTTTTCAGTCGTCCCTATCCATCGCTTTCCTCCGCCAAGCACTTATTTCCATATTTCTCAAATCTTGATATATGTTATCTAGGAATCTTATTCTGGGTATTGATTGACCAATAGGTCTATCAAGGAGCGTTTTTCAAGCTGGGTTGGTTTGCTCCATTCGCATTACATGGCCTACCCAGCTCAGACGTCCTATATTAATGTGTTTTACGATATCTGGTTCCTGGTATATTCTATAGATATCGAAGTTGTATCGTCTTCTCCAGACACCATTTTCATTTACCGCTCCATAGATTCGCCTTCGTATTTTTTTTCGAAACATCCCAACATGTTTTCATTGCTTGCTTCATTGCTTTACTGGGCGTATTATTGTTTTGTAGAGTTTTACTTTTGTATTTCTTGATAAAACTGTAGATTTAAAAAGGAGATTAAGCCCAAAATAGCATCTTTTAGCCGTGTAAATTCTGCGGTTTATCTCTGCGGTAGTGTCATTTTCAGTATTGACGAGCGTTCCCAGGTATACAAATTCGTTAACTGCTTCGATGACGTCGTTTTCTATAACAAGTGGCCGTAGTATTTGTGGTTGCGTACCTATTTTCATGTATTTGGGGCCATATAAGGGCTTTCAAAACGCAATTAAATCTATTTTCTAAACAACTATGCATGAAAGACCTTACTTATTTTCCAAAGATAAATATTATTACAGTTAAGGAAGACAAGCTTAAGAGCAATGAAAAAAACGTGAAATGTCTTCATGAAAAGTTTGAGCGAATTTCCAAGACTTCAAAGTTGTCGAACAGGACCTGGATATTTTCAGCATGTCGTTTAATGTGGACTGTGAATCAGTAAAACCAGAATTGCAACTTAAACTTATTGAGTTGAAATGTTACACTGAATTGAAGCAACTATTTCTCAATGTTTATAAAACGGAGTTCTAGGCCCTGTCAAAATCAAGTTTCCCAAACCTGAAATCTCATTCTTAGAAGATAATTGCGATGTTTGCATATTTCTACATCTGTGAACAGGTGTTTTCTACCATAAAGATTCGCAAAAACAGCATTAAGTACCGACTAACTGACCAGCACTTCATTCCTAATCAGCTCATCTCAGTTTCTACCAAATTATGAACCACTTGAAAGCGAACAGCTGTCGCTGAGCTAACAGTACAGAAGCGTAAATCTAAAAAAATTTATGCATCACTGAAAGAAGTGACCACGCAGTGTGTGAGTAAGCCTAAAGAAAATGTTGGCATCTGCATAGATTTTATGGCCAACATATCTCTACCTTGTATTCCTGTCCAAGATACCTATTACCTTAGACAGCTTACTGTAAATGTCTTTGATGTGCATAATCTCGTGACACGGGAATGTACAATTTTTATCTATCATGAAGGTGAAGGGAGTAAAGGCTCAAACGAAGTTTGTACTATGTTAGATTGGTACATAAAAAACAAAATTGGCAGTGGTGTAAAAAACCTTTATCTGTTTGGGGACAACTGCGCAGGGCAAAATAAAAATAATACTGTGATTCGCATGATGATGTACTAGTGTGAGATAAAAAAGTTTAATGAAGTCAAACTAACCTTTCCTGTTAGGGGCCACTCTTTTATGCCAAATGACAAAGATTTTGGCATCATCAGAAGAAAATTAAAGCAAGAAGAACGATATTATACTATTAATGAGGTTGAAGAACTTATAATGAAATCATCAAAAATTGACGGCAAATTTTCTGTTATTAAAATGACTGCTGATGATTTCACTAACTTCAGTTCTTGGAGGCCCCAGTTTTATAAAAAAAAAACCTACCTAAGTGATAATTCGTATGGCAAAAATGTCCCAAGGGTTTTTGCCATATAATAATACAGATAAATGACTTTTTCATCAAAGAATCCTAACACGGTTCAATGTAAGATGAACATCGGAGGCTTCCTAATGGATGAATTCAAACTACGAAATGCAGTAGAGCCAATTCAGGCTCCTACTAGAAGAGCATATTCAACTGTACTTCCAATTAACAACAAGAAAATGGAAGACATGAAGAAAACATTGGTATACATCCCGGAAGAAAAAATAAATTTTTGGAATCCGATTTTGTCATGGCCAATTACACCGGCATTTACAGAAGAAAACTAAATCCTTGAACTGAAATTTACTTCAAAGTTTTAATTTATGATTGAATTGCCTTATTTCATGTATAGGACATTGTTTTATTTCATTAAAATTAATTCTCATAAAATATTCTGTTTGTATATTGATTGTTTTCCTTAGAAGTTTCTTGTTTGCGGCAGAAAGGGAACACGTCTTTAACACAAAAAAATTCTCTACCCTCTCCTCTTAAAATATTTAAATATTTTATAAGTATGTAATAATCCAGAATGCCAAATCACATAAACCTTAAATGCAAAAAAATTAATACCATTAGTGTGTTTCGAGTTTACCAAAATTTTTGTCTCTCCTGAAAAATTGGCAAAATTGGACTTGTTGCCTTTCTGCAGTTAGCGATTCATATTGCAGCACGATTAAGAGGTCCGAAATGTGGAAAGGCAAACAGAACACAGGGTAACATAGAGATGAATGGGAGAAGCGTAGATAAAAACTATGAATAGTTAATAGTCTATAAATATATAAACTAGCAAATGCAAATCTTGGAAATATGTAATTATAAGTATTTTATCCTAGATAATTATTTTTCAATTTTCTGCACACGTACCGGACTATATTTCATTACTATAACTTTTATTCCATGATACATAAAACACTTAGTATAATACGTTCACTTTCGTTGGCAATGTGGCTATTTAAACAGTGAATAAGTTATATACAATTTGTGTTTGAACTGCGGCAGTGAGGTCACGGATTAACTGAAGCACATTTGTTCCAGATCGACGAGGTTTTCTTTTTAACAATTAAGAGGAATGGAGTAAACTGTTCTAAAACGCTAAATAAGATCGTTTTGAATAATAATAGTGAAATATTGGAATAACATGAAAGCATTTCATTCATTTTATTCAGATAAATATCCAGCTAATCCAATAATTCAAAGTAAATGAACAGGGGCACAGATCGATCTTACCATCATTAATTGCTAAAAAAAATTTTATCTCGACATATGAATGATTTATGAATTTACCTTTAGCAGATAATAATTACTTTGGAATCTGTAAATTTACGTAAAACAGTAAATGTAAAAACTGTAAAAAAAATGTAAATTCCTGTAAAAACTCATCATTGTAAAAAAGAGAAGTATATCCTTAAAGAAAAATTAATAAGGAATGTTACTAATGTAAATAATCTATTTTTAAACAATTTAACATTGTTGATTACTTGAAGGAAAATTATTTCGAAAATTTTAATAAATCATTATGTACTAAATTTGTGCATTCACAAATTCCAAAGAGTATTGGTGAAGTATTTCAGCAAAAACATAAAACTAATTTAAACAAACAAAACATAGTCATATCCTTTATAATATTTATGATAATTTTTTATAAAAGTGATTTATTTTTGTATGCAAGGGTTGTTAACTCTTGAGTAACCGGGTACATGTAAAAAACAGTCGGGTGGAGTCTGCGGGGCCCAGTTTTTATTTTACACAATACATTAGAAAAGATTAAAATAAAAATATTTGATATATGTACAATTTTTTTAAATCATTTTTAATACATCTTTTAAACTATTTTAAACCAAATGATGACGTTACTAAGCACAATTTGTGATACTGGAGAACAGTTTGGTTTAATAATAAACATAACGAAAACCGAAACCATGGTTATCAGTAAAAGGGGCAAAGTCACTACAAAGATCCAGATAAAAAGTGAAGATATTGAGCAAGTGGTCAAAATAAAATACTTAGGAGTCTGGATTACGGAAGATCTGAATCCGAAATCAGAAATTCGCTCAAGAATAGTGCAATCAAGAGCAGCCTTTTTGAAAATGAGGAAATTTCTGAGTAACAGAAAGTAAGTTTCTGAGTAAGAGACAGAGAACTTTTGACCACCATTAAAAGGCGAAAGACAGCATATTTGGAGCACATACTTAGAAATGATAAGTACGAGTTGTCGCAGCTGATTATGAAGGGTAAAATTGAAGGAAAAAGGCATCCTGGTAGACGACAAATATCCTGGTTGAATAACATTCGCGACAGGACCGGGTTAAACATACAGATGCTCTTAAGAAAAGCAGAAGATAGAGACGAATTTGCAATGATTATAGCCAACCTTCATTAGTGGATACGGCACTAGAAGAAGAAGAAGAAACCCAATGATAAAGTAAACAACATCTTTAAGAAAATGCAAAAAAATGTTAACAAAAATGTACTTCTCTTACATTTAATAAACAAAATTCTAATCCTAATTTCAATTTTCATTGCAGTCTTCGCAAATCGGTTTAACATGCTCCAACCATAGCCATTTTTGGCATTTGACCCAAAAATATCGTGATTTACGATTTGGACAATAGGCGCAACGACCTCTTGGATTTGGACGCGGAGGAGCTGGATCTGCATGTACTCCGCTTAATTTTTGGGCGATATTTCTGATATCCTTTTGTAAATGAGAGTCTCTTGCTCTGGTTAGCATGTTCTCTCTTGTCAAGGCTAAGCCAATTGATTTCAGAAACAATCTTCGTTCCGAAATTAGGTCGTTTTCATTTGCATTACATTTATTTATGATGTGAGAGTTTATGCCTGCAATGTTGAGTAAATTATAAAAAATGACCATTGGCCATCTTCGAAAGTTTCTGCCTACGATCTAAGCAGCATATTTCTGATCGACTGAGTCAACGCCCGATTTTATAATGTCATAAAAAGTAATAATATTGAGCTTACAGGCATCTCCAGAATCTTCATCAATCGAGTCTTCATAGTGAAAAGATGATAACAGCGTCACGACCTTTTTTTTCTTTGGGATATACGATAACAAAGTAATGGATTTGGAAAATGCAAACATAGACGAGTACTGTGGTCTGCTGGGATCAAGAAGTTCCTTTGGAATCTCCCTTTTATTTTTTCGAATTGTTCCAACAATTGTAATTTTGTGCTGCTCCAACATGCGTTTTACAATTTCGTAACTTGTAAACCAATTATCCATGGTTATATTTCTAGTGGATCCAAACACAGGCTCGCATATCCTTTCCACTAAATCGGTAGTTTTAGTACTAACGCGATTATGGCCCTGGAAGCTGAGCTCCAACACACACTTCCACATTTACCGTGTAAAAACATTTGGCGTCCACTAAGGACAATACTTTTATGCCATATTTGGCTGGCTTATTCGGGATGTACATGCGGAATCCGCAACGTCCACGGAATGTAAAAATCATCTCGTCTAATGTTAAGTAAGATCCAGGAATGTAATTAAGCTTGCATTTCTGATTTAATTGGTCAAAAACGTTTCTTATTGGTGCAAGTTTGTCTATGGTTCTTCTTTCTTCTCTAGTATTTACGTCATCAAAACGCAAGCAACGTAGCAAGAATAGAAATCGCCTATGAGCCATAGTAGCTCGAAACACCTCTTCGAATGTTCCATCAGCAGCATAAAATTCTTTGTAATTTCGGCGGCTTGCTTTGAAAACCCCAGCTAGGTATAATAGGCCAATTAACGCCTTTATTTTCACAGTATCTGTAGGTCTGGCTTCATTCGGATCTGTATAATTGTTTCTTAGTTTAGAAATAAGTATGTTTGTGTTGTGTACAATGGTTTCGAGAATAATTATCATCAATAAAACATTTCCAAGACTCTAAAGCTAAAGGATCAACTGCTTGACGAGCATTTCCTTTTGAACCTGGTAAGTATGAAATTAAATTAGAACTTCTTGTCCGAACATTTTTTGGAGGCGCATGTTTTCTCCAGGATACCCCATCTTTTGCATAATAAAAGAGCCGCTGGTTTTCGGTATTTGTTTCAAAATATTTTGAAGTTGCAGGTTCCTCTCCTAATCCTTCCTCTAATTCTGTTTCCAATTCTTCCTCCCATTTTTCTTCTGTGAACAGAAGAAGAATGGGACAATTACGTTTGACAACAGCAATGTAATCCTGGCTCAATACTAGTTTTGATGAAAGTATGATTCCTTTTCGAGAAAGACTACTTTTCAAACAATATATATCTTCAAAGCATCATCGCTATCGCTTAAAACTGTTTAAATTATGTAATCCTACAGGTTATACTCTAAAAATGATTATGTATGCCGGCAAAATGGCTAATAAAGGGCAGGATTTATCGGGAAAAATTGTACTAGATTTAGCAAAAGACTATCTACAAAAAGGAAGAGTTGTAATAACCGATAATTACTACACGTCTGCGCCTTTAGAAAAACAATTATTAGACGCGCACTTACTTACTTACTCCGTGGCGTTACAACCCTTCGTGGGTTTTAGCCGACTCGACAACATGCCTCCATTGTTTTCTGTCTTGAGCAACCTCCATCCAATTCTCCACGCCCATAGTGTTTAGGTCTCCTGCTATATTATCTCGTCACCGGAGACGAGGGCGTTCGCGTGGTCTCCTTCCAGTTGGGACTTCCTCCCCCACACCAGTCTTACTGTTCGTTCGTCAGAATGTCTTCTGAGGTGTCCTGCCCATTGGAGTCTTCTGGACTTTATTTCTTTTATGATGTTGGCGTCTGGGTAAAGTTCTTCGAGCTCTTTGTTAGTTCTTATCCTATATTGTCCTGATGTTTCATCCAGCACAGGGCCAAAGATCTTCCTTAGGATTTTTCGTTCCTAAACACATAGTCTCTCTTTGTTTGCCTTTGTTATCGTCCACGTTTCGCTTCCATATATCACAACGGGTCGTATGATTGTTTTAGAGACCTGTATCTTCGTACGTCTTGTTAGTTGTTTCGATTTTATAAGGTTTTGGAGGGCAAAAAGACATCTGTTGCCGCCTGAATTCTGTTGTTTATTTCTTGTGATCCGTTATTGTCTTCAGTTATTGTTGTTCCAAGATACTTAAATTCTCTAACGCGCTCAAAGTTAAAGTCATCGATGGTGATGTTCTGACCGATTCTGTCTCTGCTTTGGTTATTGCGGCTCATATGCATATATTTCGTCTTGTCTTCGTTGATTTGGAGCCCCATCTTCTCTGCTTTCTTCTCGAACCTCACGAAAGTCTCCTTCATCCTTAATCGTGTGTTTCCTATTAGATCGATATCGTCTGCAAATGCCAGTAGTAAGTTTGGTCCTTCTCGATAAAATACTGTATTCGGTTTCTCGATTCTTGCACTGCTGATTATGTTTTCCAGAGCTAATTTGAAGAGTTGTGGTGAAAATGCATCTCCCTCTTTTAGTCCATTGTTTATTTCAAATGTCTCCGAGTATTGTTGTCCAACTCTCACCTTACATCGTAACCGTTCCATACACATCCGTATCAACCTGACTAGTTTTTTTGGAAAGCCAAGATCCTGCATCGCTGTCCACAGTCTGGCCCTGCATACTCTACCAAATGCTTGTTTAAAATCTATGAACATCTGATGAAGCTCACGATCAAACTCCCAGCATTTTTCCATTATCTGTTTTATTGTGAATATCTGGTCAATGGTAGAGCGGCCCGGTCTAAATCCGCATTGATAATCTCCAACGATTCCTTCTGTGTATGTTTTGGTTCTTTCTAGCAGGATGTTTGCAAGGATTTTGTAGGTGGTGTTGGAGTGTTATTCCCCGGTAGTTAGCACATTGCTTTTTGTTTCCTTTTTTGTGTATTGGTACAATAACCCCTTCTTTCCATTTATCTGGCATTGTTTCTTCTCTCCAAATGTCTTAAATTAGCTTGTATATAGAACTGTACAACGCTTCTCCTCCATGTTTTAAGCACTCTGCGGGTATACCATCGCTACCTGGTGTCTTATTATTTTTAAGTTTTTTAATTGCCTGTATTACTTCTTCGTATGGCGGGTATTGGTCTTCAATTTCAGCTGTATGTGCTATTAGATGCTAATAGTCACTTATTATGGACACTACGTAAAAACAGAAAATATATTCCAGAAGATATACTTTCCGCAAAATTAAAAAAAGGAGAGATAATTGGAAAGGAACATCGTGATGGCATTGTAATAGGCAAATGGCACAATAAACGAGCTATAATTAAACCTGAAGCAATTATAAACTACCACAAAGGAAAAGATGGTGTTGACTTCTCAAATCAACTCGCAAGCTATTCTCACCTCTGAGAAAACTGTTCGCTGGCACCATAAAGCTGCAATTGAAGTTTTATTGAATATGGCTGTCATCCATAGTTTAATAATATATAATTCCTTCAACACACCAGTATTACTACTTTAAAGCATATCTTTGTTACAGTTGACGCCAAAACTACAAACAATATAAAGAATAGAAAACGATGTAATCAATGTTACACTGAAATATTTGCAACAAAAGGCAGTAAAGAAGCTCAAAACAAACCCAAACTTGTTTCTACATTTTGTAATGTTTGCGAAAAATTTTACTGTGTGACATGTAATCATTAAGTTGTTCACGATCACCGGTGACATTAGTGGCACAGACGTGTGTAATATGTTACTGCAGTGCCATTAGGATCACGCGTGATCTTGCTATTTTTTTCAAAACCATTTTTAAGAATGTAAACTTACTTTGTATTATTAACCATTTGTATAAATAAATATTCATCATCATCATAAGTGACTCGACAATCCGTTGTGGATCTTGGCCTGCTCACAAAGAAGTCGCCACTCCTGTCGATTCCTGGCAACTTCCCTCCATCTTCTAACCCCTAGAATCTGTAGGTCTTCTTCCACATCATCAATCCATCTCATTCGTGGTCGTCCTCTGCTTCTTGTGCCCTCTGGTTGTGAAAATGTTAATCTCTTCGTGTATTCGTGATCTGACATCCTAGCAATGTGTCCAGCCCATCTAAGTCTCTGCACTTTAACAAACTTCACAATATCTGGATCGGTGTATAACTGATACAGTTCAAAGTTGTATCTTCGACGCCATAGCCCATTTTCATTTACGACCCCAAAAATCTTTCTAAGAATTTTTCTCTCAAAAATACCAAGAAGTCTTTTATCATTTTGAGATAAGATCCACGTTTCAGCCCCATATATCAAAACTGGTCTTATTAAGGTCCTGTATATATTAAGCTTTAGTGCACGTTTTATATTTTTATTTTTTAAATGTCTCCGGAGGCCGTGAACAGTTCTGTTTGCTATTGCTATGCGTCTTTTTATTTCGTCGCTTGTCGTGTTTGTTGCGTTTACTAGCGATCCAAGATATGTAAATTCTTTGACTTGCTCAAAGGTATGGTTGTTAATTTGAATTATTTCTTGGATATTTCGAGGGTTTTTAGAAACCAACATATATTTGGTTTTTTCCTCGTTTACCACAAGTCCTAATTCACTTGCTGCGCCCGCAAGCCTTGTAAAACACTGCACCATGTCTCTCATACTTCTGCCCACTATAACTATATCGTCAGCGAATGCGAGAATTTGCGTCGATCTATTAAAAATAGTTCCATTCATTCTAATATTTAATTGTCTGATTGCCTTTTCCAAGGCAATATTAAAGAGCAGACACGCCAACGCGTCCCCCTGTCTTAGACCATTATTAATGTCAAAGAACGTAGAGTTTTCTCCTTCAATTCTAACGCATGAGCTTACGTTTTGCATTGTTAGGTGGGTCAACTTAACTAACTTAGGTGGGATCCCAAAGTCTATCATTGCATTATATAATGCAGTTCTTTTCACACTGTCATAGGCTGCTTTGAAGTCAACGAAGAGATGGTGTGTTTCTATGTTATATTCTAGTGACTTTTCTAGAATCTGCCTATGTGCTTGAATTTGATGTGTAGTTGACTTTCCAGCAGTAAATCCGCATTGATATTGACCAACAATATCCTTTGTAAAATGTTTAAGTCTTTCAGATAATACATTGCCGAAGATCTTATACGCAGATGCTAACAGAGTAATGCCTCTATAGTTCTTACACTCCAGTTGATCCCCCTTTTTATGCAATGGACATATTATTCCCTTCAGCCACTCTTCTGGTACCCGTTCATTCTGCCATATAAGTACTATTAGTTTATGGATTGCTGCAAAAAGTTGATCACCACCTTTTTTATACATTTCCGAACAGATGTCATCGATTCCTGGGGCTTTATTGTCTTTGAGTTTTAGGATCGCATCTGACACTTCTCTTCTTGTTGGGTCTTCACTGTGTAGTTGACGTTGTATATTTTGTTCATTTTCTATATTGTACTCTCCTTCAATATCGTTTATATTTAGATGTTCGCTGAAATGTTGTGCCCATCTGTTAAGAACTGAGTTTTTATCATGTAGAATTTCACCGTTAGTGTCTTTACAAATTTTTAATCGTGGTTTAAATTCTCGACGGCTAATATTTAAGGATTTGTAGTATTTCCTCGTTTCATTTTTATCGAATAAACTTTGTATCTCACTGAGAGTGTTCTGTTCGTATTCCCTCTTCTTAAGTCGATGGATACGTTTTTTCTCTCTTCTAAGACGTCTATACTCTTCTTTTTTTCTCCGTGTACAACCTGCGTCAATGGTTTTTTGATATGCTGCGTTCTTTCTATTTGTGGTCATTTCGCACTCATGATCAAACCAATGATTTCTTTTTTCTGATTTGGTTTTGCCCAATATTTCAACGGATTTCTGTAACACAATATCTCGTATATTTGCCCATAGTTGGTTAATATCTTCTTCTTCTTCTAAGTTTTTTGTCCTTATTTGGTCTTCTATTTGCTGTCTGTATACATTTGCAATGTCGGGATCTTTTAGTTTATTAATGTCTATTTTTTCTCTCCTTCTTCCCATCTCCTTTTTTAAATTGGATATTCTCTCCTTAAATCGTGTTTTAACTAGATAATGATCACTATCTATGTTTGCTCCTCTAAAAGACCTAACATCTAATAAGTTAGAGCAGTGTCTTGCATCGATGATTATATGATCTATTTGGTTAATCGTTTCATTATCAGGAGATTTCCAAGTTCCCTTATGTATATTTTTATGGGGAAATCTTGTCCCAGCTATAACCATGTTCTTAGACATCGCAAAGTTTATGATTCTGAGACCGTTATCATTAGATTCTACGTGTAGGCTCTCTTTTCCGATGGTGGGCGAAAATATATTCTCTCTTCCGACTTTGGCATTAAAGTCTCCTGCTATTATTTTGATGTCATTTTTTGGGCACTGATCGTACTCTCGGTCTAGTGCCTCATAGAACATGTCTTTTTCATTATCCTCTTTTTCTTCCGTTGGAGCATGGATGCTAATAATGCTTATATTAGCGAACTTCCCTTTAAGTCTTATTCGACATATCCTATGATCAATAGCTTTGAAATCGATTACACTATGTTTGACCTTGCTGCTTACAATAAATCCGGTACCAAATTCGTGTCGGGTAGGATGTCCACTGTAGTAAATATTGCAGTTATTTTTTTCCAGGATGCCTGAACTAATCCACCTCATTTCCTGTAAAGCAATGATATCTGCTTTGGCATTATTCATTTCTTGTATGAGCAGAGCAGTGGCTCCAGGCTGATAAAGGCTTCTTACGTTCCAGGTGCAAATCTTTAAATCATTATCCTTATTATGAATAAATATTGTTAACGTTAAATACAGGATAATACAAGGCCACATACTACAGCAACAGTAAGAGATTGGTTTCATCATGAGGATATTATACGTTCATCGTGGCCGCGTATACGTTCACAATCTCCAGATCTAAATCACATCGAGCATATATGGGATATGCTACAGAGACGAATTACTCTTCATCTGCACAATGTTCATACTAGACAAGACCTTCAAGATCTTCGTAAACAGGAATGGATCCTATTACCTCCAAACCATTCATTTTTATTATTATTGATTTTTAAATCATACTACAGTGAAATTAAGATGAGTTCATTACTGACTAATCAATCATTATAACGGTGTGTCACTTTTTAAAATCTAATCAAAATTGATGTAGTTATATATGAGAAAAAAACTTTGTGTTAGACATTTTTGATGCGTTTAAATTTAAATGATTTTAGTAAAAATTATTATTTTCGAAAAATAATCAAAAGAAATCAAATCAAATACAACAATATGTTCAAAACCATTTTAAACATTCAATAATTGCCATAAATAATATTATCTCTACTTGTGAGTCACCAGTAAAAGTTAGTATAGACTCTGTGGATGATTTAATTATTCTTATTAAAGGAAAAATGATAAAACACTTCATGGTCATCTACATATCTTTGGAAAATAGAATTATAAACAGTCTACGGATTTGCAGTTGTGAAGAACAGAAAGCCGTGATCTTAAAAAAAATTTGGATGTGAAACTGTTTAACATAAAAATAAAATATATAGAGAGAAATAAATGTATATTTAAGAGTGTATTCTTGAATTACTATATTTATGACCTAACAACAGTTTGTCAAGCTGGATTCAATATTGTACTATAGCTCACAACTCGTGGTAACAGATCTTATCACAGCAGCTCTTATGTCAAGACATTAATCATCACATCCAAATTAGACTTATATTAGGGTCGTATTATTTATGATTCAGCAAAATAATATTTATTAAAACATATTAATAGAATATAAAATAGTGTTATGCGAACTATACTAGATGCCTTTTATACTAAGGCTACTGGAAGTTTATATTGCGAACGCACTAAAATTACTTTCAAATTCCGAAAGCCATTCCTAAAAACTCTTAAAGTATACAACTTGTGAATCCGTATACACAACAGTCCCATAAACAACTATCGAAGGAAAGCAAAGTTACTTTGTTAGAGGCACAACGATATTGCTGGCAACTAAATTGCTGATAATCTTGCTAAAGAAGAAGACAGTATCCCCTTTATCGGAGCACAAGCATTATGCAGTATCCGAAAAAGCCGAATTGTGGAAGTTGTCCAAAACGACAAAAGAGACTTAAGGAAAATATTGAAAGCCAAACGCCTACAAAAAGGTTATTACAACCTTCGGATTGGTACGCAAACATTGTTCTCATTGGACACTGCTCACTCAGATATTAAGTTTGTAAAATTAGCCAGAGTGGGCCTAGCTTTTTTAGAACATGATCAGGTAACAAACATATGTTCAAAACAAATAATGTGCTTTCTTAAAAGTCTAGATCTTGTGAGCCATAACATAGATGAATGGTATAAACAAAAGATCGCTCAGTTCGTAGTGTAGAAAGATCTACAAACTTAAACCATCCCTGGAAATCTACAATAGGTATCTCACTGAACTTATTTTCAAGGTTCCAGATATCAATAGTGTTTCTCGTTGGACTCTGTCCATTCCAAAATTATATATCGATGTTTCCACGGTTAAACAATTCATACCTAGCAGTGAAAGTCCTTCCTGTTGATGAAAATCTGTTACAGCAAATAGCGTAAAGATTTTAAGGAAAAATAAGATTATCAAGAAAATATTACTTTTTTATTGCGAATCGAGGATGATTACTAGATTCCAGAATTATACAGCTTTAAAGTGCAACTTGTTTCTGAGTTTAAGAAAATTATTAAAGGATTCTTCTTCTTTAAGTTCCATCTTCTATCGAAGGTTGGAAATCATCATGGCTATGCGGACTCTGTTGACTGCCGCTCTAAAAAGTTCTGCACTACTGCATTCAAACCATTCCCTTAAGTTTTTAAGCCAGGATATTCTTCGTCTTCTCACATTTCGCTTTCCTCGGATTTTGCCTTGCATAATAAGTTGTAATAATGCGTATTTTTGCCCTCTCATCACATGTCCTAAGTACTCAAGTTTTCGTCTTTTGATAGTTAATATTATTTCCGCCTCAATTCCTATCCTTCTAGTTACTTCCACGTTTGACATTCTTTGAATCCATGATATTCGTAGGATTCTTCTGTAACACCAAAATTCAAAGGCGGCCAACTTATTCAGATGGACTTGTTTAAGTGTCCACGCTTTCAAGTCATAAAGAAGAGTAGAGAACACGTAACATCGAAGCATTCTCAGGCGTAGTTCTAACCTTATATCCCAACAACAAAGAAAGTTTTTAAGTTTAAAAAATTATGCAAGTGATATTTCAATGCGTGTGCTAATTTCTTTCTGGTTTGGTCTACATCTGATGTTATCCATGTTCCTAAGTATTTATAGTTATTAACACTCTCAATTGCAGTATCTTCAATAATCAATTGGATATTTGCATGTGCAGATTTAGTCATGATCATGCATTTAGTTGCTACCTAACACACCTGCGATATTTCAAACAATTGACCAGGGCGTTATTAGAGATGTGTCACAGGCTCGTATTATACTGATGGCTCAAAGATTATAGGGGGAACAAAAGCAACCATTACTTTAAATGAAACAAAAAATATTATTTACACACCTAAAATATTTTATTCATTATATCATTAAATTAAACCTAAAACTTCATTTTACAAGATCCCAAAGAGTTTTTAACAATAACTTTATTGCAACCAATTGTTTTTAATTGTTAATTTCGCGTCGCGCCAAGTTCCGACCGCTATATACTCCACTGAATGACCGTTTTGAAGTGTAATTTTCCTCGTCATGATAGGTTTGCTTGAAAATATGGATTTAGGTTCCTCTTACCCACTACTTCACTTTTGGACTTGAGCTCAGTGTTGATTTTACTTGAGGGTAAAAAAACATACGTCCAAAACAAGTCCGGAAATGGATAAAGACCCAGTAGAACCAGAGTTATAGTTCATGAAAAGTAGGTGCCTATTTGTCAAATTCCAAATCGAATATTTCAACGTGAAATAATCAAAAAATAAATCAATTTTCTGGGACAACTCATTAAAATTTTTTGAAAATGTTTAAAAAACTTTATTTTTGTCTTTTTTTTAAATTCTACCATCAAAACTAGCGAGTTTGAGCGAGTTACTCTCAAAATAAAGTTGGTACCTTTTTTGGTAAAAACATCGTGAAAATCCCCCTCTAATCTGCACCCCAAACAAAATTAAACGTTACCGCTTTACAATTTACTTTATTTATGTATTGTTTATATGATCTGTAAGTTTAACTGGTTGAAAGTGGTTATTTTAAAAATAAAATTGGTTTTAAAGCAAAAGAACATTTTATTTTTTGAAATTTTGAATTTTTTTTACTAACTAAAGAAAGTATTCTTCTTCTTCAAGTGCCGTCTCCATCAATGGAGGTTAGCGGTTATGGTGGCAAACGTTTGTCTATCTTCAGCTGTTCTTAAGAGTTCCTCAAATCCAAGTCCTGTCCAGTTTCTGATATTACGTAACCAGGATAATTTTTTTCTTCCAATTCCTCGCTTTCCTTCTATTTTGCCTTTTATTATCAACTGAGGGATGTAGTATTTCTCGTTGCGCAACAAATGCCCTAAATAACTGGTTTTTCTTCTTTTGACTGTTCTCAATAGTTCTTTTTCTAAATTGAGTCTAGCTAGTACTTCTTCATTTGTTTTTTGTGCTGTCCAAGGAATTTTTAAAATTCTACGGTACACCCACATTTCAAATGCCTCGATTCTATTCAGGCTCTTTATTTTTAAAGTCCATGTTTCGACTCCGTAGAGAAGAACAGACCAGATAAAACATTTTACAAGTTTTAATCTCAATTTAATATTTATATGTGTATCGCAGAATAGAACGCGCATCTTAAAGAAACTATCCCTAGCTTGAGCAATTCTCGCTTTAATTTCTTGTTCTGGGTCCAGCTTGCAATTAATCCAACAGCCAAGGTATTTGTATTGGTTTACCTGTTCTAAAATATTCCCATTTATTTTTATAGGTAAGGGGATATTCTGTTTTCTTTGGATCACCATTACTTTTGTTTTTTTTTTCGTTGATCTTCATTCCAAACTCTCGACAAGCATCCTTAAGGTGGTCTATAACCCTCTGTAAGTTTGTGTCTGTATCAGCCAGTAGGACAGTGTCATCTGCATATCTTATGCTAGATATTGGTTCTCCATTAATTTTTATTCCTGTGGAAAGGTTTTCCAAGGCTTGCTTGAATAGTAGTTCCGAGTAAAGATTGAACAGCATAGGGGATAGTATGCATCCTTGCCTTACTCTTTTATTTATACTAATATTTCTAGATGTATGATCGTCGATCCTAATCTTGGCACTCTGCCTCCAATATAAGTTCTTAATTAATCGGAGATCTTTGCTATCCAAGTTGATGCTCTGCAAGGAATTTAACATTTTATTATGGTTTACGCGATCAAATGCCTTTTCAAAGTCTACAAAACATAGAAAGACATCCTTTTGTTGGTCGTAACACTTCTGCAGCAGTACTTGTAATGAAAACAAGGCCTCTCTGGTCCCCATTCCGGCTCTGAATCCAAGAATCCAAGAAAGTATTAGTGATACGAAAAATCTTAAAGAGTAAAAAAATATAGGTTTTGTTTTTCTGGACATTTTGATTTTGTTTTTCTGTAAGACAAAAATTGATTAAGATTATGTTGTTTAATGTTAATTGACATTCATTCACCACTTCAATAAAAGATGATTTGAATCAATTATCCGGTTTAATTTACAATTATACGATTTTGCTTCAAATAGAGGTAGTTTTCTCCGATAAAAATAAAAAGCAACCAACGGCACAAATCCAAAAGTGTAGTGGAGGGTAAGTAGAACATCCAAATTTTCCTGAAATTCGGCGATGACACGGAAAATTACAGGGTATCGATGTTGTTCGAATAAATCCATTCGAACATGTAAAAAGTATTTAAAATATTTTTAATTTAGTTTAACTCCACTTTTGACAAAAATTCACCCACTCTGTAAATAACAACACTGTCAACAGTGCTTAGCTTAAGACTCTTCCAAAAAAGACACTTGGATCTAGGGATCCCACCTTAAATTTTTACCTTTACCATGCCAGCTGCGCGATGCTCCATTACGCATATTATGATTTTAAAATTTTGGCTTGTGATTTCAAGAAATAATAAATTGACAATTTCTTGACAAAAAGCCTATTTCTTGTTTTCTTTAACAAACATTGAGTACTTTACTGGTGTTTTTGTATGTTTCTTTACATTTTATTCCCACTACTAAATAGCAAAATCTTTTACAATGAAACTTTTTTAAACTTCTTTTTTAATTTAAATATTATGTTTATATGGGATTAAGCCACAATTTATTGGTTGTAATGAAAATCACATTTTTTAACTAACCAAAGTTTGACGTTTTGAAATCGTTCTCAAAATATTTATAGAAATTTTGAACAACCTAAGAAAACGACCAAGGATGGACCAAGGTTACTTTTATTGGTTATAATATGATGAGCATTGATCTCCTTTTTTAATCGGTAAAAGATACAGGTTAGGTTAAGAGAAACAAAAATGTCAAAATCTTAAAATCATCCGCATAAGGGGGCATAGCGGATCTCGCATGGTAAAGGTAAAAATTTAAGGTGGGATCCCTGGATCCTTGTAAAAAAGACTCCCCGAAAAATCAGGCCTACACCCCAGAGCGAATTTAGACGGGGATGAAGCAACATCTCTGTTTGGCAGAAGTCCTCAAAAAACCGTCAAGGATTTACTCTACACAAAGTTATACAGTTCTCTCCAAATCTGTCAAAGATTTGTCCCGTTTTTGGTATACAGCACTCAATTATACAGTATATATATGTATAATACAGTAGTTCTCTGGGTAGCCTTTGACACATGGTTGCCACATCTCCACATCTCTTAATTCAGGATCTTCGTGATAGTGACTTAAATGGACAATAATCCGCACATAGACGTTTTGTAAGACTTGTTAACTAGTAAGTTGCATTTAGTAGTAGGAATTTTGTTTTAGTTTTTTATGTATTTGTACTGATTTTATTTATGCTATTTGTTTTTCTATATATATATATATATATATATATATATTATATATATAAGTATATATATATATATATAAATATATATATATATATATATATATATATATATATATATATATATATATATATATATAATATAATTTTATAATTTTATTTTTTGTTCTAAAAGTAATTTTTTTATTACTAAAAAACTGATTTGTTCAAATTAAATAAGAATATATGGAAGTATTGTTTATAAATAATATTTATTTAATATAATTAAATAAATATAATATATAATATAATATATAATAATAATAAATATTATTTATTTTAAATAAATACTTAAATTAGCTGCTTTATTTTGGATAATTTTGCAATGAAAATACGATAAATTATTTCAACTTTGTACTCCCGTTTAAATAAAAAAAAAAGAGGAAATTTGGTCCAGTAGAACCCGAGACATGTCATTTTTTCCGAGCGCTATATTTTGAAACTATCTAACAATTAGTGAACAATGGGAAATGTGTAAAAATTACATTAAAGACGCAGCAAATAACATTCTAGGGCCGCAAAGACCACCACCACGTAATGAGTGGTTCGATGCTGAGTGCGAGGACATTACAAGAAGAAAGAACAATGCATATAAACTGATGCAGCAAAGAAGAACCCGAGAAAAAGAACAAAAATATAAAGATCTCAGAAGAGAAGAGAAGTACATCCATCGAAGAAAAAAGCGAACTTATGAAAATAGAATATTGGAAGAACTTGAGGCATTAAAAAAGGAAAATCAAACAAGAAAATTCTATAAAAATCTAAATAAAGCAAGAAAAGAATTTAAACCAAGGATCGGACTATGTAAGGATAAGGAGGGGCATATACTCAATACAAAAGAAGAAGTATTGAAAAGGTGGGTGGAACACTATAAAGAACTGCTTACTATCGAAGTAGAAGATCCAAATCAACCACCCCCAGGAGCAAACAACAATACACCATTGGAGCCTCCATCAATTCAGGAAGTATGGGATGCAATAAAACACCTAAAAAATAATAAATCTCCGGGAAGTGATGGTATACCCGCGGAACTTATTAAATGTGGAGGTGCTACTCTGACTAATCATATATATATATAAAATCATACTGAGAGCCTGGAATGAGGAACAAATCCCAGAAGAGTGGTGTATTGGGATCGTTTGCCCGCTACACAAAAAGGGCGATGAATTAGAATGTAGAAACTATAGGGGAATAACCCTCCTTAATACAGCATACAAAATATTTTCGAGTATTTTATATGGTCGCCTGAGTGAATATTCAGAGGAGCTTCTTGGAGAATATCAAAGTGGTTTTAGGCCTGGTCGATCAACAACAGACCAGATCTTTGTGCTAACGCAAATACTGGAAAAAACCAATGAATTTAATATCGACACATACCATCTTTTCGTAGATTTTAAATCGGCCTATGATAGTGTCCTAAGAAATAAATTGTATGAAGCCATGGATGAATTCCACATCCCCGATAAACTGATAAGATTGGTTAAGGCTACAATGCGTAAAGTTGTTTGCAAAGTCCAAATACAGGGCGAACAATCACAGGCATTTGAAACGCATGTTGGGCTGCGACAGGGAGATGCGCTGGCGTGTCTCCTTTTCAACATAGCTTTGGAAAAGGCGCTCAGGGATGCCCAAATAGACAGCAGAGGAAACATTTTTAATAAATCATCCCAAATTTTGGCATATGCAGATGATGTTGATCTAGTTGCCCGCACAACACGCAAGCTAGAAGAAATGTATACCACCTTGTCACACGCCTCAAAAAATATGGGCCTGCAAGTAAATGAAAATAAAACTAAGATAATGGCATCAACACCCAACAATAGAGCCAGAAACATCGGCCACCAATTCACGGTTGATAATTCTACCTTTGAAGTGGTGGACAAATTCACATACTTGGGCTCCCTGATCACCAAGGAGAACGTCAAGCGAAGAATAATCCTAGCAAACAAATGCTATTTTGGACTGAGTAGACATATGAGAAGCAGAAACTTAAGCCAAAAAACAAAAATAACCATATACAAAACCCTTATACAACCAGTATTGACATATGGGTCGGAGGCATGGACCATTTCCAAGGCAGACGAAAATCTCCTGCTTATATTTGAACGAAGGATCCTGAGAAGAATATTTGGTGGCATCTGTGAAAATGGTGTTTGGAGAAGGAGGTACAACTACGAGATATATCACAGATATAAACATATATTTGGTGGTAAAGACGTAGTATCCTTTATAAAAATAGGAAGACTAAGATGGGCAGGACATCTGGCAAGATCACAGCAGAACAACCGTCCTAGAAGAATCCTTATGTCACAACCTGTGGGAAGTAGAAAAAGGGGTAGACCAAAACTCAGATGGAGGAATGGTGTAGATGAGGATGGTAGACAAATAGGCGCAGCAAACTGGCAACAGTTGGCAATGGATAGAACTGACTGGCGTAATAGACTTGGGAAGGTCGAGGCTCTTTTATAGGGCTGTAGCACCAATGATGATGATGATGATGATGATATTTTGAAACTGTGTTGGATTTTTTGAAGAGAGCGTCTGGCCCTTCACTCAACTACCCACACTCCTTTTACTCTAGTCGAAAAGTAAAGTACTCTTTGTTTATAACACTCCTGTTTAAACAATTTTGAATAATTTCATTTGCTAAAAACTTTGACTTTTTTATAAAAGATTGGTTAATTTCAGCTCTTAATTTTGTTAATTAACGTAACAGTGATAACACAACAACGTAAAAAAGGGTCTATCTTGGCTCCTAAGGGTCGAAGGACTTTTTTTTATAAAATATTGTGTTTTTTAACCAGCTTTCCACATATTTTTTTTAGCCATTTAGTTTGAACTAAATTCTACGGAGTTATTGTAAATGTGTATAAGTTTAAATTTATTATTAAATCAATTGGTGTACATAAATTTATTTTTTAACTATTTTCATAGGTCATTAGTATACGTCTTAACGAGGAGAATAAGCCCCGGATTATTGAGATTCAATCTCTTCAAACCCTCTAGTTAAGGTACATTTAAACAAATTTTAATAAATAATAAAAAAGTTATGGACACTATTCAAAAACAGCGATATTATTCTACATTTTGCAATAAGTTTTTTATCAAATCTCTAAATAGAAGTTTTTAAGTTATGAGAAAAATAATGAGTTGACGTTTTAATTGTTTATTTAAAAATAGTTTTACTAACAAATTGATGAATCCCTAGATGAGAGTCTTTTTGTACATTTCAACTGTCAAACCCGTCTATACAGTTGTGACGAAAAAATATTCATTTTTTAGCAACTTAATTGGTCTCATAGCCGAAGTCACTGTTATCCTTAACTAAGTAAACTTGTAGTCAACATTAACATGAGATATCATAATTATCACTGACTCGAAATTTGGCGAGTGCCTTAAATAACTTATATACTCGCTATCAAAGTCTTCGAAGAAATATTTTATTTCGGTACTTTTATTCTGAAGTAATCGATGTATTATTTAGTTCTGCAATCATAGTATATATTATATACAATTATTATTCGTCTATTATTAGTACAGTTAAGAAATGACCACTTAAAAAAAGTGATTTATTACTCTGTCTCAATATCAAATAAAGTTTAGATGTAATATCCATAATCAAAATCAAAGACAGCACAAAGTGCTGATAACTTGAGTGCGCAGAACGATTGGAATGGGTCGACATTGAAATTAAATTGTGAGAAGTAAAATTATCTCAAAAAATCAATACAATCAAAGTAATAATATTATTTCGATGGCGGATTGGCCACACCGCTATTACCCAAAACATCTGTTCGAAAAAGACGCGATATCGCAGTGCTGTGCACATGCAGGTGATGATTTGTGTACAGTGGAGCGTTCGTATACCGTACATATGTATATTACAATAAAGACTGAAATATACAGACAATACTAAATAATGGAACTTTATAAAAAAAATTATTTCATATTTTATGCTCCATAAATATCTGGATATGAAATTGCAGCACATCGGCTAAAGATTTTTGTCCTTTATAATCAAATTGAACATCTTTTTAATTGAATTTATTCTTGATCAAGCCTTCCTTTAATTTGTGGTCACTTATATCCCATAAAATAGATATTCTCAAAAAAACATAATCCTCAAAAAAATTAGCAACATCATATCAACAACCAAAATAACATTGTATAAAATCAATATTATGCATTTAGTCCTGTCGCCAGAGAGTTGACCCCTAAAATACATACGAACAAGCTGAATTTTGCCGAGAATATTAATTTTGGGACCTCAAAAAAATATGCAAAAAAGTTTAACACTTTTACTCCCGGGCTTCCCCCTAAAACGCCCCTCGTATGGGGGTAAAAACGAAAAAAATCGATTTACCAAGAATCTGTACTCCGTAGAGAAAAATGATTCAAATAAAAAATGTAGCTGAGATAATTAAAAAAAAATGTTTAAAAGCAATTTTTGTGTAGAATGAAGCGTTCTCTTAGAAACGACGCCTAAAGCGACCGTCGATTTTGAATGTCAGGCACGCGCGCGAAATCAATATTCAATAAAATTTGTATCATGATTTGTGCCTCATGTAAGGGAACCATTTTCTCAATAATTATTTTAAGCGATATATTAGAGCAATGAGAAGTTATTAAAACCTAAATACCCTACGGGTGCAAAGAAGAGTACAACATTAAGGGGTCCTAAACTTAAACAAAAAAAAATTTAACCCACCTATCCTATGGCTCCAAAATCAAGAACAAACCAAGGATAAATACTTAAGTATAAACCAAAGTTAAGTAATTTAAATGCAATAAATCAATGTAAGTGTAAACATTAATGAATGCATTAAATATTCCTAATAAACTCTATCTTATCGTTGGATATCCGATATCAATTAGTAAATACATTCATTTATTTCTTATTGCTATACGGAGTGGAAACATGGACTCTCGGAATTACAAGTATGAGGCGTATAGAAGCCTTTGAAATGTGTGTTTTTCGAAGGATGCTGAAGATTTCGTGGACAGAGCACGTGACCAACAACGAGGTGTTGAGAAGAATGAGGACTGAGAGAGAACTCCTAAATATTGTAAACAACAGAAAAACGAGTTATATAGAACATATTTACAGAGGAGACAAATATAACTTTCTAAGACTCACAATGAAAGGGAAAGTAGAAGGAAAAAGAGGTACAGAAAGAAGAAAATGCTCCTGGCTGAAGAATGTAAGAGACTGGACAGGCGTGGACACACATTCGATGCTAAGAACATCTTAAGATAGAGAGCAATTTGCTATAGTTATAGCCACCCTTCTATAATGAAGAAGGAACCTTAAGAAGAAATGTAGACAGCGTTTTATTTAAATTAATTTATTCAACAAAAAACATTATATCCTTTGAGAATAGTTATTTCTATAATTAGGCATATTAGACTACAAGTCAGTGAAATAATGTTTTTCTCGGTATTGAAATTTATCTCATAAATTGTCAGCAACAGCCAGCAACGAGTGGTAAATAAAAGTTCAGTTAATAAAAATACTATAAGAATAAAATAAGTAAATATTATATAATTTTCTAAAATGATCGGCTATCCGATTTAGCAAATCGCTCTATGATTGCATCAACATTTAGAGAAATTTCAGCATGCACATTGATGAGTGCTAAACCAGTTAACCTTTCCTCCGAAGTTCTATTTCTAAGCCAAGTCTTTAGACGCTTAAGCGTAGAAAAACTACACTCTGCTGTTGCTGCACTGACTGGCAGTGTAATTAATATTTGCAGAAATATTCTGATATTTAGATACATATAAATATCGTAGTTTTCTAATACTTCTAAAATAGAATCAGAAAGTTTTCCATTATATTGCACGACTCTTTTCCACTTTTGAATCCAGTAAATGGTCGAATAATATCCTGGAAGGCGTCAACAATTTTTCTTAATGCAACTATATCTTCTGGTGTGTTATCAGTTTTAGGTAAAACAACTCGAAAATTAAATAGATTCATAACTTCCGGTGAAAGTCGTTCTTCTAAATCAGTTAAGATATTGTCTAAAACGGGTAAATAAATCTTCGGAAATATTCTTCGCAAGAGTTAGCAGGTTGGTTTTGTCGAGAAACTATACGAGGCATTTTCAATTCAATGTCTAGTTGTTCAGCTATTTCCTTTACTTCAAAAACAGATTCAGCATTTGATCTTTTATTTTGTAGAATGTATTTAGTGTCCTCTATGGCCTCAGTAGCCTTCTTCAAATCTAATTTTAGTGACTGAAGAAGACGACAAGTAATACAGTTGTACCTAAAACATCACTAAGACAAACTACTGAAATGAGAAATTCTGGTCTCCCAATAGTGTGCATTATTGAAAATGCATCAGCTAATGTTTTACTGTCCTTCCACGTAGAAATTGTTTCAAGAGCGTTGTATATTTTGATGATTAATTTGCCCTGGAACTAAAGATGACCTTTATGCCTTTCAACCCAACTAGTTTCACAAATACCCCGGACAGCAACCCCCAGTTCCTTATTAAAAACATCATGTCGTTTGGGCGAGGCTACTACGTCCTCATAGTTTCTGAAGCATTACGACATGATATAACTTTTGAGGAGCTTGCCAAGGAATTATTCAAAATATGATTGCTACATGGACAACGCACAGCATGTTTGGCCGTTTTTTTTTAATTCGTTAACGGCACCTTTCGTTTCGAATGCCATTACTGACCAACTGTGGACACCAAAACCTACGCAAAAATTTAAATTTAAATTAAAATTCTTTACGGAATCTTCAACAATGTGGCCTAAAGCAACTCCAGTTAAGCGGCGTTCTACTTCTGAACCGACGTCTTCTTCTAGAATCGAATCGTAGGCGTTAACAAATGTGATTAAATCTTCTCTAATCTCATTTAAATGAAGATATCGCAGACATTCTTCTTTACAGCAAGAAATGATATCATTTTGAGTAGTTTTACTAATTAATGTAGCACTAGCCGGAGCAGTTACCAAATGTTTTCGCAGATCATTATCGCCAGCATCTATTCTAAACCGAATAAAATTACCATCATTTTTTTCTGTACCATCGCCGTTTACAATACTTTTAATATTTTTATCATCTCTATGCCCTCTCTAGAAATATTTTGTCTACCACAAGGAATAACAGTTTTTATTAATGGATTCAAATTCTTCATATTTCTTGAATCATTTCAACTGTTAACTTCCTGCTTATAGGGTTGATGGGTTTTAAATTTTTATTTTTTTAGTATTATTTGATTGATATTTATTTTTGATGTGGGGGAGGGGTCATGACCCCCGTAACCCACCCCCCCCCCTTTGGATCCGCCACTGATTTCATGAGGAACATAAAAAATGGCAAAAGTCGCGTCACGTTTATTTATTTCACACCTTTATAAAATCTGAGTTTATACCCTTTACTATACTCTTACTCTTTACCTTTAAAACGCATCTTGATTTTGTCGATAGGACATTTGAATCAAAAGATATCGAATTTTTACCGTCGAGCTGATACAAATTATATTTAATATTGATTTCGCGCGCGTGACATTCAAAATCGACGGTCGCTTTAAGCGTTGTTTCTAAGAGAATGGTAGATTCTACACAAAAAGTGTTTATAAACATTTTTGTATCTCAGCTACATTTTTTATTTGAAACATTTTTGTCTAGGGGAAAGCCCGGGGGTAACAGTGTTAAACTTTTTGCATCTTTTTTGAGGTCCCAAAATTAATATTTTCGGCAAAATTCAGCTTGTTCGTATGATTTTTAGGGGTTCAGTGGCATATTCGTCTCTGACGACTGGAGTAATTTATTAAATTTTGATTGATAAAATAAGGCCAAAAATGGCTAATAGAGAAAGAATAACATCCACTAAAATAAATACTACTGAAACCAAGGGTTATGCGTAACTGCGTTTGTATTATTTGACTCACTCGCCATTATGCCATTACATATTTAAAATCCTCGTCATTATGGTATTTTTAACTAAAGAAAATCTTTAAATGACGCAATTCAAAATAATAAAAAATTTCAACCCAACGCGGTAAAGACAGAATATCAGTACAACAAACTTTTACCGCGCGCGGCAATTTGTTAATATACGTAAACAATGATCTCAACTTGATGCCGCAACGAGCCATTCAGCCGACCGTTAATATAATTGCTTCGTGAACATTATATTTTGGTATTAAAATAGGTAATTTCTCGTCATACTTAACAGATTATATTTTATCGTTTTGTAGTAAGTATAGGTACCTATTTGATAATTAAATTAAGGGAACAATTTTCTCTAAATCTCTAACCATCTACTACCATCACAGTGGTATATATACAAATAATCAAACCTATGAATTTAAAATGTATATTGATATCAAAATAATATGAGGATATCAACCATTTATTAAATAAATGAAAAGCAATGCAAAATATGTCGTTTTACAAATAAACTAGGTTAAATATGAACTAACCTGGAAAACTCTCTCTTTTCAAAACTCGAGGTGCAAGCAATCACCTGCCTATCACAATTTTGTTTTATTTATTTTTAATTCAACAGGCAAACTAAGAGTCCAGAAGACACTGTGTTTTACTATCACAACTTCTTTATTTATTTTATTTATTTAAAAGTCTAGAGAACACTGCATTTTACCTTTACAATTTTTTTTATTTGTATTTATAATTTAATTGATAAACTAAGAGTCTAGAGAACACTGTCTATTACTATCACAATTTTTTTTATTTATTTTTAGTTAAGGAGACAAACTAAAAGTCTAAGGAACGCTGTCTTTGACTATCATAACTTTTTTTATTTATCTGTATTTGATAGGAAAACTAAGAGTCTATTATAGAAAACACTGTCTTCCTTTTACAACTTATTTTATTTATTTTTAATAGACAATCTAAGGGTCGAACCAACACCGTTTTTTACTAAATGATCACTTGTGTGGTGAGTTTAAATTAAACAGACAAACTAGAGAACTCTGTGTTTAACTGTCACCACACTTTGTTTTATTTACTTTTAATTTAATAAAACAAATATTAGTCTAGACCACTTTGCGAATGACAATTCTTCAATAACGAGCAGGCTATACTATGAACGACTGACGCGCTTTTTACGTACCTCACGTCGATAAACTCGGTCAGAGACTGGTGTTTGTGAGACTGTGAGAGACACTCGGGCTTAGTAGTTTAAGCCAACTAGATGATTCAGGCAAGCTGTTCCCCACCACATTTATATTTATTTGTTGTGTGTCAGTGCAGATGGTACCCACAGGCCGCTTGCGGCGGAAATTCAAATTCACACAAAAAACAACAATTTCTGTTCAATTTGCCGACGCGTCTCCCATTTTTCCAAATTAATCAAACAATATCTGTCTGCAAAAATGTTTCTTCACTTTATTTTCGTCACTCTTTTACTTTGCTAGACATAAGTTTTTGTAATTTTTCTTCTACCTACTCAAAAGAATGGGAGAACTGAAAGAAATCAGAAATGAAAATAAGGAATGTAGGGAAGAGATGATAGTTCTGAAAAAAGAAAATATAAAGATAAAGCAAGAATTGGAAGAAACAAAAAACAAATTAACCCAGGTTGAAAGTAAAGTAGAAAGAATTGAAAAACAGATAAGAATAAATAACCGGGTCTACCAATAGTCGCAACAGATAAAACACTCACAAGATAATGAACAAAAAAAGCAAGCTCAGATTTCTTACTGGAGAAAAGATCTTCATCAACAATGACCTGACCGAAAAGGAAAGACACATAAGGAAGTAAATTGTAAATAAAGGCAATGAATTAAGAGCTGAAGGTAAAAACGTGAAGATATGGTACAAAAAATTAACTGTGGATGGCATAAAATGGAAATGGGCCGGACATGGTACTTTCAAACGAGAAAATTCTAGAAATATGGACCCAAAAAATGGCATATAGTACTGGAAAAAGGAACAGATGACCCATTATGCCGACGGGCCCTAGCGATGAACAGGAAAATGAGTTTGAACATAAATAGCAAAACAAAAAATAAGAATACGTACCTAAATATTGCGACATGGAATGTACGAGGAGGGAGAATTAATTAACCCAATAGAAGACCTTAAAAAATATAAAATACACATCATAGCAATACAGGAAACACATTTGACTGGAAACAACATTAAACAGATTAGTCCATTCACGTTTTATACAAGATTCTTGCACTGATAATTTGTTTATACTCCAACAATTAATAGAAAAAAGAATAGCGGTTAGTACCGAAGTACATCTAGCCTTTATCGACCTAGAAAAGGCATATGATACAGTTCCAAGACTTAAATTGTGGCAAGCTTAACAACAACTCGACATTAGTACATACCTTTTAGGAATAATCACAGAAGTATACAGGGATAACACTACTTACCTAAAAATCGGATATAGACTATCAGAGCCAATAAAAGTAACTATAGGACTAAAACAAGGATGCAGTATGTTACTCTAACTGTTTAATTTATATATTGAGGTAGCCCTCCAAAATTGGAAAAACCCCTGCCAGGGAATGGGAATCCCCATAGAAAATGACGTACTGTTCTCCCTGAACTTTGCGTATGACCAAGTCATCCTAGCTCAAGATTCTTATGATCTAGAATTTATGATAAATCGTCTATAGAGAGAATATTTAAAATGGGGGTTACAAGTCAGCATGAAGAAAACAGAATATTTACTTAGTTATCAATTCAGATGCAAGGTTTGAAGTGTTGATAGACGAGGACGTGGAAATCAAACAAGTGGAAAATTTTAAATATTTAGGTCCACTTATTCCTAAGAACGGCTTGGAAGAAACCGAAATTAAACACGAATTAATCAGGGACGTAAAATTGTAGGATGTCTGAACTCCTTATGGTGGGATCACAACATAAGGAACAAAAAAAGAATAGAGCAAACCATGGTTGAATCAGTTCTTTGTTATGGCTCTGAAGTATGGACAATTAATGCAGACCTGAAGAGAAGATTGTTGGCAGTTGAAATGGATTATTTGGGAAGAAGTGCTAGAGCATCAAGGCAGGAAAGGAAGACCAAAGAATCTATAAGAAATAACATGAATGCTACAGAAACGGTCATTGACAGAATAGAAAGAAGAGGTTCAAAATGGTTTGGACATCTATTGAGAATGCCTGACGAACGTTGGCCCCAAAAACTTCACAAATGGAAACCCCTTGGAAGAACAAAAGAGGTAGACCTCGACGATCATGGAATGAAAGAATTAAAAGAGCGATGGAATCGAGAGGTTTGGAGGAGAAGCATGCCTTGGACCGGGAGGATTGGTGGAGGAAAACGGAAAAACGGCGATAGCCGTCTCCAAAATGTATTGTATTTACAAGTTGGATTAATGTCAAACGTCAATAACACAATTTTAACCTTCAATTGTGGCTTATTCCCATTTAAATAGTGATTACTTTAAAATGCCACAAAAAAATAGCTTCAGAACAATAGATAAGATCTAGATACGAGAAGGGAGTGTTCCAAAAATGTCGTCAGCCTTAGCCCCCTTTCAGACGAGGATACTGTATCCGAGATACTGTATGCGAGATACAGAATTTTCGATGGCGACTGTATCGGATTCACGGGCATGCTCGTCAGTATGAAAATAGTAGCAGTGCAGTGCGGTTATATTTTTCGAGTATGGATGTAGAAGAGTATGTTATGCTGTGGTACATATTAAATAAAAAGAAAAAGAAACTGAAAAGACGACGTAATTTGTGGGTTCATCCTATTGTAGAATTAAGAGAAACCAAGGGAACGTATAACTATATTCAGAAAACACCGTCTTTCTTTCGTTGCTTATTCACAATTATTCGACAGAAAATCGCGCGTCTATGGAATGTGGTGCAAAAGTATTCGTGTCTGAAAGCGTTCATTTAACGTAATGTTTCTTCTGTATCTGGGATACGCATTCAGTCGTCGGCGACAGGAGGGTACGAGATACTGAATTCGGTATCTCGCATACTGTATCCCTCGCGCGTCCCGTCTGAAAAGCTCCATTTGAGTCTATGTAATATCTGCGTCTCGGATACGCGTATCTCGGATACAGTATCCTCGTCTGAAAGGGGGCTAAGCCACCCCACTTTCGGAGTACGGTACGTGCGACAATCAACTGCGCACAAGTAAGAGAGGGTGGTTTTAGTTGCTAGGCAGGATAATAGATACCTGAATTTTTGGCACCGCTATCTTTAGTACTTTAAATTAAACTAAAACCTAAATTTTAGGGACTCAAAATGAAGGTAGCATAAAAACATTTCAAACCCCCCCCCTAAGACAAATTCTGGGTGCGCCACTGACGCCAATGCAAAGGTCGGAAGAGAAGATATATATAAAAACATAACAGGAGGCGAAAGTAAACATATGAGTACAAATGATAATGGCCATAGATTGATTACATTCGCAATTGAAAACAGGATGAAAATAATGAATACGCATTTCAGAAGAAAAAATATATATAAGGGAATGTGGAAAATTCCGGGATCAACTGGACCACATCTTAATACAAGAGGAATTCGCCAATTTAATAACAAATGTGCAAACGTGTAGAGGGGCTGACGTAGACTCTGACCATTTTTTGGTTAGAATTAATATGAGAGAAGCAATAATTAAAAAGCAAAAACAGAAATAGAAAGTGAAACGTAAATTTGATTTTGAAAAACTGCGAAAATTTGAGGTAGTGCAGGATTATCAAAAGGATAATTATACAAGAAACCTACTCCAAACAAGATAAGCTACTGTGAGTAACATAAAAGAAAAGTTCTTGAAAATGACAAACACTATAAAGGAAGCAACGTCGAAGAACATACCAAGAACAAAAAGATTTAGAAAAAAATACTGGTTCGATGACGAATATAGAACAAAGTTAAAAAAAAAAAGATTAAAAAGTTTGCGATTGCAAAAACAAGACGACCTTGAAAGGTATGCTGAAGAACGAAAAAAAAGAAAATCCTAAGGGCACGGAAAAGAAAGTATATGGATGATAAAGTAAAGCGTGTTGAAGAAAATTACAAGAAAAATGAGATAAAAAATTTTTACAAAGAGGTAAAATACATTAAAAGTGAATATCAGCGAAGAACAAAGAATCTAAAAGATAAGCAAGAAAACCTGATAGCGGACGAAGACCAAATATGTGAAAGGTGGAAAGAATATTTCGAAGAGATGCTAAATGATGGAGTGACTACTGAAGAAAATTATAATGTTCCTAAACCTCAAATAGTAATAGAAGAAATATCAAAGCCAAGACAAGAAATTGAAGAAATAATAAAAGATATGAAAAAACAAAAAAGGCCCGCTGAGAGTGGAATTGTGGCAGAGAACTTAAAATATGGAGGAAAGTCGTTAATAAACCAACTTAGTGAGCTCATACTAGAAGTGTGGGATGCCGAAGAAATGCCTCAAAAATGTAAGTCCATTATAATTCCTATACACAAAAAGGGAGATAGAACTGAATGCGCAAACAATAGAGGAATATCCTTGTTGTAGGTAATATATAAAGTGCTCGCCATACTAATTAAAAAACGATTAGAAATATATATATATATATATATATATATATATATATATATATATATATATATATATATATATATATATATATATATATATAGGGTAAGATCAACAACCGATCAATTTTTTATGCTAAAACAAATCCTGTTAATTGCTATGAATACAACATTTCAGCACAAGTACTTTTCATTCATTACAAAGCCGCCTACTATACAATAGACAGAAACAAATTAATAGAGACGCTAAAAGAATTTCAGAAAAAATAGTAAGATTGGTAAAAATGACAATTAGACAAACCATTTGTGCTGTGAAACGCAACGGCACAGTCTCAGAAGAATTCGAAGTGAAAAATGAGTTCGCCAAGGAGACCGTTGTCTACCTTGCTATTCAATATAGTTCTAGAAGAAATTATAAGGGTTAGTGGGATAAATAAGTCCGGCACTATTTTATACAAAAAGCACGAATGCTTAGCATACGCTGATGAAGTCCTTCTCATTGCAAGAAATGGAAAAGAACTCGCAAGTATAGCAATAAGACTGATTCGGGAAAGCTCTAAAATGGGACTAAAAGTTAATATTAATAAATTCAAATACATGTAAATCTCGAGCAAAAAAGGAATAAACACCAGGGGCTCCTTTAAATTGGAAGTGGAGGTTAATATGTACTTAGGCACTCTTATTTATCAGCCATGTAAGGAAGAAACTGCAATCAACCTGAGACTGGCCAAGAGAAACAGATGTGCTGGAGCCATAAGCAAAATAATTAAGGCCATAGATATATCTCGTAATACAAAAATAAGAGTATACAAAACTATAATTAGACCCACAATGCTATATGCTGCCGAGACATGGACTATGAACAAAACCATACAGAACAGATTGGAAGCATGGGAAAGAAAGATACTCCGCAGAATGTTTGGTGGAAAAATAGTAGAGGAAAAATGGAGAAGACAAACTAATGCAGAAGTGTACCAATTGTATGCTAACTCTACAATAACAAAAGTGGTGAAAAAACGTAGACTAGAATGACTCGGACATCTAGAAAGAATACAAGGTAATAGAATAATCACGATATTGCAAGATATTGCAGAGTCACAAAGTTTAAATACATATCCAGTAAAGGATCTACGATCTAATGTATTGCTTGCCCAATCGACATCTACAAAACCTTGCAATTCTGAATCATCTTCTAAGTAAATCAGAGAATAATACCTCAATACACTTTTTGCACATTTCCAATTAGACTCATTATATACAATGTTAAATTGGCTCAAGAAACTGACTGTAAATGATATATCTGGTCTGGTTAGCTCACTAGTCGAACTACCAATTAGCCTCTGATAAGGAAATTTATCTTTAATACAATTGTTACTATCATCAATTGTTAAAGATAACTTTGATTCAAAACTCCTTTGGCATCACTCATATTAAATTTCTTTAACAACTGACTAATAGAGGTTTTCTTATTCAAAGCAATATAACCTTTATTTGGATCAAAGTCTATTTAAGACAAATTTACTTTTCAGCTCATTTTTTAGTCTAATTGTCTCACTTTCATCATTTGAAAATACAAAAGAATCATCCACATATACTGCTACCACCGTAATTTTATTATTTTCTCTTTTTATATAGAGACCAGGTTTATGTTTTGATTTCTTATAATTAATATTTTCCAAAACATTATTTATTTCATAATTCCAAGCCCTAGAAGATACCATTATTTAATTTTAAACATTTGTTACCTCTGGTGATTGCATGTATATTTTCTCTTTCAAATGACCATTTAGACATGCTGTTTAACATTTAAATAAGTATTATCCAAACCTAATTCTGTAGAAAGTGAGAAAAGCAACCTTAAAGAAAAATGTCTTATTACTGGCACAAAAGTTTCTGTATAGCCTATATTTATATTCTCTTTGATTAAAACCCCTATCCACTAGTCTTGCACGATATGTAACTTTATTTTCACTACACTTTAGCTTAAACACCCACTTATTATCAATTACACTACCATTTTCTGGCACATCTACCACACCCCATGCATTGTTGTCACGCAAGGATTGGATTTCATCCATCATGGCTTTCCTCCATTTTGCTCTACCAGGACTTTGTAAAGTCTCCGTCATTTAAGCCGTCATTACTTGTTCCAACACATCACTTTCAATGTCCAACAGTTTCGTTTTAATCGAATCGATAGAAATAACAATTCCTGAATGTTCGATTGTCATTATCATTGGTGAAAAGGGATCAGGTAATCACGCCAAAAGTAGCGAACCTATCCACTCATCGTCAATTTTAAGTTCCAGTTTCAGGTCCACTTAATTTTTGTCCTTTTTCAACTATTTGGTTCACATAACTAGCCATTGAACTGCAATCTTCCAATCGCGTTGAAATTAGACTTCTTAATAAACTGATTTTCCTCACGTACCCCGAGTCATCAAACAATTTTTTAAAGCGTCCAAATTTCTTTCGCGGTTTTTGCTTGTTTTATATGTATATATAACAATAGATCAAGCAAAAGAACTAACTTGGCTTTAGCCTTTTCTGTTTTTGTCTAATTTTCGCGGCCTGGCAACTTTCACACCGTAATTCACTGCCATTTTGAACTTCAACACTCACTTGTATACAACGTTTATCTATTTACCAACATAAAAAATGGTCTGGGCCACCATAACCTGTTAAAACTTATAAATGAAACGAACCAGTTGAGTATACAGTTAAGACTAACTTTATTTTGTTCCAAAAGTGAATACAATTGACAGTTTACATTGTACTAATCTTAACTTACTGTAAATGACAAATGGCGCTAACATTTAAATTTTGTTTAGTTCATATCAATATTTTACCAAGTACCCTTCTCCACCTACAAAACGCCAAGTGGATTAAGGTCATTTATTATCAAATGAAAAACAATAGATTAGAAACATGCCTAAAAAAAAAATTTATGATCCTGAAATGCAAATAACAGCCATGGTAGCAAAATAAAACAAGCAACAGGTTAGTTTTGCAGAACAGTCATTGTTAAAATCAGACTTACTGAGTAATGTGCTAATTTTAGCTATTGCAAATTCAACAATTGTAGGGTTAGGTTAGCAGCCTGCCATATATAAAAATAAAAAAAAAAGCTCAAAGGACCGGTGACGAGCCTCGGACTAGGATGGAAAATATGGTAACGACAAAGGCGAGAAAAAGGACGACGAACTGGAAAACGAAAAATATAATGAGAGTGGCGACGTGGAACATAAAAAGCCTAAATAACCGAGATCAGGAAATAGAAAAAGAGTTGAGAGAATATCAAATAGATATCTGCGCCCTACAGGAAACAAAGAGGAAAGGTAAAGGACAGACGCGGCTTGGAGAATATTTACTAATATATGCTGGGGTTCCGAAACAAGAAAGAGCAAAGGAAGGTGTAGCAATAATGATCAAAACAAAATATAAAGATGAAATTAAAGAGTGCCAGTACAGATCTCTGATAATACATTTAGTAAAAATTAGGGTGAACAGCAAAATTATTAACATAATAGGGATATACGCACCAGAAGACTGCAAACCTGACAGCGATAAAGAAGAATTCTATGATGAGCTACAAACATTAGTGGAAAGAGAAGTGAAGCAAAATGAATTACTTATATTATTGGGAGATTTCAATGCCAAAATAGGAGACGAAGTAATACCAGGAATAAAACAAAGGTTTAATGAAAGAGTTATCAATGAAAAAGGAAAGAGAATGGTGGAATTCTGCACATCAAACGAACTAAGGATAACCAACACATTTTTTGATCATAAAATTCAACACAAATACACGTTTGAAAATACAAGAGGACATAGATCAATGATAGATTATGTGGTCACAAACAGAAATATTCACCATAAACAGATAGTGGAGGTGAGAAGTTTGACGTCACCCAATGTGGGAAGCGATCACTATTTGGTACTTGGTAAAATTAGATTCAATAAAAGATGGAAAGAGAAGCTTAAATAAACCAATGTAGAGGAAATAATAAAAATAGAAAATTTAAGAGATGACTCCATAAAATCATTATATCAAAAAAGGCTAGAACAGAAAATACAAATGGAAAATATCGAAAATGAAAGCAATGTAGAGACTAGCTGGAGAGAACTTACGAAAAATATTCTGAATGCTGCCCGAGAAGCACTTGGAACGAAAATAATAAACAAAAAGTGGTCAACGAAAACACCATGGTTTACAATAGAGGTTAAACAAAAATGTCACCAAAAAGAGAAAACTTTCCTAAAATATAAGTCAGAAAGAACGAATGAATCATATGAAGAATATAAAAGAATAAGAACTGAAACTCATCAAATGGTAAGAAAAACAAAAACAGATTACTGGGAAAGATTCACAAAAGGACTAGAGATGGATTTCTATGGACAACAGAAACAAGTATGGCGCTTTATAAGACAACAAAGAAGCGAAATGAAAGAACTAGTTGAAATAGAACACATACAAGAGGATACATGGGTGGCCTTCTTGACAGAAATGTTTAAAAAACAAAACGAAGAACCTTTACCAGAAACGCCAAATATAATAACTGAGGAAAAGACCGAAATCTCCCAAAACGATGTGAAAAAAATTAATAAACAAATTAAAAAACAGAAAGTCACCAGGAGAAGATCAAATACCAAATGAACTCTTAAAATATGGAGGCGATCACCTTGTACAACTGCAACTTCTTATTAATAAAATAATCACCACGAACAGAATACCAGATGAATGGAGGAGAGCGATCATGGTGATGTTCTTCAAAAAAGGAGATAAGAAAGACTCTAACAATTATCGAGCAATAAATCTATTAAATACAATACTCAAATTGACAACAAGAATAATAGCGACAAAAATAAATGAACAAATATCTCTGCAAGAAGAACAGCAGGATTTCGGACAGGCAGATCATGCACGGATGCAGTTTTTGTAATAAGACAAATAAAAGAAAAGTCGCTGGAATACAACAAACCAGCATATATGTGTCTGATAGATTTGAAGAAAGCATTTGATAGAGTGAGAATTCGGGACGCGATACATTTATTATATGAAAAGGGAATATCACTGGATTTAGTAAAAACCATTGAGAATATATATAAAGATAAAATAGCTATGGTAAGATGTAAAGGAAAAGTATCGCAACCTATCAAATATGAAACTGGCATTAGACAAGTAGATTCGCTGAGCCCATTATTATTTAATCTGATAATGGATGAAATCATAAAGAAAGTTAAAAAAGAAGAGGATATAGAATGGGAGAAAAGGAAATAAGGATAATATGCTACGCCGACGACGCCATAATAACAGCCGAAAATGAAGATGACCTACAAAGATTAATTAAAGAATTCGAAGATACGGCGCTCATATACAACATGGAGATCTCAACAGAGAAAACTAAAGCGATAGTGATATCAACGGAACCGAGACGATGTAAACTAGTCGTAAATAACAAAATAATAGAACAAGTGATGGAAACTGAATACTCGGGAATAAAACTGTCAAGCTACGGAAAAGTGGAAGAAGAAGTACAAAAACAAGTGAACATGGCAAACAGAGCAGCAGGATGTCTCAACAACACAATCTGGAGAAACAAATACCTTACAACGGAAACGAAAACCAGGATATATAAATCAACAATAAGACCGATAATGACGTACACAGCGGAAACAAAAGCAGATACGGCGAAAACACAAAGACTACTGGAAACAACAGAAATGAAAGTCTTACGAAAAATAACAAACCAAACTCTAAGAGACAGAGTAAGAAGTGAGGAAATACGAGCGAGATGTGGTATAGAGGAAATAAACGCGTGGACCAAAAGAAGAAAAGTGGAATGGAATCAACACATCGAAAGAATGACAGAAAATAGAATAGTACGAATAGCAAGAGACAAATCGCCAAATGGAAGAAGATCATTGGGACGACCGAGGAAAAGATGGTCAGACAACGTCAATTGAGGCTAAAAACCGAAGTAAAACAGGCATTTTGCCT
Organism: Diabrotica undecimpunctata; assembly: GCF_040954645.1. Classification (NCBI taxonomy): domain Eukaryota; kingdom Metazoa; phylum Arthropoda; class Insecta; order Coleoptera; family Chrysomelidae; genus Diabrotica; species Diabrotica undecimpunctata. Next base: position 19,221,011 of record NC_092812.1, read on the forward strand.
ATTTATAAAGTAGGAAGAAGCAAATTCAACAATTTATAGAACAATTAAGGAATATAAGCAGACTGGACCAGAAAGATGTCCTAAACAATCTGGTGGTCGACCTTCTACATTTGTAATATATGATGAAAACATATGTACGACAGAATACAGATACTACATAGCTTTTTTTTCAAGAATGAAATGCCTACTTTAAATAAAATTGTAAGTGAAATTAACAATCTCCCAGATCTTCCAAATATGTGTTGTTCGTTATTATATAAATTCTTGAAGCAAATCAATTTTAAGTAAGTAAATATGGGTTATCCACAAATATATAGTAAATAAAATGTCCAATACAAAATCTTCATTTTGTCAATCAAATTAGAAGATAAAGAGCTTTATTCAAATGTACATTTTATTGTTTTTTAGATACTTGAATAGAAGTCGAAAAAGTATTCTCATTGAAGGTGATGATATTATAAGACGGAGACGTAATTACCTAACTTCTATAAAACAGTACCGAAGTGAAGGTAAATACATTTATTACCTTGACGAAACATGGGTAAACAAGGGTCACACCAAATATAAAGTGTGGGTAGATACTGACATAAAAAACCGTAGACAGGTATTTATTGAGGGGTTATCTACTACTTTAAAAAACCCATCAGGGAAAGGAAAACGCGTCGTAGTTTTACATATCGTATGAAAGTTAGGTTTTGTTAATGAAGTACTTTTACTTTTTGATGGAAGAAAGACAGAAGATTACCATGAATCTTTTTTTGAAAATTGGTTTAGTAATATCTTGCAAAAATTACCAAAAAACGCTGTCATTGTAATGAGTAATGTATCATATCACAGCCGAAAATTAGAAAACAATTCGACAACAGCATCAAAAAAGAAAGATATGCAAGAATGGTTACAAATAAACTAAATATTCCTTTTGATTTGGAGATAGTTAGGTCAGAACTTTTTCATTTGATACGTTTAAATAAAGATAAGTATAAGTGCATTGGATGATGCACAGCCAACGAAGCAAGCTGGCTTCAGAAGTGGATTCAGTATCCTGGATCATATCCATACGCGGATCCATAACCAGACGAACGACAGAGATAACATCCAAATAAGAGAAGGGTGTGTTTCAAAAATGTCGTCAGCCTTACAGTGGTCCCACTTTCGGAATACGGTACGTGCGACAGTCAACTGCGCACAAGTACGAGAAGGTGGTTTTAGTTGGTAGGCAGGATAACAGATACCTGAATTTTTGGCACTGCGATCTTTAGTACTTTAAATTAAACTAAAACCCAAATTACGGTTTACAAAGGACTCAAAATGGAGGTAGCATAAAAACAATTCGGTGCCCAACCAACCTCACACCAGGAAAATTGTAGGTGCGCCACTGTACTCCTAGAACAAATAGTGTACACGCTGTTTGGGTGGTTGCCACCGCACCGGGTACTGTTATGTATTAACTGTTTTGGCCTAAATTACTTCTATTTGATTTTATACAAGCTCTAAAACCAGGGGCTGCCACCTCCGCCGTCCACCTTCAAACCGTTGTGAAGACTTTGTTCTCTGTCAAGGATGCAATGCTGTCATCTTTGTTTTTGTCTCAACGTACTTGTTACCCCCTCCCCTTTACAACTAGCCCTCATACGCCACGATTGGACCAATAGAAACGAAGATATGACGTAATGGCCTTTTGGCATGGTCCGATGCGCACGACACATACTACATTCAACCACATTTTTCATTTTTTTTTCCTCCGATACCTCGTCATCACTGTGTTAAGCTGTTTGGTATTTACGAGAGGGGGTTGGGATTTTAAGGGTTGAGATTTAGGGGATGGCTTCAGAACCGTGTAATCTACTCGTTGTGGACTGCATCCGTGTCTCTGGACAGGGTCCCACCCTAAGCAGGTACTAATTTCCCGGATCAGGAAACATCTGGAATCTGCGGACGGCAGGGATTGATTCACTTCCCCTGATAAGACTATCCAGAACCAGTTCCGGATAGGAATACTCTGCGATGTGTAGAAGTACGCTAACATGTGTGCGGATACTCATTAAAATACATGTACAGCAACTAATAAGCAACTGATTATCAACTAAAGTTTACAACTGGTTTCTTTTTAGTTAGTTCCTTCGTGTGCGGAGGGCTTAACTCCTTTTTTGTAATTCAAGTTAAGATAATTAATGGTGAATTTAATGTTTACACCTATTAAAGCCATTAAAAAATAGACTTTTCTTTGAAATATTTAATATCGTTTATATAAAACAATTTACTATTTTTGGTCCAATCCTACTTAAATTATTGCATTGCCGCCTAGGAAGCAATTATCACAACATCCTCCTCCTAAATATTTTCTCCTTCGTAAGGATGTACTGGCGTCATGTCATTTGTTTGACTATTTCTGTCCAATTATCTCTCTCCTGTCCGTGTTGTTTTGCTTCTGATAATGAGTAACCAGTCATGTCCTTTATTTGGTCCGACCATCGTACTGGAGATCTTCCTCTGGATCTTTTACCCGTTACGTTACCTTCAACTATCATTCGCTCCCTACCTTCTCTTCTTCTATTTATATGTCCAAAATATCTCAGTATATTATGGTTGATAGTTGTGATGAGTCTAGTTTTTATGTTAAGCTCCGCTAGAATTGAGTTATTTGTGCGATGGGCGGTCCATGGTATGCGCAACATTCTACGGTAGACCCATATTTCAAATGTCATTATACGCTTTGAATCGGCTTTTTTTATTGTCTAGGTTTCTGACGCATAGGTGGCAATAGGAAATATCAATGCTCGAACAAGGAGTAATTTTGTGTTTTTTGTGATGTCAGTGTTCTTCCAATTTTTTGTGAATTTGGCTGTTGCCGATCTGGCCATTGTGATGCGTCGACGGATCTCGTCTTCGCATCCTCCAGTGTTAGTAATAACGAAGCCTAAGTAATTAAATTGCCAGACCACTTCCTAACTTGCCATGATTCTTATATCTGCCTGATTGTTTCTAATTATATCGATGATCATCACTTTGGTTTTCTGCATATTTAGTTTCAAACCATATTCTGTACTCACCGTGCCTAGCCTACTCATAATTTGTTCAAGTTCTTCTGGTGATGACGCCAATATAACAGTGTCATCAGCATAATTTGATTTTTCTTCCTCCTATCGTTGCTCCACCTTGCCATTCCTCAAAAACTTGACGCATAATATGTTCACTATATATATATATTGAATAGAATAGGCAATATTATGCATCCCTATCGAACTCCAGATTTTAATTTGAAGTTTTTCGAAACCACATTATTAACTCTTACAGTAGCAGTATTATTTACATATAGTTTTTGTAATAAATAGATTAGATGTTCTGGCGTACCCTTTTCCAAGTATATGCCACATTTTATGCCATTTTACGACGTTGAATGCCTTGGAATAGTCAACAAAGCATAAATATGTTTCTATGTTAAACTCTCTAGATTTTCGATAATTTGACGAATATTAAGAATATGTTCCCTTGTTCCTCTAATTGGGACGAATCAGCATTGTTCTTGGAGAATTTGTGGTAAGAGAATTGATTTTAGTCTTTCATTGATGATGATTAGAAGTACTTTTCTCGCGTGTGATATCCTACTGTACGGTAATTACTGCAATCTGTCGGTGAACCTTTTTTATATATGGGAATAAACGTGAGTTTACCCCAGTCATTTGGCCACTTTCCGGTATTCCAGATATGATTGCAAATTCTAAGCATTACTTTCGTCCCTAATTCTCTCATTTCTTTGAGTGTTTCAGCTGTTATTTCATCTTCTCCTTCTGCTTTTCTGAATTTTAGCTTTTTAATTGCCGCCTCAATTTTTGATTTCAATATTTGAGGTTTTTTTCATAACTTCTTTTCTCTGTATTATTGTCTGGGTCGTTGTTAAAGAATAGTATTTCGCAATATTGTTTCCACACCTCTGCGATGCCTTCTGGATTTGTTATGGTATTTCCACCATTATCTTTGATGATCTGTGTCTGCAGTTTAAATTCTCTCGCTAGATACTTGACTTGCTCCACAGAATGCTGACAACATGCTGACCTCCAAGAATCTGGAGAAAAGTTCTCTAGATTCTTGGAGGTCAGCATGTTCCTCTAGTTGTACGCATACGTTTTTAATATAATTATTTGTGTCGCTTCTGCACACGTGTTTTATAGATGTATTTATGGTGCATATCTCTATTTCTTTTTGTTTTGAATGTGATGTGCCGTTTCTAGTTTTCGTCTTTCTTCTACAAGATTGAGAGTCTCTTCAGTCATCCAATGTTTTCCTAGCTGTTTTGTCTTTGGGATTAGTATTGTTGATGCCTTCAGTGATCCACTTCTTTGTGTATTCCCACGTTTTGTCAGGCTCTCCGGTAGTCACTGGTAGGTCAACTTCTGCTAATGCTTCTCTAAATTTTTTCAGGTGTTTGGAATCCATTTTTGTCTTTTATTTGTGATTGTTTTACTGTGTAACTTAATGCGACATTCTGCTTGTAAAATTTTGTGGTCAGAACCACAGTCTGCAGCTGGTTTTGTCTTCACGTTGATTATTGAGCTCCTCCATCGTTTAGTAACAAGAATATAATCTATTTGATTCTTGTATCGTCCTCCAGGCGAAGACCTCCAGGCAATTGAATGAACCATTCACCTCGTTCATTTCGCTCGCTTAAGCCATGCTCACCTATCGTTCCTTGCAAATGGTCATCTATTTTAGTTTTTTCTATTTTTGCATTCCAATTTCCTATTCTCATCTTTGGTTCTTTTTTGGGAATGTTAGAGATGGTTTCATGAATCAAGTGGTATGTTTCTTCTACTGTATCTTCTGCCGCTTCGGATGTTGGCATATATACCTGTATAATATGGATTTTGGCTGGTTTAACGTTAGTTAAAGAGTTATTTTGATTATTCGATCACTTACTGGAAGGTATTCATGTACATATTTTGCCCAACGCTTTTTAAAATTAATATTGCTACGCCTTTTTGTCCTGATTTGTTAGCTCCTGACATGAAAACTTTGTAGTGAGTGGCCTCCCAATGTCCTTGGCCTTCCCAGTGTGTCTCAGATATCCCACAGATATCTATCTTCTCCTTGATCAGTTCATTTTCTAATATATACAATTTACCTGGCTGTAGTAGCCTCCTAACATTCCATGTTGCGATGCGGTGTTTTTTACGGAATGTTAAGTTTGATCTTCCAGTATCCCATTTCGCAGATATTGCCTGGTCGTCCACAATTATCTGCGCGGTCGCCCATTTCACACCATTCGACCTGGAATCTATATGGCGCCGGTTGCTAGCCGGATTCTAGAGCACAGAATTTTCTTGCTTAGTCGTCATTTCATAACGCTCGCTGGGAAGATAATCAGGTTTCCCGTTGCCTGCCTTATCGCAGTCTCACAGACGGTTGAACTAAGATGTAGTTGTCGCCTGTGAGTAACTTACACTAGACCTGTATGGATCATACAGCCCCAGTGCAATAATGAGATAGCTGCTGCCCTATGTCATGCCCTCAGTTGATGCATGAGTTCTTATTTGGTTGGACCTTATTCGCACCTGTCCTGCATATCTACAGGAACGTTCCTTATCAGCCATTGGGACGCGCCCTGTCGGGGTGAAGGACTTTCCCACCTAGTCCGTCTTCCGTGAAGTGCTGAAAAGCCCCTACTCAATTTAGAGCTCTTCCCCCACGCAAGCTAGAACCAGCACGGATACACGGATCACAACATATCTATATAATATCTAAGTTATTCAAAAATTTATTCTAAAAATAATGTCACGTAAATGAAAATTTACAATAAATTAAAATACCAGGAATACGTATTTATTACCAAATTTATGTTAAATGTAAAATAAGTAAGCCGAATAAACTTTATAATAGTCAACTAAAAAAAATGAAAAATCACTTTCCGTATGAACCCAATTTCATATATGTATTATATTCGCCAAATAAGTATCCCCTGCAATGCGGGCCTAGCCTGTTCGTAACACTACTGAAGGAGTTAAGCTTTTTTATTTTACTGTCAGTATTTCTCCATTATATACCATTATGTCATTGTCATTTGGACCGGTCTGGATATATTGACATGTGTATAAAACAACCTTATCATGCGGGCAGATAGAAAACCAATATATTTTAACGGAAACTTTAAGTAACAATTAGTGTAACAGGAAGTTACACTGTGTAAGTGTGTAATATAATTATAGGGTTCAAAGAATTGACAAGAAGGGACAATCAGAGCTAAGTATTGTTAAAAATCGCACGGACTGAGAAACATACATTATATGCAAAAATCCTAGAAAAAAGTAGTTTATAGTTTACAAGATAGATACAGTCCCCTATAAAACAAGTTAAGGTACTCGTTATATATTTTTCGTTGATATTATTACGTAGTAAAACAAAATACGTATATTTTTAACACTTTAACTGTCAGGAAAATTTAGAGTCAATTTTCTACCGGGTCTTCTGGGCCAAAATATTTTTTTCTTCTTAATTACTCTATTTGTGTTTGTTTTTAACAAAAACCATAAAATCAGATTTGTTTTTGGTTATTTTGTAAAATTACTATGTCCTCATATGGTGCACGCGGCCTGCAATTGTGAAATTGTTACTAATGTCTAATTGCAGGCCATATGTACCACAAATGGACACTGAAGACCAAATAGTCTGCTATCTTTCCAGTAAGAAAGTGAGACATGTAAGATGTTTCAGTTTGTTATTTACTTCCGATGGGAGCGTATCGTATTATTTACTTCACGATTGAAAAAAGTTAATATAGCGCACAATAACAAACAACTCAGTTATTTAGAGTTGGAATTAGAAGCAGATAAGGCTGCCAGTGAGTGAGGGGAGTTTAGAAAAATGAACATGAGTGATCATTTTTCTGATTATTCGGATTCGGATTTGGATCCTACATATAATATAGCTGCAGCGTTGACGAGTAAATCCGACAATGAACCTGTATAGAAAAAAAAAAGAAAATTTTGAGAAAAGGTTTGTTGACTAAAATCTTAAATAAAATTTTAGTTTGTATAATCCGATTTTTTTACTATTAGATTGGCTTGGGAATAAAAAAAAAATCAGGATATAAGAAAAGAGAATTCAGAAATAAGGAGAGAGTTACAACAAATGAAAAAAGCAGTCGAAATAATCGAAAAAAAAAATAGAAGAAAAAACAACATTGTAATGGATGGTCTAAAAATGGATACAAATGAACCAAGCAGTCTAAAAGAAAGAATAAAAGGACTTTTTAATAAACATCTTCATATTGATATTACACCTACAACAGTAAAAAAAATAGGCGAGAATACACGCGTAATAGAACTAAGAAATGAAGAGGAAAAACACGAGATCATGGCAAAAAAATATAAACTAAACAACGTCGTAGGAGAGAAAGTATTCATCAATGATGACTTGACTAGAGAAGAGAAAGAAAAGCGGAAACACCTAAGAAATTTTTCAGAAAACGAAAAAGAGAAAGACAAAGACGTCAAAATTGGTTACAACAAGGTGTTAGTAAACCAAGAAGAATGGAGATGGAACAAAATAAAAAAGGAACTGGAAAAACATCCAAAAAACTAGAAAACTACACCCACAAGAGGAATATTGATAACAACCAAAGCAACGGAAACGATCTGACAATGACGACCAGGGCGACGAAATAAAAATGGAAACATGGAACGTAAGAAGCATCAATGGAAAAGAGGTAGAATTTGTAGAAGAAATGATCAAACAAAAAATAGAAATATTAGGAATAACGGAAACGAAAACGAAAGGAAGAGGTTTTAAGAAGATACACAAAGGATATTGGTTATTTTGGGTAAGAGCTGATGCAAAGGAGAGAGCAAAAGAAGGCGTAGGGATAATAATTGCACCGAATAGACTACGATACGTTATAGAAGAAACATATGTTAACTAGAGAATATTATCGCTGAAAATGAAACTGATAAACGGGGAAATATGGACAATAATAACAGCCTATGGAGTAAATGAAGATGCAAAAAAGGAAGAGTAGGATAAATTTTTCGAGGAGCTCCAAATGCAAATTGACAATGGGGAAGAAAATATAATTGTAATGGGAGATCTAAACGGTAGAGTCGGAAATAATAACAATGGAATTGAGGAATGCATGGGAAACGAAGAAGAAGAAATACTAAACAAAAATGGTGAAAGAATAATAGAAATATGTATGGAGAATAAACTTGTTATAACAAATACAAAATTTAAACATAAAAAAGTACACAAATACACGAGAGTACAAGAAAGCAGAAATGAAAAATCAATCATAGATTACTTTTTGGTAAGTAGTAACAAATGGAAAAGAGTACAAGACACGAAAGTGAAAAGAGGCTCAGAGATTGGCAGTGATCATCATCTAGTAATAATGAGAATGAGAACAGCAAAAGAAAAGGAAGAAAAGAGGAGAAAGGTAGTAAATGAAAAAGTAAAAAGCTACAAATTAAAAGAAGAAAGATATAAGAAGATATTCCAAGAAAAATTAGACAATATTTTGAAAGGTAGGGCAAAAACTGCAAGTATAGACGAAAAGTGGGAAAATCTCAAGGTAAACTTAATCATAGCTGCTGAGGAAACTTGCGGGAAGACAAAAGTAGCAAATAATAGCATGAGGAGAACTGAATGGTGGACGGACGAAATACCAAGGAAAATAAAGAACAAAAAAGAAAAATGGAAGAGATATCTAAGTACAAAGCGCCCTGAAGATTATGAGGCATATAAAGAAAAAAGAAAAGAGGTTAAAATAGCTGTGAAAGCAGAAAAAGAAAGGTCATGGAAAAAGTTTGGACTAAAAATGACAAATAATTATAGAGAAAATCAAAAACTCTTCTATGGCGCATTAAAACAGCTCAGATAAAAGAAAGAACACATGATGCCGAATATAAAAGACAAGAATGGAAAGGTAATCCCGTGTTCAGTCATCTCGAGTAATGGAGGAAGGATCAGACAGTTCTTTAACTCAAGATGATGATTTTTGGTAGATACTGTTAGGCCAGAAGAAAATTCTTTACAAGATTCAAACTGGGGACCTGTTTCCGGAAATTTTCAAATTTTCGATTGTCCTTTCAACATTGGCATTCCTGAACATTTAAAAAACGAAATGGCTAGTAAGAATGAACTGTTATTCTTTGAAATGTTTGTCTCTGAAGATGTTGTAAATATGATTGTCTTTGAAACAAATAGATATGCAGAGCAACAAATTCTTACTGAAATAGTAAATGAAACAATTACGAAAGAGTCACGTTTTAATTATTGGAAAGAGACTACCTACACTGAAATGCGTACATTCATAGCGCTCCTTCTTTGGATGGGACTAGACTCAAAGCCGTCATTAGCTGATTAATGGCGCAAAATTTCATTATATAAAAGTGATATTGCTAAATACATGCCCCGAAATCGGATCTAATTGCTCTTGCCCATGTTTCATCCAGCAAACAATGACGAGTGTTCTGAAAATGACAGACTTCTTAAAATTCAATATCTGGTCAATGAAACGAACGCTAATTTTCATCGATGTATGATTCCAGGCTCAACTGTTTGCATTGATGGAACTATGATCCCATTTACAGGAAAGTTATGTTTTCGACAGTACGTGAAAGGAAAACGTCATAAGTTTGTAATAAAGCTGTTTAAAATTGCTGTAGGACTCGTATTACGGACAACTGGTATACATCAGTTAACCTGGCTGAAATTTTAAAAACAAGATCCACTCATCTTATTGGAACGTTGAGAAAAAAACGAAAAAATCTTCCCAAAGATGTAATAGAAGCCAAACTCAAGAAAGGGGAGATCATTGCCAAACAAAACAAAAATGATATTGTAGTTATGAAATGGCATGATAAGAGAGACGTACTTTTTCTGTCTACAAAACATAGAGATGATATGATAGAGGTAACGTATAGGGAAGGTCCTAAAAGAAAACCTGCAGCCATTCTCGAGTACAATAACGCAAAAGCGTTTGTGGACATGTCAGATCAAAAGACAGCTTACTCAAACTGCTTACAAAAGTTTGTCAAATGGTACAGAAAAGTGGCATTTGAGATGATTACTGGTACTTCACTGGTGAATGCTCTAATTATTTTCAATAACATCAACCAGAGCAAAATGTATGTTACAAAATTCAAAGAAAATGTGTGCATGCAACTCCTTCAATGTAGTAATCTACCCCTTCCTCTACAAGTTCAAACCAAACATGAACTTACTCAAAATGCTTTAAATAAAAAAAAGCAGATGCACGATTTGTTACAAAATACTCTAAACTACATGGTCGAATTTATGCTGTAAAAAACACAAAACGAGTAACATGTGTATGAAACGGATGTGAAGACAGCCCTTTTATGTGTTTAGAATATTTCTTTACCAACCATGTTTTCACAAAAAAACCATGTACAACAAAACTGACTCTCAGTACTTAATTTTCTAGTTAAAAATACTACATTCTATGTTACTTTTGATTATATAATATGCTGTATAATACGCCAAGGAATATTTTAATTTTCTTAATGAAAAAACTTTAAATGAACTTTATTTATTTTTTATTAAAATACAAACTCCTCATTTTCTTCATCGCTTTCTTTTGAAACAATTGTCCTTTTGACTTTTTGGTTTCCTTTTTTATTAGCTTTTAAGTTTCTTAGTTGCTCTTGCTGTAATAAAGCTTGCTTTTCAGACGTGTCCGTCAAAATACCCGTATGTCTTCGTTTCCTATTTTGTGCAGTATTTTTTCTGGGTTGAGCTTTAGGTATAGGACGAATATCTTTAGGACTAACTCCAGTAACTAAAGCGCGAGAAGTTGAAGGTTGTGGATCTTGGTCTGGTTCCTTGTTGATTGTGTGGTGGCGTATTTGGTGGTATTCGTATATTTTGTGTGGCTGCTTGTGACTGAAGCTCCATATTTTCTTGCGGCTCAGGTCTATCTGTAATGGATGATGGCAGAAAATCTTTATCAGTAAAAACGTCCCTATTAATCGGGAAAATGCCAGTTAAACGAAAACGGCACTATATATTTTTTGGAGTTACAGCTAACGGCAAAGCATTTCCAACAATTGATGGAATGTTATAAATTATCATTGTAACTCCTGGATGAGTTTTCATCCAGCCATCCATCTGACTGCTAATAAATTTTTTTAATGGTCCAAACACCGATCTGTCCAAAGGTTGCAATCGATGAGAGCAATGTGGAGGCAAGGTCAAGAGAACAATGCCATTTTCCTTGCAATAATCTATTACTTCAACCGACAAATGGGAATCGTGATTGTCCAGTATTAATAATACTGGACTTTCCTTAGAACATTTAATATTCTTATGAAAATGTTTCACAAAGTACATCCTGGTGGTCCACTGAAAACAAAATATTCTCGATAATTTTTCCGCGGAAAAATAAACATTGGTGGCACTAAGTTTCCACTGGCATTCACTGCCAGACACACTGTCACCAATGTTCTCGTTCCCCCGAAGTGGCCGCCCCCACTTGCTTCACACCTTTTGATGCTATTATTTTTGCAGGTTTTTGAACTGTAGTTATTCCGGTTTCATCTAAGTTGTAAATATCGTTTGCTCCAAGATTGTGCCTATTTAATACATTGGAGAGTTTGTCAAAGAATAAATTTACATTGTGCCTATTAAAGCTTGTGGCTAGCCCTAAGCTCGTAGCTTGAGAAGTACGGATGGATAACTCATTGTGGCGTTTTAAAAAATTTGTTAGCCAGTCAGCAGATGCAGTCTCAAATTTGATCCAGTTATCAAGAACAGTTACGTTATTTTTTAAAGCAAACTGAAAAGCAAGCTGTTTAAGATCTTTTGGGGAAAGACCATGATATATATTTGAACATTCAGTAACATAAGAAGCTAATTAATTTTCTTGTAGATCAGAAAAGATCTTCCGATTTTTTAAATATCCTGTGGGTATGGTACTAGCATCTTAAAAAACAAATTTTAACGAGGAACGTGCTATACATGTGTTCATAGAAAAAATATTTACTATTTTACTACACTCACTATCAAGCCCATTTTTCTGGATCTTTTTGACGTATCTCTGAAGCGTCATAAAATTAATCCCTTATTCATCCGCTACTGGTCTAAGAGGTCTTTCATTTTCTATCACCTTATTTGCTGCAACAATAATGATTTCCTGTGGCGTTTCACCACGATTAGTTTTTTCTTGTAGGTTCTCATTTTGATCTATTAAAAATTTACAATTTTATTTAAAACAAAATCTAGGTTACTATTAAACCTACACACAAATTTCTTGAGATGGGGTAGGTTGTTACGTCATTACTCATCAATCCCAAATATTAAATCTTGTACGTATAGACAATAATAAACCTAACAGTCAATAAAAATGCTGTGAAAACATTAAGTTACCTTACCTTGTAAAAAGAGAACCAGCAAAAATTTAAACAATGTCGAAAAAATTACTGAGTGTTACTAAAAACACAAAAATGGTCGGTCTACGTCAGAGCCTTAAACCACACTAACCAAAGTTGGTTAAGATTTAGTGAGGTATGCACCGCATTGGCTACGTCGAGTTAAAAGTGCTCCCATCTCGTTAAGTTGATTAAAATTAAATGTAACAACCTGCCCTATGTAACAACTAACCCTGGTCTCCCCTATATTATAAATCTTATGTATAGTAGAAACCCTCAATTTAGAATATTGATTTCATAGTTTAAACGCCGAATATCCTCAAATTTAAATGTACACAGCGGCCCTCGAAAACTGCCTGTTTTCTCGATTGCAATTTGCGTTTCCTCATAAGAAATTACAGAATATATAAAGTAGTATATTTATTTGTGCTTCTCTATAGTAGACTTAACCAGAAGTTGTCGTACAGTGTAGCCAATTGTTGTTCACAAGTAGTAATTATGGTCATACAAAACCTGTATTCTTCCACGCAGCGATTATTACCGTCATAAAAATACAAAAAAACATGATTTTTTCAATAGTAAAACTTAAGCACAAAATTGTAATGAAATAAATTTTATTTATATTTTCCGCTTCGTTACATATTTAAATTTATAAAATAAAAATCGATATTTTAAAACATTATTTTTCAATCGTTTGGCAATGTTGGAATTAGCGAGGAAATTCCGTTTTACAATTCGGACCCAGACATGCCCTAAAACTAGTTTTTATTATTTTTTCGCCGAAGAAATGGTTAAGTTACATTGGCGTTTCGCATTGGCGTTTGCGAGTATATTTTATGTGATAAGTTTGTAAACTTATTGTTGTCAATACTGTTTTAACAATACTATATTGTAGTATTGATAAAACGTGTTATTGATAATAACAGTGTTATAGTTTGTCGTTTTATAGTAAATTTTTAGTTATATTCTTATACAGAATTGTAGAAATTATTGTATATATAGTATATACACAGATTATTGAAATACAATGGACGAAAAAAAGGGGTTGTTCCAAGAGAAGACAGCAAAATTCTGATGTTGATTCCAAAAATGAAAAGCCGCAAAAGAGACGGAAAATGTTAACGTCCGAAGAGAAGGTAATGATACGAAACGTTTATGACGGAATTGTCGGCAGAAAAATGGCATTAAATGTTAGCCAAGCGGTCGACATTTGTAGCAGTTTAACAAAAGTATCCGTTAGCTGTATTTATCGTGTACTTAAAAATACATCGGAAAATAAAAAGAAAGAAAAAGGTAAAACTAGAGGTAGGAAAAGCATTGTTTTCGATGACGAGACAAGGAATATTATACGTCGAAAAATTCATTCCTTTTATTTTCGGAGTGAGATTCCAACACTGAAAAAATTTCTCAAGAGCTCGAATACGATGACTCTTTACCCAAGATATCTCGTAGGGTCTTAATCAGAACCATGCGCGAAATGAACTTTCGATATGTAAAACGCAACAGAAAAAGTATGCTATTAGAAAAAAATGAAATTATTCTGTGGAGAAGAAAATATTTAGAAGAAATACGAAAAATTCGCAGTACTGGACGCAAAATATATTATTTGGATGAAACCTGGATTAACGAAGGTCATGCAGGTGAAAAAGTTTGGCAAGATTTAAATGTCAAAAGTAAACGCGAAGCACTTATAGAAGGCTGGTCTACAGGATTAAAAGCTCCATCAGGAAAGGGACGGCGTTTAATCATTACCCATATAGGAAGTGATACAGGGTCCTTGATGATGGTTTGCTTCAATTTGAGTCGAAAAAAACAGGTGATTATCATAAAAAAATTACTTCCGAAGTATTTGTATATTATTTGTATTATATTCCGAAGTATTTGTGTATTAAATTGGAATCTGGGTCTGTAATTGTTATGGACAATGCGCCATATCATAGCCGCAGACTAGAACAATTACCGACGACGGCATGGCGGAAAGGGAGAATTCAAGAATGGCTTACAGAAAAGGGGATTGCATACGAAGAATCAATGCTCAAAATTCAACTAAAATTTTCAAGGAAAATGAATATCTTAAATATGTTGTGGATGAAACTGCAAAAGATTATGGTGTCAAAGTTCTACGTCTACCACCTTATCATTGCGAACTTAATCCCATTGAACTTATCTGGGCGCAAGTGAAAGGAAAAGTAGCACGCAATAACAAAACGCTCAAATTAAACGAAGTTAAGGAACTTTTGATTGAAGCAATCCTCCATGTAACTCCAGAGAAATGGGTTAAATGTATAGGCCACATAATTAAAGAAGAATATCGTATGTGGGAACTTGACACTCATGTCAAAGTTTTTCTAGAGCCAATTATAATTAGACCATGTGAAGATAATGACAGCGATAACAGCACTGCATCTTCAGATTTAGACAGCGAATAATATTTTCTAATAGTTTAGTAGGAACATCAGCATAAAAAAACCAAAAACAAAAATAAAACGAGAAGAACATAGTAAGTGTGTGTAGTGTTTGTGTTTAAATAGAATAGTACAATGTTTTGTTACATCCAAAATTATTTTTATTTTGTTTTTATAGAATTTTATTTTGTTTTATAGGATTTTATTTTGTTTTGTTTTATACTGTTTAAGTGTTTTGTTTATTTTATTTAATGAGACAATATGACTCTTGGCGAACACCCATTTAAAAAAAAGTGACGCGCCACAAGACATATCTCTCGGGTGGTGTGGAAACTGTCCTAAAATTTGTTTTAAAAAAGTTTCATTGTGTAACTCTTTAAGGACGGGTCACGTCAAAAGACGTTTTAGCGTAACTTCCGCGACAGCCTGGTGGCATCAGTAAGCTTTCTGCAAAATTACTTGTTTTTTATAACTTTTTGTTTGTGGCATTCTGTATTTTTAGGAGACTGTATGGAATAAGCCACAAAATATTTATTTATAGGTTTGATTTACTGATTTTTCGATCTCTATATAAAGACATCGTTTTCAAATATACAAGTGATAGTAATATTTATTTTTCTATGGCTTTTTGCTTGCCGTTCTGTATATTTAGAAATAATGTTGGGAATAAGTAACAATATATTTAATTGAAATGTTTAATTTACTGACGTTTCGATCTCTATATAAAAAGATCGTTTTCAAATATTCAAATGATAGCAATATTTATTTTTCTGTGGCTTTTTGCTTGTGGCATTCCGTATTTTTAGGGAGAATATTGGAAATAAGCCACAATACATCTATTTACATGTTTATTTTACTGACGTTCCGATCTCTATTACAGAGACCGTTTTTAAAGTTAAAAAAAAAAAAGAAAATAATATAAGAATATATAAATATATAATAATAAACAAATAAAATAAATATATAACTATAATTTATATCTTTGAAAACGGTCTTTGGATATAGAGATGGAAACTTCAGTAAAAACCTGCAGATAAATATATTGTGACCTATTTTGAACAATAATATTTAAACAATTTAATATAATTAACGTTGAAATAAAAGTGAGTGTACGCCACTGGATTTTCATACGTCTTTCTCCACTTCTACGCCTTCAAATGATGACTCACTCTCCCAAATAGTGAAATTAGAATTTAGTAACTAGTAACTCCTGGTTGATGCACAATTTTCTTCAAATATAAAAACTTTCATCTGCCTTACTCTAACAGTGTATGAAATGTCATTTCATGTAGCCCACTGATGTTGCATTTAACTCTGTTTATTGTACACTAACAGCCTGTCTTTCATCAGAGTGCATAATTTGGCGAGACATATGATTAAGCAAGAATCTGGGATGTAAATAATGCCACCTACTTGCTCATTGTACTTTTGCCATTTTTATGTATGTACTCCGACTCGGTACTTAATAGAAATTTATACTGATTGAAAAAGGTCTGCCCAACACTTTTTCAATTCTCTATTAATCAGCTTTGCAAAGAACAGTAAAAGAATAATAAAAGCTCATATTAAAAATGTAGATATATTACACTGTTAAAATAGCATCAAATATAAAACAAAAATTTGCTTTAATGGATAAAAAACCTCTCTCTTTTTCCTTTTGGTCACTTATTATTAGAATTTTCATGAAATGAACTGAATAGAACTGAATAACATACTATATTTTCCCCTAGGCTAGAACATATGCAAAATCAATTAAAGGTTAACAAAAAAGTTATCTATTGATATTGAATCAGTTATCTTGCGTTGAATTAATATTCAGGGTAGCCACCGAAAACTTTCCTTTCAGGTTTTGATTTTTTTTGGCTTTGGTTTGGAACTGTTAGCCACGTAATTACATATAAATATTAGTAGTCATTTATACAGGATTGTACAGGGAGAACATTTTTGACGCTCAGGAGTTCATCAGAGCGACTTCATTATACACACAAGACATAAACCACGGTTAGATAGGTGAGCAACATATAGGTATACATACAAAGGAAATCAATCCATTCAAACGATCAATTTTTAATTGACACTTTAATTTAATTCAGTAAACAGACTCTATTACAAAGGCAAATAAGACTATACATACGGTGGAGTAGGTTGCTTAATCAATAAGAAGAAAAAATCACAAATTCAAATAATTCATAGCATCTCGAACAGGATTGCATACAGTGGAGTGAAGAAAGAAGAACGAGCACGAGCAGATGTAGGTATACTTGTCCATAAAAAATTTAAAGACAACATAAATAACTGCCGTTATATCTCCGCAAGAATAATACATATGAACATTACAATGGACTACCAAAAATTAAACCTAAGGAGGAACGAGTGTCATTCTACGAACAATTGCAAACCATCCTGGATGAAATACCTCATGAAGAACCCTTAATTCTTATGGATGACTTTAATGCACGAATCGGAAATGAAATAGTTCCAGGAGTAAAACAAAGATTTAATGAAAACCATATCAACACAAATGCAGAACTCATGGCTAATCTCTGTGCTTTTAAAGAACTGAGAATCAATAATACATTTTTCACCATAAGCTTGAAAACTGCAGGGGACTAGGGGACACAAATTTATGATTGCTTTTATAGTCACTAATAGAAAAATCCACCCAAAACAGATTCTAGATATCCGAACTTTAAACTCAGCAGACGCAGAGAGTGAACACAAACTAGTACTAGCAAAAATAAAAATGAAAATAACACCAAAACATTTTCTACGGGTAATCACCGAGGAAAAATTCAATGTAGAATCACTGTGGAATGACTCTAGAAGAGAAATGTACCAAAGGAGGCTAGCACAGAAGATACAGTTAAAACAAATAGACGACATCGAAGAGAAAATTAAAAACAACAGTGAAGAAACAGCAACAGAAGCTCTAGGAAAACGCAAAGTCATACTGAACAAAAGAAATAACAACAATACACCATGGTTCAGAAAAGAAATAAAAGAGAAATGTAAAAAGACACGGGAGGCCTACACGAAGTACAAAACATCAAAATACTCCAAAATCCCGAGACACCTATAGAAGAATACGAAATGAAACAAGCAGTTGGTAAGAAGAACAAAAAATTAACACTGGGAACAGTTTACAAAAAGGATGGAAAGCGAGTTCTACGGTACACAAAAACAAATATGGAGATTCATGAGAAACCAACGGAAAGAAATGGCAGAATTAAAGGAATGCAACAACATAACAGCAAACGAATGGGCAAGATACCTGACGGAACTGTTTAAAAGAAAGGAAAATAATAATAAACACAATAACGTACCTGAATTAAGACACGAAATACAAATCAGTTTTCAGGAAGTAGAAATAGCCATAAATTTACTCAAAAATAGAAAATCACCAGGACCAGACGGAATAACCAACGAGCTTCTAAAACACGAAGGAGAAAGTATAACTCTAGAGATGACAAAACTTATACAAAAACTAATATTGCACCGCAAGATACCAGACGCATGGAGAAACAGCATAATGATAATAATGTTCAAGAAAGGACATAAAGAAGACCCCAACAATTATAGACGTATAAATGTACTGAACACCGCACTTAAGCTTATCACAAAAGTCCTAACCAACAAAATCAATAAACTAACAACTTTATCAGATGAACAACAAGGATTGAGATCCGCAAGATACCGCGTAGACGCCGTATTTGTACTAAGACAAATCACAGAAAAGGTTATCGAGTACAATAAACCAGCACATCTATGTTTTATAGACCTGACAAAGGCTTTCGATCGCATCCAAGTCGAAGACGTCTTATACAACTGTATAAAAGAAACATACCAATCAATATTATACAAACCATCGAAAAAATCTACTTACATAATCGAATAAAGGCAAAGATAAATGGAAAACTAACACAGTGTATACCAGTACAAAGCGGAGTCAGACAGGGTGACTCGTTAAAGCCCGATAACAATATAATAATGGACGAAATAATACAAGCAGTACGTAAAGGTCATGGTTACAGAATGGGGAACAAAGAAATTAAAATTTTATGTTATGCAGACGATGCCGCATTAATCGCCGAGACAGAAGACGAGCTCCAAAGATTAACACATATCCTCAATACAACAGCCGCGATACACAATATGATAATATCATCAACATCTAAATACCCACTACGATGTAAAATCGAAATTGATGGGAAAATAATAAAGCAAGAAGCAAATTTTAGATATCTGGGAATAGATATAACTAGTTACGGAGATGTTGAAGAAGAAGTAAGAGAACAAAGCTTAAAAGCAAGTAAAGTGGCGGGATCTCTTAATGACACAACCTGGAAGAACAAACACCTAAGACAAGACACAAAAACAAGAATCTATAAAGCAGCAATTAGACCTATATTAACATATACGGCGGAGACAAGACCTGACACATCTAAAACTAGACGACTACTACAAACAACAGAGATGAAAATACTCCGACGAATATAAGGGAAAACTCTGTTGGATAGGGAGAGAAGCGAAAACATAAGAAGAGCATGCAATATAGAAGACAAAATGGATGGGAGACAAAACGGAAACAGGAGTGGAACGAACATAGTAGAATGGCAGAGGATAGTATAGTACGAATAGCAGGAGATAAGTCACCAAATGGACGAAGAAGTATTGGCAGACCAAGAAAAAGATGGTGCGATAATTTAAACAATTTAGGAGGCTAATATCGAGGAAGAATCAATATTTAAAGCCTACATACAAGAAGGAAGAAGAAGAAGAAGATGTAGGTTGTGTGCGCATACTACATGTCTTGTTCTAATTCGATTAAGGCTCTTCCATATGTTTCGTGGCTGGTTGAAGTCATTAGGCCTTTGGATTGGGTCAATAAGTTTGGATACTTCAGGTGGAGCTTCTTGAGTCCACAGCATGTGCCATCTGGAGTTAACATTAAAATAATTTGGTGTTAGCTGTTGGGCTGTTGTTACTATTGATGGTTTTTTGGATGGAAGTCGGTTTGCTGCTAAACTCGGGATGTCTTCATGGATTTGGAGTTGTAAATTACTATTTATTTTCGAATACTCTTTTATCAAGGCCTTTTGTCTTTGTAAAACAGGCGGAGGTATATGGCTGAGGAAGGGAAGCCAATATAGTGGAGTAGTATTGATGCAGCCTCGAAATATTCTCATTGTTGTTTGTTGTTTCCCTGTTTATAACGATACTCCGTAAAAAACTATCTGCTGCGGCAAACCATATCAGCTTTGGCTTGTACAAATCATCAGTACCAGGGCTCAGGTCCAGGTGGAGATATTTGACACAGACGGAGATGTCACAGAGGAAGAAATTCTGAGGCAGGTCCGGAGACAGGGAGCCTAATGACGTTAAACTCGTCTCTATAAGGAAAACTAGAGACGAGAACACAAACATCACGGTCGGACTGACGCAGATCGCAGCTAAGAAAGCACTGGAAAAAGAACATATACACATCGGCTGGAACTTGTGCAAGATAAGAGAGAAACTGCATATCCAGCGGTGCTTTAGATGCCTGCAGTTCGGGCATGGTAAAATCGACTGCATGGGAGAAAACGGGGCGGACTCCTGCTACAAATGTAGCAAAGGGGGTCACCAGGCACGGGAATGCAATAATCAGGAGGCTTTTTCCCTCACTTGTAAAGAATACGGGCACAAAGCCGACAGCTTACGATGCCCGGAGTAAAGAAAACTCATCCTGGAAAAACGGAAGTTCAAGAGAGACCCTATCAGAAGGGAGGAGGAAAGACTGGGTGAAAGCACTTAGGACGACGAATCAGACAGCTTACGGGTAAGTAAGTTAAAGAGATAAGAACCATTTATTACGAAGTTTTTATAAAAAAATGAGGGAAGGACGAGGGCTGCTCACGACGTTGCAGTGGCACTCGCACGAAGGGAAGGTTATGAGATGATCCTATCTCAGGAGCCCAATGTAAAGTTGGTCTCTCGATAGGGGATCATTAAAGATAGGAAATCTGACGAGGCCGTATACGTGGTGAATCGAGGAGCTGGCATTACCAGACATTCCGTTAAGAATAGTTATGTCAAGATATATGTCTGGTGGTGTCAAAGATCCTACTTCGAGTATGTGAAGAGTACATTGACTCGATTATGCAAGAGGCTAGGATGGAGCCTGTACCGGTCGTCATAGCTGGTGACCTGAATGCGAAGGATCGACCATGGAATCCACGGGTGCAAGATGGGAGAGGGAAATACCTATCAGAATGGATCCACGCTATGGGGCTTACCGTGCTAAATGACGGTAAGGCACCTACATTCGTGAGAAGTAATAAAATCTTTTCTGGACATCACACTGGTTTCGTCATTTCGTCATTTCTAAACAGGGTCGTTTGAATTGGACTGTTTTGGAAGAAGAATCGTTCAGCTTATACAAGTATCTAAGTTTTGAAATAGCTAGCAAAAGGCAGAAAAGATGTGGATATCAATCTAAAGAGATGTTTAAATGAGGAGGTTTTTGTAGATGCTTCTGGCTTGATTGGTCCGAGGATGTACATGAGTTGATTGAGGGTCTGAGTGCTGCACAGGAGTTGGCTTTTGTAAGATCAAAAACTCCGTTTAATACGGGAACTCTTTCCTCAGGTGGAGGATAGGCTTGAAAGTGTCACCGGTTTCGTAGAGTCGGAACATCTTACTGAGTTGAAACTCAGCGAGGCTGTTGAACAGATGAAGATCCGGAGACAGTAAGATTCGCCGCACTGTTTTCCTTAGATTGCTAAACAAACTGCTTGAACGGCAGCAGTTTCCAACACTGTTGAAAGACGCTAAGGTTGTCCTTATCCCGAAAGCTAGAGGTGAAAAGGAAGAGGTGCGATTTCGGCCAATTTGCCTTCTTAGTTCGGTAGTTAAGTTGTACGAGCAGCTTGTGAAAGGCCGCCTTGAGCTAGAGCTGCAAGAAAAGCCGCCTGAACTTTTACTGATAAGCATTTTAAAATAAATGGTATTTCCGCTAAAGCATATTTATATAAAAAATCAGTATGTATTGTTAAACTGCTATAGATCTCCTTCTTGTAATGTTAATAGTTTCTTTGAATCCTTAGAGACGGTTTCGGAGAAGATAGTCAAAACTAACACCTATTTAATTATCTAATATATACCTAATATAACTACAAGAATTTTTTTTCTGTATCAGTTTTCTGATAATGACTTTTGGTCTAACTAGAACTAGAATAGCAAATACCTCAATTTTGCGTATGGATCATATTTTTTTAAATTTTACTTTGTAAGGTAAAGTTTTCCTTAACTTATCTCTTTTAATGTTTCGCAAAGATTCGTCTTCATTAATGTCTACTAAAATGTTATTAAAAGTTTTAATCTTTTTTTGTAAATAAAATGAATGAACTTTTCTTCAAATCGATTGTTTTACAGTATCGTCTATAGGAATGGGTTTTCTCCCTGTTGACGTTTTAGGTGCTTCTGTAATAGTTCGACTCTTTCTTATATATATATATATATATATATATATATATATATATATATATATATATATATATATATATATATATATATATATATATATATATATATATATATATACAAGGATTTCCACAGTTTTCACTGTATTCCTTCACTCAACCGTTTTCTCCAATTTTTCCTGTTTAGCCAGTCCCCTTCCTATAGGTTTCTTCTACTCATTGCTTCGTCCACCTCATCTCTGAAAGATCTTCGGGGTCTGCCTCTCTTTCTTCTTCCTATCGGGCTCCACTCTGATATTTTATTTATCCACCGATTTTGGTCTGCTCTTCTGACATGTCCGTACCAGGTTAACCTCTTCTGTTCGATGTAGTCTATTATGTCGGAGTTCATGCCCATTCTCCTCTTAATCTCCATGTTATTTATCCTATCTCTTCTTGTTACTCTGCAGCTTCTCCTTAGAAATTCCATCTCTGTTGCTCTTATTTTGTTTTTTGTTTTTGTTTTGACTCTTTCTTAAAAGTCTATAAATAGTTGCTTCTCCAACTCCGGTCACATCTGAATACGTAGAAACAATACCTACTCCGAACAGTACTTGTAAAATGTTATTTTACAAGTACTTTTTTGTTTAAATTTTAGGTAAAACCCAAACATTTTCAAAACAATGCTGAATATTTTATTTTAGAAAATCTCTGTCACTGTTTCATGATGTTATATTGGGTTATGATGTCTCACGTGAAATAAAATTTGTGCTATCAATAATTTTCAAATGTACTATAGTGGTATCAATCATTTTTAAATGTACTATAATAGTAGTACATATAATTCGTAACTACAATAGAAGTAGCTACGTCTCACCCTTTCAAAAAAAAAAAAGATGTATTAACGCAGAATTGCCATCACCATTTCCTGGAACTTAGTGTCTACACTTCTGATCCTCAACTATAGCATATGAAATTTATTGGATAGCTAAATCATAGTAGTATAATTAATCCTTCTTTTCTGGGATTTATTTAACAATTCGTTATTGTTAAACAGAGAGGTCGAGCATAAATCGTTTGTTGTTTATATATATATATATATATATATATATATATATATATATATATATATATATATATATATATATATATATGAATTAATACTCCAATATCTGATCAGTTATTAATCACCCGCTTATCAGTGGAAATTGACGTAAATGTGATAACTAACTCGAATTTGTTGGCAAGGTTTTAGTGAGTAATACTGCATATCAGATTGTGTCTGTTTAATTACTCGATGTTTAGTAAATACATTTAACCGGATGTTATGTTCTATATTTTTTCCGTTTCTGGTTGCATTTCCTGAACTTATCAGACGTGATGTTTTTATTTTTTATTACACATTTTTAGTAGTTGAGGCTATTGCTGACTTGATTCTTGATAGCAAACATGCATCCCAGAGTCTCAGAAAACAGTTCTCAAGCAACATTGATGTATCTGACGCCGTGATTAATGATTGAATTAACTAATTAAACAAATTGCATTAAGACCACCAGAACGAAAAAGACCTAGAAGAGATGTACTATTAAATGTGTTTATAATTAGTAAATTAAATTATAATATCTATTGGAGAGGTCTTTGATATCGGTCTTATTATTTATACAGGTTGGTTGCTTTTTAATATGTATCATCTCTAATATATTTTATTATAATTTGACTCTCTTTCTAAAATTTCTATTTCCTTTTGATTTGGAAAATATACAGACTTAGACTATAGACTATAGAAAGAGAGCCAAATGGAGCAACCTGCATCAATTAACAACACCGGTCCGAAGCTATGAGTCTCAGTACGTCATTAGTCCACTCAGTACAGGATGGGTGGAGAAGTTCTCTCATACCCAACAACACGACATCTTCCAAGGGCTAATAGAGAACGTCGTATGGATGTAAAGGACCATAGGACAAGTGTGAATAAGGTATGTTAACTATATATTCAACATAACAAATAAACTGAATGAAATTATAACACTAGTAGAAGGTTTTAGGTCGGAAAAATCATGCAACAACGCTTTTAATGAGGCAAGTGCAAGAGAAATCATTAGAATACAACAAACCGGCATATCTGTTTCGTGGACCTTAAGAAGGCATTTGACCGGGTCAAATTAAAGAACGTTATCCACTTATTGTACACAATAGAGATACCTCTAATCAAAACGATCGTAAATATCTACCAAAACAACGCAATAAAAGTAAAAGTAGAAGAAGAACTAACTGACTATATTGAAGCGGGCAAATTGGATAAGACAAAGAGATTCCCTGGGTCCTCTATTGTTCAACCTGATTATGGATGAAATAATAAAAAAAGTAAGAATTAAAAAAGGATACCAAATGGGAGAAAACAACTTAAAATAATCTGCTATGTAGACGACGCAATACTACTCTCTTAAAGTGAAGATGATTTACAACGTATGCTGCATCAATTTAATATAACTACCAGAAAATTTAACAAGTTAACAAATCTCTAGACTGGTGCATCACATGAATCGCCCGTCTTATGTTTCTCTTTCTCTGTTTTCTCTCTCCCTCTCTCTCTCTCTCTCTCTCTCTCTCTCTCTCTTACTCTTGCTGCAGATTTCTCTCTAATATTTCCTTGTTTCTGACAATTCGAGTTTTCTTCTTTCCCCTCATTGCTATCTGCATTATGGTATTTGCATTTATTCTACCACCTTCCTGTGTAAATCGTTTCTGTTCTCACCAAACCTTCTGCAGTCGAATACGCAAGTGCTCGGCCGTGTAAACCACTCCACTTCTTCTTCTTCGCGTGCCATATCAGAATTATCCGACGTTGGCGATCACCATTGCGAAGGCTTCTCGATCTTCTGCAATATGAAATAATTGTCCTGCATTTGATATCTGAGTCCATTCACGAAAGTTGTTTAACCAAGAAACTTGTTTTCTTCCTACACCTCTACGGCCCTCTATTTTGCATTTAAGGATCAGTTGTAATATTTTATATCGACTTCCCCTTACTATATGTCCCAGATAAGACATTTTTCGATGTTTAACAGTCTTTAGCAGTTCTCTATCTTTGTTGACGCTCCTTAGTATTTTGTCATTAGTTTTCCTTGCTGTCCAAGGTATCTTCAGCATTCGTCTGCACCACTCTACAGTCTGTACATTTTTCATCCAAAACCTTCCCTATCCTTTCTTCTAGGTAGGCCCTGAAGAAGCCCTGAAAGGTGTTTGGAATTAATACCTTCGTCCAAGCCGCTTTTGCTCATTTGTTCATTCTTCCTGCCACTCCGTTATGCTTCTATTCTCTTCTATTTTCTCCTGCTCATCCTTTTCGTGGGTTTTAGAGTGGACCACTGTAATTACGTGGCACTTTACCCTGATTCTCCAGTTACCCCTCTCAATGTTGATGCATCTATCTGTGAAGTAGTTCCTGACCAAGTTCTGCAGATGGGGAGATATCCCCAAGTCGCCCAGTATTCTGACAATAATTTTCCAGCTGGCACTATTAAAAAATTTCTTCCGTCACTTATTTTCTTGTGAATTCAGTCACCGGTCTCCAACTGGAGTGGCGTAAATATTACTTCTTCACTCTGTGGAAAAATAGCCTTGGCTAGTTCTTTCCTCCGACTCTCCTCGATCTTAAAAAAAGCCCCACAAAATTACTCACTTTCAGTCAGTCTGCAAGTCGGCAGAGCCATCAAGGCTTGATCTCATACTTATTCTATCTCTGAACCTAAACCAATTAGTAATCATTTATAGGTACTTATCGAACACACTCTCGAACTTACAATTCATCATTACAACATTATAATGGTATAATACGATTATTACGGAACACGAACAAAATAATAACTAATAAATTAAACATTTTTAATGAAAATCTGTTACTACTTGAGGTTTTAAACAAAAACTTAGTTGTTTTACAACTTGTTTATAAAACGAATGTATTCAACTCGTTTACTTTACCTCAACCCAACTCCTTTTTTTTAAAAACAAGTAGCAGTTATAGTAAAAAAATTTGAATGGATAAAGGAGGTAAATGTAGATATTTAAAAATTTTGGGTTTTTAAAAAAAAAAGCGAATTAAATAACGCAATTTCATCATGTTTAAAAATTAAAACTTCAATCTGCTTTTTCTCCATTGTATAATTTTGTTAGTTCACTCTCGAACTGATCTTGATTTGAAAAAAGGTGTTAATGATATTTTAATCTCTTAAAATAAGTTTGTTTGTTACATACTGAGTGGATGTTCTAAGACTAAGTTAAGGTATCTATATATAAATACTTATATCCAAAATATATACATATTTTGGAATTATATTAGACAACTTTTAATTATTTCATGTTTTTATTGAATTACTTCAATGATACGACATGTAGAAATAATTCATTAAATAAACTTATATGTATGTGACTCATAATACAAGTATCTGTTTTGTTGTTTGCCTAACTTTGGTGCAATGCTACAGAATTCTTAATTCTCAGTTCAGTTTCAACCTAGTTTAATTTTAAACCGACAGATGGAGCACTACACGCAAGAAAAGATTTAAAAATTTCAATAAAATACTTGTATAATAAATATTGAAAAATAAAATGTCATTTTTAAAATATGCGGAGGGATATTTAAAATACGTATGTATTGTCTGCGTCCATGAAACTTGGCGAATATACACTTGACAAATGGAAATAAAACTAAACACTGAATCATAACTAATTTTAGTTTCACAAAGAATTCCTTTGGAAAAATCATGGTGAAAAAGAAAATGCGCCTTCCGAGGTATTGGCAACACCGCTAGCGCCATCCAAGTCTATTTTCAGTTTGAACGTTCAAAGCATACGTTGGAACTTCACTTAGGGATAGACTATTCCTTTGCAATTAAAAAGAGCCAGTGAGCAGTCAGTGGCAGTGGTAGTGTGGTGTCGTGAGATCGTGTAAAAACAAACTAAAGCATGTTAACAATTATTAATAATAATTATTAGTTGTTTTCTAAGAATTGTTTCCATATAACCGTCAACGGTTTGAAAAGTTTGTGGTTGATTCTTTGTTATGCTATTTTTCTCTTCTAAGACTTGTTGTGTCTGAGTTATTTTTCGAAGATCTTTTTATCTATTAGTGCCATGGATGAAAATGAAGCTGAAGTCAGGTCCCCCATCAAGAGACTGGGTTCCACAAGAAAATTGATTTTCGTAAACAGTAAGTGCATTTTTTTTAAACTTAAAAAACATGAACATTTAAACAAGAATCAGTTTTACAAAATATCTGTAATTATATGAGAAACATGATGTATTTTTCTTTGTAGAAACACAGTTTCCTAAGCTATTTGCTTCCTTTTGTATTTTGAAAGTTATAGACATGAAAGGAAAAGTTATTGGTTAAGTTTTGGTCTTAAGTATTATTTATTGTCTTATCGTATTTATTCAGTCTTTTTCAATCCTATATCCTAATAATCTGATAGGACATTTAAAATGACAAAATGAATGAATGACAAAATTTTTTGTCAATTTTGAGCTACTTGCATTCAATTTTTTCTTTTTTTCGATATCATGTCATATAGGTGGTCCTCTTAGGTTATCCCTGCACTCAAATAATCTTTTTGTTCATTTAAATGTTTGGTGGTATGGATCTTAATAGTGACTGTTATTTAATATCATATTGTTCTAATTGTTCCAAGTCAGTTGATATTCCAATGTAGACTGGAAACAGCATTTTAATATATACTATGATAATAAAACTCTTTTTCAGTACCTCAATTCTGTCTGTATCTACTGCATAGAGAATTATTTAGAATAATATATCTTTTCGACAATTGTAGTAAAAATTGTTTTTTTTTTTTTCGAAAAAAAAAAAAGAATAAATTATGGATTCTTCTTCATCATTTGTCGTCTCCTTTATTAAGATTGGCAATCAATATAAAATTTTATTATATTAGCATACGAACTTGTTTACGTTTTCCGGTCAAGATCATGTTTTGCGAAGATATCGTTTGCATTGTAAACTTCGTCTTTTGAATCTCCAAGGAGTGTGGTGACATCATGTCTCGATCGCTTGGATCGTGGATTTTTACCGATCTCGGTCTTCGGCTACTAGGCTACTAGGGAAGCTTCATGTAAACCATGGCCAATAATTCCTCTGGTTTGATCTACCCAGCGTGTGGGAGACTTTTGTCGCGGTCGTTTGTAATTGATTTTACCCTCGATGATCAGTTTTTTTAGACCGTCTGTTCTTCTCGCTATGTGACCGAAGTATCAGTACCCACTGAATTCTTTTTGTTCACAATATTGTATTGACCTTCAATTGCTTTATAATTCAAATGTTGGTGCGATATGATATTTGCAACTTTTTTCTATACATTTCGAAGGGATATCTTTGTCTTCGGTTGTTAACGTTCAAGCCTAAGATACATGTAGCAATATGCTATTTATCATATGTATTTAACATTTTTCTTTTAGTTTGGTGGGGTTCTAAACACCAATACTATAATACTATAATACTATAATACTATTTTTTTTTAATGTGACTCGTACATACTTCCCAAAATACTTTAGTTTTCGTTTTTTTATCAGAATGTGGTATCAATACTAATACCCTCACGACAACCTCCGTCCTCATAAAGCGGATATTGTAAGGTATTATAGGATCAGATTGATATCAAAACAATAAATTGGCCAGCACGTAACTCAGATCTAAATGTCATGCATTCATCAATAATTAATGTCTACTTAATTAGAGTAAAAGTACTTACACCTTTAAATGTTCACTCCGGAACTTATAACTCTCGAGATTGATTAGCTACGCATTTACACAGAGAATCTTTTTGCCACAGAACTTTGCTTTAAAGACATTTCAAGATTCGTTTATAAACCTAATCAAAGTATCGAATTTGGATTACTTGAAAAAGATTTACCCCAGTCAAGGAAGAAAAAAAGCTGAAAAAATCTTATACAGATATTTGAGAGTTCTAATAGGTATGATTTTGTTTTGTTTTTTTTTAACAATCTTAAAATGTGAAAAACTTTGTTTTTTGCCTATAAAAAGTTTATTATACATTATGGAGAAAAATGTTTCAAATAAAAGTTGTAGATCATAAAAAGTTCTTTATTCTGAGAGTCTAAAATAAAATACATAAAAAATTGACAGAGATAATTTGAAAAAACCATTATTTTTGTACTAATTTATAAATAATTGATGGATTCGACCATTACTTGATGGAAATTCATTTTATCTTCTTCTTCTTCGTGCGACTAGGATTACTCCTGTTTGTCTGCCTCTTATTCTGTTTCAGTCGTTGTTGACTGTACATTATCTTTCCACCTTTTTGTCGGCCTTCCAACGGGTCTTCTGCTATACGGCTTGTTGTTTTTTCAGATGTTCGCTAATCTATCTGGTCCCATTCGGTTTACATGTTCGTTCCAGTTTTTTTTCTTGTTTTTATCCACCTGTTAATATTTTGAATTTTGCATTGTTCGCGTATACTTCTGTTGGTTTGTCTCTCTCTTAATGATATGCCCGCTATTGATCTTAATACTTTCATTTCGATATTGTTGATTTGTTGTTTCATCTTTCTTGTATCGGTCCTTGTCTCCGCTGCATAAATTAGGATTGGTCTTACTGTTGTCTTGTATACTTTCATTTTGCTTTCCGTGGTCAGATATTTGTTTCTCCATATGGTTTCTCGAAGGCAACCACTTACTCTTGTCGGTTTTGATGCTTGCCTTGTGGTCTCTGTTCTTATATCCCTGTCACTAGTGATCTCTACTCCTAGGTAATTGAATTTCATTACTTGTTCTACAATTTTGCCTTTTATTTCTAGTTTCCCTACAGGAAGGGGACTGGCTAAACAGGAAAAATTGGAGAAAACGGTTGAGTGAAGGAATACAGTGAAAACTGTGGAAATCCTTGTATATATATATATATATATATATATATATATATATATATATATATATATATTTCTAGTTTGCATCTACGCGGCTCTTTACTGATCACTATACATTTAGTGTTTCCAACTGATATTGCTGTGATATTGAAGGTGTGGAGCTGCCTTTGTAGGTCATCTTCGTTATCAGCAATAAGTACTGCATCATCGTGATTTTATGCGCTCCCATGTGGTATCCGTATCGTTTTCTTACTTCGTGAATTATTTGATTCATCACCATATTGAATAACAATGGGCTGAGTGAGTCTCCTTGGCGGATTCCTCCTTTTAGTTCTATGCATTCTGTTTTCCCTGTTGGCATTATAACTCTGGTCTTGTTGTTCTTGTTAATTTCATTAATTGTCCTTATTATCTGATAGTTTATTTGTTCAGCTTGTAATAAATTTAAGATGTCATTTCGCTTCACCCTGTCAAAAGCACTTTTTAAATCTACAAAGCACATATATGCTGGTTTTCCATATTCAATAGAATTCATTTTATGTAACAATGAAACACTCAAAACTTTGTTTTCAAAAATTTCCACAAAATTTATTATAAAAACTTATCACTACAGCTGTTTCGGCAGAGTGCCTTTCTCAAGTAAGGCACTTGATGGTTTTTTGCAACTATCTTGGTGAATTCGTTATGTATTTTATTTTAGAAACTCTCAAATTGAAGAACTTTTTAAGTTCTTTAATTAAACCGAACAGTTTCCTACAACAGGGTGGAAGAAACAGAATATTAGACAGTGGTTAATTAATAAAAATATATCCTTTGAAAATGACCTTCTAAAATTTGAGCTTGTACAAATCGCTGGGCAACACATACCTTCACACGCAACAAGAATGCGTGTCGTAGACGAAACTGCCAAGAAACTAAACATTACAGTACTCAGATTGCCGCCTTATCACTGCGAATTAAATCATATAGAGTTGATTTGGTCCCAAGTAAAAGGGGACGTGGCAATAAATAACACCACTTAGAAACTTGCAGACGGTAAAGAACTTTTTAAACACGCTTTACACAATGTCACTGCCTTAAACTGGAACAAATGCATTCAACATGTGATAAAAGAACAAGAAAAAATGTGGGACTTGGACAACACATTAGACATCTTGGTGGAACCATTAATATTAACGTGACTGCTGAAGACACTTCCACGGATGAAGAATAAGTCACCGCAGATTATGCATAAGTAACGTGATACTTCTTATATATAATATTAGGTATTTAGTATTATTTGAAATTTTTATTATAGCAATATGTATTATTTCGATTACTTTTAATAAAAATTTTCAAAATTACTACAATTATGTACAAAATAAAATTATTACACATTGACAAAGTTTTTAATCCTGAAGAAGTAAACGGATCGTTGCGTAACTGGCGATAAAATAATTTTTTTTTGCTTAAAAAACTGACAATTGTATTACTCAAATAGCAAATTACATTCTTCAATTAATTATATAAATATATAAAATTTACTAAAAATAAAAAAAATGATATATATTTTGGGAGTCTTGAGTTATCCATCCTCTGGACGTGTTCGTACCATATCAGCTGTTTTCTTTCTATGTCTCTTGTTAGAGAGCCGTCAACCCCCATTCGCTGTCTTATCTCATCATTACGTATTCTCTCTCTGCATGACACTCCTACTGATCTTCTAAAAGCGTCCATTTCTACTGCCTCCAGTTTTCTTCTGTTTTTTTCGGTTATTCGCCAAGTTTCCGCTCCGTAGAATAGACTGCTTTTAATAAGAGATTCGTAGATATTGTGTTTTCTTCTTTTTCCTATTTCATGACTCCACAGTACGCTGTTTAGACAACCTATTGTTTTTTTGGATTGTGTTATTCTTCTCTTTATTTCTTCATAATCTTTCCCCGTTGTGTCAAAAACGATTCCTAGGTATTTGTAATGGTCGCAGGGCATGATGATTTCGTTATTTTCTAATGTGATGTTCGATAGTTCGGTACCTATTGGTAATTATTTTGTTTTTTTTTGTATTAATTTCTAGTCCCCACTTTCTATATTCTTCTTGTAATTTCCTTGCCATGTACTCCAGATCATCTTTATCGTTTGCTATAACAACCTGGTCATCAGCAAACTGCAATGTTTACAAGCAGATCTCTTCAAGGTCTACGCCCATGCCTCTGCATTTTCGTTTCCACTCTTTCAATGCTTTTGCAACATATATTTTAAACAAGGTCGGTGATACACAACACCCCTGACGTAGACCTTTATTAACCAGGAAGCTTTGCGATAGTCTAAAAAAAATGATACTTCTTCAATATGTAACGTTTACAAATGCTGTGAAATCCATTTGCACGCCCATCTACGTTTTACACTTGTGAATAAAACCATTATAAGCTCATTAACTATTGTCTAGGAGACTCTTTAAAACTATTACTATGAAGCCTATTAAATACTGGTTTTCACAAACGGAAATTGCACATTCCTTTACTACACGGACATATGGAATGAAGTATAGTTATAGTGTATATTAGTCGTAAAAAATTAATATACGTGATAAACTGTACAAGAAATGACAATATTTTCCACATGTTTTAAAATTATTTTTTCATTTTGAATGTTTTAAATAAATATTGGAGCATTATTGGTAATCACCAACAGTTTTAGTGTCCGTTTTCTTCAGTTAATTACTCTATATTTCCTTATAATGGTTGTCAAACTCCTTAAGATGAAACCACGTAAAAAAAGAGAATTTTTATAATTAGAGTTGTGTACGTCCCCATAGATTACTGTACATCTTCTGCACTAAACGATGTGTTCCCAACAAAACTTCATTATTTGACGCGTAGTGCCCATGTTGCATGACGATTCTTCCACACATCCTAATTCTCGACTTTCTTGTATTCAGTTTGTATCATTTTCACAGATGAGTCTTGTAAATCATTCGAGTGTGGGGCTTAAATTAGAATCGTCTGGATTTTATTAGTTAAATGATTGAGTGAACGGTGTGTGAAAAAAGATTCTCCGAAAGAGCTCTTTTGAACAAGACGAAAATAATGTAGTCATCAGTGACATGTGTGCCGCATAAAAAATTATTTCTCACTCGGTTCGCTTTCAACTCTTTCTCGGTACTTAGTATCGAAAAAGTCGTATAAAAACGTTTCGGTTGTATTGGAAAGATACTTACTGATAGGAGGAACATCCCAAATGTTATATACATACACTGTGTCCGTAAAGAATGGAACAAATTCTTTTTTAGCTAAACAGAGCATTTTAAGAAATAATCCTGAAACACGTCAATTTGTGATTTTAATTTACCATATTTTAAAATAATATTCTAATACACAGGGTGAATTACTTTCGAGTAATGACGTCACCGTCATTTTTTTTTAAATGGAACACCCTCATTTTGTCTCAATTTTCGGATTACTCTAGCTGAGCTGATTCCAAAAATGTATCACATGTTGATTCAAATTGGTACAGGGTGGACAAAAATACTGTTACGTAAAAATATGAGTCATAGTTTTAACCTTTAAAACATGTTTTTAATCTAATATGTTGTAGAGTTTACGAGAGGCCTCGATTTACCTGAGCGACCTTCCAGAAGCGATGCGAGGGAAATCCAGTTTGCTTTTACCGTTTCGCCATCGAAGGTTTTAGACTATTCGAGATAACGGCACTGGTATATAATAACGGAACTTTATTTGGAAGGGACAGTTAATTCTGAACCCGCGCTCGCGAATTTGTTACGTTCGCCTATAATAAATTATGTAATAATTAGTGGTTAATAAACTTATATAAATTATCGTGCTTTTTAATAAACTAGAATAAGAACAATATAATAAATTAATAAAGACATTATAAATTAAATAAGGACAACAGTTAAATAAATATCATTTCAAATGGTGTCAGAGTGAGATCGAACATAAATTAGACTTATAATAATAATACAAGTGAATATAAAATAAATTGTGAAAATGGCTACGATTTATGAGCTGACAGTGACTAATTTAAGAAGACATCTTGAAGACAGAGAATTAGCTTCTACCGGAAAAAAGGCTGAGTTAGTCCAACGACTAAAGAACGCTTTGCTAGAAGAAGGACTAGATCCAGAGACTTATATATTTGAAGACAAACATGATGCTGTCCTCTCGTCGATTTCGAAAGTTTCCGGCGACATCGCATCATTAGAGAACAAAGTTTCCGACGATATTTCGAAAGTGTCTTCTGATGTAGCCAAAGTTTCCGGCGACATCGCATCATTGGAGAACAAAGTATCCGGCGACATCGCTTCTTTAGAAAGCAAAGTTTCTAACGAGATTTCTTCTCTGGAAAGCAAAGTTTCTGCTAACATCTCTAAAGTCACTTCTGAAATATCTGCTCTTGACGATAGAGTGTCTTCGCTAAAAAACCAAGTTGCTGCCGATAAGTTGGCCTTCGAAGAAAAGATTAAAGAGATGGAAAGGAAGATGGAAGAAACAGGGACAGCAGAGAGAGGTAACAATCCGATTACAGTGGAGATAAAAGAAGACGAGACGAAATTTAAGTTGGAGACACGGCCGAAATTTGAAGGAAGTGGAGGTTCTATTCATGTTAAAGTCCCAACTTTCGACGGAAAATCATCATGGAACAACTACATGAAACAGTTCGAATCAGCCGCAAGAGCAAATGGATGGTCTGAAAAAGAAAAGGCTGTAAACCTGACTATCGCTCTTCGAGGAGATGCCTTAGATGTGCTTCAGACCATAGCCGTAGAGGAGACCGATGATTTCGAACAACTGAAGAAGAGGTTAAATATGCGATATGGCCACGAACATTTGGAGCATGTATATCAGTCACAGCTTAAAAATCGTAGACAGAAGAAAGATGAGGCTCTTCAAGAATATGAGGTAGATATTGCCAGATTAGTACGATATGCTTATCCAACAGCTCCCGAAGACATGATGGAAAAATTGGCCGTTCAAACGTTTATTGATGGTCTTCGTGATCATGAAATGCAGAGAACACTGCGATTAGCTCGTCACAAGACGCTGGTTGATGTCCTATCCGCCGCCCTCGAATACGAGTCAGCTACGCAGGCCTCTGGCGGGTACAGTAAAGTTAGGACTGTAAAAGAGGAAGGAGACGAAGATAAACTTGACCAGCTCTTTAATTTGATGAAAAGCATGACATGCAAGAAAAAGAAGACCATAAAATCAAGAAACTCACCATCAGGAAAACCAGAACGAGTCAACCTTAGGGGGGCAGCTTCGACCCGGAACTCTTCCAAAGACCCTCTTATACTAATAGCTTCTTTGAAATGTCGTGAAGATAGTGTATATGTAGATGGAGACATAAATGGTAAAAAGCATACGTTGTTGGTGGATACCGGAGCGACCAGAACCATCATACGCCCGACAGTTATAAACAGCCGAAAGAAACTGTTACCAACGAGGTTGCGACTTCGGACCGCTACAGGTGAAAATGCCAACATTCATGGAGAAATCCAGGTACAATTGGGAATTGGAGCAGAAAAGTTCGTCCATACTGTTATAGTTGCTGACATCGAAGAGGATGTTATATTAGGAATGGACGTAATGAATATGCATGGATTCCAATTGGATTTTAAGAATAAGGTAATCAAAGTTGGCAACGAGGAGGTATTTCTCCATCCACATAATGACAACACTGTGCAAGCAGCCATTACAGAAGATACAGTCGTGCCTGCAAGAAGCGAAACGATCATAGTAGCGCGGCTACAGGGATTTGTGGACGAAGGGAGACCTGTTATGATGGAGCCTTGGAACCACGACGATGAGGTTGGCCGTGGAATCATAATTGGAAAGGAATTGGTGACTTCGGCTAAGGAAATTCCTGTGAGACTTATCAATGTCAACGACTACCCAGTGACCATAAAGAAAGAGACAAAAGTAGGAACTTGTGTACCTGTGACATCCATAATCCGTCAGGCGACAACATCTGATAATTCCAACGATAAATTCGACCAAATGGTTGCAGTCGCAGGACAGTCTCTAAATCAGATGGAGAAAAGGAAATTAAGGGAATTTCTTCGGCAGTATCGCGATATTTTCGTACCGAAAGGAGGAAAGACGGGAAGAACTAGTGTTGTTAAGCATAAAATTGATACTGGTAATGCTAAGCCAATTCGTCAAACAGCTCGACGATTACCACAGGCGAAAAGAGAGGAAGCTGAAACGATTGTTCAGGAAATGAAGAAAGACGGGGTGATAGAACCTTCTACGAGCCCATGGGTCTCTCCGGTGGTCCTGGTTAAGAAGAAAGACGGAACGACGAGGTTCTGTGTGGATTACCGTTTGCTGAACAACGTTACCAAGAAAGATAGTTATCCTCTGCCTCGGATCGATGACACATTGGACACATTGGCTGGAAGTAAATTGTTTTCCACTTTGGATTTGAAGTCTGGATACTGGCAGGTAGAAATGGACCCAGTAGATAAAGAAAAGACAGCCTTCACCACAGGATCTGGATTGTGGCAATTCAACGTTATGCCATTTGGACTCTGTAATGCTCCTGCGACATTTGAGAGGCTTATGGAAAATGTGTTGAGAGGGTTATCTTGGAAAACATGCCTGGTTTATTTGGATGACATAATCGTCTTGGGGGAGACATTCGAAGATCATTTGAGGAATTTAGAAAACGTTTTTAATCGACTTAAAGCTGCCCAATTGATGCTAAACCCCAAGAAGTGCCAGCTATTTCAAGGTAAAGTCAATTATCTGGGTCATATAGTCAGTAAAGAAGGAGTGGCCGTGGATAAGGGAAAAATCGATTCCATTAAGGAATGGCCAAAACCAACTGACAAACATCAAGTGAGAAGTTTTCTTGGACTATGTACTTACTACCGGAGGTTTATTAAGAAGTTTGCAGATATCGCTAAGCCATTAACGCGACTTACGGAGGAAGCAAGAGATTACCGCTGGGATACAGACTGCCAAAATGCCTTTGAGACCTTGAAAAAGCATTTAATAACAGCACCAATTTTAGGGTATCCACTGCCAGAAGGAGAGTTCATCTTAGATACAGATGCAAGTAATGTGGGAATTGGAGGAGTGCTGTCTCAGATTCAAGGAGGACAGGAACGAGTCCTCGGATATTTTAGTAAAGTTCTTTCAAAACCTGAGCGGAATTATTGCGTCACGAGAAGAGAACTTCTGGCAGTAGTGAAATCAGTAGAGCACTTCTATCAATACCTCTATGGAAGGAAGTTTTTAATCCGAACCGACCATGCCGCCCTTAAGTGGTTGATGCAGTTTAAGAATCCAGAGGGTCAGATAGCCAGGTGGATCGAACGACTCCAAGAATACGATTTTAAGATTGAGCACCGAGCCGGAGTTAGCCACAGAAACGCTGATTCTCTTTCCAGACGGCCATGCCCAGCAGAGTGTCCCCACTGCAACAAAACGGAATCCAAGGAAGCAGCAGTGCTAAGAACGACGATTGTCAACGACGACTGGACGCCTACTAAGATAAGGGAAGAACAGGAGAGAGATCCAGTTATACAGAAAATCCGAAAATGGAAAGAGGAAAACCGTCGACCACCTTGGCAGGAAATATCAAACCTATGCTCAGTAGTTAAGACGTATTGGGCCCAGTGGGACTCATTTATCATCGAAGATGGCTTGCTTAAACGAGTCCTGGAAAATGATGACGGTTCAGAGAAGAGAAGACAGTTGGTGATCCCAAAGAGCAGAATAGCCGAAGTACTTCGTCAGTTACACGACAGTCCATCGGGAGGGCATTTTGGTGTAAGGAAAACCCTTCAGCGAATTCGGGAACGGTTTTATTGGATGAACAGTTCCGACGACGTAAAAGACTGGTGTAAGAAATGTACTATTTGTGCTACGAGTAACGGGCCTCACCGGAAAAGGAGAGCTCCTATGAGACAATATAATGTTGGAAGCCCGTTTGAAAGAATAGCTTTGGACATTGCAGGGCCATTTCCAGAAAGTGAAAATGGGGGCAAGTACATGTTGGTAGTAATGGATTACTTCACTAAGTGGGTCGAGATTTACGCACTTCCAGACCAGAAGGCCGCCACCGTTGCAGATAAGTTGATCCAAGAATATATCAGCCGATTTGGAGTGCCTTTGGAGATCCATAGTGACCAAGGCAGGAACTTCGAAAGTGATCTATTCCAAGGAATATGTGATAGACTAGGCATGAAGAAAACAAGAACTACCGCGTATCATCCGCAATCGGATGGTATGGTAGAACGAATGAATAGGACAGTTGGCAAGTATTTGACAAAGATGGTGTCCGATCATCAGCGAGACTGGGACCAATACCTTCCGTTCTTCACAATGGCCTACAGATCTGCTGTTAACGAATCAACGGGCCAGACACCAGCCAGAGTCCTATTCGGACGCGAAATGCGACTACCTTGTGATCTAGAATTTGGGTGTCGACCTGGAGAAGATGTAGCAGGTGAAGATTATGTGATCGAATTACGAAGAAGAATGGACGATGTACATGAGTTGGTCCGTTCCCACCTTCAGATCGCTAGCGACCGAATGAAGAAACGGTACGATACACAAGCCGAAAAGGGTTGCTTTAAGAAGAACGACAAAGTATGGCTGTATAATCCCAAGAAGCGAAAAGGTTGTTCTCCCAAATTGCAGCAGTTTTGGGAAGGTCCATACCTCATCATGGAGAAGATCAACGATGTCATCTACCGAATAAGCAAGATTCCGAGGGGAAAGCCGATGATAGTACACCATAACTGGTTGGCATCTTTCGAAGGTGACCACGACGTAGATGAAGAAGTGGAAGTAAACCAAGTCCAAGATGTGTTTGACCTCACGTTTGAGGAATTCATGGGTGCCTATGGAGGTACCGGTAAAGCGAGACATGGTGTTACCACTGAAGAAAAGCAAGATCTACTCGAGCTCCCCGATGACTACTTGCTGGCCCTTACCATCCCGGCCAGTATCAAAGACGCACCAGGGTTGGCATCCGTCTTTCGAAGGAAGTTTGGTCGAGTTGCAGAACTTCAATGCCAAGTGCCAGCTCCCGGTAAAACCTTGAAACTCCAAGATGCATCACGTTACCTTTTCTACCTGGTAACAAAAGACACTGCCCGTGACCAACCTACCTACCGAGATGTATGGGAAGCCTTACTTCAATTGAGAGGGCACGTACTAGAGTCCGACGTGCAAAAGTTAGCCATGCCAAAGTTGGAGTGCCGCCAATTAGATTGGAGGGTTATCCGAAATATGGTGGAGGAGATCTTTAAAGACACCGAAGTCCAGGTGTTAGTCTGTTGCAATCCGCATAGTTACTGGTGCGGAGAGAAAACCGTCCCTTGTCATTTTTATACAACTGGAAGTTGTAAAAGAGGGTCCAGTTGCCGATACCAGCATACCGTTCCAGTTCTAGTCCCAACAAGGTTCCAGGAGGAACCATCTTTTGAGAGGGGGGTAATGTTACGTAAAAATATGAGTCATAGTTTTAACCTTTAAAACATGTTTTTAATCTAATATGTTGTAGAGTTTACGAGAGGCCTCGATTTACCTGAGCGACCTTCCAGAAGCGATGCGAGGGAAATCCAGTTTGCTTTTACCGTTTCGCCATCGAAGGTTTTAGACTATTCGAGATAACGGCACTGGTATATAATAACGGAACTTTATTTGGAAGGGACAGTTAATTCTGAACCCGCGCTCGCGAATTTGTTACGTTCGCCTATAATAAATTATGTAATAATTAGTGGTTAATAAACTTATATAAATTATCGTGCTTTTTAATAAACTAGAATAAGAACAATATAATAAATTAATAAAGACATTATAAATTAAATAAGGACAACAGTTAAATAAATATCATTTCAATACAATGGTTTTGTGTGTGTTCATAAAGTAACGCGTTAGTTAAATTAACAATATTATCAAAAATACTTATTGTCTAGCGGACAGAATATGATGAAATACATGACTTTATAAATGTTCGAACTGCAGCCCTTGCTGTATTTGACAGTAACCCAAACGTTGTACAAATTCTTGTTGAACCTTGTTTATTGTGTCTTGAGAAATATTGTTTATTGCTGTCCTAATTGTCTGTTGTAATTCTTGAATATTTGCTGGTTTCGTTTGATACACGACATTCTTCAGATGGCCCCACATAAAATAATCCAAAGGATTGAAATCTGGTGACCTCGCTGGTCATTCAATAGGTCCACGTCTACCAATCCACCTGTTCGGAAAAATTTCATCTAGGTACCTTCTAACATCTACAGCATAAATTCAAAACAAATAACGTAAAGTAGGTACGAGATACCCCCTTAAAAACTCAAGGTACGTTGCCCCGTTTAAATTACCTTCGAAAAAGTAGGGTCCGATGATTCGATTTCTTACAATTGCAGCCCATACATTTACCTTTTGCGAGTATTGTGTAAAAGCATTGTATGTGGAGTACCACAAGGTTCAGTATTGGGTCCTTTACTTTTCCTTTTCTTTATAAATGACATCACTAACTTAAAAATCGGTGGAAAAATTTTTCTTTCTGCTGATGATACCAGTATCACCTGGAGGAACTCTAATATTGCAACTCTTTATGCAACTATAACTTCTGATCTACTCAAAATAAAAAGCCTGGCCCGACTCTAATTTACTCTCTTTTAACGTGGATAAGACAGTAGCATTATCCTATAAAGGAGCTCTTCAGCCCTTGCTTCTTAATAACAGCCAGATCAGTATCGTTGATTCTGTAAAATTTCTTGGTATTTTTGTAGACGGCAACCTTAAATGGTCCCTTCATATCGATTTGTTAAGTAAGAAAGTAGCCTCAGCCTGCTATGCCATAAGATCTGTTTCGAAGAAAATCATTTAGCATCTTCCAAAATAACATATTTTTCTTTGTTCGAGTGTCACCCTCGATATGGTCTTCCTTTTTGGAGTTCTAGTACAGCTGTCCAATCTGATGTTATTTTTAAATTACAAAAAAAGAGCAATACGGTATCTTTTTTGCCTCAGTAGAATAACACATTGCAGAAGCTACTTCAAAA
This sequence comes from Diabrotica undecimpunctata, assembly GCF_040954645.1. NCBI lineage: Eukaryota > Metazoa > Arthropoda > Insecta > Coleoptera > Chrysomelidae > Diabrotica > Diabrotica undecimpunctata. The sequence continues at coordinate 19,262,147 of NC_092812.1, forward strand.
ATCACGGGATTTTAACTCTTCCGTCTTTATATATTTTAGAAACTGTTTGCTTAATTCCTAAACACCTACATGTTTTTCCAGCAAGACCTAATCATGACTACTCCACCAGAAATTCAACCTTTGATGTGTATTTACCGATCCCGTACACTGAGTTAGTAAAGAAAGCTATATTATATTCGGCAAAAATTATACAACCATCTCCCTTTGCAACTTAAATCTGCAACTTCTTTCCTTAAGTTCCATAAAATAACAAAAGCCCATCTATCTTAAAGACAATATTATTCAGTGGAAGAGTTTCTTAACGAATAACTAAGAAATTACAGTACGTTTATATACAGTAATACAAGTTTTTATTTTGTGATATTGACGATTTATGTAATTTCGGAAATTTTAAACTGTTATTGTTATTTTTCTTTTTGTAAGCTTTATCCATAAAATTGAACAATTTTCAGTGGCAATAAAGCATATTTCCATTCTATTCTATTAGCTTGAAAAGCTTTTTGTTATATTCTTTGCATACACCAGACAATATTTCTCGTAAGCTACAATATCCATATAATATGGCAGCTACAAGATATAGTCCATATTTTATTGTTAAATTTTTGCTAATTTAAAGTACCCCTCACACCGTGTGCTGCTGATCCTACTCCCTTAAATTCATAAAAAAACGGAAGTAAACTAGTTTTAAGGTAAGTACACACATGCGTCTTTCATTGTTAATTTGTTGCTGTAGTTCTGAGCCTTTTATTAATTCACCATCTTCCGAGAAACAATGAGTAGGTACTGTAGATTCCGAGAAACAATGTGTTTTCATTTTCAATTTTTTTCATTTATGTTGTTAAAAACTGTGGATCTAGTGTAAAAATGAATAATTGGCATTGTATTTACTGTTGTAAATGATTTGCCGCTCGTTTTGCCACACGCGTCATGCTTTTATAATTTTATTGATCCTTTTAAGTGCCACAACGATAGAATCAAATTTTAACCAATCTATACAATTATACTTTCACTAGGAATTGTCAGGCATTGGCATCGAAACAACTGCCGAGACTCATTATTTTTAAAAATAATTGTCATAGATTGAGTCAGTAAATAATTTGGATTTTAAATAAATTTTTAAGCTTTTTGAATAGAAATTAGATATTATGTCATATTTTGAAACCTATTATCATAAACAGAATATTAAACCGTTTCCAGTTTCAGTCAGTTTGTTTACAACGCAAAACTCCTTTCATGTTGTGACAGTATTGAATTAGCTACGAAAACCGCAATATTTCAAGGTAAATGGTACGCAGCAGGCAATGGTAACCATACCCAATGGGTTGTCTGCTATAATTAATATTATGTAATTACTAAGATTTCTAATTTTAATCGTAAAATACGAATTGAATTCTCTAGAAATCAGTGAAATGTTTTAAAACACAGTGAAAGAAAACGCTGAAGAAAAATTGTAATAATTTAGAAGCAACGTGACACAAACAGTTTACTCACCTAAATTAAAGAAAATAAAAACAAATTAAGAAGTTTATTTATTCAAAAATAGTAAAATGGGGTAAGTGTGGTTTGGGGTAACTGTGGCACACATTAATGTTATAGGTATAATGAATAGGTAAATTCCGTCGTAGTTGAGTTACATTTCAAAAACTTGGTACAGTACAGAAGCAGCGGTAATTTTTCACGCTTCTGAAAGTAAACTTGAGGCAACATCTAGCGCTCGGTAACCGGAGTATGAGAAGAATAGTTTGCTAGTTGAGAAGGAGTCCACAATTACCTGACATGACACGTGATCGGTGCAACTGTGAATCTTGTGCCAAGAATGCTAAGAAATTATACAAAAAAGACTATAAATCGTGGTGTCGGAAGTAGGTATTCACAAGAAGCATTAGAACTGGCAATAAGAGATGTGAAATCGGGAAAACCTTCACTAAAAAGCTGCAATGGAGCATGGCGTACCGAAATTGACACTTGGATTAAAACTGAATGGGTGAAAAGATAGATCAGCGGTAGGACATGCACAAGGTAATAACAAAATTATATACCTACTAGATTTTACTTAAAAAAAATTAAATTCTATTTAGACAGGTGTGACTGGAGAGGGTAAAACTGCTTTTTCTAAAGAAGATAAAGACACTTTGGCTTCTCGGATAAAAACTGAGTAAGTGGGGGTTTGGATTTTTTCGCAAAGAAATACTCAACACTGTACAGTTATATGTTCAGCAAAATAATCTGCAAACACCATTTACAAAAGGGAAGGCTGGTGAAGATTGTTTCCTGAATTTTTCAAAACGCAACCGACTTTCTATTAAGAAACCTGAGATAATTGAAGCTACACGTGTAAGACAAGAAAGTGACCCATTTGTTGTTTATGATTTCTTTGATCAACTGTTGATATCAACTATGATACTCCACAAGGGCAAAAGGTTATGGGACAATATCTTCGGTACAGATGAGTATCCAGAGACATCTAACTACGTATCCGAAAATGGTTGAAGTTGAAAGCCCTGCTCTTGTTGATTCACGGTGGTCATTATCGCAAATTTCATCTGAACTAATTACGTTGGCTATGGCAGAATATGTGACTATTCTTAAATTACTGCCACATTCTTCTGTAATATTGCAGCTTTTGGATGTGTCTGTCTTCAAGGGACCCAAGTCTTCATGGCATGCTTGGTTAACAGCTTGCCGGCGCAAAAACTGAGAAAAATAACATAACAAAATGCGAATTTTCCAACCTTTTGAAAAAAGCTTGGCGCAGTATTCGAGAACCTGTTGTGCTGAATGGCTTTAGAAAAAGACGTATTTTTCCTGTAAATTGAGATTCCATTTGCAAAGAAAAGTTTAATCCCGAAAGCTAAAACGATATTATGAAGAGAAAAATATTCCTGAAACTATCACTGCTACAGAAACCCAGAATTGCATTGCATCCTGGGAGAACGCTCTATTAGCAACAGTGAAACCTTCTACGAAACTAGAACAAAGGAAGAGGAAAAGAATAGATGTTGCTGAGGTGATCACAACTAAAACCTATTTAGAACACCTACAGTTACCAAAAACTAAGACTAAACCTTCGAAGAATACATTCAAGAAACAATCAAAGTTAAGTAGTGACGATGAAAATTCCGAAGAAGTTGCGAAACCTCAAGTTCAATGTAGCAAAATACATTATGGTACGAATAAACAAACTAGCAGTTACCCATTCGATTAGACTAATATTGCAAATTAATGCAGTGAACGAGTCGTTACAATCAAATGTTTGAAACGATGCATAGGAAATAACTTCAAATATCGTAAGGAAAACGAGCTTCTCTTGTTCGCTTATGATAAGATATTAGAAATACTGGATGACCCAAAATCAGCAGATGAAAACATGTGAGTATTATGGAGATTTAAAAATATTGTCTACGTTTTTGCTGTTTCATGATTTTTAATAAAAATTTTCGTTTCTGCATTTTTTCGTAACTGCACCACAGTTACATATTTCATTATAATAACTACAAAGTATTTACCAAACAGACCACAGTCTCCCCGTCAGGATCCACAGTTATCCTAAATTAACTGATACCTGTGGACCCTTACATGTGAAAGAAAAATGTTAATACTCTTCTCCTCTCCTCTTCTACCTCAATTTATTTTCTAATTTATATTAAAGAAAACATACCAACATATTAATACATATCTACAAATAAAAAGAAAGTGAATGGAAACCCAACTAACTTCATAAGTAACTGCAAAATAAATTTTAGATATTTGTAGAGATGAACAACTTTTCACTGTTTGAGGGAACTTATTAAAAAGATCAAAATCCTTAAACAACAGAGTTTCTTAAGAGCGTAGGCGCAAAATTTCGGGCCAATGCTTCTTAAATACAATCATTTTTTTCGAATCCTGAGAAAACTAACAAATATTTTTGAAAAATTTAAACGTAGAATTTAAGATTACATTATTACCGAGGGCCGAAAGTCCCTTAGAATAAACAAAAAGTTTTTTTGAATGAGATATTTGAAATTAAAAATTATAATAAATTTTCTCTTTTTTTTTACCCCTGTAACTTATTAAAATAAACATTATAGAAGTTTTCAGGGACTTTCGGCCCTCAGTAATAATGTATTCTTTCATTCTGCGTTTAAATTTTTAAAAAATACTCATTAGTTTTTTTAGGATTCGAAAAAAATGAATGCATTTAAAAAGCATTGGCCCGAAATTTTGCGCCCGTCCTTTTTGTTTTCTCAATGTGTAAATTGCAATTACCTCGAGTAGGGTAATGTGAAATAAGAATGTGAATATCACAATTCCGCGTAATAAATTCACAAAAGTAAGCAGGGGTCAAATTATTTAAAATTGTATTAATGGACACCATTGTGAGGTAAAAAACCATTTGTTGAACTAAAACACACCGCATCATTGTTGCTATAGGTGTATATCTGCTCCCACCAAGAGTGATTCTCATTCCACGATTTTGTTATTTTTGCAACTGGGCCGATTGATTTAAATTGAAGAGAAAAATAACCGATGAGCAAAAGTCGAAGTGAGGTTGATTAATGGCATTAAAAACTGTAATTTTAGTTGAAGTTGACAATTTTTTAGATATTCTGGAAAAAAGTATAATTTTTTAGAAATCTGTTTTAATATAAATTTAATTAAAATGGTCATTAAAAGACAATAAATTATCCAGTTGAAAACCAAGGTATTTGAAACATTTAACTATAGTTTGTTGATCTTTAAATATTTATTAACAGACTGTAATACCGAATGCATTCTAGATACTGCATTTTCTAAGTTTGAATCAAAACATGCAAGTAGGGTGTCATCTGCATACAAAATAAAAAAATCACATTTAACAAACACGTCTATATCATACAATATGAACAAAAGAGATCCTAAGACGCTACCTTGAACCTCAAGATTAACAATAATTTCAGAAGAAGTAATATCATCAATCCTTACTTTTTTGCTTTCTATCCACTAAGTAATCTTTACAACATTTAAGAACATTTTCTCTAAAATCGTAGCCTTCTAATTTAGTGAGAAGTATATTACGATCAACAGTTTCAAAAGCTCTTTTTAAATCAAGGAATACCACTGCTAAATAATTATCATTTTCCAATTCAGACCTGAATTTACACAGTGAAGTTACACATTTCATTTTTATCAACGTGAACCATGACTTTATCATATCCAACTCTAATAATTTCTCAATGAGCGGAAGTAATTAATAGACTAAGGCTACTTCCTAGTTCTTTTAAAATAAATTTATGTCTTTTTGGACTTCTTCTTCTTGTTGTGCCACTCCTATCGGAGATTGGAAATCATCAAGGCTATCCTGATCTTGTTTACAGCTGACCTAAAGAGTTTATTAGTGGTACAGCCAAACCACTCTCTCAAATTACGCAACCATGACATTCTTCTACGGCCTGGATTCCGTTTTCCTTCTATTTTTCCTTGCATTATATTTTGAAGTATTGCGTATTTATGTCCTCTCATCAGGTGACCCAAATATTCGACTTTTCTTCGTTTGATCGTTGACAAAATTTCTGGGTCTTTTCGTATCCTTCGCATTACTTCAAAGTTTGTGACTCTTTCAACCCAACTTATCTTCAGCATTCGACGGTAGCACCACATCTCAAAACTTTCAATATTTTTTATGTTGTTCTGTTTGAGAGTCCAGGTCTCTACACCGTATAATAGCGTGTTAAATACGTAGCCCCTTAGCATTCTTAATCGTAGATGGATGCCTATATCTCCGTTGCAGAAGAATTTCCTCATCTTTATGAAGGTGGCCCTGGCAATTTCGATACGTCTTTTTATTTCATTGTTTTGGTCTCCAGTTTCGTTTATTGAAGTCCCCAAGTATTTGTAACTTGATACTTTCTCAATTTGAATGCCGTTTATAGTCCCTTTTTGGACTATGGTAGGCTTATTATTAATAAATTGATTGTTTTAGAATAATTATTATCACCTTTCTTAACCATATCGTCTGACTGTAATTTGATTTTCTTGAAATACTGAGAATTTGACAACAGTTGTAGCGTCTTCATCTGTATTTAGTACTCCTTTAATGAATCTCGTTCTGTTAACAAATTTTCATAATCTAAATAGTTTTATATTATTTTTAGTAATATTAAGTAAAATCAATGAAAATATTTAGTACCGCCATACCAGGACAACATTTACAAAGTTTTGTATTGTAAATACATTTAAATTTTATTTGTATATTTGTTATTCACCTTTTAGTAGACCCTTTTCGGTGGGGACTGGGTATAGAGGTATGCTATTACGGCACAAGTTTCGAGATTCTGTGCAATGGGCGTATACTCTTTTACAACATGTCTAAAATCGTTGTAAAACTGATTTAGAAAATGTCTATCTGAGTAATAAAAATTGACCATCTGCGCAAAACGACTACCTTACTACCTCAGCCTTTTTGCACCTGGTTGTAACCCAGGTAAAATCTGCGCAATTCAGATATGGACATTGCATTAATTGGCACAGTTGTGGTAGGACCAAATCAAGGAAACAATAGATTTTGTATAAATACGATGTATCAATTTTACTGAATTAACATAAAATAATTACACGTATAATAAGAGAAAAACGTAGTACAGAAAAATCAATAAAGACACCAATATATCAGTTGAGTGAAATAAAAAACAACGATTCCAGCAAAAGGTGGGTTTGTCATACAATCAAAATTTAGAAGACAACAATAACGCAACAATAACAGTAATTAATGTATGTAAGCTTTAGAGATCAATAGCCTCTTAGTAAAAGAGGTAGTAGAAGAAAAATTATCAGAAAACAAGAAAGGAGAATAGAAGAATTAAGGATATTGAACGTATCAAAACCAAGGATAAAGCCGTAAATATAAGAATATATCGAAATAAGAATGATAAAAGCATAGAAAATCGGATAATAATATGGTATTTAAAGTGATATATGGTTGAATGCTCGAATAAATGAATTTTAATCAAATGAAAGGCAGATATCGACTACAGTTTTTTATTAAATCTTTCCCAAGTACTTTTACTCTCAGAGCATCTTCAGGGCCATTTAGTCAAAATTATAGGCTATCCAACTATTTGGTGAATGTCATAAACATTAACTAATACATTCAAATGCCCCTGAAGATACTCTAGGAGCGAAAGTACTTGGCAAGATTTAATAAAAAACTGTGCTCGATATCTGCCTTTTATTTGATTAAAAGAATATATGGTAATTGTATAGTGGATGCACATACGGGGTGTTTCAGTAAGAGTTGTCCATATAGTAACTGGATAAACCTTATATGGTTCTTCTCGGGGCCTTCTTTCAGTGCGTCATTAATTATGACGTCATAATAATGTATTGGATGTTTCGAAAATTATTTCATGTATTTTAATTCTAAAAAGTATTGTTGAAGAGATGATTAGCGGTGTGAAAAAGAGAAGAAACGATAAGCAGAGAGTCCGAATTTGGATTAGAAACTGAATTGCTACAATGTCCTGAGAACTCGATTTTTTTACCTCATCGACTACTTATTTCAAGTGATATTTGTTAAAATTGTTTAAACACAAATTTAAAAATATAATATTATAAAATATTATCTATATATTATAATCATTATTATAAAAAATATTATAATTAAAAAATCTACAAAAAACAAATTTAACGTGCAAATTCAATTTAAAACGCTGAAAAATGGTTATTGGTGCATGGAAAGTTGGAAGATTACGACAACAACTACTGGCGCCAGCAAATCCATGCGTGTATAAACTAGCATTAAGATTTTTCCAGGTACTATATGGACAATTCTTAATGAAACACCCTGTATATTTAACGTTTTATCGCGGATACGATAACGAGCTGACTGAACTGGTGACGCATAGGTTAGTACTCATGACATGAAATATACTATTTTACTCGGAATTAGCCACAATGTTAGTTTAAAATAAGTTTCTATTTCCACTTCGGAAATCGTTGTCAAAATACAAAGTAAATATTAAATGAAAAGTAAAAGTAAAAAATAGTAAATTGTATTGTAGTAATTGTGCAAGACCCCGTAAGAAACACATCCGTCAGGTCTATCTGTCCACATGTCCAGTAAACTATGAAAGTACGGATACAAATTTCTTTTCTACTCTCCTCTCCATCGGGCATTTAAATCAAAATTGGAATGATGGGACGCTTGAGCCCCGGGAGATTTCCCGGGGAGATCCATAATTTTGTTGTATTCTTTAACTAGTGCATGTTTACGGCGTCGGTTGATTGGGCTGTTATACTAAGGGTATTTTTATCATACGCATTGCACAGTTTAGCTGACTGTCGATCAGGTGGATATGCCTGTTGTTCAACCTCACCGGTGCTCAGTATTCTGCCTCTGGATATATCAGGCCAAGAGCGGATGATCTTAAGGTTCATGCTGTGGTCCCCCATATAGTGCCGCAGAGTTTCTGTATTATGTTTTTACGTTTTTTAGTGTTACTAATGTTTTTGTCAGGTTTTCTCTGAATGTGAGCGTTCTGTCTAGAGTAACCCTAAGGTAATTTGCGTTTTATTCATGCATTTTTTATAAAACCTTGGTTTGATTAAATGTGCAAAACCTTGTTGACTATTCAACATTTTTCCATAAATGACTCAAATTTGCCAATAATTTTTTTTCTTAAATTGACGCAATGCTTATCAAACAATAATAAACAGTAGAAACATATTAATGTTGATAAAATTAATAAAAAACAGCTATTTTGATTTAATAGTTGCCAACATTTTAAATTAAAAATATTAAATTGATTTAGTCTACTAAATTTTAATAAATAGTCTTGGTATAAAAATATATTTCGATAGTCATTTTGTTTATAATACTTAATACAGTAACATATTTGGTTATCTAAAAGTTGTATAATGTATTCTATACATTATACAATTTCGTTATTAAATATTCATTAAAGCATTTGTATATATGTATACAGGGTGAAACATGAGGACTCATTCTTACTCCTTCCTCGTATGGAAGCAACTATGAGCAATAAAAATGACCATTAAAAAAATGTCTGCTCCCATTGTCTGGCAAATTGCAACACGTAGGAAAAATTTACATTATCTCGGCTTCCTTTGCAGCTGCAAGCCTCTTTTTTTTATTCTAGGGTAGCTCGTCGAAATATGAATAACTAAATAGTTTTCACTGGCCGGAAAATATGGGAAAACTCGGAAAAATTGAGTCCATTTGAAATTCACCCTAAATACTTACTTTTTTTTAATTTGCTCGAATAGTCTGTCGCAGTATTAATAATGATGACATAATTTTCACCCCCCATAAATCTCAGAAAATCCCGGAAAATCAAAATATGTTTTTTCATTTTATATCTCAATGATGTAATTGTTTAAATTTGAATATGGTTGTATAAATTAATCAATACATTTGTCCTCCCTGTATTCCTACGATCCCTATAAGTACCGCCATCGGGCTCGTGGAATGCGTCCCTTTAAGAGAGAAGAGCACCAGTCGTTGAAAAGAAAGGACGCAACCCGGCACGTGAACCCACATTGGCCTATCTAGCCGGATTTGAACTCATTTATTGAAAAAATATTTTTTGTTATATTTAAATTTGAATGGTTGGTTTCGTCTCGTCGTATTTTTTATCGTTTTGAGGGTTCTTATCTTAAGTTTGCGTCTCTTGTCGTGGCTCGAGAATAATTTATGACCTTTTTGTAAAGTCGACCATATGGGACTTTTAAAAGGGGATTATCGTCGTTTTAATAAAGTATCGAATTACAAATCGGTAATTTCGGGGTTCTAGACCACATTTTTATACATTTTCGTTTGTATAATATTATTGAAACTTGTTAAAAATTTAAAATGGAAAAACTTGAAGAAAAGAATAGGAAACTCAAATTTTTAAGAAAAACTGCGTTAAATGATATTCAGTTAATTTTCGATTTAGGTTTTAAGTCCCTTTCAGACGTTTCTATTCGCCCTTTATTTAAAATTAGACTAGAGGATTTAGATTCGATTCGCGAAGAGTTCTTAAAACATCACACTAATATTATTAGTAATATTCTTTCTGTACCAGACGCGGATACGAGGGTTGAAGAAAATGTTCGGGAATTATTTTTGGAACAATTTTATAAAATAAAACTATTTAGTGCGGAATTATCTGAGCCACAATTTGAAACTCCAGAACCGTTTAGATCAGTAGTAGTTCCACAATCAAATATTCGCTTGCCTAAAATAGAGCTGCCTAAATTTAAGGGTGATTTTAAGGAGTTTAGTTCGTTTTTAGACTTATATAATTCGGTTGTACATAATAACGCAGGCCTAGCAGACGTAGAAAAGTTTAAGTATTTGAAAGGATGTTTAGAAGGGACTCCACTTAGTTTGATTCGTAATTTGTCAATAAATAGCGATAATTATCAAATTGCTTACGATCTAATTGTTAAACGGTACACAAATGTTCGTCGTTGTGCGACCGCGCATTGGGATGCGATCTTGGGCGTACAGAAAATATCGGTAGTCAATTCGAAAAATCTGGCTAAATTAGTAGACACGTTTTTAGAAAATTTAGCCGCATTGAAAACATTAGGTCTTCCGACAGAACATTGGGATTTTATTATGTTTAATTTACTTTTGTCGAAACTAGACGCGGATTCAGTAAAGTTATTTGAGTTAGAAAATAAATCGAATAAAATCCCGTCATTTCAAAAATTGGTAGAGTTTATTGAAACTCAGTACATTGCTTACGATAATTTAAATAGTAGCGTAAGTGAATCTAAGAAAACATTGCAGGCCCCAACTTATACGGAGCCAAAGTGTAATTATAAACATTCTAATGTGTCAAGGCATAATAGTAGTTCATTCTTTGTTACAAATTCGTCGTCAATATGTTGTGCTTTATGTAAACAAAGTCATTTTCTTAACCATTGCTCGTTGTTTTTGAAAAAATCTCCAAAAGAAAGATACCAATTTTGTAAAGAATCTTCCTCGTGTTTTAGGTGTCTTAATCAGGCTAATCATTCTGTCAAGTCGTGTCCAAAGGCCTTTAAATGTAGTAAATGTAATAGTCACCTTCATAATAGTTTGTTGCACTTTGATAGAAATCGTTCCAATAGTCAGTCGTCCATAGAAAATACTAATAATCCAGGGGCATCGGGAGTCGAACAAAATTCGCCTGAAATATCACATTGTGCTGCTAGTTTTATAGGGAAGAAAAACGAGACAAAAAAGGAAATCTTGCTCGGTACTGTTTTAGTTCACGCGATTGATAGTAAGGGGTGTAAACAGCCCTTGAGATGTCTTCTAGATTCAGGTTCAATGAGTTCGTTCATTAGTCGTAAAGCTGCCAGTAGATTAGGTTGGCCTAAAACTCCTTGTTCATTTGAAGTTAACGGACTTAATTCGATGCAAACGAAACTGAATCAAGGTCAAATAAGTTTTTCTATCCAACCTCGTCATCAGGAGTCACCGGTGTTTCACTTGGAGGCTATTATTACAGATCGGGTTTGCTCGGATTTGCCGAGCACCAAAATTGACATATCGACGTGGAATTATATTAAAAATTTGAAGTTAGCCGATCCCGAATTTAACTGTAGTCAATCTATAGATTTGTTAATTGGTTGTAGCATATTTTCGAAGGTGTTGTTAGAAGGTAAAATTGAAGGTAAAGCGGGACAACCAGATGCCCTAAATACCGTTTTTGGTTATATTTTGTTAGGACCTACTAGCACACCTAACCTTTCGTCGACTTCGCTTGTTTGCCTTTCAAATATTGAAGACCCACTAAATTCTTCGTTAACGAAATTTTGGGAACTGGAAAACGTACCGGAAAAGCCAGTTTCAGAGCCAGAAGACGTTCTGTGTGAGAACATTTATCTGGAAACGCATAATCGGGACGTCTCGGGTAAATATGTTGTATCTTTGCCTTTTCGTGAATCGCCGCCTTGTTTGCAAGATAGCTATGATATTGCTTTAAATAGATTGCTATCATTAGAACGACGCTTATCTCGTCAACCAAGTTTGAAAAAAGAATATTCTTTTCATATGCAGGAGTATCTTGATTTAGGTCATATGCAGTTAGTCTCTAATGCCGAAAAGAAAAGGGGAAAGTATTATATTCCACATCATTGCGTTGTGAAACCAGATAGTGTTTCAAGTAAAATTCGAGTTGTATATAATGCGTCTCAGAAAAGTCCCAGTCGCGGTAAATCTTTAAACGACTATTTACTGGTCGGTCCTAAGCTGCAACAGAACATAGTCTCGCTGTTGTTGAATTTTAGACTTAATCGTTTTGCGCTGTGTGCGGACATTCGTCAGATGTATCGTAATATTTTAGTCGCTCCTGAACACACGGATTATCAACGCGTGTTATGGAGATTTTCTAGCGCTGAGGAAATTCAGGAATATCGTTTATTAACTGTTACTTTTGGAATAGTATCTTCGCCGTATCTCGTTTTAAGAACTCTTCAACAATTAGCATTAGACGAAGGCTCTCGTTTTCCTAAAGCCGTCTCGCTTATTCGTCATGCTTCGTATATTGATGATTTTGTTTTTGGTGCTTCGACTCTCGAAGAAGCACAAACTTTAGTTGATGAATTAGTCGCTTTGTTAAAGTTAGGAGGCTTTGAGTTACGGAAATGGTGTTCGAATGAACCCAAATTGTTGTCGCAATTTCCTGAATCCCATATTAATCCTCACTCCATTAATTTTGATCCAGAAGCAAATGGTCCTTCATTAAAAATCCTTGGTTTGAAGTGGATTGCACAGTCCGACGTCTTTCAATTTTCAGTCAAATTGCAAGACGTCCCTTGTACTAAAAGATCGTTTTTGTCCGAATTAGCTCGAATTTATGATCCTTGTGGTTACTTAACACCTATTACATTTTTTATTAAACATTTAATCCAACAACTTTGGGCAACCGGTCTTAAATGGGATGATCGTCCTCCTTCGGAAATAATTCGTGCATGGGAGCAATATAAGAGCGAACTATCTCTTATTTCACAGTTCAAAGTTCCTCGTTTTTTGAATATTTCCTCATGTCCCATCTTGGAGCTTCATGGATTTGCCGATGCTAGTGAAAAGGGATATGCTTGTGTCGTTTATATTCGTAGTATTGATACTCGTAACCTAGTTCAAGTTAATTTACTGTGTGCCAAATCGAAAGTAGCTCCTATCAAACAGATTACTATACCTCGATTAGAATTGTTAGCTGCTGTTCATTTGGTAAAACTTATGTCGTTTGTGTTGGAGTCGTGGAAGCATATAATATTTCAAAATGTGTATGCTTGGCTAGATTCTCAAATCGTATTGCACTGGATTAAAAGCTCCCACTCGAGATTCAAAACTTTCGTCGCAAATCGCATTTCGTATATCCAGTCCCATAGTCAAAATTATTCTTGGCATTATATCGAATCTCGAAATAATGCAGCCGATGCGCCTTCGCGAGGCATGCTACCGGCCGCTTTTCTATCAAAATTAGACTGGTTAACAGGTCCTTCGTTTTTGTATAATATTTCATTAATTTTTCCAGAGGTTCCTCCCTCATTGCAGGAAAAATCCTCTTTGGAAGAGATAAAGAAAGCTTTAGTGTTTGTTTCCACTCGTGAGGAACATTTTTTGTCTTGTTTGCTGAAAAATAAATCGTCTTTTACCTCGATCCAAAGAATTTTGGCTTTTATTTTGCGATTCGCGCACAACTCTCGTTATAAAAGGTCGAAACGGTCAGGACCCTTGACTTTTGTAGAATTAGAAGACTCGTTGATTATTCTTGTCAGATTTACACAAGAAAAGTATTTTGAAGAACATCTTCAATCAAATTCTTTTCCAAAACCATTTCGTAAGTTGGGAGTATTTTTAGATGATAGTACTCAGTGTTTAAGAGTAGGTGGTCGTCTATCTCAGTCTTCGTTATCGTATGAAGCAAAACACCCGTTTTTGTTACCAAAAAAATCTCGCCTTACTACTCTTCTAGTTCGTCATTATCATGAGAAGTATTTACATGCTGGATTTAAGAGTACTCAGTTTTTGGTTAGTCAAAGGTTTTGGATAATGTCTTCTAAACAAGCCGTTAATTTGGTATTGTCCAAATGTATTAGATGTTGGAAACAATCTCCTAAAAACTTACAACCCCCTATGGGTAATTTGCCTAAATTTCTTCTCGGTGCCATTAAACCCTTTTCGATTTGTGGGTTAGATTATGGTGGACCGTTTTCGATAACCATGTCTCGTTACAGGGGAGTTAGAACTCAAAAGCCCTATTTGTGTCTATTTGTAGGTTGCGCTACAAAGGCTTTAAATCTTGAATTAGCTAGTGATTTGACCGCGGAAGCTTTTTTGGCCGCTTTACAACGTTTTTATTAACTTTGTTTTGTTCGGCTTTTGTCAATATAACCGCGACGAAACCACCATTTTAATTTTAATTTTTTTATTGTAGTTTAAGTTTTGAATATTTGTGTAAGATTTGTATAGGAATTGTTTGTATTAATTATCGTTTTAGTTGTTTAAGTAATGATAGTATTTGGAATTCGTTTTGTTTTTTAAAGACCTTATGGCCTTTAAAGGGGGGAGAATGTTTAAATTTGAATATGGTTGTATAAATTAATCAATACATTTGTCCTCCCTGTATTCCTACGATCCCTATAAGTACCGCCATCGGGCTCGTGGAATGCGTCCCTTTAAGAGAGAAGAGCACCAGTCGTTGAAAAGAAAGGACGCAACCCGGCACGTGAACCCATGCACGCATATTGAATTGATTTCGTTCGTTGTTTTGTAGTGCAAACCCTGGTAATTAGACCCAGCGGTAAGTTTTTACCTAGTTTTACCTAAACCTATAAATTGTTTTTGATTGTTTATTGCAACCATTTAAATTTTAATAATTATTTGCACCAATGAGGAAAAGTCCATTATTTTCTCGCCAGAGTTATCGAAGGAATAGTTCTGTTAATTAAGTACTATTAATTTGTAATAGTACATTTGTTTGTTAATACCCCACAGTAATAATACTTATATATTTTATAAATTAAATTTCAGGTAATGTTTTACACATTATATTATTATATTCCTTATATTAATTATAATTGTTTGTATTTTTATAATTAACAATATTGATTTTTATTCTATTTTTCTTACAAATATGATATACAATATTAATCTAATCTGCCTTACTGCTTTGATAAAATAAGTCGATTTTTTCATCACTTGCCTTATTAAATTTTGCAATGTTTATTGAAGTTTACTTTTTTTATTTTCTTTACATACATTGGTTTAAAAGTTAAAATTTGGTTCATTTATTCGACTTCACTGTCAGGTCTGAACCTTTTTGTTGCAGGTTGTTTGTCTTCACTTATTAAGTCAGTCTTTCCATACATTAACATATTAATGGGCGATCTTAATGCCAAGGTGGGTCAAGGTAAGGTAGGAGAACAAGTAGGAAAATATGGGCTTGGAAACAGAAATGACAGAGGAGATCGATTGATTCAATTTTGCCAAAGTGAAGACTTCGTAATAACAAATACCTTTTTCAAATTACCTCCTCGACGGTTATATACATGGACATCTCCACAACATACCAAAGAAAAAATAGTGAGAAATCAAATAGACTACATTATGATAGCAAGGAGGTATCATAATGCTGTTAAATGTACTAAGACGTACCCAGAAGCTGATATAGGCTCAGATCATAACCCGGTAGTTACTGTGATAGAGGCGAGACCAAAAAAGATTAGAAGACCACACAGAAAGGCACTAGATTTAAATAAACTTAGAAACAAAAATATACGACAAGAAACAGGAGAAGAAATAAATGAAAACCTCCGTTCAATGCAGTAACAAATTAACGATACAAACAACGTTAACCAAAAATTAAAGTACATAAATACAGCTATACAAACAGCAGGAAAGAAACATCTTACAAAAACAACAACAAAGAATAAGGGGTGGATGACACAAGATATACTAGACTTGATGGAACAAAGAAGAAAGATGAAGAATTACCCAGATAAATACAAAGAAATAAATAAACACATAAAAAAGAGAATAAAAGAAGCCAAAAAAGAGTGGATTTAAGAACAATGTCAAGAAATGGAAACCTATGAGAAAAAGTACGATGCGTTAAATATGCACAAAAAAGTAAAAGAGATAACAGGAAGCATAAAGAAATGCCAAAAAGATAAAGATGGAAATCTTATTGTAGATCTAGAGAATAACATAAAAAGATGGACAGAATACCTGAATGAATTATTTGAAGACGATAGAAACAACTTAACTCAGATAATCAATGCAACTGGGCCAGACATATTGAAAGAAGAAGTAGAATACGCAACAAGAAACGCTAAAAATGGAAAAGCACATGGACCTGATGAAATTCCTACAGAACTGTTGAAGCTTTTGAATGATAAATCCGTAACCATAATATTAAATTTTCCAGCGAGGAGCTAAAACAGTTTCCCCTCCACTTTCCTATGTCGATCTTTCGAAAGTAACTTCGTTTCGAAAGGTTTTAAGTTTCGAAAAATTGGATGAATTTTATAGCTATAAAATTCAATACAAAGTTTAGATTTTCATTCAAAATTTGTGCAAATTTTACTTCTTAATGTTTATAAACAATGGAGATATAATTAACAAAAAAATTGTCGCTAACTTCGTTCCTATTGTTCATAGAAGGTTTATTTTTTTGTTAAATGTGAGTTTTTTTACCAGCTATCTAATGGTTATACGTACAAGTCTGTAGCTTGAAAAATATAGAAGTTATTACAATTGTTTATAAGTAAAAAAACATACCCCTTTTTCAAACGTTTATTTTGTAAATAATTTCGACGAAAACTCAATATTCATTTAACTTCTGACATAGTATAAGTCTTAAAGAATCCTATGAAATTTGTTAAATGTGTCTAGCATCATTCATAGGGCAAGTTCAATGGTTTATATAATTAGTCCCAGGGATAAACAAATTGAATAACTTTTAAACTATTTGACCGATGGGGGGAAATTTCGCACAAATTTAAAGGACAGTAATTCCTCAATGTTGAAATGTATTAATAACATTTTATTTTGTTAATAAAAAAATTAATAAAATTTATAAATTAGTGCAAAAAAACTGCTTTTTTGCAAATATCTCCGTAAATTATTTATCAATTTTAATTGAAAAAACGGGAAAATAAAGATATTCTTGATATAAAAAAATGGTATAAATATTGTTTATTTAAATTATAAGGGAAAAAACTTGTAGATAAAAAATCAAATTCTGACCATAAATTATTGTTTAAAAAAAACGCAAGGTAAAAATAGTAGTATCTTTTTATCTATTCGTCATCTAGTAACCCCCACCTATGTCTTAAAAGCTTCAGATATCTGCGAAACATTTTGCCGTGAAATCGATGATTTTTGTATAACCAGACTGGGCTAAAAGTAAAACATTTTATTTAGAGAATTATGAAAAATCAAGAGCGCTACTTTTTTGTTGACTGTGCTTAATGTATCTATGCTATAATGTCTAAAACTGTATCAATGACTCGAATTTTGGTGGAATTATTTGGTGCACATATAAAAACAGTTCAAAAACATGTGCACGACAAACTTTTCTGAGAAATGATTTATGAATTCATAACGTCTCAAATAACAAATTAAATGGATTTTACATGATGAACTATTTTCATTTGTGTAATATGTTTACTTCTAAAACTGTATCATTCGTGAAGAAGAAGCGTGATTCATCATTTTTGCCAAAACAATCGATACCACAAAACCGCACGCAATATTCGGGGTAAACAGACATATTTGCCTTATGGTCAGTATATTAAATGTTAACATCGTAATAGTAAAAACTAGCAAGTATACAAGGTTATTCAACAAATGGGTGGTATTTTACCTGAGGCTTCTATACGGAAAAATATTATACTTTTGCTTTATACAATGGGGCTCACGATGCGTGCCTAAAAACAGGGTGATCAAATATAAAAAGAATTCTGTAGAGTTTTATTTAGTATTATTATTTATAAACTACCAGTGGCGGCCGGTCAGGGTCGGCAGGGTCGGCAGTGCCGGTGGCAGGTAATCAGTTGATGTCATTTGTTTTTGTGAAATAAAAAAATATCTGTGAGATAATGAGATAATAAAGACTAAACTTTATTCATGGTTTTTAAAAGAATTCGTCCTTATTAAAAATAAGGGGCGTCGTTTGTCTAAAATGTCCCGGCTTATAAATATTAGTGCGGGTAAGGGAAGTAATAGATCATTTTCAGATAATTGGTACAGCAAGTACTCATGGCTTACCGGGAGTGAAATAAAAAACAAACTTTTCTGTTGGCCTTGCATTTTATTTTCGACAAATAGGGGCAAACATCAAAATCCGTGGTGTGAATCTGGTTACGAAAATTTAAAGGAATTATTTAGGACTTTACATAAACATGATATTTCGAAAGATCATACTTACAGCCAGATTAAATTAGATTTATTTGGAAAACAAAATATCTATGTTTAATTAGATAATGCCCAACGTGAAAATGCTATTAAACATAACGAAATTGTAAAAAATAATCACGCAGTTTTACGTCGTTTAATTGATATTGTAATTTTTTTAAGTTGTCAGGAATTATCTTTTAGGGGACACGATGAATCGGAGCATTCGTTAAATCAAGGTAATTATAAAGAACTAATAAAAATGTTTAAGAAATACGATTTGGAATTTTCTAATTTACTTTCTGATTCGAAGACATTTAGCGGTGTATCTAAAACAATCCAGAATGAATTAATAGAATCAATTAGTTACATTTTGAGTAACGTTATTGAATCTGAGATTCAGGAAACCATTTGCTTTTCACTAGAAGTAGATGAAACTACCGACATATCATGTCATTCACAATTATCAATTGTTGTTCGATACGCGTTACGTGGTAATATCTATGAGAGGTTTTTAGGTTTTACAGACGCGAGTAAAAGCCATAAGGCAGAATATATTTTTGGTGTTTTAAAGGACAGATTAAAATTTTTTGATATCAAAAATAAATTGGTAGGGCAAATTTATGACGGCGCTGCCGTGATGTCTGGTGAATTGAATGGTCTCCAGGCAAAAGTTAAAACTATTGCACCGCAAGCTTTATTTACTCACTGTCATGCGCATAGAATGAATTTAGTTTTGCAGGATACATGTAAAAAAATTAAAGAATGTCGTCTTTTTTTTGCCAGTTTAAGCGGATTTGCTTCATTTTTCTCAAGCTCACTTAAGCGGACTAATGTTTTAGAACGGTTTGTTTCGAAAAAAATGCCAACAGTTTGTCAGACGCGATGGAATTTTAAATCTCGGTTAGTTTTCACTGTAGCAGATTTTCGTGAACAGCTTTTGGAAGTTTTTGATTTTATTATTGAATGCGACGATTTTCAAAGTGATGATATCTCGATCCGTGAAGCGGTTTCCGATTTGAAAACTTTATTAAATGATTATTCTTTTAACATACTTTTAAATATTTTTAAGAAAGTGTTTACCCAAACATTTGATATCAATGTTGCTCAAAATCAGTTAACTGACATTATTCATTCCAAAAATAGAATAACAAGACTGGTGCAAAATCTCAGAGATTTTCATAATGATAGTAATTTCCAGTATATACGCAGTGAAGTTTTGGACTCGCTTGATATTTCCGAACCCCCAAAAAAAAAGACAAAGGCATGACACAGAAACAAATATCGAAAAACGAGTATATTTTGAAATTTTGGATACTATTATTATGCAAATAGATACTCGTTTTTCGAATTTTGAAGATTTTCAAATTTTTGACCTCTTTGACGATTCAAAATTTAAAAGTTACGCCAAAGAATTTCCAAGATATTTATTAGACAGGTTAATTAAAAATTATCCATCATTCTTTAATAAAATAAAATTAGAAAATGAATTAAAAGTTTTATATGCTGATCCAAATATTTTCGGAAGATGGGATAAGTTACAAGATATGTATAATTTTATATACTGCAATTCATTACAACAAACTGTTACCGAAATTAATAAATTATTTGCTTTATTTTAACTTTATTATTAACTTTTCGACGTATCAAGTCCTTATCGGTTTCGTCCATACATTTGTTGGAAATGGAATCTTTACGTTTATTTCTTGTTTCTATGGGATTTGATGTAGTTCTTTTTCCTGTGGTCAGAGGTATTTTCGTCAAATCGCATATTTCACTCGTAGCGGAAGTTGTGTCAAGTCCTCTTTTAAGTAAGGTACTGTATATAGTTTTTACTATATAAAATACATCCTACAGGTACTACTTAATGTACATTGTGGATGTATTAACCCTAGAAAGGTGAAAACTTTTCAAGTGAAAAATATATGGCATCTAATAAAGTAACAGGGGATTCACTAAGATTTTCCACATTATTCAGGATCCGCTTAACTAAAAGTTTTCTGTAGTTAACTTTAAGGGACCTTATGATGCCCTGATCCATCGGTTGCAGAACAGATGTGCAATTTGGGGGTAAAAAAAGAAGTTAAATGTTTTTTAAATCTTTAACTTTCGGATGGGCTGTACAATTGTCAACAATTAAAAGAATCTTTCGATGTCCCAACTCTCTGTACCACTTCAAAAGTTCTCCACTAAAAATCTCTGCTGTCATCCACGATTTTTTGTTAAATTTATATGTGACAGGAAGCTGATTAACACCTCTGAAACATCGTGGTTTTTGAGATTTCCCAATGACGACCAACTTCCTTTTTTCGGAACCGGACATGTTGGGCACACGCGAGTTCAGTTACCCTTTCTTTTGATAACTTGCCAGCTATACAACGTTTATTTTTGAATTTGAGGGTCTTATCTGGAGTAAGTTAAAAAAAAGTCCCAGCTTGTCGGCATTGAAAACATTATCGTCACTGTAATTTTGTCTTATTGTAGGCCATGACTTCAACCAGTTGTCGGTGACTTCTTTGGAAACACTCTTCACTTCACCGCAAATTTTTCCACACGTAATTTCGTGTCTGGGCTTAAAACGGCTCATCCACCCACTCGATGCTTTAAAATTCCCATCACCACCTAGCGCCTACAAAAACTGTGTTGCTTTTTCTTGGAGCAGTAGTCCACTTATTGGAACATTCGCAGCCCTGTTTACGGTAAACCATTTGACCATTGCATTATCGAGTTCTTTATTAGTTGCGGCACGTAGTTTTTTCGATTTACCGGATAAAGACGAACCTGCTTCGAAAATATTTTGTTTTTGCTTTTATTTTTGAGCATGGTAGATAGAGTGGAACTTAAAATTCCCCTTTCACGATAAACTTCTGCTTTCTTTTTACCGTTCTCAACATCTTTAAGGATGTTAATTTTTTCTTCTAAAGTAAATGCTTTTTTTTAGGAGTCATAGTGTGTAATCTATGTGACTATGTAATCTACAACACAACTTTCAAGACGCGAAAGCACAATCAGGAAACAAACGATAAACATCTACAACAAAAACAACTGTGAAATGAAATTCTGGTGAAATTTGTTTCATTTGTCATGTTGCCTCTTTACGTAGTTTATTAGGTGCGGATGATCAAACCCCTACACTGACAGTTGTGAATTATAAATTGTAAATTTCCGACAACACAATATCGGCCGGTAGATTAAACAGAAGCAGTTTATTGCGGAAATTTCACGGGACATCTAATGTACCTCGTTATAAGCGAAAACTCATATTAACCGTGTTCATTAGAGAGGGAGTATATATATATATATATACATATAACCGTATTATCGTATCCCCATCTTCATTGGCTTGGAATAACTCTTCCTATATTTTTCTTTCCCATGATTTTGCCAATTTCATGATTTATTAACGTTCTATATTCATAACCGTTAATTTTTTGGTACCATTGGGGTAAATTTATACGCATAAGTGCCTTGTGGTTAGATATTTATTTTTAAATATATTTTAAACGTATTTCCTAATGAGACACGGCCACATCCCGGTATTCTATAAATTAATACATAACACGGTACTGCTGTGTATAAATGTACCTTAAAGGTTAAGTTATGTTAGTTAATTTCTCATCTAAAGATAATTATAATTGACGGTCTACTTTAATTTACAAGTACATTTTCATCATCGTCGTCATTTACCACCACCTCAAGTACTCCATTTCTGGATATATGCTTCCCCAAGGCATTGAGGCCCATCCAATGTATTCCGCCAGTTATGGTTATATTATTCTCCCATCTTGCCCTTGATCTTTATCTGTTTCTTTTACCTGTTCTTTATCTATCTATCTCTCTATCTAGTTATCTATTCTATGATTATCTTACCTTTGGTAATTTATTCTGTTGAACCAAGTACCAATTCCAAGAGCTAGTTTTGAATCCACGACTCGCTCTCCATCAACAATCTAGCTGCCGTTCCCAGTATATCTATCGGTGACCTTTCTAGCAACATCAAAAAGGGTATACTAGAGATAATATATCTTCTCATATAGATTATATATATATATATATATATATATATATATATATATATATATATATATATATATATATATATATATATATATATATATATATATATATATATATATATATTATATCACCTCACGTCAGTATGCTTAAATTGAAAATTTTAGTAGTTAATGGTCAAGACTCATTCTAACAGAGTGTTACAAAAATTAAGCGATGGTGACTCCTATTAATAAACAACAATCACTAATTACATATTACCTCTCATACAGTTTGTTACACAAAACTGAGCTTTAACAATGCAGTTGATAAGCGGAAAATATATACTCAATGATGTTGATTGTTGATGTTGTCAGGTTTTTAGATTAACAGTAAAAATAAATAAAACGTTTTTATAACGCTTCCTTTTCAAAATACTAACCATGTGGTTTCTAAGAATGTTTTCATCAAAGAAGGACTATGAGAAGAACAATACCGTGAGAATTTCCTAATCGTGCCCCAAACTTGAATGTTCTAGAACAAATTTTAAAATATGAATCATTTCTGAATATAGATCAAGGTTCTTGTCCTGTGGTACACATTGTCTTAGATTCATGCACAGTACGATTTGCTTAATGCAATCTGACAAAGTCTGCCATGTATTGCAACAAAACGAAAAGGGTTTTGACCAACTAAGACGAATCTGCCAACACTACACAGAATAAGGATGAACTGTAGCATGTGCTCTGGTTACCCTGAGGAAAAATACCCTGCCTTATAGGAAAAATACAAATACACTATTAATCGCCCGGTGGAGAACTGCCCTATTAGATCCTCCAGTGGCAACCCATCCGATTTCTTTATATTTGTAACCTTGGTATTTGTTTGTAAAATTTGTTATACTCTGTCCTCTTAAGAATGATAGCATGAATCCTCTAACGTATATCATTATCCTCCTTAAACCATAGGTGTAGCATATCTCACGCATGATAATTATTAATTTTAATAATATTTATAAGTCGGATACAGGGTAAGTCAAAATGCATTGGTAATTTTAAATGGATCACCTAGTATTTTACATCGCTTTCGAAAATTAATATTACCACTCGTCAATTTAGATATTTACAAATGTTAATGGTACAAAATTTAGTATGTTACATATAAAGTACAGTACAGAGATACTGATCTAAATTATTTAGCAGAATTATGCCAAATACTAAAACCATTTGCTTTGGCACTTGACATTCTTCAAGGCGAACAAAATATGTACTACGGTTTCCTTCTACCAATCAATCGTAAGCTTGTTTGTTAAAATTGAAAAGCTTAAAACCAATAAGTTTAAATATGTGAAACCTATTTTGAACGCTCTGACAGTATCTTTAAACTCCAGACTTGAAAAACTTCTTAAGTTGACTAACCAATCTGCAATAATTGCTGCCGTTATTAATCCTTTATTTAAAACACGTTAGCTTACTGCATTTCGAGTAATCAGGAATATCGAAAATGACCTTAGTGAAATTAAGGATCTGGTAATTACAGAAGCTATAAAAATTATGAAGTTGATGATTTTTGTTTTCAATACATAGTTATTAGTTTGTAATAACTTAACGTCTTTTATTTCTTATCTACCCCAAAGCCCAAAGTATACCATTTCAAAGTACTTGCTGGCTTAAACTAAAATTGTATGATAATTTAAAGGGTTAAAATGATGTTTTTAAAACAAAAGTATCGACAATCTACTGTAGAGTAGTAGAGTACCGAGTACCTTTATATTATACCGTAAAAGTATCTTAGTTACTACAAAAGTATCTAAGTATCTTAGATACTAGAAAAGCATCTAAGTATCTTTGATACATAAAAGTATCTTACATACTTAAAAGTATCTTAGATACTTAAAAGTATCTTAGATACTCAAAAGTATCTTAAATACTTGAAAGTATCTAAGATATTTTTACTCTAAATACTTTTCCGGTATTTTGTATCTTTAGATACTTTCACAAAAAAGTATCTTAGATACTTAGTATCTTAAGATACTTTTTGCCTCAAGTATCTTAAAAGTATCTAGATACTTTTAAAAAGTATCTTTTACAGCTCTGGGCATACACAATCTTGGGACTAAAATGTAGGTTTAATTTTTGACACTCCATATTTAAACAATTTAAGGCAGTTACATATGAATTTGCTAACTTATTTGAAAGCAAAAAGAAACAAGCAAGTAATTTAAGTAAACCCAGCCTGTGAGACATGTTCACCCCTAAGAATTACGTTTGGGTGTAACAATTCATTGGAGCGAGGTGTATTAACTCGAGTTAAAAACAGGAGTCAACAGGAGTTCAACAAAAAAAAAGTTACCCGGGTTCACTAAAACTTCTTTAAAATATCTGGAGTTAGGAACTGGACTTACACTGCAAATACAAACAAATGCACTTCCAAACTGCGGAAATATTCTGAAACGGCATTAGGTCAAAATGAGGCTGGAAGTTAGGCACTGGACGCAAACTTTGAAACTCCGCTTCTTTAAAAACGGGAATAGGTACAACTAACACAATGGCTACATGTGGTTATCCTTCAAAGTTGTAGACGACACAAATCTCTTAGATACTTAGAAACATATAAACAGTGATTACTCTTTCAAAACCGACACATTACATTGAGTATAATTCACAGTTTTCAACTCATTTGCCGGCTTCTGGACGCCGACACCGTGTTCTCTTTTCAAAGATTCTCCCAAACCTCCTTAAAACTGTAACTATTAACTGCTCACTACATATTTTCCACAACAAGACGAAAAACACAAAACATTACAAATTTTAAGAAAAATTTTGCACGAACATTTATGAATGAATATTTATTTTTTAAGCAATATTCTAAAGTGGCTCTCGATCAAAGAACACCGAGGAAATAAATGTGTTTATTATCGACTTCGGCAACGCAAAAAGATTTAACTTGTACGATAGGGAATAGAAATGCATTGAAAATATTTTTCGGTGTTTTAATACATACGGGGTGATTTCAATATATACCAAAGAATTTAAAAATGGTACAGCGTGACGCGCTCTTTTCCTGCTTTCTCTAGTGACGTATCATCGAACTGAAATTGCTTGCTCGGGCCTCGAGTCTCCGCTCCGGGCTGCGCCCATTTCGGCGACTGGGTGTCCGAGGATGTGGGCCTTTCGTGCCCAGGTATTGGGGTTTTGTTAATTTTTTTTTATGGCTGTCACCTTTTTGTTAGTATTTTTTAATTTTTTTGGTGGCCAAAGCCTTTATTTATTTATTTTTATTATTATTTTTTAAGGTTCTCCTGAAAATAAACATCAATTAATAAAATCTCCAGTGCTGCGTGCTGTAGCTTCTTCTGTTGGTAGAGCTACCAATTATCTAGACTTTATGTGTTTGCCAGGATTTGCTGTTTTAGTCTTTTGTGCTTCCATCGATGGAACGTACCATTATCTTATTATCTCTCGCAGGATCGGGCTTGGATGATTCTCTAATTCTGCAAACCTAATTTTGGCTTTTTCTGTCATTTTATCTATCACCCTTACTTTTTGCAGTTCTCTAAACAGAGAGCATTCAGCGACGTATCTGGTTACATTTGTCGCTTCTCTGAGGATGTTATTGTGAGCTGCTTGTATTTTATTTTTATTTGAATTGCTTATGTGTCCCCATGCGTGAGATGCATATGTGATTATTGGAAGTATGATGCTGTTTATCAGTCTCATTTTCGTCTTTATGCGCAGTTTGCTTTTTCTACCTATGAGTCCTCTTATTGCTGCTCTGGCTGTTGCTGTTTTTTGGATGGTTGTGTATAGGTGTTGCGTAGAGGTTAAGCCTTGGTCCGTAGTAACTAGTAGAAGGTATTTCGCTTCTCTTTTCCATTCGATGGGATGATCTTGCACTAACAGCTGTTTCTCTGAGGTTTCTCTTTTCTTTTTGAATATGATTGCTTGTGTCTTTTCTGAATTGATTGCTATTTTCCATTGGATACACCATTCTTCAGTGTTATCCAATGCTGTCTGTAGATTGTTGACCGCTACTTCTAAGTTTCTGTGTTTGGCCGCAATCGCTGTGTCGTCTGCATAAAGGCTGAGTAGTGTTCCTGGTGTTCCTGGTGACAGGACTACTCCCTGTGGCACTTCAGCCTCTGGAGCTCCATGCTCGAATAGGACTTGTCCTATTCGTACCCTAAAGCTTCGGTTGCTCAAGTACGAAGAGATCAGTCTGGTCATGGCCTCACTGTATCCTTAGCCTCTCATTTTGTATATTAGTACTTTATACCAGACTCTGTCGAAGGCTTTGCTAACATCCAGGAACGCTGCCCCTGTGTACTGTTTTATATCTGTGTTTATAAACACAGCAAAAAGCAAAAAGAATGCAAACGGCACATAGTGTCCGTGAACTATAGAGAATTGAGTAAACAATTATTTAAATTAAAGTATGAGTATTTAAAAGTTCCATTAATATAAATTGCTTCTAATTTACTTAAAAATGTTAAGTTGGATACACAAGAAAAAGGAACAGATTTTTTAACCGGATCGTTTTTTAATAAAAACTATTCTTTTTGATTGGTTTTCACTTCCACGGAGTTAAATGAGTCCTGTACTTCCTGCACGGACTTCGGAATTTTGGGAATAACTTGTTTTCTGCCATTATAAATATTTTTTCTAATCAAATGTATCTTCTACAGTAAGAGTTTCAGTGCCAGTTCATTTAATTTCGCTGTGTATCAATGGTTTTTCAGACAAATCGTCCATTGCCTTCCACTTAACACCATTGCTTGGAATCTATTCAAACCAAAAGAAAGACCACCACTGAAGAGGTTGCCCAAGCCATTAAAAAGCTTAAAATTAATAAAGCACCAGGAATTGATCAAATTTGTAGTGAGCTCTACAAGAATCATGGCGACACCCTGCTACAAGCACTGCATAAACTTTTACTTCTTGTCTGGCAAAATGAGACCATGCCCTGTGAATCGTCTCAAGGCGTGAACTGCCCGTTACATAAAAAAGGCAATCAGCTCCAGTGTGACAACTACAGAGGTATAACCCTGTTAATAACTGCTTATAAAATACTAGCAAATATTCTCTGCGAAAGGCTACAAGTTTACACAGTTGGCATAGTTGGAAAATACCAGGCTGGATTCACTCCAGAAAAAAAATCGGTTGCCTGTAAAGTCGGTTTTACGGGCGAAGATTTTACGTGACAACGTCTTTTTCTCGGTAGAATATTTATTGATATGAATATTATTAAATTGCACAATAGGAACAAGGAATTGAATGAAAATAAGAATTGCACAAAATTAACTATAGAAATATATTTTGTTTACTAAAACATTGTACATGTAAACTTAAACTTAACTAATTTCCAACGCGCCTAATTCTCTAGTGCTGCGCGCGCAGCGGACCGATCATGTTTGAGTGGGAGAGAGACGCAAGGCATTCGCCGGTCCGGCGGGCCTCTCTCTCGTTCGGTGACTCATCGTAACAGACGTGAGCGGGCGTTACACTTTTTCATGAGTGACTCCGAGCCACAACCTAATTTAAGACGTTGTCACGTCAAAATCAACAATCGACCAGATTCATTTAATAAGACAGATCCTCGAGAAAACATTAATATTTAACATTGAAACCCATTACCTATTCGTCGACTTCAAGGCCGCATATGACAGTGTCAAGAAAACAGTACTATACCAATCAATGCGTGCGTTTGGTATACCAGAAAAATTATCCGATTAACGAGAATAACAATGTCTAGTGAAGAAATTAATAAACGAATAAACTTTACAAATAGGGCATACTATGGACTCCACTAATTCCACTCAAGAAATATCCAAAGAAAAACTAAAATTATTATATACAAAACACTGCTGAGGCCGGTCCTCAGCAGAAGGATGAAAGACTTCTGGGAATATTCGAGCGTAAGATACTCTGCAAAATATTTGGAGCTATAAACGATCAAGGGCAGTGGTGCAAAATATTTAATTTCGAATTATACCAACTCTTTAATGATCCAGATGTCGTAACGTTCATTGAAACACAGCGACTTAGATGGGCCGGCCACATAATACGAATGCCTGACAACATGATTGCTAAAAAGCTAACAACAGGAACACCTATAGGAAGAAAATGGCAACACGTTACCAGAAATCGAACAGAATGGCGACTAATCTTAGAATAGGCCAGGATGATGAACAGTGTTTTTGATAAACTTTCATGGTTGTCATTATCACTACATTCAACTACACTGTTACAAATATTTAGAGTTTTAACAAATGTTTTGCAACTTCTTTCTACACACTGCCAACATTTGATAATATTAACAAGTATTGTGTGGAAGTTATAATTGTAATTGTCAATAACTAACATAGACTTGCCCCTTTCGTTTAACATTTCACGTATTTTAAATTTCTCCATGATGTACTAAAGACAATAAAACCGTAACTAAAGTAATAATATTGATATACGCACCACTCCTATTTCTTATAAAATTTCAGGTAGAATACTAATTACCAATCTTTTCTAAGAAATATATTACTTGCAATTTTTGACACTTAAAAATCCAATCAAATATTTAACAAGGGAATATGAGCTCTAACATCATAATACTTTAGTGATAATATCGTTATAAATTTTTAAGTAAGATGTAGTTTTGTGTTTAGTCATTGTTTAGGTAACTGCAAAATTTAAAAAATGTTTACTAATGTTATTAATAAAATGTATCAAAGTACCTGCTTTATGAAGACAACATTCTCTATTTACGCTAACCCTGGCTATTCATTATTATTAATTGTGTACTTACTTAAGTTATTATTAAACTATCTTTTCCAAGAGTAGAACTCCTGGGTACAAGACGATATCCTAACCGATCAATGCAGACCAGCGTGAGCTCTTTTTCTGCTTTCTCTAGTGATGTGTCATCGAACTGAAATTGCTTGCTCGGGCCTCGAGTCTCTGCTCCAGGCTGCGCCAAGTTCGGGTATTCGGTACCCGAGGATATGGGCCCTTCGTGCCCAGATCTTTCTGCATGGCATAATACGCAGGGGCCTTATCCGGTTTTATTTTATTAACGGATTTCCCGTCCAGCATGTTTTCTGTGAAGTTTTTCGACTTTTCTTTGCGAAAAATGCACCGATAAGGTTTTATAAAAACACATTTGTTGTTTTTTATTTTTTACAAAATCCCATTGACAGAATATCGATTAAATTACTATTACATTATAATTCACAAAAAAAAAACGAAAAATTACGATTTTTTTAGATTTCTCCGTATAGAATTCGGTGAAAAGCTAAATTGTGTACTCACTTTAGTTTTTTATATTCTATGAACCACTTTTCAAAAGATAGTAAAGGTGGTTTGCTGTTTTAAAAGCCAAAAAAACTACAGCTTGACCTAATGTACCATTATAAAAAATAAAATGTTTTATCTTTTATTTATAATTTTCCTACATTTTTTTTTAATCTTTTGGGTCAACAATTTGGTTCTCTTGGTAATACTAGAAATAGTTTAAAGATAATTTATGCCACATTTGGATTATCTAATATCAGTTTTAGGTCAACATTCTAACAATATTAATGAGACGTTTTTATCAAAATATGATAGAAACTCTTTCAAAATTATTGTAATCAAAAAATAATTAATTATATCAGCAAATACGAGTATATACATACACTTTCTATATTTAACTCGACACATTTATCTCCTTTGTTTACATTTTACGTGAATATTTTGGTAGCGTCATTTTCCGTGTCTATAACAGAATTTTAAACGTTCCGATTATTATTGATTGTATCTAAAAATATCCTTAAAATTTCGAAGAATAATAAATAAATTAGGAATTTTCTCACAAGATTACTACATTTATTTAAAATTTTAAACATTTGGTTATGAATATAGAAAAGAACAATTTGATTATTCAGCCTTATTATAAAAATGCAAAGAAATCAAGGAGAGTGATAAAAATAACTCAAGAAAAAAAAAATAGTTACCAGAGGTTGCTGATAATAATTTTTGAAACTTAGTACTCTTACTAGTAGAACAAATATTTATTGTCTGATACAGCTTATAACCATGCGGTCCATATGTATGGAATAAATTCATTTTTAGCGTTATTATGTACTATGTGAAAAAAAGCTGAAACAGGTCGATTTTTATTTTTAAATTGACAATATAGAGTATAAAAATATTATCCCCCTCCAGCACCCCCTTTCAATTACAAGCACGCTCTCGAAAATTTTAAATAATAAAAGGGATCGTGCGACACCTTGTTAGAAAGGGATTTTAGTCCTGTGTTCAGCAATATAAATAATTTTGAGTTTGTGCAATCATAACTGAGAAAATGGATTTTTACAATAATTAAATTAAATGTTTAACTTGACCACCATTATTCACTTATTGACAATAACCGAGGCCATTTTTTTTATTCTCGTACATTTTGTATGACCTTGGGGGTTAGTTTGTTAATTTCTTCCGTTATCCTATCTTTTAAATCAGAAATATTGCCTGGTTTATTAAAATATACTTAAAAAATAATCAGGTATTTTCGTATCTGCTCTGCTAAACATTAGGGAAAAAACTTTAAAGATAATAAAATATTAGTCAAAAAGCCAAATAAACAAATGACATGAATCTAGTAGGCTACTGTCATTTAGGTATTTAAAGTTACTAAAAGACGTCAGTATAATATTTGTGTGCGTATTAAATTTAATTTTAGCTCATTTTGTCCGAGACTCAAAGAATAGAGATTTTAATTATGATTGGTTGTGGTAATAAAAGAAGAACTCAAAAGGAGGTAGAAATACACTGGTGAACAAGTTTCTATATACTGGACATATAAAAGAAGTTTTGTTATACTGGACATGTAAAAATATTGAAAAACCAGGTAGAAATGATAAATTTACTGATGAAAAAAGGTTTGATTTACTTCTAGAGATTGAGGAAAATCCGCATAAGACAACTCGAGAACTTGCCGCCGTCAATGATGTAAGTTAATCATCTATTTTGAGAGTTTTGCATAAAGAAAAATACCACCCTTACAAAGTTCAGTTGGTTCAGGAGTTAAATGAAGATGATCCTAATAGAAGGCCAGAATTCTGTGAAATGATGATGGATAGAATGAACGCAGATTTGCAGTTCGTAAACAAAATAGTTTTTTTTTCTGATGAAGCGACGTTTCATTTAAACGGAACGGTTAACAAACGGAACTGTAGATATTGGAGTAGAGAAAATCCTCACTGGCTGTGTGAGACTCACACGCAATATCCTAAAAAAGTTAACGTTTGGGCTGGTATTATTACCAATAAAATTATTGGTCCTTATTTTTTTGAGGCACAGTTTATGGTAAGATTTACGTAGATTTTTTGATTAACTTTTTAGTGCCTACATTACGAAGATTTTTTCCTGATGTATCATCTAAATGAGATAGATCGATCTATTTAATACCAACAAGAGGAAGCTTCACCGCATTTTGCAGATATAGCTAGAAATTATTTAAACGAGGTTTTTCCCAATAGGTGGATTGGAAGACGTGGAACGATCGAATGGCCGGCTAGATCCCCCGATTTGACTCCTCTCGATTACTTCTTATCGGGTTATTTAAAATCTAAAGTATATTTTAATAGACCAAATAGTATTGCTGATTTAAAAGTTAGGATAACGAAAGAAATTAACAAAATAACCCCGAGGTTGTACAAAATGTTATACGAGAATTCCAAAATCGCCTTGATTATTGTCAAGAAGTGAATGGTAGTTATTTTGAACATTTAATTTAATTATAAAGTACATTCTAAATATTATGTGGCATTATTATCTTCATTTACCCTAAAGTTTTGTGATAGAGACATTATCAAAATTTTACATCTTAAAAATTAATTCCTAAAATCGACCTGTTTCAGGTTTTTTCACATAGTACATAATATCGCTAAAAATGAATTTATTCCATACATTTGGACCGCATTGGAATAATCGTTTCTTCAGCTTTTCTCAAATTTTCTTAATTTAAAATCTACCATAAGAAAAGTATGCTCTAAAGAAAGAACAGTACTTAAATGAAATAAAATATGAATGAAAAAAAGGAAATACCTATCTATTGTGAACCGTTTTTTAGGTATAATGGTTTTTATATGAAAATTACACTTTTCTACCATGTATAAAAAGTTAAATAATGTCCTCTAATGTAATTTGAATAAAAGTTTAAATTCCTTATGAACTTATCCTGATACAGCATTATTGTTTACAGTGTAAAGTTGCCTTTTTATTATACAGGGTTCTGTCAAAATTGACATAAAAGCGGCATCGGCATCCTAAATTTTGTCTAATTCCTTTTTTTCTTTTTTCAAATGGGACACCCTGGATGTGATTCATTATTTTAGAAAAATATGTTTTTCACTATCGATCTATATTAGTATTCCCTATACCTATCTCTTGCAGTTTTCAAATAAATTAACTTTATACATTTTTGTCACAAAAACAATTTTTTTTTCGTAGACTACGTTGTGTTAATTTACAACTTTCATATTGTGAGTTAAACATTGAATAATTAAAAAGATGCTATCAAAGAAAATAGGCACTAGCGTATTAATTTAATAAATGTTTAAAATGTTACCCATCAACATCCAATCATTTATGAACTCTTAATCAGATTTTCATTAGTAGCTCTTGATATTGATTCTTTATCTATTTCGTTAAGAACTTGAAAGACTTTATTTATTATAGCTAGATTATCAGAGAAACTGATCTTTATTAGCTATCCGTCTATCGCTAACTATTTCATCAAGCGATGTGCCGACTCCTCGAATATTGTGAGCCGGTGCTTCATCTTGTTGAAACCAAGCCTCGTTAGCTTTATTTTTATGTAAAACGTGCAGTGCTGGTACAATTACTTCCCGTAAAATGTTGCAGTAAGGCACTCCATTTAAATTTTCGTCAAAAATCATGAGAGCTACTATCTTTTATTTCTTACAGCACAAAAAACATTGAACGAAAAGAATGCTTGAAATTTACTATTCCACGTGAGCTGAGGAATTTCGTCACTCCAGAAGTGACTGCTATAGCGGTTCAACATACCATTTTTTGTAAACTTCGATTCATCACACCAAATAATTATTGTTAGTAATAAAATTGTTCACATTACCGTAAGAATGAATTTGGATTAGCTGCAAAATATCCCAGGGTATCTATGTGTAAGTTCTGGATACTATTCTGTTACACTCAGCGTAAAATATAATTAAATTAAAAAAATCATCATATTCGCTCATCGGGAAGAAAAGTGTTACAAGTCAAAAAACATCATTTTTCAGGAGAGACAAAAATAGATTTTTTCAATCTTAATTTAGCTGTCAGTTTTAAACGATAATTGCTAAAATTTTCAAATCAAAAACGAAGAATGTGGGTAAGTGAATGTTTCTAATTGTGTAAGAAGCAAAATAAAAAAAATGATATCTGATTTACCAAAGAAAACAAGATTTTCAAGGGCATTTCGTCAATGACTGAAGATGCTCTAGGAAGCGAAAGTACTTGGGCAAGATTTAATTAATAAACTGTGCTCGATATCTGTCTTTCATTTTATCAAAGTTTATTCAAGCATTCGAGAGTTAGATTATAAAAGTTCACTTTGGAAACATAATAGAAGGATGAGGCTTCTCCAGACGGGCATGGTAAAACCGCCTGAAGATCATAGACTGCAACCGTGTTTTTAGAACTTTTATCGTTTTCTTTTTCTTTACGAGATAAATCTGTTTCTGCACGATGCACGTCATACTTGATCTGTAGACCCTTTTTCTCCTCTTCCGTAGCGTTATTATAACCAACACATACTTCGCACTGGTCTTTCTTTGGGACCAAGAAAGACAGATTAAATTCTTCGTTAAAAATACGAGCGTACAACATGTAGTTTCCAAACGGTTGATTTTTCTCTTCACAAGTTTTAATATAATCCCTGTGTAGCTCTGCAATTGTTTTATCTCTTTCTATATATTGTTTTTCAGTTTTGGCACGGCAATAGTGGCTTTCTACTCTGGGTATTGATTTAATGTGTTATCTGAAATCATTTTTTATGTTTTCGTCGACTGTAAACAGATCTTGTTTTTGAAGGATAGTTCTTAGTGGCTTATCTGTAATAGAAAAATTTATAACAGATTTAAAAAATAATTTACATACACGACTCCTTAACCCGTTTACTTCAAAGAAAAATGCATTGTTGGGGCGCCTATGACTATTCTCTCGAGCGTACCTGTACTTAGGGTGTACGAAAGTTATACAAGTCGATGGAAATTGTCTTTGCCTCTCTACGTTACCGAGTCATTAAACAAATCAGGAATAATGGATAAATTTAAAACGGTATTTTAGTTTTTTAATCAACTTATAAGTAGGTATTTGATTCTGTTCATCACTAATTATTAAAATGTTTAATTATTTACAAAAAAAGTAGATGAATATACGAGAAAAAAGTCATTTTTCTAAATATTTCAACAGTGACGATAAATAGTAAATATATTTTTTCAAGAACAATGTCACATGTGGAAAACAACAAAAACCTAAAATATGTTTTATCAAATACTTCATGAATAATTACATAACTCAAAATATGACTATATTTTATTAAAAATGTAATAAGAAACGTACTCACCTTTTCAAGAAAAACGACACAAATCTAAATATCTCACTTTTCCGTCAAAACGCCGAAAAATACTAGGACACTTCTCAAAATATAACGATTTTCTTGATAAAAATCGATACGTTCATTTCGAACGTCAGAGCCCAACTGAAAAGTGTCATTCTTCCGGAATAATAAAAATATTCATTTTACCACCAAAGAAATAATGACACTACCGCCATTTAACAAGATAACTGGAATTATGCATTTTTTGAATTGTGTCACTTTTCTTCCGGATGAGCTAATGTATATCCTAAATGAGCCACTATTATTTTTTTAAGAAAGTTAGGCGAATTATTATTATAACTGTCACCCAATGGCATACAACAATGTTACTATTAAACATTAACAATAACATATTTTTGTCAGAATATTCCACAGGATACTTGATAAATAATTTTTTTATATTAATAGGTTAGGTATAGAGAATACTAAGACAGATCGATAGCGAAAAACATATTGTTCTAAAATAATGAATCACATAAAGGGTGTACCATTTGAAAAAAAGGAATTGGGAGAAAATTTAGGATGCCGGTTTTATCGATAGAAAAGTGTAATTTTCATATAAAAACCATTATAACTCAAAAACGGTTTACAATAGGTATAGGGAAGTATTACCAAAAATGTTCAGAATAACGTGAATATTTCTAAAATTAAAAAATATAGAGGGTGTCCCATGAAAGAAAAAGAAGTAATAAGAAATTTCCGGTATAACGCAAAGTAGCAAATAGATAAAAATATTTTCATTAAATAGGTCTCTTCAAAACTCCTAATTTTTCTATTACTCAAAACATATAGGTATTGGGCAAACACACCAAAATCTGCATAGAAGGGTTGTCGCACACAAACACAGTGTACAATATACATTGTTGTATATATTTATATATAGAGCTACCTTCACCTAAATTTTTATGCAATTTTTATATTGTCAGGAAAAAGTACTATCAGTTTACAAATGATAAAAATGTGATTTTCGAAAAATTAGCTGTTTTTAAAAGGCTGTATCTTCGAATCTGACTGAAGTCAAAAGTTTTACTTTTAAATCGTATTATGTCTGTCATAAAATGTTTTTTTAGTCAATATTACTTCTTGAAAAAGGCATGGATTTCCTGCCGAAACGTCGAAAAAATATATGAAAATGTCTTAGTATCAAATCAAATTTTTTTATGAACCTAAGCCCAAGAAAATCCACTAAAATATATATATATATATATATATATATATATATATATATATATATATATATATATATATATATATATATATATATATATATATATATATATATATACGAGGCATGTTTTTTAAGTAAGTACCGTTTTGCGATTCCGCCGCCGCAGCGCTACGGTCGGCGTTCCGCGCATGAGCGCTGGTTACCTACATCTCTTATCTACGCACTGACGCCATTACAGTCTGATTCTTCATTGTACACTTGTTTACTCCAGTGTTTAAGATGCCTCCAACAATCGTGAGTCACGCTGATTGTGAAGTACGGGCTGTTATACGATTTCTTAGTGCTAAAGGCGTAAAACCGATCGATATTCATCGTGAGATCGTTGAAGTTTACGGACAAAACATGAGTGATGGAATGGTAAGGAAATGGGTGAGAGCATTTAAAGATGGCCGCACAAATGTGCATGATGAAGAACGGAGTGGGCGTCCTTCGGTCGTTATTGAAAATTTGGTGCAGAAAGTGGACAAAAAGGTGAGAGAAAACAGACGCTTTACAATTTCATCATTGTCCGACTGCTTTCCTCAGTATTCTTGTAGTGTTTTGTATCGCATTGTTACCGAGGACTTGAATTACCGGAAATTGTGTTCACGTTGGGTTCCAAAAATGTTGACGAATTTGCACAAAACCCAACGTTTAGGTAGTGCATTGACTTTCCTTGAGCGGTACCACAGTGAAGGTGAAGATTTTTTAGACCAAATTGTTACTGGTGACGAAACGTGGGTGGCCTACGTCACACCAGAATCGAAACAACAATCCATGGAATGGCTACATTCATCATCACCCAAAAGAGTGAAGTTTAAGCAAACAATTTCTGCCCGGAAAATCATGTGCACAGTTTTTTGGGACAGAAAAGGAGTATTGCTAGTGGAGTTTCTGCCTCGTAATGAGACAATCAATGCAGCGTCTTATTGTGAGACATTGAAAAATCTGTGTCGTGCAATCCAGAACAAAAGACGTGGCAAGTTGAGTAAGGGTATCGTTTTGCTGCATGACAATGCCCGTCCACATGTGGCTAATCAGACCAAAGATCTCATCAAATCATTTAAATGGGAAACTCTAGATCATCCTCCGTACAGCCCTGATCTGGCGCCCAGCGACTACTATTTGTTTCAGCACTTAAAAGAAACACCTGGGCGGTCAGCGTCTTCAAGACGATAATGAAGTCAAAACATTTGTGATGCA
The DNA here is from genome assembly GCF_040954645.1 of Diabrotica undecimpunctata. Taxonomy (NCBI): domain Eukaryota; kingdom Metazoa; phylum Arthropoda; class Insecta; order Coleoptera; family Chrysomelidae; genus Diabrotica; species Diabrotica undecimpunctata. The sequence goes on from NC_092812.1 coordinate 19,299,559, forward strand.
GTGGTTAACAAGTCAGGCGGCAGAATTTTATCAGGAGGGTATTCAAAAACTGGTGCCACGTTATGACAAGTGCCTCAATATTCACGGAAATTATGTAGAAAAGTAGATTAAGGTACAGGCTTTCATGTAAAAATAAAATTATTGCCATATCTTTCCACGTCTTTTTTTAATTCCAAAACGGTACTTACTTAAAAAACACGCGTCGTATATATATATATATATATATATATATATATATATATATATATATATATATATATATATATATATATATATATATAAGCAATGCGACCAATTTGTGGCATTAGAGTTAAAAGGCCCTGATGGTTTCCAGGGCAACAACTAACAATAACCACAGAGGAAGCTACAACTACCTGAGGAAAGGAATGCCAAACGTTAAAACAAATAGAAAAGGTTAATGTGAGTGAATAATAAAAGTAAAATGCAATGCCATGTCTCGCAGAACAGGAAAACAAAATAGTATATCGATGGAAGACAACCGTATATACGTATTTCTGACTATTGGTCGTCTTGAGTACGGTGCAGCCAAGTTAGAAAAGGAGCATGTTAAAGATAGTGGAAACACTCCTGACCATGGAGCTGCGCGAAGGCGGAGTCAAAATTCACGTAAAGGCAGAAAGGTTCTATTGTAAACCAAATTTCGTCTACTGCGCCGTGTCAGGAGTGTTTGCACTATCTCTAACTTGGGTAAGGATCAGTACATGAGCAATGCGACCAAATTGTGGCATTAGAGTTAAAAGACCCTGATGGTTTCCAGGGCAACAACTAACAATATCCACATAGAAAGCTACAGCTACTTGAGGAAAGGAATTCCAAACGTTAAAACGTTTATAACAAATAGAAAAGGTTAATGCGAGTGAATAATAAAATTAAAATGTAATGGCATGTCTCGCATACCCCTGCGAAACTTCTAACATTGTGATGGAAATATATACAAAAAAAGGAAATATATTCATTTATAATAGTATCTTCTATCATCAGCAATAATTACATTTATCATAAAATGGAGTTGAAATGTGCAATTCGAGATATGTATTACAAAGTGCTTTCTCAGGAGATACATACATTTCATATCTCTAATGACCCATATGTGCCAGCATTCTGTTACTAATAATGTACCAGATTATCTCTAATTGAAAATTATTCGCTTCATTCACTTAACAATTTGTACCAAGGTTGTGGAATTCGATATAAAGTCCATTTTTTAGTGCCGTTCGTAATAATTATACATAAATTGTCCGTTTTAGTTTTGTTTTTATGTTTACTGTCTGACATTGACGTTACAGAATTATTTTTTAGGTGGGTATTTCTTATATTTTCTATATAATGTACTATATACAGTGATGAGTGTCTTACCACCCGGCTTTTTAACGTAAGAGATAAAAAACACAGTTACCTTGTGAAATAAAAAGAGATGAAACTCGCAGAGGTGAGAAATAATCGGAGAAACCTATAATTTATATTACATTACATTACCACTATCGATAGTCTCACACCTTTAGACGATAGCTTCGAGCTAAATCACCTCGGTCATAATTATTATGAGTAACGTCGTATGTGTGACGTATTTCCATTTTTTAATTTCGCATAAAGTAAAAACTGATTGACCACAATAAAGCAAAAATGTGAATAAAATAATTTAATTAATAGTGATTATTTAATCTAAAGTTTTAAATTATTAACCAAGAATAATTTCTACTATGATTTGAGGAGTTTCATACACTCTTGTCACGGAATAATTATAAATCCTTCGTGGATTAGTGGTAAGAATTCGACATTGCGACACAGACATCGCAGACGATTAGAGTTCAAAACCCACATGTGGTTTTCTTTTTTTTTTTTTAATAATTTGAAATTATGCAAAGATCGTTTTGCTTTGAATCACTAAACATTTATGTCAGTCGTTACTAGTATTAGAAGTGTTTAAAACAAAAAGTTAAAACAAAAAATCTTATTGAAAAAACAGTATCGTCGTACTTTCGAAAATAAAGTAAAAATTCTTCAAAATTAAAAGAATTTTTAAAGAATGTTTAAATAAGTGAAAATTCTACAAAAATAAAAAATATTGTAAATAAACGTATTTACAATATGTTCAAATAAGCCTTCATTAGCAGCAGAACAATAACCCAAATTGTCACTAAAGAATTATAAAAGTCTGATGGATCAGAGTTCAAGGCACGATGTTCTCATCGTTATATCTCTCATATAGTTTGGACTTGATATATCCCCACATAAAAAAATCACAAAGTGCAAGATCAGGTGATCTTGCAGGCCAAAAATATCTCCGTGGCCACTAATCAATCGATTAGGAAAAGTCGCACTGAGATATTCACTGACGATGTGAGAATTATGTGCAGGACAACCATCGTGTTGAAACCATATGGAATCGAAAGGTATTGGTAAATTACGAAGGGCTGGAACAATTTCATTTTGCAGAAGTTCCAAGTATTTCCGCCCAGTCAACATACCGTCTATAAAAAATGGACCAATGACATGATTCCCTATTATGCCTCCTCAAACATTTACTTTTCGAAGACGCTGGGTACGAGCGACATAAATCTGACGAGGATTTCCTCAAGACCAATACCTAGCATTCATTGAATTGTGACGGCCATGCAATGAAAACGTACATTCATCGGTGAACAAAACGTTCTCTAAAAAATGTTCATCTTGATGTGACAGTTCCATTGCAGTTTGACAAAATTCTAAACACCTATATTGATCCCCAGGGAATTGTTCGTTTCATTTATGAAGTTTATAGGGACGGTATCGATGTCTTTTCAAAATTTCACCTACTCTAAATCTTGGAATTCCATATTGTTCTCCGAGACGAGATGTTGATTGGGTAGGATTTTGCTCAATACTTGCACAAATCAAAGTGTCCCTTAGTTCCAAATCTGGATTTACCTCCCTTCGTCTGCGAACTCCTCTTGGAGCGAACACGGATTCATAAGTAAAAAAATTACGTATAATAGACTGAATTGTTGATCTTGCTGGAGCCGGCCTATTTGGAAACATATTTACAAATTGTTGTCTAATCATGTTGTCTGATAATCCATTCACATGCCAGACAACAATTTGCACTTTTTCCTCGACCGTTAAAATCCTTTTCACGAATTGTTTTTTCAATAAAAAGTTTCTGTTTACCGTAAAAAACACTTCTCGATGTGTTATTATTTGATAACTTGAAGGCTTGATGAATTGGTTAGCTATAAAGCAGGTAGCTGTTCGCACGCATCCATTCCGATGTCGTCAATTGTTTTGAAAATCATTACCTGTACAGAGGAATTGATATTAACACTGAGAATTTAGTGATGGATTTGACATTAAACAGTCTTCAATGGATTATTTTGCATTCACAACTGAAGACTGTAAAACTGGAATTGAATTTGAAATATTTTGTATTTCTATTTTATAACATTGGAATAAGAATAAATTGTAAATAATGAGTTTTTCGAAAACTTGTTACCTAATATGTATCATATTTTCTATTATTTTTGATTGAGTAAAACAAAAATTTTACCCTTGGTGTGAATTGGACCCCAATCTTCTTAATAGACAACGTCTCTAACTGTTACCCCAATTTCACATACAATAATTGTTTTCGGACTGAACATACCTACCTTTAGTTTAGTCAAATATTTTAGTTTAGTTATTTTTATTATTAAATAAACTTAAAGATTTATAATTTAAAATCGCTACTAATTAATGTTTTTTACTATAATATATCTTAATTTATTTAATCATTTATTCTAACATCAGTCAAGTCAACCATCATTGACGAAATTCAAAGGAGACAACTGATCTGGTATGGTCATGTGAAAAGAATGGACGACGACACGTTGCCAAACCAAATTTTAAAATCGACGCCACGGGAAAGAAGGAAGAGAGGAAGGCCAAAACAATCCTGGCTGGGCGGCATTCAGAAGGCAATGTCGGCAAGAAACCTTCACCCTGGCGAATGGAATGACCGACGTAGATGGAAACTGGGAACCGGAAGGCGGAGAACGCTATAAAAAACCGGGATGATAATAATAATAATATTCTAACATCAGAAATTATTAAAATAAAATATTTTCGAGGTCATCCGTATAATTATGACTGAAGTCAAATAGACACGTCTAAGAACTAGCCTTATCTCATACTATCTCACAACTTAATCTGTCTTCTATCCTTTCCGCTATTTTGCCGGGTGGTAAGACACTCATCACTGTATAGTAGTTACTCTATCGATAATTGTATGTAATTCATCGTAATATTTATCACTGAGTGTCAGCAATTTTTGCTTGTTTGTTAGTGTAATGTTGAATAAGTGTAATTGGTTGAAAAAATTGATAAATATTAGTTACTGCAAAATTATAATGAAGGGCCGCTTACTAGACAAAAAAATTGATATTTTTTAATTGTCGGCCAAGGTGGCTACCAGCAAAGTCGACTATCAGCTTGAATAAGACGGTAGCATTTCTATTCTTTTTAACACCTTTTTACCTTTCCCTAAACAAGATTCGTTGCAATATTACACAATTCGGGACTTAAACTTAGTAGAAGGCGATCAGCCTGAAGTAGTGGGAGTAATTTAACTAGTAGTCCGCCAAGTCTTTATTTCTTCAAAGTAATACACGGTTTAGCGTTTAAATTTGACTTTTCTGTTTTTTATTAATTTAAACATACTAAGATAGGACGTTTGAGGTGGATAGGGCATGTAATGCGGGTGGAACAAAATGACCCAGCTAGAAAAACGTTCCTTGATAAACTCATTGGTCAGAAAAGAAGAGGAAGACCAGAACAAGGTTCGATGAAGACTGGGAATACGTGCTTGACGGAGGAAGGCGATGGATAGGGACCACTGGAGAGAAATTCTTTAGGAGGCTATAATCCACAGAGGGGTTTAAAGCCAGAATGATGATGATTATGATGTTTTTTATTAATTTTAGACCATGGCAACCTATTCCAAAAGAAAGCTCCATCTTTATACCCAAAATATCCATCAAAAAGTAATTGCAGATATAAGAAACGGCGGAAAAATACTGGAAGTTTGTAGAAGGTACAATTTTCCTGGATCTACGGTACAGATCGTATTAGTATTACTAGGTAGAAAAGTGGCAGATGGGTCCTGATCCAGTTTTAACACTAGAGAAGGAGATAAGAATTGTACAGTGGTTTAACAAGTTAGCCAAATGTGGGTTTCCGCTGAAAAAGGAAGACTGGAAAAGGAAAATTGTTAAAGATGGAAATTTAAAAACCCCGTTTAGACATGGAAAACCGGGCAAACATAGTTTCAGAGATTCTTAGAAGATATCCAAAAATTACAATAAAAATACCAGAAGCCATTAATAAAGCTAGATCAATTTTATCTGAACGCTCAATACTAGCCTAGTTTAGAAATCTGGAGTCCTTTTTAAGCGATGAAGGAGCTGGTGAAATATTAGCTGATTCTACATAGTAGAATGTTTACCGCAGATGAAAGCGGATTTTATCTCTGCCCAAAAAGCGGCAAAGTCCTTGGACCAAAAGTATATAAAAACTTATATGAAATTATCAGAGGAAGCACAAAAGAGAACTTAACAGTATTAGTTACGATTTATGTTACCCTCCTGTAGTAGTACTTCCCCATGCGAACTGATATATTTTTTGAATTTTTTCCCAATACATTTAATAAATGGTTGGAATAAGGGAAGCTTAAAAAACCTATACTGTTTTTGGTATATGGGCATCGTTCTCACATGTCTTCAGACTTTAGCAATTTTTGTGACCAAAATGGTATAACTTTATACGTATTTCCACTGAACGCGACGCACATACTACAACCGGCGGATGTGTCGGTGTTTAAGCCACTAAAAGTGTATTGGAAAAATGCTGTACGAAAATGAACGAGAAGCAAAATCAATTTGTGTCCAGTTTTTCATAATGCATTGCATCATTCTCAGATGCCAACAAATATTAAAAACTGTTTTAAGGCATGAGGCTTGTTTCCCTTTAACCCAGACTATATTGATTACACAAAATGTGTTTGTGATACTCCGACGGTAATTAATGGAAACAGTAAAGATCCAATAGTTCGAATTACTCAAACAGATCTTAACGGTACTCACTTTTATAAAACAAAAATGTTCTGAAGAAGGCATAAATATTACGCCCATTGTTTAAATCGTTAATTCTTTACAATTGCAGACCAATAAAACAAACCTGTGATACTCTGACGATAATTAATGAAAACAGTAAAGATCCAATAGTTAAAATTAGTCAAAAAGATCTTAACAGTACTCACTTTTATAAAACAAACATGTTCTGAAGAAGGCATAAATATTACGCCCATTGTTGAAATCGTTAATTCTTTACAAGTGCAGAGTATGAAGTGACCGACGATGGTACTTTACAACCTATTAATGTTGAACAAATCAACGTCAGCAAAAATGAATGTAATTTAAAAATTCCTGAAGAAGTAAATCAATTGCTAGAAAGTGTTTTAAACCGATCATTGCCTTCCGTAAGTACAGTTTTAGAAATTTCTGAAGACACTCTGCCATCGTTTTCGAATTGCACTGACAATAAATCTACGAATAATAATTCTACGTAAGTCCCTTAACAGTTAACAGGAGAAAAATCCTGACGTAAATATTGCTGTAACTCCGAAGAATCACCATTTACTAAGCACTTAAAATATCCTCAGCCACTTCAGAAATCTTCTAGATCTCTTCCTGAAGGATTTCCTAGTACTATATCGTCAGGGGCACGGAGGCAACATTATAATAAATAAGAAAAAGAGAAAAAAAAAGAGATTGGACAATAGGAAGCGAAAACTAAGTAATAACACGGTGTACAAAAGAAATAAAGTACCTACTAAAGAAAGTGGCAACTAAGGAGCCAGATAATGAAGGTATTGTGTATAATCATTAAGTCAAATAAAAATGTGGTGTTTGTTTAGAAAATCTCAACATTGATGCTGAAGAAGATGGCTAAAAGAACGCATCTCCAATGTGGTATCACGTAAAATGCACTAAATTCAAGGGACCTGTCTACAGTGAAGTGGTCTTCTTCTTCCTTAAGTTCCATCTTCTATCTAAGGTTGGAAATCATCATGGCTATGCGGACTCTGTTGACTGCCGCTCTAAAAGGTTCTGCACTACTGCATTCAAACCATTCCCAGAGAACAACCGAACACAGAGAACAACCGAACACAGAGAAGCGACAGTCCTTTGAAGTTACGTGGCCAAGCCTCCAATGACAGCTAACAACCAGAAAATTAATAGTCAGTGGGCATATCACACAATATAAATTCTTAAGAGCGTAGGCGCAAAATTTCGGGCCAATGTTTTTTAAATGCATTCATTTTTTTCGAATCCTGAAAAAACTAATAAGTATTTTTGAAAAATTTAAACGCAGAATGAAAGACTACATTATTACTGAGTGCCGAAAGTCCCTGAAAACTTCTATAATGTTTATTTTAATAAGTTACAGGGGTGAAAAAAAAAGAGAAAATTTAGTGTGATTTTTAATTTCAAATATCTCATTCAAAAAAACTTTTTGTTTGTTCTGAGGGACTTTCGGCCCTCGGTAATAATGTAATCTTTCATTCTGTGTTTAAATTTTTCAAAAATATTTGTTAGTTTTCTCAGGATTCGAAAAAAATCATTGTATTAAAAAGCATTGGCCCGAAATTTTGCGCCTACGCTCTTAAGCGAAACAAAGAAATTACTAAAAATCTTAAAATTACAACAGAACAAGACTTCAAAATTGCAAAAACATGGTTGCAAATAAACAAACTTACATTAAATTATGAAACAACTAAATAGGTACTCATCTACTTTTTGCTATATACAAAAGTTGTCTGCCAATTTTTAATTCGTTAAATATAAATAACAAAGATCATTGAAGGTACTGCGTCATGCGCCAATGTTTTTATTCTATTTCCTTTTACAATAACATTATCTTCAAAATGCAGTTCACAAATCCTATAATTATTATAAAGTGAATCCATTTTGAATAACAAATCTTCTCGTCTGCAAGCTTCTCTCCACACTTTGGCACTACAAATTTTTAACAGAACAAATTTTAAACAAAGAACTTTTTCTGTATTTATAAATAATACTTTATTACTTACAACTATAAGAGTATTAGTATATTCTAAGTATATTGTAAGTAATGAAATATTTAACTTTTGTCAATATCTAATTTTAATAAATTTACAGTTTTCTCCTGACTAAGTCACAAAAATGTCACTAAATATTGAGATATGCAACAAATAAAGTTTTAATATTTTTTATTTGTAATTCCCATTTAAAACTCCTAAATATTTTATGTACTTCGATCCATATATTTGATCTTTTTTATTTATATTTAACGAATTAAAAATTGGCAGACAACTTTTGTATATAGCAAAAAGTAGATGAGTACCTATTTAATTTTTTCATAATTTAATGTAAGTTTGTTTATTTGCAACCATGTTTTTGCAATTTTGAAGTCTTGTTGTGTTGTAATTTTAAGATTTTCCCAATTATCGGTCTAATTATGTTTCCAACAATTTTTAGTTTGAGCATTTTAGTAATTTCTTTATTTCGTTTAGGAGCGTAGGCGCAAAATTTCGGGCCAATGCTTTTTAACATTTTTTTGGAATCCTGAGAAAACTAACAAATATTTTTGAAAAATTTAAACACAGAATGAAAGATTACATTATTACCGAGAACCGAAAGTCCCTTAGAATAAACAAAAAGTTTTTTTGAATGAGATATTTGAAATTAAAAATCACACTAAATTTTCTCTTTTTTTTTCACACCTGTAACTTATTAAAATAAACATTATAGAAGTTTTCGGGGACTTTTGGCCCTCAGTAATAATGTGGTCTTTTCATTCTGCATTTAAATTTTTCAAAAATACTTATTAGTTTTTTCAGGATTCGAAAAAATACATTTAAAAAACATTTGCCCGAAATTTTGCGCCTACGCTCTTAAATCAAATATTCTCATGTATAAAACCCTCTATATATTTTTATTTTCTAAAAATACTATATTCGTATTGTTGTCTTCGAGCGCGCTGACACCCGGCCACCATCTGTTGATTTTTTGACCTGAGTCTTCGGAGACTTGCGTCTTTCAATAAAACTGGCACTGACACCAAATTTAATGTTTTCATTTTGAACTATCCCTTGGCAGACCAAAGTTTATTTTTTATAGCTCGGACAGACACGTCGGCGTCGGCTTACTGTTCGAAAGTCAAACCAATACTATTATGTAATAACTAATAATAATTACAAAGCAATAGTAATTACCTGTTATTATTCTTAGGAAATCTAAATAAACTTATTCCTTTTCCTGTCACAGATGAACATCCGCGAATTGCACAAATATATCCAGACATTTTAAATATAAATTAAACTTTTAACTATAAACTATAACTATAAACTTATATATTTAACTATAACCATAAACTATAACTATAACCTTTTAACTATAAACACGTTATATAAATGGTCAAATGCACTTGTTGTGTCGAGTATTTACCATAGACGCCTACGGACTATCGAAAACAACCAGAATTAAAGAATAAGCACGTGTTTTTGACAGTTAAACAACCAGAATCGGGCATGCGTATACAAAAATGGTACACGCTTTTGGACCGTTGTGTCGCTTCTATGTGTGTTCGGTTATTCTATGCCATTCCCTTAAGTTCTCTCTAACTGAAGTGGTAGAGGAAGCTTTTTAGGTGTGATGTATGTGGCAAATAAAAATTATGACAAATTGTATTTTTAAAATTGTTTTTAGTCGCTTTTTTATCGGTATGTTGTATTTATTTCATATCTTCGATGATAATTTGTTTTTGTTATCGATGGATCTTGGTGTTACTTACATTCGAGAGTAGTATGCATTTTTTTATCTACTCAAAATTATTTCTTGTTTTTTATTTTTTGTAATTAAGAGCTACCTTATACGAGCCCCTTTCCCATATCAGTTGGCCCAACGTTAGATTGATAAGAAAATTAAATTGTAGGGAACAAAAATAAAAGCGCAGCGTAAATTTTAGAAGTGTTAATGCAACGAACAACATTTTTGAATTTCGTAATTATAGAAAATATTTTATAACGTAATGAAAACTATTGATTAAACAGAATAATAATAAATTTAAAAAAAAAACGCATAGAATATGTAATATTAACAAAAAAAAAATGTGAAAGTTTACCACTGAGTTATATCCCCTTTATTTTTAATGACATCCACAATTCTTCGAGGCATAATTTTTACCAAGTTCTGACAAAATTCTAATGCAAACGAATTCCATATTTCTTGCATTTTTTCTTCAATTCGTTGACGGACCTGGCAGGATGTTTTCTCAAAGCTTTTTTCATTTCGCGCCACAAAGTCTCTTATCTGGGACAAGTCGGGACTGTTAGAAATCCATTCCAGAAGTGGTATGCCATGGTTTTCAATCCATTTTAAACTCTTTTTTGAGGTATGACAACTTCGCCCTCCTGTTGGAAGACAAAATCTTCCGTTGATGATAAACGGTGTACCATAATCGGTAACAGTGATCCTTCTAAAATATTCAAATATGTGTCCGTGTTTACAATCCCATCGATAAAATGTAACTTTTCCACACCTTTAGACGACATGCTGCCCCAGATCATGACAGATGCAAGAAATTTGACTTTTCTCTTCAGACAGTCGGGATGGAAAGCTTCATTTTTCCTGCGAATAACGCGACTATTACTGTCTCCAACACAGACTTCAAATCTGAACTCATCACTATGTTATTGAATCCCATTGCGACTGAGTCCAATCTTTATGCTCTTTTGACCATCTTAATCTATTTTTCTCTTGTTGTAATGTTAATAAAAGTGGGTTTTTCTTTTTACTTTGTAAGTAACAAATCCTAATTTGTGTGCCTCTCGGTGACATATTGATTTAGAAACGTGTCTTCCAATAACGTTTTTTACTATAATGCGTCTTAATGCCCTTCGATCTGCTTCGGTTATTTTACTTTTTCGTACATTTCTATTTGTGACGACCGAACCTGTAGTTTTGTATCTTCTGACTATATTTCTTACATTATAGCGTGACAATTGTAACATATTCGCGATTTCCGAATTGGATTTTCCAGAATTAAAAAATCTAATAATGATTGAACAAATTTTCTCATCGATAACTTTACCTCAACCCATTGTACAATCCACAAACGGCAAAAAGCTTTACAATACTACAAAATACATTTGACATTAACTGAAAATATTATTGTTTTGATGTCATTTTTCCATAGCTACCTTTGATATAACGTAATTATGGAAAAATCAACGTGACATAAGTGAATGCATAGTTTAGTGAATTTTTTTTTACTGTTGAAAATAAATAAAAAAAACCATGAGGGTAATGTTTTTAATAAATATTAATAAAATGCCATATTAATTAATATGGGAACTTATAAAAACATGCAGAGTATAATTTGTTTATGGTAATCGACTTAAACTGCAAATTCCATAGATGAGCCAACTGATATGGAAAGGGGTTCGTAGGTGAGTTTCATTAGAGATTTTCCCTAATACCACACTGTCTGAAAAGAGCCATCTTCTACTAACTTATTTCTGGACGATTATTAAAATGTACTGGTCAACTACTAACAAAATAAATATCCATTAGTACTATTAATAATATAAATTAAATTTATAATATATAGTTGCTAAAATTATTCAAGAACTTAGAAAACTATTCAATCTATTCATTAAAAAATTGTAACAGCTTATAATTATTCCACAGTGATGCGAAATCAGTGTGTAACTGCAGTGGTTATTCTATAAAAGATTTTATGTTACCGTTTATACTATTGAGCTATTTCGCAAACCTGTTAATGCATTTTATAAAAACTTTACAGTTTCTCGATATTGACCTTGTTCCTTGAAAGTGTTGTTCCATTTTCATAGACACATGTTTGATTTATTGGTTGTTTTCATACTCAAATAGAATTTGCGGATCAAAATAACCAAATACCAAATTTTATGGCTGCATGAGTTTAATAATAGCACAATGCAGCGAAATTCACAATACGGGCGATAAACTACAGATTCATATTTTAAAATCGGTACTTGTTTTGTAAATGAAGCCCCTAAATGCAAAACTTGAAGAAAACTGAGAAAACGCGAAAAGCTGCTATTTTCATTATTTCTAATTTTTCTTTTAAAATGCTACATTGTCGTATGAATATGACTCATGAAGATATTTTCCAAAAGGATAGTGATTTTTTGTGAGATTTCTTTTATCTAATTATTTTTATTTTATTTAATTATTTATGGGAGAAAACTTTTATTGAAATATTTAATAAAAGAGGAGTGGCATGAAATAAAGTCTCGAAGAAGTTTGTACACATTGAAAATTAAATAAAAAAATAAAAATCTTAGCCCCACACGTGTATCTTAAATTTGGACATCGTCTTTGTCTCTCGACCCCTGCTGGATATTACAGTGAAATTCTAGTTTCTAGTGGACCATCTATTGTCAGTTCTTCTTGCTAACTGTCCTGCCCACTCCCATTTTAAAGATTTAATTCTGTGGATTACATCATTGACCCTGGCTTTCTGTCTGATTGGTTCTATTTTTTCGATCTCTCTTTATACCTAGCATGCATCGCTCCACTGACCTTTGAGTAACTTTCGAGTTTCGCTATTAGCGCAGCCGTATGTCATGATTGTTAGTATTCACTTATAAATGCTTTTTTCTTCAGGTGGAGTGGCATTCTGGATTTGAAGATAACTGCATTTTTATCAACAGATGCCCAAGCCAGTTTCATTCTTCTGTTGATTTCTGGGAGTAAGAAGCTAGATATATGTATTAATTACCCAGGTATGCAAATTTCTGTACTGTCTCAAGTGCAATGTTGTTTATTATTATATCTTGGTCATCCACTAACTCTTTGTACATGGTTTTTGTTTTTGTCAATTCATTTTTAGACCAACTTCATTGCTAGCTCCACTAGGTCGCTTATAAGTTCTTGTAGTTCTGCAGGATTATCAGCAGTCAGAACGATGTCATCTGCAAATCTTAAATGGCCAAGGTATTCTTCATCAATAGAAAGGCCTTCGCTCTGCCAGTTCATTTTACTGAATATATTTTCTAGAGTTGCAGTGAAGAGCTTTGGCGATATTGCGTCTCCTTGTAAATTCTGGAGTGTTGTCATAAATTCTTACCTTAGCTTTTGGTTGTCTGTATATATTTGCTAAAATCTCTATGTACAGTTTATCAATGCCTTGGTTGGTCGAAGCTTCCATTACTGCCTTGGGATATATAGAATCGAAAGCCTTCTCGAAATCTATGAAGCTTAATGCTAGTGGTACTTCACCTTCGTAAGCTCTACTCATTAGTTCTCAAAGCGTATGGATTTTTTTTTTGCATAGGCATTTGCCATTCAGCCAGTCAAAACTTTTTTAAGTTCTTCCCAAAGGAAAGAAAAGAAAATAATTATCACAATGCATATTTGGTTATCAGTAAAGAAACAAACATGGTTACTCGCTTCTCGTGTAAGGACCCATCAAGACATAAAATTAAAACATAAACTAGACTGGGTCACGGATAGTAGGTTTAAAACAAATGGGATAAAACAAAGATTACTATTTTAACTGGGCTTACAAATTGAGGTTACTTTTCGAAATAAATTCTTTTAAGTAGTAGTAATTAAGCCAAAAGATGTTTTTGTATAAATGCGTTTCGAAAGAAAACAATAATTTTTTTCGAAGTAAATAAATCATTTTTCCAAAGTTTAGCTACTAGTTCTAATCAACTTTTTTCAACAATAATTTTCGATATTTTCATAAATAAAAGTATTTTACTCTTGAGTAAAATTTATATTTTTTGACACGTCTCTTTGGAGATGAGGCCGTGAAGAACCTGTGTTCCTAAAAATGATAAAAAGGTTTTCTGTGTGTTTACAACTTTCTTAGACGTACTGTATCATATTCAATGAATTATTTATTCATTTACAATATTGGCATATTATTACATTATATTATTATTGCACTATTTTTATTTGTTCAGAAACATGCCAAATTAATGAATTAATTGATTTCCAACTGTGCGAAGATAACACTGGATTCTAAAACATATATTAATATATACATAGAAGTAGAAACAAGGAACTACTTCCGAGAGAGGAACTCTTACATCAACATTGACAATTAAAATGGATACTTAGAAACCAAGGCCGCTGATTGATAAAAATGCAAAATATTGAAACTCCAACTGGCATGTGACGCGAAATAGGACACTTGTGGATTATATTTCTAACTCGAGAGAGTTTGGGGCGAAATCCTACAAATATAGAATAAATCGATTGGTTATATATGTGCCTCAACACTTTGTTGTCGGGGAAAGGTATAAAACAAAGGCCATATTGATGAAACAGCTTGCGTGTTAATATTCGTTTGAAGGCCTTTTAAAATGTAATTAATATAACATTTAAAATATATATATATATATATATATATATTTGAGTTTTGTATATATATATATATATATATATATATATATACAGGGTGTAACAAAAAGGTAGGTCATAAATTAAATCACGTATTCTGGGACCAAAAATAGTTCGATTGAACCTAACTTACCTTAGTACAAATGTACACATAAAAAAAGTTACAGTCCTTTGAAGATACAAAATGAAAATCGATTTTTTCCAATATATCAAAAATGTTAGACTTTTTTATTAAAAATGGACATGTGGCTTTCTTGTGGCAGGAATATCTTAAAAAAAAAATAACAGTGAAATTTGTACACTCCATAAAAATTTTGTGGGGATTTTGTTCCCTTAAACCCCCTAAATGTTTCTATAGGTTCCAATTAAATTATTATTCTTGTACCATTAGTTAAACACAATGCTTTTAAAACTTTTTTGCCTCTTAATACTTTTTCGATAAGCCAGTTTTTATCGAAATAAGGCTATTTTTTTATTATGTTTTAAAAATTCTCTAGTCGGTTGTATAACACTACTTGTTGTTATGGTTACTATGTAATAAATAGTAGCATCAACAATACATTAATAAACTAAAAGATCCCGATATTGCAAATATATCTTCTTCTTCTTCTAATGGCGCTACAACCCTTTGTGAATCTTGGCCTGCTTAACAATGTTCTTCCATTCTGCCCTGTCGGATACTTTCCTTCGCCGCTGCCTGATGTTCCTGGTTTTAAGATCCCTCTCTATGTCGTCTATCCATCTTTTACGGGCCCTTCCTCTTGTTCTGTTTCCTTGGAGCTTCCATCTCTGGATTACTTTTACAGCTCGATTATCTGGAATTCTTTCTAGGTGACCAAGCCAGTTTATTTTTTGTGACTTTACAAATCTAACAATATCTGCGCTCTGCATTAGTTCATCCAGCTCGTTCTTCATTTTAATTCTCCACGAACCATCGCTGCATTGGGTGGGTCCAAATATCTACCTTAGTATTTTGCGCTCAAATATTCTCAGTTGATTTTCATCAGTGGTTGAGAGGGTCCACGTTTCACATCCATATGTGACCACTGGTCTAATTACTGTTTTGTAGATTCTAAGCTTAGACTCACGATTCAGTAACTTACTTTTCATTAAGTCTTTGTATGCATAAAAGCACTTATTACCGCTAAGAATCCGTGCTTGTATTTCTTGACTAATGTTGTTGTTGTCATTTATTATTGAGCGTAGGTAGGGAAAAGTGGAGGCATATTTGTAGGTATGGTTGTCTACCTTCAGATTCTCATGTTGATTCAATTTTGTGCATCCCATATATTTTGTTTTGCCTTCATTTATATATAGACCAAACTTAGCAGCTTCTCGTTTCAGTTCTATAACTTTTTCGCTTAATACCCTTTTGTTGCCGCTTATGGCAACATCATCCGCATATGCGCATATTTGCATTGATCTTGTACTAATACAGCCGTTTATATCCAGTTTTCTAACAACTGCTTCTAAAGTTAGATAAAAAAGTGTTGTTGATAAAACATCAACTTGTCTAACTCCATTTTCAATATCAAAGGCCTGCGTCATATCTCCATCTATTCTCACCATAGCTTTGGAACCCTCCAGAGTCATTCATATAAGTTTAACCAACTTATTGGGTATCCCTAACATAGATAGTTGCTTTAACATCTTTTGTCGATCTACTCTATCAAACGCCTGTTTGAAATTGATATACAAGTTGTAAATAGGTATGTTATATTCAACACATTTTTCATGTATACCTCTTAACATATGTATTTGGTCTATAGTTGACCTCTTTGGTCTGAAGCCACATTGGTATTCACTAATCATCCGAAAACGATTCCAGGCGGCTGTATATAATTCCTGATAATATTTTGTAGACGACATTTAAAATTGTTATGCCCCTATAATTTTTGCAGAGTCGTTTGTCTCCCCCTTTGTACATAGGAAGTATGATTCCTACTTTCCAATCTTCTGGGATGGCTTCTAGTGTCCATATGCGGTCGATTAGTTTATGGATATGCCTCCATAGCGCATGTCCACCATTCTTTATCAGTTCTGCAGTTATTCCATCTATACCAGGTGCTTTGTTATTTTTTAGATGTTTTTTGACGTTTATCGTTTCTTCCAATGTTGGTTGCTCAACTACTTGTTCCGCTTGTGGTGAATTATTTCTTCATCTTCGTTTTGTTCTTTTTCTGGGTTTAACAGCTCTTGAAAATGCTCCTTCCACCTTTTCATTATTTCCTCTTTCTTGGTGATAATTGCCCCATTTTTGTCCTTGCAAACTGTTGTTTCCTTGGGTGTATTGCTTGGTTTCCTTGTAAAATTTTCTAGTCTCTCTTCTGTTATTATAATCTGTAATTTGTTGTATTTTTCTTCATATGCCCTTCTATTCAATCGGGAATCCCTTTATAGACATTTATGTCTAGCTATATTTTTGCTATTTATTACTTGTTGGCAATCTTGGTCAAACCATTCCTCGTTTCTTTTGCTTGAGGTTTCACCTAATGTTTCCTTTGCCATATTTGTAATTGTCGTTTGGATGACATTCCATTCTTCTTCTATGTTGTTTTGTTCTCTTCTTTCATTTAATATTACTTTTATTTTCTTCTGGTACTCATTCTTCTTTTTAGGATTTTTAAACATATATGTGTTCCATTTTCTTTGTTTGGCGCCTTTCTCGTTACTTACCATTGATATTCTTTGTTTTATCTTCGATATAATCAAGAAATGAAATAGTCCGAATCGCAATTTGCGCCTTTATAAGTTCTAACATCCGCTACGGAGGTTGCCCACTGCTTAGATATTAATATAATGTGATCAATTTGATTAAATTTATTAGTGCCAGGTATCATCCAGGTTCCTTTATGAATATTTTTATGAGGGAAACACGTACTAACAACTCTTAGTTTGTTTGCCGTTACCAACTGTGCCACTCTTATAGCGTTTTTGCTGGTAATATCATGTAAACTATGGTTACCAATGATTCTGCATATACATATATGCAAAAGGTGTGTACCTTTTAGAACCTTCAAATATCTGTATAAGATTTTTTTCAGCTATTTTTCTTCCTTAAGACTCGAACTGTATGCATGCGTGAATTCAAGAAAATTTCGACTTTTTTATCTTGTGTTATGTATTGTTTCATCAGGTTTAAAGTGTAAACAGTAAATATGCAAGTTTTTATCATTAACAAATAATAATAAATACGACAAAATGTTATAAAATAGTGGTCATCATGTGTTTTATAAATAAATGTACAAAGGCCATTTTTATCACGTAAGGAACAGCATTAGTATTAGTAAACAATCTCGCGATACCTGTTGGTGGAAGTAAAGTCGAATCCGTCAGAAGCACGTTGTCAGATTCTCAATGTTTTCTTTGTGGTGGGTTATTTTTAGAATACACTTCCTGTGGAAAGACACACGTATTTATTAGTAAAGATAGAAATGATACAGACCAAATAAAATTTTAGCTACTTTGAAATATTTCAATATATCTGTATAATCTCAAATATATAGGTATATATATACAGGGTAATGCAACATGGTAATGTAAAAAATTCTTTAATTACTTTAAATAAATTTTTTTAATTTTGATAGTTTACAAGGGTTTTGGTATAATAACGGCTATTCTAGATAGAGGGTGCAATAATAGATCGCCTTATCGGGTCAATTCTGAATATCGCTAATGATTTATCACTACCGGATACCAGTCTAGCTATTAAGCTTTTCTGACTAAAAATTCTATACATGATACAGAAAACATGGAGAATTACAATGGTGCTTTTCAGCGCCACTCGACGACTGGAAGAAAAGTATAGTATGCCTGATCTATAAAAAAGGAGACAAACTCCAGTGCAAAAACTACCGTGGAATTTCTCTACTATGTACAGCATATAAAGTCCTCACGTATATTATAAACCAGCGGCTCCAACCACTAGCAGAAAATATTATTGGAGAGTATCAGACGGGCTTCCGACGGTGAAGATCAACACTGGACCAAATATTTACAGTCGAACAGATCTTGAGTAAATCATGGGAATATGACGTTGATGTTCACAACGTGTTTGTAGACTTCAAACAGGCATACGACTCAGTCAAAAGGAACAAACTCTACAATATATTGGCTGAATTGGCAATACCACACAAGCTAATTAGCCTCATTAAAGCTACAATGGATGAAACTCAGGCATGTGTACGAATACAAAACCACCGGACAGACTTTTTCAAAATTTCGCAGGGACTAAAGCAGGGAGATGGGCTGGCCCCAACTTTGTTTAACCTGGCACTGGAGTATGGGGTTAGGCAAATGCAAACTGGACGTGGAAACCTACTGACCAACAGAACGGTTCAACTTGCCGCTTATGCCGATGATATTAATATTATGAGTAGAAAATCAACAGGAGCACAGGAAACATACGCAGAGTTAAAAACGCAAACAAAAAGGCTAGCTCTGGAAATTAACACAGAAAACACAAAAATAATGATACAGACGAGAAGAAATATAGACCCACAAAACATTATACATGAAGATGACATTGAAACGGTTGGAAAGTTTACATACCTGGGAGTAGAAATATATGCCGACGGATCAGAAGATGGAGAAATACGGAAGAGAATAACGCAGGCAGACAGAGCTTATTTTGCCCTCTCCCATATATTTCGGTCTAAAAATGTCCATTGAAAAACAAAGATGAGAATCTATAAAACCTTAATTCGACCAATAGCATGCTATGGCAGTGAAGCATGGGTCCTGAAAGAAACATCCAAAAGCAAACTCGACACATTCGAGAGGAAAGTACTGAGGAGAATACTAGGACCTGTGAGGGAAAACGGAATCTTCAGAAGTCGATACAACAACGAGGTTTATCAACTTTATAAGGAAGCACCACTGTCAGACTTCATTAGAATACAAAGATTGCAATGTGCCGGACATGTGATAAGAATGGGAGAGGATAGACTGCCAAAAAGAGCACTGAATGCTAGAATGCAGGGAAAGAGACCGGTTGGAAAGCTAAGAAAGCGCTGGGAAGACACAGTAAACATGGGTGTACAAGCCCTTTTAGGAGTCCATGTATGGAGAAGATCAGCCACAGACAATCAAGGGTGGAGGCACAAAATAAAGAAGGCCAAGGGTCAGTTTGGGCTGTAGTGCCTAGAAGACGAAGATACTAGTCTAGCTACTAGGCTTTTCTGACTAAGAATTCTTTACATAATACAGAAAACATGGAGAATTACAATGGTGCTTTTCAGCGCCACTTGACGAGTCATATCGGTCAAACTATTCACATATGCCAATTAAATTTAGGGAGAATTGGATAAAAATCTCGCAACTTTTTACTGGCAAGAAGACAGACCTTCCAAATCAGAGCTTCGCAGTAGAGATAAAATTTTAGGATATCGCATAGTTGTAACAACTTACCACAAAGTTTATGGAACAATGCATGTATGTAATGGCGTCTAGAATGTTAAGATGTTAGACTGGAGTTAAAATGATGTATTTGTAATCTCCATAGAAGTAGACGGCTTATACATGAAAATATTTTCAAACCACCTGCAACTTACTGTTCTCTGAATGTAATCAATATTACAAATAATCAACCTACAGCCTGCATTGGAAATTTTAACAGCCCCACAACTTGTGGGGCTATGAGACCAATGACTAAAACAGTAAAAAACTTCTGGAATGGGCTGAAGGAAATAATATCCACCTCTTCTAACTCACTTTCTTTTCGAGAAGGTGAGCAAAGGCTATAACCGCGTTCTCTGCTGGGCGTAGAATAACCCACAGCTACGACTACTTTTAGCTTCTCGAACTTTCTATCTGACTTCCCTTATAGCCAGCACCTTCCTGTTATAGTTGAGATAGGCATAAAAATTCCCATCTTTGAATCTACTCTAAGACTACGTTGCAATTTTAGTAAACGTAACTGGTCGAATACAAATTATTACCACTGATTTGTAGGTATCGTCCTCTTTAGAGCTAAAAAAATATGACACCTGCAATTTCATACAGGAGTCAATCCCGGACTGGACGGAGAAGAGTCAACAATACAGTGAAGATACCAAGAGACGGATGATATAATTTACTTAAATATCTAGACATTAGAGTTACCACACTAAATAAATGAAAGTCATTATGTAGAATATCTTCGTTTCTTCTTGTACCATTCGAAAGACATGGGGATTGCTGTATCGACTGAGCGAACCTAGCTAATAAACCAACTATTGACTAGAATAAGATATCCTACAGAAATGTTGATATATCCATACCCCACCTAATAAAACCCTTACTGTGTTTACAAAAACAGCTCTTAAATAATTTAAAAGAACTATGCCATTTACTCGTATAGTTTTTCACTGTATTAAATTAGTGAAGCTCTCAACCAGACCTACTGATCTCTCTCTCCAATGGCTCTACAGCCCAAATCGAGCCTTGGTCTACTACAAATTATGCTTCCGGCTGGTCCCGCGCCGATTTTCCCCACGTCTAGCAAATTTTGCGCGTCCCTGCCACTTAATCCCCACCTTTTCCGTGGCCTTTCTTTTGATCTTGCACCCTGCATTTTGCTATCTAGGGCTCTTTTTGGCAATCTTTCGGTCTTCATTCTCACTAAATGACCAGTCCATCGAAGTCTCTGGCGTTTAACGAATTCTGAGATCAGTGCCTCTTTGAACAGTTGGTAGAGTTCATGGTTGTACCTGGATTTCCATACTCCGTTTTCGTTAATAGGTTCAAATCTCTTCCTTAGGACTTTTGTTTCTGACCAATATGCGAGATATGGCTGATGACATAAGACACAGAACAAAAGACCTACTGATCTACGCCGGCGCAAAAACATGACAGTGGTTCAAGAAATTGTTAAGCGGTATTATGCTGAAAACGTCTGTACTGACTTTTGTTTCTGACCAATATGCGAGATATGGCTGATGACATAAGACACAGAACAAAAGACCTACTGATCTACGCCGGCGCAAAAACATGACAGTGGTTCAAGAAATTGTTAAGCGGTATTATGCTGAAAACGTCTGTACTATCTCCCGAATCTTCGTCTTCTTCTTCGGCTTTTTCCCATTATGAGTTCGTCGTTTTCGTCTCGCACAGTACTCTATTCTCCCAGTCACCTTCTCTGAGCTCTCTAGCTATCATAGCATGTCCTAAGTTTATTTTCCATCTTGTAGCAGGTCTTTCGCTCCGTTTTCTTCTCGGCAGGTCCCAGTCCATTTAATTTTTTTTAATGTTTTATATTTTATAATTTTTTTTTAATTTTGTTAAATTTTCTATAATTTTGTATATTTTTTTATAATTTTATTTATTTTGTATAGTTTTATTTAATTTTATATTATTTTATTTAATGGTAATTATTTTGATTTATTTTTATTTCATTTTTATAATTTTTTACAATTTGTTTATATTTTTTATCATTTTCTATAATTTTTGATATTTTTTTATACTTTTATTTAATTTTATGTAATTGTAGTTAATTTGATTTAACTTTATTTAAATATATTTAATTGTATTTAATTTTATTTAATTTTTTAAAAAAATTTTATAATTGTTTGGGAAAGTATTTAGTCTTTATTTTCATATTTTACATTTAATATTTTTCTTTTTACTGTACTATAATATGATCTAATTTCATGGTATATTTCAAACTAGTTATTTGCTTTAAAAGATATTATTTCCTGTTATTCAGTAAAATCTCATTGTGAAACTTGCTTAAACACATTTAGTATGTTTTTAAGTTCAAAGAATTTGACTTCTTTTGCTGTTTTGGAAATAATTATGTCGTCAGCACACAAACCGCTGGAAAGTATCATATTTCATTGACCATTAAGTTAGATTATCGCCATTCAAAAGCACCATACAATAGCGCTGATTTATGGGTGAGCACTTACCATAGTCCCATAGACTACCTAAGAACGGCCAGAGGTTTTTTTCTGACCATCTCAAGAAACACTTCCTATTGATACAGCATACCGAAAGCATAATCTTCTATAATTTTATTTAATGTTTATAATTATTTTATTTTATTTGATTTATATTTTTATTTTTAACAATTTTTATTAATTTTTTATAATTTTTGATAGTTTTTTATAATTTTATTTAATTTTGTTTAATTTATCTTATTTTATTTAATACAAATGTTTTAAAATTCAAATTAGCCAATCAAAATTAAAAAGTCTTTCTCCAGTTGTTATAAAAAAATATTATATAAAAGTGTATATATGAATATATATGTATATAAATGTATATTACGGTATACTGCAAGGTTATTACACCCGTCTCGAGTGACGCTAAATAGAATTTCGCGCCAGTGTAAAATATCATACCGAGCGATAAAAATAATTCACTTAAAAATCATTTTATATTGAAAGGATATAGAGGGAATAGGGGGATATTCCTTCCAAAGAACGTCAGTGGAACTCACTAAATTCGACCGACCAATATAGCTTTTAAACGACATTTACGTCGTGCCAACGATCAAACACAATTTTGTTAAAAGCGCCAAATTTAAATAATCGTAAGTTTTCTGTAATTTTTCAACTTTTTGCGCAATTTTCTTTCCGTAAGAGCATAGAGCATAATAGGGATTCCTTATATATATATATATATATATATATATATATATATATATATATATATATATATATATTTAGAAATTAAGGATCACTCGGAAGAGTGGTGGGTTTTTTCGGTCAAAAGGTGGAGAAAAAAGACAAAGATGATGGCTACTTCATCTATTTATTGAAGACGTTTCGCTTTCTTAATCAGAAAGCATCATCAGTTCATCTAAAAAGAACAATATGAAAAAACCACACAAGCATGGAACAGTTGTTACATGTGTTACCGTATATATATATATATATATATATATATATATATATATATATATATATATATATATATATATATATATTTAGGTATCGATAGATTTGATAAAATTGCTTCAGTTAAAGTAATAATAAATAAATAAAACCAAATTTGTACCTGAAATGTTCTGGTAGACACTGCTTTTAGGAGTGGCGATTAAACATGAATTCAACGTTTCTATCCCCTCTGCGAGGGTTTTTACCCCATCACTCTAGTAATCATTCATTGCGTCAGGGGTCATATGGCATTCCCTCGAAAAGTCGAAGCATAGAAATTCTAAAGGGCAACGAACTTAAAAAAATGGATTGTTTTGTTTTTAAGTAAAATTAATTGTATGGAAATAATATTCGAATAATTTATAAATTCTTCTACACAAAGCGTTGGGTAAAGTCTGTCTGGAAATATAATATTCTTACTTATCGCTTTGTAGAGTTTTTCTTCAGAAGTAAGTTGTGTATAACACGTCAATTCTTAGGTGTACTATTTCAGATACAAGTAATTTGGTAAGATATTGAGGAAGTAATGTTTTTCTAATTTTTATTTAAATCATTTAATTGCTTACCTTGTTATACTGAAATTCACATTCAGATGGCAACCTTACAGAGATAGGCCTGTCCTTTGTTTATGTCAGAAATAACTACAATGTTGTTGTTTGGAAAAGTATGTAGTATTTATTTTCATATTTTTGTATCATACTTACCAACTCATTCTGTACGTCTTTCGCGTTAATTTAAACATATTTCTTTTGATTTCTTTTGTTATTTATCTGTTGCTTACCTTTCGTTATCGATATTTTCACTTGTTTGTTTAAAACCGTTCGCTTCTTTAAATCTAGATCTTCTCTTCATGTTGGTTTGTTAATTTATGTTTGCTTTCCACAAACCACACACCTTCATTATTATTCGTAGCCAGGGTAGATTCTCATACATCTCACAACCTCGTTTCAGTCGAATTTATTGTCTTCTTCTGCTCACTCTCGGTAATCGCTGTCTTATTTCAATATTTCAATAAAATCTCCGTTACAAGTCTCTCGTCAGTGCCACAAAGCACCCTAAGGTAACTAATCAAGGTGTTAAATGTGTGTTGTGTTCTGGTTCTCACTATTCATATAAATGTTCGTATTTTTTTTTTGTGACTAAACGGCTTCAAGAACGTTTCTCTTTGGTTAATCCACATAATTCTTGTGTACGCTTCTTCTTAATAAATATAATAAATATAAATAAATCTTCTGATTTCACCTCATTCGGGGCGACGAATGAACGGTTTGCGAATCACGGCCTCGCGTTTTTCTTAGTTTGGTAACCAACCGTCAAATTTATCTTGTTCCTTTAGATAACCACTTCTTCAAATACCAACATTTCTAATATTGCTACACAACCACATTTAATGTTCTCGTCTATTTCTTTCCACATAGTTGATACATATAAAATGTTTTCGCATCTTTCTTAGAATTCGTATCCTGCTAGATACAGGCTCCACAGCCAATTTTATTTCAGTGATCTACCAAATCACGCATTTTAGTAATCAGATCCTATAGACATACTCATAGGTGTCGAATTGGTTCTTCGTTTCGTAAATTCTGGTCAAAATTCTTGGCGAACCAAATCACCCTGTGGCCTTAGAAACCATCTTCAAGTATGTTTTATAGGGGCGACGTTTTGTCTACGACTTATTGTTTTTTTATTTAACATTTTTCGTTACTTCTATGTATACAAACATAGATCTTTTCTACAAAGGTTTTGAGAAGTCGAAAACAGTAGGCACCTGTTAGTTTTGTCCCAACACGACCAAGCTCGTGAAGGATATTTCTAAGTTGTTGATTTTCCAAAAGTTAACAGGCCGATTTTCTGTTATTCCACCGTTTTTACAACCCAATCCTCTTTATTTATTTTTTCTCTTCTCTTTTCGATACTTATTCGTTATTTTCATGCATCGTCGTTTTGTATGCTACAGAATCGCTTCAGGAAACTCCCGAATCCCAAAGAGAAATATGTTGCATTCATGGAAGATTTTATTACTTCTCAACATATGATGCCGGTTCCTGAATTCGCTTTTAAATCGACTATTTCTTATTAATCTCACGCAGTTTTCAAAAAACAAATTTTTATTTCGCCTCTTTTCTCCAAAATTTGTACTAGCTTCGACGCCAATCTGTATGACTAACACCGTTGCTCAAAGATTGATAGGCACTAAGTCGAAGACTCAGAATAACTAAGACTAACTGACACGAAGTAAGACAGACTAAGATCGCTTGTTACATTGGTTTTTATACTCTTTGTATGGAAATGTACCATATTCTAGGAGTCCCGGTGATGTATTGTTGGAGTTTTCTCCTAAGTCTCGTCGTTTTGGGTCCCTTCTTGGATTCACACAGCTCACATCGTTTGCACCATTCTTCCACATCTTGACGACAATTAATCCAATAATATCTCTCACGGACTCTGGCCAGAGCAGTTCTGCAATCACGTCCTTAACACATGACCTTGGAAGAACAACTTGGAGCACTGTTCTTGTTCCATATGGACTCTTCCACTTACAAGTGATGACGTTATCTCGCAGACACAAGAAGTCCCACTGAAGCCAGTAGCTCTTCACTGGTTGCCCATAACTTGCAATCTCCTGCGTCTTTTATACACTGACCAGGAGGTCTCGCCGTCAAATGTAGGAGGCTTAATTATTCCGTTGATAGTAAAACGAATTACTTTTACTTTCCTTCAACTCTCAGTTGCTTGGTCTTTCCTTTTGTCTCTTCGATTTCTCTTTTCATATCTTCTTTACGCACTTTCGAAGCCTCTATTTTTGATAATAGATTCATGAGCAACTATGTCTTCTTGACTACGATTCTCCTCAGCTTCTTGTCAACATTTTTCTTTTAATTCTTGCCGTTTTTTGTCAGCTTCTTTTTCTTCTTGACGACGTCTCTCTTCAGTTTCTTATTCTTTCTGACGACGTGTCTCCTCAGCTTCTTTTTCTTCCTGGCGACGTCTCTCTTCAGCTTTCTTTTCTTCCAGAAGACCTTTCTTATCAGCTTTTTTTTCTTCTAGACTACATTGTTCCATTACGGTATGATTATCTCGAATTTTCTCCATCTTATTCTGGTTATTTGTTTTTAACATACAAATTCTCGACAATCTCGAACTTCTTTCTTTCACTTAATTCCACTTTCTTCGGGCACCAAACCAATTGTTACGTTTTTCTTTAGAAATTAAGTAAAATAACGCCGTTTTTATACACAAACATCTGTTCTAGAGATCGCCAGCGAAGGCATGAATGCCGAAACAGCCCTTTTAACACGAGATTCTAGAAAAAGATGAAGAGAGCTTCGCTTCGTAAATTACAAGACCGTAATTACAGAAATATAATATATTAACAAATAGACCGTTCCAGTTTAATAAAATTTCATTTGGTTGGCATTTTTACAAAAAAGATGGCTATTTTGATAAAATATCATTTTGCAACTTTGATCAATAATTATGTAATAACAATTGATCGAAATTAAATTTATAAAAGCTTCAATTAAGGCTTACCTAATGCAATTTTATGGTTTTATGGTTATATATTATTAAGTAAGGTACCATAACCTTTACAATAATTTGAATCAAAAAGCGCATATTTTACCTCTTTAAAGTGTCATAAATAAATAAGAATCAAAAATTTCCTGTTGCACAGACTGGGGGAGTTGTTCCTGACACAGATTGGGCTATTATGACATCATCTGCGCTGCATCTCAATATCCTGTCATAAAATTGATTATATCTAATCAATGTTTCCTTTATTGGTCAATTCTATAAATATCGTAAAACTTAATGATTTTGAAGAATAAAAAATTAACATGATAAAAACATATCTCATTAAATAGTTAATTATGAATTAAATGCATTGTGTGTATAATTTTAATTTTTACTGTTGATATTGAAAAAACCAATAAATAAAAATAAAGTTGAAAAGTGGTTTAGTCCAAAGAATATATGCATAAATACTGCTGGACCAAAAATTGTATAATAATTGATGGATTCGACAGTTACTTGATGGAAATTCATTTTATGTAACAATAAAACACTGAAGTGAAGTAGCCAGTAAGCCAGTGAAGTAACATCAGAATTCGAAAAGATGAATCTCGATATCCTCGTCACAACAGAAACAAAAAAGAAAGGAAACGGCACGGAAAAAATAGGGGAACTAATCCATTGTTGGAGCGGAGTAGAAAAGAAAGACCGCGCAAAAGCTGGAGTTGGAATTCTACTAAAGAAGAAATGGGAAAAATCTATAGACGATTGGGAACCCATAAACGAGAGAATTGCCAAACTGAAAATCAAGATGTATGGCAGAGAAATTATAATACTAGCAACATACGGTCCAACGGAAGACAGTCCAGCCAATGAGAAAGAACGATTTATCGAACAACTTCAAGAACAAATGGATAAGAGAAAACCTAAACAAGAAATAATAATAGTGGGGGATCTAAATGGAAGAGTCGGAAGAAAAGACAATGACAGAACAGTTGGTCCATTTGGAGAAGACACAATTAACGACAACGGAGAAAGATTGGTAGAACTATGTGAAGTAAATGATTTGAAAATTATGAACGGATTTTACAAACACAAAAATATACATAAATACACATGGACTCAAGAGACAAGAAAACTAAGATCCATTATTGACTACATTATCATGAACCACAAAAGCTCCATCAAAGTGAAAGACATCAGAGTGAAAAGAGGGGCAGAGTGTGGAACAGATCACAAACTTGTGGTGGCATGGATGGAATTCCCCTATATCTGGACAAAACAAAAACATACATCGATTGTTACAACGGGAACGACAATAAACGAAAAGAGGCTCAAATTACATCTATTGCAGGAAGAATCAATAAAAGATTTATACAAAAGAAGACTAGACCAAAAACTAGAAGAATTCAGATATGACACGTTAGATGAAATGCATGAACACATAAAAACCTGCCTGATTTCAGCGGCCTTAGAAGCTCTTGGAGAAGACGACCAAAGGAACACCCATCAGAATATCAAATTAAGGGAAGACACATTGAAATGCATAAAAGAAAAGAAAAAACTACACATAAAATACCTAAACACCAAAAAACAGGAAGACTTAGACCTATATAGAGCGAAAAACAGAGAGGTAAAGAAAAGAGTAACAAATGAAAAGAACGAACGATGGGAACAAGCATGCACAGAGATAGAACGACATATCGGAGGAACGAGAAATTCAGAATCATGGCGAATATTAAAAGCACTTCAACGAAATAAGACAGAGAAAACCCAGATCGGCAAAATTAGTGAAAACGAGTGGCAAGAATACTACGTAGAACTACTTACAGAAAACCATCCCCAATTTCAGGAAGAGAATATAGAACATGCAGGAAATGGGGCATACGACCAGATAGAAATAAGCCTGGCAGAAGTTAAGAGAGCAATCAAGACATTGAAGAACAAAAAAGCCAAAGGACCCGGAGGAATACCAAACGAACTAATTAAAAACGGAACGGAAAAGTTATTCCGCATGCTACATAGAATGTTCGAAAGAGGACTAAATGGAGAAGAAATACCTGCGGAATGGACACAAGCATACATCACATCCATACATAAGAAAGGAAACAGGAAAAAATGTGAAAACTACAGAGGAATTAGTATAATATCGTCGGTAGGTAGACTTTACGGGAAAATTATTAAAGAAAAACTAGAAACTGAAATAATAGGAAAAATTGGAGAAGACCAAGCAGGGTTCACAGTAGGAAAATCATGCCTAGATCATACGTACACATTAGAACAACTGATAGAGAAGAAAATGGCAAAAGGTAGACCGGTCCATCTGGCCTTTGTTGATCTAAAGAAAGCATATGACTCAATACCTAGAGTCAAATTATGGGAAGCAATGAATGATCTCGGAATCCGACAAACACTAATAAAAGCAGTTAAAGCACTATACAAAGAAAACAAAGTAGCTATTAAATGTGGAAATAAAGCCTACAATCCATTTAAGACGACAAAAGGACTTCTACAAGGCTGTGCTACGTCCCCTACTCTGTTTAAAATATTCTTGGAAAAGACACTCAAACCATGGAGGAGAAAGTGCGAAGGAATGGGCATACCAGTAAGAGACGAATACCTATACACCTTAAGTTTTGCCGACGATCAAGTAGTCATCGCACAAGATGAAGAAGATCTCAGCTTTATGCTCAGAAAACTAGAAGAAGAATATAAAAACAACGGAATGGAAATAAACTTAGAGAAAACCGAATACCTAACAACAGAAAACAAGGATATGAGAAACCTAGAGATAGACGAGGGAAGACAAATAAATGGAACAGATAAATTCAAGTATTTAGGAACCATAATATCGAACCAGGGAACAACAGAAGAAGATATAAACAACAGACTGAGACAAACAAGAAACTGTATAAGACAACTAAACTCAGTGTTGTGGGATAAGAACATTACGATAAAGACAAAAAAGAGAATATATAACACCCTGACAAGAAGTATCCTGACATATGGGTCCGAAAACTGGACAATAAACAAGAGAAATAGAGGTAGAATAAGAGCAGTAGAAATGGAGTTCCTGAGGAGAAGCTGTAGACTTACAAAAAGAGACAGAATTGAAAACGCAGAGGTTAAGCGGAGAATGGGAGTGCAATCAGACATAATCGACTATATAGAGGAGAAGAGACTATCCTGGTACGGCCACGTCAGAAGAGCGGACAGAGGACGCTGGATAAACAAAATCACAGAATGGAGCCCGATTGGAAGAAGAAAGAGAGGAAGACCCCGAAGGTCATTCAGAGATGAAATCGACGAGGCTATGGAGAAAAGAACCCTGCGAGATGGAGACTGGAATGACAGGGAAAATTGGAGAAAACGGTTGAGTGAAGGAAGACAGTGAAAACTGTGGAAATCCTTAGTAGTAGTAGTAGTAAAACACTGAAAACTTTGTTTTCAAAACTTCCACAAAATTTATTTTAAACTCTTATCACTACAGCTGTTTCGGCTAATTGTCTAAATGATTATGATCTAGAAGGTGAAGTGCGCATGTAGAATCTGTTTTTCTATTATTGAAAGCCCTTATATGTTCTGCTATTCGTTTATTAAAATTTCTACCAGTTTGACCGATGTAAGTTTTTGGGCAGTCGCCACATTTAAATTTGTACACACCACTGTGTAAGTGTTCTTTATTTTGGCTCTTATTGTTTTTAATATATTTGCCTAGGTTGTTATTTGTTCTGAAAGCTGGTGTTATTCCTTTCATGGCAAAATATCAACAAAAATAACCAAACACATAAAAAAGAAAGGTATAACACCAGCTTTCAGAACAAATAACAACCTCGGCAAAGAATATTTACCTAAAACTATAATTTTCATTGAATAACTTATTAATTACTAAAAATTCTCTGATTGCTCCACCTTATCGAAAACACTTTCTAGTCGCGACTACATACATTTTACAATAACAAAAATAACAAGTTAAAAAAACTATATGTCTCTTCCCTATATAAAAGGGTTATCAGAACAACTTGCAAATTTCCTGTCAAAACTAACATTCCAGTTACTCATAAAGAGTACAATCTTTTGAAAAAGAATTTTACAAAACTAAAAACGAAAAACTGTATATATTGGATTATAATACCAGTCAGCTATTAACTCCACAATAAGTTCTCACAAATATGACAAAATAACTCAACCGTCCCCACAAATCATGAAAGTAAAAGAAAACATAATTTTCTACTATATTATTTGCTTGAGAATTCCATCGTAAATGTTTATCAATTATTATACCTAGATATTTAATCTCGTATGTATATGGGATTGCATTTTTTGCATTGACCTTTATTGAGCCAAGATTTGGGAGGGTACTTAAATATGATGTAAATGGCATATATTTTGTTTTATCTACATTTAAGGTGAGCTTATTAAACTGAAACCATTTCTGAATTGTAGCCAGTCTGTTTCGGCTTTTTCTTTTAAATTACCCCATGTATTTGCATCATTAAAAATAGCTGTCTCATGTAATATTCAGTCTGAATAGATCATTGATGTAGATATTGAAGAGAATTGGCCCTAAGACTGCTCCCTGCGGGACTCCATAGGATATAATTCTTCTCTTACTAATTTCTCTATCTATACAAACATGTTGTTGCCTGTTGAGAAGATAACTTTCTAAGATATTACATGCAAGCCCTCTAATACCATATTTTTTAAGTTTAATTAGCAATGTTTTATGTGAAACAGTGTCACATGCCTTTGATAAATCTACAAATATACAAAGAGCTGGTCTTGCATTATCAAGAGCTTTGTAGATGTTTGCTGTTAGAGCACAAATTGTATCTTCAGTGGATTTTCCTTCTTGAAATCTATACTGACATTCAGATAGTATATCGAATTTTTTTTTAAATTGTAAGTCTTATCTTAATTATTTTTTCTAACGATTTGGGCGGTAGGTCTATAATTCTGACAATATATTTCTTCGCCAGATTTGAATAGTGGTTTAATAGTTCCAGTTTTTAAAATATCTGGAAAATGCCTAAATTAAGACATGTATTTATTATGTATGTTAAGGGTTTTGTTTTTTAAAGATTTTATTATTTCTTCAACCTCATTTTCAGTTGTTGGAAATAAGTACATAGTATTATTTATTTCCAATATATTTTCTCGAAATTCAGTTGGCTCAGGAATTATTTCTGCAGATCGTTTTTCCAAATCGGTATAGTAGTCTACAAATTCATTTGATATATCTCTTTTATTAGTTAGTATTTCATCATTTTGTGTTTTTATCAGTTTTATGTTTTGTTTGTTTTATGTTTGTTTTTTTGTATGAACTACCTCAAAACGATAATAAAAAAAATTGCTTATGGAGTATTAGGAACAACGAACAACGACAAAAAACACCACGAACCACCATGGATGACAGAAAACGTAAAAGAAATGATACAAGAAAAAAACAAAATATATAAGAAATAGCTTATAAATAAAACATCTAGCAATAGAGTAACATATCAAAGGAAAAACGGAGAAGTACGCAATCAAATAAAAGAAGCAAAAAACAATTTCTGGGAACAAAAAGTGTCCAAGTTGAAAATTTAATTGGTGGTTCTCAGACTACGGAAGCATGGAGAACTATAACTAATCTAAAAACACCCATAACTCCTTAAGCAACTTAATTCCTATAGAAAAGTGGGAAAATCACTATAAAAATTTGCTCCAAGAGTCCAGATTGGAATATATGGGAGAGGAATACAGTATGGAGAGACAAAAAAATAGTAACATTAATACTACTAACAACGAGGTCCATTCTGCGTTAATTAAAATGAAAAACGGTTCTCCAGGACCTGGCAATATAGCTGTAGAGTTACTTAAAGCAGGAGGTCCACACCTAATAGAACGAATAACTTTTCTAATGAATCAATGCGGCCAACAAATTAAAGTACCATCTAAATGGAAAACCGCTCACCAAGTTTCCATCTTTAAAAAGGGTAATCGAAAAGATCCTATCACTGACAAGATCCTTGCACTGATAACTTGTTTATACTCCAACAATTAATAGAGAAAAGAATAGCGGTTGGTACTGAAGTATATCTAGCGTTCATCGATCTAGAAAAGGCGTATGATACAGTTCCAAGACTTAAATTGTGGCTAGCTTTACAACAACTCGGCATTAGTCCATACCTTTTAGGAATAATCACAGAAGTATACAGGGATAATACTACTTACCTAAAAATCGGAAATAGACTATCAGAGCCAATAAAAGTAACTAAAGGACTAGGACAAGGATGCAGTATGTCACTCTTATTGTTTAATTTATATATTGAGGCAGCCCTCCAAAATTGGAAAAACCACTGCCAGGGAATGGGAATCCCCATAGAAAATGACGTACTGTTCTCCCTGAACTTTGCGGGTGACCAAGTCGTCCTAGCTCAAGATTCTTATCATCTAGAATTTATGATAAAGCGTCTATACAGAGAATATGTAAAATGGAGGTTACAAGTCAGCATGAAGAAAACAAGATTATTTAGTTATCAATTTAGATGCAAGGTTTGAAGTGTTGATAGACGAGGACGTGGAAATCAGACAAGTGGAAAAATTTAAATATTTAGGTGCACTCATTGATAAGAACGGCTTGGGAAAAACCGAAATTAAACACCGAATTAATCAGGGACGTAAAATGTCTGAACTCCTTATGGTGGGATCGCAACATTTCCAAAAGAAGAATAGGGCAAACCATGGTTGAATCAGTTCTTTGTTATGACCTGAAGAGAAGATTGTTGGCAGTTGAAATGGATTATTTGAGAAGAAGTGCTAGAACATCAAGGCTGGAAAGGAAGACCAACGAATCTATAAGAAATAACATGAATGCTACACAAACGGTCATTGACAGAATAGAATGAAGAGGTTTAAAATGGTTTGGACACCTATTGAGAATGCCTGGCACCAAAACCTTCACAGATGTAAGCCCCCTGGAAGAAAAAAAAGAGGTAGACCTCGACGCTCATGGAATGAAGAAATTAGAAGAGCGATGGAATCGAGAGGTTTGGAGGAGGAATATGGAGAGGAATATATATATATATATATATATATATATATATATATATATATATATATATATATGTTTGTTTTTGAAGCTGCTCTTCTACAGAGCTTATTTACACATCTCCATAAGTTTTTTGACATACTTTTGTTAGCATTTATTAACCATTCTGCATAAGCTTTTTTAGCTTTTTGAATACATTTTGCTACATTATATGTAAAATCAATTGATTGTTTAAATGATAAACCAAACATCAAACATAAATGTAAAATACATTTTACTTGTAGTGACTTAGTGGGTCTGTCATATATGCTCTAGTCACTCGAGCTATTCACATCCCAATTTTGTCGGACTGAACCAATTCACTTAAAATTTTGTGAAAGTGCTCAAATAACAAAATTTATATAACCTCGATGTTTATTTTGAGACCTCTTTTTCTTGCTTCAGGATCAATTTGTTTGAACACTTCCATTAGTCGTGGCTTATACCTACTAATGATGGCTACATCGTCTGCATATGCAGTAATTTGTACTGATTTGGTGTTTATATGGCCGGTTATATTGGTTTTTCTGATGACTGCCTCAAGAACTAACTCAAATTGATCCTGAAGCAAGAAAAAGAGGTCTCAAAATAAACGAAGCAAAAACGAAGTATATGACAGTCAAAAGAATAACTGACAATGAAAATAATATCACAATAGACAACTATACTATCGAACGAGTGGATGCCTTTACATATCTCGGCACAGAAATCAATCAGAAGAACTCCGTAAGTAGCGAAATTAATGCACGTATTTCCAGCGGGAATCGTACATACTATGCTAATAAAAGATTGATGACATCGAAATTATTAGACAAAAGAACCATAATGACTATCTACAGAACACTGATTAGACCCGTAGTAACCTATGGATGTAAAACTTGGGTAATGACGAAAAAAGATGAAGCCCAACTCAGGACATTCGAGAGAAAAATACTAAGGAAAGTATATGGCCCGGTACAAGAGGAAGATGGCACATGGAGAATCAGGAGAAACGACGAGGTTAATGAGTTAAATGAAGGTTATGACATTGTAAGATTTGTGAACAGTCAAAGACTGTCATGGCTGGGACATGTGCAGAGACAAAACGATGCAAAAACAACAAAGAAAATGTTACAATGGAAGCCCATAGGAAGGCGAAAAAAAGGAAGGCCCAGAACGAGATGGTTGGATGACGTGGAAGACGACCTGAAAACAATGAACATAAGACGATGGAGAAGAAGGGCAC
Source organism: Diabrotica undecimpunctata (assembly GCF_040954645.1). Lineage (NCBI taxonomy): Eukaryota > Metazoa > Arthropoda > Insecta > Coleoptera > Chrysomelidae > Diabrotica > Diabrotica undecimpunctata. Next base: position 19,334,692 of record NC_092812.1, read on the forward strand.
AAGAGAGATCTGAATGGAAGGACATAGCCAGACAGGCAAAGACCCATCCAGGGTTATGATGCCAAAAGAAGTAGAAGAAGATATAACCTCGATGTGTGCTTCTGCCCTTCTCGGGGATGGAAATTATTTTGCTCAAAATAATCACTTTGTTTTATAGAGTTTTTTCAAAAAGTCAATATTGTTAGATCTATTAATGATTGAAAGCAGCGAATTTTCATTGAAAAAGTCACGTTTTTTATGAATAACTCAAAAAATGTGCCTTTGATCGAAAAAGTATGCAAAACAAACATAAAGCTTATAAAAGAAGAATGAGATTCATTTTTTATTATAAGATATTCTTGATACAATACAACATGAGAGATAGTCGGTAAAAAGAGACATTTTTTTGCGAATATTTGGATCAATGTATTCAACGTTAAATTATAAGAAAAGGGTTGATTTTTCGTGGGTATATAAACATGATATAAAAGTTTTTTATAGTCCATAAAAAGACCTATAAAATTAGCGCCGTAAAAATGCATTTGCATGTAAACTGAGTAAGTTACAGCTCGTAAAAGATGGACTCTTCGAATATTTTAAGGAAAAAAGGGCAATATAATTAACCTAATATCCACCAGACTTAAAATTAATCTATTTTCTTCTATATTACATTTTATTTTAGTGTTATTCATTAGATCCACGAGTTTTACTGAAATCCCTCTTTTTTCCAAAATAACTTAAAAACTATTATACAGGGTGTTTCAAAAAGGTATGTCATAAATTAAATCGCGCATTCCGGCGACAAAAATAAATTGATTGAATCCAACTATCTTAGTACAAAAGTGTACACAAAAAAAGTTACAGCCCATTGAAGTTATAAAATAAAAATTGTTTTTTTTTGCATTATCTCCTAAACTACTTGACGTTTTGTAATAAAAATGGACACGTTACTTTCCTGTTCTGAAAGCATTTTTCATACAAAAGAAACAACAAAATCTAAGCGCACAGAAAAAAAGGGGGGTGTGCAGCCCTAAATCCCTCCAAACTTTTGAGTACGTTCAAATCAAACGAATTTTGTAGCATCATTAGTTTAACACATTATTTTTAAAACTTTTTTGCCTCATCACTTTTTTCAAAAATCAGTTTTTACTGTTATTTTAATTGTGACGTTTAATTGTATACTTGTCATCAACCAACTTTTGCATGCTTGTTAAGTCAAGGGTTATTTTAAATCTTATTAGGTATCTCTTGTAACAAAGTGTTTTTTAGTCAATATTTCTTGAAAAAGGCATGGACATCTTGCCGAAACGTCGAAATGAAAAATCGAATAAAAATGTCGTAGCATCATAGACAACCTTTTTTTATGAACTGAAACCCAAGAAATTCTACTAAAAAAATATATTAAGGTTCAAGAACCAATCCCTTAATATTCATAGGGTTTGGTCCATACAATATTTCTAACAAATAAAATACAGGGTGATTTATTTAAAACAATTGAGAAAATCGTAATTTTGTTTTGTAGTTCACGCTGTATACAAATTTTAGTCAATGATTTCAATTAAACTTATTTAAAAACTACAATATATTGTTTACCTTATTATATAAAATAAATAATTGTTTATGAATTACTTCTTTATATACATGGTGTTGATTTCATGGGGATTTCAAAATAAAAATGGACATAACTTGTTAAATACTCTGTATAGTAATGCAAAACCTAATACTATAAGAACAAGAATTATGAGAAGAATACAAATTTGAAAAATTTATAGTTTGTCCCTTTTAAAAAATTGTATATTTGCTATACCACGTAATTATTAATCACCCTGTAGAAGTCCACAAATATACTGATGTCTTGTTGTTATTTATTATCTGATAATTTATTTCCTCATTACCACATATATATGACCTCCAAATTCTTAATACTGATAATTTTTATTATGGATAATTTATATTTTTCGCAATATGCGTAATATGGCACATCCAGTATATACCAAAATTGCTTGAATCGACCTCTTTACGATCTCTCACTACTAAGTACAATTTAAAACGAAGTCCGGCTAACCCCCATATCAATTATGACCACCCTCTCTATTTTTTATATATTTTAATATTACAATAGATGATTGAGGTGTCAACCACCATCATCTGTAATTTTTGGTTAGAGATCAATTTTCTAATTATTGCTTGTAATAAGGAAGACCAACCTGTCATAAATCAAATTAAATGGTTAAAGCTCTGGCAACGTCGAAGCCACCTTCCGGTGTTGGGTTTGCATTCTCTCTCAGACTGTTAGTATAGTGGCCAGCATTGTTGCCATATCTGGGAAAGCAGTTGAATATCTACGGAAATGAACAAACTTCCAAATTTTTTATAGAGTTTAAGGGCTTTTTGAAAATACTTACAAAATATAAACGATATTTATAAAATATGAAGAATATAGTAGAAAAATATGGATTTGTCGAATTAACAATTAAACAAAAGTTTAGAAAAGTAAATTGTAAAAGTAACTCTAATATTAACGCATTTATTAAGCCATAAACTTTATCACATCCAACAATAAAACTGTCCACTTAGTAATCTTATTGTAAATCGTGAAGAACAGGAAAATCCAATGTTGCTTCCTAGACATATTTCCATCACTGTATATCTTGCTTAAATTAAATATTTACTGCACTTATTCTAATTGGTGAAAGTAGGTTGCTTCAATTTTAGCAACAGGTACTTACATATATATATATATATATATATATATATATATATATATATATATATATATATATATATATATATATATATATATATATATACTCACAATCAATTTAATTTAACTAATCGGACGACCGGTTTCGCTTTCTATAATATGCAAAGCATCTTCAGGTCACGATACAAAGTTAAAATGCTGAAAACAATAATCCCATATTAGGGTGTTGTCTAATAAAGATAAAAAACATAGGTAGGTGATATAAATTATATAAATTACAATAATTATGCCAATATTACATGTCTGTGGTTTTATAAATGAATAAAAATAATAATAATAAAATGTTTAAGCAGACAAGGTAAGACCCACAAATTGGTAACATCGTCTATTAAACTGTAATGAATCAATAAATAAATATACCACTAAATAAACATTACTTACATGCCGGTACTCTATTAATTAATGGTTGAAAGAACATGGTTCAAACTATCTTGGATTGTTGATTGGAGAACAATCCAAGATAGTTTGAACCATGTTCTTTCAACCATCAATTAATAGAGTACCGGCATGTAAGTAATGTTTATTTAGTGGTATATTTATTTATTGATTCATTACAGTTTAATAGACGATGTTACCAATTTGTGGGTCATACCTTGTCTGCTTAAACATTTTATTATTATTATTTTTATTCATTTATAAAACCACAGACATGTAATATTGGCATAATTACTGTAATTTATATAATTTATATCACCTACCTATGTTTTTTATCTTTATTAGACAACACCCTAATATGGGATTATTGTTTTCAGCATTTTAACTTTGTATCGTGACCTGAAGATGCTTTGCATATTATAGAAAGCGAAACCGGTCGTCCGATTAGTTAAATTAAATTGATTGTGAGTAAGTCTAACTTATTATTTCTTTCACCTTTTGAAATGGACTCACACAAGCAACACATTCATGATATATATATATATATATATATATATATATATATATATATATATATATATATATCGAAGTTGCAAGAAATAAAGTCATATCACAAGCTGAGCTTCCTGAAATCTCGTTAAGAGAAACCTGAAGGTTGACTTGTTCCCCATCCCCACCGTCACGCCCATGGTCGTAAAGATTTGGCTAAAATTATGGAGCCTAGAGAGTCTTTGGTGCAAGCTAAGTCTTCCTAGATCCCCCAGATATGCTGATTCAGTAAGGGTAACCAATTATGTTACATTCGACAGAGGTATTTGTCCCAGTTAGTAAAATTAGAATAGCTTTTTAATTTTTCTTTTATATGACACACTGACACTGGAACCGAAAAGGAAAACAAAAACAAAATATCGAAAAGAGTCTATCGAAAATCAAAAAGCAAAACACCAGCTATAAATCAAAGACAAGTGGCATTCAAAATTAAGAAGAAAAAGTGATTGAAGTTAAAGAACAACACTAGTCAGTATGGGAGGAATGCTAAAAACTACTAAATGAAGAACAAGAACAACTTACTTTGAAAGTAGAAAACAGATAATGTAGAAATAGATGATCCAACCATAGACGAAATAATTGAAATCGTGAAGAATAGTCCCAGTAACAAAGCACCGGGTAAATAGTGGGAAAACATTGATGAAAAATGTTCACCGACTCACTAAAAAACATGGATAGAGGAAAGAATGCCCAAAGAGTAGGGGAATGGGAAATAGTAGTGATACACATGGAAGGAGATCGGAAATAGTGTAACAAATATAGAGATATAACGCTTCTCAGCTATAGCTTATGATATCGGGATACCTGCATCGTGTTAATACCTAGAAGAAAGCTTCTCAATGCGGCCTATAGAGTGCTATCAGCTATTATACACAAACGACTCAGACGCAAACATGAGTCAAGTAATAAGGAAAGCTAACAATAAAACACTGAAAACTTTTGTTTTCAAAACTGCGTTTACATTTTATAGTCTAGGAGGAGAGAACTGTTTGTCTCAAATTGGTCATTCAGAATTAGGCCTTTATTTTGAATGTGAAGAATTTGAAATTGGTCATTAAAAGAATGATAATAATAATAGTCTCCCGTTTTATACCGCTGTCGCGGCTTTGGGAGTATAGCAGGGTAGTCTGCTATATCTAGGGCCTACGGTATACAAGGAAGGTAACATGGCCAGTGCTACGCTTCAACCGTCTATTATTACCCCTAGTTTTACCCAAGGTACTCATTTTATTTCAGGCTGAGTCGACCTGGGGCCTATAGACATTTTTAAAATGTCTAGATGTTCTTGCCGGCGGTGGGATTCGAACCCCGGACCACCGGCTTGCGAGTCAAGCATCCTACCGCTTGCGCTACGCAGGCCCCTAAAAGAATGATTATGGTCTAAAAGGTAAAGTGCTTATGTATATAAATCCATACGCATCATCAGTTCATCTAAAATTAGTTAAATGAGCATATCTCCATAGAAAATATTGCTAAAGATTTACGTTACACAAATATGCAGCTCAAAAAAGATGAAAGTGAAGTGAAAGTTTAACTTATCAACCATAAAACCATAAAAATTAAACGTTCCGTCTTTTATAAGTAAAAACAGAACTAAGTCAGTTTATATACGTAAAATATGCAAAGATCAAAAGTTTAAAAAATTGAGTATGCGAACAGAATACTTTCTAGCATGGAGAGCAAACAGAATTCCAAAAGCACTGATACTGCTTACTGATTAAACATTATAAACAAGTTTTATATTTAACCTAAGGGAACTATCATTTGACCGCGTTGTTCCACCTTATCTAAATAGGAATTTATTTTATATTACCTGCGAAATACAAAGCCTACACTTTAAAGGTTTAAAGAGGAAAAGACTTTCAAACAGGCTGATAATTTCCAAGTGTATATTTCAAGATCTTCAAGTTACACGTGATGATCGAAGGGGAATAAAATACAACTTAATTCAAGTTGAACTACTTAAAAATCTTTAAAATCCCAAAAAAATGGTGAAATTCATGGAGTTACATAGCTTATGTAATAATATTGAGTCAAAAGATTTACCAAAATTGTTGCTTCCCAGTTCAGTACAGAGAATATTAGCTCAACAGTTCGGGTAAATAAATTTTTTGAAGTTTTAAATAAAAATATAATCTTATTTTAATTACCTTTCATTGTAAAATATCTGTTTTTCGTCTTTATAGAGGGGGGTCTGGAATCTTCAAAATACATCTCAGTCCAGGACGCCGCCTTACTGACCTTAGTGTATCATTGGTTCTTTTAGTCCCGGCGATAGTTAAACCAGACCCTCCTCTGTCATCCAGCGATCCGGAAGCGGAATGGCCGCTCATCAACTTCCGAAGCACTACCTCCATTATTTTCTCCTTTTTTTGTCCCCAAAACTGGCTTTTTTGAGACAAAAAGTGGAACCCAGGTAGCGTATATGACCCTCATCGTTCCGTTATTGTTTAGTGGGGCCATTCCTCCTTCCCCATATTTTGACTCACACAGTCTAATCATACCGTCCTAACTCACTTTTCGTCTCTTATCGAAACGTATTAACTTACAGCATCTTTCCCTCTTACCTTTGCCGTTGGTCCAGCTGTCTTTCTTCCTCTTCTTTCTTCTTTATCACTGCACGTATGTAATTGTTTTAGACTAGTCCAACCTGCTTTATTTTCAATCATTCTCTCAATCATGTCTGTCACTGTAACAAAATTTACACCTGTGTCTCTCCCTCTCTTTCTCTCCCCGTCTCTCTCTCTCTCTCTCTCTCTCTCTCTCTCTCTCTCAATGTAAAATATCTGATACGGCGAGTAAGGTCAACTGCTGTGGTGGCCACGTTTCGCATGTAAGGCACTTGCGTAACTCTTGTGCCCGTATTTATAGTCGGTACTCAAGCTCGTGCTTGAGCACGTGCTCCGCCAAGTCGAACTTACGTCAAAGTCATGCTCAAGTATTTGTTGTGTTCTATAAACGATACTTCGGGTTTTCTCGTACAAGATTGATCTCAAGCACGAAAATTAGTGATTTTAAATAAATTTGATTGATGACATCCAATAAAAAGAAGATTCTGTCAATTATTATCATTGTCATTAAACTTTATTTAAATATTTTTAGCGCCAAACTTATTATTGCAGGATATGTATTTAATTTGATTTTTAGGCCTCATTGCAGACAGGTAATCCATATTTTTCAGGTTGTAAATAACCTGTTGGCAACATTTCTTACATGTGCACTATTATATCTATTTTGTTGATCATTGCCTAAAAAGATATATCTATCAAATAATCTATTTTTTTGTTTAGCCCATTATCAATAAATACCTTGCTTTAATACTGGAGTAAGTAGATATTGCCTGCGCTGCATGCATATTCACTATTCATAATGATTCACCTATTAATAATTCTGGAATTTGTCCTCTTTCCGTTCTAACTCTTAATCAAGTTTGATCAAATATTACGCTGCCATGACTTAATCCTGGATGTTGAACAACAATATCCATAAATAATCTCAAAAAACAAAAAAAATATATCGTATTGGAAGCGAATTGGAAAAAATATAAATATAAACAAACAAGTTAATATATAAATACAAATAAATGATTTCAATAAATTGTGCTCTACATAAAATTGGTTAGTGTTGGAAAAACATTTCCATAAAATTTCAACAGAAACTGAGCTAAACCTATATGTTTTCATTTATTTTCAGTATTCATTATTTTGCAATTGTTATCGAAGAAAAGCTTTAGGACATCTAAGCGAGTATAAAGATGTGCCCACGTATATCAACAATAGACGCAGTAGACTTCCCCGATTAATTTTAATTGGAAGAAGTTTTTCAGCGAATCTTTACGAGAGAAAATAAAATTATTATTTTTAAATACTTCCCTGTTGAAAATCTGGCAACTGCGTACTCACACTATACAATCGTCCCTACTTGCCGCTGTTCTGCCGTTGCCGATGCCTATCCCCTTCGGTTCTGTGTGTTGCCCTGTCATGGCAGAAACAACACAGACATTCACATACAGCCTAGAATACAATTCAGACTGATCTGAGTACTAAGACCTTGGCAGTAGAGATTTCTCTGTCACAATCTGTGTATATAACACTCTATATTGGAAATCGGTTGACAGGTAGACTATCTATTATTTTGGTTTGTATTTGTAGACCACTCACGTGCGAAGCCGGTTTGCAGTGCTTTTATTTACGTTTTTCGTTGTTCTTTGTGATCAAATGTGACACCAAGATTCTTAGTGTTAGACAAAAATAAATACCAGTGATGTTTCAGTGCATTATACAGCAGAAGAACGATTGGATTCACTCCTACAACACCGAAAATAAAGACGTATTTCCAGGTATTCTTAAACTTTTTTTGTTTTTTTGTTCAGTGAAAATATATGGCATCAGAGAGTTCAGTTGATTTTGAATGAGAGCCAAAAAGTTTATAAAGAGAACATTGTTTTATCACACTGGCAATGTTTTCGTGAGAAAAAACTGCTAGTTTGGTGCCTAAAATTATTCGTTTAGTCAACCACCTGAAAATGTTGCTTTATTTATTTTTTTGAATCATAATTCTCAAAATTTTTTAAATAAACCTTTGTTGTTCGTACTAAGAAGTACTTTTCAGTCTGGTGCTTTATTTGCCATTGTACTTTCTTGTCTCATTACTTTGATTTTCAGTTTTATTTAAATAAACAATTCATTATCTTCAATCACGTTCCAATAATGAATCTAATTAAAGCAATAATTGCTCGTATTATTTAGAAAACTTACTTTTCTAGGTTATACCTTTTTTGGAGTATGCTTCGTGAATTACTACTTATTTCTTATTTCTTTTCAAATCTAGGATGCCACAAAAGAACAAAACAAATTCAGTTTGTTTACGAGAGTGAGGTGATTAGTTGTCGCCGTAGAGGTCATGAAAAGAATTTAAAAATGCATTATTTCCCAGTGCTCTCTTTAGTTCAATAGTTCTCCAATTATCGGGTTGGGTCCCTGATGTCCGTCCCTGAAAGGTCTTCAAAATATCTAGATGCAGTCAAATCACTTCTTTATTGTTCATTGCCAAAACAACTTCTTGGGCGCTGAAGTAAGCTGCTCCAGGAAGAGTAGTTTTTGTTCTGAAATCCCTTTCTGTGGTCTACAAAATCGGTCTAATTATTCCCCAATGATGGTTTGATCCTTTATGCTACAGCAAATCATTTAAGTGATTATGCAATTCCAAGATACTAGCGATAACATTCTAGTCTATGCGATTGTTTCGCTTGCTTGCTTGCGTTCGTGCAGATCCACCTGCTTCTATTAGCCACTGCTTGGACTATTGTTTTGATTCAGGTGTATAGTGGTCAACGTCACGTTACCTCAGTAAATTGATTGAATACTTTTGACAATGCTAAATTTGGCGATTCCTCATTTCTTTGTGATCTGCATTTAACAAATGCTGTACCCATTTTGTACCAATCTTTCTCATCACAGAATCTTTGGCGATAAACAATGAAGCGTAATATGGAAAAGTATCCAAGTATATGCATTTTGTTGAAAAATGCACACCACTTTTAATTAAAACAGCTCTATATGACACTATTATTAACATTTATGGCATATATTATGTATAATAATATGTTTTCTAGTCACTAATAGTTTTATTATTAAAGAAAACTTATTCCAATAACAGAAAATCTGATTTTCGAATATATATTATTCAATTAATGTGATATTGCGTGACGGGATAGCGATTTTTGCTACGGGACAGAACAGCGATTTTTCTGCGGATTTTTCTGTATCTCAGCTACATTTTTATTTGAAACATTTTTTTCTACGGCGTAGAGATTCTTGGTAAATCGATTTTTTTGCGATTTTCCCCCCTACGAGGGGGCTTTTAGAGGGAAGCCCGGGGACAAAGTGGTAAACTTTTTTTGCATCTGTTTTGGGGTCCCAAAATTAATATTCTCGGCAAAATTCAGTTTGTTCGTATGATTTTTAGGGGTCAACTGTCTGAAGACTGGACCATTTTAATATTTCCTATTTACGACACATAATACATTTAGAATAACAGAAAATTTTAAAATGTTTTCGACAATCCTTTTCGATTCATTGCGATGCACGCCTGGTATGCAAAAAATTGTTTTGCTTTAGGTCCTCCTAATAAACCGCCACCCTACATTACTGCGACACCACCAGATGATGATATCATTGAATTTAACCGTAAACGTGATAAATAAAAAGAAATATGGTTTCTTTCAGTAAATAAAAATGTGTTGTTTTTATTTTTATTTTAATCGTAATCTTACAAAAAGAACAGCCCTACCTTTTATATAACCTACTTAGGTGGGGTGAAATGATGTTTATATATGATTTCGTTTCTATATGCCCTGCGTCGTTTCATTTGATGTTTCATATTTTGTAAGACCGTCTTTTTCAATGCCTTGTACATCTATGTATTATTATTATCATCCATAATCGTTTGTGGCGTCGGTTAATGGGACTTTGTTGTAGACGGGACTTTATTCCCATTGGTCGGTGGCTTCGTTCTGACATGGGCTACGGAAAAGAAGAAGAATTGACAGTTGACAAACGAAGAAAAGTTGACAGTTAATATTAAATAAGGAAAAGAAGAATTGACAGTTGACAAATGGTTCCGGTCTTGGCTAAGGCTTCAACGCTTACCGACAGTGACGTCAGAGGAGTTCAAATGTCTCGTCCTGTCTTGCCCAAGTGTCCCATCCTCTGTTGTCAAGGAAAATTTTGCAAGTTGCAGCAATTCATGAAGAGTGAAGTGTATGAATACGGATTCTTCCCTCGATATGTATACCAAATACGTGTTTACTTGATAGAGTGATGCCATTTGATTCTTTTTGTCATTACATCTTTGACAGATTTGCACCTGGCTGGACATGTTATTGTCTACTTGCTGATTATAATCAGCTAATGGAATGGCCACATTAAGTCTTGACCTGAACTTCGTTTAGGATTTATGCGACAGTCTTAAAAGAGACTTGCATAAATTGAAGAATTCGAGAATATTCCTCAGAATGCGATTGAAAACTACATACTTAAAAGTGTCCTTGATTCCAGAAGTACTGCATCAGATTGCATCTATGAATTATATTACTTTCTTTCTATAAACTCTTTACTATAATTTTTGTTTGAATATGATAATGTAACAATAATAATAAATATCAATTAAAGATATATTTTATTATAAATCAAAATGTTTCGCCATCTCCCGATATTTCTTGTTTTTTAATTAAGTAGGCCTTTTTGTGTGGTTTAATTTTTCTCTTCATTATGAATTACGAAAAGAACGGATTTTACGCCAGACAGAGGGAGTGTTGAATATATCCTCTTGACGCTATGATGGGCATATGCTAATGAACAAAGAAGATTAAGGTATATGGAGATGAATTTACAATCCATTGTGTTATGCACATTGTATTATTCCATTATAAGCTCTCGTATTTAAAAAAGTATTGGATTAAACTTGTAGATTAAAAGAAATTACTAGTGTATTGGATTTAGCAAATATTCGTTCAATAGATGCTAGAAAAATACTAAAGTACCCAACAATATCTTTTAAAATCAAACCATAAAGGGATTCACCAAATAATTATTATATGATAGAACCAGAACTACTTGTTCTGAATGAAACTAGTTATTTAGAAGAAAAAGAGCAAATTAAGGAGAAACTAAACATAAATTATAAACATTTACAGCTCAGAATCCGAATGATCAGAAGACTCTCTTGCTCCATGGCTGTGAAAATTGAAAAATGGACTCTGAAACAGTAAAAAGAATATATGCCTTTGAGATGTATATATATACAGACGGATGTTGAGAATTCCATGGGTACAGAACGTTACCATCTATGAGTTAGTCAGGCGCATGAGTAAACAAAAGTAATTAGTACTTAAGCATGATCAAAGAGAGGTAGATATAATACTTGGGTCATGTGTTGAGAGGTGAAAGATATGAATTACTCCGAATCATATTGGAAGGTAAAGTACAGGGTAAAAGATCAGTAGGAAGACTCCAGAACTCATGGCTGAAAGACCTGAGGAGATGGTTTGACAGCTCATCCGCAGAAATATTTCGTGTAGCAGTTTCCAAAGCTTCAATTGCCATTTGGATCGTCAACTTTCGAAAGTAGACGGTGCAATAAGAATTAAAAACGTAAATTCAATTTTTCTTTGCACTATTTGCAGCCTTATTTTAATTTCTTGAAATTAAACTGTCAATCTCACAATAAAAGGTTAATCGTGTGCATAGGTGTATGTGGGTCACAAAGGATTTTCTTTCCCTACTTGATTTTTTCTGAAATTTCTATCCATACACTGCCACTTCATAATTGGTTTTAGTTAATGCCAATTTTGTAGTCTTTCTTGGAGGATTTAAACTGTTTATTTTTCTATAGATGTTATTTTGTCATAGAGTGTAATAAATCAGGTGGTCATTCCTTAGTTGTATCCTTTTATATGCCTCCAGTCTATATTTAAAGAATAAGAAAGATAATAAACTAGCTATTGTGGAAAACTGTAAGCTTTATTCAAAACAATTCCCAAGGTGGATGTTCTTCAAGGGAACTTGCTCTTAATAGATAAGAAAGCTTGTCTTTAATTGCTATGTAGTTTTATAGAAATTTATTAAAATATAAATCAAATAATGGAAAAGAAAACTATTTTAGAACTGTTTAAACAATTTATTTCCTAGCTGAGCACTTTTGGCTTACAAAGCCATCTTCCAAACTATGCTACAATAGAACAATGATATAAATAACTAATTTAAAGTTTACAATGTTTCACTTATGTCAAGTTTTTAAAGTATCGGTACTAGGAGAGATATTTTGCTCTTCAGAAATTTGTTTTTACACCATTAAAATGGGACATTACCTATAATGCAATCTGTAATCTAACATCTCTAAAAATGAGAGGTACCCTGCACAGGTGTTACCTTCTGGGAACTATTTTCCCTGAATGTTTTTATAGTACCATCGGACATCTGCTCCTTCTTGTTTATTTTTAAATCGGATTAGTAGGTGTTATATTTTGCAACGATAAAGAATTTCATAATATACCAGTATTTCGATATTTGGCTTGTTTGGATGTGAATATCTACACTTACTTTCAAACCGGTTGTACAACATAAATACGAGGGTAGTCGCAACCCTTTACAGGTGCTTCAATACATTTTAAGTTAATTTTCATTTATAACGGTAGTTTATTAGTGCAATAAACTATACAATTATATTAATTCCATCATTATATTACCAAAACTAGAAAAGATACTAGTAATATACCAGTATGGCGGTAGAAAAATAGATCGACAATAAACACACTAAGATAAATTTTGGAAAAACGTCGGAATATGTAGAAGTGTACATAGTGTCCTTTAATAATCATTTAACGAATTACGCAGAAAGAAAATAATTTATTATAGAGTAATAAAATACCTTTACACCCTATTAAACTAATTAATGAATGTAAGGTAAATCCGGGTAACATTGACACATCTTCACAAAATATTTTTCTTCTCGCATGTAACTATACATACTTAGAAATTTGAAATTACGCGTATTGTTAGGTTGCTATGTTAGGAGTAAATCGTGAGTAAATCACTATATCTTTTATCAAAACTGTGGCTTCGTCAGCAACGGTAGGAAATTTAATAATTTTGCAAAAAGCAAAGTTATTAAGATTGATAAATTATTGTTCGGTTAATTTTTTATGTATTTTAATTTAGAAACTCATAAAATTAAATAACTTTTTAAAATCTACAACCTTTATTTGAATCATTTTTCTCTAAAACGTAGGTATAAGAAAAATTTTATAGGCAAAAAATTTTTGTTTACTTTTTATGATTGTCAGAAAAAACAAAGCAAACTTCATCCATCTTCAAGGATTTGTCATTAGCTATCCCTCATATGCATACCTTTTAGAACCTTTAAAAACCTGTTTTTTTTTCTTTACTGTCTTTTTTTTTCTTTTTTCTGAGAAAAAGATTTTCTCAGCTGTTTTTTTTTCTTTACTGTCCTATATGTAAAACATTCAAAACGAATACAAACAGATAACAAGGGGTATTAGGACAACAAAAATCTTTTTAACTTGTAAGTGCTGTTGTAAGTTGAAAGTGCTAAGTTGTAAAAATATAAAAATTTTCAATTAAAATAAAAATCTTTCTTCCAATTTTAGCGATGAACAGATATCCAGCTTAATATACGTTTTTTAAGATCTAAAAATATTTCGTTTATTATCAAGCGGTTTTTGTTGACGTTTTGATTTTTTGTAAGGATGTGGTGATTTATTTTTAACAGAGGGAACCACAAAAATCAAATGAAGGATGATGAAAGGTGAGAAAGAAGGTACATTTGAGGCTAAAAAAGAGGAAAAATTAGTTGTAAAATGAAGGAAGTCCTAAAATAATTATAAACTTGTGGTTAGTATTATTAGAGAAAGTAAAATTAAAATACTTGGAAAACTTCCCGGAAAGAAATTTAAAAATAACAAGTTTTGGTGATAGCAAATAGAATACAAAGATAAATAAAATGTCCAACCATAGGACAAAGAAAGGGTTTGATCAGATGTGTCAGAGACGACAATAATAAAATACTATACTCCAGCAAAATCAAGATGGCAAAAAACAAAATCACACGAAACATCAACAAACCAACATACAATCTAGACAAATTAAAAACGGCTCCAGGACGACACATGTTTAGGGAGGAACTCCAACTCAAAACAAGAGAACGTGGAGTAAATAGCTGGGAAGATTTGGCAGATGTTTTGACAGAAATAGCTGAAGATAAACTGGGTAAAAAAGAGAAACATAGAAAAGAATGGATGTCAGATGAAACTTAGAATCTTATCGAGGAAAGAAAACCGCAAAAGAAAGATATTTTGCAAGCAAGAGCTGTAGAAGAAAGGGCGAACCGACAACACGAATATGAAATAATAAATAAAGCAGTTAAAAGAAATGAAAGAAGACACAGAAGAAGGTGGGCTGAAGAACTGGCAAAACAAGCTGAAACAGCTGCACAACACAACAGAACTAGAGAGCTATACCAAATTACTAGACGACTAACAAAAAATGGACCCAACTGTTCAATCATTGTAAGATCCAAGACAGGCGAATTACTTACTACAACAAATGACACAAGTAGAGAGATGGAAAGATCATTTTCAGGAGATGCTAGGCACGCCCAGGGAAAACGCAGATGAAATTGTCGAAAACCCGCAGAATGTAGACTTGCGTATATCTTACGAGGCCCCTTTCAAAACGGAGATAATAACATCTATCAAATCTCTGAGAAATAACAAATCTGCGGGAATCGATAACATTGCTGCCGAAATACTTAAAACTGATCCGCATCTAACTGCCGAACTTTTGCTCCCCATAATCCGAGAGATGTAGGGAACAAACCGCATTCCAGCGGCTGGAAAAGGGGTAACATTATTAAGCTTCCAAAAAAGGGTAACCTCACACTGTGCAAAAATTGGAGAGGAATAACCTTGCTTACCGCAATAAATAAAATATTCACGACTATCATACTCAAAAGATCAACAAACAAGATTGAATTTCAAGCTGGTCAAGCAGGCTTATACCAGAATCCTCCTGCATAGATCACATTAATACTGTGATGGTAATAATGTATCAATCAGTTGAATGGAACACACCCCTATACATGGTTTTTGTTGACTTCTAGCGTACCTTTGAAAGCTTATATTATGCTGCTTTATGGAAACTTCAGAGCTAAGAAACATCCCTCATAAAATAATGTTCATTATAAAGTCACTGTATACTGAGGCTAAATGCAGCGTGACACACAATGGAATCAACAGCGACGAATTTGACATACTTATTGGAGTCGACAGGGATGCGTGCTTTCTCCGTTTCTTTTTAACATAACAGTAGACTATGTTCTCTCCAAACTAGACTCCGACACAAGAGGGATACAATGGACGTTAACCACACGCCTAAGCGATCTGGAATCACCGACGATATCTGCCTGTTAGGACAAAGCTTCCAAGATGTGGCTGATCAATTGGTAAAACTTTTCACTGAAGCCAATAAAGTAGGTTTGAAAATCAACATTAGTAAAACCAAATCCATAAGAGTAAATGCAAGAAACAACAGCTATTTACTATCAACAACATGCCGATTGAAAATGTGGAAAACTTTACGTATCTTGGAAGTGTCATAACAGAAAGCGGAGGTACAGAGGACGATATTCGTATGAGGATACGAAAAGCTCAGCAAGCATTCAGCATGCTCAACCCTGTTTGGAGATCTGGCGATTATACTACAAGGACAAAGATCCGCATATTCCAGTCAAATGTCATGTCTGTTCTACTCTACGGATGTAAACCTGGAAAGTGACAAAAACCCTTACAGATAAACTGCAGGTCTTTATTAATAAAACGTAAGAAACGAAGATCTACTACATCTGGCCCAACAAAAAAGGGTACAACATCAAACAAAGTCCAGAAAGTGGGGTTGGATGGGTCACACACTCAGAAAAAATAATTCCAGTATTGCAAAGATTGCCCTAGAGTGGAATCCCCAAGGAAGAAGAAAAAGAGGTCGCCCAGTACAAACTTGGAGAAGATCCATCACGGACGAGGTAAGAGGTCAAGGAAAGTTTTGGAATGAGGTAAGGGCCTTAGCGCAAAATAGAACCCGATGGCGCGTTTTCACTGAAGCTCTATGCTCCACTTAAGAGTTCAAGAACCCTTCAAGAAGTACTCTAGGGTAAAAATTTAACGCAGTAAAAATTTAACGTTACACCGGCTTTAAGAATTGTCTTAAAACAATCAGTGACGTAGATTTTGGAACATAACCAAATAAAGTAGTTTTAAGTATCTTCATATTCAATTATAGTTCCTAATACAGAAAAAAATGTACACAAAATATACGTCAGAGATCGTACACTTGATTGTGGATCGTTTTTGCTTGTCTGCTATTTATGGTACGACTGATTCGAAGTACTTTTGCTTTTTTTAAATGGAAGTGAATGAACGACAGACACGCTCATTACCATATTTAAATTAATAAGGAGTGAAATAGACGGATATTGCGTACTACGTTTATAAAAACATTTATAATATTTAGTCCTTTGTTTAACATTGGGTCAATTATTTAAAAGTAATGGTACCGTTTTTATACAATGTTAAGTGTAAATATAATGCATGTAGGAATAATGTAATAGGAATTTATGTATCCATTTGTTTTTTGTTGATTGTTGAAAATCAGTTACAGTACATTCAACAAACTTACACACTTCTAAATGGACACGTTACTTTCTTGTTCTGAAAGCATTTTTCATAAAAAAGAAACAACAAAATCTAAGCGCACAGAAAAATTTTAAGGGGGGTGTGCAGCCCTAAATCCCCAAAACTTTTGAGTTCGTTCAAATCAAATGAATTTTGTGGCATCATTAGTTTAACACATCATTTTTAAAACTTTTTTGCCTCATTACTTTTTCGAAAAACTAGTTTTTTCCTAGTTGGTCATAAAATTACAATTAGTTTCTACGGATACAATAATTAACAAACAGTTCCATTAATAATAGTCAATAATTTGAAGCTATCATTTATTGTGTGAATAAGATTAATATTAAAAATTTTAATATTACAATGGCCTACACATTTCAGGAAATGGCAGATATGCATTTAACTTTGGGTAAGTTGGATCAGATTAAATTATGATTTCAATAAACTATCGGGAATATCGTAGGTGAATGTCAAGGAAATAGTGCAGCAGCCGCAAGGCGTTATGCAGTAAAATAACCCAATCGAAATACACCCCATAGACGATTATTTCTGACCATTGATCGTCGTTTACGGGAAAAGGATACATTCCAACCGCAAGTTGCTGCCAATAGTGGTCGTCCAATAATGGATGCAACTGATGAAGACATTTTAGAAATTATTGAGGAAATACCTGGAACAAGTACAAGGGTAATAGCTGCTCAACTAAATGTTCCTCACGTAAGGGTTTGGAGGCATTTGAAAGATCAGCTGCTTAAACCCTTCACTTAAAAACGGTTCAAGAGTTATTGGTTGAAGATTATCCTAAAAGGATTGGATTTTGCTATTGGTTGTTAATGGAAAACACTCGAAATGTTAATTTTATTAGAAATATTTTGTTTATCGACGAGGCTACCTTCAGTAGAAATGGAATAACAAACCATCATAACTAGCACATTTGGGCAGACGAAAATCCTCACGCCAAAAAAACGACTCATTACCAAAGGACTTTCAAAGTTAATGTTTGGACAGGAATTGTAAATAACAATCTAATAGGCCCAGTATTTCTTCCCAACAATTTAAATGGTGATCATTATTAGCAGTTCTTAGCAAACGATTTACAAGAGTATTTGGAAGAAGTGAATATTGCAATAAGACAAAATATGTGGTTTCTACAAGATGGCGCTCCACCGCATTACACTAATGAAGTCCGGGAATACCTTTGCAGGCAGTATCCTGGTCGGTGTAGTCTTGGCCACCTAGAAGTCCAGGTCTTAACCCCATGGACTTTTGCTTTTGGGGGTTTATGAAAGAGAAAGCGTATTCAGTTTTCCTTATTAAAACGATACCGAATGTGTATTGAAGAAAATGAGGGTCATTTTGAACATTTATTGTAATAAGTATCATATTTATAGAGGTTATAGACATTTTTTGTACTTGTTAATTCATTTAAGCCATTTATTTAGTTGCACGTAATTTTTTAAAGGTTAATGAAAAGGGCCGTAACTCAATAAAAACTGTTTTTTGAAAAAAGTGATAAGAGGCAAAAATTTTTTTAAAATAATGTGTTAAACTAATGATGCCACAAAATTCATTTGATTTGAACGTACTCAAAATTTTGGGGGGATTTAGGGCCGCACGCCTCCCTTAAAATTTTTCTGTGCCCTTAGATTTTGTTGTTTCTTTTGTATGAAAAATGTTTTCAGAACAAGAAAGTAACGTGTCCATTTTTAATACAAAATGTGAAGTAGTTTGTGAGATATGCAAAAAAACAATTTTTATTTTGTAACTTAAAAGGGCTGTAACTTTTTTTGTGTATACTTTTGTACTAAGCTAAGTTGGATTCAATCAATTTATTTCGTTGGAATGCGTGATTTAATTTATGACATACCTTTTTGACACACCCTGTATATTAAGGGATTTATGATAGTAAATGTGTCAAGATCACAGACAATAAAGGTGAAGATGAATAGGAAGACCTTTGTAATCCCTGCAAGTAGAAATATCGTAAACATGTTCAATTGAATATGCGTAAGACTTTAAACGACTAACAGGGCAAGGCTCAGGTAAATTTGATAAAATATGCAAATAAATGCCAGTAGTATTAAAAATATGCAAATTTTACGAATTCACAACAAAATGCATTAAAATGCGAGTTTCATATTATCCGTCCTTTGTCATCAGCTACCCGTCATATACCTTTTAGAACCTTCAAAAACCTGTGTAAGATTTTTACGTGAAATCAATGATTTTTTCACAGATCATCATCATCATCATTCAATCTTCGCTTATCCACTGCTGGACATAGATCTCCCTCATAATTTTCCATCTATTTCGATCTTGTGCCTCTTGCATTCAATTCCTATAGCAACGTTTTAGATCGTCAGTCCAACGTGTTGGTGGACGACCTCTGCTTCGGTAGGCATCATCTCTTGGTCTCCATTCCAGTATCCGCTTTGTCCATCTATTATCTGTCATTCGAGCCACGTAACCTGCCCAGTTCCATTTCAGTGTTGCTACTCTCTCTACTGCATCAGCCACTCCTGTTCTTTGTCGTAGCTGGCTATTTGGGATCTTGTCTCGTAGTGAAACGCCCAACATAGCACACTCCATCGCCCTTTGACACACACGGATCTTTTGAACTGTTCTCCTTGTCATGGAAAACGTTTCCGCACCGTAAGTTAACACTGGCAAAACACACTGATTAAACGTTTTTCTTTTAAGGCATATTGGTATATCAGACGATTTGAAAATATGGTTCAGCTTGCCGAAGGCTGCCCAAGTCAGTCTTATACGACGGAGAAGCTCAACGGTTTGGTTATCTTTTCCTATGCGAATCTCATGACCTAGGTATTTATAGGCCATTACCTGGTCTATGGATCTTGTTCCTACGCATATATCTTCGCTGACTACAAGATTTGTCATCATCTGGGTTTTAGATATATTTATTTTCAATCCCCCTTCTAGCGAGGAAAGGTAGAGCTGATTTACAAGTTCTTTGGCCTCATCTATCCTATCAGCTATTAGTACAATATCATCTGCAAACCTTAGATGGCTTAGCTTTTCTCCGTTTATGTTATGCCCTTGTCGGTCAGTTTTGCCCTTTTACATATATATTCCAAAAGCGTAGTGAACAATTTCGGCGATATGGTGTCCCCCTGGCGTACTCCACGTTGTATCGGGAATTTCTGGGTTTGACGCTCACCCACTCTAACACTGGCTGTTGCGTTTTGGTATATGTGTTTAATTATATTTATATACCGATAGTCAATTCGGTATTCTGTCAAGGCTTCCAACATTTTTTGTTGATTTACGGTGTCGAATGCCTCTTCATAGTCGACAAATATTAAAGCTAGTGGTTTATTATATTTAGTGCATTTTTCTATAAGATTTTTTCTCTTCACACAACTTGTAAGATATAAAAAACCAAAACAATACCCTATAAAAAGTTATATTTATTACTTAATTTATTAGTGTGCACAATAGCGATGTAAACAAGCTTCCTAACCATTTTTTAAACATTTTTATAAAGAATGTGCTCACAACAATGAATATAAATTATTATTCGCTGTCGTATTTCTCCCATTTCCTGGAAGATTTTCTGAATGAAATATTAAACATACGCCAAATGAAAGCGTCAGGTGGCGTTACATCAGTAAATGAGAATGATGCTCGAAATTTGAAATCTGCTCGACTAGAAATTATTATCTCTAAAACAATTCTATGGAACATCCATGTGGCTTATTGGATAACTATTGCTTATACGTAGGCAATTTTTTTGTACGTCATAAAAATTTTCAGATATACAGGGTGAGTCATAACTATTGGTACATAGACCAAGGACAGGTTATTTGGACCAAAATATGGCTATTGGGCCAAATATGCCTTAATAAAATGTTGCTGAGAAAAAAGATACAGGGTGTTAAAGTTAATTTTTGTTTTTCGTTTTTTGCTAATAGTTTCCCTGTATATTTATAAATTGCTATCAAAATTGGCACAGAGGCATAATCTTAGACAAGAAATAGTATTTTATTTACAATTTTACGTTTTGTCATAGAGGGCGCCACGTGGATCATTCCTAATGATCAAATTAAGTCTAAACTTTTTCTGATGAAACTTTTTAGTAATTTTTATTAGAAAATATGACGTATACTCTTGTTTAAACATGATAATTTCAACCGTTTTCGATAAAAACGCAGTCGAACTGCTTAGAGTCTTAAAAAAGGATTTCAAATATAATTTCATTTATGAAAAGTATGCTTTGGACTGTCAGATAATTGTTGTTGGTAAATGTCATTTGTTCAGAGTAAATTATTTTTGATGTGACAGTGTAGTGTAATGTTGCATTTTTTAAAAGTAATCATTACTTTTTTTGATTGAAATGCCTCGTCACAATCATTTTACTAATGAAGAAATGCGAGATATGATTTGCGTATACGCACTAGAAAATTTTTGCGGTCGCTCGGCAGCCAGAAGGTATGAAATGTTATACGCAAACAGAAGGCAACCAAATCACAAAACTTTTGCAAGATTATATCGTAGTTTAGGTGAAACTGGGTCATTTCACACTAAAAATCGGGGTGGTCGACCGAAACAAATCACACCTAATCAAGAAGATGAACTTTTGGTTCGAGTAGATGAAAATCCTGAAATAAGTTCACGACATCTATCAGCAGCAACAGGAGTAAGTCAGTCGTCTATTGTTAGAATTCTAAAAAAAGAGAACCTCCATCCTTATCACTTCACTCCTGTTCAAAATTTACTTCCAACAGATCTTCCACTACGGTTACAGTTTTGCCAACGTATTCTGAATAAACATCGCAATGACAGACACTTTATTAAGAATATTATGTTCACCGACGAAGCAACTTTTACCAGACGAGGGGTTTTTAATTGGCGAAATAGTCATTATTGGGAAGAAGAAAACCCGCATGCTATTAAAGCTAGACATTTTCAGCAAGAGTTTAAATTGAATATTTGGTGTGGCATTATAGGCGACCAACTACTAGGGCCTTATGTTCTTCCTCCGAATTTAAATGGAGATTCTTATTTATTCTTTTTGGAAAATACTCTTAGTGATATTTTAGATGATCTGTCACTGGATGTAAGAAGAAAAATGTGGTTTATGCAGGATGGAGCGCCACCTCATTTTTCATTAGCTGTTAGAAATCATCTTAATGACGTATTTCCCCAACGATGGATTGGCAGAGGCAGTGATTTTCAACGGCCACCAAGAAGTCCTGAGTACAACCCGCTAGATTTTTATTTTTGGGGACATATGAAGTCCTTAGTTTATGCCAATGAAATTAATACACGAGACGAACTTTGGAGATACATTCAAAATGCAGCTAATCTTATAAGGGGACAGAATAATATTTTTTTAACGTCCGAAAATCCTTTATAAAAAGAATTAGAAAAGGCATAGAAATCGGAGGAGACCATGTAGAACATTTAGTTTGAGTTTTTGTGAGTTCTTTTAAGTTAAAGTGTGTTTAGTTTTAATTTATCGTCAAAACAGAAACCTTACGTTAGTTGCAACTTTGTTTATTAGTTTGGTATTTGATAGTGGAATTGTAAATAAAATACTATTTCTTGTCTAAGATTATGCCTCTGTGCCAATTTTGATAGCAATTTATAAATATACAGGGAAACTATTAGCAAAAAACGAAAAACAAAAATTAACTTTAACACCCTGTATCTTTTTTCTCAGCAACATTTTATTAAGGCATATTTGGCCCAATAGCCATATTTTGGTCCAAATAACCTGTCCTTAGTCTATGTCCCAATAGTTATGACTCACCCTGTATTTCATTATCATTGGTTCATTATCCAGGATCTGTCTTTTCTTATTCAATGTTTTTCAACTACTTAGATTGCACTTAGGACTTTCATAATTCGTCTGGAAAATCTTCATAATATAACAGCACATCAAATTTCATTAAAATCGATTTAATAAATTTCGCATAATAATTTTGCAATCTAATTTTTTTTTATTGAATTTTTTAAAAATCTTGCACAACAAAAACTAAACCATATAGAAGTTTGCCAATTTTTTTACTTATAAAAACACACTTAACCTATCAACATACTTTATGGAATTGAAATCGAATTATTTGGACGGCCTCAGGAATGTTTTAAAATTATAAACAATTTTTGGCTGATAAACAAATAGAATATCTCGGTAAGTAAGTATTAGCTTAAATCAAATTCAGGAAACGGCGTTGGAAAAGACTTGGCAAAACGTTTCTTATAAAAGAAAAAAAGTTGAATTACGAGTAGTGGTTCCTGAGATACGACCGGTCAAACTTGACCAGCATTTGCGACGAGGTTATTAACAATAGGATGATAATCTTTAAACCATTACTTTTCTTTTCGAGCTCTTTGTAAAATTTTGTTGTGACGGTAAATAAAATTATAATATATTTTTGAGAGAACGGTTTATTTTAAACAAAACATGCTAATAAACATTTTTGTTCAAAATTGTCTCAGCTACATTTTTATTTAAAATATTTTTTTCTACGACGCACAGATTCTTGGTAAATCGTTTCCGTTTTTCCCTACAAGGGGGAATAGTAAACTTTTTTGCTTACTTTTTAGGGTCCCAAAATTAACATTCTCAGAAAATTCTTATTTTTCGTCAACATTTTAGAGGTTCAATAGCATTTTCGTCTCTGACGACAGGAGTATAAATTAAATAAATTAATTTATTTGTAACAAAACTAAACCATCTCTGGCATTTGATAATGCGTTTTTTAGATGGCTCTATTCGATTTACGTCGGATTAAAAAAAAATGAAGGAAGTTGCTTTTTTTACGTAAACCGATTCTGATATTTGAAATTCAATAAATCACATGCGTGTAGGTGGCGCTAGCGTTAGGGCTTGGTATTAAAACATAACCTTATTTTATTCTCCCATTTATTTACATTGTTTAGTACTGGTTTGATCGAAAACAATGGTTGATCGCTATCAGGTCTGACAAAAGTATCAGCAAGCACACAAAAATCTGTTCCAGACACTTTTCAGATGAAAGTTATACCGTTATAAGCTTACAAGTTTGGGTAGGTTAAAAAAATCTTCTTCTTCCACTAGTTCCTATCCTCTATGGATGTTGGCTACCACAATGGCCCATCGTATTTTATTAGCAGCTATTCGAAATAGGTCTGTGGTGGTCATACCTGTCCACTGTCTCAAATTCTTAAGCCAGGATATTCGGCGGCGTCCTGGTCCTCTATTTCCTTCTGTTTTCCCTTCTAATATCAATAGTAGGATTCTGTATTTATTTTCATTTCTCACTATATGTCCGAAGTATGCTAACTTTCTTTCTTTAATGGATTTCAAGACTTCAGGTTCTTTTTGTAAACGATGCATTACTGCGTCGTTAGTTATGTGATGTACATATGATATTCTGAGCATGCGACGATAGCACCACATCTCGAAAGACTGCAAATGTCTGCAAAACGCATCAGTGACTCTCCATGCCTCTGCTCCATACATAAGAAAAGAAAACACACAACAATTAAAAAAATACTCATCCTTATTTCTTGTATTGTCATTGTCTTGTTTTTTTAGGACAATGGAGGATCTTTAAAAAAGATGCAGTACCTTCAGTAAATTTACCAAAAAGAAAGTTGGAGACTCCAGTGAAGGACTCTGGGACAAGTGATAGATATAGAAAGACTTTGTGTAGCAGTATTGCCACCAAACAAACAAAAAGAGCAAACAGAAACACAATTATTACAAACAGTTAAAAATAATACACAAAAATGTTGCTCAACAGAGACAAATGCTAATGAAAATAAATCAGAGAGTTCAGAAACATGTATTACAACTTAAACCGAGATAACATTAAATAGAAGTCAATTAATTTCTTATGAATTTTTATCAGAAGAACAGTTGAAACATTTTACAGGATGTTAGAGAAAATTATTTACATTTTTTGTTGAAGAGTTTGGAATATAGACTTAATTTGTTTTATTCTGCATTAACGCAATTTTTTGCAGTAGGCATTCGAACTGTCCGACAAACTGGATATGCTTTATGTTTCGTCTTGCAAGTCTGTAAATTCGGATGGGCATATGATGCTGCTGATGAGCCTTGTCTTTGTTCTGAATGTTAATTGTTTTTTCTTCACCCAGCTAGGTTTCTGATATTGACTTGTACCATTTTGGCCTTCTGTACTGTTCTTGTAACATGTGATGTGAACGTGAGTCCCTTGTCCATGGTGACCCTGAGGTATTTTGCTTCATTTGACCATCCGATGGCAGTATCGAACTGTCTTCTTCGGATTTACTGTAAGTTTTCACTGTAAGCACGATTCTTCTAGGGTGTCTAGTGTTGTCTGAAGGTTTCTAATTGCAATGTCTTGGTTTATGTGCTTGACCGCTATTGACGTGTAGTCTGCATAAAGGCTGATCGTAGTGCCTGGTGTTCTGGGGGCATCAGCTGTGTTTATCCTCCGGCATTCCGACTTTGGATAGGACTTCGTCCTATGCGAATCTTGAATTGTCGGTTTAGCGAGGTACGAGGAGAGTGTAGCTCTGTCATGGCATTCCTGTATCCATAGTTTCCCATTTTGTAGATCAGTCCTTTCTGCCAAACTCTGTCCAAGGCTTTGCTTACGTCTAGGAAGGCTACTGCAGTGTACTGTCTATCGTTGAAGCCTGCTGCGATGTATTTTGTGAGTCTGAGTACCTGGTGTTCGCTTTAATGTCTGGCTCTAAACTGGGCTTCTGGTAAAACCTTTAGTATTTCTATTTCCTGTTCAAGCCTTGAGAGTATCACTATTTCAGCAATTTTTCTGGCTGCTGGTAGTAAGTTTATTGGCCTGTAGTTCTGTAGAAAATGTTGTTTTTTCCTGGTTTATAGATTAGGGAATCTTCTGAATCTTATCAGTGCATTTATTATGTTGTCATATAAACGACTTCTTTCGCTGGGAGGTATTTTAGAGCCCTCTGGGTTATTTCGTTCGCTCCAAGTGGTTTCTTTGGTGAGGCTTTCTGTATCAGGTCACTCACTTCTTTTGGGGATATGGGTTTCAGTGGTGGATCTTCTGCTTCTGCTGGCCTTCTGTAGTAGTCTTCTTCGGCGTCCTCTTTAAAGTCAGAGTCTTCTTATTGGTGGTAGTTCATGGGGCACTATCTTTCTAGGGCGGTTCTCATGGCACTGGCCTTGTCTTCGGTAGTGTATACTATGCCGTTTTCTCCATGTAGAGGTGGTTTTGGTTTCCTGTCGTTTCTTAGGATTTTCTGTAGTTTCCACATGTTTTTGCTGTTTTCTTAACTTAAAACCGATCCCTCAAAATTAATTACCGAATTCAGCTTATGACTGGCAAGTCGAAGTTAACCAAATATCTTGGCAACTACTCTACCGTATTTTGAATAAATATAAACAACAACGTGGGTTATATAGGTTACAATAAATCCGTAGAAAAAAGGTATAAAACCAAATTATTTAGATTTTTTTATTTTTTCAACATAATATCTTAAGCCCCATACACTTCTTGTATACACGTTTCCGTAACTTTTTTAAGTCATCCATAACGTAGAAATTAGCATGTGACGACTTTGTTTTACGTACTTCGTTGTCCGCCTAGTCGTTTTTTCAGTTTGGAATTTGAAAAAACGACACCAGGGGCCAAATCCGGTGAAAACCTTTGCCACAGGAGTGTAGTAATGTATATATCGACCACAGTCATATATCGAGGCACAAAACGCTAAAACAGCCTTAGAGTCGAACAAGTTTTCGTGAAAAATTAAAAGACTACTTTATGAAAATCTTTTGGCCCCAACTATATTACTCAGTTTTACTTGTCGATCACTCAAAACCATATCGTGGATGCAATTGCTCACTTCCAATCGACGTCCGGAACGATGTTCATCAGTTGTGAATCTATAGCCACTCATATCTAATTGTAAACAATTTGCACATGCAACATGAACTTTATCTAACTCAGCTTTAATCTATTTCGGTATTAGACCTTCTAAATAAATATGTTTATGCTTAAAACTATTTTTTTTTTAATAAACAAAATGTGTTTTAAACAAAATAATACAATTGAAGCTGTGATGAATATAACTGAAACTTTGATGGCTGTCTGTTTGACACTTTTTATATTATAAGCGCCATCTATTGGATTGTCTAAGGACTTATGAAATGACCTAGGTAGCTGACTTATTATTTTGCTGAATTAATTTCCAACATTTAATTCCGAATATTGTTCTGAAGCTATTTTCTTGTGGCATTTTAAATTAATTACTATTTAAATGGGAATAAGCCATAATTAAAGGTTAAAATACGTTTATTGACGTTTCAATTTCCACTTCGGAAATCGTTCTCAAAATACAAACATTAGTAAATTTAATTAGTTTAATTTACTAATGTTTGTATTTTGAGAACGATTTCCGAAGTGGAAATTTAAACGTCAATAAATGTATTTTAACCTTTAATTGTGGCTTATTCCCATTTAAATAGTAATTAATTTAATTCCGAAGGTTAAAAATTCAATTCTGAACTCATCTAGCTGCGTTTGAACAAGTTTCAACTAGAGGGATATATTTTTCCTGACATCGCCATGTTAGCTTTTCTTTTATCCTAAAATCTTACAAATTTCTTTTTAAGCCTTTACACTCCAGTCTAACATTTTTAACCTCGTTTGCCATCGAGTATTTTTCACAAGAACGATGTCAAGTTGTAGCAAGTATGTTTTCTCCACGCGACCCCTTGTTTGGTAGGGACCGGGTAGCGGGGTTTAACACCCTTTGCATCTCCTTCGTGGATATACGGTACTCAATACGACCCCTAGATAGGAGCGATTTTGTTGTTTTGTAAAAAAGTAGCCTCTTACATTTGAGATACATGTATCAAAGAAAAACTGGAGGATATTGACATATTGATTTCCGGGGCGATATTCACATCGAGTGAAACCTTTTGGATCCTTAATAAAAGTTTAAAGAATTCTTGGCTTTAGAATAGGAGATAAAAGAAATGTAGCATACAAGAAGCATCTTTTGTGCTTTTTAGTATTTCTGAAAGTTGCAATATTTTGTACTGAGTGATTACGTTTTTAATGTATTCCTTATGCTTTCTGTGCTATTTTTAAAGAGAAGTAAGCAAATAAAAGGGACGGTGATATTCATCGGTGTAAATTTATATAAAAATAAAAAAGAAATTATTTTATCGCAACCACAAAATCAAAAGTTTACATTTTTGACATAATTCAAACCTGTGCGGTGAGGGTCCCAATGGATTTAAAAGTGTTTGCAATTCCAAACTTGTGGTTATAATTTTTTATGGCACTTCTAAGGTGCAAAAAATGGGTGTTTTTTGATTATTTTAATTTTTTTGTATTAAATCAATATTTTAGGGTAAAATGAGTACAATATTGAATGAAAGTACATAAAAAAAGAGACATTTAAGATATCCTACATTAAACTTAAAGCAAACTTCAAAAATGTCAATGAGGTCTAGTGAGCTTAAATTTCTTGTGTCGATGTTACGTTCGGTTTCACATTTTTTCGATCTATTATCGTGATTTTTATTAACTAATTTATATAAATAATTAAATTTTTAAAACTATCTCTAAATTTTATACTATTATATTTATTTTAAACTAGCAATAGAAACATTCGTAAAATACACAAGAACGATCATCATTTACAATAAATATTGAAATGACATTAAAGACAGTATTCAAAATGACACAATGGATCTTCTTTTTCTTCTTTTTTTTTTTGTTATTTCTTCAAATAATGAGTCATCAGGTTAAGAATTTTTGACAATTTTGCAAAGTTGGTGTCTTTGATAATTTAATTTAATTTATTGGTTCAGTTTAGTAAAAACTTGTATGGTGGAACGCAAATTTCAACTAAGAAATTTTTTTGACTAAGCAAAACTTACTTAAGATTTACTTGGTTGGTTGAACCAGACGTTAATATTACACCGGGTCGGTGATTCATTACCAAAGCCGAAGCTAGTTAACTGGTAGGTATACTCTTGTGGCCAGCCCAATTCCATTTTAGTTCCGCTGCCCAATGGAATTGGGCTGGCCATGTAGCGAGAAAGCATGACTCACGATGGACGAGCAAAATTACACATTGGAGGCCAAGAGCAAACTCCATACTATGGAATGGAATCATGGACGTTAAATCTAGACACAATGAGACGACTTAACGCCTTTGAAATGTGGACCTATAGAAGAATTATGAGGGTTTCCTGGGTAGATAGAGTTACGAACAATGAAGTACTGAGAAGAATAGGTAAAGAGAAGGAAATTGAACTTACAATTAAAGAAAGAAAGCTACAGTATCTCGGACATTTGATGCGGGGCGAGAAGTATGGCATCCTGCGACTCATAATGCAAGGAAAGATAGATGGCAGAAGAAGCATCGGAAAAAGACGAATTTCATGGCTCAAGAACCTGAGAGAATGGTTTGGATGCAGCTCAAAACAAATTTTTAGAGCTACTGCCTCAAAAATTAAAATAGCTATGATGATTGCCAACCTCCGTAGCGGAGATGGTACCTGAAGAAGAAGAAGCAGACAAACATAGTAGAGGAAGACCACCTACACGTTGGGCTGACGACATCAGGCCTATCACGAAAAATTAAACGAGTTTAAGAGAGGCCTATGTCCAGCAGTGGACGTGATAAATGATGATGATGATGATGATAATGATGATGATACTCTTCTGGAAACTCACAAGAAATCATTTACGAAAATATTCACATTTGAATACATCTTTTCGTCGCTATGAATTTGTCAGGTTATTGTAAACAATGCAAATAGTATTCGTAGACAAACCGTTCTGAGCACGTGTACTATTAAAATATCAAACTTTATCGTGCCGATTTAACATTCGACTTTACTACAGCAACACCGGTCATGCCATATCTCAAAACTTAGCTCTCGGAACAATGATAACGATAATGACAGCAGTGAATTTGTGGTAAGTACTAATACTGATATCAATTCGAAGTATCGTGGTGAGGTTTAATCTTTCTTTCAAGATGGTTCTATTATAATAGTTATCTATGCTTTTAAAATTGCTTGATAATCAGTTGTCGTTCCTGAAATTATTTCCTATCAGTGTTGCACTTTTTATTTACTTTTATATTGTAAATATCAATAACACACAATACAATAATACACACAACATAATACAGCCATGGGCGCCGCCAGGATTATTTTCAGGGGGTGCATGCGCTTTTCAGGGAGGTGAATTTACATCTACACATGTTATTAACCAATATAAAATATAGAAATACATATACATGTATAGTTATGTACTTTCTGGACAGGAGAGTGCAATTGGACCCCGCTGCCGGCGCCCATGAGTCAGACGGAAAGCAATAACGAGAATTTCGAAATCAGTTAATGAAATAGAAAATGAAGTAGACAAAACAGCGCTACGAAACTTGTTTTTTTCGGTCCCTTGCTTTCTCTCTCCAATTTCTCACGCCTATTTCTGACAAGTCTTGTTTAACTGCTTTCAAACATTTCTTCTTTTTTCCCCATTTCTCCATCCTTCAGTATTTTTTTAACATTCCGATTCTCTGGCATTCGTATAATGTGACCAAGTCATCTAGCTCTTTGGGCTCGTATTTTTGCCGTAATTGCTGGTTTTCCATACATCCTCATTATTTGTTTATTCGTTCGTCTTCTCCAAATATTCTCTGCCGTCTTTATTCCTCCGAAGATTTTTCTGAGTAACTTTCTTTCTCAGATCTCTACTTTCTTTTGTTCCTGCTGGTTCATAATCCACGTTTCACTGGCATACATCACTGTGGGTCTGATTACTGTCTCATCGACTCGCAGTTTAGCTGTTCTTGACACATTTTTTGCTTTCATTAATGAGTTTAGTGTTCTCTTTTTTTTCTTTTCCCGTGTTTGTTATGATTACTCCTAAGTATTCAAATTCTGACATTCTTTCAAAACTATACAGTCTCTATTCCTTTCAATTTGATAAATATTTGTTATTATTTGTTATGTCTCCTCTCATTTCCATAAATTGCGTTTGTATCACCACATCATCCGCATACGCTATGCACTGTACCCTGCTTTTGAAAATAGTCCTATTTGTGCTTATATTTGATCTTCTTACGATTTGTTCTAATACTAGGTTGAATAAATTCGTTGATAGCGGATCCCCTTGTTTTAAACCTCTATTCACTGGGAACTGTCTTGAAAATCTTCCTTCCATTGTTACCCTATTTATCGTGTTCCTAAGCGTCCTTCTCACTTGCCTTATAAGCTTTTCTGGTATTTCTAATGTTCTCATGGCCTCATATAGCATCGTTCGGTTTAGGGAGTCATATGCTTGTTTAAAATCGATAAATAGCATATGTAATCCTAAGTTTTGTTCGTAGCTATTATTTTGTATTAATTTTAACATACTTATTTGATCACAAGTTGTTCTTCGTGATCTATAACCTCCCTGGTATTCTCCAATCACTTTGTTATCATATTTTATTAATCTTTTCCTAATAATTTTTGCAAGTATTTTATAGACTACTTCTAATAGTGCTATACCTCCACAGTTTTCGCACTCCGTTTTGTCTCCTTTTTTATAGATAGGACAAATAAGAGCACTATTCCATTGTTCTCTCCATTTCAATCTTCGCCACCTTCCTTAAAAATTATTAAGCTGGGATACCACTTTCTCCTGCACTTTTGTTATTTATTAGGTCTCTTATTATTTCTTTGACTTCATTCAGAGTTAGTTCCTCACACGTCCTTTCTTCATCTTCTTGCCAATTCTGATTTTCCTCAAGTTCCTCTTGTTGGTCTGTATTTAATAGATCTTAGAAATATTCCGCCCGTCTGTTTAATTTTTCTGCTGTTTCACCTAGAAGTAAGCCTTGTTTGTTTCTACAATACTGTGGATTATTCTTTGTAGTTTCTCTGGATTTCTTAACTTCTTGGTAGAAATTCTTTACCTCTTTGTTTATGTAGGCTTTTTCTATGTTTTTCAATTGCTTTTCTAGCTGTTCTCTTTTCTTTTTTTTTTGCAAATTCTTTTCACGTCCCTTCTTCTTGTCACTTAGTTTTCGATCGCATTTTGGGTATTTTCTTTATGTCTTTGTAGTTTTGCCTTGTTTCTTCCTGCCAAAATATTTCTACATTCTTCATCGAACCAGTCTTGCCGTCTTTTTTTCCGCTGCTTCCGACATGGCTGTCTGTAGGGTCTGCTACTCTTCATCTATATCCTGTTTGACTGGATTCTCTAGTTTTTTATTTGTTTCTTCCTCTAGTCTGTTTATAACCTGCTTCTCTTGAAGGAGCTCTAATTGGTAATTTAATCTATCTCTAACAGGTTTTGTTATTATTGGTAGTTCTTGTTTGAGTTTTGCTTTGTTTGTATGGTCACTGTCACTGTTGGTATCTGCCACTCTGTAACTCCTGCAATCGATTATTGCCTTATCATGTTTGTTTTCAATTAGGACATGATCTATCTGATTTTTTAGTTTTCCATCGGGAGAAGTCCATGTTACCTTATGAATGTCTTTGTGATCAAACCTTTGACTTTCGTAGAATTCTGCTTTGCTTTGGTCTTGTCAGCCGGTAATATTATTATGCACTAATCTTGTTTTAGAGCTTTGGTAGCTTTGTGTTTTTCTCCAGTTATTTTTTACATAATACTATATTCTTCCTTTTCATGTATTGGTAGTACTTGACAGACCTTTTCTTTCAACCAACAGAGCGTTGGCGGAGAGTTGGACCTGCCGCAAGGCATTTGTAAAGACTTACGCCTAAAACCGAAAATGACTACATGGTCACATACGCATCACTCGTATGGTGGCTAAAAAGACAACAAGCAAGAGCTAACGCCTAGCTGCAAAAAGTGCAGCGGCTAGCTTATCTGGGAATCACAGGGGCAATGTCAACACTCCCCCACTGTAGCTCTAGACGCGATTCTCAACCTTCCTTGCAGTTCTGCATAAAAAAGGAGGGAGTAACCACCGCCTTAAAACTGCGACAGACACAAATAATGAAACCTGGAGCCCACTTAAAAATCTTGGAAGAAATTCCATTGGATTCTAAGGACAGACCTACAGATGCCATGCCAAATTTGACATCTAAACATACTTTGAAGTGGTCATAAAAAACACCAAATGGGTGAAAAAGCTTCACCGAAACTGGAAGAAGGCTCGTATGATTTATGGATGGATCTAAGATAGATGAATGAAAGATGGCAGGAGTGGAGTCACTGTTCCCAATTTCAGGCTCTCCAAATCTCTTGGAAACTCCCCAACTATCTTTCAGACAGAACTATATACTATTAGTGCCCAAGAATGACTCAGACAGGGCAAAAGTCTTTATTTTATTAGACAGCCAAGGCGCCTTAAAGGCTCTAAAGTCATTTACTTGTGAGTTAAAATTGGTTTTGGACTGTAAACAATCCCTCACGGAGCTGGCGGAACGCAACAAAGTAACTTTGATGTGGGTGCCAGGTCACAAGGGAATTGCAGGAAATGAGGAAGCTCAGCCTCGCAAAAAAGGCTCTAATACCCCATTCCAGGGTCCACAACCTTTTTGTGAACTATCGAAAAGCCACATCAGAGAGGATTTCCGGACCTGGGAACTCAATCAACTAAGATTACATTGGTCTTACACACCGGCACAAAGGCAAGCAAAAAGGCTCATAAAAGTGTGGCCTACTACAACAAACCGCCTTCTTGAAATGAGTAAAAAAGATATAAAAATGGCCACTGGCCTTCTCACTGATCAC
This sequence comes from Diabrotica undecimpunctata, assembly GCF_040954645.1. NCBI lineage: Eukaryota > Metazoa > Arthropoda > Insecta > Coleoptera > Chrysomelidae > Diabrotica > Diabrotica undecimpunctata. The sequence continues at coordinate 19,368,308 of NC_092812.1, forward strand.
TGCAATCTGAGATATCTTAAAAAAATGGGCAAATCAGATAGTGAGGACACAAGTCACCTAGGAAGCTAATCAACTTAATCGCAAGTATTAGCATCCTAGCGTTCATTTAGATTAAGGTATGCACAAAAGACCTTTATAGGTCTCTCTATAAGTGCGGCAAGGCTGCATGGCCTTAACGACCTCACATAATCTAATCTAATCTAGGTTTTGTTATCACATTATTAACATTCTGTATTTAACATCATAAGCTGTTGAAGCATGAACGCTGAAAAAATCAAATATTAGAAGTGTTCGAGAGATGGTGTTATCGAAAAATGTTGGTGAACAAATGTAAAGTGGACAGATCACCGTATGTGAAATGAACAAATGAAGAAATATTGAGAAAAATGAACAAACAGCAAAAACTAAAACGAACAGCGAAAAAGAGAAAATTTTACTAAGTTATAATGAAAGGAACCCGATACACAATACTGCTAAGACTACTAATGAAATAAGAGATACAGAAGACGCACAGTATTGAAAGAATTTCTTAGATTAGAAATTTGAGAAGGTAGTTTAATATGAGCCAATTTTTTAGGGATTCCATGTAAGATTCAATTTTTTAGGAGTTTTTTATGTGAGGACTCGATTATTTTATACTGTATGTAAACTTTCGAGTGACAGTATTTTTTTTAATATGAAACTTATGAAACTTTAGGTAAAAAGTCTCAATTTACCTACTGGCCCCAATAATTTGATCATCCACTGTAATTGTGCAGATATCTTACTAGGACATATTATATACAAGTTATAACCTTGTATACGTTCTTTGTTTTCGGGGCATTTCAGTGTAATTGTGAACAAAGAACTTATTTTTATTTCAGATTGATTAAAATGTAAATGATAAACAGGGAAAACCATCTAAAAATAGACTTGTGAAATTAACGACTTGCGACGTTTTGGTTTATTACCTCCTCTTTTATTAAAATGTCTTTTCAAGGGTGACTAGATGAAAATTCTTAAGAGGTTCAAGGTGATCCAACATTAGCGAAGGAAAATGTACTTTAAAAAAGCTAAAAATTTAAAACAAAATGTGGGTTTTATTATGCTTTTAGTATTGTCTTACGTCGTATTGATTTTGGAATTTAAACAGGTTGGAGATTTTATGCTTTTACCGCAGAAAAAGTTATTTACTTGGCAAAACTAACAGTTAAGAGAAAGGCATGAGATGATTCGAACAAATACAACTGCTCTGGTATAGTCGATTGATTTCAAGGGCTTTAATTCTTAAATTTTTTGTCCTTCCTAAATGGGACTGGCAGGTATAAATTGGTCCAACACATTATTTAAGAGAGTCTTGAAATAAAATTCTAATCTACTCGAACTCTTACCGGAGAACTACGAACACAAGTTCTCTGCTCTTACCTAGAAGGGGACAACTAGCTCTAGCTAGCACCAACTCACGACTATCTTACCGTTATAAAAAATCAGAATTTCCGCAAATGTCAACCGTCAGTTCACACATCTATTAAATTAAAATTCAATTAAAAATTCAATTTGCCAAGTTAATTTTATTTTACCCATTTAAATAAATTACATTCAACTTATAATGAATTATTTAAAATACTGTTATCTTTTTTGAGTTAAATAATTCGAATATTGTTCTATACCCTTTTCAAGGTTGTACAATGAATCAAAAAAGCGTTATTCAAATTACTTCATCATTCTACAAAGGTTCGCGGTAAATTTAGAACTACTCTGGCTTGTTTCTTCGATAGTACCAGCTTAGAACCTCATAGATTATGATCGTCATTGCATTCTCATTTCCTCAACTTTCGTTAATTAAGTTATAAGTAGACTGAATACTCTAAATAAAATATTCAAATTTGAAAATTTATTAAAAAAATTGTTAATAAAAATTGGTACCACTTTTTGAGTATAGGATGGTATTATATTATCATCGCCACGTAAAATAAATGCATTATTTTAAATTCGAGCGTTCACTGTCAGTGCTATGCTCTAGGCGAGGATACCATGCCATGGTCTCCGTCATGAACGCACCCTTAGGTATATAGTACCCAAAAAACCCATTTGCAACCTGGCTGGGTCAGTGTCCCGACAAAAAACTTATTTTCCTGGACTATAGATAAAATTTTAGAAACATGGTTTCTAGTACTATAGTTCTCGTTCCCGGCCACATTTTCACGCTTTATTACTAACAAGCTAATTTTTGTGAGTAATTTCATTTTGATAAGACGATAAATTTTTGTCCTTACAACAATTTGCGTTTTTGGTAGCTAACAAGGATGGCAGGGATGAAATATGTTGATGTGACGACTCACAAAAATTTATTACTACCGGGTTTTTTTGTTAATTCTCAAGATAATTATCCAAATTAGCCAATAAAATAGTTGTCCTACAAAATCCTCAAAATGAACTCTTTTCTGAGGATGTTAAGGCAGAACTTTTGCATTTTTCTGTCCTTAAATCCGTTTGTGATAGTAATAAAGATATTGATGTTACCCAGTTCTCACGTTTTATTAATGAACTTGATTTGGAATTTAAAAAACGATTTGCTGATTTCCTCAAAATTGAAAATTTTGTGCAACTGTAAAGCAACAGTTTTTCACTCAAGACTAATGGTATATGGACCAGCGAAGCAGCAGACGTTTTTAAGAGTAACAACGCTGCCCTTCAGATGGAAATGATCGAGTATCAGGAAGATTCCGTTTTAAAGGAGATTTATACTCAAGTTCCAGAAACGATTGCCTGGGAGAAATTTTGAATTAAATATGTGTGTGACAAAAAATATCAAGAACTAAAATCTTTGGCAATGAAACTGTGGTCATTTTTCTCACTAACACTATAATTTTATAAGGAGTTTTACCTAATTTTTATACTTATTGTAATCAATAATTTTGAATTTAATTAAACTAATATAAAAAATTTTATGTGCATTATTTTATATTCCTTTCCTTTTTACATGTTAAATAAGAGTACTTTTCAACTGAGCATTTAATTAAAATAGTTTTCAGATTTATGCTTAAAACAAAAATTCATCTTGCTTTGAAATTAATGTAGAAAAGATAACATATTAATTACCATTTTGTACCATTTTGTATAAATTTCTAACTTTTAAAATATTTTAAAATGTACTGATAATAATATTAACACGATACTCAATTTATATTTCATTTACTGTACCTGGAACGTATTCAACTGTATAGTGACCAAAAAAACAATGAGATATTAGTTTGCTTTTCCATACTTATATAGTTTTTTTATTCGCCGTAAAATGTACAGAACTGCAGTTGTAAAGTAAACAAACGCTATTTAAGGTAAGCTGTTAAAGTCCTTTTACCCTTTGACGGCCGATATACATTAAGATATGATCAGTGGACCTCAAACAGTGGGGCGTTAATATTTAATTCTGATCGCTTGAAAAGTAAAAATATTTAATTTCCTGTATTTTATGTTCAGTACTAATATTGGATTTTACTGTATCAAAGTCAAATAAAGTGAATATAATATGTATATACAGGGCGTGTTAAAAGAAGTGGGACGGAATATTTCGAATACTCGAAATTATTTGTCGACATAAAATGTTCATCAAGGTCTCTAAAGTCTCTATTGAAGACTTAAAGTGTAAAGTGAAAATTATACGAATGGTTTTGCATGGAGTAAAATTGGAAAATACTTGCCAAGTTGCTGGTATGTCCAAATTTGAATAAAATACATCCAAGACTTTACTTTCTGCAGACACTGTATTAAATATAACCTTGAAACAAATTGGCACTAAATTACATCCGAGTTTTTAGCAAAACAAAAGGTTTAAACACGTGTAGTCCAGTAATTAGTACCAAAGCTATTGAAAGTATGCAGTAGAGTAATTAGAGCGAAGGTACTTTATCGTTTAACTAAAACACACCACAAAGTTCGAATTGAATTCCCGAAACACTTTTTTGTTACTTCTTTTTAGCAAACGGTTTGTCCTATTCACTGTCTTGATATTTCACTATCAGAGTCGTTACTATCTGAATTGTCTATCCGAATAATTAGAGGCCGGACCTAATCTATTACTCGCTCGGATTGAAAAGACTGAACGATTATGTCTTCCGTATGTCTAATACAATTTTGCCATTGTTCTGCCCTTATTTGTTCTAGCGATTCTTTCCAACTAAGAACGCTAGCGTCATCTGCTGTTTGGGATGCATGTTTATCATAAAAATTTGTGGCTATACACCAAACTAACTCAATTGCATTATAGTGGCAATGGTAGGGCGGTAGTCGAAGAACTTCATGGCCATATTTAAGAGTCATTTGGTCAGTAACAAATTTCTTTTCTCCACATTTTTGAAGTAAATCGACTTTTAAAAATATGTCACTGTGTCTTTTCTGTCAACCACAACTTTATTTCTTCTTTTGTCCAGCTGCTTGAGGGAAATCTCTCTTCTACTCTTGAGTGGTAGGATGCATTATCCAACACTATTATGGATGGTCGTTCCAATTTTTTTAACAAATTTTCTTCAAACCATTCTTTAAAAATATTTGCATCCGTATTTCCATGGTAATCACCTGTATTCTTTGTGGACGAAAAAATTAAACTAGCGTCAGGAATAAAACCCTCATCATTTCCAGCATGAAGTATAATGTAGCGTTTACCATTACCGGAACGACTAGAATAACATTTCGTGGTGCCGTCGTGCCAGGATGATTTTGACATATTTCCTTTAGCGAAAATCCAAATTTCATCTAAAAATACAACTTGTCTCGGAGTATTAGACGTTTTATTGTTGATGTATTTTCTTAAAAAATGCCACCATTTTGAAACAACATTAGAGAGTTCACACAATACTTGTCTATTATTTGTCTTTTTATATCGAAAACCTAAATGTTTCAGCACTCTCCAGAAACTTGTTAAATTAATATCACACAGTTCCTTGTCGTTTATTTTTTGTAACACAGCACTAATTGTTACATGTTCTTTGGCTTTATACATATTATATATAATATTTTTAATTGCAAGTTTAATTGACTCGTGCAAATCTAAAGTTTTTGGATCTCGACAATTTCTCTTGCTTACTTTATTTATTTCATCCTCACTCATGCTATAAATTCTTCGGAATGTCCTCTCTGAGATACCGCAAGCATCGCATGTGCGTTTCTGAACTGCCATAACAGATGTCAATGGACCCATATTATATTTTTCCAAATTGAAATAACTTTCGACTTTCAGAACTAAACGCCGTTCTTGTGGAGATAACACCCTACGTTTCGACTGTATTTTATTCTCTTCCAAATTACTCATTTTACTTTAAAGTACCGCTTCACTAAACTACTATAAAAAAATAGGTACTTATATACAACTACTACACCCTAAAAAGGACGAGGGTTGTACAACAGACGAAAAAATCGAACACAAATTATTTAACAGCCAATGCTAAACATGCACAAATACTGCATTGATTGTGATTGCAAAAACCGTTCGCATGTATTAAATAAGATTCTTGCTGATTATGTATTTTGCTAAATTATTAAATAACACCAATACAACCTACGAAGTGTAATATGATGACAAGTTTGAATTTGGTCTACTTTGTCGATAACAGTGTCGTTAACAGAACGATATTTTTAAATAGCATGAATAATTTTTCAATAATTGTGTGGATTTAAGAAATATATTAATTAAAAAAAAATTAACATGTAATAAATTCACTGTTTAAATAAATATTTCGTACTCGTACTATTGTAATAAAATATTAAAATCAATAAACGATAACTTGTTGAGCAGTTCTGATTGAAACCACAGAGCAGTTAAGGTATTATTACTAAATTATTCATAAAGGTAGTATAAAATATATCGCCGCTTATCTGGTCCGCTAGTAATAAAGTTAGCAGCATTTAATTGCAAAGCGGTCTTTTTAGGTTGAAAATACTTTACTAACATTTCAATGTTTAAATAGATTTAGATATGTTCCATAAAATTGTTGAACAACATAGTTGCAGTAAGAAAACAACCAGAAACAGTAGGATTAAATGATTAAATTAAGTTCTAAGATACAAATATTTCAAATAACGCCGCAAAAATGTATAGCTTTATAATCATCTTTTTCCTTGAGTTTATTTCATACCCCTTCCTAAACGAGGTGGCCTAGTTGCCTGGTCTCAACTACGTAACCAGAATGATCTCCTAAGGGGGGGTTACAACTACTGGAGGGTTTCTGGGTACCCCCCCCCCCCCAACGGTTACGCCACTGACTCGTTTAGTGCTGAATATTCGGACCGCGGAAGTGTAGTAGGTTTTTGAAACGGACCCTCAGGGAATATAATTTGTAACCCCTGATCTATTCTATTGATTATACAGTATAATAATATTTTTGTCAATTGATATATTTCGGCAAGTAATGAAAATGGATTGACATCATTAATTAGAATAAAAAATTATAGATTCGTCTCAAATTTCCAAAATCGGTCTCAAACATCAAAGCGTCAAATCAACAATACGAAAATCGAAACGTAAATTTTTTGTATTTAAAAATGTAACGATCATTACGATCAATAAATTTTGAAGAGTATACCTAGTGGTCAAGTGAATGTTTACACTTCCTGTTTGCATTTATTTTATTTTTTGTTTATTAATACCTATGTAGGTATGTGCGTGGCTTGCATAAGTGGGTATATGTTCGCATATGTATATAATATACTTATATTTAATATTGTAGCACACAGTATTTATTATCTATCGTGGCTGAATAGATCAAGCAAGCCAAAATCAATAGAAAAAAAATAATAAATTGTGGCTTAATCCCATTAAACACAATATTTAAGTTAGACATGCCACAGGAAAACAGTTTCAGATCCTTTTCAAGAAATATGTTTTAACTTTATGTTTTATTACAACTAGGAAAACGAAAATGACAATTCTTGTCGAACTAGCGCTACATACCTGTTTTATTGTAGGACATTGTTTTATTTGGATGAAAAATACACTAACCTGTCACGTGATACCTTTGTCCTACAGTTACTAATAAAAGAAATGGTCTTTTGCTATTGACAACTTTTGAACGTAGGACCAGAATAACATACCACGCAATTTGTAGGACAATGTTTGTATTAAATTGTATAAATATTAACTAACCAACAGAAAAAAAATCAATATTTTAGTAATTATTTTTCATGACCTCATTAATGATACATGTTAGAGAGAACAGACTCTTTGATAAAACCTTCCATGTTGTAGGACAAATATTTTTTCAGCTAATTTAGATAATTATCTTAAGAATAAACAAGAAAAACCCCCGCTAGTAATAATTTTACTATTTAAATGGGAATAAGCCACAATTAAAGGTTAAAGTAAGTTATTGACGTTTCAATTTCCACTTGTAACGAAAATTCGTTCTTGGAGGAACAACATTTGTTAACATCTGTTTTATTAAAAAATGATTTATTCTTTATCGTTTATAAATAAGGAATTTTCAACAATCGACCGAATAGCACAGAACAACTTAGAACGAGATCCTAAAGCATACACAAGGAATAATACGAGGAAAATAACAATACCATTCATAAAAGGATTATCAGAAAAACTTAAAAGGATAGGAAATAAATTCAACATTTCAACAACATTCAAAACAACAAACACATGAGATCTATTTTGTCTAAAACCAAACCTAACAATGAACAAGAAAGGTCAAATAATTGCTTTTATAAAATACCTTGTGAATGCGATCAGTTTTATTTTGGTGAAACATCAAGTCCATTAAATGTTAGAATAAGTGAACATCAATCTTATATTAAAAATAGAGAATTTGATAGATCTCAAATATGTAAACACGCATGGGATAATGAACATAGGGTTCAATGGGATGATTCAAATATAGTCCTAAAAGAAACGGACGGTAAAAAGAGAAAAATCAAAGAAGCGGCTCTAATTATGCTAAATGAGACCAATTGTGTCGCAAATTCCTCGGCAGAACGTAGTAGGATCTGGTTATCCATATTAAAAGAGGAAGTTATTAAAAGGAAAATACCAGTATTAGTCGGTAACATATAGAGGATATATTATTTATGTTTTTTAAATAACAAACATATAAAATCAGACTTTGGTGTTTATAGAAAGTAAACTAAATGCACGACCAAATCTTACCATGTCGGGATAGTATTATGAGGTTTTTTTCGTGGTTTTTCCCTCATAATTTAATTTACTATGGAATCACTAACAGGAAATTTTTACTGTCATCATGGCAGGTGTTTGTCTTTTTAAAGACGAATTACATGCTATGATTTCTTTCTGGCGTATATTCTTAAATTAAAGTCGATTTCATGTAATCGAATGAACTATCTTACAAGTAAAGTCGTCCCAGGAACGCAACTCAACAATATTGGCAATATCATTTTAAAGTCGTCTAGTTTAAAATACATAATGTATGTCTGAATTGTCAATATATATGAGTCAGATAAAATAAAATTATTAGAAGAATTTTTCACCAAGTAATAAAAAAACAAAATTTGTTTAATTTACTAATGGTTGTATTTTGAGAACGATTTCCGAAGTGGAAATTAAAATGTCAATAAACTTACTTTAACCTTTAATTGTGGCTTATTCCCATTTAAATAGTAATTACTCTAACATGCCACAAGAAAATAGCTTCAGAACAATAGTAATAATTTTTTGAGAATCGTCAAATCAACATATTTCATCCCTGCTACCCCTGTTAACTACCACAAACGCAAATTGTTGTAAGTACAAAAGAAGAAAAATTAGCTTGTTATAAATAAATGGTGAAAATGGACCTCGGATTCCGGACTACTATTTCCAACGAAATTAAGAAATCTCTTTTAATCTGGTGAACTAGTGTTTACTTAAATTCTTTTTAGAATAATCCTTCTTCTCCACTACTGAAATATTCTTTTTTTATATAAAATCAGTTGAGTTGTGAACGCCAGGAGGTTATCTGTTTCCGACATTGACCAGATGTTTAGCTGAGATTATTAGACCCCTAACAGAGAACCTTCTGTATACTTAAAACGACTATAAGTTTCACATATACATTTTTTTTTAGTAATTTAGAAAAAAGGAATTTTTATATCTATTTTAGTCCCCCATGGAATTAAATATTTAATATGTAGGTAATTTAAAAAAAAAACGATCTAATCAGTTATTGATAATACATTACATAAATATTAATTAATTCAATAGACAAAAGTGTATCCGATCATTTCTTATCCTAAATTTTCATTTTCCTGGTATAGTTTTATCCTTTAATACAGGGGTGAGTACCTTAAGAACCGGCAAAATAACGCAAAAGATAGAAAACATAATACGTTGTGAAATAAAAAGAGATAAAACTGGTAGAGGTGGGAAATTGTCGATAGAAACCTATAATTTACACTACATTACATTAGGACTATCGATATTGTCCCAACTTTATGTTAACTTATGAGCTAGTTGACTTAAGTCATAATATGTATTATACGTATGACGTCGAACATTAGCATTTTTCTCAGGGTTCGAATCCCGCATAAGATGTTTTGCAACAATTAAATTAATACATTTACATCTTTTTTTGACCAAAAATTTTTTTTCAAATTATCAATACCTAAAAAATATGCTCAGTATCGGTAATTTGAGAAAAATTTGCAAATCTTCTGATAGAGTCCTGCATTAAAAATTGTTGTGTGAACTACAGAAAATGAAGCTAGACGGAAAAATTTTTCGCATAATTCAAAACCTTTATTGGAAACAAGAAACAACCTTAAAATATTCCAACCACACCACTAACAGCGTCCTTATACAAATAGGTACCGACAAGGCTGCGCCATGTCTCCATTGCTCTATAACTTGTACTCTGAATGCACATTCAAATAAAAAACTAGACGGCGCCGAAATTGGTATAAAATAAACGGTAAATATATTAACAATATCAAGTATGCTGACGATACCGATCTGATAGAAAAAAAAATGGATGAAAGCTGGAAGATTTACAAAATATACTAGACAGACTCAAAAACGAATGTAATGGTGATTAGCAAAACCTATGAAAATTGTCGCATTGACCTAAAGAACACTCAATTGGAACAACTTCACAAATTCAGATACTTAGGAGTAAGAATAAATGATAATTGGGATCCAGATATAGAACTAAAAATACCAATAGAATAGGTTAGGAACATGTACAATAAATGGAAGAAAATTATATATTACCGAAAACTAATCTTAGACATCCGAATTAGAGTTATTAAATGCTACGTTTGGTCAGTCCTTCTGTATGGGGTCGAAGCCTGGGTATTAAAATTAAATACCACGAGATGGCTGGACGCCTTTGAAATGTGGCTTTATCGCAGAGTGCTCAGAACATCATGGAAACAACACATTACGAATCGAACATTATTGGTATTAAACACCATAAATAGACAGTTAGACCTTATAACAACGATTAAGAAACGAAAGACGTCCTACCTAGCCACATAATAAGAAATGACAAATATAATCTGCTACGAATAATAATTTAAGAGAAGGTAGACGGCTGAAGGGAGTAGGCAGAAGAAGCATGTCATGGCTTCGCAATATCAGCTTGGACGTGCATGCACGTTCAAAAATTACTAAGAGTGGTGCAAAACATTTTGATGTAGAAAGTTGAAAACGGCATCCTTTCTAATAAGTATTTGGGAAAACTTGTCGAACTGCTTTGTGAATTACTATTTAAAAATCCAGAACGGCCGTGTCAAAATTATACTTCTACTCGCACACTCCTCTTTCAAGAACTGGAACACACGTACGTAGGAAACGGTTTACTTGTTGGAAAGTAAGACATATGACCAATTCAACAGAAAATATCCACTTTTTTTATGCCAAAAACATTTGAAATTTGGGAGCACACTCTTGGGACCAATTTTTTTTATTCTTTAGTACTCAAAACTGAAGAATAAAATAGTGCCCCCATCCGGAACGAGGGCAATCGTGCCTTTTTGCGAAATTTAAAAAATTGAATGAGCGAAATAATAGTGATTTTGGAGTGGAAAAATGTCACGACTTAAAATCACTGAGAAGTTTGTTCAAAAACACCTACAAAACCTTTTTAAAGACCAAAAATGAAGGACTTTTTTATATCATTAAAATAATGCTTTTGTTTTTCTCTTCATTCGCAATCTACACGGTGAGTTTTAAGTATGGAACGCTTTAATTATTCCGGAAACGGCTGGCACGATTTGTATAAATTTTGGTGTGTAAGAAAGAGTCTTGTGATGAAAACTTAAGGAAAAAATAATGCCACCACCCGAAACGAGAGTAACTATGTCGTTTTAGCGAAATTTCAAAAAATTAATGAGCGAAATAATAGTGATTTTGGAGTGTAAAAATGTAGTGACTTAATCACTGTAGAATCTCTTCAAAAGCACCTACAAACCTTTTAAAAAACCAAAAATTAAGATCTTTTTTATACTTTTAAAATAATGATTTTGTTTTTCTCTTCATTCTCACCCCATCTACAGGGTGAGTTTTAAGTATGTATCTTAATTATCTCAGAGAGAGCTTGCATGATTTTTATAGATTTTAGTTCGTAAGGGTCTTTGATGTAGCCGATATTATGGTGATATTTACATTGTTGTCAGATCTTTAGTTTTTCTGGAAATATAATGAACATTCTAATTTCAAATGAATCATCCTGTATATTTTTTGTCTTTTGAAGTCCTTAAGAAATACTAATTATTTTTCATGTTATCCTATACCTAAATGCAATAATTTCGGAGTTATTTCTACATTTCTTCGCCGAAGTTAAAATAATACTGTACTGTACCAGTTTCGTTAAACTTTTTACTAGTTTATTGTCATTAGACCTTATTATGATATTATTAGGATAAAAATTATTGAAGATTATTCAAATTAAACGAGATTATTCATCTAAATATATTGCTTTAACTTCGGCGTAGATAATGTAAATGTAGCAATATCGCACAACAATGTATTCTAAATACAACCATAATATTGGTCGCATCACCACCAATTACACACCAAAACCTATAAAAATCGTGCAAGCTATTTCCGAAATAATTAAGGCGTTCCATACTTAAAACTCACTCTGTAGATTGAGAATAAAAAAACAAAGGCATTATTTTAAAAGTATAAAAAAGACCTTCATTTTTATTTCTTAAAAAGGTTTGTAGGTGCTTTTGAACAGATTCTACAATGATTTTAAGTCTGCGACATTTTTACACTCCAAAATCACTATTATTTCGCTGAATTAATTTTTGAAATTATACAAAAAGAGACATAATTACCCTCTTTTTGGGTGGTGGCACTATTTTATTCTTCGGTTGTAAGTACTTACGAATAAATAAAAATTGGTCCCAAGAGTGTGTTCTCAACTTTCAAAATCAATGCTTTATGCATCAAAAAAGTGGATATTTTCTGTGGAATTCGTCATTATACGAGAGGTACGTCGTGTTAATTCATGAGCCCATGAACACTAAACAGTTGACAAAAATACTTCGTGTAATGATTGAAGGTTCCGTCCACATAAATTGTATTAAACCGCACAAAAAATTTAAGTTTGTTTCACACGAAAACACCACGAAATTAACAAGATGTGCTCTCCTTCATTTGCCATTATCTCAATTGTATTTCGGTAACACCTTTCTCTCAGTGTAGTACATGCAGTTCCTTATCAGATGTACATCATTCACAGTAAGCAATTTAATGCCAGAACTGTTCACTTATTTGTGAAGAAGTTTCGTGTGCTTCTCACAAATATATTCAATGGCCTTTTTCTTCAATGCATTGTTGAGTTTTTGGCGGTTTAACTTGTCCAGACTGCTGCTCTCGTGGTTGTGCTCACCATCAAAGTCGAGCACTGTGTACGATGCGGAAGTTTCCGTTTTCATATACAACTTACATCCTAGATGTGCACACTGCCATTGCTTCAATTATTCTAACAATAACTTGTAGAAATTATATTTTAAACTCCGCCACTGGTATGGGTTTTCCCCGTTCTGTAGGTTGAATTTTCTACGATGGTATGATCAAGTACAAACACGGCGCAAAACTAACTATCAGTAAATTAAATTTCTGAAAATTTCATCGGGAGCCAATTCACGGAAACCCCTTTATCCATAGAGGGCTTATTATGGGCAGTTCATATGCACATATTTTATGGTGTTCATTCATTTTAATTAAAGTTAAGTACATATTGTATCTGTAGTTCCAGTCCAGAAATCGATATTATTTTGATTTAAAAAAAAATAGTAGTTAGCCTTTTTGTTAATCCATAAATGTACTTGTTACTTTATAATTGATAGAAGATCCATCGGAGTATTATTGAAATGAACGAAATATATCAATTAGCTAAAAAAAAATAACGTACCCATTTAATCTTAATGAAAATAGATCAAAACGCAAATACAAAAATGTGCTCACCTAAGTTAATCTAAGACCGTAGAAATATTTTATGAGATTACACGGACACACGGTTACTATAATTTTAACTGCAGAGAAAGTTGTATCAACGATGCGTTAAAATGTTGGGTTTAATGACCAAATTCATAACACTTTATACTAACTGGCTAGGAATATTACAAATACAATTACCTGTGTCGAAGCGAAAGAGATCTTGATTTTGTTTATATATTTCGTCGTAGCAGGATATCTGGTAAAACAAGATAAAGGCAGAAAATAATTATTCTTTGTCTTGTTGAAAGCGTGCAAATATTTTAATTTTTTTTCGTTCATCACACTACAGTCGTGTGTAACGTTTACTTTTAAATAAACTTAAATTCATAACAAAAATATTATTTTTATACTATTTTTATTTTATATTGAAAACGAAGATTCGTGGCTTGCTATAAGAATTATTTATAATTATAGTCGGTTCGCTATATTTACGCGGGTTTCGGATTAAAAATTTTATTGTAAGTACCCAGTTTTAATTACCTGCTCTTTGGGGAAATATCAACTGGTCAAATGAAATGAAAAATAATCCATAACTTTTTTTAATTAAATAATAATGGAAAATCTTTTATATAATTGACAGTATAATAAGGAGAATTACTTCATTAATGGAGTTTAATGTGGCTAATATAAACCTAATAATAATTTTATATTACATTTCACACAGAAAATATGGTCTATGTATATTTGTTCCATAGAGAGAATTTCTAATGAAAAATAAAAAAATTTAACTTGCCAACAAAAATGAAAATCAGTCATTATCATCAAAAATATCATAATCATCACTGTCATCACCATTAATTGTTATTATGATTGGACTTATTTCGTTTATTTTATTTTCACGAGTCCACCAATCTTCTATTAGTTTCTCGCACTTGAATATACAGTTGCACCACACTTCTGGAGTTACAATTGAAAGTGCCTTTCGCCAAGTTTCCCGAACTGCGTCGTCGCTATAACCGTTAGGCCCAATATGGTTGTCATAATATTGTTTTGCTATTCCCCATATATATTCGATGGGATTAAACTGGCAATGATACGGTGGCAGACGTAAAACTTGATGACCGTAACTTTCAATAATCTGATCCACAACAAAGGTTTTTGGTTTTGCGTGGATATTTGCCAAGCGTAATAATTCTGATTTTAAAATATGTTGTGTAAATGGTATATGTTCCTTTGTCAACCATTCTTTAATTTTATTAACAATCCAAGAATTCGTTGGACTTTTGTTTAATACTTCAGAATGGTAAGGTGCATTGTCTAAAATAATTACGCTGGGCTCACTTAAACCTGGGAGAAGTTTTTCATGTAACCATTTCACAAACATTTCTGTGTTCATATTATCGTGATAGTCAGTTGATTTAGATGAAAATATTAAATCAGCACCTTCTATAAAACCCGATTTTCCTCCTGCATGTAAAATTATGTGTCGCTTCCCTTCTCCATCAGTATGTTTGATAGACTTTACGTTATCATCTTGCCATATTCTCTTGGTTGCACCCCTAGAAAATATCCATGTTTCGTCTAAATATATAAAATTTGCCCTTTCTTCTTTTAATTCAGAATATTTTCTTAGAAAGTTAATTCTTTTATGCACAACAGAACTTCTTTCACAAAGGGCTTTTCTGTTATCCTCCTTTTGAAATTTGAAACCCAAATTATGTATCACTTGCCATAGACTTGTTCTGCCAATTTCGTCAAATTTTCTATCTTTTAATTCCGAGAGAATTGTATTTAAGGTCACATGTTCCTTGTTGGCTCGCATTCGATAAATGGTATCACGAATTTCAAATTTTTTTCCATCTGGAATATCTTTCGTTTTCAATGATAGGCGAGTTTTTCGGTGATCTTCTTTCGGCCATTCATTATTGCGATTTTGTAATACTCCTCTTAGTTTGGTTTCACTAATTCCTAGAGCATCACGGTTGTTGAACAGACATTACCGATTTTAAAGGACCGCCATTTTCTTTTTCATCCGTAAAATACTTATGTCAACACTGGCAAAGAATCAATTCAACTGCAATATTGTAACAAATTTATACCTACCCTAATGTTATTTTAATGCATTTTAAAATATGACCATTAATGCAGTTTTTACCTAACTTTCTGGGAAGTCGTTTACTGCAACTGGTTATCAATGAGTTATTAGCATAATTTTGTTAATCCGAAACCCGCGTAAATATAGCGAACCGACTATAACCGCGATTCATAAGTGCGCTCAAAACATTTCCAGTTTCATATAAAATTCAAATAGTTAATCCATAATTTAAACAAAACTTAAAATATTGATAAATACGCAATAACCGGATATAAACTTGATGATGATATTAGTGAATTAAATTCACTTCTTAACTGGTCTCTTGGGTTGCTCACGTACTACTATCTCCAAAGAAGTATGGATAGCGTTGCGAGAGACAGGAACAAGTTCTTCTTCTTGTAGTGTCAATCTGTATTTTGCAAACTGCTGCTCTGTACAGATTTGTGGTTGTTGTGATGAACCAACCAAAAGCATGATCATTATAATTTACATAAAAAAGTGAAAGAATTATCTGGAAAATCAGAACAAATACACCTAACCGATTAATTGACAAAAACAATAAACCTATTAATAACCCAATTGAAATGAAACAAGTATGGACTAAATATATTGAAGATCTTTTCATGGACACAAGAACGGCATGGACTCGACAAAAATGACATTAACATAGTGAGAAATCTCTATTGGAACCAACAGGCTGTGTAATATTAGATAGAAATAGCACGGATGCGCAACAGATAAGTAAAGGAGTGAGACAAGGCTGTGTACTTTCACCATTACTATTTAATATATATTCCGAAGAGTTATTTACGCAAGCACTTGAAAACGGTACACAAGGGATCAAGGTAAATGGTGAAAATATAAATAACATCCGTTATGCTGACGATACAGTCATTATCGCTGAAAGTGAGACAGACCTGCAGACGTTACTAAACACAATTTGTGATACTGGGGAACAGTTTGGTTTAACAATAAACATAAAGAAAACTATTTGGGGCACATACTTAGAAATGATAAGTACGCGTTGTTGCAGCTGATTATAAAGGGTAAAATCGAAGGAAAAAGGGGTCCTGGTAGACGACAAATATCCTGGCTGAAAAACATTCGCGACTGGACCGGGTTAAACACACAGACGCTCTTAAGAAAAGCAGAAGATAGAGACGAATTTGCAATGGTTATAGCCAACCTTCATTAGTGGAGGCGACACTAGAAGAAGAAAAAGTGTTGAACCACTTACGTAGGTTTTTCAACCAGGAAATTCCTCGCCTTCCTGGTCCTCATTTTCCTTCCACTTTTCCTTGTAGAATTAAAACCCATATTTTTCGCTGTTCCTCATTATGTGACCGAGGTATTCGATTTTGGATGTTTTTTATTGTGTTTAACAACTCTTTACCTTTTTGCATTCTGAATAAAACGTTCTAGTTAGTAACGTGGTCGGTAGGAACAAGTTGGCTTATAGATTTTTAATAGAATTATAGCAGTGGAACAAAAGCAAGTCGAATGGAAAACTGTATCTTTAATATTGACTTCCCAGGGGAGTCTAGTGGTCGTTGTGGTGTCATGTATGGTCAATTTCTATAGATCTCTGTCTTTGGTTATTTCTTTTAATTCGTGCATTGGTTTTTGCAATTTTTTGTGATTTGGTCAATTCAGTTTGCTGGAGATCTTCCTTGTGGTATTTGCATTTTATCTTTAATTGAATCATGATTCTCTCCATATTCTCTGTCTGATATCATATCCAAAGTATTTTAATTGTTTTAAAATGTAACATTCTTCTCCAACAGAACATTTCAGTAGAGACTATATTGCTCGTTTCAGATTGTCTTAGTGTCTAAGATTCGCATCCACATGTTAGCATTGGGAATATTAAAGAGAAGACCCTTGCCATTTTTAGGGTTATCGAAATGTGGTTATATTTTTTTATTAACCCCACTTTTAGTACAATCTATCTATACAATCTGAACCTAAATATTTAAGGTAGATAATAGACAATAAGTAATAGGACTGGCAATTCAAGTATCATGACATGCAGGGAGGCATCCAGTCATGCACCCCCTTTTAAACTTACTTTTCAATATTGACTATCTTTTTTTTATTTTTTTTTTTTATTAAAAAGAAACATTGCCGCATCCACCAACCGGTTATTAGCGGCGTGACTCAGTAAACAAAACTTTAAATCTGATATAAAATATTAATTGACCTTGGGTAATTTAAGTTTTTTACGTGACAGTTTTCTCCTAATAAATCTGGTATAGTATTTGGTATATTGTTTATTGAACGTTCTCTATGGTATTTTGGTCACTCAATTAACAAATGGACGACGGTAAGAGGCGTAGCATATAGGTCGCACAGGGGACGTTCACTAGCCGAAATAAATACGAGTGTGTGATCTTAGTGTGTCCTATACGTAGGCGCTTTAGAACTGTTTGAATAAACCGTGTACTAGCACTAGTTTTCCACTGTCGTGTATCTGGTTTAAGAGATCTTAGTTTAGATTGCGATAGAAACCATTCGCGCTGCCACTGACCAATCACGTTTTGCTTAAAAAACGTTTTGAGATCTTTACATACACTCTCACGCACTAATTCAGATTCCGCACTTGTTGCTGCATCACGAGCACTGCTGTCTGCTTCTTCATTGCCGATAATTCCTATATGCGATGGGATCCATATAAATTTAGGAGTTATGTGGTTCTCTTGGGCGATTTGTAGTTCAGTTTTTATTAGTTGCTCCAATGGCTGTTTAGGATACAGATTCTGTATTGCAAGAAGAGAGCTGAGCGAGTCCGTGAGAAACAGAGGTTTTGAAATTCTTGAGAGGTTTGCATGTTTTAGGGCACATTGACTATCTTTGTAACACCTATTTATATATAATACATATACATTTAGTGTTAATCAATTAACTCTAACGGATTATTATCTTTCCTTGAATGATGATTTTCTCCATATTTTCTGTTTTTGATCATATCCAAACTATTTTAATTGTTTTAGTTGGACTTTACCAGGTATTGAGGCGTTTGGGCCTGGGAAAATTTTGCCGACCGTGGGAAAAAGCGGCATCATTTGATGTGCCGCCAGGTGTGACAGGTGTGGCCGGGGCACGTGTCGGATCGTGACATAAGAGGGTTCGCTGGAATGGGGAGGGGATGGCGAATACGGTTTTCATAGAAAAATCAAACATAGTAGCATTAGCAAAAAGTTTATATTGCTCTGATTGGAGCGTGTGATGTGTCAAATGAAAGTGGAGGGAATAACGATTATATTACGATAGAAAAAATAAACAAGGCGACTACCAAAAGGGCACTACATAGCATCTTCGTTATTAATGAACGTATAGCGACATATGAGATATCACGTGACGGTATCATAAAATTATACAAAGGAAAGATGTTTCAGAGGCGTAAAATAATCACTGAAATAATAAATTAAGGTTTAAATAAAAAGGCAGAACTGTAAAGAGAAACTGTTTTAAAATTACTAGAACTATTATAATTTTTTAATAAATAATATGTAGCATCTTCGTATTTTATTTCATAACACAGAAACACTTTTTGAATGCGATATTCCTAATGTCCACAACAGGACTCCATTGTCCAAAGTAAACTTTTCGTTTCCCATGCTTTTTATATGGATGTCCAGGATCCTATACGTCTTACATCGTTTGCTTAGTTCTACTTATGTAGATATATTTATGCCAATAGTACATTATCATTTGTTTGTTACAGATATCCGGTTGCAACTTAACGAGCAACTAAGATGTCTGGACGTACGGATGGAAGCGCAAGTTGCGGTTCTGACAGAAATACAAGACTTCTTTCGCAGAAGAGGGGAACTAGAATTAGATTACTCAAAAAATCTAGACAAATTAGCAAAGACGCTTCATTTTAGACATAAGGAACAAAAACAGAAGTAAGCATACAATATTCTATAAATTCCTGTTGAGATTATTAAATGAATTAAACATTCCTTAATAATTGATTGCTTACGTTTTTACATAGTATGTCCAAAAAACAACGCATAAAATTCATTATTTTGCTCCTGATAAAATTTTAAAAGACGTGTTTTTTGTTAAATAATATGTTTTTATGTGATTAATTCCCAATTATTGGTTGTGATTGTGATGAAAATCACATTTTTAATTAACTGATATTTGACGTTTTGATTTCCACTCCGGAAATCGTTCTAAAAAAAAGGTTTTTTTGTGTACAAATTATGTAGAAATGTGTATAACCAAAGATTTTGTTATTGGCTATGTCATTTCAAAGTTGACATGTCTGACTTAGATCTTATAGGCCAATAGCTCCTAGTGGATACAACACATTTTGAGGGTGGTGTTATTACCCTAGGAAGATCAAATTCTAACTGCTTTTGTGTGTTTCATGTTATATATTTGTGTAAAAAATTGTCACGTTTTTCTTTTGACTTACTTTTTAATAGGATACCCTGTATTTAATTGAATAAATTATAATATCAAAAAAATACAAAAAATAAAAGATAAGTGATAAAAGGAAAGACTTTTTGTTAAATCAAATGTTCAAAATGACCACCATTAGCTATGGTGATCATGATCTTTGTCTTACCCCTATTTAGCTTTAGTCCATATATTTTGCTTTTCTCCTCCAGACATCTCATTATGTCTTCCATTTCTTCTTGATTGGCCGCGATTATTAAAGTGTTATCAGCATATCTCAAGTTACTGATTTTTTGACCTCCTACTAATATTCCACCCTTCCATCCGTCTAGTACCTTTCGCATAATGTGTTCGGTGTAGATATTAAACAGAGTTGGCGAGATTATGCATCTCTGCCTGACACCTGCCTCTGTTCTGAAATGATCGGAATGGGCGTTGTTTATTTTGACTGTGCACTTATTATTTTCATATAGACTTCTAATTAGTTGAATTAAGTGGTGGGGTGTTCCCATTTCCGCTAGAATGGACCATAGCTGCTGCAATTTGACTTTATCGAAGGCCTTTGTGTAATCCACAAAGCACATAAGCATAGGAGTATTGAATTCACGAGTTTTTTCGGTTAGCTGTCTGACATTAAGGGTGTGTTCTCTTGTGCCTTTTCCTGGGACAAATCCCGCTTGTTCTTCTGATATCTGAGGCAATAGAAAAGCTTTTAGTCTTTCATGTATTACATGAAGTAGAACCTTGCTTGCATGGGATATTAGGGTTACCGTTCTGTAGTTGCTGCAATCTAGTAGAGTTCCTTTTTTGAATATAGGGATGAAAGTGGATGTTGTCCAGTCGTTGGGCCACTCTCCGGTTTCCCAAATCTTTTTGCAGATCATATGCATAACATTTACTCCAACATCTCCAGTCTCTTTTAAAACTTCTGCGGTGATCTGGTCTGCGCCAGGAGATTTTCTATTTTTTAACTTTTTGATTGCTTTTTCTACCTCTGACTTTAGAATTTTTGGTTCTCTCTCTGCAGTGAACTCGTCGTGATTTGCATTCTGGGGATCATCTGCATATAGGCATCTGCATTTTCTCCATACCTCCGCAATCCCTTTCTCGTCATTTATAATATGTTGGTTTTGATCCATTATTGTTTGTGCGATTGGTTTAAATTCCCTGGATAGATATCGGACTTTGTTATATAACTCATGGGATTCATACCGGTTTGCATGTCTCTCTAGTTCTTCGCATTCTTCATTTATATGTTTATTTTTATCATCCCTACATGCTTTTTTAATTTCTCTATTTAACCTTGCCAATTCGTTTTTGTTGCTGTCGTTTTGATACATGAGAGATTTGATTCTCCTTCGCTCTTCGAGAAGTTGCAGCGTTCTGTCTGTCATCCAGTGTTTTCTCTTGATGATCTTTTTTTCGGTTCTGGTTCTTTCTACAGACGTTTCTATGGCATTTCTGAAACCTTTCTACATTTCTTCTGGGTTGTTTTGTGTGTTCAACATACTAATTTCCTTTAATGCATCTCTAAATGTTTTCGGATTTGAAATCTCCAGCCTGTTTTGATTTTGGTGCGGCATTGTTCTTTTTAGATTCATCTTGAAGCAATATATAATAAATCAGTGCAAATCCTTGCCTATGCTGATGATGTCAATATTGTTGGTAGAAAGGAAAACGCTGTACGAGAGTTGTATGTAGCATTAAAAGAATCAGCTACAAAAATGGGTTTAATAATAAACACCAACAAAACGAAGTATATGAAAATAAGCATACAACCAGAAATCCCACGACCACTTGTTATAGAAAACGACGTCATCGAAGCAGTGAATGAATTTGTTTACCTAGGAGCTTAACACTGAAAATAATACTGCCGCAGAGATAAACCGCAGAATTTACATTACCAACAAATGCTATTGTGGCAAATCCACAGTTATATCGAGAAATACAAAAATAAACCTCTACAAAACAATAATACGCCCAGTCCTAACATATGGTTCAAAGACCTGGACTCT
Organism: Diabrotica undecimpunctata; assembly: GCF_040954645.1. NCBI lineage: Eukaryota > Metazoa > Arthropoda > Insecta > Coleoptera > Chrysomelidae > Diabrotica > Diabrotica undecimpunctata. Next base: position 19,390,191 of record NC_092812.1, read on the forward strand.
AACAAATAGTAATGAAAACCTGTTAGGATGTTTCGAAAGAAAAGTACTAAGGCGAATCTATGGAGCAGTGAATGACAATGGAGTGTGGAGAAGTCGTATCTGGTGGAACCAGATATCGTAAAACGTGTTAAGATAGGACGTCTGAGATGGATAAGGCATGTAATGCGGATGAAACTAAAATTGAGCCAGCTAGAAAAACGCTCCTTTATAGACATATTGGTCAGATAAGAGAAAGACCCAGAACAAGGTACCTTGATAACATCGATGAAGACATGAGAAATATGGGAATACGTGCTTGGCGGAGGAAGGCGATGGATAAGGACGACTGGAGAGAAATTCTTGAAGAGGCTAGAACCCTGCGGGGTTGAAAAGCCAGAATGATGATGATGAAAGTATATTTTTGAAATATGAAAATACTAAAAAGCTTATTTGTTCAAATTTAATAAGAGTGTATATAAAAAAGTAAATTGTTTATAAATAACAACTTAATAATGCTTATAAATATCATTTATTTAATTTAATTATATTTTATATAAATAAATAACAATAAAAAGCGCCTTAAGAAAAGATTTGTACATCCCGCAGTTATTAGAATTTTGTTTTATATAATTTTGCAATTAAAATACGACCAATAGTATTATTTTAACGTGGTACCCCAGTTTAAAAAAAGAAAGAAAGAGGTGTCAAATCCGTCGATACAGATGTGTCGAGTAAAAATCTAACTTAATTGGCCGATATATCCTCGAGCTTTAATTTCAGCACATAAGGTTGGGTATTATAAATTAGTCAGGCTATAAACATTCTTCCACAAGAGCACGTTGCAGTTCCTGAATTGTTTCTGGTATGTTTTCTTACCACCTAAAGCGTTTATCAATTAAGTCTATACATGCTCTGTGGGATTTAGATTTGTGTTAACTGTTGCTAAATTCACCGTTATATCAACCCATTCAAATATTCCCTTAGCACAAACGTGGACGGATTTTGTGTAACATGAATAATATGTAGGAAGCACCGATCGATACCTCATTTAATGTATTGAAAATTCTGTTTAGTAATAAAATACTTTAACGTGTCAACGTGTGAAACAGTAATAAAACAACGTCGAAATGAGATTTTAACTTAATTTTTCGTTTGTGTCAATTGTTAAAAAACCAGTACGCAAAATTTATTACTTTATGATTAAGATGTAATTTTAAATATTGATATGCTTTTAACGTTTTCATTGTTTTGTGCGTCTCTAAATTTATTTTGCTTCATATAATTTAAGTGGTATCTCAAAGAAGGGTTATAAAAATCTGAGAAAATTTTCATTACCATCAAATATTTTTATCTTTACAATACAATAATGTTAAAAGATCACAGAGCAGCAACCAACACATTTACGGAGCGAGCCAGCTTCAGCTACCTCGTACCCTAGAAAAAAGGAACGCCAATAACTTTTCAAAGACAATAGATTTATGCGAATAAATAGTGTTAACAAAGGCGGAAAAGTGCAATAATTGCAAAAAGGTTGAGAAATAAACATTAAACGATGCAGCCAAGTTATACTCCTAATATACGAAAATGGTTGCGTTTCGATTTAATTTGAGTTTCTTACCACTCCCTGACACGTGTTTCTGGGTCTTCCCGTCATCAGAGAGAGCTTGTAAGAAAACTCAAACTAAACCAAAACGCACCGACTACTCTAGCAATTATAGAAAAAATAATTACCAGAGTATGCTACTAGAGACATCTAGTGATGAAAGATGAAGTTAAATGTGTCGATAGCAATTAAAGTAAACTGTATACTCACGCTTAATCAAGCCATGGCCACATCACGCTTAATGGCTTGATTAAGCGTGAGTATACAGTTTACTTTAATTGCTATCGACACATTTAACTTCATACTCCTAATAGATAACTTAAGATAGGATCACGGAGATCCAGAGAAAACAATCTTTGAAAATATATATATATATATATATATATATATATATATATATATATATATATATATATATATATATATATATATATATATATGCTTACTGTAGTTTTCCGGGATTGATTCCGCGTTGCATAATTTTGGTTTTGCCAAAAACCATTATTTTCACGACGTTTCGGCAAGCCATTCTCGCTAATGCTTGAAGTTGACTGACTCTCCTGTATAAAAATAAAAAAATAAAAATAAAAACGTTTATTGCCTTAGTAATATCTAACATTGCAAATTTAATATCTCACCGCCTGCTTCTGGATGTTTTTCCTTTTGGGTTCCTGGTCTTAAGGTACTTATTTTGGCATCGCACCTACTTTCCTGATTGGTTGATCTTCGGCAACCATCCGGCTAGACCCTGATCAGGTGGTCGATCAGTTTATGGGTATGTCTGTACATCCTCTGGATCCTGTTCTTCTCGAGGATGTCCCTGGTCTTTCGGAGTCTTCTTGTGGCCTGGTTGAAGAAGTATCTTGTTCTTTTCACTGCCACCTCCCTCAGTGGTGTGTACTGGAGCCTTTCTTTGATGGTTGCATTTGTTACTCTGTCCTCCCATGTTGATCCATCTATGATCCGGTAACATGAAGTTTCTGTTGCTTCTAATTTCCTCCAGTTAGTCTCCGCTATCGAACTCCATACTGGGACTGCATATAACATCACCGATCTAACGTAGGCCTGGTACAACTGAATCTTCTTGGCCTTCGTTAATGGGCTGGTCCTGAAAATATAAGGAAGTATTAGTTTTTTAGCTGCATTGGCTTTTACCTTAGTTTTTTGTGTATGCAACCGGAAGTTGCGTTTTCTATCGAGGTGGACTCCTAGGTACTTTACTGAATTTGTTGCCTGGATCCTGTTTCCTCCTACTGTGATTTCGTTTGCTGGTGGATTCCGTTCCTGAGAGAATATAATGAACTGCGTCTTCTCCGCGTTGATTTTTATCTTCCATTTGTCCGTGAACTCCGTGATTTTTCCTAGATGGCTTTCCATATTTCTGATGATTCTTCTGTCGTCTTTTCCGGTTGCATACACTGCTGTGTCGTCTGCATAAAGGGCTGTTGAAGTTCTTGGATCTGTTAGTAAATCTGCAACAAAAATATTGTATAGTATTGTAACGATAAGACTACCAAAGAGAATTGAAGTACTATTGTAAAAATAATACCTCAATCAACCATGGGAGCTTATCGTCTATACCTTGCCTAGCTCAGTATCTCAAGGGTGAGTTCGTCTTGTCTTAAACTAGGGATTGAACCTGAGTTCTCAGTTGATAGCAAATAAGACAAATTTTAACCAAACATATTTATTTAAATGAATAAAAAAACAATAATTAACCCTGCCAAAGCTTAACAGTTAATAAGTGTTACTTATTGCTTCGATGGGCTGCTTGTGTGTTCTAGCTGTTGGGTCCTCCAATTAGAATTTGTGGCTTCTGGAGAGCTGCAGTCACACGTGGCTGTATGTCCTGACCAATTGTTGAAATCTAAATATGCCAATAAAACCAATAAAATTTTGATATGTCCAATAAACCAATAAAATGTCCAGTAAACTGTCCAGTAAACCAATAAAGTTTTGATACGTCCAATAAACTAAAAGATAAGGAACAACTTGCATTAGAAACACATCAAAAAGAAAGGTTTAACTTCCTTGCCATCTTACAAAATTACACTTAAACAAATAGCGTATGGCAAGGATAAAATGAAATATGAATGTTACTACTTAGTTAAATTCTGTTAAAGAGTCCTAATGCATATATCAGAAAAAAAAATGTGCTTTCGAAAGAAAGTAAGGTTACAAATATTGGAAATGTGGTCAGAATTATAGAATAAATATCACAATGAAAGTACTTACCCCAAGAGAATTTGTAGACCATAAAAATGAGTCTTATAATAATTTTTGCCTTCTTTTATAAATTTCAAAAAGAGGCAAAAAATAATCCCACTACAGAAAAGTTGTTTTGACAGAAAGTGGGAGACTGAATGAAGTTAGCACAGATGTCATAGAATGTTGCTATAGATATCATGAAACTAGCTTGTCAGTCAACACGGAACAGAATAGTCTGCCGAACAAAAGTGAGAGGGCGAATATTTATTCTATGGGACAGAAAGAGAGAAAAAAAATAAAGACAGAGGAAGAAGAGAAAAACAGAGGGCGCCAACTACTTTTATAAATAAAAAATAGTAAAAATTAAACTGAAGATAAAGAAATTAATAAATTAATAAACAAATTAAAATGAAATAATTATTTAAATATAAATTAATAGAGATGAGACGTTTATAACGTTACAGTATTGGAGATAGGATACTGCCTTGGGGCATCCCTTGATGGATTTCTTGAATTGTTGACATCTTTTGGTCAGCTGAAACTTGAAAAGTTCTATTAGATAAATATGTATCGCAAATATTGATTAAATAATGTGGAAGCCCAGCTTTGTCCATCTTGAAGATTAGTGCCTTTTTCCAAACTGTCGTATGCTTTTTCTATGTCCAATATGGCTAATCCTGTCCTTTGTTTCCTTGAATCTTATCTTCGTGTCGCTGATTATTCTCGCTAATTGAAGTTCACAATTACTTCCTTTTCTGAATCCGAATTGTTCTTCTTCTTTCAGCATGTTTCATTAGCCTTTTGTAGATGATTTTTTCCAGTATTTTTCCTATGGTCTCGAGGAGTGAAATGGGCCTGTAACTTTCTGGTCTTCTTCCATCCTTCCTGGGTTTTAGAAGTGGTATGATTTTGGCGTGTTTCCAGTTGTTTGGGAAATTTGAAGATATAATACAGTTGTACTATTATCTTCTTTGGTAATTCCTTCCGGGTGATGTTATGTATTCTTTCTGGTCTTGGTGCTCTGTTTCCTTTTAGTTTCTGATGATTTTTGCTACTTCGTTTGGGCTGGTGTAGTCTTCTTCTTCTATTAGGAATTCATTTCTTCTTTTAATCCTGATGTATTCGTTGTTGACTTCTTCTCTAGTTCTTGCGTCCGACATTTGACTGACTCTCCTGTTCGCTGCGTTTACTTTTTATAGCCGCAAGGCTTCTTGTGATTGGTCCTGTCCGTGTGTAGGTAGGCGCGGTCCTACTAGTCGGTCTTGTCGTCTGATGTATTTTTCTTCTTTAATACCGTTTTCCATGTTGTTGGAAGCCTTTGAGCATCATCTCTTTGGTTTAGACTGTTGGGATTTTTTTTTCAATTTCTATTGATTCTCTGATTTCGCGTTTTCTTTTAATTTCAATGTTAGCTAGCATCGTAGTTTGGTTCAGGTTTATTGTCTGTCCTGTGTTTGAGACATGTTGGGTAAGGGACGACTTAACTCACCCTGTATATATATACGGTGTAGATAAAAGTTTATGGTCGGTATAGTACAATTTAACAGGATCTCTAACACAGATATAAATCATATTTTCAGCGAATAGACAAAGAAAACAATCATATTTTCCCTTGGTCTCCCTTCCACATTCCTTATGCACGCCTATTGGTGAACGCCAGACGATTATTTCCGATCCAGCTTATACGTAAGAAACAGTAGCAGGATTGCCTAAAACATTGAATTGATTCAAAAAATTAGCGATCAGTGGCGCGTTTATATTGCCATTCAAAACTGGATGATGATTCATGAAAATCCATGAAAAATTTACAGATTCGCATTTTTATTTGAGCAAATTATAACCCAATTTTGAATAAAACAAGATAATTTTGGCAACATCGCCATTCGTCCAACATCACGATTTGGTTACTGTTCGTTACAATTTGGTGGTCTGTTTGAACATTTAATTACCTAAGAATTTTATTTGTTTTAGAATTTCTAATTATTTGAAATTATTTTCAAATTTAAACAGTAGTGTTGGAATTATATACCTACTACCTCCACAAAATCTAAACGAAAATATGGTTTCAAAGATATTATTTGTAAAATAGTCCAGTTTAAATTTAATATAATACACCTGCTCCTTCCTAATGCTTTACTAGTACTATCTTTGTCTTTACTTATTATGCTTTATGAAAGACCAACCCACTATAAACCCATGCAATAGGAAAGTCATAACAAACTAGTTCTATTCTGGTGTTCTGCTCGTTACTACAGTGTTCTTACTTTGACGTTGCCAAATAATTTTGTATGAAGCTTTTTTATTGTGGCGTCATAATGCAGTTTATTATTTTTATTGGGAATAATGCACAATGTGACTTTAAAATAAGCTTAATTTTATGTTTAGATTTCCAATTCGGAAATCGTGCTTAAAATACAAAACATTAATATATTTTATTTATATAAAACGATTTTCGAAGTGGAAATCAAAATGTTAAATTAAACTTATTGTAAAGGAAAATTGTAGCATATTCCCAATAAAAAACAGTAAGCTGTCATTTAAATCAATTCGCCCAAATTTGATGATCTTAGAACATTGTTCAAATGCTAAAAGACAACAGGTCAAATAAAACCAATAAGTTTGACAACGTTGAACTTCCCCTCTTTTATTATTTCCACTAATGCATTTTCGACGATATAAAGGGCGGACCTAATATACCTCTCTCTTAAACAGGTATTTCTGGCTGCATCTCACGTAAGGACCGACCATAAACTTTTACCTACACTGTATATATATATATATATATATATATATATATATATATATATATATATATATATATACAGATTGAACCAATTTAAAACGAAACATACAATTTAATATATATCTGTTTGAACTGCATTTGAAATAGTTGACCAATATAAAACTTGGACAAAAATAAATCCATTATCCGGTGATAGACATTGTATAAAATATCGTTCAACTATCAGTCTCCTTTAAAGGAAAGAGGAGCTTGCCTAATAGTCGGAGAGATAGAGCCGAAATTTTGAACTGATCAGTAATATGATATTTCTCTATTGGAATATATTCATTGTAACTGGGTTAAGACTTTGCCTTACAGGCGGACGCCTCTCGTGGTACAGGGGGTGGCTATACAGGGATGATTTCGTCTAGTTATACCAAGATCTTACTCTGGGCAAATTTTCAGCCATATTATCGATCGTTAATTTTTCCGAAAAAAATGACAACTTTATCCCTGTATAGCCACCCCCTGTACCACGAGGGGCGTCCGCCTGTAAGGCAAAGTCTTAACCCAGTTACAATGAATATATTCCAATAGAGAAATGTCATATTACTGATCAGTTCAAAATTTCGGCTCTATCTCTTGGACTATAAGGAAGCGATAAGTGGTTTGACAGCATAATAACTGCTTGTTTAGTCTAGTTTTTTCAGTGATTCTAGGCAACCTATTTGGGTGGAGTTTTGACTTGTTCTTGAATGAGTTCCGAATCCAGCAGCCCGCTGAAGTATTGGATTTTTGGATTTTTATAATATAATTATTTGACAACCTTTTGTTGGCCAACCACCTAGAGCGGAGTTGAGCCAAAATACATTGATTTCGTATGTTCCGTTTTAAATTCGTTCAATCTGTATATATATATATATATATATATATATATATATATATATATATATATATATATATATATATATATATATATATATATATATATATATACTTATATAGAAGTAATGTTGTTTATGAACTGCCGTGTCTAGGATGTCAAAAAAGCTACGTTCGGTTAAAAAAACATCACATCGGTTAAAATAACGCATCACACAACATAAAAGTGATTGCCGCTTGGAAAAAATACTTGTGCAGTAGTTGAGCAGTATGAAAACACCGGTCATATGCTAGACCGTAGGCTCGTAGTTTGGCACAGACTGATAACTACAAAAGTAGATTATAAAACGGATACTGGACAGTTAAGAAAATGTATTGTAATATATTGAAAAAAGATATAAATATTCAAAAAGCTAACACTTACCTTAACTAACCTTAATAATTAATCAAAAACATTTCATTCTTTTAATATTTCTTTTAGTATTATTTTTTGCATTTAGAGTAATTTTTATTTGTTTTATCGTACTACTGTAACGAACGTGCTTATGACCTTCCTCAAATCTTAACATGCAATATTTTAATGTCAGTTTTTATTTGTGGAATCTTTTCTTCTGTAAGTGTTTTTAAGTCTATTTGTACATACTTATTATGAAGAAAAATAGTATTTGGTGGGATAACGAAATAGAGTTCATGAGACGAGCCAAATTTTCTTGTGTAATAATACCTCTAAACCAGTTTTGAATAATGGTTTCTATCATTTCTGTCTTGTTACTTGGGTTTCGGCGTGATACTAACACTTTCAACGTTGACCATAGATTTTTTATTGTATTTAGACCGGGACTATTATCTGGCCAAGGCAGGAAAGTATCTTCATGGTTTCTTAATCATTCCGTAGAGGTCTTGGCCATATGACAGGATGCTCCATTCTGCTGGAAGAATGTTTCAGTTTTCTCTTGTTACTTTGATTTCGGTGTGAAACTAACACTTTCAGCCTTGACCCTAGATTTTCTATTGGATTTAGATCGGGACTATTTCTAGGCCAAGTCAATACAGTAATGTTATGGTTTCTCAGCCATTCCATGGAAGTTTTGGTCATATGACAGGATACTATTCTGCTGGAAGATGAATTATTGAGCATCCTCTTCAAAGAAATCTCTTATAGTCGGCAGCAGTTTGGCTTGCTGTATTTCTTGCACTCACAGGGTGATTCATAGTGACCGTAGTACACTGGGGCAAAAGGTCTTCACATGATCGGCGGCGAACAAACTTCATCACTCTATCACTTCCAAAGGTCGAGATTTTGGTTTCATCACTCCCAGTTAACTTACTCCAATGTTCTTTTCTCCACTGTCTGTGTGTCAAAACAAAATAAATGGGATTTTGCCTCTGTTTTTGTTCAGGAACGGCTTCTTTCTAGGGGCTGCAAGCTAATTGATTTGACAATAGCATTAATGTCTTTTGTGGATCTGCGACGATCTTCTAAAGACATGCGGAATATCCTGCTTTTATCGTATTGACTATCTTTCGATTTTCTGTCTGTTATTTTTACTGATTTTGTCTCTCCAGTATTATGTTAATGTTTACAAACTTTCATTATACGTGATTTTGTAGCGTCATCACCTCATTTGTTTGCTATTTCCTGATATGGTAAACTTCTTCACGAAGTGTAATTACTTTGGCTCTTTTCTCTAGGGACCAGTCAACATGTGTTGGATTTCTGCGAACCATTCTCCCAGTTTCTTGATTGAATTGACACTGATGACGTTCTCCTTCTTTTAAAAGTCGTTTCGGCTGTTTAATGAATTTTTTGTTTAATTCCATAAAATTTTGATAATCCTTAATGCGCCTATTTGGAAATCGATTTCGGTTTTCACGTATTGTTTTTTCCTAACTTCTCAATCATCGAAGTTAAAACAAATGTCTAACAGTGCTGGTAACATTTTCGATTATAATTTTGTCATTGCGTATCTTGAAGGTAAATAACAATGCATCTTCAACTTTTATGTTTTTTCGTCGAATAAAAATTTAACGTAGATCCATTTCTCAATATATATATATATATATATATATATATATATATATATATATATATATATATATATATATATATATACCAGTATTTAGGCGCCTCTCCCTTCCGGTAGGGATCTATGGAGGAGTATCACCGACCCGCAAGCCCTTATCTCTTGCCGTACTGCTCCACCATAGGCCGATCAGACACCAGCATATTCTAGTCTAAGCCGCAGATTCATTTAGAATTTTAAACTGCTGCGTTAGCCTTTTTGTTTTCTGTACACCGAGCTGGGAATCGAACCACTGAACCACTCGCAGTGAAGCGAATGAGAACCGGCCGCCCAGCCCGCTTGGCTATCTGACCGACATACATATATACATATACAGGATTGGGACTTCAAGAATACTCTTGCTTAGAGAGTTTTGAATCTACAAAGCAGTAATAAGACCAGTGGTAAATTGTCAAAATAGGTTTAAACTTTCTATTTATGTGCTTTTATGTGTAACTTTTAGAGAAATATGCATTGTGTAAAAAGTTATAAGGACTCAAAGTTAGGTTAAATCTTTGATTTCTCGACTTAAAATTTTTGATAACTTAACCTATAAACTTTTTATACATTATATAACATAGTTAATGTATTTTTAGCCGTACTTTACGATGGGACTAGATGCAAATTGAAATATTCAAATTTGAAAATTTGTTTATACAAATTTTTTTTATAAAAATTGGTTCCACTTTTTGAGATATTTGACTTATTAGTATTCATCGAAATTTTATAAAAGATAGAATAGTTTTAACTATCCACCCTTCCATACATACACAGTTCACAGCTGTGGAAATTAAAATGATACAAAAGTTTTTCATTAAAAACAAGTTATAGAGATGTTCACAAATTTTAACTATTAAATTTAAGGAATTTAAATTTAAGTAAACTTTTTAAATTTAAGTAAACACTAATTTTAAAACAAAAAAGAACATTCAGCGATCATCTTAAATACAAATTACTCAACTTTCAACTAAACATGACACGAATCTTTCAAACTATTCTTCATAATAGTTTTGAAATTAGTTGGTCAATATTTCTCAAGCGATGGGAAAGATGATTAACCCAATTTCTATTTACTGTTTCCATTGTCTTGATTAAATTGCTTTGTGGTTTGTGTGTTTTGTCCACTAGCTAGTTGTATCCAATTGAAAATTTATAATAGAACTTTCAGGAAATTGTAATCTATAGTTAATTAGTAGTACAAAAATATTTGAAACTGGAATTTGATAATTTGTCTTTTTTTGTCAAGCGAGAGGTTAAATAGTATGTAAATGAAACTCTAAAAAATCGTCTGCTATTTTAGTATTATCATTACTGTTGGATAGGTCACCAGCTTGAGTAAGTACAGTATACTGAGTGACAAAAAAAGGTAAACACCTATATATGATTCTTCTTCTTTGTGTGCCGTGCTTGTATTCAAGCGTTGGCTATCGTCATATTGACAAGCTGATGAAATGATTCTCGGTCGGCAGCTAGATGAAACCGTTCCTCGACCGTTCGACCTGTCCATTGTCTAATGTTACGCAGCCAGGATAGTTGTTTTCTTCCGACCCAACGTTTTCCTTCGATTTTGCCCTGAATGATTAACCGGAGTAAGCGATTTAGGTCCTCTCATTATATGACCGAAGTATTGGACCTTTCTCATTTTGATGATGTTGACCAATGTTCGCTCTTTGTGCACGGTCTCTAGCACGCGTTCGTTAGATATGTATGCTGTCCTCGGGATTCTGAGCATGCGACAGTATAACTCAAACGCTTCTAATTTGTTAAGATTTTTTATTTTTGTTGTCCAGGTTTCACATTCATAGAACAAAGTGGACCAGACGTAGCACTTCAATACTCTTAGACCTGTGGTTAACGACAGACTTCTACTGCATAATACAAAACGCCAGTTAATAAAGTTTTTCCGTGCGAGTTCTATTCTGGTCGAAATTTTCTCGTCACTTTCAACTATGCAGTCAATCCAGCTACGCAGATATCTAAAGTGTTCCACCCTGTAGATAGGATTCTGTTATCTCCAGTGTTTCCAGGATTTTGTTATCTAATCTTAGTACTGAGTCTTCGATATTAATTTTTCCGACCACCATCCATTTTGTTTTTTTTTTGCGTTGATTGTTAAGCCCTTTTCAGTGCATTCGTTGTTTACAGCATTCAACAGGGTTTGAAGATCTTCTAGACTCTCTGCCATTATTGCGGTGTAATCGGCGTATATGATGTTCATAATTTCACCACCGATCTTAACACCTTCGCGGCGATTATTTAACGCTATTTCACAAACTGGTTCAGTGTAGGCATTAAACAACATCGGTGACATAACACATCCCTGTCTGACACCACGCTTAATAGAAACTTTAGCTGAAACCTCTTGGTCCACCTTAACACAAGCGGTCTGATTGTAGTAAAGATTTTTAAGCAATCTAATGTCATACGTGTCCAGACCAACTGAGTCTAAGCATTGAAATAATAATGTATGCGGTACTCTATCAAAGGCTTTTTCGAAATCTATAAAACATACGTAAATATTTTTCCTAAACTCAATGCTCTTTTGTAAGAGTATTCGCATGCAAAAAAGAGCTTCTCGAGTACCCATACCGTTTCGGAAACCAAACTGCTCATCACCAGTTATCCCCTCACAAAGTTTATATATGCGACAATGCAATATTTTCATAAAAATTTTGAGCGTGTGACTCATTAAACTGATAAGTCGATAGTCGCTACACTGTCTGGCATTCTTTTTCTTGGGAATAGTTATAAATATCGATTCTAACCAGTTGTCTGGTAATTTTCCGCTGCTGTATATCTTATTAAAGAAGGATGTGATAAACGCAACACTCTCATTATCTAATAGTTTTAACAATTCTGCAGGTATTTCGTCAGGACCAGAAGCCTTCCTTCGTTTCGCTTGGTCGAAAGCCTTCTGAACTTCTGAGATTAGAATCGGTGGGCCTGTATCTCGGTTAGATGTTATTTCTTGGTAGATTCTTTGGTCATCGTTAAATAATTCTATTATGTAATTTTCCCATTCGTTACAGCGCTCTTTTTTTTATATATATGTTTATATAAGTTTAGAATTCATTAATTTTTGACATATCGACTTATGTTGCCATGAAAAACAAGTGATAACATTTTCAGTTTTATCTGAAGTTTTTGTGGAGGCTGAAGTTTTCGTGAATTTACGGTGTCAGTTGAATTTTAAATTTCGTGTAGCTGATTGAAAAGCGTTTTTTTATTGCTCAAAATGCGTAGATTGCTTAGAATTCGTCGGGTGTCCCAGCTAAGTGACTTTGACAGTAGTTACAGTAATTACAGTGGACAAGAATTATCGGGTTACGTGAAGGCGGTCTATCGATAAGAGAAGTTTTTAGGGGGACCAAGAGATCCTTACTCAGTATACTCGAGTGTAAGCAAGCGTGGACTCAGGAAGTCCGAGGACACCGAGCGACGGGTTGTGGACGTCATAGATGGACCATAGAACGACCAGATCGCCGATTAAATTATCTGGTTTTAAGAGACAGATTCAATAGTACTTGAGCCATTGCAAATCAGTGTTTTTGAAAGGCATGGAAGGCTGGTTGGTATGGGTGCGGTATATCGCCGAATAAGATAGTTGGCTATTTTTTCCTATCGCCCACATTGGGTGCTACCTTTCACAGCTGAACATCGGCATAACCGTTTGCTCTGGTATAGAGAAATAATTCTATGGGACCGGGAATGGAATCAGGTAGTCTTTAGTGACGAATCCCGCTTTTGTCGGGGGGTGCCAGATTGTCGGGCAAGAGTGAGAATGCGACGTGATTCACAATATGAGAGCCTGTCTCTATATTCAGGAATTAGTGGAGCCTCATCGTATTTCATACCTAAATACCATCCAAAACTCGATTTTTCAGCAAGACAATGCCAGACCGCATGTAGCCAGAGAATAGTTACCCTTCAAGGATCAACATTACATTAACCATTTATTTTGTATATCACGATCGCCTGATCTGCCTCCAATTAAACACCCTCCACAGATTTTAGCAGATCTTACTCACGGAGTTGCAGTTGTCTGGAATGAGATATCCCAACAGGATACAAACCACTTCATCAGAACGAGCCCAGGCGTGTCAATGAGTGTATAAAAAATCGTGAATCCTCAATCCTCAACACGTTATTGAACCAGTTTCTGCAGTAAGTTAACGAATCAAGCTGAAATTCAATCATTTTATTAGTAAGGGATACTTAGTAGGTATTTACTCTTTTGTCACTAAGTCTATTCAACATCAATAAGCTTAGTAAATTCTATCAAAAAGCCCTATGCTCTAGATAAAAGCCATTAACTTTTATATGGAAAGTTTAAGGATTTCTTCTGGCTACGTAGGTTATACCAACAAAAGATTCCAATTTTAGTATCAAGAGTCTCACAACTCTACACACAAGTACTCTCATCCTGTAAAATGTGTTTTCTCTGATCTTTTAGATGTTCAGTTTGTTCGCCTCATGACGTTTTTCCCGTGTGGATGAATTCGCCTTCGATTTTCTGCGTAAACGTGGTTGATGTACGATTTAAATTGTTAGTGCCCCCATCTTTTGTAGACTTCTTTTCATTTAATTGCATCAAACCAGCACAATAGAGTGTGTAATACGGCTTTAAGTGTAGCTTGTTCAATCACTCCTCAGACTCCTAGTTGACCCAGAGACTCACATGTAATCCCTCAGTTTTCCAGAAATCCAGAGCTCCATCCTGTGCCTTTTATTTTATTTACCACGGTGACGAGCTAAAGGCATTCAGCTCTCTACTTTTGGATCAGCACACATTTGGATTTAGGGAGCTGCTAAAGGAAAGCTTTCCACTGAGGAACTCATCCTTAGCACATATCAATTCAAAGTACCCATGCATAAGTCGACATATTTCCTATCTATGAGCACATGGAGCTTTAACGACAAGTTTGATTAGGGCATCTTTTATGGACCCTATTTTATTCTCGTACATAATTTTGGTGGCTTAGTTCCTGGGAATCATCTTGATCACCATTAGATCAGTTTTGTAACTTCCACCACCACAATCTTTTAGAGAAGTTGCAAGTTGAAGAGGACGTTGTATGTTTGTCCTTTTTTCTTTTTCTAGTCAGAGTTCCTATGGTAGACGCAATCTGCTTAGCAGCCTATCACATCAGTTATCTCTCGAGAAGTACTCATAGGGTTTCGCAGTATGACGACCTTACTATGACTAATATCAACACTCTGCTCGTTTATGTTCCTTAACATCCTTCTTTGAGCTTCGAACAAGCATTTCCGAGATACCTAAAGTGTCTTGGTGTTTTCTTGTAATAGTACCCGAATCGTGACTAATGTTGTTTGATGTCCAGTGTCCAGATGTTGTTTGTCCTATTGTAACCGAAAATCTTCGCAGCACATACGATTTTCTTTACAAAAGAAAATTCAATTTTCACGCAGATTGCAAATTTCTCTAGGAATCATTCACCGCTCCATAAATTTGAATTAGTAGTTTTATTTTCAACCATCCTAACCTATCTTCATGACACATGCACGGTTCCATAGAATTTGTACACGAGCATGGAATTTTTGATGATCGTGTGGAAGTTTAGATTTGTATCCTTTATTTACCCTAAATGTTATAACACCTTATCCGTGGTCCAGTTTTGTTTGTCTACTAAGAATGTTTTGATGGGCCTCTAGACGAAAAGCAAGTGACCCTGTAAGTTTTCTTGTCGTATATTCTTCTGTTAATAATACGTTAGTTTTTTTTATTAGGGATATTCATTAGGTTTTCTATTAGGGATAGGGTTGTGCATTTGTCTGATTGGAGAATCTATTGCAACTGGCTGAATGACTAATGTCTATGTCATTAAAAAAAACATATCTTCATTATTTTTTGTTAGAGTCCAGGTCTCCGAACCATATGTTTGGACTGGGAGTATTATTGTTTTGTAGAGTCTTATCTATTTGTATTTCTCGATAGAATTGAGGATTTAAAAATGAGATTAAGCCCAAAATAGCACCTGTTGGCTATGCAAATTCCGCGATTTATCTCTGCGGTAGAGTTGTCTGTTGACGAACTTTTCCAGATAAACAAATTCGTTAACTGCTTGGATGACGTCGTTTTCTATTAGAAGTGTAGGATTTGTGGTTGCGTGCTTATATTCATGTATTTCGTTTTTTTGCTGTTTTTTTTTTGGTGGTTAGACCAAGATTCAATTCGGAAAACCAGAGAAAACGATGAATCTTCGGGATGTGTTCCTTTGGGAATATGTTCTGTTGGAGCTATGGTAAAACAAGCTTTCTTGATGGCGCTACTGGCGTCGAGCGACCCAATCATCAAAATAGTTTAAATTAAAGTTCCCAAGGGATAGTATCACTATACGTTTGGGTATATGGGTGTGACCGCTCAATTTAAAATGTGATGATTATATCACCCGACCTCTATGTCTCGTCTGTCGCAGTCCTCATATAATAGAAAGTCATAAACAATGCAAAGATGATGGGTATATGAAATAAAGTATGGAAATTGGACATCACAACCTCAGGATCTGATAAAAAACTCATATGTGGGGTCAACTAGAATCCCATACGAAGATAAGGAAAAAATAAGACACTTTGTTTTTTGTTGCATCTAAGATCATTTCAATTAAACCAAAATTACAAAAAAATATATAAACATCGCAATATAACTAGCAACATCGCTTCGTAGTAGATACCGCTCTTATCAAATTAGTGTTAGTTGGATGCAGCTATGTAATTACTAATTCTTAATGTGTATATTATCATCTTGACATGTATAATGTAAAAAGGCCACAAACAGGAAATTGATACCGAGTAATTATCGTGAAAAACCCACTGATTGGCGGATATTTTATATATACTATATATATATATATATATATATATATATATATATATATATTTTATTTTTTTCTTTGACGTGCATAGTCTTCTTCGAATTTATATTTTTATTTAAAGATCATGCATATTATATATTACAATTACATCTTACGTGCTAGTTTCCACATTTCAGTGGAAGTGTTCTTTCTCATCAAAGTTATGTAAGTTTTTGGTTGTATAGTAATATAATGTACTTATGGTGTGCAATAAGTTACACTTTCAGTTCAACAATATTGCTTGTGTATTTATAAAACCCGCATTATTAATATATTATGGTTCTTCTCAGATACTTCTTTCAATCGAGACGTATTGTTGTATTTTAGCTATGTCGAGTATAATTGCGTGCAATTTGTGACAAATTTTACAGCCAAATTAGCTAATATAATTAATTATTATTAAATAAAAAATTTTGACCTAAATTTTCTATAAGACAAAATTGATTACAAATTAAAAAAATAATAATAATTATTGCAAAATTAGCAAAAACAATTTAAAATGGTCAAAAATAAATGTTTTTCAATAATTTTTTGAGGCATTTATAAGCCATATAAAACTTTCAAAATTTACCCAGCTTGAATGCCCTGTTATATGCAAAAGAACTTTCAAGTATTTAAAACTTTTTGTATTGGCTCTGTATAAGTTTGAAAATTAACTTTTTTCAAAAAAATTTATATTGCAAAATTATTTATTACTATTATTATTACTTAATCGATTCTACTGAAATTTTGTATAGTGCTCTTTTTGTATCTTATAGATTTTCTGGGTAAATTTTGAAAGTTGTATGCGGCTCCTAAATACCTTGAAAAAAATATTGAAAAAACATTTATTTTTGACTCTTTTTAAATTGTTTTTGCTAATTTTGTAATAATTATTATTATTTTTTCAATATGCAATCAATTTGGTCTTATAGTAAATTTAATTGTAAAATTTTGTGGTTACAAATTTTTTCTAAAATATATACCTGCCGAGATATAGCAATGTAAAGAAAGAAAAACATATTTTCTCATTTTTTTTTTCACAAATTGTTTAATAAAAAATTTATCCCACCTTTTAAAGTGTACGTATAGTTAAATTATCATTCCTAATACATATTTCAAAGCGATTAAAACAAAAAACTAGGATTATACACGATTTATCTAACCCAAAACAGATACCGCCTGGTCTATATGTCTTTTCATAATCGATGGTTGACATACTTTGCCTCGATATTATAGATACCAGCATGTAAATGGCTAAAAAAAATCGTGGGAGTGGTATTCTTACCCTAGATATATAAAATTCTGATTATTTTGTGTGTTTCTTATTTTGTATTATTTGTTTGTGTAATCTGTATCGTATGTACGTGACATGAGACGTTCTTAGCGCTTGTCTCATCTTCTAGACAGAACCAATATGTATCCTCTTCCGTCGAGCTCATACGACTCAAATGCTTATTGAACCTACAGTGTCCAGATAGCAGCCCCATTATCACCCTCACAGTCTTTTGATTGTAGGTCATTAAGTCGGTTGCCAATCTGGCTGAATGTCTATTAATGAACTCTTTGGCCCGTCTTTCTATTGGAGCCTTTCTTCACCGCTCCAAAGACTTTTCTTGAACCCATTTCTCAATGGCTACTGTTTTGTGTATTCCTAACCTCAAAGCAAGGTTCCGGGCCAATTAATGACGCACAAGCGCCTTCTCGGGCCAGTTTATCAGCCTCATTGCCTACGTAGCCTTTGTGCCTTTTAACCCAAGCTAGTGCCGACTTCCAACTTGAGAGGGGGTACCCAAACAGTTCCACACTAGTTTTGAATCAACATGCATAGAACTGAGATCTTTTAGAGTTGCTTGACTATCCTAGTAGATCACGATTGAGTCATTCTCGACTTGCCGATATATTAGTTCCATAGCACACTTTTGTATCGCGGTAACTTCTGCTGCTAGGTCAACTTTTTATTTTTAAGGCAACTTACGGCTATAAAGAGAAAAAATTCATTTTCAATAAGAGTATGCCATCGTTATAACCTAGAATATGGCTTTACATTTAAATTTAAATTAATTTGTTCTAGTTCTGTACATACTTTTGGAAATATTCTAATATGGAAGGTGTATTGCAAAGGTCTACTAGACTATGTCCACTCTGTGGCGTATCTGTATCTTATTGATTAAAAGTCTATATTTATGTGTCAAAAAAACTATTAGCCTTTTTATCTGTTCCGAATATCCGAATCATCACTACTGTTAGTATCACTATCAAGACTACTCCACTGTATTGGCTTCCGATCCTTAGCAATATTCCTCCGCTTATTCTACGAAGACAAAAGGCCTTGATAACGGAGTATTCGAAAGTAAATAGCAACTTGCAACTACTAATCCATGAAGACATCCCGAGTTTAGCAGCAAACCGACTCCCATCCAGAAAACCACCCATAAGAACAGCCCAACAGCTAACAGCAGATGATTTCAATGTTACCTCCAGATGGCGCACGCTGTGGACTGAGGAAGCCCCACCTGAAGTATCCAACTTTATTTACCCAGTCCAAAACCCTGATGGCTTCGACCAGCCACAAAACATATGGAAAAGCCTAAACCGAATTAGAACGGGACATGCAGTATGCGCACACAACCTACATAAATGGGGAAAACAGCCTACCCCCAGCTGCGACTCTGGAGCTCCAGATCAAACCATCCAACACATAGTGGAGACATGTGAATTGAGGGCATATCGAGGGGACCCAAAAGACTTTTTCAAAACTACGCCTGCAAGCCTTGAATGGATAGCTCAACTTGACTTAAAGATATTAACTTATCTGTTTGTATTATCTTGTATTTTATCTGTATTCGTTCGTATGTTTGTATGTTCGTTTTTATATAATCTTATGTTTGTATTTTTGAATTATGTACTTACGTTTTTTACAATTATTACTGTATTTACTCCATGTATTGAGCCATACGCTAAATAATAAATAAATGTTAGTATCACTGTTATTTTATGAATTTTGAGGCATTTGTTGATCCCAGTACAGGCTGTTTTCGTGTAAGACTTTCGTTTAACACGCTGTTTTGATGTGGATGGTTTATATAGATCCTCTTCACTCTCAGTTCCAGTATAGTCCTCGTCCGCTAATACAACACTATCAAACTCATCATCATTCTCCAACAAAGGTCTTTCTAACTCTGTTTCTGATAATTTTTTAAACACCATTGCGACACAAACCCATGTTCACCTCTTTACCGAACAAGCAAAAACTACTCGACTATAAAAACATGTGCAAGGTAATTTGGTGCTCCACCCATAAATAAAAAATAAAACTAAAAATAAAAACGTTTATTGCCTTAATATAATTTATATTTCACACTTAAGATATTTCCAACCTATGATATATTAGCCTTCTTTCTTGACGTACCGCTTCTGCACCGCATACTGGTTGAACTGCTTCCTTTCGGACCTTGGATTTATCTGTCATGGACTCCTTGGCGTCTTTTTCTGTAGGTACGTGTTTTCGGCATTGTACCTAGTTTCCTGATTGGCTCTCTTCGGCAACCATCTGTCTAGACCCTGATCATATGGTCGATCAGTCGACGTTTTGATCTGTACATCCTCTGGATCCGATTCTTGGCGAGAATGTCCCCGGTCTTTAGGAGTCTTCTTGTGGCTTGGTGGAAGAAATATCTTGTCCTATTTCTTGCCATTTCTCTGATGGTTGCATTTGTTATTCTTTCTTCCCATGTTGATCCATCGATGATCCTGTAGCATGACGTGACTGTAGTTTCTAGCTTCTTCCAGTTAGTTTCTGAAGTGGAGCTCCATACTGGGACAGCGTACAGTATTACCGATCTAATGTACACCTGGTATAGCTGGATCTTCTTGGCCTTCGATAGTGGACTGGACCTAAAAATGTAAGGAAGTATCAGTGTTTTTGCAATATTTGCTTTGACCTTGATTTGTTGCTTGTTCTTCGTGAAGTTGAGTTTCCAGTCGAGATGGACTCCTAGCTATTGACTGAATCTTCTGATTGGATCTTTTTTCCTCCCGTTGTGATTTTTACTACTGGTGGATTTTTCTCCTTTGTAAACATGATGAATTTCATCTTTTGGGTGTTAATCTTGATTTTCCATTTTTTCGTGAATTCTGTAATTCTTCCAAGGTTGTTTTCTATGTTTTGGACTATACTTCTGTCATCTTTTCCTGTTGCATAGATTGCCGTGTAATGTGCGTAGAGCGCTGTACTTGTTCTTTAATCTGTTAGTAAGTTTGAAACAAAAATCTTATATAAAATGGGCGAGAGTACACTGCCCTGTGGCGCCCTTCTTGGATTTCTTGAATTCTGGACATCTTTTGGTCGGCTGAAACTTGAAAAGTTCTATTAGTTAGATATGTGTTACATATGTTAACTAAATAATGAGGTAATCTAGCTCTGTCCATCTTGTAGATTAGGGCTTTCTTCCAGACCGTGTCATATGCCTTCTCGATGTCTAGGATGGCCATTCCTGTCTTCTGTTTCCTGTTGAATCTAATTTTCGTGCCGCTGATAACTCTTGCCGGTTGGAGTTCGCAGTTTCTTTCTCTTCTGAATCCAAACTGGTCCTCCTGAATGATTCTTCTTCTTCCTGCATGTTTCATTAGTCTTCTGTAGATGATCTCCAGAATTTTTTCTATTGTTTCCAGTAGTGATAATGGTCTGCAGCTCAAGACGTGTAAATTTTAATCACGTGATCCTACTGGTCAAATTATCTTCCGACAATTGTTCCCTATTGGAGTATCGCTATCACTCGATAGTGCAAAAGTCTACTTCGCTTAGAAACAAAATTATTCTCTAGCGTATATACGACTCTCTCACTGTGGACACAATAAAAATTTGGAAATATATCATGCTACACAGTGAAAAGTTTAATAGCAGACTTCCTTCCAGAAACCTATCTTAGTAGTAGCTCTGGCTACAACAATTAGTAAATAAATAAAGTTAAAGTTATGTTTTGCTTGAATGGTAATTGTATTTTATTTTAAAATTACTGTCTCCTCCCTTTAGACTAAAAGTTTTGTTTTTCTTTTTAGAAGGGAGCAATGGCCTTTATTTTCCAGTTACACATGCTGGCAACAATTGGTTGCTCAAACCAAGAACCTCAGTAGGGATCATGCTGCTTTATCTGAAGTATACTCCAACCATTTAGTGGCCCGTCTCTCTCAAGTTATGGAGGACGTACAGAGAATTTACAAAAGGGTAAGTGTGCTTTACGATATTTACTAATACAGTGATAATAGTTGCATCGATTTACGGACGTTTTCAGTGGATATTATGTATTAACATGTTATAGCCGCTTTTAGTAAATTCCCGAAGAAATTCATGAAGTAGCTTCAAGGTTGTTCTTGTTGATATAAAAAACAAAATTACTACGTTTTCTGTTTCTTTAGCTATGTTGTCCTTACTGAAGTTATTGAAATTATCTTTTGTCTAAAAATCAATAGTTTCCACTAATTACATGTAGTAGATACACCATGGGCTGAGAACCATAGGGTTCCAAGCGACAGTTTGTACAAAATCTGTTTTTTAACAGAAATCTATTGTTCTTTGAATTCTGCATAGAATAGTGTTGAAAGTTCTATCATTCGATGACAGATAGCGCCATAGTCAACAGTGAAATATAGTTCCAAGTGCACGAAATGCTTTAAAGTTAGAACCATATGGTTCCATGTACTACAGTTAGAGTATTGGTGAAAGTTAAATGTCAGTTTTATCAGTTAAAATTATCAATTGCTTGTTTTGCAATGCCCTCTGTCTCCGAAAATGAATCTTGGGCGGATTATTGTAGCTCCGGTTCTGAATATCTACCAGAAAATAGCAGTGGAAAGAAATGGTAACCTATTAAATAGTACTTTACATTTCGGAAAAACTATAACCTTACTTTATTAGGCGGTCGCTGGCTGCTGTTCATATTTCTAGTGATTCTGACACAGAGAATACCAGTTGTGATGAGAAACAACGGGTACTTATTCCTGAAGTACCAATAAAAAGAAGGTACATTTTTTTATTTAACAAAACTTATAAACAAAAATATATTATTGAAGTAGATTTCTTACTGTCTTAACTGACAAATAATTTTTAGGCTAAATTTCGAAACTGGAGAGTAATCTAAAGCTTTAGATGGAACTGTAGCAAGTCCAAGGAGTCAATAACATTCATAATATTCTTGGTCCAAACAATCGAATTGTTACCTTAAGAACGTAAGACAAATTAAATAGTATGTATAGCTATCCTTTACACAAACACGTTTTGTAGGAATAATGCCATTTGTTGCTTAGTAGATTACAGTTCCACCTCAAGTTCCGAATCAGAATATGAAAAAACCCCAATGAAGGAGGTAAATAGGACTCGAAAACAAAAGCGGAATCCCCAGATGTGAAAAAAAAAAACAACGGAAGGAGAATTATCAACAAGGATCAATTTACATCAGTGCTAAAGGTATAGCTAGGTCTACTAAAGTAATTAATACACGGACAGATTGCAACCAAAATTGTCGTTTCCGATGTAATAAAAAATTTAACCCTATAGAAAGATTGGAGACAAAAAACAGGTATTATTCATTGGACCAAAATGGAAAGTATGCATTTATATTAAATGTGACAAAGAGAATTTTCGCTAAGAGAAAACGCAGTACTGAAACAAACTACAAATCTTTTTCATTTGAGTAATTATTTCGAAAAAGAAAATGAAAAATTGATAGTATGCAAGCCATTTTTCTTAAATCCGCTTTGCATAATCCAAAAGCCCATATATACTATGCATTTACTGAAAAGTGATTCAGACACACCACACTCTGATAAAAGAGGGACAGGGACCAAAGATCTAAAGATCCAGTTCACGTTTTTCAGTAGGTGAAGCTTGTTCATATTTGGTGCAAGTTGAACAAAGATCCTTTTTTTGGTTTGAAGAAAGAGTAATTATAACTGTTGCAAAATATTCTATGATAAGTTTTTTTACTGACTGGATTATCCAAGTTATTGTTTTTACAAAAATCATTCTTGTAGAGGTTATACATCTTATTGATAACCTGCTATCTAAGTAGAGTTTTTTAGTTATTTACGAACATAGTGTGACTCAATTGCTGGAAATTGTTCGATGTGTTTTTTTACCATAGCAATTTGATTGTCGGTGCTTTTGTTTGCAGGAGCTTTTTTGCCCCTTTTGTCTATTCCCACAAAACATTCAACAGCACTTTGATTTTTTATAGCGGTGTTAACAGGGCCATTTGAAATACAAAGTGTTCTCTCAAAAAAATTTGCAGTCCCCAGTAAGTTTTACAAATAGTTTCTCTCTCTTGTTGTGTAAAATTGGAAGTGCATTTAAACCTACAAGTACTGACTGCAATCAACTTGTTTAGGAAACTTTGCAAGGCATTCTTTTTTTTGTTTTTATACGGGAGACAATTAGTTCGCTTTTCTTTCGTAATATTAACTTTCCAGTTTTTTGGTTCGTTGGTTCTATACCTTGTCAACTTTTTGCCTTTCGTTTCTGGGATTTCTTAATCTGAGAAATCAGTAATATTAGAGCAGTCCTTCTCGTGAAATGTTGGGTCTTTATCAGAATCTTCAGAAAATTCAGCTTCACTATCTTTTGTTTCACAATCATAGTCCACAAGACGGTTACATTTTACCTGAAAGGAATTAAATTAAACACATTTAGCACATAAAGCACAACTAAATTAAATGATCAACATTCAAATATGCCTGGAGAAAAATATTTTTTATTGCGTAGCATAAACCTATAAAAGAAGAAGAAAGAAAACACAGATTCTACTATTTTAGCAACCTTCCTGAGCATACACACAACAGGTATGTTGCATCAAAATATTTATTTAAGCCGGTTCTGTACTTTAATCAAAAGGAAAACAATATTATTATAAAATATCACTCACCTTATGTGGCTGTTTTGTTTCAAGAAAATCACCTGTTGCATTGAGTACTACCACTGGCTGAGCAACGGACTGTTGTGCATTTTCGTTATTCTAAAAATATTTAAAATACAATAACTCACCAGTCAACATAACCTCAAACACTTACTACGATTTGCATGTTTTCTTCAGATTCTTTTCTACGATAAACTATTTCTAACATCCTCCGGCTCCTTGACGACATCTTAAATATATTAAAAAACTGTAAAAACTTGTATCTCTTGATGGGAAATGTAAGAATTTTAAGTAAAAATTTTAAAATTTCTTTGAAAGGAGAATAATTTGTCAAATGATTAATTACAAATTTTTGTAAATCAGTAATGGAATTTAGAAAGAGAAAAATACTTTAGATTGCATGAGGTGACTCTTCCTCCTCTAAAATCTCTCACAATAATTTATAAGAGGTTTATATTTGCAATTAAGATTGATTTCTGTATTTAAGCAACAATTAGGGTTTTGTTTCATTTCCTTGGATATCTCAAAGCCTTCTAAAAGGTTCATTTGTCTAAAAATTTTATTTGGAATATTATATAAAATTTTACTGTTTTTGGAAGGAGAAGGAGGAAAAGGAATGATTGTGTGAAGTGTGTACAAAAAACATATCAGTCTTTTCATGTATTTTATATGTGCCTAGAACTATAAATATAAAATCCGTGATCTAATGAAAAAAGTGAGGCATGTACATTACTGTAAGTGAAATGGAGAGAACCTAATCATAAATGAAGTAGAAATATGGTGATTAATTTGTTTCTTTTTCATACACTCTCAATAGTTTACTACTTTTTTATTATTGTTATTATATCAACGGAATTCAAATAAATCTTTGTTTTACATTACTATTTTAATTATAGAAATACCCATATCAATGACCAACTGGTACGTTCATGATTGTTCTTAACGTTACTGTCTCTTTCACTATAAATTATTAATATACTTGTTATTACTTTTAACATCACACATGTGTTAAATACCAATAAAAAATCTGCAACTGGCAGCTTTTACTTTTCATTTGACGATGGACATGCTACACATATTTTATCGAAAGAATTAAAGCATCACTTTGTAAACTGAGATATGTTAATTATTTGTAGAATGTATTACATCACAACACGAAGGCAGGCATATTATTCTTTTTTGGTTCATTTAATGATCAAAAGACGTACGGAGAAAGGAATGATTTGAGATCGGAGAGGTTCAACTAAACATTTACAAGAAAATAAGGGAATAATCGAAGCGATCAGTGCAAAAGTCACTTGTTATGTTTCTGAGTTATAGGTGTTTAAAAGTTTAGTTCCCACATATAGATTTTCAAAAACCAACACGTGTAATTTAAAAAAAAGTACACCTTTAAGACCGTCGTCGCAAAATTTCGGGCCAATGCTTTTTAAATGCGTTCATTTTTTTCGAATCCTGAGAAAACTGATAAGTATTTTTGAAAAATTTAAACGCAGATTACATTATTACCAAGAGCTGAAAGTTCCGGAAAATTTCTATGATGTTTATTTTAGTAAGTTACAGGGGTGAAAAAGAAGAGCAAATTTAGTGTGATGTTTAATTTCAAATATCTCATTCAAAAGAATTTTTTTGTTTATTCTAAGGGACTTTCGGCCCTCGGTAATAATGTAATCTTTCATTCTGCGTTTAAATTTTTCAAAAATATTTATTAGTTTTCTCAGGATTCGAAAAAAATGAATGCATTGGCCCGGTTACGTATTAAAAAATACCACATCATTATTTATTTATGAGAAAAAATCTTTTTAATATGGACTTAACTACTTGTGAAAAAAAATATGCTATAGTAGGCAGTACAGTAGTGTGTAGTTTTCTATATTTTTAAAATTTAAGTAATATTTTTAAAATTGAATAAAGTAATTTTATTATTTATTTATTAGGGGAGAGTGGCAATGAAATGCAATGTCTGCAAGTCCTCTTCAAGGCTTGTCGTTTGTTCTGCATTTGTTTCAAGAACTATTTTTAATTTTTTTTTTGGTATTATATTTTTATCTTTCGTTTCGTTTGTATTAAGAGGAAAGTCGTCATCGCTGAGTCGTGTAACGATATATTTGAACTTGAGCCATCAAGACTTGGTTCTTGACATAAGCTTTGAATACGTTTTCTTGTGACTTTTGGTATTTTCCGTGTTTTACGAGCAGCTACTTCTTTTTCCTCCATGAGTCTATCCTTCTCGGGGTGTCTGTGATAATTGTAGTTTTACCTTTTCTGGGCCCTCCTAGCTTTGATTTTTGGGGACCAGCCTTGGGATACGGTCTTATTTGTTGTGGAGATACATATGGAACATATTTTGAAGTAGATGGAACATTTCTTGAAGTAGAAGGTTAGTCAAGATCATTACTTTCATTTAATGTCAATAAAGTTTGTGGATCAGCAATTTCATCGGTTGATGGGCATGGATTAGGTTTATCAGTAACAAAACATGGTAAAAAATCATCATTTGAAAGGCCTCATTAGCAAATGATGCTACTTCATATATTGTGACTGTCTTGCCAGGATTACACAGGACAACATCCATGCGTTCATAAAAATTCTAAATTTCGTTTGAAAAGGCCCAAAGATGGAAACGTCTGTTGGCTGCAATGTGGTGGATATGTCAGAATAATGATATTATTTTCCCGTGCAAACATTACTGTCTCCAAAGTCATATGTGTTTTATGATTGTCAATGAGAATGCTATATGACTACGGTAGGTTTTATGAATGTTTCTGGGGGCACAATAATTCCTCCAGCATTTGTGTTCCCAAGAGTTCATTATAAAGATTTTATGCTAAAAGATGGTCCAAAATGTGCTTTAGGTTTAGCTAATCCAAGCGGTTGGATAACAGAAGAAGGATTTCTATTAGCAATTAAACACTTTATCAAGTATACCAGTCCATCCAAAGAGAAACCATGTCTTATTCTCATTTCATTCTAGTACTTAGAACGGACACTTCTGAATCTATTGTGAGTTGCTAAAGTAATTATTTGGAATTACTAAGAGAATTTATTATTTGAGAGACCTCTTCTTCCACAACGGGACCAAAAAAAGGACTTGCTCGGAGAACTACCATTGTCCTACCAACTATCTTTGACCGGGGCTAGTTTTCCATATAGTTGCGGGCTTCTTAGCCGTTCTTTTTTTAAACTGGGGTACAACGTTAAAATAATACCATTTATCGTATTTTCATTGCAAAATTGTCCAAAACAAAGTAGCTAATGACTACGGGATGTACAAATCGTTTCTTAAATCGTCTTTTTATTTATTTATTTATTTAAAATATAATTATTATATTAAATAAATGTTATTTATAAACATTATTAAATTGTTATGTATAAACAATTTTTCCATATCCTCTGATTAAATAATAAATCGAATATGTATACAATATTATATTATGAGAAATTATAATTAGTAAATTCATTGATGGGATTTGCCTCACATATTTATTATAGTCCCGTTAGTATGGGCGCTCTGGGTAGGAAAAATATTCTCATTGTATATTTTTGCACAATCTTACTTGAAATAGTTCTCTTATAACAAAAATGCATGTTATAATAGAAAATGATGGTCAAAAATGGTGTAAACAATTTTTTTAAACAATTTTTTTTAAGTTAGTAGCCTCATTCTGAGCAGAAAATGCTATTAGTAACTTTCTCTTAAATGCATCGTTTTCGAGTTATAAACAATTAGCTGAATCAATTTGTTTTAAACATTAGATTTCATCGTCTGCTGTCAGCAAGCATCAAAATAATGTTTTTTAGGTCTAGTTAAAAACTTATTGAAATAATATTTTAAGGATTTAAATACCTTTCTCCCTTGATGTACTCGGTTGATTCAGATCATGAGAAATGTTTTCGGTTAGCAGGCTCTTGGTCGGGTGCCTCCGTTTCAATTTGTCGCCAAATTCATCTGGGGACCACTCTTCACCTGATCCAGATAAAATATCTATCGCATAGTACAACTAGCTCACAAAAATAGTGTGTAATAAACTACCAAAAGCCCTTACTAAAGAGTTTAAAGCACTTCAACACAGAACTGTTCACAGTAAACAAAGACTATCTTGACTTTGGTCAGTAGTATTCTGAAGAAAACCACAATCTGTCACTCAACACCAGAACTTAGAAACTTAGTCCATTATTACACTGAAATCTTACCTATTTGGTGCATGTTATAGCGTTGTTAACTGGTAAATGATAAAAAGTGGACTTGGTCCATTTGTATTCAAAGTCCTCCAATTGCTTCCCTTGCTCCGTTATTTGGTATCGAGATTCATTTATTGTGAGGCCCATATTTTCTGTATTTATTGAAAAGAGAGTAAATCCGTCTTTAAGAGAGTCTCCTTGTCATAAACCCACACGTGTTTGCACTTTGCACGCCAATTTACTTATTGACGCTTTTACAGGTTTTTACTACTCATTATTTTGACGGGGATATTGGGGAAAAATTCATTCATGATTTCATATAGTTTTCATCTAAAAACGCTGTGCTATGCTGATTTAAAACTACTCAAACAGATGGAAAGTATCAATATTGAATCGTTAGCACGAAAATCTGGTCTAGTGTAAACTTATCTGGTCCAAAACCACTTTAGAAATTGCAAACGGGCTCTTCCACGTATGCATTAGTAGACTGTATAATGTTACAGAATATACTGTATTCAATAGGATTCTAGCTTTACTTGTTTAAAAAGGAAAAATATTTTAGAAGTGACATTGAATCATTTTAGTCTAACTATTCAATAAATACCATTTATAACAGTGGATACATACATCAAGATTGACTAAAAGGTTCTGTCTGATTATATTAATGATATTCTTTCATCATCATAAGTGGCTCGACAATCCGTTGTGGATCTTGGCCTGCTCACAAAGAAGTCGCCACTCCTGTCGGTTCCTGGCAATTTCCCTCCATTTTCTGACCCTTAGAATCTGTAGGTCTTCTTCCACATTATCAATCCATCTCCTTCGTGGTCATCGTCTGCTTATTGTGTCCTCTGGTTTTGAAAATGTTAATCTCTTCGAGTATTCGTGATCTGACATCCTAGCAATGTGCCCAGCCCATCTAAGTCTCTGCACTTTAACGAATTTCACAATATCTGGATCGGTGTATAACTAATATAGTTCAAAGTTGTATCTTCGACGCCATAGCCCATTTTCATTTACGGCTCCAATAATATTTTTCTCTCAAAAATACCAAGAAGTCTTTCATCATTTTGAGATAAGGTCCACGTTTCAGTCCCATATATCAAAACCGGTCTTATCATGTCTCTCATACTTCTGCCCACTATAACCATATCGTCAGCGAATGCGAGAATTTGTGTCGATCTATTAAAAATAGTTCCATACTGCTACTACTACTTGTCGGTTTATAACGTTTTCCGCCGTTTTCCGACTTCCAATCGCCACTTAGTCCGGTTGTTCCATAGGTCTTCTTCTATGGCCCTCTCTCTCAGTTCTTTATTTATTCCTTCGCTCCAACTTTTTCCCGGTCTACCTCGTTTTCTCTTTCCTTCTGGTTGACATTTTAATATTTCTTTTGGTATTCGTTGTTCATCCATTCTTTGTATGTGTCCGAACCAGATAAGTTGTTTTGTTGTTAGGTAATCTGTGATTGTTCGTTTGATTCCCATTATTTCTCTAATGCGTTCTTTGGTAATCCTTTCTATTCTAGATCTTCCTGCGGCTCTTCTCCAAAAATCAATTTCAGCAGTTGCTTCATTTGATGAGCTGATAGATGTACCACTGGTAACCTCAGAATACCAACGCAAACGTTCCAACTCTCCAACTCCAACAAAACGGAAACGTTTGCACTTGGAAACGGCAAAGTGAACACCCTGTGTAGTTTTTAAAAGTTTTTTAGCTTCATCTTTCCAATTTAGCGCAGTCCAATTCTCACCCAGTTTTTTTTACTTTTCCATATTTGGAAAACACCTCCAAGTACTCTGACGCTTCTATTATCGTTGTCAGTTTTTTAAACTCTTTCTCCAGCATACCAAAAACTCTGTCCGCTGGAAGAAAAGAGTGACCAGATATCGGTAGTACTAAGTTCTAAATATTCCACATTATTAGAAGCATAGTTATTTAACCAAAACGCCCACATTGCTAGTACATTCATGTTTTTATTTTGGCCCGCACAACCATCAGCAACCAAACGAACCACATTAATTTTTGCAAGATCTCCATTTTTAGTTTTTTCACATAGCTCGTTAAAAACAGCAGAGGCAACTTGGTTGGACGATTTTTGCATGTGGTTTTCACACCATGTATTAATTGAGACAGAGTCTGGATTCAGTGAGATTGACAAATTACCAGAAATGACAGCAAGATTATAGCAGTACAGCTGTCGACTATAATATGCCATTTGATCAGGTACTTTTGGAAGTGGAAAATTTTTTTGCATATCGAAAGAGATTGTCAAGAGTCCATTTCTTTGCTCCCGTAAATGGTCAAAAAATGCTCGAGCCTGCATTTTATTGAAGCTTCTTTCTGGTTTCTCTCTTCAAACTCAAGGCAAGTTGAGCAAACATCTGTAAGAGGTGACGAAAAACTGACATTGAAACGTGTGTTAAAAATGTGTCTAACGTAAGATTCTTTTACCTTTAAACAATTTCCGTCTGTGCTTTGATCATACATAGCGTACATTTTGCTGATGTTCAAATCAGAACTAAGGTAAATTCTCTTGCTTTTACCTCTACTATAATGAGACTAAATTGTCTTAATAAAATTAATAACAGATGCTTGTTTTTCTACAAACGCTGCCTCTTTCCTATTGCCACCACGAGTTTCTTGGGGCACCAGAGAACCATCCGTCTTAAAACGCTGGAATACACCTATTATTCGACGCTTTGTGATCCCTAAAATCTGTAAAAAGGCAGTTCTACACACCTCTATTTGAACGTGGGCCTTATTTAACACAAAATAATGGTAGATAAATGCTTTGGAAGGTCCACCTTTCTTATTTCGCATTCTTGTTGGGGCAGATTCCTTGCAATACTTGAGAAGAAAACTATCTTGCTTTGTTTTCTCCTTGGAGTTGTAAAAAGCTGAATGGAATCGCGAAACATCTCTCATAATTACCAATTGGCAACCTTTTTTATTACTACTTCTATGCTTACAAGTCAGATAAATTTATAGTGATTTCGCAGAATACCTGAAGCAAACAAAAAAACACGTGTTTAATCTTCGCAGGGATAAAAATTAAAATTTATACATTTGTAATTTAAAAACCAAAAACGGTGTTCGTAGATAACATAAACCATGACAAGACGTAAATTCGTATACACAGACGACATGCTAACTTTCCTTTTAATCTTATCCTGTTCCCGTTTCCAATTATTTTTGTCGACTAATCTCTTTCTGGCTTAATTTTTAGGTGCTTCAACTACGTTCACTTCCATTTTTTGGAAAAATAACGAAAATATTGTTAAAAAACACAAAAACGGTTAAAATAACGTCGTTAACTGTTGCAAACTTGAAACGCAATAGCCACTCTCAGTAGGTTTATTCTAGTGCGCATGACAACGTGACTGAAATACTACCATTCGATTGGCATAACGGAGTAGTCCGATTCTGCTACAAAATCAAGTTGGAGCTGTCCGTTTCTGAAACTGATGCTCGTTTTAAAATGCAATTTTTTGCATTTTCTAGTCGCTTTTAAAACTAAAGCAATTCAGATTTGAATTTGTCGGAAAAAATCCTATAAGAATGTACCTTATAACTCAATTTTGCAAAAATGGAGTTGTCCGTCTTTGATACTAAGCTCCTCAATTAACAACCTACTAAATTTAAGGATATCTAAAAAGTAGATGATTTTGTACACCACCTAATTCTAAAACCTTTCTATGATATATTTTTTTGCAGTATGATTATAAACTATCCGAAATAATTTACTAAATTTGTGAATCCGTGGGAAATTGAGGATAGAATACCAGATTCTTCTGCTTGAGGTTGAAACACTGGCCGGTAACGGAGATGGATGGTTGATAATGGCCTTCTTTCCTCTAAAAATAATCAAAGTATATTGTTTAAAGCAATTGGTGATAAAATAATGGTGCTGAAGTGCAATAACAACTTTGGAATTCACATACAGTGTTATTTTGTCTACAAAGAAATTTTTTAGAAAACTATCAAGGAAAACAACGTAGAAAAATGGTAGTCCAAGTTTTATTATTTAGGAAATCTAAACTAAGAGAAAATCTACCATAACATACATTTTGGGAGAATCACCCAAAAATTTAGCAATAAATTTGTTGCTTTCACGATAGTTGTTAAAGTCGTCAACAGATCTTGCATAACTTTAGCGAAAAATGTCTAATTCCTTATTAAAAATAAAATTGTTCCAAAATAACTAATTATACCAGTGTGATTCGTCCAAATCGATAACACCCAAAACTTGCTATTAGTCAAATAAATTTGGAACAAGTTTTTTACTGGCCCTTATCAGTAAAACTAGTTTAAGTTCTTACATTTTTATTGGTGAATCAATAATTTTGGGTACAACTGTTTGTTGCTAGTCAGACCACTAACGAATAGCTGTTGATGTATTGTTTTTTGAAGGTGTGTGAGTAAAGCTGAAATATTATTTGATAAACCGGTATACCAATAAAAAACGAACATGCCTTCTGGAGGTGTAACTTATTTATACTTAAAATGATGGTCAATGGACAAAAACAATTTTGCTACTTAAATCTTACTTAAAAGTTATAACTTTGATTTTTTTTTCATGAAAGATATTGCGAGTGACAGACAAAATACATTGCGTACGTAAACATACATGTATGTATGTTCAACCTGATCATGGATAAAGTAATAAAAAAAGTAAG
The DNA here is from genome assembly GCF_040954645.1 of Diabrotica undecimpunctata. NCBI lineage: Eukaryota > Metazoa > Arthropoda > Insecta > Coleoptera > Chrysomelidae > Diabrotica > Diabrotica undecimpunctata. Next base: position 19,423,270 of record NC_092812.1, read on the forward strand.
AACGAAAAAAGGATACTAAATGGGAGAAAAACAACAAAATAATCCACTTAAAATAATTCTATCTTAACCCATTGCCAGCTTCAATTGGGTCAGTTAGTTCTTCTTCTACTTTTACTATTATTGTGTTGTTCTGGTATATATTGTCGAGAATTTGGATTATAACTAGAAATATCTCTCTTGCGTCCAATAAGTGCTTTAATAATAATCCAATAATCCTTTAATTTGCCCCTGACCAATGGCTTCCTACGGTCCACGAAACATAAATATGCCGGTTAGTTTTATTCTAGTGATTTCTCTTGCACTTGCCTGATTATAAATATTACACCAGGGCCCTGATTCTATTTCATTTTGATGTCGAAATTTAAAAGCGACTACGCCATAACAGTCGCAATCGCCAGCGATTCTCATTCATTTCGATTGCAGTTAAAACTGGGGATATTTACTTTATCATTTTGACACTGCTGAAAATTTGGGTTGCCCTCTTGTTTATTGGCTGCACGCTGCACAACGCTTGTTGAATGTTTGTTTTGTTTACGTTACGTTAACGTCTTATTTTTTCTTGTTTGAGTTGTTAAATCATATAGTGGCCATTCTCAATTATATTTTGAATTGAAAGAAAATGGATGGAGAGGCTGTCGGTAATCGTGGCACTAAATTGTCTGTGGAGCAAAAGGAAATCATGGTGGCTTTTTTTGGAGGACCATGCTGATTTTGCTAAGGGCAAACTCCTTGGTCATGATGACAAGGAAAGAAAAAAGGCGATGTGGGAGATCCTTAAGTTATAACCACTAAGGTTAATATAACTACTAAGATTTGACTTAGTGGTTATATTCTAATATATTTTTAAATTTACTGCAGCTTAGTAATACTTACCCTAAACATTTTGGGTATCCTAGAGGCATAAACACCCTCCTCCAAATATGGTTCTAATACCCTTATCAAATAATTTGCAGCTTGTTTATTAAGCCGGAATTGCTGCCTAAATTGAGCATCACTTAGTGAAAAAGGATTTTGAGTATCCCGTAACATTCTTCTTATCCTCCGTTGTGAGCGTCGGATATCTATCAGTTTTCCTTGCAAGAATCAAAACACAACACTGCATAAACTGAACCTAAGTTCACTTCTCCCAGTCCAGCCAATCATGTCAGATTAATTTCGACTCGAAATGAAATTTCAACCACTTTCTTGAATATTCGAAATATGATAAATCGAAATTTAGTGACGTCGTTTGGTTAGTTCAGCTGAAATCCACAAGGCTCGCAAAGTCGCATTTCGACGTCGCCATATTAATTTCGACATGTTTTGAGTCGAAATCTCAATTAGAATCAAGGCCCAGGAAACGAAGCATTTAAAAATCGAAAAATGACTGGGCGCTGTTTTTCAACTGTAATATCTGGGGAAGTCAATAGAAAAATTGTTTTGTTGATTTTTTTTTATATTCTCTGTAAAAAATAATATTATTTTAAATAGAATGAAAAAATAATATTATTGTTTGCGATATAATTCATAAGAAAAATATTCATCAGGAACTTCAAGATCCTGAAGCTCTTTTCCTTGTTTACACCAACGATCCAGTAGCAACTGCAGCTTTTAAATATTTTTTGATGAACGGTGCATTTTTTTCCGCTTCTACTTTGTAATTTGCAGCGATATGTTTCTTGATAGCTTGAAAATAAGAACCACCTCTTTTTGGATTTTTTGCCTTCTTTTCATTTTTGGATAGTGTTTGTGGCGTTCCAGATTCCGGCGTAGCTGAAGTGGCTGAGGATTGGTTTTCGATATTTAGAAATTTTACAAAGTATTAACTATGAATCCAAAACAATCTACATTGCGCGTCACGAAAAAGAGGCCACCTAAAATTTTTGCCATTTTTAAATTTTTACGAATCATAGGGTAAGTCCGGGAGAGATGGGCCATCGGTATAGACGGGCCATTCGTCATATTGTAGATCCTCTGTTTATTGTGCAGTGCGACAACGTTGATTTATAACATTTAGTCAACGGCAGACCCTGTGAACGTGGTCATTGCGACGTGTATGCATAAACAATGGAGATTTTTTTACTTAATTATATGTTGTTGGTGAAATTTTTCCTTGGTGAATTTTCAAGTTGTGTAAGTTTTGACAAAAGGTAAGTTTTTTTTTATTATTTATGTATTCAACTGTTATATTGAGATTAAACAACTGAACCTAAAATACCCTTATAAAATTTAAACTGTGTGTTCGATGGCGTGGCCCGTCTCTACCGAACCTTTGGGATAGACGGGCCACAGTGTATCGGTATAGATGGGCTAATAATAAGTATTGGGTTTGTATTATTCAACAATTTTTTTTAATAATAAGTATTATTAATTAATTTCTATATTGTTACAGGTTACAATATGCCTCCATCAGTTGTTCGGTAGAATTCAAATCGATCGGACGTGTGTAAATTATCGGCGTTAATAGTATCGATAACAAAACTTTTTTCCTATTTGTTTTGTTGTTTTGCGATAAACAATTAATTTTGGTGAAACTATAGGTGTTTTTTCATAAAGATGAGTGAATTAAATGGGGGCAGCAAGCCCCCCGACCCTCCCCCTTATGATAAAGATGAAAATCAGGTTGGTATGATGGAATTTACAAATATGGAAACAATTTCACAAAAACAAGAGAACCAGAATGTAAGTACAAATTTAATGTCTAATTCTTTGGGAAAAAACGATAATGGTTCTAACGTTAATGAGAAGGTAAATAATAGACAGGTTTATTTATATACAAATAAAGATACCGGACCATATCATGTTTACGTAGAAAATTTCTCGGGATCTTTCACCGGTAAGTTAAATGCTTTAAGAGTTGGTGACATTATTCTTTCTGCGTTTCCTGAATTGGACTCAAAAATTACAAATATTGATTCTATTGGTCGTAATAGAATTAGGATTAAATTAACAGACTACAAAAATGCAAATTATTTAATAAATCAAAAAAATTCATCAGTATTTGTTAAAAATAACTTAGAATTGTATATACCTAAATTCATTCTGTTCCGACAAGGGATAATTAGAGATATTGATACCGAATTTTCTGAAGAATATGTAAAATCAAAAATTAAACAATATGATAGTCATTGTAACTTTGAAATTGTAAACGTTCGGCGAATTAAACGCAAACAGGAAGTAATTGAAAATGATTCAAAAAAAATAATTTACGTTCCCACCAAATCGTGTATTGTTTCCTTTAAATCTCAGATATTGCCGCGTTATATTTCAATAAATAAAGTTATTAAAGAGGTTGAACACTATACACAAAAAGTTTTAATATGTTTTAATTGCCTCAGATATGGGCATTTAGGTAGTCAGTGTAAAGGTCGCCCAAGATGTGGTAAATGCCAAGAGTCACATAATACAAAAGAATGCCAAATAAATGACTATATCCCAAAATGTTTCAGTTGCCAAGGAAATCACTATACAACAAATTTATCAGTGTGTCCAGAGTTTAAGAGACAAAAATTAATTAAGGAAGCTATGAGTTTTTCCAACATAAGCTTTTTTGATGCCAATAAACAGGTTCCCAAAACTTCCTATGCAGATATTTTAAATAAAAGCAATACGAGCCATCCATTTGACTTACTTGTTCAACCCACTTCTTCTACCTATTTACATTCTAGTTCTTCCTCTACTTCTGTTCAGAATATTCCAAAAGTCAACTCCTCTAGAAAACAATTTGCTTCCCATTTGCTTTATAACAGTAACTCAAACGAATTAAAAGATAAATCTAATAAAAGGCCAAGGCCAAATACTCCTGATCTATCTGAACAGATCAGAAAAGAGATTATTTCTCAGGTTAATGTTCCCAGTACTTCGGGAGGAATATTAAGTAGCCCTCAATACAAAAAAACAATTATCACAGATCGACAGTCAGAGGTCCTAGATCCTAGTATAATTAATGTAATTTTAGAATTGGTTATGAAAATTGTTAATTCTCTACAACAAACAAATAATTTAAATGTTTCTAAATCAGAAATCATCCAACTAATTAGTAAACATGTAAATCCAGATGTGTTATCAAATTCGCAGACCTAAACTCAAAATTAAATGTTTTGCAATGGAACTGTCGTTCGGCAGTTTCAAATAAAGTAAATTTAGAATTTTTACTCCATCAAAATCAAATTCATATTGCCTTATTATCGGAGACATGGTTTAAGCCTGGTTTGTATTATAACTTTAAAAACTTTAATTGCTTTAGAACAGATCGTATAGATGGATATGGTGGGTCAGCTATTTTATTGAAAACAAATATTAAATGTCAAGAAATTAGATTTAACATAAATATTCCTATTACATACACATGTATTTCCTTTAAACTACCATCAACAAATAAAACCATTCATCTTGTATCCCTATATAATGAACCGAAAAACAAAACAACAACACAGCAATGGCTATCCTTTTTTAAAATTATACCAAAACCCTTTATCTTGGGAGGTGACTTTAACGCGCACAATGTCGCATGGGGCTGTGAAGTTGATGACACATCTGGAAAATCATTGTTGGATGCTATCGAGCAGTGTAACCTTGTATTTTTAAATGACGGTTCACCCACTCTTGTTCCTTTAACCACACATTCACGAGCATCTGCAATAGATCTCACAATATGTACTCAAGATATTATAGCGCTACTGAATTGGAATGTTTTACAAGATCCTCATGGATCAAACCACCTACCCATTATCTTTTCAATTTATCACCCAAAGGGAAAAGAAACCAAGAGACTACACAAAATCTGGAATTTCAACAAAGCAGATTGGAATTTGTATTCATCACTCTTTACATCTCTAAACCAACCCAGGACGTATGGTGATCTAATTGAAAATTTCCACTTCTCAGCCAATACAGCAATACCACAATACACGAATATTACCAACCAACATCACATTCCAAAACCTTGGTGGGACAAAGCGTGCCAGGAAATTGCCCGACGCAGAAAATTAACTTATATTAAATATAAGCAAAATCCCACAATAAGTAACCTAATAGAATACAAAAAGATGGACGCATTAGCGAAGAAAACCTTTAAGGAGAAGAAAAAGAAAAACTGGAGGGAGTATTGTGAAAGTTTGAATCAAAATACTCCCATTAAGGAGGTATGGAGGAAAGTAAATTGCTTCAAAAATCGCAAACAATCCAATAAATTACCTATTGACCCGGACGAACCATGGATAACAGAGTTTTACCAAAAAATTTCTCCAGATTGGGTTCCGAATGATATTACCAACTCCATAGCCACTGTTTCTAGAGATAACCTTTGCTTAGATCGTCCGTTCTATCTATGGGAACTAAGAAGGGTCCTCAAACAAAATAACAATACTGCTCCTGGTAAAGATAATATATCTTATTCTATGATTTCTAACTTGACAAATGAACATAAAATCCATCTACTTCATATTCTAAATAATATTTGGCAGAAACAAGCACCAATTCCAGAAAGCTGGAAGGAGTATATTATAATACCTATAAGAAAACCTGGCAAACGTGATGACGATCACAATTCATATCGCCCAATATCTCTAGCTTCTTGTCTTCTTAAAACCCTGGAAAGACTAATTAAAAATAGATTAGAGCATTGGTTAGAATTTAATGACATTCTCCCACACTCCCAATTTGGTTTTCGCAAGTTTAAATCCACGCAAGATGCCATAACTTCTCTCGTAACAACGGTTCAAGTCAATTTCACGGAAAACTCATCTACTGCAGCTGCATTTCTGGACGTATCATCTGCTTTTGATAATATAAATTTGGATATCCTTGAACAAAAGTTATTGTCAGTCGGGATACCTATAGGTATAACATCCTTTTTGAAAACTTTGTACTCAGAGAGATTGATTTACTTAAAAATCAATGAGAAATTTTTTTCTCCTCGACTGTCCAATATAGGCCTGCCGCAAGGAAGTATTTTAAGTCCACTTTTATATATTTTATATAATATAGATTTAGAAGTCATTGTTCCTATTAACACAAAAATACTACAATTTGCAGATGATGTGGTACTCTATTCATCAGACAAATCAATCGATGTTTCTAAAAATAATTTAACAACAGCTATTTCAACAATACATGCATATTATGAATCAAATGGATTAACATTATCAGAATCCAAAACAGAAATCTGCTTCTTTTCCAGAAAACATAGAATTCCAGAAGGTTATATAAGTTGTGGTCAATTCAAATTTCCAATTAAAAACTGTATCAAATACCTAGGAACTTATTTAGACAGAAAACTTTTGTGGAAAGACCATATTCAACATATCATTAAAAAAACCGAAAAAGCTATGAATATCCTAAGAGCTTTCTGTAAAACAAACTGGGGTGCAGATCCCAACATTAGTTTAATGTTTTATCGATCTATGATACGTCCAGTTTTCGATTATAGCTGTCACTTGTATGGAAACGCATCGAACACCCATTTAACAAAAATTGAGGTACAGAAAAATAAGTGCTTACGCTTGTGTCTTGGGTATCTGAAATCTACACCAATTAATGTAATGGAAATTGAAGCTGTTGAACCGCCATTGAATTTACGGAGGCAGTATCTTACCGACAAATATATAGCTCGTACCATTAGCAGAGACCAAGTATTTCTTAAAGATATACACAATCTGGCTGTTTTAGATTTGACTAAAAGGTATTGGTTTAAGAAAAAATCTCCACTCGTGGCGGTAAGCTATAGAAATCTGTCTAAATTCAAAGAGGTACTTTATAAGGGTCATCTTCCACCAGTTTATACTGAAAAGCCTCATGTACTGTTTTCAATAAAAATCAAGACCGAATTTCTCAATGATGTCCAAGGCCCCATGTTTAACGCAGAAATTCAGAAGAAATGGCCTAATTATTATTATATATTTACTGATGGTTCAAAAAAAGGAAATAACACTGCTTGCGCAGTATACCAACAGAATTCTGGACTACAGCATAAATATAAGTTACCTGATGAAGCCACCATCTACACATCCGAAATGCTGGGTTTAAAGTTTGCTCTTTCTCACGCTTTAACAAAGGAAATGAAGAACTGTGTAATATTTACAGACAGCAAAAGTGCAGTAGAAAGATTATGTGTAACAAATAAATCCAAGCAATTGACTCACCTTGATACAGAGATTTTAAAATTGTACTACGAGGTTTCAAAGCTCGGAGGAGAAGTTGTTATCGCATGGATCAAAGGCCATTCTGGGATAATGGGTAATATAATAGCAGATGCTCTGGCAAAAGAAGCATTATCAAGCGGAGAAACCATAGACAACAATATTTTACCGGTGTCAGATATAGATGTATATAATAAACATCAGCTCAAATTAAAATGGCAAGCCAATTATACGGAATCAGAAAGTCAGTCATCCTTTAAATATTGGCAACCCACACTTCTTAAAAAAAGGTGGTTTCATTCAGAGTCCAACAGACGTTTTATTAAAACTATTAATAGGCTAAGGTCAAATCATGCTCTAACACCTTCAAGAATGTGCAAAATGAATTTAGTAGACACTCCAAACTGTACTTGTGGTAAATATGGAGATTTAACACATATTCTATTAGAATGTGTAAACCAACAAGGAAACATTACGTGTTTTTATGAAAACTTACGAAAATTAAATGTCTGTTTCCCATTTCATATAAATGAATTAATTTTCTCTGGAAACGTTGAAATCTATAATTGTATTTATCAGTTAATAAGGAATTGTAAATATAAACTTTAAATAATATAATTTACTAACCATAGAATTAAGATGAAACTTGTAAGCAATTTGCGAACATACCAATCATGTAATAAACCTTTTAATACGAAAAAAAAAAAAACAAAAAAAAAATTAAAAAAAAAAAAAAAGAAAAAATATATATATAAAAAAAAAACAAAAAAAAGATGTAAAACAAAATTATTACAAAAGATGACCAAAATAAAATAAAAAATATTTATACATATTACATACAATATCAAAAAGTAATATAACGAAATAAAAAAAAATAAAAAAAAAAAATAAATAAATAAAAATAAAAATAAAAAAAAAAAAAGAAAAATAAAAAGAAAAATTAAAACTTATATTTAGTACTAACTCGAACTCTGATTGTTGTTCTGTGAATACAAATTACAAAATAGTCTGGTCAATTGGCTATGCCAAGGCCATAAAAAAAAAAAAAAAAAAAAAAAAAAAAAAAATATGCCTCCATATTATAAGCGGAAATCTATTGTTGAAAGAGGTAAATGGAGCGAAGAAGCACTACAAAATGTGGTTGCAGCTATCAGAGAAAATCGTATGGGACTAAATCGAGCTGCATTAGCTTATGGCATACCTCGAAGTAGCATACAGAGAAGAATGAAAAATAATGATCTAAAAAAACACAATCGTCTTGGACCTTCTTCAACTCTTGGGGATGAGATCGAGATGAAATTAGTGTTGCATATTAAGAAATTGCAAAAGTATGCTTTGCACCCACTCGTGACCATGTACGAACTGTGGCGTTTGAGTTAGCAGAAAAATTTAATGTAAGCCACAAATTCAATAGAAACAACAATAAAGCTGGTTTTGACTGGTTGCAGTCTTTTTTTACGGCGCCATCCAGACATATCAGTGCAAAAAAGGTGAAGGAGTTTCTTTGGACAGGGCAAAAGGATTAAACCACGAGGTAGTTAAACAGTACTTCGATCTGCTGCTAAGTATTTTAACCAATAGTCAACTAATAAATAAGCCGGGGCATATTTTTAACGTAGACGAGACAGGTTTGCAGTTAAATAACGGGCCTGGACATGTACTCGCGTCTAAAGGATCCAAGAATGTCCCGGTTATTAGGAGAGAAATCATCAGGAGAGAAAGGAGAAACGATTTTTGTGATAAGCTGCTGCAATGCTAAGGGCGTATTTTTACCTCCGTATTCTATTTTTAAAGGAAAAAATAGAAAAGAAGAATACGCGGATGGAATGTCACCTAGAGCAATGTTTGTAATGTCCGAAAAATCGGCCTACGTAAATGCAGACATTTTTTACATTGGCTAAAAATCTATTTATTCCTCGAAAGCCTCAAGGCAAAGTTTTGCTGATATTAGATGGACATACGTCTCATACAGCAGCAGTGGAAGTATTAGAATGCGCCGAAAACAAAGAGATTATAATGTTGTGCTTACCCAGTCATACCACGCATTTTCTGCAGCCGTTGGACCGAGCTTTTTTCAAATCTTTAAAGGCTAATTTTTACTCGAGATGTCAAAACTATATCAGAAATAGCCCAACAAGAAAAATTATATGTTACCAGTTTGGTGAGTTGTTAGGAAATGCGTGGAAAATCTCAGCAACGGTGAAAAATGGAACATCTGGATTTGTTGCCACAGGAATTGTACCGTTTGATCCCGATAAAATTCCAGAGCACGCTCTTTTGTCTACAAATGAGAGCTCTTCAGCTATAGTAGAAGAACAAAGTAATACAGAAATAGATCTAAATATTTTAGATGAACCAGGTCCTTCACTTGCAGGCATTACTCTAGTCGTTGATAAAGAAACTGCAGCTGGTACGTCCAATGTTGAAGACTCAAGTGTAACACCTGGAAAAGTATTGGACACGTTATCGCCTGTACACAAAATTGATGCTGCAAAAAAGAATGTAAGGGGCCGAGCAAGAAATTCTTAATTCTGTAGACAAAATTCAAGAAAAGAAGATAAAGAAACAAGAATAAAAAAAGACAGTTCCAAAGCAGCCAAACAAAAGGCCTCAATATAAAAAGTATGAGTTAGAGTCGTCTGATGATGATATGAATGCAGATGTGCCAGTTTTAAATGACAGCGAAGACGAACACGAATTTAATGAAAATGAGTGCATTGGTTGTGGTGAAGATTACAGCAAAACATCCAGAAAAGATGACTGGGTTCAATGTTTGATTTGCAAACACTGGTGCCATGACAACTGTACAAAATTTGAAAATGTTTGTGATTCATGTGGAAAAATTGCTAGTAAAAAGAAATAGGTTAACATCATTATTTTATGTGTTTCAAATTAGCCCAACTCTACCAATAGGAATGGCCCATCTGTACCTACGTATTGGTATAGATGGGCCAATAAGAAGTATTTATGTTAATTTCTATAACTTTTATATTCCTCAAGTTACATGTTTTTTTATTTTGCATAATAAATATATAAACTATAATAAGTATTCATTTCCAAAAATCGTATCATACACTAGTCAATTTTTCAAGTAATCAAAGTGAGAAAAAAAGTGGCCCGTCTTTACCGGACTTACCCTATCACAAAATGATTGTCATTAGATGTCTGTGTAATGTTTAAGAATATGTTCTAAAGCAGTATGCAATCATTTTTTAAATAACAAATGTCAAAAAATAACTTCTTCCAAAATAATGATTTTATTGAAAAATAAAAAAAAATTACATTGTTCATTTTTTCTGTTTTCTTTATAAAATTACAATTAAGTCGTGATTATTAATACTGTGTATTACCACCTCTATTGTGAGTGTTTCTGCATTGTGGGAATTTAGTTACAATAGAATAAATTGTATAAAGTTATTGAAAAATTCTTACAAAATTCTAGGTGGCCTCTTTTTCGTGACGCGTGGTGTATTTGCAATCAAGTCTAGGACTTAAGTCTTAATTGAACAATTTTCAATCAAAACTCACATAAGATACAATACATAACGTTCAGAAGACTGAATTAGATAGCTACGTTTGACTTTTTAAATTCTATAGACACATCGGCATCGACACTTGCGGGTGTGGATTCATAATCACGGGAACGCTCATCAACACTTGTCGACTTTATCAAACAACGATTCGGCATAATTAATTATAAAAATTGAAAAACTAATTTTCGGGCCCCAAAAATTACGGGCCCTAGGTACGTGCCTAAGTTGCCTATGCCTTAGTCCGCCCCCCTGGCCATATCAGTACTATTACGAGGACGGATTGATATAAAACTAGCCTTTGATAGAAAAAACAAGTTTTTTGGAATTAAATCGATTTATTTGTCTACATAGTCCCCTTTTAGCTCGATACCCTTAGTAAGACGATGTTCCAATTGTTTTATCCTATCCGAATAGTACTTTTGCTCGAGCTCTTCACCGAAGTTTCAGTCATTTTTTTAGGTTTGGAAACAGGAAAAATCGCTGGCGGCAAGATCTGGGGAATACGGTGGGTGTTCAACCAATTCATAGGCCAATTCGTGTAATTTTGCCATGGCAACGGCCGATCGGTGAGCCGGTGCATTGTTTTGGTGAAAGAGCACTTTTTTGCGTTCCAAATCGGGGCGTTTTCGACGCAATTCGGCATCGAATCGATCCAAGAATGCTGCGTAGTACTCACCATTGATTGTTTTTCCTTTTTCCAAGTAGTCGATGTCGATGATGCCCTTCGCATCCCAGAAAACAGTCGCCACCACTTTGCCGGCCGAATGTGCACTCTTTGCCTTCTTCGGCGGCCCTTCGCCGCGTTTGCGCCACTGTTTTGACTGTTCTTTGGTTTCCGCTGTGTAATAATCCACCCAGGTTCGGGTGCATTATTACAGCATTATTACCAAAAAAATCCTTCGGATCGCGCCGTATCATCGCCAAAAGCGTCTCCGAAGTGGTCACACGTTTTTGCATTTGATCAATTGTCAGCAAACGCGGCACCCATCGCGCGGATAGCTTTTTCATGTCCAAATGATGGTGAATGATGTTGTGTACGCGTTCGTAGGAAATGTTTAGGACCTCTATTAACTCGCGGAGCTTAATTCGACGATCTGCCATAATCATGTTTCATCACTTTGTTGATCATTTCCGGCGTGGTGACTTCATTTGGCCTCCCGGGACGCTCATCATCAAAAAAACTCGTACGATCACGAACAAATTCAGCTTTCAAAAATTTTTTGTTGCCAACGAAGGTGCAACCTCAAGATAAACTTCGTCCAGGTCGGCTTTGATTTGCACATTCGTTTTACCCTTTTTGTGGAGGAACTTAATCACCGAACGATATTCGACTTTTTTCATTTCTCCGAAAACACAAAATTTGCTTGCTTTGACGGCTGTAAAAACCAAACTAATGGTTTTTAAAACTTAAAATTTTGACAGACGTCATGTCATGAATGGCAAATGTCAACACAGTAACCAATTCGGTATCAAGTAGCGCCATCTATCAAAGGCTAGTTTAATATCAATCTATCCTCGTAGTTTATGGAATGCTAGAAAAAGCTGATTACCACCTTTTTTATACTCGATTCCTGGGGCTTTATTGTCTTATTTATTGAGTTTTAGGATGACATTTGACACTTTGTCTCTTGTTCGGTCTTCACTGTGTAATTGACATTGTAGATTTTGTTGATTGTCTATGTTGTAACCTTTTTCAATATCGTTTATATTTAGATGTTCGCTGAAATGTTGTGCCCATCTGTTAAGAACAGAATTATTTTCAATGTTGAATTTCACCGTTCGTGTCTTTACAAATTTTTAATCGTGGTTTACATTCTCGACGGCTATAATTTAAGGATTTGTAGTATTTTCTCGTTTCATTTTTATCGAATAAACTTTGTATCTCATTGATATTCTTTATCTACTCAAATTTCATCGAAAATATCCCCGATCTCGTTGGAGATGAGCCACATATTATAAACTATTTGATTTTAGGCTTGAAGATTTAAATTTAATTTAATTTATAATACAATATTTAAACAACCATTTGTTTAACTAAACTAAAAATTCTTTTTTACAGTGCCGAGAGATAGGTTATGAAACCCACGAAGAAATCCTCAGAGTTTTACATGAACTCCATACCACAATGAAAACATATCACAGCTACCAAGCCGAACTTCGACAAGCTGAAACTAAATTAAGAACTGCCGAACTACAAAGGAGCAAACTGGAGCAGAGCTTCTCTCAAGATAAGTTAGAACGATCGAAGAAATACAAATTGATGGAAAAAGAAGTAATGAAAGTAAGTTAACATTGATCTGAAGCTATTTTCTATGGCATGTTTATGTTATATACTATCTTTAATGGGAATTAGCAGCAATTTCAGTTGAAAGTTTCGTGGAATATAATCAGTACAGTGTATTTATCAAGATAAAACCAAAAAAATATTACAACAAAACTTTATTTCCAAGTAAACGATAATACATTCATTTTAATGGCAGTTTATACAGATTTCTTTCAAATGGTTACCACAAACCCATTGTCCACATTTGGAACAGAATTTCCTGGTGGTTTGATCCCGAACCCTTCCTCAATACCAAGCAGCAGTTTTGCACGTTGTCGTAGCTGCCTTAAAATGTTTTAATTTTGAGACCTTCGTTTTATTTGAGGTTTGATCAACTCCCAACTCAGGTTTTGCAAGAACCGAACACGTGATATTTTCTCGTTCATATGATGGCGATATTTGTAAATGCAAAGAGCATTTATTGCGGAAATGTTTACCAGATTGTAGAACAGTACCATCGGCCAACGTCTAGTGTTGCGCGCAACATTATTGTGTTGGCAAAGCTGGTCAACCAGGTCGACGCCAACTTTGGTTATATTATAAAAAGTCCAAAGTATAAAAATATTAGTCCAATGAACTCTTGTGTTTATCACTATCTCATTGAAAAAAAAAACTACAGATATCAATTTCTTTCTTGTCTCAAAAAGACTACAGTCTTTTTTCTCGAGCAATAACTTTTGGTCCTGTCAAATGGCATTTTATTATGTTATGTGCACGAGTTCGTACGTTTTTTACAGGACCTCTTTTCCTCCATTTTGTTCCATATTTTCCCATGTAATACTCTTCCGCTCGATTGTCAGTTTCTTCACTTTCACTTCCACTAGTATCGGACTTCTGTCAGTTTCATCTGCTTCTTGTTCGGAAGCCGTATTATGTTCACTTTCAGTCACGTGGTCTCCTCCAAAATCACTTTCGTCGCCAGTATTAGGTTCATCCTCGTTATCACTCAACTCCTCGAACCATTTCAACCAAACGTCAGGATCGTTACTTCTTTCAACTTTACGCTTCTTCGAATTCTCCATTTTGTTCTAAAAAAAGTAAGATCTGGTAAAAATCACGAGTTAATATCATTAAGAATTAGGATTTGTAAGTACTATCAATATTTGCTAAAAAATTAGTATAGTTAGTAGACCTAAATCGAAAACTTACTATGACAAACTTAAGAATACGGTTAGTGGCGTGGGGGACAGTCGTCAACCACTAAAAGACTTATAGAAATGCTTGGCAACTAAGCGCGTGTTACTGTGCACAACCATGTTATACATTCACTCACACACTGCTTGGAAGGTACTGAAGTCTAGGTAGCGCTGACACCTACCGATTTAAATCTGTGAGTAGAAATAATGGGTCGTATGTAACCCACGCCACTAACGGAGGGTTAAAAGTTCTAGCTGCCTCAACAGGTTTAGAAACCCTTTTAGAAAGATTAAAATGTGCAGCTTACGTACAAATGAAAGTAACATTGGAATTGAGTCCAAAGTAGGAGTTGAATTGACAAATAAGTTAAAGTTAACTTTAAGCTGTTGAATTAATGATAAAGTTGAGTAGTTGGAGAATAAAATATTTAAAAATTCGGTACACTGAAGGTATGAAATTCTCTGTCTACTATTCTCTCATTATTTTATTACTGTGGTCCATGTACCCCCTTCTACTTAACTACCATTTAACTTTCAATCTTCCAAACTAATCACCCACCAACACCACCTTGAAACTTGTTTCATTGCAATATCCTTTCCCAATGTTCACCTTTCAACCATTTTCCTCACTCAGCAATTAAAATTATCTTTTTTATATTATAAAGAAAATGGACTGTATATGAGGATATGAGCAGCAGGGGAAATATGAAAACAACTAAGTAGCTCTAATTATTATCGAATTTAAAAGAAAACAATGTTTCCACGTGATACGCACAACTCGCTTACCTTAGAATGGTGTCCTGTAGGACTTCCAGTCCTACATTAGTGGAACAATTAGGTGGAACATTAAATGCTAGGAACCACCCATTGACAATTGGAACCTGGAATTCAAAATCTGTCTTTGTGCCAGGAAAATGTCATAACATCGTGAGAGAAATGAAAAGAATAGGAATCAACATTCTCGTAGTCGGTGAAGTTAAGTGGCCTGGATCTGGACAGACAAACATCGATAACCATGTGATATACTATGCTGGCAATGACGATCCTCATCATTATAACGGAGTGGCATTTATAGTTAACGAGAAAAGCAGTAAATGTGTAAAGAACTTTATACCTATATCCTATATCTGATAGAGTAGCTATGCTACAAATTAATACCACTCCTCGAAATATTAACTTTATTTAAGTATTTGCTTCTACAGGAGAAAAACCAGAATTCTACCAAGAGATCAAACAGCCAATGAAGATCGCAAAAAAAATGCTCTAAACATTATTATGGGAGATTTTAATGCCAAAGTAGGTGAAGGGCGGACCGAAGATATAGTCGGAAACTTTGGTTTGGGTCAAAGAAATGATGAGGAGAAATACTGGTCCAATTTTGCCAAGAAGAAAATCTAATGATCGCAAACACCTGGTTTAAACTACCAAAAAGAAGATTATATACATAGAAAGCACCTGGAGATAATCAAAACCACATAATAAGAAACCAGATTGATTATATATATATACAGATTCGGCAAATTTTCAACTACCGTATACGTTATTCAGTATGTGGAACAAAGATAACACTTAATTGTTTGAATAGAAGTGAGAGGCAGTCACCATCTCGATGGAGTAGGTATGACTTTTAAACAGTGTTGCTATTATTTCTGTTACATCTTTCCTTCTAAAATTTTAGTCCGATACATGAGTCTAAAATAATATTTAAATCCACTACAGTTCATTGTAGAATAAAAATTAATATTGTCCCAAAAAAATTCAAATAAAGTAGCCACGTAATTGTTATTTTCTAATCGATTTTATTAATTACTTTATTAGTTAACAAAGAACAGTGATTTAAGTAATTTATGTGTGGCAACAAAGCATTATTCCCCTGAAGAGTTTAAAATTTTAGGCAACGCCTTCTTTTACAGTGCGAAGCGGCATAAAAATACACCGATGACCAACAGTAATTATCGGACATTGATGGGGTGCAGTTCTTTGCATAAAATTATTTCGTCGCCAACTTTCCGTCGGTAAATCTTTAAGAAAAACTCAAACACTTATAGGTATTCGAGTTTTAAATGTAATTTTTGTAGATTTTTAGCTGTGGTAGCTAGGAAATAAAACAATAATTAACTTAACAAACATTAACTAAATATAAATATTATTTTTATAAGAAAAAAACCAATCAAAAAAATTATTCTAAATAATTAAAATTAAAGGCATTTTTAAAATCTCTAACCAATTAAATGTTCAAACAAACCACCATTTTAAGCTAAACAAAATCCGAATCTATCAATTAAAGCAAGTCTCATTGCATTTAGCTGATTTGTTTGTACTCGACTACAAAGTTGAACAATTTTTTCTTACAATTCTGTTAAATTGGTGGCTCGTTCGAATTCATGCCGATATAATTTTGATTTTAGCATTCCTAAGAAATAAAATACCAAAGGTGCTAAATCTGGTGATCTAGGGGGCCATTTTATTGTTCCTCGTGTAGAAATTATTTGTCCAGAAAATGTTTGTTCCAAATAATTTGTAACTTCGATTGCATTATGTGCTGGGCAACCATCCTGTTGAAACCAAACATCATCAAAGTTGACCGCAAGGTTTCGAACTGCTGGAATAATCTGATTGCGTAATAAATCTAGATACTTTCGTCCATTCAGATTTCCCGTAATAAAAAATGGACCAATTATATTATCGTTATAAATGCCAGTCCACACATTTAATTTCTTTGGGAATTGTGTTTTCACAGCAATACTCAAATGTTTCTTTTCCCTAGACCAATAGCGGACGACAGATGGATTATGACGTTTATGGATTGTGAATGAAGATTCGTCGGAAAACATTTTTTAAAAAGTTATTGTTTTTAAAAAGCAGCAATAAATAACTGTATTATTTCTACAATAGAATGGTTCCCATAATACCATTTCGCCATTTGAATCTTTTCTTTTTGAAAATGCAGTAGAACCTCGATAGGTCAAACCTCAATAACTTAAAAACCTTAATAACTTAAACTTAATAACTTCAAAAAATTATATGTTCCCTTCCCATCGGAGCCCAAAACCTCTACAACTTAAAATACACAATCTCGATAACTTAAATAAATAATATCAATATTGGCCCTCAGTAACTTAAAGAAATGTTTTCACAATCTCTATAACATAAAATTGTTTACCAATGACAGCTGAACAGCTTACTGTATCATAAGTTTTGATCACTGTTCTAGAAACATCGATTTAGGTACTGTGTGATACCTTGCTTAAAATGAGTTCAAAAAGAAAATTAACAATGCTAACATATGCGGATAAATTAAAAGCTATAGAAGCAGTGAAAATGGATTCAAAAGAAAAGAAGTTGCGGCTCTGTTTGGAATACACGAGAGTACATTATCAATCATCATAAAAAAAGAAACCGAACTATTAAAAAAACAAGAATCAGGAGACAAAAATTGCCGAATTCCCTAATTTGGAACAGTGTTTGTTTACGTGGTTAAAACAGTATCGAAACAAAAACATCAGTATCAGTGGACCCATACTGAAAGAAAAGGCTGTAGAGTTTGCTAATTCACTAAAAATCGATAATTTTAAAGCCAGCAATGGCTGGTTAGAGAATTTCAATAAACGAATGATTTAGCCTTAAAAAAATGTGCGGCGAAAGTACGAGCGTAAGCAAATCAGTCTGCCAAGAATGGAAATCTCAATGGAAATTGCATAATTTAGTGAATAATTATGATCCCAATGATGTTTTTAATGCTGATGAAACTGGTCTGTTTTTTAAATGTCTTCCCGAAAAAATATTAACATTCAAAAAATAAAAAATGTTATGGAGAAAAACACAGCAAGGAACGACTTACGATTCTGCTTTGTGCAAATTCTACGGGCACAGAAAACCTCAAACCTTTAATTATATATGTAAGTCAAAAAAACCTCGGTGTTTTGCAGGTTTAAAATCACTACCCATGGATTATGAAGCCAATAAAAAAGCATGGATGACAGCAGAACTTTTTAAAAAATGGCTGATTAATATAGATTAGCAAAGGGCAACTTGAAATAGAAAAATTGTTCTGTTCATCGACAACTGAACAGCACACGGGGACATACCACCATTAAAGGCAATCAAAGTACAATTTCTTCCACCAAACACAACATCACAACTTCAACCTTTGGATCAGGGTATCATTAAAATTTTTAAAACATTATACAGAAAAGAAGTTGTTAGAAGAATGATAGCTGATATGGAGCAAAATACGATTTCTTCTATCAATGTTCTTCAAGTAATAAGGATGGTGGACAAAACATGGCAAAACGTAACACTCCTCACAGTGAAAAACTGCTTTAGAACCTGTGGTTTTTCTTCAGAACCTCAAGAAATCATTTTGAAGAGGAAGATAATAATGATCCTGAATGATGGAATAACAACATGTACTGTATTTAAAGTTATAAAGGCGATGAATTTAATGACGACCCACAAACTTCATCTAAGAGCATATCAATCAACGAAGCAAGAGTGCTATAACGACTGTACGATCATTTATAGAGCAGTGTAGAAACATAAAAGATAACGTATTTTCTTCTCTATGTTATTGAAAATCAAATCGATTTAGAATCTATGAATTGTTTAAAACAAAAGAAAATCACAGACTTTTTTTAGTAGAGTATACCTTTAATTATTGGTTTAACTTTTTGTAACGAATATAATAAATGAATGTAGTGTATGTAGTAATGTAGTGTATAATAAATGCCTATATTTTAATGAACTTCTGACCTATATTAATCCATCACAACATAGACCCTTGATAACTTAAAACCTCTATAACTTAAAATATTTGGTTTTTCCCTTGGAATTTAACTTATCGAGGTTCTACTGTATACGTTTGGCATGTTAATTATTTGTTTTCAACCTTTTACCACGACAGCTAAAAATCAAATAAATAGACCTTACCTTATTGACCTTACACCTGCTGTACAGATAAGGACCGCCTATTCTTTTGAGGGGAAGTGGTAGAGAGGGCAAATGGTTTATATGTACTATTTTTCTGTCTACTGAAGTGCGTTATTTATTTAGCTCACGCTGTTGTCGAATCTCAATTTCTCAATTCAGTATTCTTTGTTAATTAATGAAGTAATGATATAATCGTTTAAAAAATAATACTTACATGATTAGTTCATGTAAGGTTTGTTGGGGCAATATTAATTTTCATTCTACAATGAACTGTAGTGGATTTAAACATTATGTTACACTCATGTATCCGACTAATGTTTTAGAAGGAGTTATGTTACAGAAATTTCGCAACACTGTTTAAAAATTAGACTCGCTACTCCCCGTGCGTGGATTGTGTCTCACTCGTATTCGAACAATTAAGTGTTATCTTTGTTCCACATACTGAATAACGTATACGGTAGTTGAAAATTTGCCGAATCGGTATATATATATATATATATATATATATATATATATATATATATATATATATATATATATATGTTAGTTTTGATATTTCCGCGGGAGCTGTATGTTATATCAATGGTATTCCGGGTTTGACTCCGCGTTAAATGTTGTTGGTTTTGATAAAAACCATTTTGACGACGTTTCGGCAAGATCTCACTTGCCATTTTCAAGTCTCTCTGGATGGTCTGCTTCTTGTCGATGTTCGAGTGGAAGTGACGCTACGGGTGTTGGGCAGCTGGCTTTTGTAGTTACTGTGCGTTGCGCGCGCTCTTGTAATTGGTCCAGTGCGCAGGTCAGTGGGCGGGGTCTTGGTCGATTCCGTTCTTTCGTTATTCTTCGGGATAATTGGTTTCCATGTTCTTGGCAATCTTTGGGCATCGTCTCGAGAATTTAAATTATTTTCTTGTTTTTCTATCTCTATGGCTTCTCTGATAATTCGTTTTCTCTTGTTTTCGACATTCGCTAACATTACCGTATGTTTAAGGTCAATTTTGTGTCCTGTAGCTAAAGAATGCTGGGCTAGGGATGACGTCGTTTCTTTACGTTCGATGGCATTGCGATGTTCTTCTTGTCTTACTTGGATCCTTCTATTTGTCTGTCCAATATAGGCTCTATCGCATTCTCCACAGGGAATTTTGTATACTCCTTGGTTTTCTAGGGGAATCTTTGTCTTGGCAGATGGTAATATGTTCGCGATTTTTCTGTCGGTGTTGAAGACAGTCTCTATTTTGTGTTTTCTCAGGACCCTGCTTATCTTCTCTGTTGTGCCTTTAATATACGGTAGAGTGGTTTTGGCAATCGGTTTTTCGTCTTCTTTTATTTCTTTTGTTGTTTTTTGTGGTCTTCGTGCCATTTCGATTCTGTGTGTGGAAAAGCCGTTGTTTTTTAACGCTTTTGTAACTTTCTGCATTTCTTCTTTCTTGTGTTCTTCGTCTGTTAGTCGTTCAGATCTTATAGTCAGAGTTTTTATGACTGAATTCAATTGTGCAGGATGGTGGTGTGAATCTGCATGTAGGTATCTGTCAGTGTGAGTTGGTTTTCGATACACTGTATATCCAATGTTGCCGTTTTCTTTCTTTATTATTAAGACGTCTAGGAAAGGTAGTTGCTGATTACTTTCTAATTCCATCGTAAACTTGATCTTGGGATGGATACTGTTAATGTATTCTAGAAAGGCAGTAAGTTTGTCTACTCCATGTGTCCATATGATGAAAGTGTCGTCCACATATCTAAGCCATAGTTTGGGTTTATATTCTGCTGTTCTTATTGCCCGTTCCTCTATGTCTTGCATAAAAAGATTTGCTATCACGGGAGATAGCGGTGAACCCATCGGTGCCCCTTCAACTTGTTTGTACCGTTGATCACCATATATAAAATATGTGTTGTTTAAGCAGTGCCTCGTCAAATTTAGGGTATCTTGCGGTACTGGATATTTTCTGCTTATAATTTCCAAGGATTCATTGATGGGAACGTTGGTGAAAAGTGAAACAACATCGAAACTTACTAACAAGTGTCCCGGCCCAAGAGTAACATCTTTTATACGCTCGATGAAGTGGCCTGCGTTCTTAACGTAGGAATCAGCTTCTTCTGCGTAAGGCTGTAGCTTTTCAGCCAGGAACCTTGCCAGTGGTTGTAACGGTGATCCGATGGAGCTCACTATTGGTCGTAGTGGTAATCCATCCTTGTGAACTTTTGGTAGACCGTACAGTTTTGGACATCTCGATGATTTTTCCCGTGGAATAAGTTGAAAATGATGTTCTTTATTAATATTAGATGTTTGTATTTTTGCTTTTGTTGTTTTTTCTAGATATGTTGTCGGGTCAGTCGATATCTTCTCGTATGATGGATCGTCTAGAATATCTTTCATCTTTTGATCGTAGTCTATGACATTCATAACCACCGTAGCATTGCCTTTATCAGCTGGAAGTACAATGATTTCTTTATTTTTGCGCAATGAATTTAATGCCCCTTTTTCCTCGTGTGTTAAGTTTCGTTTTGGCGGTTTAGCTGTTCGTAATATGCGTGACACGTCTTGGCGTATAGTCTCGGCTGTGTCGGATGGTATATTGGTTATTGAACTTTCCACTTCGCATATAATATTTTCAATCGGTATGCGTGCAGGAGCTACTGCGAAATTAAAACCTTTCGAAAGAACACTCTTTGTGGCTTCATCTAGTGGGAAGTTCGAAAAATTATAGACCAGTTTACAGGTATCTTGTTGTGGCGTTTCTCTCGGTTGTTGTTCTAATAATAGTCTCTCGAACTTCTTAATTTGTTTTGTTTTTGTTAAGTCGGCGTTTGTCTCTGCTCGAAAGTTGCTGAGCGTATCTAATATGTTCCATAGTACCGGATGTAATGTGTTGCCAAGAATCAGATAAACTCGAGAATATTAAAACTTCACCTGATTCTTGGCAACACATTACATCCGGTACTATGGAACATATTAGATACGCTCAGCAACTTTCGAGCAGAGACAAACGCCGACTTAACAAAAACAAAACAAATTAAGAAGTTCGAGAGACTATTATTAGAACAACAACCGAGAGAAACGCCACAACAAGATACCTGTAAACTGGTCTATAATTTTTCGAACTTCCCACTAGATGAAGCCACAAAGAGTGTTCTTTCGAAAGGTTTTAATTTCGCAGTAGCTCCTGCACGCATACCGATTGAAAATATTATATGCGAAGTGGAAAGTTCAATAACCAATATACCATCCGACACAGCCGAGACTATACGCCAAGACGTGTCACGCATATTACGAACAGCTAAACCGCCAAAACGAAACTTAACACACGAGGAAAAAGGGGCATTAAATTCATTGCGCAAAAATAAAGAAATCATTGTACTTCCAGCTGATAAAGGCAATGCTACGGTGGTTATGAATGTCATAGACTACGATCAAAAGATGAAAGATATTCTAGACGATCCATCATACGAGAAGATATCGACTGACCCGACAACATATCTAGAAAAAACAACAAAAGCAAAAATACAAACATCTAATATTAATAAAGAACATCATTTTCAACTTATTCCACGGGAAAAATCATCGAGATGTCCAAAACTGTACGGTCTACCAAAAGTTCACAAGGATGGATTACCACTACGACCAATAGTGAGCTCCATCGGATCACCGTTACAACCACTGGCAAGGTTCCTGGCTGAAAAGCTACAGCCTTACGCAGAAGAAGCTGATTCCTACGTTAAGAACGCAGGCCACTTCATCGAGCGTATAAAAGATGTTACTCTTGGGCCGGGACACTTGTTAGTAAGTTTCGATGTTGTTTCACTTTTCACCAACGTTCCCATCAATGAATCCTTGGAAATTATAAGCAGAAAATATCCAGTACCGCAAGATACCCTAAATTTGACGAGGCACTGCTTAAACAACACATATTTTATATATGGTGATCAACGGTACAAACAAGTTGAAGGGGCACCGATGGGTTCACCGCTATCTCCCGTGATAGCAAATCTTTTTATGCAAGACATAGAGGAACGGGCAATAAGAACAGCAGAATATAAACCCAAACTATGGCTTAGATATGTGGACGACACTTTCATCATATGGACACATGGAGTAGACAAACTTACTGCCTTTCTAGAATACATTAACAGTATCCATCCCAAGATCAAGTTTACGATGGAATTAGAAAGTAATCAGCAACTACCTTTCCTAGACGTCTTAATAATAAAGAAAGAAAACGGCAACATTGGATATACAGTGTATCGAAAACCAACTCACACTGACAGATACCTACATGCAGATTCACACCACCATCCTGCACAATTGAATTCAGTCATAAAAACTCTGACTATAAGATCTGAACGACTAACAGACGAAGAACACAAGAAAGAAGAAATGCAGAAAGTTACAAAAGCGTTAAAAAACAACGGCTTTTCCACACACAGAATCGAAATGGCACGAAGACCACAAAAAACAACAAAAGAAATAAAAGAAGACGAAAAACCGATTGCCAAAACCACTCTACCGTATATTAAAGGCACAACAGAGAAGATAAGCAGGGTCCTGAGAAAACACAAAATAGAGACTGTCTTCAACACCGACAGAAAAATCGCGAACATATTACCATCTGCCAAGACAAAGATTCCCCTAGAAAACCAAGGAGTATACAAAATTCCCTGTGGAGAATGCGATAGAGCCTATATTGGACAGACAAATAGAAGGATCCAAGTAAGACAAGAAGAACATCGCAATGCCATCGAACGTAAAGAAACGACGTCATCCCTAGCCCAGCATTCTTTAGCTACAGGACACAAAATTGACCTTAAACATACGGTAATGTTAGCGAATGTCGAAAACAAGAGAAAACGAATTATCAGAGAAGCCATAGAGATAGAAAAACAAGAAAATAATTTAAATTCTCGAGACGATGCCCAAAGATTGCCAAGAACATGGAAACCAATTATCCCGAAGAATAACGAAAGAACGGAATCGACCAAGACCCCGCCCACTGACCTGCGCACTGGACCAATTACAAGAGCGCGCGCAACGCACAGTAACTACAAAAGCCAGCTGCCCAACACCCGTAGCGTCACTTCCACTCGAACATCGACAAGAAGCAGACCATCCAGAGAGACTTGAAAATGGCAAGTGAGATCTTGCCGAAACGTCGTCAAAATGGTTTTTATCAAAACCAACAACATTTAACGCGGAGTCAAACCCGGAATACCATTGATATAATATATATATATATATATATATATACACTCGCGATCATAAAATCCGGGTCACCTTGAAAATTTCAAATTTCTGGAATATTTTTGCCTCTGGTGCAGTAATAACCATTTTTTAGGCTAACGTATTTTTATTTGTCATCAATGTTTGTTGTGAAAGAAAAAAAAAACGATTTTTTATTGTTTTTATTGAAAAAGCAGAAAACAAACCAAATTGTTGATAAAACAGGCATACAAAAAAATATGGAAAATACAGAACGTGGTAAAATGTCAGTGAAATTTCAATGACTAATATCGTGTATTGCCTCCACTTGCTCTAATGACATCTTGCAGACGACAGGGCATACTCTCAATTTTTCTCCGGATTACATGTTGTGGTATGTTATTCCACTCTCTCACCAACAGATCCTTAAGCTCCTGTGCGTTGTTAGGAGAAGAAGTTTGGGGTTGAATACGTTTTTTCAAATCGTCCCAGATATGTTCGATGGGATTCAGGTCCGGAGACCTAGCTGGCCAGGGTAACATCGTAATTCCAACCTCGTCCAAGTATTGCATACTGATCGTGGCAACGTGCGTTCGCGTATTGTTCTGCATAAAAACGACGTTTTCTCCAAGCCTTGCCATGGTATGCATAACATGTTCTTCCAGAATCTCCGTAATGTCCCTTCGTGCAGTTAAGGACCCATTTTCGATGAAGGGTAATTCTGTGCGGAAGTCGGAAGATACACCTCCCCAAGCCATGACCGAGACTCCACCAAATAGCATTCTTGGAGCAATGTAAGCTTGTGAAAATCATTCACTGGTTCTCCTCCAAACTCTTACACGACCATCGGATCCAGTTAGGCAGAAACGGGATTAATCTGAGAATAACTCTTTGCTCCAATCGTTAATTCCCCAATGCGCGTATTGTCGAGCAAAAGCTATTCGTGCAACTCGATGCACCAGGCGAAGTGGCGGTCCTGTAGCCATTACCCGAGAAGATAGCCCAAAAGAACGAAATCTTCTCCTGACTGTTGCAACGCTAACATTGCGATTTCGTACTTCCTGTAGACGATTTCGATGCATAATCGCAGTTGAGGTCCGGATTCGTAAAGCCTGAAATCATCATAATACGGTCATCTCGTACCGTGGACATTCTTCTTCGTCTAGAGCGAGGTCGTCTGGATAGCAAACTCTTCTCCTGAAAGCGTTGAAGCACTCGTATACCGTAGAAAGGCTTACGCCAACAGTTCTTGCGACTTGCCGTTGAGTGTGACCGTCTTTCACAAGCGCAACAATTTGTGCCATTTCAACAACAGTCAAGGGTATTTTTAGCAAAAAATAAACAATAATAAACACTAATAATGGCACTACTAAATACTAATGGTGGCAATAATCAACGTTTGTTCGTTACGTTTGAACAGAAAGTCGAAGTACAAATGTGACATTTAAAACAAGCGGCAATTACAGGTACCGTTTATTTTGGGAAGTGTGCACTTTTCCGCGAAATCGGCACTATTGAAATTCTTTGTTGCAAAGGAAACCGCTAAGCCGACAATAATTCTCAGAAACATGCATTAGTTTGCATTTGTGTTATTATTATTTACGATAAAGCTCGTTAAAAATGAAATATCGGTGATTTTTAAGGTGACCCGGATTTTATGATCGCGAGTGTATATATATATATATATATATATATATATATATATATATATATATATATATATATATATATATATATATATATATATATATATATATATATATATATATATATATAATTGACAAGCGTTATAGAAATGGAATCAGGGCAGTTAAATGAGTGAGGGTGGTCAAGTGTTTTTTCTAGAACACCTTGCTATCCCAAACGTGCATATAGTTTTACCAATTTGACAATAGGCAACTCTCAGTTTTCTTCAATCTTATTTATATTTCTTTTTCAGAGACGAAACAAATACACTGACGTCAAATTAAAAGCACTTAAGGCTAAAAATGAGTATTTGTTGTGTTTAGAAGCTGCGAACACTACGATCCACAAGTATTTCGTTGATGATCTCTCCGATTTAATCGATGTAAGTATGTGATATTTATTGACTTGGTTAACTTTTTAGTAAATGCAATATTCTTCCACAATTTGTACTCCAGTCGTTAGAGACAAATATGCCACTGAACCTCTAAAAATCATACGAACAAACTGAATTTTTCCGAGAATATTAATTTTGGGACCCCAAAAAAGTTTATCACTTTTACCCCGGGCTTCCGGCTAAACTCCTCCCCCGTAGGGGGATTAAAATTTAAAAAAAATCGATTTATCAAGAATATGTATGTCGTAGAAAAAAATGTTTTAAATAAAAAATGTAGTATTTAAGTACAACCTCTGGTAAATAGAGATTTCTATGAATGCCAATATGATATTTTCTCTTTTATTCTTCATTAGCACGAAGTTTCATATTATATTCCCTTTACAATAAAAAGATACATTTGTTATGTTGTGAAATTCCATTCAGTACAAACGCATATTTTACACAGTGCATTTTTTTTGTAGTGTATGGATTTTGGTTTCCACAACTGCATCTCCAGAGCATTAATGATGCATATAACAGCTGAGGAAGGCCGCCAAAAATCTGTACAAAGTGATTTAGACTCATTATCGGCCTGCATCAACTCTCTGGATTCCCGATTAGACAAGCAGAAGTTTTTAGAAAATAACCATGCTGCGTTTATGATTCCTAAAAAATTGGAATTTCAACGTCAGAAGACTGATGAAGTAAGTCAAAGCTTTATTATTTAAATGAACTTTCTAGGATATTTCTATTTAACAGGTTTTTAATCCAGATTAAGTCTATATAGATAGAACGTAAATACCTGTCTGGAGTTTGAAACCTATTTTTGTTAAAATTATAGCGGGAACTTTATCTTTGTTGTGACTGCCTTCTTCTCCTGGGTCTTAATAAACTGTACAGTTTACTGCTCCAATATTTAATAATAATAAAAAATAGCTATATAAATGTCACCACAAATGTTTATGTCTTCAGTCTCCAGAACCTGCAATTCAGAGTATTCTACACCGAGAAATGGAAACAAGACTGACCCAATTACAGCAGAGAGTGACTTCACTTCGAGCAGAATCTGAAGAAGTGTGGAAGACGCTAGAGACAGCAGAAAGTACCCTACTAGAAATGTTATGTGCCAAGGACTACGACTGTAGCGGTTATTTTGGTGACAATGCAGTACCTGCTAGCAAACCCCCTGAGACTGTTTCTATAAAGCTTAGAGCCGATAGGCAAGAGACTGAAGAATTTTATTTAATTGTAAGTATTATGTATATTTTCTAAATAAACAAGTTTAGTGATATATTTTTCACTTGGCAATATCATTTTTCCTTCTATGAAGTACACTCTTCCATATTTTTTAAAACAATCTGATGTTATTTCCCCTTTACCTATTTAAAATATTTTCTAACTCAACTTATTTTATTTAAATCTTAGAATTCTTAGCTCCACATATTTTTGATATGATAAAGAATACTACTCTCAGATTTCCGGGGTAGCCATGGGTTCACCAATTTCGGCAACAATTGTAAACTTATTGATGAATCTCGTGGAAATATCAGCTATAATTAAAATAAACTACAACTTACCGTTATACAAACGATATTTCGATGCTGACTTTTTATTTCAACACATAATGTTTGCGATACATTTCAAGTTTTTAATAACTTTCATAACAACATACAATTTACTCAGGAAATAAAATTACGTTTCTTGACTTATTTTTACAATACAACAACGACTGTCGAATAACTACAAATTGGGTCTACAAATGAAAGAAAGTTGGTCTAGATCTAGATATTTAAATTTTAGCAAAAATTAACCCATATGACACAAAAGAAGGACATATTTAGTTATATTTATATATTATATTTATATGTTATATTTAGTGACCAATTAAATTATCTAGCCCGCAAGGGTTTATCAATCGGAAAATCTGAGAAAAGTCAAAAATATTTTAAACAAAACAAAATTTAAAAAAACATTACCCACCGGAATTTTACAATTATATAAAATTTTCTGTAATCTGATTTGGATTTTTATTTTCAGAAATTTCGAGAATACCTTTTAGGCTCAACAAAAATTGCACGACTTGATGCCAAGCAGGAGTTCTTAAGACAATCTTTGCTGGCAGAAGCACCAGATTTTTGCAATTCGATCAAACCTGTCATTAAAACACCAAAGCGCAAAAGAATCGGAAGACTGCAAATGAGCGGACAACCCAAACTGTTTGGTGGCTCTATCGAAGAGTACCAGGAGGCCACAAATCAAGAAATACCTCTCATCATGAGATCATGCATCAGGGTGATAAATTTATATGGTAAGTGAATGTTTCTCGAATGCATTTTTTTGTATATTTAACTAGTAATTATATCAAAACTGAATTAAAAATCTACGTTATGTATATGCACATACTATTCAGAACTATTTTGCAGGTTTACATCATCAAGGAATATTCAGAGTCTCTGGTTCCCAGGTAGAGATTAACAATTTTCGAGAATGGTTTGAGAGGGGCGAAGATCCCTTAGCAGATATGACAGATGCTTCTGATATTAACAGTGTCGCGGGTGTCTTGAAGTTGTACCTCAGAGAGTTAAGGGAGCCACTTTTCCCGATTATATATTTTGAACAATTCATGGAAATAGCACGTAAGTTTTCTCTAAAATTAACTAAATAAAATCGTAAATAGGCTAGGCAATAAAGCAATAAACAGCCCAAAAGCTACCAAATTTTTGCAGTAAGATGAATCAATTTGATTGATTCAAATTCATGGTAAATTTGTAAATTGAAAATAATTGACGGAAATGGGTTATCGTGGGTTTTTGGGGTCACTGAACCCGAATATTACGACAGTGATGGTCTCTGAGGTACCAGGTGCACATGGTCCCCGTCTCCTGGAGTTTTGTGGAAATTCGATACAAACTCAGTGCAAATTCATTATTCGGGAGTTTTTGGGATCGCTGATCACAAATATCATGACGGTGATGGTCTCCGATGCCCATGGTGCCTAAGATGGGCCTCGTCTCTCTGAAATTTTGTGGAAATTTGGTACAAAATCAGTGCAAACTCATTACTTGTGGGTTTTTTGGGGTCGCTACACACTAAAATCATAACGGTGATGGTCTCCGATGCACAGACCGCAAGAGAAAAAACCTTTTCTTAGCACAAGGTGCCTCTGACGCCATCGCCGACATGATATTAGTGTTCAGCGACCCCAAAAACCAGCAAGTAATGAGTTTGCATTGATTTTGTATCGAAAACTCTAGAAGACGACGCCCGTCCTGGGCGCCAGGTGCCTCGCACATCATCGCCGACATATTAATGCTCAGCGACCCCAAAACCACCAAGTAACGATTTTGCACTGACTTTGTATCGACTTTACACAAAACTCCAGGAGCGGATGCCGTCCTATGACACGGGGACACGGGGTCATGATATTAGTGTTCAGGGACTCCAAAATCACCGAGTAACGGGTTTGCACGGATTTTGTATCGAATTTCGACAAAACTCTAGAAGCCGAGCCCGTGCTGGGCACCAGGTGAGTCGAGATTTTAAACTCATATATGACTGAAAATAATATTAATTGGGACAACTGTGTAGGCGTGTGTACGGATGGTGCCCAAACGATGTCTGGACAGTATAGAGGACTACAGGCTCTCTTCAAAACCAAGGTTCCAAGTGTAAAATTGACACATTGTGTCATATATAGAGAGGCCTTAGCAGCAAAGAATGTTACATCTGAATTAAGTGTTGGGATGGCATTATTAAAGTGGTGAACTACATTAAAACACGACCCGTGAAATCAAGACTTTTCCATAAACTTTGTGAAGAAATGGGGGCCGAGCACACCTCTTTAATTTATTATTGCAACTCTCGTTGGCTGTCCAAAGGCAACGTACTCACAACTTTATACGAATTAAGATATGAATTTTACACGTATCTACATACAGAATCACATGATGATGCGCAAAACTTTATTAAGTCAAAGTTTATAATAAAATTAGCATACCTCTGTGACATATTTAACAAATTAAATGATCTTAATAAGTCTTTGCAGGGAAATAATACTCATATCCTGCAATTGACAGATAAAATTACTGGGATTCAGAAGAAGTTACTCTTATCCATCCATCCAATGGCGCTACAGCCCAAATCGGGCCTTGGCCTCCTTCAACAGGCTTCTCCAACCATCTCTATTTACCGCTGTTCTTTTCCATGAACGCGTTCCCAGGCAGTTCCTGGCATCCTCATCGACTTCATCTTCCCATCTCTTTTTAGGTCTTCCAACAGGTCTTTTTCCCTGCATTCTTGCATTTAATAATTTTCTGGGGATTCTATTCTCATGCATGCGGACCACGTGCCCTGCCCATCGTAATCTCTGCAGTTTAGTATGTTGTGCTAGAGTTGGTTCGCTATATTGCTCGTATATTTCTCTATTGTACCTAATTCGCCAGTTGTTGTTTTCACTTATTGGGCCCAGGATCCTACGTAATATTTTTCTTTCAAACACATCTAATGCATTGGCAGATTTCTGTGTCACCACCCATGTTTCGCAACCATAACTTACTATGGGCCTGATTATTGTTTTATAGACCCGGAGTTTTGTTTTCCGGTGTACGTCTCGCGATTTGAATATGTGGCCCATCGCGAAATAGGCTTTATTTGCCAGCACAAGCCTTCTATTTATTTCCGGTTCTTCTTCATTGCTTGCGACCAGATCCATTCCTAG
This sequence comes from Diabrotica undecimpunctata, assembly GCF_040954645.1. Classification (NCBI taxonomy): domain Eukaryota; kingdom Metazoa; phylum Arthropoda; class Insecta; order Coleoptera; family Chrysomelidae; genus Diabrotica; species Diabrotica undecimpunctata. The sequence continues at coordinate 19,454,276 of NC_092812.1, forward strand.
GTATGTGAATCTATTTACATGTTCTATATCGTCAATAAAGTGTTGTTGCACCGGTCTATTTGATCTGGTTTGTATGAGTAGTTTTGTTTTATTTGTATTTATTGCTAGCCCTACTGCTTCTGCACTCTGTTTCAACTCAACGTAGGTTTCTTCCGCTGCATTCATTGTTCTGCTCATTATGTTTATGTCATCTGCGTATGCTGCTAATTGGGTAGACTTGTTTGTAAGTATGTTATTTCCGCTCACCGTCAACCGTCTAATTACATATTCCAGAACAAGATTAAAGAGCGTTGGAGCTAGTCCGTCGCCTTGTTTCAGTCCTTGCGTTATCGTAAACGCATCAGTGATCTGTCCCTGAATACATACCTGTGCTTCTGTTTCTGTCATTGTCATTTGCACTAGTCGTATTAATTTTGATGGTATGCCAAATTCTTTCAGTATATTAGGTAGAATTGTTTTATCTATTGAATCATAGGCTTGTTTAAAATCTACAAAGAGATTGTAAACGTCCATGTCATATTCCCATGCTTTGGCTAGTATTTGTTTAACTGTAAATAGTTGGTCAATGGTAGATCTATTTTGCCTAAACCCTGCTTGATATTCCCCGATGATTTTTTCCGTGAGAGGTTGTAGTCTTCGATTAATGATGTTTGTGAGTATTTTGTATCCCGAACAAAGTAAAGAGATGCCTCTATAATTCTGACACAACAGTTTGTCTCCTTTTTTATGAATAGGGCAGATTATACTTTTCTTCCATTGTTGGGGAATTTCTTCTTCTATCCATATCTCTCGTATTAGCTGGTACATCTGTTGTGTCAAATTCCTTCCTCCTTGCTTGAGTAGTTCTGCCGGTATTTTATCTATTCCCGGTACTTTATGGCTTTTTTGTATGTGGATTGCCGTTTGGACCTCCTCTAGCGTTGGGGGTCTAGTTAATTCATTTTCTTCTCCATCTTTCCCCAGTTCTTGTTGTTGTACCTCCTGTCGTGCCTGCTGCTGCCACTGTTGTTGTAATGGTAGTTGTGTCCCTTTGTTTAGTAATTCCTTAAAATATGTCATCCAGGTTCTCTTAATTTCGTCCATATCGCTAATGATTTCACCTTTCTTATTTTTGCAGAGGCTAGTCCTCGGTTTGTATCCTTGTCTTAGATGTTTGATAAATTGGTATGCGCTACGTGTTTCGTTTTCCTTAAACTCTCTCTCTATGTTTAGTATCCGTTGGTTTTCATACTTTCTCTTTTTCTGCCTGCACAGTTTATCTGCTCTTCGTCTTTTGTTCTCATGTTCTGTTTTTCTCTCTCTAGTACGTCTGAGTATGTAATTCTTATGCGCTTCATTTCTTTCCTGTATAGCTTGTTTGCATTCTTCATCGAACCATGTTTCTTCTCTCCGTTGTGTCTTTGTTCCTAAGACTTCTTTCGCTGTGTTGAGTATGATACTGCTTATTGTGTTCCATTGGTTTTCTATTGTGGAGTCTGCTCTGTTTTCTTCTAGTAATTTTTCATCCACTGTTCTCTCAAATCTTTCTTGTACCTCAGAGACTTTTAGGTTGTCTAAGTTTAGTTTTTCTTGTTTTGTATATTTTTCCTTTACCTGTCGACTGATTTTGCATCTAAACCGTGCCTGTACTAGCAGATGGTCTGAGTCACAGCTTGCACCACGTCTGCTTTTTACATCCAATATACTCGTCGCCATTCTTTTTTCAGCCAGTATATGGTCTATTTGATTGATCGTATTTCCGTCAGGTGATATCCAGGTGCCCTTATGTATGTCCCGATGTGGGAAGCATGTCGAACTGATAATCATATTCTTTCCAGCTGCAAAATCTATTAGAAACTGACCATTCTCATTTGTGTCTCTATGCAAACTATGTTTCCCTATTACCCCTGTGTATTCTTCTTCTTTTCCGATCTTGGCGTTTGTGTCGCCTATCACCATTTTCATGTCGTTTCTTGGTATTGAGTCATAGATTCGTTCTAAATCTTGATAAAAGGCTACCTTAGTGTCTTCTTCCTGTTCATTTGTGGGACAGTGTACATTTATAAGGGTTATGTTAAAGAAATGCGTTTTTATCCTAAGCTTGCAGATTCTTTCATTGATGGCTTGAAAGTCTGTTATCAGGTGCTTCATTTTATTATCTACGATAAAGGCTACTCCAAATTCTTTATTTCCTTCATCTTTACCGCTATACAGTATAGTGTGTGTTTTAGTGTCCCGGATACCTTTTCCCAACCATTTAGTCTCTTGTACTGCAGTGATTCCTATTTTATATCTTTTCAGTTCGTGTAGAAGGATCCTCTGTGCTCCTGGTCTATTTAGCGTTCTGACATTCCATGTTCCCAGCGTAAATTCCATATTCCGTTGCCAGAGTCGTCGTCTTGATATCCGTCCATTCCGAGGCCTATCTGAAGGTTTCGTAGTAGTACTTTTTTACAAGAATAGGTTACTGGCCTATCGCCCAACCCCCTTTTCGGAGGACCATTTCTCCCTTCCTCGTCAGCCCTGACCCTACTTTCCATTGGGGTTGGTTACCCAATCTCCGGTAAGGTTGCTCAGGTTTGCCGGGGTTCACCCGTGTGATTGAGCCACACTTCTTGGAGGTGAGGATAGGAATTGAGTAGGAGTGGCTAGAGGTGTTATCAGGAAGCAACACCTTGTATTGCGCATCACTACTCCTTAGAACCCCAAGTTACTCTTATGGAAGAGAAAATTAGAAGATCAAGAAATTGACGGTTTCCCTGCATTACAAGGTATTCTACAAGACAAATCGTTAGAAATCCTTGATCGCTCTTTAAAAAATATGTTTACACAGCACATGTTATCATTGAGCGAACACTTTGAGAAATATTTTCCCGAAGATATGGAGCAATAGGACTGGGCCAAAAACCCTTTCCTGTCATCCACGCCATCGACACTTTCAACAGAGGAAGAAGAACAGCTGACAGAATTGTCCTGTGATTCCAGCCTAAAGCTTCAATACGACAAGGACAAATTGTTTGAATTTTGGAGCTCCCTTTCTCATGGATATCATGCCATCAGCACTGCTGCATTAAAGGTTTTATTACCATTTGCGACTTCGTACTTGTGCGAAATGGGCTTTTCTGCAGTTGCAGTAATTAAAAAAAGTACAGGTCAAACATAAACTTAGAAAAAAAAATGAGAGTGGCAATCAAATAGTGTTTTTGTTATAACCTCTCACTAGGCTAGTACTAAAATTGTAAGTATTATTGGGGGTTGGGTTGAGGAGGCGTCGCAAAAAAATAGCAAAGTCCCAAGGGCATCATAGTACAAGTAAGTTTGGGAAGCCCTGGACTAGTCTTCACAACTCTTATTGTGAATTGCAAGAAATAGTCCAGTCTTGTCATGTTAGGTCCATATTATTAGAATACAATACGAGTGGATCTACAAATTTACAGATGGTTTACATATCAGAAGTGCCAGAATTATGGAGTAAACCATTGAAAACTATGTACAGATTAATACAGTATTTGTAAAAAATAGTGTTTTTGATGCTTATTGTTAATTTCCATAAATGTCAAAAATTCTATTCATAGTGTCATTCAGATTTTAATCTTGCTTTTTTTTCAGAATTAGATTCTAAGCAAGATTTCATAGTCAGAATGAGGGAACTGATGGGTAGTCTTCCGAGATCAGTAGTAGTGGTACTCAGATATTTATTCGCTTTTTTAAATCACTTATCAGAATTCTCTGATGAAAATATGATGGACCCTTATAACCTAGCCATTTGCTTTGGTCCCACGTTAGTCCCTGTACCAGAGGACAAAGACCAAGTACAATACCAGAATCAAGTCAATGAACTTATTAAAAATATTATTCTATTCAACGACGACATTTTTCCGAACGATGGAGGAACTGTTTACGAAAAGTATATTTCTCCGAATTCTGAAGACCAGTAAGTATAATTTTGTAAAATTAAAACACATTCTTTCCTAAATATAAGGATACGATGAAAAGTTCTCTGCTTAGTATGTAAAAAAGAGAATTTCCTTAAAAAAGCACCTTCATTCAGTTCGATACTGAATATGTATACACTTTGTATATTTATAACAAAATTATTATAAATTTTATATTTATAATATAAAATGCCTAGATATTTACCTACTATTTCTTTTAAACTCTCGGTTTTTTCCTTCTCGTTCAAAGGTTTAGTCATTTGTTACCTATTGCGTCATGATAATTTGCTCCATCTTTTCAATGTGTCATCACTTCTTCCTTTCGGTTTGTAATTGGTTGTTTGTTTAGTTATTTAGCGTTCATCCATTCTGTTTATATCGAAGGTGAAGAATGAAAACCTATACGCAAATTTATAGAAAGCGAAAAAAACAATTTGAGATAGCATCGTAAAAGTGATGGACATCTTTTGGTATGGCAGACTTCAGCTGCTGTAGATGCTGCTATTTTGACTCAGAAATACTTAGTTGCGATGAGTACAGTGCTGGTTAAATTACACTTCTGAGTACTGATTGTTAACGTCGAGGAAGACATTGAAAAGCATTATCAAAATTCAATATACGCCATATCTCTCCACTGGACAAGTATTGAAAATGGCACACAGTATACAGTTGGATTGGCTACCTTTTTCTCTGTTCTAAATGATGAGTAGTACTCTCCAGTTGAAATGGCAAAGTTTTTTAAATCTTCATGCACTACATGGTGCTACTACCCATTCTGGCATGGGTTTGGTTTCAATCGCGCTTTCTTTGTTGCTGAAAAATAGTCCGATGACAAGTAAATTTTATCTGTTGCTCAGACGCCTCTCTATGTTTGCTTGGGCAGAATCCACCTCAATTTATGTATGCCTTACTTCTAAATATTTTTGATTCATTGTGAAATTTGTTGTAACGACCAAATATAGAAGGGCATTGGACAAAACTTTGTTTTTTGCGAATGAGCAACTAATAAGGATGTGGAATTTGAGGATTTCACTCCACCAGTAGTGGTTCTCAAATTATATATATATATATATATATATATATATATATATATATATATATATATATATATATATATATATATATATATATATATATATATATTGTGTAATTGTGGTTACACAGTTTCGTTTTGAAATAAATATCTGAAGCCTTCAAAAATGAACACTACTTAATGGCTTGAAGAACATCCAAAGTAGGAGCAACAAGTAAATCTGCAGCTGAATCTTTTTTATCTTTTTCTTTGTCTTCTCCTGATCATTCCTTTGCTTTTCCGTAGTATTTAACATATGAAAAGAGACAACACACAGACTAAACAAGATTTAACTTTAAATGATTTAAGCGTTTTTTAGAGTATTTTATACATATATTTAGGGATTCTACAGTATTCACTGCCTTCCCTCGCTCAACCGTTTCCATCTATCTCTGTTGTTCCATTCTCCATCGTTTAGTCCTCTCTTACTCATGGCGTCGTCTACTTCGTTCCTCCAGGATTTTCGGGGTCGTCCTCTTTTCCTCCTTCCTATGGGGCTCCATTCGGTTATTCTCTTTATCCATCTGCTGTCGCTAGTTCTTCCTACATGTCCATACCACTTTAGTCTTTTTTGTTCTATATATGTTAGTATGTCTGTTTCTATTGATGTTCTTTGCTTTATTTCGTCATTACTTCTCCTATCCATTCTTGTTACTCTGCAGCATCTTCGCAGGCATTCCATCTCTGTTGCTACTATCTTACTGCTATTTTTCTTGTTTATGATCCAATTTTCAGCCCCATATGTCATAATACTTCGCACTAATGTTTTATAAATCTGCGTTTTTGTCTTCATATTTAGGTGTCTATCCCACCATACTGAGTTAAGTTGTCGGATTGCTGTTCTTGTTTGTCCTAATCTTTGTGTAATTTCTTCCTCTGTTGTTGCCTTTTTCGTGATTATAAACCCCAGGTATTTGAATTTATCCTTTCCTTTGATTGTTACGTTGTCATCAATCTGTAGATCTTCTATGTCTTCTTCACTTGTAGATAGGTACTCTGTTTTCGCGAGGTTAATATCTAGGCCAGCCTTGGTATATTCTTCTTGTAGTTTCTTCATCATGTAGCTGAGGTAGAGTATTTTATTTTCTTTAAATTTTTATTTTAAAGAAATCAAACAATTGTAGCTATACATTCTTTGCAAAAGTTAGGTTATATTTATATTTGTTGTGGATTTCTTGTGTGGGAGTCTATATTTATAGTAAGATAGTATTGTAATATACTTGTTACGTTTTAGTGATGTTGGAGATTCACCTGATCAGGCCCAAGAAGACATGGATTCCGAAGTATACCCATCTGAGGATGATTCAGAAAACATCGAAGCTACTGCACAATTTGACTTTATAGCTAGATCTGACAGGGAACTATCTTTAAAGAGAGGCGATTCCGTTACTTTATACTCACAGGTCTCCAATGACTGGTGGAGAGGAACTGTTAATGGACAAGAAGGCTTAATCCCAGATAAATATATATCTTTAAAAATAAAGTAAATATTATTAAAAAAAAACCTGGTAAAATTGGTAACAAAATGTAATGCTTTTCAGAGATGACGACAGGGACAAAGTCGGGCTAAAATCCAGTTCTTCTGAAGAGTCTGTCCAAAGACGAACACTGAGTTCCAAGGATTCAATGCTTTGTGATAACTATTCATCATTAAGCAGTTCTAACAATTCGCCAGTTGTGCAGTTTAGTCCTATAACTTGGAATAAAGTGTCCGATTTAGCTGAATCAATTGAAAATGCAACAGTTTTGTTAAATCAGGCAAGAGAGGTACTAGAAACAACTGTTTAAATGTCTTTGTGAAGTTTAGGGTTTTCAGATAAGGGAATTTTCTAAATCTAAAATTATTTAAAAAAAATACAAATAATATTGGTTATGTACCTAGGTAAATGCTGTAATTTTTGCTGTACCTTTTATTCACTGCATTTATATAGCCATAGTAAACAATCAGATTAACATAAGTTAAGTTCAAGAATGTTGAACTGAAAAAGGAAAATATAAATAAACAACATAATAAATATCCTTACATTAAAACATAATAAATATCCATAAATTTACTATTATAATCGTATGATTATAATAGTAAAAACATCAAAATAAGTATCAATAGTATCTAAACTATTTAAAGTAATTACATGAAAGATTTATTCTAAAATAAATATTTGAAATAACCGTTATGAGGAAACGTGGCAATGAGATTATGTAAAAGATGTTTTTCAGTTTGAGAAAAGATATTTGACTTAAGTTCATTAATAAGAATACAGACCTAAGTACGATTTAAATTTTGAAACAAAACGAAAGATAAACGTAATGTACAGCTAAGGTTATTTTTACTTTTACTTTAATTAAATTACACTTGTCGAACCATTTTCAAGCTTCCAAATAAATGTTACACTTAGTAGAGAAATTACTGCTAAGTTAGAGAATCTATGTAAAAACGAATGCGGTTTTTCTACATGAGTTCACTCTACACCTTTATTCCCCGTTTTGAGAAGAGAGGGCGAAATGATGTTAACTTATCTTGATAGGAGGTCACTGAATACTACATATATGAACTAATAGAGCAGCCAGAATGATGTATTGAATTATAAAAATCCAAAAAGTTATGTAATAAAAAGCAGTGGGTAAAGTGACACGAAGAGACAATACATGACATTTGACATAAATCGTGATATTTGATGTCGTACGTGATATGTTCGTCTTCTTTTCGGCTGTCAAAGTTTTGATAAGATGTTAAGATTCCGCCAGTTGTTTATTTTTTACTCAGTCGGAAGCCTTCTTCAGGTCAATAACTCCAAATTTACGTTATAGTGTATTATTATCATCCATACTGTCATGTGATGTCTCATATGTCATTACACGTCTATTATTCACGAATATAAGATGTTTGGTCACGTCATGTTTAGATTTTCTTTCTCAGCATATTAGTTACATCCTCCGCTGTCGTTTAATATGTTAGGATTCGATCAGTTCTTTATTTTTTACTCAACCAGAGGCCTTCTTTAAGGCAATAAATTAAAATTTATCGTAAAGTAAATCTATTTTCATCCATAGTGCCCTATGATATCTCGTGTGTAACTATATTTTCATAAATAACGAAGATGCTGTGTAGTGCCCTTTTGGTAGTCGTAGTCGCAACTTTGTTTTTTCTATCCTAATATAGTCGTTATGATCTCTACTTTTATTTAACGCATCACACGCTCCAATTGGACCAATAAGAGATATGATGATGCCCTCTTGACAATGCCATGTATGTTTTTTCTGTCTCAACATATTCGCCATCCCCTCTTCTTTTCAATGATGTATAATACGTCACGATTCGACTAATTATTCTACCCTCACCACAAAAGAGCCAAAACTGACCAGAATGAACCTTAGCTTTTTTAACGTTATCTAATTAGAAATAACATGGGACGCGTCCATCAAAATCGCCGTTCTCTTGTTGCCCCTTTAGTGCAGTGTTCAATATTAGTTCATTAAGCATTGAAATAACAAAATCTGTGAATACATATTTTATTATTAATAAATTACTCCGTAATCACAGTATCTTAGAAACACAGTAAATAAATTATACCAGCCATTTATCAACACCAGTTTTTGTCATCATCCCTCCATCTGAGTTTTGGTCTACCCCTACTTCTACTTCCCACAGGTTGTGACATAAGGATTCTTCTAGGAGGGTTGTTCTGCTGTGATCTTGCCAGATGTCCTGCCCATCTTAGTGTTCCTATTTTTATAAAGGATACTACGTCTTTACCACCAAATATATGTTTATATCTGTGATATATCTCGTAGTTGTACCTCCTTCTCCAAACACCATTTTCACAGATGCCACTAAATATTCTTCTCAGGATCCTTCGTTCAAATATAAGCAGGAGATTTTCATCTGCCTTGGAAATGGTCCATGCCTCCGATCCATATGTCAACACTGGTTGTACAAGGGTTTTGTATATGGTTATTTTTGTTTTTTGGCTTAAGTTTCTGCTTCTCATATGTCTACTCAGTCCAAAATAGCATTTGTTTGCTAGGATTATTCTTCGCTTGATTTCTTCCATCATGACGTTCTCATTGGTGATCAGGGAGCCTAAGTATGTGAATTTGTCCACCACTTTAAAGGTAGAATTATCAACCGTGAATTGGTGGCCGATGTTTCTGGCTCTATTGTTGGGTGTTGATGCCATTATCTTAGTTTTATTTTCATTTACTTGCAGGCCCATATTTTTTGAGGCGTGTGACAAGGTGGTATACATTTCTTCTAGCTTGCGTGTTGTGCAAGCAACTAGATCAACATCATCTGCATATGCCAAAATTTGGGATGATTTATTAAAAATGTTTCCTCTGCTGTCTATTTGGGCATCCCTGACCGCCTTTTCCAAAGCTATGTTGAAAAGGAGACACGCCAGCGCATCTCCCTGTCGCAGCCCAACATGCGTTTCAAATGCCTGTGATTGTTCGCCCTGTATTTGGACTTTGCAAACAACTTTACGCATTGTAGCCTTAACCAATCTTATCAGTTTATCGAGGATGTGGAATTCATCCATTGCTTCATACAAGTTTTTGTCATCAAAGGTAAATACCAAAACCTGAAGCGGAACAGGTCCGTGTTTAAGATAAACAAATGGTCATTAAAAATGGAATTTGATGTTACTGAAAATAACGATGAATTATCGTAATCTACGTCACAAGCACCTTAATCTTACTCAGCTGCAGCCAGCAAATGACAAGAACCAATCTATCCATCCAAACTACAAGCAATGGTTTTAATTCTCTTAATACGATATTAATACAGATCAATAGTGAAAAACATATTTTTCTAAAATAATGAATCATTTACACATTTGAAAAAAAGGAATTAGGTGAAAATTTAAGATGCTGCTTTTATGCCAATTATGACAACACCCTGTATAAGTTCATCAGGAATTCAAACTTTTATTCCAATTATACTAGAGGATATTGCTTTATATACATGGTAGAAAAGCATAGTTTTCGTATAAAAATCATTATAACTCAAAAACGGTTCACAGTAGGTATTGGGAAGTATTTACAAAAAATGTTCAGAATAACGTGAATATTTCTAAAAATATATACAGGTGTCCCGTTAAAAAAACGAAGTTATAAGCAACTTCTGGTATAACCTGAAGTAGTGAATAGATAAAAATATTTTCATTAAATAGATCACATTTCAAAACCCTTCATTACAATTTTCACGATTCAGTTACCTTTAGTTTTCGAGATATTTCTAATTGGCTGTTTATCTGCTGCACCCTGTATACATTATTTATATCAACTGTCACATTAATCTTAATACGCTAATGACCCTGCGTGTTCAATGCGTTATTAACCGCTTAACGCACATATTTATCTCTATTTGATTACATTAAAATAAACTACCACAAGACTATTGTCACTAGATATAATCTAAACTAAAAGAAAGCATATCTTATTAGAAAAATATAAAATAACAAATACCCTCATAGGCCCATCCGAGTTAACTCGGGCCTAATCTTTTTACATCAAAAATACTAAAAGTAAGAGAAGAAAATCACAATTCACACAGTGGTACGTCACAGTCAGGGCAGAAATATTTTGTTTCTCTTCTAATCTTCTTTCCACGCGCATCTCGAACTCTGCTACATACTCCACATTGACGAGTTGGATTTTGTTTTTTTTGCCGTAGCCGGAATATACTCGAGGAAATGACGCCCTGTGAGTCTAACAGGTGTATGACTCGTTGATGGACGTCCTTTGCGACATGCGAAATCATCTAGATGATATTTTTCCATTATAATTCCACAAAGCCGAATCTAATAGGAAGAATTTTTTCCTCTTTTGTGGAAGATTGTAATCTGCTTGTGCCATTTCTTTTTGTTACCTTCCGGGTAGCGTTGGAATGAACAGTTGAAATCAATGATATATCCTTCCATTTGAGAGCACACACCTTACCTCTTTGAAAGGCAATGTGAATGTTACCTTTTCGCAAGTTTGTATTTTTTAATTCTGTTGGAACTTCTTTTCTGGATACCTGTCCCGTACACATCGGTTTTATTGATAATAAGTATATCAACAAGTTGTAGTGAATTATAAAAATTGTCCATAGTCAAACAGTATCCTCAATTGAGTACTAGCTTTGACATAATCATGACTACTTGAGCTGAAACTAGAAGGTTTGCGTAATCTGGATCAAGATTGGTCTGTCTTCATGTGTAAATGAGAAAATTCCACATCTAATCATTTCTTGATTCACACAATAGATAGGTTTTTATTCCAAACCTGGCTCTTTTTATTGGAATATACTCGATCCATCCAAGCCGATCTGTGTTTAATAGGCTTTCATCGATGGTTACATGTTTTTCAGGTGTCACTGCGTCACGAAACTTGGCACATAATTTTTTGTACACTGGCCAAATTTTGTTCAACTTAGGATTAGAGTATGTTGCGGCGTCGAAATTATTATTATTGCTGAAATGAAGGTTTTTGGTTTATTGCTTCAAACCGTTTATTACTTAAACACTTTGAGAAAAAAGGTGTCGTCATCAGTGGATTCTTAGACCAATACTGTCGTATTTCTGATTTCTTGATTATGCTTTGCAAAATAATGAGGCCCAAAAAACTCTTAGATCCTCCGAAGTTACCGGATACCAACTACAGTCTCTATTGTTTTGGTCCGCATTTCGGTTAGTTTCTTCTACAATGGAATTTATTAGGTCATCATCCAAGAAATGTTCAAAAAATTGTAATATATTCCAGTCGGTAGCAGTAAAATTTATACCCGAAATAGCAGTAAAAGGAAAATATGGGGGTGCAGGAGCAGTTGGCTGTAATTTGCACCATGTTCGTATCATAGTCATACTTACAGTATCAACCGAAGTTGAAGAATTTATTGAAGAATGGTCGATACTTGTATCTGAACCACTTTCGTCCATATTAACTTCGACATCAGATACATCTGAACTTAATAAATACTCGTCACTACTTATTTTGCAGTCGATAAAAGAATTAAGAAACTAGAAAAATAACTAACGCACTGCAAGAGACGAATAAATATGCCACTTATATCTGCCTTCCAAACACACTAAACTTGACTAACCTTGGACATTCCAGCCGGCGGTCGATCATAGGAAGTTTAAAATTAGAAACGAGAAAACAAGTGGGGGGAACCGTTATTTAACGCTAGACGAGTTAAAACGCGTAGACGCATTATATATCGTACAAATATTTTCAGCACGATTTAACTCGGTTATGCGCAAATAGAAAGGTAGTTTAATAACGAGTTAACTCGGGTGAGTACATTAAGCGGTTAAATAAAAAAAAACAATTCTTTTACGTTTGCTGTGTTTTTGTTGTTTAAAAGATAGTTTCTAAAACACAACTTGCATACATTTTATTATTATAATATATGTTCGGACAAACTTTTATTAGTCTGGATGATATTAACGCATACGTTTCTATATTAAAATGATTTTAACGGATCAAAATGTCACCCATGGAAAAACCATACTGATTTACTTACTAGCGAAACTTAAATTCTCCTAATAAACGCATACTTATATCACAGTAATATTGCAGGTTAGGAAAAGGGTGTTATACATTTTGTATTACATTTTGTTTTATTACAAAAAAAACTTGTTTTAGAAAATTCTCTTGTGGCTTTAGTAGTTTTTGGTGTGCTCTGCGATAGCAAAACTATTACATTTTTGTTATAATTTTAATTTCTTGTTCCTTTTTATAGAACGATAGAGATTTTTTGCTTTAATGTGCATGTTATGTTCTATTTTTTGTTTTAGTTTAAAATGTGCATGTGCATGTTGTTTGTAATAAATATGATGTAAGAATATTTAGGGTTTGCCAATGTTTAATAGTGAAAATTATTATAAAACAGTATTTCAACAAAATACTTTTACACTTCTTATTTTTATTTTCAAATGCGCATCTTACGCTACCATTGAATATACCAATGATGTCACCACTTTCGTGTAAATGACGTCATCGTTATTTTTTAAATGTAACATATTTTTTCTTCATTTTTACATTTCACAACAATAGATTACAAAAAATATAATACTTATAGTCTAAAATAATTGGTTTGTGAATTACAGACAAATGTTTAATATGATCCCATAGTTCCAGACCGGTTTGAGTATTGTGTTGTGTTGTATACTGTACAAGTCATATCCTTGCCACCAAAACGCTTATTGTCATTGTAATTATAGTAATTATTGATATATTGCCGAATAAAAGAGATATAATAAAACTTTTTGTAAAGAAAGAGCAAAATTGAGGAAATAGTGACTAGTGTCGTTGAAAGGCTCATCTTTTTACAGACCGATCTCTGAGAGATCATTGATAATATTTCTGTTGTTTTAAGATATGTTGCTGTGTAACTTTGTACCGTCGAAATATACTAAAACCGATTAGAGCGTTTTCGATTGAGTATTGGATTAAAAAAATCCAAATAGATTATTACTGTTTGTAAAACTCCCAAAATTGAATCAAAATGCTTGTAATTATAAAACGAAACTGGCAAACCTTATCTATTCACTTGTTATACATACTTATTTTAAATATGTATGACTATTTGTAGATTATTACTAACGTAGCATTTGAATATTATTTATCGGGGAATAGATACCCAAAGATACTGATTTATATAAAAAAAAATTGGCAAATAACTAAAATGTTGCTGTCCTAGTTTAATTTGTAAATATTTTGGTCATCCATATTCGTATTATATTTGTCTCCGTCTTACAATATTATGTTAAGGCCTAGTTCATATTTGCCATAGTTACAGAGTGAACCATAATTAACATGTTATGGTCTGATTGGTGCCTGTATCAATATGTTTGTATGTACTGCCTTAAAAATGAGAAATTATTGGTTTATAGGCCATGGTCTGAAATTATTTCTTTTTGCGGCAACGCTCTTCCGCTAATTGAAAATTTTCCGGTCTGTACACAGGGAATTTATTTATTTTATTTATAGTATGGCATAGAATAAGAACACATAATTAAAATATCTAATGTACAAACGAACATCTGATGTATTATTAATATAATGTAAAACATTTTCGGTCGCATTCAGGAACTAATCGAAAACTCCAGGGAATCGCCTTCGGGGGCATTCTTCAACAATGTGACGGACAGTCTGTCGTTGCGCACCACAGTCACACTTAGGAGTAAGGGCTTTTCTCCATCTATATAAGCTGTCAGCACATCTACCGCTACTTGTCCTTATTCTGTTTAGCGTTGTCCATGTGTTACGGGTCAGTTCAAAGCCTGGCGGTTTCTGATCGATACAGGCCATTTGGTGTGCATCCTGTGGTGAGTCGCTCTCCCATTGTCTTCTCCAGGCGTTGGTGAGGTTGAAATGTTCCTGATGTAAGGAGTTGGCTCTTAGCAATGGAGGATATCTGGAGCGCAGTCTGTTTATTTCGATATCAAGCTTATCATGGTGGATGGGTAGCTGATGGTTAGCCTCGATTTTTTGATTTTCTCTGAGAAGAGAATGACTTCTTCGCAGTTTCGGCAGTGCAATATGACTTAAAATGGAAAGCCAATAGTTCGGTGTGGGTCTAATTGTACCTGAGATCATTCACATTGTCTGGTTTAATTGGGTGTCAATAATCTTCGTGTGTTTGCTATTGAGCCATACCGGGGAAGCATATTCAGCCACCGAGTATACAAATCCGAAAGCGGATGATCTGAGTACGGAGGCTGAGGCCCCCCATGTAGTGCCACATAGCTTTTGGACGATATCATTTCTCGTTTTCAGTTTTGCTGCCGTTCTTTGTAGGTATTCTACAAAACTTAATGTTCTGTCCAGAGTCACTCCAAGATATTTTGGTGTTGTGAGCAGTCTGTTTTCAAAGTTAACGGAGAGTTTTTTGTTGGCTTGGGCATTATTCAGATGGAAACAGCACACTTCGGTTTTCGTTGCATTGGGCCGTAGCCTCCATTTGCGAAAGTATTCTCCCATAACGGCAAGGTCATCCGTTAGTATTGTTTTGGTAATATCCATGTTATTATGTCTTGCTGCGATGTGTAAATTAAACAGTAAGGGTGCCAAAACAGATCCCTGTGGCACTCCATTGCTGAGTTTTATTTGGACACTTTTAAAATTGCCCATTGTGACTTGAAAAGGTCTGTCGGTGAGCATGCTATCAATTAGTTTAGTTACTTTTTGACACGGGATGGCACGGATTAGTTTGCACCTTAGTCCTTGTCTCCAGACAGTATCGTATGCAGCTGATAGGTCAATGAAAGCAACGGATGTTTTTTGTTTTCTTTGAAAACCTGCTTCGATATGCGTTGTTAGGGATAGGATCTGGTCTGTGCAGTTGAGGTTAAGTCTGAACCCTGATTGCTCAATAGGTATTAATTCAAATAAGTTTCTACTAATTCTGTTGTAGATTAAGCGTTCCAACAGTTTATAGACACAGTTCAACAGTGCAATCATTTGGGCTGATCATTTGCCTTTCCTGGTTTTAATATGGCTATAATGGAGGCCTTTTTTAGTGAATGGGGGATTTCTCCTGATTTTAACATATCTGTATAGAAATCAGCCAGCATTTCTTAGCGTATTTGCCACATTGGAGTGAAAATTCTGGATGGATTTTATCGGAGCCGGAAGCCTTTCCAGACTTAATTTCTGATATTGCTGAAATAATTTCTTCTGGAGTAAACTCGTCAGAGTATTCAGTAGGCGGGCATGCAGACTTTAGTATTTTTAGTTCTTGTTTTACTTTGGTGGTGTGGTCACGATCTCTAGGTGCTCTTGAGGTTGCTACAATGTGGGAGGCTACTCTGTTGGGAGCTATTGGTACTTTGTCTCTAGATGGAAGTCTGCTACTACCAAGTTTTCTAAGTAAAGACCATGCTTTTCTGCTGGATTTACTAAAGTCTAATTTTTCCACAGTTTCCATCAATTTTTGTCGTCTGGCTGTATCCAAATTGTGAAGTAGTTCGTCCGCAATTTCTTGGCTTTCGTTGTATTCTTGATACAATTTCTTACATTTTTCATCTCATCCTGGGACATACTCTTTACGATATCCTCTAGGTTTTCTTCGCTGTAGAGATAACCGCACCAACAAATCACATCCCAGACATTTGTCCAATCTTTCAGTAAAAGTCGCCCAGTCTGCTTTTTGAAAGTTCCACCTAGGACGAGGAAACGATGATATTATTGGTATTTTGATGCCAACTTCTATTACAATTGGTCTATGTTGACTATGTGGAAAATCTGGGAGTACTGTACGTGAAGCTGCCAGTGGTTGATTATTTTCATTTGTGGAAACAAAACATAGGTCTGGGTTGTATTCTCGCCTCCAGGCTGCAGATCGAAAAGTTCCCCGATCTTTAGCGTCAAAGACTAAATAAGTGTCAGCCTCTTCGCTCCAGTTTATCAGAGCCTCGCCATTTTGATCATTGTGCCTATACTTCCAGAGTTCATGATGACTGTTCAAGTCTCCAACATAAACTGAGGGATGTGGGTGGGCGTGAATAACATGCGGAGGCCACAGGACTGCCGGTGGTTTATAAATATTGCTGACAGTAATTTCGCCAATTTGTATAGTAACCGTATGAATGTTATTTATGTCTGATGTAGAACATATGTGTGCATTTTCTATTTGGTTTCGAACATAGGTTGCCACTCCATAAGCTGGATGGTAAGTTGCACCCAATAAATCATAGCCATGAATTCTTCTTCTAGCGAGAATTTGTTCTTCGTTTTCTACATGGGTTTCCTGAATTGCGACCACGTCGATATTATTTTCAATGAGTAACTTTTGAATGTACTCGCATTTACTTCTACTAATACCTTCTATATTTAAATGGCAGATTCGGATGCTTGGTCCGAGTCCTTTTGTCGCTTGGTCCTGAGAAGGTCCATTTAAATTGTTGGTTGGAGGCATATCTTATATTCGTGGTGTGTTCTTGCCAGTAGGTCTAGACTTTCTAGATTGTCTGGCTGCCTATTGCGCTAGTTCATTTAGCATTACCCAGGGTGCACGTGTAGTGTTCTACTACGGACACGAACTAGCTTTACACCCCTATAAACAGGGAAAACCAGAATAATATATATAAACAATAAATAACAATATAACAATAAATGGAAATAACAATAAACAGGGAAAACAATGTATCATTACAAAACACTTGTGTAAATCTGAATATTTCACACGGTTTTTCATTATGCGACGATGGGAAAGAGAAAAACAAGGTATCCAGAAAACGGAAAGTAATTTACTTTTGTTCGAAATCTGTATCGAAACACATAACTTTCAGGCTGCTAGGGAGAGAAACATTGAATAGAACTTAAATTCAAAAAAAGAAAACAAAAGTCCTTCAAAACTACACGATCCAAACGATTAACATGGATGAAAGAATGCATGATAACCTGCCTGATATTTGCTTCTGCTTTAAATAAATTTTCTGTCAGTCTGAAAAATAATTTAGATATTTTTTGTTAACTGACCGAATGATTTTTCCAAATGGTAAATTTTCCCTTGACAGTAAGTTGTTAGGTATTTAATTAGAAATGTCAAAAGTGTGATCTTTTTAGGTGTCGGTTATTGATAAATTTAAAAATTTTAAGTTAAATTTTGTTGTTTTAATAATAAAGTCAAAAAAGAAAAGTCTGGCGACCACACTCTGTGTTTAAATAAAATTATATCGTAAGTCGAGTAAATCATTTTATCTTATAGCGCTTTTTTGAAAAGAGCTATTAGCAAACCTTATATTCGTTTCTGATGTTGTACTTATTTGTTTTTTAATAATTGTATGTCAAATACAAGACTTAATTTTTTTGTCAATTTTTCCCATTTATCTTTAAGCATGGTTTATTTATATTCACGTGAAATGAACTCTGCATATAGTGGTTCAAACTTCTTCTCTTCTTCTTGATGTGCCTATCCGTTACGAATGTTGGCGATCATCATGGCAATCTTTATCTTATCTGCAGCAGCCCGGAAAAGCTGCACAGATGTTATATTAAATCAGATTCTGAGGTTCTTTAACCAAGATGTTCTTCTTGTTCCTGGACCTCGTTTTCCAAATATTTTTCTTTGCAAGATGGCTTGAAGGAGAGCATATCTGGATTCATTTCGCATAATATGTCCGGAGAATTGTAACTTTCGAGATTTCATGGTGTTCAGTACCTCTCGGTTCTTATTTATTCTTCTGAGGACCTCCTCATTTGTGACTCGGTCAGTCCACTGGATCTTAAGTATTCTCCGATATAGCCACATCTCAAATGCTTCCAGTTTTCTGCACATATCTTCGTTCAAGGTGCACGATTCAACGCCATAAAAAAGGACAGAGAAGACATCGCAGAATTCTTAGTTTTGTATCAAGAGAGAGGTTGTGACTCTTAAAGAAGGCCCCCATCAGATTGAAGGCGACTCTAGCTTTTCCGATCCGTGCTCTAATCTCCTGGTTGTTGGTCCATTCTTCATTTATTATGGTGCCGAGGTTGTTGTAGTGCGTCACTCTTTCTACAGGGGATTGGTTGACGTAGAGTTGACCTTCTGTTATCCTTTTCTTGCTAGTAAGAATTATAAGCCTTATCTTCTTAAAGTTTATATGGAGTCCATATTGTTGACTGTAATACGTGATTTTGTTCATAAGAACAAGTTGTCCGCAAATACTATGGTGTCATCTGCATATCTGATGTTGTTTAGCCGGTAACCATTTAGTAGAATACCTTTTTCAGTTTCGTGCAAAGCTTAGATAAACATTCTTTCAGAGTACAAATTGAAGATTAGAGGAGACAAAATACAGCCTTGCCTCACTCCACGCATGATTATCACATAGTCAGTATGTTCACCTTCAACTCTGAGATTTGCTGTCTGATTCCAGTAAAGATTTCTAATTATTTTCAGATCTTGGTTGTTAATTCCTGCTTCTTTTAGTATTTGCATCATCTTGGTGTGCTGTACTCGATCAAACGCTTTTTCGTAATCAACCAGACATGCGTATACGTCGCAGTTGACGTCTCTGCATCTCTGGAATAAGACCTGTACTGAGAACAAAGCCTCTCTAGTACCAACAGCATTTGTGAACCCGAACTGGTTGGGGGAAATTTGACTTTCACACAGCTTGTAGATTCTCTTATGAATTATCTTTAGGAACAATTTTAGGAGATGACTCATGAGGCTTATAGTACGGCAATCTTCGCATTTTTTGACTCCTGGTTTTTTTGGAAGTGCAATAAACTCAGATTTCAGCCATTTTGTTGGTATTTCTCCAGAGGTGTATATGTTGTTGAATATCTTTGCGATTATTGCTATTGATTCGTTGTCCATTAGTTTGAGTAGTTCTGCTTGTATATTATCAGGGCCTGCCGCTTTGCCATCCTTTAACTGTGTTATTGCGGAATAAACTTCCTGCTGTAATATTCTTGGTCCATCATTTACCTCTTCTTCTAGCTCAAAGGTGGTATATCTTTGGTCTTCGAATAGTTTTTCTAGATATTCTTTACACGTTCTTATTTTACTTTGTTTCAGTTATATTCAGTTATATTTCCTTTCTGCCTTTGTCTTAGTCCCCCTGTGAGTTCTTTAACTTTCCTATGTACATTGTGACTATCATACTTTGACTGCAGTCTCAATTTCTTCGCATCTTTCCCTTGCTTCTTTTTCTTTCGCTTCTTTGATTTTCGTTCTTATTTTCATTCTTATATTGTTCAAACTAGAAGTATATTATCCGTAGAATAACGAAGGTTAATCACTTCTTTAAACGCTTCCCTATCTTTTGTAACGTGAAATATCTGTTCAACACTGTGGTTAGTCCAATCTCTGATATTCCTCAGCTAAGCTTTCTTCTTTCTTCTCAAGCCTCTTCTTCCCTTTACACTTTCTTGCATGATGGACGTGTAGAAGAGAGTATTTATCGTTTCGAAGTATGTATTATGATGTTTACACATCATAATTTTTAAATATCGGTTAACAATAGGGTTTTTTTTTATTTATTTACAGAATTTATTTTAAAGAATGTTATACAGCCAACTACTGGAATTTAGTTTCCTTGTGGATATTAAGAGAATTCATTTTATAATAATGTAATAAATGATACACCCTTTATCTTACGACTTTTCTGCCAAATCTCTGATGGTGTTGTGCTTTCGTTTCTATGTTTCTTAGATTTTTTAATAACATTTGTGTTCAGAGTGAATGCATATTAACGGGAATAAAACGTATTGTGGCTTTCAACTTGAAATATGTAATGACCAAAAAAGTCAAACTAGTTTTTTGCCATATCTGTTTTTAGAACATTGATCTAATATTTAATATATTTATAATACAAAGTGATTATATATTTTGGGTGTACAGGGGTATATCAGATATATTTCTCTTTGACTATACAAATAACTAGTTATCCGAAAAAAATTATATATGTATATATATATATATATATATATATATATATATATATATATATATATATATATATATATATATATATGGGGAAAGCAGTCTATAAGCTAAAAATAATAAAAAAAGTGAACGTCTATTGTCTTCTGAACTTTCAGACTAATTATTATTCTTCTTTGGGATATTACCTAGATTATAAAAAAGCAGATTCAAGTATATATATATATATATATATATATATATATATATATATATATATATATATATAACTTTAAAGAGCTGTACTTAACCACTCTCTTATATGGCTGTTTTCCACAATATTTCAGTCTTATTGGGTACTGCAGTGACACGGACAATATCTAATATCAGTAAAATATTTTGTTACGTATCAAAATGTTTATATATAGAAAACATTTTATTTTTTAATCTTTACTCCCGCTCCTTTACGTTATAGGACTAAAGGATATAGTGAATACTGTAGGAATTCGTATTAGTATTCAGAAATATTGTATATTTTTTATAATAAACTTTATAGATCAATATAATTGTTTAATTTTAATACAGAGGGATAAACTCAAATCTTCAAGAAATTAACACACTATTTGGTCGTTTTTAAAAATTTTCGTTTTCATGTGTTTACGGTACTATTACCGTCTAGAATGCTAAAAAGTGACACATTTTCAACAACTTTTTTGTATCTTATTTAATATACAGTGTGTCAATTTGAAAAGGTACCACCCTCTATAATTTGGTCCCTATAGAAAATCTAAAAATATGCAAAAACACGTCAAATTTATTTTTGAGGGAGACATTTTGTAGACCAGTTTTCAACTAAATTACATCAACCCTCTAGCGGGAGCGGACACAACCCCCCTACTTTAATAGAAAGGGGGTTGAGTGATACCTTATTTTAAAGGTCGTACAACTACCTTTTCAAAAATACCGCATAAATTATATTTCTTTTCAGTACTTTTGGAAAAATCAAGTAAAACCCTCAAGCTATTTAGTAAAGTATAAAATATACTGCAATAAAAGATAAAAATTCAATGAAAAGTAACTTGCTAAAGTAAAAGTAAATGTTTACTAAAGTAAATATTCGAAATATTGTTTATTATTTTGTAAACAGTGATAAAGCCTGCTCCCAAACTCCTCTATAACATTTCGTAAAACTTTAGCCTGAAGTTCTCTACACGCAGTTGTCGTTCTTCCCTTTAAATCTTCCAAATCTCGAGGTTGTGTTTTATAGACAATTGACTTTAGACATTCCCATAGGAAGAACTCTAGAACTCTAGGTGTTAGCTTGAGTGATCTTGGTGGCCATTCTATTATTCCTCTCCGACCAATTCATTAGCCAGGAAATCTATCATTTAGCCACTGTCTAGCTGGAAGAAAGTAATATGGTGGAGCTTCATCTTGTTGAAAGTGTTTTCAAGAATTTTACGTTTTGACATTTAAAACTTCAACTGTGGTGTATAGAATATTCAAAGCTATATAGATAGGCTTGAAGTGGGAAAGTTCCCGGGGGTAGGCTGTATACCATAGTAGTTAAAAAACTTTACAATGAATAAAAACTTATATAGTAGAAACTACAGTTAGAATGCAGTGTTGGTCTTACGGCGCGCAGCGATGCCGCTTATGTCGGCACAGTGGTAGGTGTGTGGTAGTTTGGCAATAAACTGAGAAATCAGGACCGTACGCGCTTCGTTTCAAAAATATTTACTTCTTACCACTTCTTTTTGTTCAACGAGATACAAGTACATGCTGCTTTCTATCATATCTATTTCCTCAATCTGGTCATTAGAAATGGGTATTTTTTGTGCATACCTTTGCCTAATGTACTGTAATGTGTATTAAATTCATTTGCAATTTCTTTTCTATCAGTCATTGTTTCTCCTGTTTTGGTTTTAACCGATTCAATTTTTGTATTTCCTTTTATTTTTCCGCACAATGAATTAATTACGTTCCAAAGTGATGAAGAAGAGGTCTTATTTTTTTCAATTCGTTGTTTTGTATAATTTCTTTTTGCAGTTTTAACTAAAAGTCTTAATTTATTTTTATAATCTGTATATCGTTGTTTTTTAAGTTATCTGAGGGATCTTGGATTAGCTGATCATACAATCTATGTTTTTCATGTACAGATTTTAAAAGTCGCTCTGTCATCTAATCTTTTTTAAAAGTGTTTTTTGGATCATTTCTTTTTAAATTATTTGTATTTTTTTTATTAAATTTAAAATTTTGTCGATGAAAAGTTTTACCTTTTTATTTTTATTTGTTTTATTGTAAATATCCAACCACTTTTCATGCTTCAAATTGTTTTTTAGATTGTTTTAGATTCTTTATTGTTATTTTGTTTTCTTTGGTTTTGGTTAGACTAGGGATGAAAACTGCGATTGGATAATGATCTTAAGTAGTATTATTTTCAAATATAAATGAAGTTATGTTAGTGTAATTAGCAGGTCTTTTATAAATAAATGGTCAATACAAGTTTGACTTCTAGGTCTATTTGTTTTATTTATATAAGACAAGAAATTACATTAGATATTACAATAATATATTTATTTATTTATTTACATAGTTATATTCACTTAATAATAACAAAACGGGACAAACCCACTGTCAAAATTATGCAAGAATGCAGCATTAAAGAAATGGACCATATAATTACAAATAAAAATAAAATTACATAAATAAAATAAATAAATACACTGTTGGAACTTCATTAAATCATTTATTTTATTTTGATTTGTTATGCCCTAAAAATTATATGCGTGACGCTTATGGTCTTCCAAAAAAGACTTCAATGTCAAATTTATTTTTCTCGACACAAATCTAAAAATATAATTATAATACACTGCTGCCCAAAATTAACGCACCATCTTCAATGTACCGTAAGTTTAAAACTTTTTTTCTTCTGAACGGATGATTAGATTTTGATAATTTTTTTATCACATTATAGGTCTATTTCGAATAAATCACTGTGTTAATGTTTCTGAAAAATATCAACGTTTTAACCGTATTCGAGGTGTAGAAATAAAGTTGTGTTTTGCATCGTATTTTGCAACACTCTGTGAAATTTCTTAGAAAGCAACGCTGTATTTTATTAATATTTTGAGATAGTTTCATCCTTTCTTAAGATTTTCGTAAAAAAATTATCTCGATACCTCTGTTGTCAAAGATTATACAGAACTTTAAATGTAACAATTTTTTATTAATATTTAAGGCAAAGAAAACACCTATTAGATAAACTTTATTGACATTTAAGACATCTAAAACCAAAGAAAATATAACCTAAATAATCTTTAACAATTCCCTCTTCTAAAAACACTTAATAACGAGTATTTTTACCTCTACATCTAATTACTTCTTCACAGCGAAGAGGCATACTTAAAATTAAGCCGCATATTTGGTCTTGATCAATTGCATCCCAAATTTTTCTCACCATAACTTCTATGTCGTCAAGTGAGACAGGTGGTGGTTTTCTGCTACTGATATGGTCAATAATATCCTACAAATTTTCTATGAGATTTAGATCAGGGCTGTAGCGTGGCCAGTTCATGGTTTGTATTCCAACCTCGTCCAAATGACCACGGACCACACGTGCAACATGTGGTCGAGCATTATCATGCATTAAAAGAAAATGATTTCCTTTGTAAGGAGCCAAAGAAACTACAACAAGACAAGGTGTAATACACCTTTTACTTGTTAAGGTATCTCTTCGTAAAGCAACAAGGTCCGTTCGCGCTATAGGAATCACGTAATGCTTTGAACGTACTTTTCTTTTTTTGTAATAGAGATATCGAGATGACTTTTTTACCAAAATGTTAAAAAATGACAAGGCTATTTAGAAATAATAACAAGATGTAGTTCAGCGTTTAAGTGCGTTTGTTTCTAATAAATTTCACAGTGTGTTGTAAAATTAGATGAAAACCACTGTATTTTTACACCCCGTGTATAGGAAACGGTGACATTTCTCAAAAACAATAATATAGTAGAAATGTACCTATAATATGAAAAAAAAAATCATCGAAATCCAATTAAGGGTTCAGAAGAAATATAGTTTCAAGATCATGGTCCATTTCAGGTGGTGCGTTAATTTTGGAGAGTAGTATATAATAAAGTGATTCTTTTCTTCTATTTTCTCTATGAATAAATATATAAATATATGGTCCTCCGAGCCGGATTATTGGCCTGCGTAAGGCTATGGAAAGGATAAACTGGGTGAGATAATTTCAATTATATACCCTTTCTTTCATTATTCTATTTGGCTACAAGTTACTCAAGGATATTAAAGACATTTAAAGTCATTAAATTCTGTGTTTTAAAGACATTTTAGTGTTTCAATATCTTTAATAGAAATGGATGAGTTCAAAAAGTACAGAAAAATTGCAAAGTATTTCCTTACTCGTATTTTTAGCAGGGCCAATAAAGACTAAGAATTAAATGTTACGAAGTTCGAGACGCGATTAAGTAGAGTTCATCAAATATTTCATGATTATGAAAAAGCCCAAAATGAAATCGAATTCCTTGTGTCAGATGCAGATACAGAAGAAGAAGATAGGGAGCTCACAGAAAAAAATATTTCAAACTTGTAAGCGAATTGACCGCTTGTGTAAATAAATTAAAAGCTGTATCTTCTCAACTAAAGTCTAGTGCATCCAGTTAGGGTTCTCATATTGCTCCAGTTGCAGTTCGTCTTTTTGATATAAACATTTCACCTTTCTCTGGTCATATCAGAGATTTTCAGTCGTTCATTGAACTATTCCATGCCCTCATATTGAAAAATGCGACATTAACAGAGGTTCAAAAACTTGTGTACCTAAAGAGTTATTTAAAAAAATAAAAGCCTTTATTTTATAGGATTCTTTACTGATAAATAATGAAAATTTTGTAATCGTGTTTAATATTTTGAACAAAAAATATCAAATTCACCAGTATAAATTCTTATTTGCAAGCAATTTTTGATTGTAATAATATATCTAAATAAAAGTCAGACACAATTTTACATCCGAAAAATCCGAAAAATGATTTGACTTGACTTTTATATTCATTATAAAAAAGAAGTTAGATTTTCATCCGGCTCGAAGGATCATATATACCAGAAATGAAAGAAAGGATCGCTTTATTATATTATAATTATATTTTTAGATCTGTGTCGACAAAAATAAATTTGATCATACTTACTTAAGATTTTAAATAAATCAAATGAGTTAATAAAACAAATTGTATTAAATATTATGTTTACATGGGATTAAGCCACAATAATCAATTATTGATTGTAATGAAAATTACATTTTTTAACTGCTGTTTGGCGTTTCGATTTCCATCCCGGATATCGTCTGACACCGATTTCCTGCGTAATCCAAGATAAACATAATACTTAACTTAGACATGCCACAAGACAACAGTTCCAGAACTTTTTTAAACAAATTCTGTTGAAATTTGTGGTCATATTTTTGTGAAATTGTTGTGGTGTTTCTTAGCTGTGTTTGTTATTACTGTACTTTTATAATGCAGGTACGTTTTTTTTTAATTTTTTTGTTGGTACTCAAATGGATTTTATGGGTGCAGGTAGAAAATGTTTTAATATTAAATAAGTTTAGTACATAGGTAAAGTTAAGAGAAATATATGAAGAATCATTTTTTTAAATTGTCTTAAAAGTAACTGGGTGTGGTAACTTACTTAGCTAGTTAGAATTTAAAACTAAGGCTCTGTAATGTGTATTTAACACTTTGATACATGTCGCATATGCCAGACAGGACGTCACATTTACCTTACTCGTATATACATAGCTTATAACAACTAATCATCATCATCAGTGGCATTACAGCGCGTTATGAGCCAAAGCCTTCTTCAGAACAATCTTCCATTCGTCCCTC
The DNA here is from genome assembly GCF_040954645.1 of Diabrotica undecimpunctata. Lineage (NCBI taxonomy): Eukaryota > Metazoa > Arthropoda > Insecta > Coleoptera > Chrysomelidae > Diabrotica > Diabrotica undecimpunctata. The sequence goes on from NC_092812.1 coordinate 19,480,503, forward strand.
TGGCGAATTCTTCCATTCTCTGGCAACTCTTCTCTATGCTTCATCCTCTATGTTATCTTGATACCTAAGTTTTGGTCTTCCTCTGGCTCGTCTTCCCACTGGTCCTCTTCTGTCGAAAATGTTTCTGATCGTTGCATCTTCATCTCGCCTAATCACATGTCCTATCCATCGAAGGCATGCTAATTTAATACATTTTACAACGTCAGGTTTTATAACAACTAATACATCGCGAATAAAGTAAATGTCAACGTGCCTATACTTGAGCGTATACTTCTTCTTTTTTGAGCGTATTTTAGGCCGTAAGGCCTGTTGTTTCCGGTCTGATTTAGCAGTACGTCAGTACGCGATGTTGACTGCCAACTATCTCTGCATATTTTAGGGGATCTACCTTGTGGTCTGTTACATTTTGGTTTTCCATCTCTTACTATTCAGCCAAGTCTCTCTCTTCCCATTCTGGTAATGTGTTGGTTCCATTCTCGTCTTCTTTGGCGTCCCTGTCTGACGATATCATGTACTTTACACATGTCTCTGATTTGTGTCTTAGGGATTCTGTCTCTTAAAGTTTTACCTGCTGTCACCGTCAGTATTTTCATCTCTGTTGTTCTTAAGATTTTCTTTGTAATTGTTGTTTCTGCTCTTATTTCTATAGCATAGGTCAATATCAATCGTACACAAGTCTTATATATGCGTGTTTTTCCTTCTATCCTCATGTTCTTATTATTTCTCCATATCACGTCTCGTAGGCACGCTGCGTTATTAGCTTATATGCGGGTTCCTCCGGAGATATTTCCATAATACGATATTCGCGTTCCCAGATAGTTGAATTTCGATACTTGTTCTATTATTTCTTCGTTTATTACAATGTTGCATCTCACTGGCTCCGTAGCAATAACGATCCAGACTCCAAGTACCTACTTAATTTTGTCCATTTGTTCAATATTTTCATTTTTTATCTGGATACTTGTTATGACTGTACCCCTCTTACTGATAACTATGGTTTTTGTTTTCTTTATGTTTACTGTAATACCAAACTGTTCCTCAGTATCACAAATTATGTTTAGTAGCTTCTGCAGATAACTCTTCTAGCTTTCAGCCATAATGACTGGATCGTCGCCATAATGAATGTTATTTATATTTTCACCATTTATCTTGATCTCTTCTGTACAGTTTTTAAGTGCTTGTTTTTTAAGTGTTTCCCTTTAGACTTTACATTAGAATGTTATGTTTAACTTTGTCGAAAGCCTTCTTATACTCTATAAATGCGACGAAAAGATCTTTTTGTTGGTCTCGACATTTTTGAGCAAGAGTTGTGAAACTGTACAGAGATTCTACTGTTCCGAAGCTATTACGAAAGCCAAACTGTCTATTAATCATATCAGCTTTACATGATTTACGTGTCCATGAAAAGATCCTTAATATATTTAGTTCATACTTGTTTTATTTCAATCGGGTTATTAATAGATTTATTGTTTCGTGATTTTCCAGATAATTCTCTGACTTTTTTATGTAAATTATAATGATCATGTTTTTTAGGCAATTCCTCTATTTCAATGCATGTTTCCATCATCCACTTTTTCTTATCCTCTTTTATTTTGTTCTTTATTAATTTATGTTTTTCTCTGTATTTATCTGGGATTTGTTTTTATATTTCCTTCTTTTTTTCACGATTTCCAGTATTTCTTGAGTCTTTTCGGCTTTCTTCTTTCTTTTGTAGAGTTTCGTTCTGCGTCTTTATAACAGAATCTTTGATTTTGCTCCACATAATGTTTACATTCTCAGCACTTCTAATGTTAATATTTTCATTTCTTGATTTATATAAGTTAAAGCCTCAGCGCATATTTTGTTTATCTTGAACAACTAAGTTTTCACCTTAGAACTTTTGGATTTTATTATCTTTTTTACTCTTAGTTTCATTTTTGAAACAAGGAGATTATGGTCTGATGGGAAATCTGCTCCAGAGTAAGTCTTAACGCTTATAATGAAATTTCTAAATGCTAGATTGATTAGTATAAAGTCGATATGATTTCTAATGCAATTTTGTTTATTATCTTGTGGTGATCTCCAGGTATACAATCTAAGGGGTGGTAACCGAAACCATGTGTTTATAATCGCCAGGTTTTCTTCTCGACAAAATAGAGCCAATCTGTCGACTCTAGCATTTTTTGTTCCTAAACCATAATCACCTATTATATTGTCCATTCGGCCTTTTCCTATCTTTGCATTAAAATCGCCCATTATTATTGTAATCTCTTCTTTCCTGGTATATTGTAAAACTTGTTTGAGTTGTTCATAAAAATGTTCTATTTCAGCTTCTGATTTATCTGCAGTTGGAGCATACACTTGCACTATATTATTGTTCAATGGTTTACCCTGTATTTGTAATAACAGTATGCTATCCGAAAGGGAACAAAATTTACAACGGCTGTTTGGTTTCTCCTGGAGATAATTATCCCAACTCCGTAAATATGATCTCAGGCGTCATTTCTGGAGTATCATCCGTTCATATAATTTAAATCAGTGGCACATTAGAGAGATTGGTCGGTATTTGTTTGGTATTTCAAGATCTTTACTTTCTTTTAAGTAGAGCTTCTCGGATAATTCTTGGTTTATAGAAGCGGATGGGGGCTATGGTTCTGGAATTTTCAAAATGTTGTTTCATAGTGTTGACCTAGAGCTGAAATCGAGTCGGAATTGCTAATAAAAATGGAATGTTCATAAATCCTATTTTGGATTCTACGATTTGTCTGGCCCATATAGGATCGGGGGCACTCTGCACAAGGAATTTCATAAACTTCGTGTTGTTTCTTTGGAATGTTATCTTTGATTGATCGGACAAGAGATGAAAGCTTTTGTTAGGGGGTAAATATTGTCTTTATTCCTCTTGATTTTAGAATTTTGTCGATTTTGCAAGTGACACCTTTGTTGCAAGGAAGAAAAACTTTCGTATGATGAGGGTCTGAGTCTTTGGGTTGAGATTGAGTGGGAGATTGATGTCTGTGGATGCTCCTATTGATGTGATTTTCGCGGTAGCCGTTTTGGATGAGGGCTTGTTTTAAACAAGAAAGCTCAGCGGATATACTTGCATCATCGGAAAGGCGTATTGATCTGGAGACAAGCCTATTAATGACTGAATTAATTTGTGAAGGGAGAAGATGAGAGTTAGCATGCAAGTAACGATTGGTATGGGTGGGTTTTCGAAAAACAGAGCGATGAAAACCTTGGGATTGGTTTTTCTTTATGATAACGTCAAGAAACGGTAGGGATGAATCAGTTTCCATCTTCATCGTGAACTTGATATTGGGATGTATACCATTCAGATGGGTTTAAAAAGACACCAAAGCATCCCTGCCATGGGGCCAAATGACGATATCGTCAGTATATCGTAGTCAACATGTGGGTTTAAGCATTGATGTGGATAGTGCTCGGGTCTCGAAGTATTCCATAAAGATATCGACAATTAATGGAGATAGTGGGGATCCCATTGGGGCACCATTTATTTGTCTGTAGAATTGATTTTGGAAGATGAAATACGTGTTGGACATACAATGTTTAATGATAGATAAGTGAATTACTATTTAAATGGTTATTAAGAACAATATTAGATAGATAAGTGGCCTTGCTGGATACTGTATTTAGTTTTCAAAGATTTTCGTCTATAGAAATGTTTGTAAAGAGTGAAACGATATCGAAACTTACTAGAATGTCTGACGGTGAGATAGGGTATTGTTTAAGAAGTTCGATGAAATGAAAAGAATTTTTGATGAAGGATGCAGCATTTTCGGCGAGAAGTTGTTGAGTTTTGGCCAAGTATTCGGCCAATGATTGTGTAGGGCACTTGTATGCACTGACAATGGGACGTAGAGGAAAATCGGGTTTGTGAATTTTGAGTAGGCCATATATTCGAGGTGTTCTGGAAGACTTTTCACGAGGAATTAGAGATTGTTTTATGTCAACAGGAAGAGAGGTTTTACTGATAATGGCTTTTGTTGTTTTCTCCAGATAGGTTGTTGGATTATTAGGAAATGGTGTGTAGTCTGGAGTATTAATGCGATTTGAGAGTTTATTAATTCGAGTTTAAAGGGGTGCAACTTGTGGGAGTGATTATTACCTTCTTAGATCCCAAGTCTTATCCTAAATAATACATAAGGACAATATAGATGCGACAGGAGAAAAACAAGACCATGTTAAAGATCAAAGGTACAATTTAGAGAGCGTTAACCATTAAAGAGCAAAACAGTTATATTAAAAGCGACTAGATGAGAAGTTAGCTTGGAGAGTATTTGAAAGTACTAAAAAATACTACAATTAAATTTAAAAAATGTTTACACAAAGCAGCGCAAGAAACCATAGGCATATACAGGGTGGTCCTTAAGTAATTGTACAAACAAAAACCGTAAATTCTGCACTTTAAAATATTACGATTTAAGCCAACTTGCTTTAATAAAATGTTGACATTAAGAAAGATACAGGGTGTTAAAGTGTAAATTTAAAATTTTATTTTTCGCTATAGCTTTTACGTTTGTAAATATTTTTGGACAAACATTTACAGTTGGATGCTTTTGAGTAGGATAAATTATAATTGTATACTTATCTTAATGTAACTAATAGAGGGCGCCACATATAACACATGTGTGGTATAAATTTGCGCCTAACTTTTTTACTCTTTAAGATAGCTCTATCTGTGTTAAAAAATATTAAAGATACATTATTTTTACAAAGAAAAGGTATACTTGCTAGTAATCTAAAAAATCAACCGTTTTCGAGATAATCGCGTTTTATAAGTCAGCTGCATAATAATTCTTACTTTGATATTTCTGCGGTAAGGCACTGAATACCTGTAGATAAGCATAATTCATAGTTTATTCTTATTAAAACAACTTAAAAATGATAATGTAACATCATAAAATGCTTTGTTATGGGTGCTAAATGTCTTATTGGAGAAAATATTCCTCATATTCTTTAGGTGCCGTGTCCGTATTCAGACATTAGCCGTCATCATGTTAAGCTTGAGCTTCTATAATGGCGTTGTATTACTTTTTCTCTATTGTAAAATGCTGAAAACCCAAAATATGCGATTTATGCAAGATGGTGCATCACCACATTCTGGAGAGAAGGCAGTTAGAACATACTTAAATACAACTTTTCTGAACGTTGGATTGGTCGTGGTAGTCATATTCCTTGACAATGTGGTGAGATATTGATATAATTATTTAACTCATAAAAAATCCGAAAAAATGCTAATTATTCATTACGTAAATTGTTTACTCATTTTTATTAGGACAAATAAAAACTAGAGCACAGGTATTGATTGACACATATGTGTCTTGTTTCATAATACTTTTGCTACAAATCTAACCTTAAAGACTCGGCATTTTTATAAAAACATCATCGTTGGCCTAATAACCGATATTGTTATAAATATAGTAAACACACATGCAATTTAGTTCAGCATAATATTAGTTCGTTAGTAAATCATAATAGTCCATTTGTTCGAGATGTAATTATAGTTACTCGTAAGCTGTCACGTAATCATATAAATAAGTAATGTCATCGATAGGTTATTCCGTGTATATATAAGTAACTAATGACCGAGATACATCAAAGTTTATTACATTATTTAACCTCTACGACATATAAGATGTAGTTCCATAATATACCATAAGATTTGGATATGTATTCAAAAGAATATATTCATCCATAATACATTATAGCCACCACGTAGCCCAGAATTTAATCCGCTTGATTTTGTTGTATGGGGCGCATTAAAACAACGTGTCTATAAGAATCCCATAAACATTTGCAACCAACTATGAGAAGTAATAAATACTGCAGCCGTTTATTTAGAACCAATGCTGCTATTTAATATGAGACGATCTTTTATGGAATATATTGACAAATGAATTAAAGAAAATGGTGGACATATCAAACACTTACTTTGACAAAAAGTTATATTATTTAGTTTAACTATTTCTTAATTTGGTTTGTAAACAAAATATTTTGATTATGATTTTAATTTAACATAAAACGTAAAATGTTTGATGTAAAATCCTATTATTCTATTATTTTGTCAAATCGTATTATTAATTATCCTGCTAATATATTTATTTTATTTAATATTTCGTTAACTATTAACTTTAGTTAAAGGTATTTTATACCGAAATTCAGAAGTATTAATGTTTTTGTCTATTTTTTCTTCGTTGCCTGGAGTAATTGCCTTAAATCAGAATTATGTAGCTGATTTGTAAAATGCGATTATCTCGAAAACTGTTGAGTTTTGAAGTTATTAACAGGTATACCTTTTTTGTGTTAAAATAATGTATCTTTAATATTTTTTGTCCCAAATGCAGGTAGCTTAAAGAGCAAAAAAGTTAAGCGCAAATTTATACCACATATGTAGCATATGTGGCGCCCTCTATCAGTTACATCAAAGTGTGCATCAAATTATAATTTCTTATATTTAATAGTACCCAATTGTAAATTTTTATACATAAAGGTTTACAAACATAAAAGTTATAACGAAAAATAAAATTTTAAATTTGCACTTTAACACCCTGTATCTTTCTTAATATCAACATTTTATTAAAGCAATTTGGCTTAAATCGTAATATTTTAAAGTGTAGAATCTACTGTTTCTTTTTGTACAATTACTTAAGGACCACCCTGTATAAAAAAAATGAGAACAAAGGAAACAATATTAGTGGTATCAGGAAATTATGGATGTGGTAGACATTAAAAGGGATGTGATAGACATACAACGAATTCCTCAAGCACAAAAAGTCTCCAGAATAATAGTGAATTTAAAGAACAACAAGCTAGAGTACGGAGAATGGTAAAGAAAAAGGAAACATGATTGTTGGGAAACAAATTGTGCAAAAATCAATACTTACATTGGAGGAAGCAGAAGTGCGAAAAGCTAGAAAGTTTTACGGGTCTTAAAACAAGAAAAATCAAGGGACCTAATATCATCAATTACGCAAGAAAAATGAGACGATCATTTCTCTAAGCTCTTGACGGAAAATAGGCCATCTCAGTAAGCTCTACATCTAGAATGGAACGATCTATAAGCCGAATGACAACAAATAGAGTAGTAAAGACGGTTCCCAATAGGAAGGCCACAAAAATGATGGAACGACAACTTACTGGAGGCACATTGAAAAACAGACAGAGTCCTGACTACATAAAAAGAAGAAAAAGAAGAAGATATTTGTTTAATTTTTTTGAAAAGTAAGCTACTGGTTTCATTTCTGCATCTCTTTGTTTTTGTTTCAGAACTGCTACAATTTTTTTATATATTTGTGGTAAAAATGTACTTTTCCCAAAAACTGCCGTATTTTTTTCTCGTGTCTAGTGCTGGAAAATCTCTAATTGATATTAAATTGTCATGTAATGGACGAACTGAATTGTTTCCCACAATATGTCTCAAATATTTTACTTCTTCTCTTGCAGAATTACATTTTAGAAGTTTCAGCCTAAATCCCTCTTCTAGAATTGCTTCCATGAGTCTTTCTACATGATCTAAGGGTTTTTCAAATGATAATAGAAGTATTAAAATGCCATCTATGTAGTTTATACAAAATGAGTTTAAAGTATGTTTTCTAATAATATTACTTAAAATTCTTTGAAATATTGCTGGGGATGTTTTAAGCCCAAAAGGTAAGCATTTCCATTGCCAATGACCATTTTGTGTAACGAAGGCTGTCTTATATTTATCTTTTATCCGAATTGCACCACACCAAAAAGCAAAATTTATGTCGTAAAGTAGTAAACAATCTAGCATTCCTTGTTTTGCCTAACATCTGACCAATTAACAGAAAAGGTTACGGTTCAGGAATAATGAATTTCTTTAATTCACGAAAATCAATGCATAATCGGGTTTTACGTCCTTCATATTTTTTAAGAGCCAATGTAACGGGGGCTACAAAGGGTGAAGATGATTCGTCTATTAACTTTGCTTTTAACAATTGTCCTATTTGAAATTCTATTTCTTTTTGGTCCTCTATTAAGCATTGATAAGGGCTCAATTATCCGTGCGTTAATGTCGCCGCGTTAGTAGTGCCGCGTTAGCGTCGGCCCAACCGAACAATGGCACTACCACGGAGTAAATTATACAAACGACAATGACATCTTTTAATTTGTGAGCAAAATAATGGCTTTGACGTTACGATTGTTTATTTAAAAATAGTTCCATTAAAAAATTGATGAATCCCTAGATGAGTCTTTTTGTAATATCTCATACTACACATTTTAACTGTCAAAACCGTCTATACAGTTGTGTCGAGTAAAAAGCTAACTTAATTGGCCTATATGTGCAATGATATGCTTCTGGTGATATACATATGTGATTAAGACGGTTCAATTATCTCCCACAATCCTTTAATTACCATGTTTTATTATCTTGTTCATAAAATTTAATGTAATTCAATTTATATAAAAAGCTTCTATAAATAGCAATATTACCTTCAAACGCTTGCTATGAGATCGGTAATTTTTGTTATAGCCTGCAGTGCCGACAAAGAATGAACCTTCGGATGAAGCCAAAACAACAGAAACCCCAAAAGACTCAGAAAAACCACCTGCAACGCACAAAACTCAAGAAGACATAAGTAAAGCAGAAAAAGAACAACCCCAAGCTCAACTCCAGCCCCAAGCAGAAATTGATGAAAGTAATGTGAATTTTTCAGAAAACCGCGAGTTGTGGCAACGACGTGCCATTCTGGAATCTACTTTACTTGGTTCGCCGATTTTGAAAACACACAGACTTTCAGAGCCTCATATACAAAGGCACAGTCATACACCCGATCTGGTTATGGACTTACCCATGTTGGCGAGTGTTGCTAGCAAGGAACAACTCACAAAATCAGCGTTAACTTTGGCTACAACTGCTGATATTGCATCTGATAAGGATAAAGATAAGGAAACTAAGGCCACGGAAGGAACTTCAGGTATTTATGTAGAGATAATAATAAAGTATTAGTTTTACGTACCAACTAGGTTAATTTTTTAGTTCACTATTCTTCTTGACTTCTTAATTTTTATCTTCTTGTAATATAGTGATCTTATATAGTATATATCTTGGGGTCAAGTTTCCGCTGGGGTAATTTTGACATTCTTATCCGGCTGCGAGATTACGGATCCTAGTGCAACTGTGAATATACTTATTTTGATGAGTTGTAATTGGTTGAGAAAGTAGCGGGATATTTAAAAAATTATTATAAGTTCTTGTAAACGCATTAACGACTACTTACAGAGATGTTTTTTATTCTTTTTGAGTAGTTTAAACACTAATGTAATATGTTATCATTTTATAAACATTAATAATAATTTTTGTAACTGCATATTGAAAAATAGAAATAAAAAATTTACTTTTAAATAACATTACGTTAATAATAAATGCATACTATTTAATGAAAAACAAAATTTTGAGCTTTAAATAAGAATCCTACAAAATATTGTATATATGTTCAAATAAAATCGATTATCCCCATCTATTACACTTTTTATTGTATTATTTATAGGAAAACTGTATACCTAAATCTGGAAAAAACAAATCGCGTTGAAATCTTCTAAACAAATCTGTCGAGGTTATAATCAATTCTTATATTTAATTAATAGTTACTTTAACGTATTGCCACAGCACTTATGTAACCAGTTCTTATTTAACATATATTTTTAAAAATCTCTTAGCGAAATAGCTATGAGTTCCTATAAAATATAGCATCTCAAATAGTAGAATCTTTTACTTACACTAAATGCTATTGTACTATTATTTTTTGTATTAAGGTACACTTTCTATATTACAAATAAATAAGTGTATTAATATTGTTCGGAAGCTATTTGTTTGTGGCATTTATATAATTTATTATTTTAATGGGAAATAAAGCCACAATTTAACTACAAAAATGAATTTATTGACGTATTATTAAATAATATCATTAATATTGTCATTTTGAAAACGACGTCCGATGTGGACGGTAAAAAGTCAATAAATTCATTTTTTTAGTTAAATTGTGGCTTTATTTCCCATTAAAATAATAAAATAAGTGTATTCCTGTTATTCTCTGGAAAATAAGGGTTGCTATTTTTATTCTAAATATAAACAATAAAACATATCAATTAATATCTATTTATTTATTTATCAATATATAATATATAAACAATTTAATGATTTTTACCTAAACTTATATTGTGATCTACACAAAATGTTAACGAATGTGGGGCAGCTTTCTTCTGAGGAACTGGAATGTCACTAGCAGTTAAACCCCTTTTTCTGTTGTATGTATGGTCATTTTGGTTTTTGGGAGGTCTTCCAGTAAATGCTACATTTCTACCACCAAGATGTACCGTTCTTCTAGACATTGCAGTAGGTTGCACACCTATTGTTTTACCACCCTGTAAATTTTTGCCTTTCCTTATAAGTGGTTGTCCTGCACCTGTATATTTTCCAAAAGTATGCAGAGCTGATACCAATGATGATTCTGTCCGTAGCTCAGATGCTAATTCATTGAACTTTTTTATTGCTGAATAATAAACGTCTGGATTGCCCAACAACTTTGAATTAAAATTCTGAAAAGTTTGCAACAATTGTTTACTTTCAGTCTCAATGTCTTGCTCTGTAAAATTTTTATTTACTAAACATTCATTACCACTGTTATCACTCAACTGAGTACTAACAGTTTCTGTACTTTGAACTGTATTAGTTTCTTTGCTGTTACTCTGCATAGTTTTTTGTGGGACATTGTCTTCTTTTTTTAAGCTTTCATACCAGCTACTGGGAACTTCCGTGTCTATAACAATCTTGTGTAATACAGATTTCATATGTACATCAGCAGTAGGAATAAACTGTTGAGAAGTTAAATTAAAAGTCTTTACTACTCCATATTGATGTTTACACGGAGCACCAGTACATCCAATATTACAAGTACATAACTCTACTTCAGTATTTACAAAATATTCATTTTCATCTCCTGATACTACCTTGTAAAAATTATCTGTTATTACTGTGTATTCAAAATTTTTAATTTTCTCAATTTTAATTAAATACTTTTTGGCAAGGCTCTCACACCTATTGTTAATTAAATCAGTAAGCTTCCTTGTACAATAACTATGCAGATGGTCAGTTAAGAAAGAAAACATTTGTACAATATTAAATGCCTTGGTTCTATGCAAAATCTTGTCTTTCAAAATTCTGAAGCCAGCTTCTGCATAGTTATTAGTGTCATTTCCCCTTGTTAAAATCTCAGATCTGTAACATAGAGACCATTCTTTCGATCTGTTTTTGAGATTTTTAAAATATTTGACAACATTTTCATATTTTTTTAAAATATACCAGTCTAATAAATACGCAAAATTTTTCAAAAATTGTTCTTCTTTACAATTCACTAAACCTTGAAATAATCTGTATAAATATACACGATCATGTTTATCAACACCATGCTTGGAATCCCACAAATATCGCATTGAAGCTTGCAAAATATGAAATTTACAGAGCAACAGAGTTGAAAATGGAAATGCAGTTTTAAGGGCTTCACGTTCTGCTGTAGAATCATCAGTAATAATTACCTTTGGAAATGAGTTTTTATAAAATGAGTTTTCATCTAAAAGGGTTTTATAAAGTGCTAGACCTTTTAAAATCGTTTTTTGTGATACACTGTATGTCATAATTAAACCTACTGGAAGTGCTCCAGCAACTGAGGGACATAACACTAAAAAAATCCTACTATTATGCCTATCCATATTTCCTGATGAATCAATAAACATTATTTCGCCAGAAGATTTTATATATTTGTGGTGAACTTTTTTCATCATTGGAGAACAAACAGCAACCACTAAGTCATCCCCATCATTTGAAAAGGCAGCACAATTGCTACCACAGTGTTTATTGTACATAATAATCTTCTCAGATAATGAAGATATCATTTTAGGGCCACTAGGATCTCCATACTCCTTTTTAAATATATTATAATATAATTCGTAACACCATCGACGTGAGGGACACTTTGAACCATCTGCTACTACTGTATAATAGTTTTGTGGATCTAAATCGTATAACTCCATTTTATAGATTTCTAGGGCAGAAGAAGGTGAATGACCTTTTCCAAAAAGATCTTTAAATGCATTCTCTACTTCTTCACTTGGTCTCTTGTGGCGCAACACATCAGCACAATAAATACTATGGTTATGTGTGTATCTAATAAAAATTTCGCATGGAAATTCCTTTAAATGAACATCATTGCTCCTAAAACAAACAAAAAATTTCATTGTGATGAATGTATAAACTAAATTCGCTAATCCGAGACAAAAATTTCTAGTGATTTTAGTAATTTTTTTTTAGAAAAAAAATAGAAGAAGAGGATTATTAATATTATTGGCACGAGCACGTATGTTTGGTTGTGTAGTAATTTCCAGTCACGTCTAGGAACCTAATTTCACAAAAAAAAAATTACTAAAATCACTTGACATTTTTGTCTCAGATTAGCGAATTATTATACCTATCATTTTAATACTACTTGTCAAATACTAAGAGAATCAGCAAAAAATAAAGTAATGTAAGGTTAACTTTTAAAAAGTTAACCACCAGTCTTGCATTTCATGGTCATGTATGTACTGCAATATAAAGACACACATAATAGGTGTGTAATTAATTTTGTAGGAAAACAACAATAGGTTTGTTCCAACTCGTCACATTACTGTTCTTGAATGGTTAAAAGTATGAGCAATAACACATTTTTGTTACTGCGCATACTCATAAACGTTCAAGATAGGTATTTGTAATGGGTTGGAACAAACCTTATAGTAAACCCTACATTAACCTTAATTTTGTTTATGGAATGCAAAAAACTAGGGTATGGAACAGATAACGTAAGTACTCACACATATACACTGCATAAGTACTTATACCTACTTACCTTTTCATTTTTGGATTCCTGACATTTATAGTCAATTTAGCTGGACAATTCACATGTTTATAGTGAGGTGTTCTGACTTTTTTACATGGTCTAGTATTATGCAAACAATGATACACACACTAAAAACAATAAGAAAACAGCATGAAAAGATTTGTAGTGAAAAAACAAATATAAGTAACTTACTTTGAAAATGGTTCTTGGCGTATTTTCCTTAAAAGTACTGTCTACATTATAACTGGTATAACTCCTTTCTTCAAAAGATTTTTTCCAATTCACAGCAGTTATTTTATCACAACAGTTTGTTCTTAGTTTAACTGTGAATGTTATATTTTCAAGCCTACCATCAACATCATATTCAATAACTCTGGTAGGGACTTGGGGAAGTAATCTTAATAACTAAAATAAAATAGATCAGTTTAATAAGATCAAAATTAGTTCTAATAAAACACATTCATACCTCAGCCTTATATGCTTCTGGCACATTAATTTCAAACTTAATAAGATCTACCATTTTTCAATTGCTAAATTTTAAAACACAAGTTATTTAGCATTAAAGAGATTATGGGATTTTTTATTTTGAATATTAACTCAAAAACAAATATTTATATTTATTAACTGTCACTGTCAACCGCAACCCTTAACGCGCCGACGCAAACTTTTAGATTTTAGCCAATCACTAACCGTCAAAATAAGTCCATTCACAGTTGCACTAGGATCCGTAATCTCGCTATCCGGCTATGCTCTTTGTTGAAGTGGAAATATATTGTCTACATAAGATCTGCCGTACTGTCAGGTCTTTTTGTTTAATGTTACTCAATTTTAGTTTCTATAGTACAGCGCTTTAGACATCAGGGGCTCATGGATTGTAATTTTCTAGTGCTTTTTGCATTTTGTATTATTTCCTGTTTTCACTTAACATGTACTGTCACATTTCGTTATAATTCTTATTTAGGTTACCTTCAGATATTATTATACTTCAAAAGATTGTAGAAAACTTCATTCATACTACTTCCCCATAAAAATCTTTTCTTAATTTGTGAAACTTCGACATCTTTGTTTGATTGATTTTTTTGTAGTCAAAATGTTATATTTTTGGAAGCAATATTCATTATCATTCTGTAATAACATTTTTATGTGTGTCCTTGTTTTAAATTATGTCACTAGTAGATCTTTATCTTCTATTCGTTAATAATACAGTGCTATCCAAGAGTCCCCTCTACCCTTGTATCTTTTGAACGGTTATCCTTATAATAGTGAAATTTGGAGGGAGGAAATAAACGGACTTAGGCTTCTCAACTAGCCATAACAGGTTACATAATAGTGATAGACGACGTTACACAGCCACTGTGACCAATAAATTTAAACGGAACCTCAAGGCAAGTAATATCTCGTTTGAAAGGTATTGAACATACCTATTCAATCATATTAATTTTGTTTGGGTTTAAGCTGATTTTGATGAATACATTTTTTTTATTATTGTATAATGGCTTTGGCATAGCCAATTAGCCAGACTATTTATGGTAGTTACAATTTTTGATTTTATTACCTAAGCCTAATTATAATCTAAATTTACAGGGAGTAATATGTTTGTATGCACATTTTTTCAGTTTTTGACATATTTACAATTTTTCATTTTATTACCTAAAACTACTTATAATTTAAATTTACAGGACGTTATATATTCGTTGATACATTTTAATATCTGCTTATTATTTGAAAAAATAATTGTATTCAAATTGACAGGCAATGGACAATTTAGCTCAATTAGTTTTTCATACATCATTTTGATACTTTGTCTGTACTGTCCACACTCCAATATAAAGTGCTGTAGATCTCCCACTTTACCACAGGAGCAATATGGGTTATCAGTGATACCTATGCTGTGTTTGTATGCAGGGGTGAGTGCGTGGTTTGATCTTATTCTGTTTATTGTTTTTATAAATAACCTATTCAGGTCAGCTCTCCAACTGGTTTTACAAAATGCTCTACGGATATTCATGGAGTTTTCCGATTTTTTTATAATAGAATGAATTTGATCCTTCCATAACAGTTTACGATCCAAATATGTGCCTAGATATTTTACACAATTTTTGATTGGAAATTCTATTTTTCCGAATTTAAAGATACCTTGAGAAGTTTGGCGTTTTTTGAAAAAAAAACAAATTTCAGTCTTTGTAGTTGATATTGATAAGTCTAGAGAATGGTAATAATTTTTTATACAATCTAGTGTAAATTCGAGTTGACGCCTACAAATGTCTAGGGTAGCATGGGAGGTATACAACACAACTTCATCTGCAAGCTGTAATATATTAGAGTGTAGAGGTACTATCTGTTCTAGATCTATATTCTACAATGAAAAGAGAAGTGGACTTAAAATACTATCCTGTGGTATATCTATATTCGTTAGCCTTGAGGATAAAAGTGTCTCATTTATTTTTAAGTAAGTCCATCTATTCTTGTACAACGATATAATGAAATTTGAAATTTTAACTGACATTCCAAGGTATAACAATTTCTTATGTAGAATATATAAATTTATGTTATCAAATGCAGAGGTTACATCTATAAATGCTGCAGTTGTTGATTCTTGATTTGTGAAATTGACCTGAACGGAGGAAACTAGTGAAGTAAGAGCATCTTGTGTAGACCTGGATTTCCGGAAGCCATATTGAGATATGGGAAGGATATCTTCGGATTCAAGCCAGTATTCAAGCCGATTTTTGATTAATACCTCTAGTGTTTTTAATATACAAGAACTTAAAGATATAGGTCTGTAAGACTCAACGTTGTTATTTGGCTTTCCTGGCTTCTTTATAGGCAATACAATATAGTCCTTCCATGTTTTGGGAATTAAATTCTCATTTTGCCATATATTGTTAAACATTTGTAATAATTTGTATTCTGTGGGTAAAAAATAGAGCATAGAGTATGATATACAGTCTATCCCTGGAGACGAACTATTATTTTGTTTGACTCCATGATTTAATTCCTACAGTTCACTATTATAAGTATAACCGTTCAAAAGATACAAGGGATGAGGGGACTTTTGGCTAAAACTGTATAATCAATGCATATTTTATAACTGTCATTTACGACAGTGATTTAGCTACTGTTAAATATCGTTTATTATGTTTTTTTGGCGATCTTAATAATGCCTCTAATTATAAATTAAAAAAACACGTTCTTACATCAAATTAAAATAATTTATTATTTTTACATTTGATTGTATTGTAATTTTTATCATTCATTTTTATATAAATTTCAAATTGTAAATATTATGTAGCAATAGCTCTGGACCCGTGTCCTGATGCTTCAGCTGATAAGGATAAGAATAACGAAAATGATAAGAATCAGGATAAGAATAAGGATAATGATAAACAACGGAAGATTAAAGCCGTAGAAGGAAGTTCAGGTATTTATATAATGAGTTAACGTATTTTTAATCTATCAATGTCAGCTTTTGCTCACCATTAGCCTCATTAAAAATAGCATCATGCATCCCTTTTTATACATCAGTCTCTTCCGTAATTAGTTTTATAGGGAGATCTGATTTTTAGTTTGAATTTCATTTTGTTCACTGTTATTCAGAAAAACATAATCTCTACATTTATGTTAAAAGTGTTTAAATAGGTTAAGTACATTCCGAACAAAATCACTAGAATTTATGACAAGCTGTTTATATATCAACAGAGAAAGGAACTGTCAGTGTCACAAATGGCTTTAATTTTTCAAACTAGTGTATCTTCTCGCTTCAAATCTTTTTCAGAAATAGTTTCCCTTAGTTAATTCTACAGATGTCACACTCTTCTATTCTTTGTCTTCTTTCTTGTCTCTACAACTCAAGTGAGTCTTGGCCGCGTTCAATATTTTCCTCCACTCTTGCTGGTCTTGTGCAAAAATCTCCCATTGTTGTATGGCAGATGTCAAATTACATTAAAAAATTATTCGGAGAAAACTAATGTGATAATTAAGTACAGAAATCAGAAATATGTTGAAACCGGAAAATCTAAAAAATTATAGTAATGAACGATAAAAATGATATGAATTTTAAGTGAGAAAATTCTACATTTGAACTCTTAATGTAGTACTCTTGTTTACTTCTTGATTCTGTTGTGATATTTATTTCAATGTCTATTTAATTTATAATGTCTTGTTCTTATCTTAATTCATTAAAAGGCACAATAATTTATATCAATTTATTTAAACGAATAATACACATAATTTATTTAGGCGAGCGTAACAACAATATCGCGAGCGCGAATCTTCTTTATTAACTGCCCCTTCAATTAGAGTTCCGTTATTATATACCAGTGCCGTTATCTCGACAAGTCTAAAACCTTCGATGGCGAAACGGTAAAGGCAAACTGGATTTCCCTCGCATCGGTTCGAACTCATTCTGGAAGGTCATTCAGGTAAATCGAAGCCTCTCGTAAAATCTAAAACATATTAGCATTAGTCATCATATATTTTACAGTTATTTTTTTAGGCCAGGATATTTATCGTAACATTGCCCCCCTCTTAAAAGATGGTTCCTCCTGGAACCTTGTCGGGACTGGAACCGGAACTGTATGCTGGTATCGACAACTGGACCCTCTTTTACAACTTCCAGTTGTATAAAAATGACAAGGGACGGTTTTCTCTCCGCACCAGTAACTATGCGGATTGCAACAGACGAACACCTGGACTTCGGTGTCTTTGAAGATCTCCTCCACCATATTTCGGATAACCCTCCAATCTAATTGGCGGCACTCCAACTTTGGCATGGCTAACTTTTGCACGTCGGACTCTAGTACGTGCTCTCTCAATTGAAGTAAGGCTTCCCATACATCTCGGTAGGTAGGTTGGTCACGGGCAGTGTCTTTTGTTACCAGGTAGAAAAGGTAACGTGATGCATCTTGGAGTTTCAAGGTTTTACCGGGAGCTGGCACCTGGCATTGAAGTTCTGCAACTCGACCAAACTTCCTTCGAAAGACGGATGCCAACCCTGGTGCGTCTTTGATACTGGCCGGGATGGTAAGGGCCAGCGAGTAGTCATCGGGGAGCGCGAGTAGATCTTGCTTTTCTTCAGTGGTAACACCATGTCTTGCTTTACCGGTACCTCCATAGGCACCCATGAATTCCTCAAACGTGAGGTCAGACACGTCTTGGACTTGGTTTACTTCCACTTCTTCATCTACGTCGTGGTCACCTTCGAAAGACGCCAGCCGGTTATGGTGTACTATCATCGGCTTTCCCCTCGGAATCTTGCTTATTCGGTAGATGACATCGTTGATCTTCTCCATAATTAGGTATGGGCCTTCCCAAAACTGCTGCAATTTGGGAGAACAACCTTTTCGCTTCTTGGGATTATACAGCCATACTTTGTCGTTCTTCTTAAAGCAACCCTTTTCGGCTTGTGTATCGTACCGTTTCTTCATTCGGTCGCTAGCGATCTGAAGGTGGGAACGGACTAACTCATGTACATCGTCCATTCTTCTTCGTAATTCGATCACATAATCTTCACCTGCTACATCTTCTCCAGGTCGACATCCAAACTCGAGATCACAAGGTAGTCGCATTTCGCGTCCGAATAGGACTTTGGCTGGTGTCTGGCCTGTTGATTCGTTAACAGCAGATCTGTAGGCCATTGTGAAGAACGGAAGGTATTGGTCCCAGTCTCGCTGATGATCGGACACCATCTTTGCCAAATACTTGCCAACTGTCCTATTCATTCGTTCTACCATACCATCCGATTGCGGATGATACGCGGTAGTTCTTGTTTTCTTCATGCCTAGTCTATCACATATTCCTTGGAATAGATCGCTTTCGAAGTTCCTGCCTTGGTCACTATGTATCTCCAAAGGCACTCCAAATCGGCTGATATATTCTTGGATCAACTTATCTGCAACGGTGGCGGCCTTCTGGTCGGGAAGTGCGTAAATCTCGACCCACTTAGTAAAGTAATCCATTACTACCAACATGTACTTGCCTCCATTTTCACTTTCTGGAAATGGCCCAGCGATGTCCAAAGCTATTCTTTCAAACGGGCTTCCAACATTGTATTGTCTCATAGGAGCTCTCCTTTTTCGGTAAGGCCCGTTACTCGTGGCACAAATAGTACATTTCTTACACCAGTCTTTTACATCGTCGGAACTGTTCATCCAATAAAACCGTTCCCGAATTCGCTGAAGGGTTTTCTTTACACCAAAATGCCCTCCCGATGGACTGTCGTGTAACTGACGAAGTACTTCGGCTATTCTGCTCTTTGGGATCACCAACTGTCTTCTCTTCTCTGAACCGTCATCATTTTCCAGGACTCGTTTGAGCAAGCCATCTTCGACGATAAATGAGTCCCACTGGGCCCAATACGTCTTAACTACTGAGCATAGGTTTGATATTTCCTGCCAAGGTGGTCGACGGTTTTCCTCTTTCCATTTTCGGATTTTCTGTATAACTGGATCTCTCTCTTGTTCTTCCCTTATCTTAGTAGGCGTCCAGTCGTCGTTGACAATCGTCGTTCTTAGCACTGCTGCTTCCTTGGATTCCGTTTTGTTGCAGTGGGAACACTCTGCTGGGCATGGCCTTCTGGAAAGAGAATCAGCGTTTCTGTGGCTAACTCCGGCTCGGTGCTCAATCTTAAAATCGTATTCTTGGAGTCGTTCGATCCACCTGGCTATCTGACCTTTTGGATTCTTAAACTGCATCAACCACTTAAGGGCGGCATGGTCGGTTCGGATTAAAAACTTCCTTCCATAGAGGTATTGATAGAAGTGCTCTACTGATTTCACTACTGCCAGAAGTTCTCTTCTCGTGACGCAATAATTCCGCTCAGGTTTTGAAAGAACTTTACTAAAATATCCGAGGACTCGTTCCTGTCCTCCTTGAATCTGAGACAGCACTCCTCCAATTCCCACATTACTTGCATCTGTATCTAAGATGAACTCTCCTTCTGGCAGTGGATACCCTAAAATTGGTGCTGTTATTAAATGCTTTTTCAAGGTCTCAAAGGCATTTTGGCAGTCTGTATCCCAGCGGTAATCTCTTGCTTCCTCCGTAAGTCGCGTTAATGGCTTAGCGATATCTGCAAACTTCTTAATAAACCTTCGGTAGTAAGTACATAGTCCAAGAAAACCTCTCACTTGGTGTTTGTCAGTTGGTTTTGGCCATTCCTTAATGGAATCGATTTTTCCTTTATCCACGGCCACTCCTTCTTTACTGACTATATGACCCAGATACCACTTTACCTTGAAATAGCTGGCACTTCTTGGGGTTTAGCATCAATTGGGCAGCTTTAAGTCGATTAAAAACGTTTTCTAAATTTCTCAAATGATCTTCGAATGTCTCCCCCAAGACGATTATGTCGTCTAAATAAACCAGGCATGTTTTCCAAGATAACCCTCTTAACACATTTTCCATCAGCCTCTCAAATGTCGCAGGAGCATTACAGAGTCCAAATGGCATAACGTTGAATTGCCACAATCCAGATCCTGTGGTGAAGGCTGTCTTTTCTTTATCTACTGGGTCCATTTCTACCTGCCAGTATCCAGACTTCAAATCCAAAGTAGAAAACAATTTACTTCCAGCCAATGTGTCCAATGTGTCATCGATCCGAGGAAGAGGATAACTATCTTTCTTGGTAACGTTGTTCAGCAAACGGTAATCCACACAGAACCTCGTCGTTCCGTCTTTCTTCTTAACCAGGACCACCGGAGAGACCCATGGGCTCGTAGAAGGTTCTATCACCCCGTCTTTCTTCATTTCCTGAACAATCGTTTCAGCTTCCTCTCTTTTCGCCTGTGGTAATCGTCGAGCTGTTTGACGAATTGGCTTAGCATTACCAGTATCAATTTTATGCTTAACAACGGTAGTTCTTCCCGTCTTTCCTCCTTTCGGTACGAAAATATCACGGTACTGTCGAAGAAATTCCCTTAATTTCCTTTTCTCCATCTGATTTAGAGACTGTCCTGCAACTGCAACCATTTGGTCGAATTTATCGTTGGAATTATCAGATGTTGTCGCCTGACGGATTATGGATGTCACAGGTACACAAGTTCCTACTTTTGTCTCTTTCTTTATGGTCACTGGGTAGTCGTTGACATTGATAAGTCTCACAGGAATTTCTTTAGCCGAAGTTACCAATTCCTTTCCAATTATGATTCCACGGCCAACCTCATCGTCGTGGTTCCAAGGCTCCATCATAACAGGTCTCCCTTCGTCCACAATTCCCTGTAGCCGCGCTACTATGATCGTTTCGCTTCTCGCAGGCACGACTGTATCTTCTGTAATGGCTGCTTGCACAGTGTTGTCATTATGTGGATGAAGAAATACCTCCTCGTTGCCAACTTTGATTACCTTATTCTTAAAATCCAATTGGAATCCATGCATATTCATTACGTCCATTCCTAATATAACATCTTCTTCGATGTCAGCAACTATAACAGTATGGACGAACTTTTCTGCTCCAACTCCCAATTGTACCTGGATTTCTCCATGAATGTTGGCATTTTCACCTGTAGCGGTCCGAAGTCGCAACCTCGTTGGTAATAGTTTCTTACGGCTGTTTATAACTGTTGGGCGTATAATGGTTCTGGTCGCTCCGGTATCCACCAACAACGTATGTCTTTTACCATTTATTTCTCCATCTACATATACACTATCTTCACGACATTTCAAAGAAGCTATTAGTATAAGAGGGTCTTTGGAAAAGTTTCGGGTCGAAGCTGCTCCCCTAAAGCCGACTCGTTCTGGTTTTCCTGATGGTGAGTTTCTTGATTTTATGGTCTTCGTTTTCTTGCATGTAATAATTTTCATCATATTAACGAGAGCTGGTCAAGTTTATCTTCATCTCCTTCCTCTTTTACAGTCCTAACTTTACTGTACCCGCCAGAGGCCTGCGTAGCTGACTCGTATTCGAGGGCGGCGGATAGGACATCAACCAGCGTCTTGTGACGAGCTAATCGCAGTGTTCTCTGCATTTCATGATCACGAAGACCATCAATAAACGTTTGAACGGCCAATTTTTTCATCATGTCTTCGGGAGCTGTTGGATAAGCATATCGTACTAATCTGGCAATATCTACCTCATATTCTTGAAGAGCCTCATCTTTCTTCTGTCTACGATTTTTAAGCTGTGACTGATATACATGCTCCAAATGTTCGTGGCCATATCGCATATTTAACCTCTTCTTCAGTTGTTCGAAATCATCGGTCTCCTCTACGGCTATGGTCTGAAGCACATCTAAGGCATCTCCTCGAAGAGCGATAGTCAGGTTTACCGCCTTTTCTTTTTCAGACCATCCATTTGCTCTTGCGGCTGATTCGAACTGTTTCATGTAGTTGTTCCATGATGATTTTCCGTCGAAAGTTGGGACTTTAACATGAATAGAACCTCCACTTCCTTCAAATTTCGGCCGTGTCTCCAACTTACATTTCGTCTCGTCTTCTTTTATCTCCACTGTAATTGGATTGTTTCTTCTCTCTGCCGTCCCTGTTTCCTCCATCTTCTTTTCCATCTCTTTCCATATCTTTTCTTCGAAGGCCAACATATCGGCAGCAACTTGGTTTTTTAACGAAGATATTCTATCGTCCAGGGCAGACATCTCAGAAGTGACTTTAGAGATTTCTGAAGAGATGTTAGCAGAGACTTTGCTTTCCAGCGAAGAAATCTCGTTAGAAACTTTGTCTTCCAACGAAGCGATGTCGCCGGAAACTTTGTTCTCTAATGATGCGATGTCACCAGAAACTTTCGAGATCGACGAGAGGACAGCATCATGTTTGTCTTCAAATATATAAGTCTCTGGATCTAGTCCTTCTTCTAGCAAAGCGTTCTTTAGTCGTTGGACTAACTCAGCCTTTTTTCCGGTAGAAGCTAATTCTCTGTCTTCTAGATGTCTTCTTAAATTAGTCACTGTCAGCTCATAAATCGTCGTCATTTTCACAATTTATTTTATATTCACTTGTATTATTATTTTAAGTCTAATTTATGTTCGATCTCACTTCTGGCACCATTTGTTGTGATATTTATTTCAATGTCTATTTAATTTATAATGTCTTGTTCTTATCTTAATTCATTAAAAGGCACAATAATTTATATCAATTTATTTAAACGAATAATACACATAATTTATTTAGGCGAGCGTAACAACAATATCGCGAGCGCGAATCTTCTTTATTAACTGCCCCTTCAATTAGAGTTCCGTTATTATATACCAGTGCCGTTATCTCGACAAGTCTAAAACCTTCGATGGCGAAACGGTAAAGGCAAACTGGATTTCCCTCGCATCGGTTCGAACTCATTCTGGAAGGTCATTCAGGTAAATGGAAGCCTCTCGTAAAATCTAAAACATATTAGCATTAGTCATCATATATTTTACAGTTATTTTTTTAGGCCAGGATATTTATCGTAACAATTCTCTATTAATTAAGGTTGTTTCTTCATCTCTGGATTGTATGGTGTTTTAATTCGAGGATACATCGACTAGCCTCTTGCATATCTCATTATTCCAAAATAATATAGTTCTATTTTGTCTTGTGGAGTAGTTCACTTTACAGGGTGTCCCAATTGGTATGTTTTGCAGCTTTTTTTCCCTGCTGCGTTCTGTTTTTGATGTCTCTTTTGGTAGTGGCTTCTTTAGATATTATAGATCCGAGATGTTTATATTCATTGCATGTTTTTGTGTTTCTAATTTCTAACTCTGGATTTTTTTCTTCATCTCCTATTTTAAGATACTCTGTCTTTGACATATTCATATTGAGGCCCCATTTTTCATATTCTTTTTTTAGTTTTCTAAACATGTAGTCCATGTCTTCCTCATCATTCGCTACGACTACCTGATCATCTGCGAAAAATAAAGTTGTTATACATTTACCTTCGCCTATGTCTATTCCCATTCCGTATACTTGTTTCCTCCACTGCTCTAGCGATAATTGAATATATATTTTAAATAAGGTCGGAGATAGACAACATCCTTGTTTAAGCCCATTTGTTATTTTTAAAGAAGTTTCCTTCTTTAACGACACTTCTTGCATTTTTGTATATATTTGCGATAACATCCACATACTCTCTACTGATACCTACCTTCGTCAATGTTTCAAACAGTTTTTTCAAAGTTACCGTATCATATGCCTTCTCTAAATCTACAAACAATAGGTGGGTAGATAGATTCCTTGTCTTCCGTTTTTCGATTACCTGCTGCAGAACGAATATACCTTCAGTGCACGATCTTCCTGCACGAAATCCATTTTGTTCTTCTATGTCTTTGTATTCCGATTCTATTCTTTCTTTTATTATTCAACCGTACAATCTCCCCATTGATCTGATAACAGTTATTCCCCTTTCTTGAATATTGAGCTGATGTATCCAACATTCCAATCATCAGGGATATTTTGTCCTTTTAAGCATTTGTTAATTAGTTGAACCAACTCTCATGTAATATTTTTGGTCCATACTTTACCAACTCAATTGGGATGTCTCCAGGTCCTGCTGCTTTACCGTTTTTCAATCTTTTGAGGGCATTGCTTATCTCAATCCAGCCTATCCGGTTGTTATCTCAATTATTTGTGTATGTTCGGATATTTCTTCCATTTCGATCTCTTGGAATTTACATCTATCCTCTGTCAGTAATACCTCGTAACGGTGTTTCCACTGTTTCAGATCTATTAACTGTAAGTTAGATTTTTCCTTTCCTTCCCTCCGGAGAGACTTTATCACCTTCCACGCTTGCCCAATTCTTGTTCCACCCACCTCTGCACATCTTCGATCCCACATCTCATTTTTACTTTTCACTACTTCACTACAATTACGATGTTGTGCCCATTCGTTTTCATTTCCAGTATTAGCAGTTGTTCATTTACTTCAGTCCACGATTTAATATTGTTTTAAGATTTTTTCGAATGGCAATGGAGACTACTCTCTTAGCTCTGTTATCTTTACTCACTCCACTGTAGATATGTATATATTCTCCTATCCCTTCATTTCCTTTTCCCTTTTTCTTGGTCTCGGTGAGAATACATATATCTATTTTTCTTTCCGCTAATTCTTTGAATACTTCTGCTTGTTTGGTTCTAATTACATTGGCTACATTCCATGTAGCCAATATTATTTTCCTTTTCCATTGCATTAGTCGTCTTTGTTTTGATCCATCCTTTGTATTCCGAGGCTTTTGATCAAAAGTTTTAGCATTTATTTCTTTGATAAGGGATGAGTTGCTAGTCCATCGTCTCAACCCTCCTCCTTTATCCGGGCTTGGGACCGGCACCGGCATTTACTGAGCTACTCAATCCACCCAGTACTTACCGGAGGCGGAGTTGATTGGCCGGAAAATGATTTACAAGATCAAGAAAAAAGAAAATTTATAAAATTACCGTATTTGCGTTATTAACTTTCAGAATCTGATGTACTGCTGTCATCATTAATGTTAATAACATTAATGATGATGACATTTGGGCTTCAATTAAATTGTCTAACTTTACATTTTTGGTTCTAATTCTTCATTTACATGGCTGACGCAGTTTTTCCATTTTTTCATGGTTACAGCAGATATAGCTTCATGGAACAAATTTTTAAAGTCGGCAAATTTCAATGTGTTATTGGCAGCAACATAATTCTTGACTTGCTCGCATACAAGCTCTCTTCAAATGACTTCCCATCCATCTCCTCATGGTATGTAGTCTCCACTTTTGCTCGATTCAAAAGCCCACAGTTACCTTTTCCTAAAGGTGATATTAAAGATAATAATAAAAAAATTCAAAGTTCATTTTAATTTGAATTACCTAAAGGATTTTTGAAGCCTGTCGACAGCCCATCCAAAAATGCACGTCTTACAGAAGTCACAGAAGCATCCACCCAAACTTTTGATTTTGTATGGCCAGCATTTATCCATGTTTCATCTAAGTAATAAATTGTTCTATTTTCAGCTCTATATTGTCTTATCTTTTGCAGATAATCTCTTCGTCATAGCACAATTTCATTTCTGTCGGGTAGCAAACTGTCTCTTTCACGTCTTTGAAATTTAAAATTTAATTTTTGTAAGCGTTTGCAAAACGTGGTTCTCATAAAATTTGCTAAGTCATTATCATTATTTACATCTCTTAGGACTTTGTCAATTGAAGGAACTTCATTACAGAAGAAATATTGATGAACCTTTGTTCTTATAGCTGACTTATCAAAATCATTTACAGCATCTCTTGATTTTGAACGATTTTGATTTGTTTTATGTGCTGATAATATGTGGGTACTTTTATATGCTTTAATGACATTGAAGACACTTTTCGAACAGACTCCAACTTTATCTACTTTTTCCAACTAAAATAACAAAATGTGCATTTTCAAAATTTACTCTTATAGTAGAGGATCCAATATAAAGTTGACCTGCATCGATCTGTTTAATGGATAAAAATTTCGACCCGAGCAGATATTATTTTAGATTTTTTGGATCATTCGAAACATAAAAGACCTTTTGTAATTTTTCTATTATGTTGATCGTTTTCGAGTTATAAACAATTTAATACTAAAAAACGAAAACTCATGATTTTTAAGGCTCAAAAAAACAAGTAAAAATATTATTTTTGTAATGGTTCAGTACATAAATTCAAGTTTAAACCTTCTTCTATCAGGTTCTGATAAGAACTTTTGCCATGTTTTGTTCTAAAATATATTTTTTTATTTGTTAATGAGGAAGGTACCTGAAACTGATTGAATAAGGTTTGATCTTAAATTTAGGTACTTCATAATTTCAAAAATGATATTTTTTAAATATGTTTTTGGGCCTTGAAAATCGTCATCTTTCGTTCTTTTCAGTTTTAAATTGGTTATAACTCGAAAACGATAATTATAGTCAGGACAAAATTATACCGGACCTACCTTGTTTTTTATAACTTTTAACATACTACATTACATCAAATATTTTTTATTTATTAAACAGACCGGTGCAGATCGATCTTATATCGTATCTTAGACTTTATTATACTTACAGGAATTATTTTAAAGTAGGGAAAACTTTTGTATTGGCTATAAATAAATAAGTTCGTAAAAAAATGCTTTAAACTATCAACACACGACCTAACGATTAACAAATCAACAAACCAAAAATCAGTTTTGCACAATAACTACTGTGACTCTTCATTCGACAGACGACGGAGCGGAAAAACGAAGTGCGTGCTTGTTAGGCCAACCGGCATGACTTAGATAGCTCGATAATTTATGGCCAATAGCAAGGCGTTCGTCACTTGCAGACTCAAATATGACGCGGTGACTTGTGTTTATTCTGTCCCCTGCTCGAAGTTGAATTTACTTTAGTATTTAAAAAATGGTTTCTTCCTCTTTAATTTTTTAGTTACCTTCATGCCATGGTCGAGGAGAAATCTTAATAAATTGTTTTTTTGTTTATCTAATTTGATCTAAAATAGGTTTTTTAGTAAACGAGTTTCTGCTTTAGGTGCCGACAGTCCAGACATGCAGACCGCAGCTGAGACCTTCGCCAAACAAAACCAGTGCACGTTGAAAAAGAACAAGAAAAATCACGTTACTGAAGCTGATGAGTATGTCACCATAACGAGTCCCATGACAGAAAGGAAGTACGCCACGCTGGAGCCAAATATGACCATGACATCAACATTTAAGCCTACTGGAGAATCGAAACCGATGGTGCTCAAAAAACCTGTATTTTCGATGCCACTGAGGTCGGTGTCCATCGAAATGATGTGCAAAGACCCACCCGATCTTCCAACATAGTTCTATATATTTTTTAAAGAGCGGTATTTGTTAATTACATTTTTTTTATGCACGATTTTTGTGATTTTTTTATTGGGTGCTTACTACCTAGTGAGTTATTTTTAAGGGTAAATGTTTGCTTAAGATCGTTTTTATTCTTTTATTTATTTTCAAAACATTGAACACATTGAAAATTTTGACAAGCGACATTTTGTGCCTAGGCCCTTAACGGCGAATACTCTGTAGGACAGAATGCCATTTCTAGTGCGTAATTTAAAGATTATTGCGACTGTCTCATGGTGTACGCGTCTCAAGGTGGGCCACTCTCCCCTATCAGTAAAATGATAATGATGGTGAAACATACCTAACATATTATAGGTCACTTAAAATGATAATGAAATGCTTGTTACATGGGAAAATATTTGGTTTTAATAAACAACCAATGTCGATTTCAAAATACATTTTTTTTTAATTTTAGATTTAAATTTCTCTATTAAAAAATGTTTTGAAACAGTTACGGATCTGGAAACCAAAATGCCAAATAGAGAAGTTATTTTATAATTTGTCTTTACTCCTAACCAGATATTGGATAAATTTTTAGATGTGGGATAAAACAGCTTTACATGAGAGAATATAACATCTTAAAAAACTTAGGAAAGAGAATCTCATAAACTGTGAGCTCGAAGACGAAGACTGGCAAGATCCAAGACAATTACTTTTAGATACCGGTATAATCGCTTTTGGCTGGGTATGGGATTATGTCATTTGAGCTCACTTGAATACCTTACAGCTGTTATGTATAGTTTGTTTTAAGGGCCAAAAAGAAGTCAGTTGCTAATAAAAAATGAATAGGTACACACACATGAAATTTTTTAAATATTTGTCTGGCACCGAATAAATCCCGCTCTTTTAAATTCAATACTTATCAGTACGTTAATGTTGTAGCTTGCTGGATCAGAGCACAATTTATTGACCGTTTGTTACAGTAATCGCCAGCTATAATATAACAATTTCCAACTGAAGGAGATTCATTGGCAACATTGTACTTAAAGCGACCAACCGATATTCCCCTTATCAACTTTGCAGAGGCGTACCAAAATAATATTTAATTATTTATTTAAACACATAAGTTATTAAGTAAAAATTAAATCTAAGACCGATATAATTATTAAATTATCATGTGTGTTTTGACGGGTATCTTGATATAGAAGGAGAACTACAAAGCAAAGAAATAATTATGTTATGCTTATGAATTTTCTGAATCCAGCGACTCGCCGGAAGAGGAATCCCCAGTCACATTTAAGTCTATTATTATTTTGTCGAAAACAATGTCTACCATCCCGTTCAATCTCCATATTTTCTCTTCCTTGATCACATGGCCTACGGCATTAGCCCAATCTTGTTTCCGTATCCGTTCCATTGCGAGTTTCAACAAACGTCGGACATCTGAAATTTTATGTCACGTTTTCACAAACTACGTAACACTTTACTTGAGCCCAGATCAATTCTATCAGGTTTAAGTCACAATGGTAAGGAGGAAGTCTCAAAATGGTGATGCCTTTAATACGAGCCATTGTATATACAACATGCTGGCGATATCTGTCACGATGCTGTCTAATGACACATTAGCTCAGCCTTAACCATGACCTCGGAAAATGGAATCCCTTTTTATCCAAACCATTACCATGGTGGCCATAGTTGGCAGATGTTCTACTAATTGGCTGTGATAAGAAGCGTCATCCATCACTATTACCGAATTTGGCTTGACTCGACGTGAAAGAAGGAATTCAAAGCGTTCAAAAAATCGTCTAAAAAGCCACTCTTTCTACGTATATGGACGATAATCACTCGTTGCCTTTTACCCGTTGGTCCTCGTAACCCTGTTGATCAACCGTCCACAAATGCTTGACGATAACTCGTTACAGTAGTATCTTGCCAGATCTTAGATACTGTGTGACTAGCATTTCTGGTACTCGTCCAATTCAATTTTTTCTACCACCATAAGATGCTTTTGTGGTGGTAATTATTTTTTTATATCCGTCGACACAGATACTCTCGTTCAAAATGAACACTGAGCGACAGCTTCCACTGTACGAAGTGTATTTTTTAAATTTTCATAAACTCTACTGGCAATATGCTTTTCTTCTAGCGACATAAACTTTCGCTTTCTTTGTACGTTACTTGGACCCGCTAGAGCATCCATGGCCTGCCCAGTTCCATTTCAGTTCCGCTATGCGTTCCACAGCATCAGCAATACTCGTCCTTCTTCGCAGATCTTCGTTTCTTATTCGGTCCGGCAACGTCACTCCCAGCATAGACCGTTCCATTCGTCTCTCTGCTACTCTCAATTTCGAAGCCGTAGTTTTCAGTTGAAAATTGTTATAGTATAGGAGTATAGGAAGAACCAACGGCGCGTAACGTCAGCTACGGTTCTTCCTAGTTGGCTTGTACTGTGAAGAGAAAGATATTTCTTTAATGCTGGATGTTATATGCCGGTCAAGATGTCTGCGTAAGAGTTCCGGATTTTGCCAGCTAAGATCGCCAGAAGATAGAATACAAATCCAGACAGAGGGATAGATCGTTTTAAAAGCGTGTGCTTACTTAATGTAATTTTTTTTTTTAATAAGTAAAGTAATTGTATAAGTTGCATTGTATTATTCTGTTTAAAAACGAGCTAAGTAAACTAATGCCTCTTAAAATTAAACATGTCTATTTTGCTTTTAGAGTAAGACTTCAATTAGAAAACTTTAACTTACTTAACCCTGAAAGAATTCGGACAATATTTACAAAAAATATTTAGTGCTAATGATGTATTGTTTTACAAAATGACTGGTTTTTGAACAGTATTTTTCTATTTATTGAGGAGTGAATAAGATATTTAGCACAGTAGTGGATAAGCGAAGTATATTTTGAATTTTTTGAGGACATGAGAATGGAATTTGAGATTAGATTAAATATAGAAAATAATTAAAAAAGTAAAGATCGCCAAATTAGTGAAGAGTCGCGAACTTTGTATGCCTTTTTTGAAATTCATCATTTTATAATCAGTCTTTCTTAGCTGATATGAACACACCTGTATCTTAAGGTGATTACAGTATTCTTTCAAGGTGTACAAAGATGTCTGTGATACAACTATTACGTTCAAATACATATGGAAAAAACGATACACCACTATTTTTATGATTCTTTGCTCACATCGAATGACAAACTATTAACAAAAGAATTAGTGGAAAGCCGCATACGTATTTGGCAATCTCCAATACATTAGACAGACACAGTTTGGTATTTTCTTCATAAAACGATTCACATAGCACAAGACAGAATCAAATGAAAAACAGAGACAAAGATAGAGATGGCTACATTTTATCTTTGCGGCTCTTCACGTTTTGGATATTAGTACTTATACTCAATTTTTGCCTATTAAAATACTTTTGACCCATTCTCTAAATGTCGTATTACCGCTTTTACAGCCAGATTACCCCGGTGTACCCCAGTCTTTAAATATCGACACTCTATAACGAAAACTGTTCGAATAATAACTAAGATATTTAAATTAAGATAATATACGTTGCATATATGAAAATACTTTCTTTTTGATAAAGGACGATTGAAAAATAGTACGAATTAAACCAAAAAATTGATTTGTGACCAAGAATTTAATAAGGGCATAGGAAAAGCTGGGCTTGATATTATTACGTTACTGTAGATAACGTAAAATCGATCGAATTTACAATATACATCACTTGAAATTTGCAATATTTTATGTAATACAGGGACCATAAATAATTATTTTAAAAATACAAAAGTACGCGATGACAAAAGATGATATCTTAAAATGGCAACATAAAAAGTAAAGAATCTCAAACAAAAAGCCAACTTATTTAAATAATAATTAATTTCATTTATAGCCAACAGGAAATCATCGTGATTCTTCGTAAGCGTTGAGTTGGCACTCCTCACATCCAAATGGGGGATAGTAGCTTACCGCACTTGATTATGAACTCTGTACATTTGCCATGGTTTGTGCGAACACTATTGAGACGTGTCCATGTTATTTGGATAATTCAAAACCAAGTGGGTTTTGTGTAAACTCTGGACAGAAGATACTTTCTGCGGCAATAGGAACATCGAACTTGTTTCGGGTAGTTATTTGGCCTCTACTAGGTGTGTATGTCTGGACTTTAATGTTTGGCGGTCAAAGGCAGTTAGGTCTGTATCCACCCGGAATTGGAGGTTGCAGGATATTGCTTAGAACAGGTAGCGGGATAAACCTAATGGTACTGGTGATAATTCACATGGTGTTGTTTAGTTGTACTTCAATGCTGATGGGAGTAGCATAGTCAGCTGCTCAAAAGACCAGACCAAGTACAGATATTCGTAGGGTCTCGACTGAAGATCTACAAGTAGTGTCACATAGCTTATGGAGAATATTGGTTCCGGAATGTTTTTTTAGATGTTCTTTGAATGTCAACGATCTATCTAATGTGATACCCAAATACTTCGGAAATATATTGTGGATAAGGCGTTGGTTTTCGATTGCCACATCGGATTCTTTTTTTGCCATATTGTTGTTCAAATGAAAACAACATGTGTCAGTTTTGTTTCTATTTGGTTGCAGTCTTCATTTTTGAAAGTATATTCCAAGGGTTTCGAGATCAGCTGTTAGGTTAGTTCGGTTTCTTTAAAGTATTAGTATTGAGTGGCTATTGCTCAATCATCTGCACTTCTTAAATTGCTTGCCGAGCATATCTTGAACAATTTACCCTTTTGCTTAGAGAACGTCGAATTCTTGCAAAACTATCAAAGTTATTTCTAGATTAGTTGTAAGTATATTGTATCCTTAGCCAGAGCTGTGCACGATTTTGTATCGCAACGGAATAAACAAATGCTTTCATGTATTGTCAAACACAATAATCGCAAGGATTCAAATCCGGCGATCTTACTGGTTAAACAACTGGACAAGCTTTTCCAATACAGTGGTCTTCGTAGTTATTATCAAGAAAGTCTCATACATTCCTGCTAAATTGGGCCGGACAGTCGTTATGTAGAATATACATTTTGCACGAATTGTAAGTAATTCCACAGGTCCACATTAAGAGCTGTCAATTCCACAGGCCCAAGTAGATTATCGTCAAATACTCCTATCCAAACGTTTCTGCTAAACCAATGCTGATGCTTAAATTCTTGAGCAACGTGGAGATCGTCACCAACGTACGAATAATAATGTGCATTATGTACATTAAAAATTCCATTTTTTGTGAATGTAGCTTCGTCGCAAAACAAAATGTATCTGAAAAAATCTTCATTTTGATTTTTCCGATTTTGTTACCATCTAGCAAATTGTTCACGAGCAGGATAATCTCTTTGTAGCAGTGCTTGTACCTTTACAAAATTAAAAGGATATAAATTTTCGATGTGTAACATATTTCCTACGGAAGATTTTGAAATTGTGAATACATGGCAGATAGTCTTCGAACGCTAATTTCTGGATTTTTCTGTTGTTTTCTACTAAAACAATACTCATACACAAAAAGGGAGACACCACAGAGATGAAAAATTATAGACCAATTTCACTTCTTTCACAACTTTACAAAACCTTTACAAAGATTATTACAAACAGGTTAATAATTAAATTTGACGGATATCAACCAGTAGAACAAGCCGGATTTAGAAAAGGGTACAGCATCTGTGACCATCTATATACTTTGAAAATCCTAATAACGAAGACTAACGAATACAATCTCCCATTATGTCTGGCTTTTATAGATTATGAAAAAGCTTTTGATAGTGTTACGATAATTATCCTGGCCTAAAATAACCGTAAATATTATGACTAATGTGTTCTGTTTTTAGATTTTTACGAGAGTATTCTATTAGCCGGCAGAAATTTACCTGAATGGACCTTCCAGAAACGGTCGAGCCGATGTAAAAAATACCCGTTTGCCTTACCGTTATAATTTCGCCGCAAATCGAGAAGGCTGTTCGATGATTCTAGCGTAAAGGCAATGGCATATATAAAGGACATTTGATTTGGAAGGAACAGTTAATAAAGAAGATTCGCGCTCGCGATATTTATGTTACGCTCGCCTAAATAAATTATGTGTATTATTTAGTGAGAAATAAACTTATATAAATTATCGTGCCTTTTAATAAATTAAAGTAGGAACAATATAATAAATTAGTAAAGACATTATAAATTAAAGACATAACAATTAATAAATTCACAACAAATGGTGTCAGAGTGAGATCGAACATAAATTAGACTTATAATAATAATACAAGTGTGATATAAAATAAATTGTGAAAATGGCTACGATTTATGAGCTGACAGTGACTAATTTAAGAAGACATCTTGAAGACAGAGAATTAGCTTCTACCGGAAAAAAGGCTGAGTTAGTCCAACGACTAAAGAACGCTTTGCTAGAAGAAGGACTAGATCCAGAGACTTATATATTTGAAGATGCTGTCCTCTCGTCGATTTCCAAAGTTTCCGGTGACATCGCATCATTAGAGAACAAAGTTTCCGGTGATATCGCATCATTAGAGAACAAAGTTTCTGGCGATATTTCGAAAGTTTCCGGCGACATCGCTTCTTTAGAAAGCAAAGTTTCTAACGAGATTTCTTCTCTGGAAAGCAAAGTTTCTGCTAACATCTCTAAAGTCACTTCTGAGATGTCTGCTCTTGACGATAGAGTGTCTTCGTTAAAAAACCAAGTTGCTGCCGATATGTTGGCCTTCGAAGAAAAGATATGGAAAGAGATGGAAAGGAAGATGGAGGAAACAGGGACAGCAGAGAGAGGAAACAATCCAATTAGAGTAGAGATAAAAGAAGACGAGACGAAATGTAAGTTGGAAACACGGCCGAAATTTGAAGGAAGTGGAAGTTCTGTGCATGTCAAAGTCCCAACTTTCGACGGAAAATCGTCATGGAACAACTACATGAAACAGTTCGAATCAGCTGCAAGAGCGAATGGATGGTCTGAAAAAGAAAAGGCTATAAACCTGACTATCGCTCTTCGAGGAGATGCCTTAGATGTGCTTCAGACCATAGCAGTAGAGGAGACCGATGATTTCGAACAACTGAAGAAGAGGTTAAATATGCGATATGGCCACGAACATTTGGAGCATGTATATCAGTCGCAGCTTAAAAATCGTAGACAGAAGAAAGATGAGGCTCTTCAAGAATATGAGGTAGATATTGCCAGATTAGTACGATATGCTTATCCAACAGCTCCCGAAGACATGATGGAAAAATTGGCCGTTCAAACGTTTATTGATGGTCTTCGTGATCATGAAATGCAGAGAACACTACGATTAGCTCGTCACAAGACGCTGGTTGATGTCTTATCCGCCGCCCTCGAATACGAGTCAGCTACGCAGGCCTCTGGCGGGTACAGTAAAGTTAGGACTGTAAAAGAGGAAGGAGATGAAGATAAACTTGACCAGCTCGTTAATATGATGAAAAGCATGACATATAAGAAAACGAAGACCATCAGATGCTGGAATTGTGGCGAAATAGGACACGTACGAAGCTCCTGTAAACACCCTAGGTACGACGCAAATCAAGAAACTCACCATCAGGAAAACTAGAACGGGTCAGCCTTAGGGGGGCAGCTTCGACCCAAAACTTTTCCAAAGACCCTCTCATACTAATAGCTTCTTTGAAATGTCGTGAAGATAGTGTATATGTAGATGGAGAAATAAATGGTAAAAGACATACGTTGTTGGTGGATACCGGAGCGACCAGAACCATTATACGTCCAACAGTTATAAACAGCCGTAAGAAACTGTTACCAACGAGGTTGCGACTTCGGACCGCTACAGGTGAAAATGCCAACATTCATGGAGAAATCCAGGTACAATTGGGAATTGGAGCAGAAAAGTTCGTCCATACTGTTATAGTTGCTGACATCGAAGAGGATGTTATATTAGGAATGGACGTAATGAATATGCATGGATTCCAATTGGATTTTAAGAATAAGGTAATCAAAGTTGGCAACGAGGAGGTATTTCTCCATCCACATAATGACAACACTGTGCAAGCAGCCATTACAGAAGATACAGTCGTGCCTGCGAGAAGCGAAACGATCATAGTAGCGCGGCTACAGGGAATTGTGGACGAAGGGAGACCTGTTATGATGGAGCCTTGGAACCACGACGATGAGGTTGGCCGTGGAATCATAATTGGAAAGGAATTGGTGACTTCGGCTAAAGAAATTCCTGTGAGACTTATCAATGTCAACGACTACCCAGTGACCATAAAGAAAGAGACAAAAGTAGGAACTTGTGTACCTGTGACATCCATAATCCGTCAGGCGACAACATCTGATAATTCCAACGACAAATTCGACCAAATGGTTGCAGTTGCAGGACAGTCTCTAAATCAGATGGAGAAAAGGAAATTAAGGGAATTTCTGCGGCAGTATCGTGATATTTTCGTACCGAAAGGAGGAAAGACGGGAAGAACTACCGTTGTTAAGCATAAAATTGATACTGGTAATGCTAAGCCAATTCGTCAAACAGCTCGACGATTACCACAGGCGAAGAGAGAGGAAGCTGAAACGATTGTTCAGGAAATGAAGAAAGACGGGGTGATAGAACCTTCTACGAGCCCATGGGTCTCTCCGGTGGTCCTGGTTAAGAAGAAAGACGGAACGACGAGGTTCTGTGTGGATTACCGTTTGCTGAACAACGTTACCAAGAAAGATAGTTATCCTCTGCCTCGGATCGATGACACATTGGACACATTGGCTGGAAGTAAATTGTTTTCTACTTTAGATTTGAAGTCTGGATACTGGCAGGTAGAAATGGACCCAGTCGATAAAGAAAAGACAGCCTTCACCACAGGATCTGGATTGTGGCAATTCAACGTTATGCCATTTGGACTTTGTAATGCTCCTGCGACATTTGAGAGGCTTATGGAAAATGTGTTGAGAGGGTTATCTTGGAAAACATGCCTGGTTTATTTAGATGACATAATCGTCTTGGGGGAGACATTCGAAGATCATTTGAGGAATTTAGAAAACGTTTTTAATCGACTTAAAGCTGCCCAATTGATGCTAAACCCCAAGAAGTGCCAGCTATTTCAAGGTAAAGTCAATTATCTGGGTCATATAGTCAGTAAAGAAGGAGTGGCCGTGGATAAGGGAAAAATCGATTCCATTAAGGAATGGCCAAAACCAACTGACAAACATCAAGTGAGAAGTTTTCTTGGACTATGTACTTACTACCGGAGGTTTATTAAGAAGTTTGCAGATATCGCTAAGCCATTAACGCGACTTACAGAGGAAGCAAGAGAATACCGCTGGGATACAGACTGCCAAAATGCCTTTGAGACCTTAAAAAAACATCTAATAACAGCACCAATTTTAGGGTATCCACTGCCAGAAGGAGAGTTCATCTTAGATACGGATGCAAGTAATGTGGGAATTGGAGGAGTGCTGTCTCAGATTCAAGGAGGACAGGAACGAGTCCTCGGATATTTTAGTAAAGTTCTTTCAAAACCTGAGCGGAATTATTGCGTCACGAGAAGAGAACTTCTAGCAGTAGTTAAATCAGTAGAGCACTTCTATCAATACCTCTATGGCAGAAAGTTTCTAATCCGAACCGACCATGCCGCCCTTAAGTGGTTGATGCAGTTTAAGAATCCAGAGGGTCAGATAGCCAGGTGGATCGAACGACTCCAAGAATACGATTTTAAGATTGAGCACCGGGCCGGAGTTAGCCACAGAAACGCTGATTCTCTTTCCAGAAGGCCATGCCCAGCAGAGTGTTCCCACTGCAACAAAACGGAATCCAAGGAAGCAGCAGTGCTAAGAACGACGATTGTCAACGACGACTGGACGCCTACTAAGATAAGGGCAGAACAAGAGAGAGATCCAGTTATACTGAAAATCCGAAAATGGAAAGAGGAAAACCGTCGACCACTTTGGCAGGAAATATCAAACCTATGCTCAGTAGTTAAGACGTATTGGGCCCAGTGGGACTCATTTATCATCGAAGATGGCTTGCTCAAACGAGTCCTGGAAAATGATGACGGTTCAGAGAAAAGAAGACAGTTGGTGATCCCAAAGAGCAGAATAGCCGAAGTACTTCGTCAGTTACACGACAGTCCATCGGGAGGGCATTTTGGTGTAAGGAAAACCCTTCAGCGAATTCGAGAACGGTTTTATTGGATGAACAGTTCCGACGACGTAAAAGACTGGTGTAAGAAATGTACTATTTGTGCTACGAGTAACGGGCCTCACCGGAAAAGGAGAGCTCCTATGAGACAATATAATGTTGGAAGCCCGTTTGAAAGAATAGCTTTGGACATTGCAGGGCCATTTCCAGAAACTGAAAATGGGGGCAAGTACATGTTGGTAGTAATGGATTACTTCACTAAGTGGGTCGAGATTTACGCACTTCCAGACCAGAAGGCCGCCACCGTTGCAGATAAGTTGATCCAAGAATATATCAGCCGATTTGGAGTGCCTTTGGAGATCCATAGTGACCAAGGCAGGAACTTTGAAAGTGATCTATTCCAAGGAATATGTGATAGACTAGGCATGAAGAAAACAAGAACTACCGCGTATCATCCGCAATCGGATGGTATGGTAGAACGAATGAATAGGACAGTTGGCAAGTATTTGACAAAGATGGTGTCCGATCATCAGCGAGACTGGGACCAATACCTTCCGTTCTTCACAATGGCCTACAGATCTGCTGTTAACGAATCAACGGGCCAGACACCAGCCAGAGTCCTATTCGGACGCGAAATGCGACTACCTTGTGATCTAGAATTTGGGTGTCGACCTGGAGAAGATGTAGCAGGTGAAGATTATGTGATCGAATTACGAAGAAGAATGGACGATGTACATGAGTTGGTCCGTTCCCACCTTCAGATCGCTAGCGACCGAATGAAGAAACGGTACGATACACAAGCCGAAAAGGGTTGCTTTAAGAAGAACGACAAAGTATGGCTGTATAATCCCAAGAAGCGAAAAGGTTGTTCTCCCAAATTGCAGCAGTTTTGGGAAGGTCCATACCTCATCATGGAGAAGATCAACGATGTCATCTACCGAATAAGCAAGATTCCGAGGGGAAAGCCGATGATAGTACACCATAACCGGCTGGCGTCTTTCGAAGGTGACCACGACGTAGATGAAGAAGTGGAAGTAAACCAAGTCCAAGACGTGTCTGACCTCACGTTTGAGGAATTCATGGGTGCCTATGGAGGTACCGGTAAAGCAAGACATGGTGTTACCACTGAAGAAAAGCAAGATCTACTCGCGCTCCCCGATGACTACTCGCTGGCCCTTACCATCCCGGCCAGTATCAAAGACGCACCAGGGTTGGCATCCGTCTTTCGAAGGAAGTTTGGTCGAGTTGCAGAACTTCAATGCCAGGTGCCAGCTCCCGGTAAAACCTTGAAACTCCAAGATGCATCACGTTACCTTTTCTACCTGGTAACAAAAGACACTGCAAGTGACCAACCTACCTACCGAGATGTGTGGGAAGCCTTACTTCAATTGAGAGAGCACGTACTAGAGTCCGACGTGCAAAAGTTAGCCATGCCAAAGTTGGAGTGCCGCCAATTAGATTGGAGGGTTATCCGAAATATGGTGGAGGAGATCTTTAAAGACACCGAAGTCCAGGTGTTAGTCTGTTGCAATCCGCATAGTTACTGGTGCGGAGAGAAAACCGTCCCTTGTCATTTTTATACAACTGGAAGTTGTAAAAGAGGGTCCAGTTGCCGATACCAGCATACAGTTCCGGTTTCAGT
The DNA here is from genome assembly GCF_040954645.1 of Diabrotica undecimpunctata. Taxonomy (NCBI): domain Eukaryota; kingdom Metazoa; phylum Arthropoda; class Insecta; order Coleoptera; family Chrysomelidae; genus Diabrotica; species Diabrotica undecimpunctata. The sequence continues at coordinate 19,519,861 of NC_092812.1, forward strand.
CCCGACAAGGTTCCAGGAGGAACCATCTTTTAAGAGGGGGGCAATGTTACGATAATTATCCTGGCCTAAAATAACCGTAAATATTATGACTAATGTGTTCTGTTTTTAGATTTTTACGAGAGTATTCTATTAGCCGGCAGAAATTTACCTGAATGGACCTTCCAGAAACGGTCGAGCCGATGTAAAAAATACCCGTTTGCCTTACCGTTATAATTTCGCCGCAAATCGAGAAGGCTGTTCGATGATTCTAGCGTAAAGGCAATGGCATATATAAAGGACATTTGATTTGGAAGGAACAGTTAATAAAGAAGATTCGCGCTCGCGATATTTATGTTACGCTCGCCTAAATAAATTATGTGTATTATTTAGTGAGAAATAAACTTATATAAATTATCGTGCCTTTTAATAAATTAAAGTAGGAACAATATAATAAATTAGTAAAGACATTATAAATTAAAGACATAACAATTAATAAATTCACAACAATAGCATAGAACTGTGGCCAATAGAAGAAGCATTAGTCAACAACCGTATCGACTCCAGGTACAGAATATTAATACATAACATTTACGAACAACCTGAAATAATAGTGACGTGTGGTAATGGATAATAAGACCAGTAAAAATCAACCGAGGCGTAAGACAAGGAGACACAATATCTCCAAAATTATTTACAGCTGCCCTAGAAGATATCTAAGTCAATAGACTGGGAAAATAAGGGAATCTGTATTAACAGAAGATACTTGAACCATCTTAGATACGCAGATGATGTAGTACTAATAGCCGACACGTGTAATGCACTGAATACGATGATTGAGGAGCTACACACAAAATTCCTAAAAAAGGACTGAAAATGAATTTTAGCAAAACTAAACTAATGTCAAACAAAGATAACAAACCTATGATAAACATCCAAGGGACAGAGATAGAATAGAGGAATATACATATCTGGGTCAAAATGTCAAACAAATGTAAGCAAAGAAAATCAGACTACCGAAATAAGCAGACGTGTAAAAATGGGATGGGCAGCATTCGGAAGACTCTCATACGTACTTAAAAATAAAAATATACCTCAACGACTGCGAATCAAAGTATTTAATTCCTGTATCCTACCTGTACTTACATATGGAGCTCAAACCTGGACATTCACTAAAATAAACATGGAGAAGATCAGAAAAACTCAGAGAGCTATGGAACGACAGATGCTGGGTATCTCACTCAAAGACCGTAAACCCAATGAAGACATTCGTAATAGAACAAAAGTAAAATATGCTGTCGAATAGGCAGCTAAACTTAAATGGAAATGGGCTGGACATAAGCAACGTCTTAAGGATGGCCGATGGAATAAAGAAATCGGGAATTGGCGGCCATATGAAGCCAAAAGACCACGAGGAAGACCGCAAATGCGTTGGAGCGACGATATTAAAAGAACTGCAGGACCAATGTGGAAACGTCTTACAAATAACAGAGATGAATGGAGAGAATTAGGAGAGGCCTATATTCGGCAATCCGAATAGAGAGAAGAGCTTAAAAAAATCAACAAAGAACTGTACATCCCTTAGGAAGCATTTTCGGACTAGGTGAATTGGATTAAATTGTCTTAAAATTATATAAGGAATCTCTAGTCTTCGTTTGTCAGTAGAGTTTCTGGACACCCTGTATTGCGGTACCCTTGTTTTGGAAGAAGGGTCCACGCTTGTCGACTAGATATTTTGAAGTCGCAACGATTCGACAAATGGTTCATTATCAATTTCTTGATATTCTTTTTTAAGGAACTTCTGATAAAGATGTTCGCTATCATCATTCCATCCGAGGATATATTATTTTCGATATTCCTGGTTATATGCTTCTTGGTTATGCTGCGCATACAGCGTGTTAACAGCGCTGACAAACCTTACATAGTGTGCTTTAGGAGTGATACAACATAGGCATTTTTCTTTTGTAAATGCTGCACGGTTGCATGTATATCGTGGTGCTGATTAAAACAAAAGTTTGAAAGAACATTTTTGTTTCCAAGCAGTCAACCTGAAAGAGTCCCGCACTTTAGCATCAGATATGAGCTATAACTTATGCTCATCCATCTACTCAACCAGTTTAAGTGCGTTATTATTGTTTGTTTTATATTACCATTGAGTGTAATGGGAATTAAAGTCACCAAAATAAACGCCTGGGTGTAGGGTAGGGTTCGATAACGTTAGTAGCCAAGTGGTTTATAAGTAATACTTCGCGTATTTTATCAATGTCGCAATGTGTATTTTATCCAGAGTTGAAGAGGAGCACAAGTGTGCATTCTCTATACATGTTGCTATCCTATATGCATGGTGGCATGTTGCGCCTAGTACGTCGTATCCCTCTATTTTGCCTCTATGGTACAACTGATCTTCGTTTTCATGATGGGTTTTCTGTATGGCTACTACGTCAATTTCATACTTTGGTATTTTTTCATAATGTAGTAGTTTTTGTAGTAATTAACATATATAAGGGAAAAAAAGTTTGGTAAAGAGCCTTTGGTTTGTCTATGCATTGTGCTTGGGGTGTGTAGGTTGCCAGGATATCGCAATGGTTATCTGATATGATACTTCATTTAGCGTTCCCCAAGGTAAACCACGATGAGCCGAACTAAATCGTTAAAATTACGGATTTTGATACAGGGAACAAATTAAGCTTTTATAACACTACTTTGTTTTCAAACACGCTACTGCGGATATTCAGTGTGGAACAGTTAGATTACAAATACAGAATACTTTGATCCTTTGTTAAAGAAAATTGTATATATGTAACGCATATAAATAAGTAACAGGACTATTTACTCTTAGTTGATGATCGAACAGAACCTCTATATTATCTAAAATATTCCAATAGGTGTTATTTATGATATTAGAATGTTTAAATATTACCAATTGGAAATATCTCAATGTTGTGATATATTTACTCAAACATTTAATTTTTTATTGTTTTTATCTTTTTATATACATATAAATTCATATTTAATGTTTATTTCAATATCTCTTTTGAGATTAGCTGATGTGATTTTTAATATTATATCTACATATGTATATTATACAGGGTGTCCATTTAATAAGATACTTTAATACTAGGTATACTATAAAATGTAACAACGTAGTCATGTACCTTCGTATTATATAAATTAATTGAAAATAATCCAGTACTATCAATATTTTCGCATATCTTAATATCGCTCTTCTCTAACTACCTATCCCTATTCTCCTTTCTCTAGCTTTCCCTTCTTATCTATATTTTGTTGATTTTCATGACGTACCATTTGCTTCCCAATGACCTTTTCAGCTTTAGAGTATAAGAAATCTTTACACGTTTTCAATTGTATTTTTTATTCTTAGTAAGATAATTATTACACTATAACGAATAATATTGATTTTTATAAAGCTTACTCAAAAATAATATATTTGTAAGAATTCTTAGTTTTAAATCTATTCTTTCTATGATTGATTATTTTACAAATTGTTATTATATAATTTACTGAAAGTTTCTACCATCGGCTTACTGTAAGAGGACACCCTGTATAAATTAATTGTTAAATCCAAAAATCCAGTATCCTCATATTGAAACATTAATAATGAAATGATATTCAAATTACAAGTACCTATGTACACATGTAATCATCACAGTAATAAACGACATACATAAAAACTATTGTTTTATTTCATCGATCCTAAAAAACGTAGTTTTAATAAATTCTAGTGCTTTGTGAGATGGAAAGTGTATGATATAGTTTAGGTTGGCAGCACTAGCAGTGAAGGCAGGTATGTCGATCAGTCAGTCAACGGGTTGACTAGGTTATAAAAAGTTAAACGTTGCCACGAGCACAAATAAAATATAAAACGTATGTGTGTGTCTTTATGTACATGTTCACAGTAAACATAATAATACATGGTGTCAGGTCTATTTATTTTTATTTATCGTATGGTATACAATCAAAACACAACGTACACACAACCAAACTTATATGGAATCACCCAGTATTTCTTACTAATAATAAGAAATGTATGACAACTTTTTTGCAGATAATAGATAAAGGTTTTTGTTGGAAATACGATTCATAATTGATAAAATTTGATCAAGTACACATTGAAAAATTTTATTATTTTTGTCAAGTTGTAAAACCGAGACGTCAGAGTAAAGTTAAGTTTGTGTTCAAAAAAGGTAATATGCCCTACGTAGGTTTGTCAGATGTTCAGAGGGGAAGAATTGTTGCTCTTGTTGAGCAGGGAATGTCACAAAGGCAAATTTCAGCTACCCTACACGTCTCGCAGAGCGTTGTTTCAAAAACATATGCAAGATTTTTAGAATTGGGTATACTCAAGAACAGGCCTAGACAAAGTCGTAGAGTAACTAGTGATCGACAACACCGGTTTTTAGGTCAAATAGCTAGAAGAAATCCAACCTCTTCTCATCCGGAGCTCCAAAGGCAACTTTTGCAGACTACAGGTATTGACATTTCAGTTGAAACAGTACGAAAGAGACTTCCACAAGGAAACTAAGTTCCTGTAGTTGGCTGTATACCATATAATAAAAAATTTTCCAATAAAATCCTTTATACAAAGGTATATAAAAAACCCCGTCGGGCTATGTTAAAAAGACAAAACGTTTTCGGAATAAGTATTCCATCATCAGTGTCAATATATTACATGAATGTAGCCACTAAATATGAGGGTAAAAACCCTTTAAAAATTAATATGTGAAGTTTAGTTTACATTATGTCGTGTTTACAAATAGGATGGTAAAGTTACCGTTGGATTGGTAACATGGCGACATATGACTCTACATTAAGTTGCAAGTCCTGCTCTGACTTTATTAAAGCAACTGATTGAAAAAAAAAAATTTTCAATCAGTTGTTTTAATAAAGTCCTCGTAGACATACCGTCTCAGGACTTGCAACTTAATATAGAGTCGCCTGAGACGGTATGTCTACGAGGACTTTATTAAAACAACTGATTGAAAAAATTTTTTTTTCAATCAGTTGCTTTAATAAAGTCAGAGCAGGACTTGCAACTTAATGTAGAGTCATATGTCGCCATGTTACCAATCCAACGGTAACTTTACCATCCTATTTGTAAACACGACATAATGTAAACTAAACTTCACATATTAATTTTTAAAGGGTTTTTACCCTCATATTTAGTGGCTACATTCATGTAATATATTGACACTGATGATGGAATACTTATTCCGAAAACGTTTTGTCTTTTTAACATAGCCCGACGGGGTTTTTTATATACCTTTTTATAAAGGATTTTATTGGAAAATTTAGAAAGAGACTTCGTTCCCAAAATTTATTTAGCAGGAGGCAGTTGAGGGTTCCAGAGTTATCCAGACAGAACAGAATTGATCGGCTGAATTGGTGTCTGGAACACTAGAACTGGACAAATAAAGATCGGCAAAATGTCCTTTTTTCAGATGAAACCAGAATTGGCCTGAGATCAGATGACCGTCGAATTCGGGTTTTAAGAGGTCGAGGCAGACAAGCTAGACAAATATAAAGGAGGAACTGTAATGTTTTAGGGAGGTATTATGATGGGAGAAAAAACACCTTTGCGTCCCTTACGGCAAAGTTTAACGGGTCGCCGGTATGTCGATTTGGTACTAGAACCCATAGTTAGGCTGTGGCGAGGTGCAGTGGAAAATATTTTCATCACTGTTCTGAGCTGGCCTGCCTGCTCACCTAATATTAATACCATTTAGCATGTGTGGAACCTCATTAAAAGAAGGATTAGAGCTCGACGGGATAATCCAGGTAATGCGGATCAGCTCATTCAAGCCGATCTAGAAGAATGGGCAAACTTACCTCAAGAACAAGTTGACGATTTGATTAGAAGCATTCCCCGTCGGATTGAAGCTTGTATTAGAGCTAGAGGTGGCAACACTGACTATTAAAATGAACAACAAGACTGTATCTTTCTTTAGTCAACCATTGCAATATTTTCATTTGTTCGTGTTTTTTTGCGTTTTTGTTAATTTCAAGCATTTGTAACATTTTTTTGATTGTTTTTTTTATAGTAATTAAACTGGTTTAGTAGTTCATTTTCCATTAAACAAATTTAGTAATACTTTACAAAATCGGAAATACTGCGTGATTCCATATAAGTTTGGTTGTGTGTAATTAAAATTCAATATCAATATAAAACGTTACATGGAATATTACAAACGAACATCTAATGTATTATTAATATAATGTAAAACATTTTCGGTCGCATTCAGGAACTCATAGAAAACTCCAGGGATCGCCTTCGGGGTCATTCTTCGATAATGTGACGGACAGTCTGTCGTTGCGCACCACAGTCACACTCCGGAGTAAGGGCTTTTTCCCATCTATATAAGCTGTCAGCACATCTACCGCTGCTTGTTCTTATTCTATTTAGCGTTTCTGATCGATACAGGCCATTTGGTGTGCTTCCCGGGGTGAGTCGCTCTCCCATTGTCTTCTCCAAGCGTTAGTGAGGTTGAAGTGTTTCTAATGTAAGGACTTGGCTCTTAGCAATGGAGGATATCTGGAGCGCCGTCTGTTTATTTCGATGGTGGATGGATAGTTGACGGTTAGCCTCGATTTTTCGATATTCTCTGAGAAAAGAATGACTTCTTCGCAGTTTCGACGGTGAAATGTGACTCAGAATGGGAAGCCAATAGTTCGGTGTGGATCTAATTGTACCTAAGATTATTCGCATTGTCTGGTTTAATTGGGTGTCAATAATCTTCGTGTGTTTGCTATTGAACCATACCGAGGAAGCATATTCAGCCGCCGAGTATACAAGTCCGAGAGCGGATCATCCGAGTACGGAGGCTGAGGACCCCCATGTGGTACCACATAGCTTTTGGAGTGTATTATTTCGCGTTTTCAGTTTTGCTGCCATTCTTTGTAGGTGTTCTTTAAAACTTGATGTTCTGAGGAGTTATGAGGAAGCTATTTTCAAAGTGAACGGAGAGTTTTTTGTTAGCTTGGGCATTATTCAGATGGAAACAGCACACTTCGGATTTCGTTGCATTGGGCCGTAGTAGTAGTTGTGATAGTATTCTCCCATAACGGCAAGGTCATCCGTTAGTATTGTTTCTGTAATATCCATGTTATTATGTCTTGCTGCAATAGCCCATTCATCAGCGTAGCCAAATTTCTGCGAAGTTGTCTCAGGTATGTCTGCGATGTATAAATTAAACAGTAAGGGTGCCAAAACAGATCCCTGTGGCCGTCTATTGCTGAGCTTCATTTGGACACTTTTAAAGTTGTCCATTGTAACTTAAAAAGGTGAGCATGCTATCAATGAGTTTAGTTACTTTTTGACACGGGATGGCACGGATTAGTTTGCAGCTGATAGGTCAATGAAAGCAAAGGACGTGTTTTGTTTTCTTTGAAAACCTGCTTCAGTATGTGTTGTTAGGGATAGGATCTGATCTGTGCAGCTGCGGTTAGGTCTAAACCCTGCTTGCTCAATAGGTATCAATTCAAATATGTTTCTACTAATTCTGTTGTAGATTAAGCGTTCCAACAATTTATAGACATAGCTCAGCAGTGCAATTGGTCGGTAGTTTTGGGGCTGATCATTTACCTTTCCTGGTTTTAATATGGCTATAATGGAGACCTTTTTTAGTGAATGGGGGATTTCTCCTTATTTTAACATCTATTATCTGAATAAAAATTAGCCATTTTATCGGAGCCGGGTGCTTTTCCAGACTTAATTTCTGATATTGCTGAAATATTTCTTCTGGAGTAAACTGGTCAGAGTATTCAGATGTAGGCGGGCATGCAGACTTTAGTATTTTTAGTTCTTGTTTTACTTTGGTGGTGTGGTCACGATCTCTAGGTGCCCTTTAGGTTGCTACAATGTGGGAGACCGCTCTGTTGAGAGCTATTGGTACTTTGTCTCTAGTTGGGAGTCTGCTACTACCAAGTTTTCTAATTAAAGACCATGATTTTCTGCTTGATTTACTAAAGTCTAATTTTTCCACAGTTTCCATCCATTTTTGTTGTCTGGCTGCATCCAAACTGTGCAGTAGATCGTCCGCAATTTCTCGGTCTTGGCTTTCGTTGTATTCTTGATACAATTTCTCACATTTTTCATCCCATCCTGGGACATACTCTTTACGATATCCTCTGAGTAACCGCTCCTACAAATCTCATGTAGTGTACACGTGTTGGGGTTATCCATCCCAAACATTTCTCCAATCTTTCAGTAAAAGTCGCCCAGTCTGCTTTTTGAAAGTTCCACCTAGCCCGAGGAAAAGATGATATTGGTATTTTGATGTCAACTTCTATTGCAACTGGTCTATGTTGGCTATGTGGAAAATCTGGGAGTACTGTACGTGAAGCTGCCAGCGGTTGATTGTTTTAATTGTCAGGTCTATGTTAGAATATCCAACATAAAAAGTGGATGTTGTTCTATATGAAGTGACATTGTTGACAGTGCAATGAGTAATGTCATAAATAGGTAATAAACTACTGTCAGTCAAGTTTTGTATTGTTCTGTATGTAAGAAGGAATAAAGTATAATTGTTGATGGCCAGACGTTTATTAGTGCATATTTCCTAAAGTATATATTTCCTTGTCTCTTGATGTCTTCAAACTAGAAGGAGGACTTCACCTAACTTAAATTATAACAGTCTATAATAACCTTAAATAAGAATCCAGCTGTTTTCAGAACGTTAAAGTTTGTTGGTGACGAGGGGAAAAAGTATGATAAAGTAATACAGGTATTTGAGGAGTATTGCAAGCCACTTCGTAATGAAACATATGATAGATATCAGTTCTTTAACAGAAGTCGAGGTGAAGATGAAGAATTTGACAGGTTCCTGACAGACATTAAAATGTTAGCAAAGCTATATAATTTTGGAATACTAGAAGATTCACTTGTCTGTGATGAAATATTGATGGCATTAGATACCAAACAATGCAAGAGATATTATTAAGAGTTCCAAATTTGACATTGAGTCAAGCCGGTGTCGCAGGTCCAGACAGAATTACAACTAATAAATTTATCAACATTATTACCCCCGTAACAAGAGTAAGATTGTATGAGAGATAGACAAACCCCAGCAACTTGTGCACTATGTAAAGGAAGCCCTAAGAGAAAAACAACCAATTGTCAATAGTCAACACCAACTACGACAACCAAATGTAACATACACACAGGTAACTCAGAGAATACCAGCAACTAAACAACCCACAACATAAAATATGCAGATTCAGCCAAATAATCAGACTGATGTATACACAATTATAAATAAATTAGAAAACATTATTACTAGATTAGCAGATAGATTAGACGATTTATCAAGCCGCCTGACGGCACTCGAATCCAGAATCATTTAAATAGCTATGAAACTAGCAATATGGAATGCTAACGGTATGGCTCAACACATTTAAGAGTTAAAAACATTTTTAATTGCAAATAAAATTGATATAATGCTTATTTCCGAAACGAACTGTACAGGTAAAAGTTACTGGAAAATGTCAAACTATAAATTACGCAACAAAAATCATTCTGATGATAGTACACATAGTGGAGATTCCGCCATAATTATTAAAAGCAATTACGAACTACAGGCAACTAAAATACCGCACCTGCAGGCGACAAACCTAGTAATTTAAGACTGTAGTGGGCCAATAACTATATCATCATTATACTGCTCTCCCAAGCACACAAAAAAACAAATCATTTTTTTGAATTTTTTAAATCACTTGGATCAAGGTTCCTAGCCGGTGGTGATTACAATGCGAAACATCCTTTTTGGGGCTCTAGATTGATGAACCCACTACTTCAGGCAATTAATATTAATAACCTCAAAAGTTATTCTACAGTTGAACCTACATGTTGGCCAGCAGACTGAAGAAAACTTCCAGATCTAGTTTTCTGTATAACTAAAGATATAGCAGATAATCACCTAACAACTAAATCATGCTTCGTCTTAACATCCGATCACTCGCCAGTATTTCTTACCTTGTCTTCTGAAATAATTGATTTATCTAGACTTCTTACGTTTTATTCATCAAAAACCAATTGGACTTAATAAACCTAACAAGGAGTTGTATCCCGAGGCCGTTACACAAAAAATTGGAGAAAAGAGAAAACTTATAGAGATATGGCAAAAAGACCTGAAAAAAATGCGAAGTGATCTAAAAAATACATCAACTGTAAAATACCTGAACGAGTTATCGCCATTAGAAGCCACAGATTATACCGTTTTAAAGGCTATCAGAAAATTGTTACGACCACAACAACATATACCACCTATTAAAACGAGTCACGGACATTGGGCAAATGATTTGGAGGAAAAGCGCGACTACAGTCTTATTGGATTTAACACAAGCTTTTGATAAAGTGTGGCATATAGGCTTGCTGTAGGTACAAAATTAAACAACAACTACCATCTGAATACTATAGGCTATTCAAATCCTACATAAAAGACAGATATTTCCAGATAAAATACGATACAGTAGTAACAGCACCGAGACCTATAAACTTCGGCGTACCTCAAGGTAGTGTTCTTGGCCCACTCTTATATCTATTATACACGGTCGACCTACCGACTTCTGATCAGTGTTCCTTGGAAACATTGGCTGATCACACTGTCATTCTCTCGTCGCACACAAATTCGATCGAAGCATGTAGAAGGTTATAAGTCCACTTAAACACATTTAGTTTAGTTTAACAGTTTAACATGTCACAATCTTTGTTTCTTCTATCCGTTCTTTCTCCATTCATTTGATGTGTCGTACGCTTTCTTTGATTATTATTAGCGAAGAACTTTCCTAACGCCTTTTCACATAAAGCAATTTTTGTTTTTTCTACGATTAAGAAACTTCGCACGGAAAATACTTACGCTTTAAATTCATATTTAAATTAAATTTTTATCGCACTCTTACAGAACTTTTTGTACATTTTGTATTAGTAATATTTAATATTAAAGATCTGAAAAACCGTGCCGTTTCATTTTTTTACTTAGATCCCGAATTCACGCAGAATTTTCGTTACGCAGCTTTGCTTCAATAAATACAAGGATTAAATTTTAAGTTGTATAAAATTATAGTGAGAACTATAAATACAATACAAATAATAAAACAAAGTACATAATACTAAAGTACATTATAACAAACAATTGTTAAGTTTCATTTGAGATGACAATTCTGCATATAAATTAAATTTTAAACACAAAATTGTTATGTATGCTGATAGGCAACCACCATTACCTAAATAGGTAAAAGTTGTTGCCAAGGCGAGGAACAAGGAGATTAGCAAGATAGAGAAACAGGTTTATCTCATTTTTATTAAAGGTTAATTACCTTTGCATTTGAATCTATTGAACTTTTGTTTATGCTCGCGATTTTAATATATCATTAAATTATTTTGGACGCCAAAACAAAAATAGATTGTTTCTATGACTAATAATACATATTGTTCTATTTTTATTTTTTATTTATACACTCACTTGGTGTGCCACTTTAAAGTAAAAAAATATTTTTAACGCAAATTGAATAATTTCTAATACCGGGTACCGAAATTTACTGAATAAATTCTTCATTTCAGAAATTAAGACATAAAAAATCAGTTTCGTAGCTAGTTTATCCAATTTGTTTCATACAATTAATAAGAGCACTAATTACTAGAATTTAAAATGAGATCATTTATTTATTAAGCGTTGGCTCATTGAATTAACACGAATTTGTATTGTAGCGCGAATAGATACGTCATTTTGTTTATGTTTTTTGGGGAAAAATAGAAACTAGGTTGTACGGTTGGCACTGTTGGCAGTAAAATAAACAATGGCGCTTACAGTATACTAGGGTTCTGAGAATAACTTTTGTTTTTATTATGGTTTACTCGACTTCCTCACTCGATCAAATTATGATGGAGGACAATGCAGACAATAATAAAGTATCAAAATGATTCTCTTAACATATCAATGTAGTGGTGTATATACGACCTATTAAGGATGATATAGAATGGCTTCGAATTCATACAACAGGTATTCAATCAATATTTAATAGACACACCCCATATTAAATGAATATTACTTTTTTTAGGGTGGAATGGGTGGAAATAATCGAGCCCAAGACACAAGAACATATGTATGCCAATTTGGCTACAGGAGAATGTGTATGGGATCCTCCAGAAGGTGTACCTGTCAAAAGAACAGATTCCAACCAATGGTGGGAACTTTTCGATCAAAATACAGCTAGATTTTACTATTACAATGCTACATCACAGAGGACAGTTTGGCATAAACCTACCAATTGTGATATCATACCTTTAGCTAAGTTACAAACTCTCAAACATAATACAGATTGTACTCCAGCAGCGACTAGCCACCAGTCTACTCAAACAGGACATCTTACAGAAAGAGGGCAAGTACTCACTTTATCAGCAAGTACCCCACAGTTAAGACGTAAACCCAGTGATTTATGTAGAAGCAGTAGTTTCAGTCAAAGGGGAGCTGAGGCTCCTTTATATTCAAATTGGCATGATTCCCAACTGCTTCCTTTGGAGCATTTTTTACTCAACAACAGTCGTGATTCTGATAGTGATCATTCAGATAGTGGTAGTGAATCCTTAACAGGGCATGAACCTGACAATGAAGATTCTGATCAATCGGAAGGCAGTTACTTACCTCATCGTTTATCACATAGACCTGTAGAATATTTAAACCTTCCAACAGCAGCTACCACAGAACCAAGAGATAGGGATGTCAAAGAGAGACCTACAGTACCCTTATTAAAACCATTAGCTGAACCACCTTTGCAGCCTGAAAGAGAAGCTGATATGGAAAAATTTGCTGTCGACAATCTCAATTTAGGTGGTAGAGGCTTATTTAGGAGAAAGGCTAGTGTTAGAGATCTACTCAGTTGGTCAGCAAGAAGTCTTCAGAGGCCTTTACTAGCATCTAGTAAACCTGTTGCAAGGCAAGCTTTAGATATGTTCCGTCAAGTACAAATATATATGGGTGATAGAAAAGCAAGACCAGGAGTTTCTTTAAATTCCCTTCTTATGGATATATTAGGATCTGCACATATGCAAGCTTTACTTAGGGATGAACTTTTTGTACAGTTATGCCGCCAAACTACTGAAAACCCAAGAAAAGAATCTCTAGTGCGGGGTTGGGAACTGCTAACCATAGCTCTTGCCTTTGTTCCTCCTAGTCCAGTTTTCCAACCAGCTCTTTTGGGATACCTGAATAGACATAGAGATCCTACTTTCTCTAGAGTTTTCCCTGATGTAAATAGATGGCCCATTCATGTTCAAGTAAGTGTTTTCATTATTATTTATTTTCTATCAGAATTATTTAGTAAATAGGTAACTGATCTAATGTATTAAAAAATATTAGAAAAGAAGCTTTTTAGCTTATAGTGGTCTTGTTTTCATGCTCAATTAAGTACTTCCTTGTTCAATGCAGTCTGAAAATATTCAGTATAAATGTTAAAACTAGTTATTTTAACACCCGTTTAACTGGACATTTACACAAATAAAAAAATAATGAAATTTATCCTAACCCTTAACTGTAGACCTGCCGTTTGACAGAATGTAGCATAAACATATTCTAAGAATTATTGCAAACGACTCTATCCACTGGCATCATGTTTCATCTATTCCTAATACTATTCAAGGAATATGCATTCCTTGAAAACTTATCACAAAAATTCACTTTTTACCAGACTGTCAAGTGACACATCTCTGTTTTTGTGTGTGTCTCTCTGTGACACATCTCTATTTTTTATAATATCAGTTTAATTTGTTAAAAGTTGTTCTAGCGTTGTTGTCTAAAAAGTACATACTTGAAGTATTTCCTTTTTTTCTGTAACGAGAAATGAAAAACTAGACATTTTAAGCACTTATATGAGTTACTGTCAATAATCTTTCCATTTTTAACTATATTTTAAATTTATTTACTATACCTTATGATGAACATATGTATATGGTCATGGGAACAAATGTATATATATATATATATATATATATATATATATATATATATATATATTAATGAATAAATTAAAAAAATTGGTTTATGTGATTATTATCTCCTTAAAGAAATAGTAGTCTATCAGATGGTATGTCTCGATTTGTGTGTTAAAATGAGGTCTCTCCAGTTTAGGGTTAAAAGCAGTTAGTACATTTGTATTTATTTATTTATTTAATACAGGGGATAACCCCATTAACAGTTTAAATTACAATATACAATATTACAGGTAGGATTCAAAACTTGAAATTACTTACAATATAAAATCAATATTAAAAAGTTTTAAAAAATGAGACTAAAAATCTTACATACTAAAAAAAAAAAACAAAGTATAACAAGAACAAAATTCAACAATCCCAATATACATATCACAAAGCAAAAGATCTTTTTAACTGAGTTAAAGTTATATTGAAAATATCATTTAATAGCCCCATGTATCTATCCAATGGGTTGTAAATACCATAGGTTGTTCTGTGGAAAGGAATATTGAAAACGTTGTGGTACTGTAGAGCTTGATGGGGAACATTAAAGTTGATCTGGCTTAACAGGTTTGGACAATCAATAAATCCATGTATGATCTTATATATAAATATAGCTCCTGACGTGTCACGACGGTTCTTGAGTGAGTGTAAAGATAATTGTTGTTCGATACAGAAATAATCATGATTTTCAATAGTAGTGTGGACGTGGTAAGCACAATATCTCAAAAATTTATGCTGGACTCTTTCTATGGTATCAATATTGTTCTGAAAATAGGGTGACCAGATAACTGAACAGTATTCCAAAATAGTTCTAACTAAGCAACAATTCACTAATCTTGTTGAATTAATGGAGAAATACTTGCAATTCCTAGTAACGAAACCAAGAAGTTTAGATGCCTTTATTGAAATAGAGTTTATGTGGTCACAGAAAGTAAGCTTCTCATCAAAAATGACACCCAAATCCCGAATAGAAGAAACATAATTCAGTGGCTGATTGTTAATAGTATAGCTTGTTCCAATTCTATTGACTTTACAAGAAAAACTTATAAAATAACATTTTTTTACATTTAAGTGGAGTTTGTTCTGATTGCACCAATTTTGTAGTCTGTCTAAGTCATCTTGTAGCAAGGCTTGATCTTTTAAACTGTCTATAACTTTCCAAAATTTCAAGTCATCTGCCAACATTAGACATTTTTGCTATTTAAGAAACAGGAAGTGATGTCATTAACGAAGATATTAAAAAAAAGTATAGAAGTGTGGCCTACTTGAGGAACTCCAGATGTTACTGTGATACTGTCAGACAGATGACAACCTATCTTGACTCTTTGGCTTCTCTCAGATGTAGAGTTTTTAATCCATTCAACAAACCTGACATGAAAGCCTACATTAATTAATTTGTGCAAAATTATTTGGTGATCTACACGATCAAATGCTTTGGAAAAATCTGTGTACATTGCATCTACCTGTTTACAGTCTTCCATATCAGATAATATATCAGATTGATAGCAAACCAAATTTGTTGCAGTGGATTTTATGCTATGAAAACCATGTTGTGATTGAGATATTAAGCCTTTACATAACCAAGAAAGTTGCTTTGCTATAGGACTGTCAAAGAGTTTAAGGATTGCAGATTGTATACAAATACTACAATAATTTTCAATATTGTCTTTCTGACCACTTTTAAATATAGGAACAACATAACCTTCTTTCGATGAAGAAGGAAACACAGAGGTTTCCAGAGATCTATTAAACAATATAACAAATGGTAGTACAAGGGTACAGACACACTTATTTAATAAAACAATTAGGCACACCATCTGGACCAGCAGTAAGCTTATTGGGTAGCTCATTTATGCAATTAAAAATATCAGTCATGGTAATGTTAGAAGGATATGTAAAGGTTGTTGTTATTAAATAACAACAATAACAAATTTTGGTGAATACACAGTTTGGAAGAAGTTCATAAATAAATTAGCTATGTCTTGACCATTTGTTGCAGATTGGACTTGATAAAATAAGGATTTAGGTAGATTATGACTAGACGACTTATCATTGATGTACTTCCAAAATGATTTTGGATCATTTCTTAGGCCAGTATCTATATCTTTAATATAGTTGCTGAAGCAAATTTCAGACAGTTGTTTACATTCAGCTCTTAGGTGGGAAAATCTAATATAGTCATCATCAGTATGATTATTAACATAAATATAGTGTATATATATTTTAGTCTTTCTATACTTTCTTAATTGTTTTTCTAAATGAAACATGATATATTAGGTGAGTTAGGCGAAGAATGTTAAAATATTTTTATGTGAAGAACTTTTTTATCAACAATTAAAACAAAAATGATGTATTAGAATCTCTTAGTTGTTTTTCTCTGAGATTAAGTTCTAGCACTTTTACTATTATTTTATTTTTATAAATATTAACATATATACAACACAGTCAAGATTATTATGGGGTTACATACCATGTTTTTCTGATTGTTGATATGTTTATTGAATGAACTAACTTATTTTACTTTTGTGATTTTATTAAACAGTTCCATATTTATTTTTCCTTTTTCTGTATTAAGTATATACTTTAATATTCATTCAGTGATTCCTGTCCAAAGTATTTTTTTTACATCTTAATTTTTTTTTTCATTTTACTTACCTGTTTTGTGGTTTTGCTTACTTTGTTTTCATCACATTCAGTAGAATAAATCTCTTTCAAATTAGCATTAGAAAATTGTGTTATCTATCTAATCTTATCAGTATTGTTTGTTGTTTGTTCATTAGACAAAATTTCCACTAAAGTATTAGTGGATTTAATTAACAACCAACTAGTTGTAATATAATACATAAAATATGAACAATATTAAAATAAGTTTTTAAGTCTGTCACCCAGGCAAGACCCTCACTGGTACTGTGTAGTCATAAGGAATAAAAATAGCCTTGATAGATTATTTACAGATGCATACACTATGGTTTCAATTGCCAAATTAGAAAAGTGTTCCAGTAGATATTATGGAAACTGCTGAATGATGCCTCTTGGGTCAAGATATATCCAAAACAGTGGAAGTATTGTTATGTTATAAAAAGACCAGTTTTAAATCAAAATACTCAAAGATTACTGTGAGCTCCTTGTTAAATTTTTACAGTTTTAACAAAAATTAAAAAAAACATATTTATGGTGTATGAAATAAGCCTAGAAAAGTAATATGAAAAAACTGGCCTCTTTATAATCCTTTACCAGATATTTTATGGAGTGTTGTGAATATAGATGTGATTAAGACTTTTTTAAAGTTGCAATATAACTATCTAAATTCAACTTAAAACCAGTTGTACTGAAGCCAATTGGCTTATAGCATGTTTTCTATATGTTTGTGAAACCTATTCCAGAATTCTAGAACACTACTAGCTGTTACAGGTCTAGAAGATGAGCTAAAATGTTTTTGGAGTCATTTGGTAGTCTACAAAAACTGTTTGTGCAATGCATCATAGTCACACAACATATGGTTGACTGTTTTAGGTTCTCTGTCATCGGCTCTGCATTATCTATAACTTTGCCATTAAATTTGCCCTGGGGTAAGATGGTAGGGTGATTCACATAGCTTATGACATGATGTCTTTCATTGCTGAGTGTAGTTATCAACCTTATAGGGGGTGTTTACATTCCTCCCCAAATGCCTCGTGAGCCTTATATTCAACACTGCCACTCCGTTGAAAATATTGTTCAGTCGTTTCCTTCAATTAATATCCATATACTTGGTGAATATAATTTACCGCATGCCGCATGCATATTCCCATTGATAACAATGTTGGCACAAATTAGAATGTCTCATGAATTTGTGAAAAATAATGAAATTAATCTCATTGATATTTTTGATTGCATAAGTTCTCCTGCAAATAAGATTACCTCTGGACCTGATGGTGATCCTAATTTTCTTTTAAAAAAGTGTGTTTGCACTGTTACCATGCCATTACATCTTCTTCTTCTAAAGGCGCTACAACCGTTTGTATTTTTATTATAGTATTTTCAAAGTTGATCCAAGATGTTTTTTGTTTTTTCGTGAGAACAACTTTGCATTTGGCATGGATGTGTTTAAATTTTTGATAATTTTCAATATTTGAGGCAATATTATACTCTCGAAAAGCCTTTTTTGACAAGATATTAAATTTTTACATTCGTCGTCCCACCATACAGGAAGACCGGATTTTGGTTGAAATGATTTTTGAGTAATCATAGCCGAGTCTGCAGCTTCGCTAATTGTTTTTATTAAGTTATTAAACATTTCCAAAGATGTAACATCTATAGAATGAGTGTCTGGAAGGCATTTTTCTAAGTAATTTTCAAATATAGACCAGTCCGCTGAAGACTCTTTCCATTTTGTGGAGGTATGGATTGTTCTTGGAGAATATTTCAAATCTATGGTGATTTGGATAGGGATGTGGATTGTACCTAGTGAGTCATTTAGAGGATTCCAAGTAGTAAAGCCTGTTAAATGAGGAGATACTAATGTTAAGTCTATCATTGAAGGACGTTTATTTGGTCTGGATATTTTGTTGGTCTTCCGTCATTGAGTAAAATTAGATTAGTATTGTTTAAAGCGTCAGCTAAAATATTACCTTGTGCACTATCCTGTATGGAACCCCATCTACAGTGATGACTATTAAAGTTGCCACCAATTAAACTCTGCCTTTAATTTGTCCAAATAAATTTTCCCAATTTTTGGAACAAATTTAAGAGTAATAATCTTTAAATAAAATAGTCAAATAAAAACCTTCAAATTGCCGTTTTTTTTTTAAGTTTTTATCCTTATTTGTTGCTTAGATAGTTGCAAAATAATTCAGCAATTTCGGTTTTTGTAAATAATGTTAATAAATTAGTTAGTTTATTTGTTTATCCCAAATTAATTTTTTTGCAACATATAAGTCAGAAAATGATGAAGTTACAGTAATTCTACGGATAGCTTATGAAAGAAGAAGATTTATTCTATCAATATTATTAAAAAAAAAGAAAGAAAAATAATTTTAAATAGGTATTATAAAATTATTTTGCAAAAACATGCCGATTTTTTGCTTGTAAATAATTAGAATAACTTTTTAACTATTGCCCACAGGAAAATTATTGTTTCATACTTGGAAAGCTCGCATTTTTCTTGTTAGTCCCTTGTTTTTTTTTTTAAATTTACAGCATCATTTATAATAATTAAGAGATCTATTTAACTTCATTTGAAAGAAAATAATTGAAAGTTTTAATGTACCAAATTCGAAAAAAAAATAGCCTTTTAATGGAATCGTTCACAAAGCTTCAAAATGTGGTCCTCAAAACCGGTCGGATATGAAACTAGCGGGGACGTTGGAGGGGGAAGGAGTTGTTCTCTGTATCTCTGGTTCTTGTTTATGGATTTAGACTTATTTTAATTGTATGTTCTTTTTTCGTACATTACGAATATGTATTTTTTAAATAAATAAATTGTTAAATAAGCTACCTATCTAATTTGTTTAAACAATTTTTTTTTATTTTTATTTTTTTAGTAATATTTGAGATAATTTTTGTTGTAAAATATAAATATTTATTATTTTTACTATTTATTTATCATTTAGTATTACTTATTTATTTAACAATTATTTTTAAACAAATTATAAAAAAATGTTTGTTTGCTTTGAAACTACTTTCGAAATTCATTTTTTTTTTCTTAAATATTAAATTTAAACACTTTGATAGTTATATTTCGACTAGAAAGAAAGATTAGGCTGTGTTTAGGTAAGTGTGTGGACTATTTCCACCGAATATATTTGTTATTTATTTATAGAGTGTGTTGACAACAATTAATCGATAATAGTAACTTCCATATCTTATACATTTTGGGTTTTCAGAACATACAGGAGAAAGTTAAGGTTTCTTAACTTTCTCCTTTTATTTACAAGAAATCAAGTGGCGCCCTTCTTCTATATATTTTCTTCTTATCTATGATAATTGTATCTTATCTATCTATCTATTTATCCTATCTTATGGCTGGTAATTTGTTCTGTTGAACCAAGTACCAATTCCAAAAGCTAGTTTCGAACCCACGACTCGCTCTCCACCAACCACCTAGCTGCCGTTCGCAGTATTTCCATTGGTGATCTCTCATATCAACCTCAAAAAAGGGTTACACATTGGTATACTTTTCCACCAAGAACGTCTCCCATGAGACAACTTTATCTTCCAGTCCCTATTGAAATTAATAGGATTTTCTAATTTTTCCATAAAAGAAAATAAAACTGACTTGACATTAATAAACAGCTTGAGAATCATACTTGCTATGGTAGTATTAATTATAAAACAATTGGCGCGAACATTTACTTCACGTTTTTAAATTAACAAATAATGGCAATAAGGATAATGACTCATATGCATGTCAGTTATCTGTTGTTATTATCTGTGCATTTTTATAACCGCAATGTTAATACGGACAAATTAAAAACAAACAAAGTATGATATTTATATTATTTTATAAAGGATGTCCCAAAATTCGTACAAGATTGAATTTGTCTCCATCGTGAAGCTTGTTTAACGAAAGATTTAGTTCTTATAAATTAAAGTAACGGTTTTTAGTACAAAATATTGTGAAAATAATGATGTCATTTCGTCAACTGTGTAATAGATCAATTAAAAAGTTCAGGGAGACTCAATCAATTCGTGATCAAAACTGCCTGGCGATTCTTCAACAAGTAGTTCAACAAAACGTTGAAGCAGTTCATGAAAGTATTGCTGGGAGCTCAGAAACATAAATTTAGCACTGTGGTCAAGAATTTAATATGTCAACAGAAGAGTATTTTCACGAAAGATTATTTATTTATTTATTTTTGAAACTTTACAAACACTATAAACTATAAATACTATAAACACTATAATTAAATGTAAAGTACTAACTAAGAATATAAACGTACAACTAATAAAATAAATGAAAGAGAAGAAGTGTATGTGTTTTATTAAAACCCTTAAACCTAGCGCTAATGAGCAAGCAATATCTTAAGTTCACTAATTTTTACATTAAATATATCTACATGAGTCAGTCTATTATGTCCTTCATTACAATTTTTTAACATAATATTTACTGATGGCATGTTTCTATAGGAATTTGTAAAAAATAGATGTATGTTGGTTATCCTTAACCTACTCTTAGGTATTTTACTCTAAAGTAAATAAACTCAATTAAATCACAGTCTGTGTACTTAATATTGTTAACAAGTAAGTATATAAACATACTGGCCTGACTGTTTCTTCTAGTGGCAAGTGACTGCAACTGAAATTAATCTAACATTACCCTGTATGAGACCATATATCGATATTCCTTATGTTTCCTTACGTATAGAAATCTTAAAAATCGTTTTTGAACTTTTTCAATTATTTCTGAGTTTGAAAATGCAGTAGGAGACAAGATGTTTGAAGCATATTCCATATGTGGTTTCACCAGGGCATTATAGAGTTTTATAATTGTGCTTATTCTGAAGTTATTGCTGTTTCTAATAACAAAACCCAAGGTACTGTTAGTTACTTCACAAAGTGTATATTGAACTTCATGTTTGTTTGAAATGTCCAAGATCCTTCATAAAACACTCTCTCCACTCGATCATCATTAATATAATATTCCTCAATAACACTATGTTTCGTTTTCGCAATAACAACTTTTCGAGTATATGAAACTACTGCAAGCTTTTTAACATTAAGAGTCATTTTTGACTTGTTGAACCATTGAATAACTGACCTTAGATCATCCTGCAATTTAACTGCATCTTTTTTATTAGAGATTGGTGATAACAAAAGGTGCTTTTTACTTTTAGTTGGGAGATTTTTACTTTGGGTTGTTTAGAAGTCTAATGTTTATTGAGGAGTTTACTTAAAAGAGGATATCGAACATTGAGTTAACGAAATTCAGTAACATTTTTGCAAGCAAAACTGCCATATACAGTTTTGAAAAACAGTACCTACTGATAATTAGAGTAAAATAATAAAATGATATTTTCGGCTACACATCTACATATTTGTTGTTTGTTTTTTTTAGATTGTAAGGATTACAAATGAAACCTTGTCCTTGTCTCAAAAATGAAATCTCTGTGAGAAATCTCTATTGGAACCAACAGGCTGTGGTAACATTAGATGGAAATAGCACGGATGCGCAACAGAAAAGTAGAGGAGTGAGACAGGGCTGTGTACTTTCACCATTACTGTTTAATATATATTCCGAAGAGTTATTTACGCAAGCACTTGATAACTGCACAGAAGGGATCAAGATAAATGGTGAAAATATAAATAACATTATCACTGAAAGTGAAACAGACCTGCAGACGTTACTGAACACAATTTGTGATACTGGGGAACAGTTTGGTTTAACAATAAACATAAAGAAAACAAAAACCATGGTTATCAGTAAGAGGGGCAAAGTCATTACAAGGATCCAGATAAAAAATGAAGATATTGAGCAACTGGACAAAATGAAATACTTAGGAGTCTGGATTACGGAAGCTCTGAATCCGAAATGAGAAATTCGCTCAAGAATAGAGCAATCAAGAGCAGCCTTTTTGAAGATGAGGAAATTTCTGAGTAACCAAAGACTCAATCTGCAAATCCGATATCGGATGGTAAAATGTTATATCCACTCTATTCTTCTTTATGGTGTCGAAGCCTGGACTGTTAATGTTGACTTGATGAGGAAATTGAAAGCTTTTGAGATGTGTCCTTTTAGGAGAATTTTGAAGATACCATGGACCGATCATATTACGAACGAAATGGTGTTGCACAGAATGGGAAGAGACAGAGAACTTTTGACCACCATTAACAGGCGAAAGACAGCATATTTGGGGCACATACTTAGAAATGATAAGTAAGAGTTGTTGCAGCTGATTATGAAGGGTAAAATCGAAGGAAAAAGGGGTTCTGGTAGACGACAAATATCCTGGCTGAAAAACATTCGCGACTGGACCGGGTTAAACACACAGACGCTCTTAAGAAAAGCAGAAGATAGAGACGAATTTGCAATGGTTATAGCCAACCTTCATTAGTGGAGACGACACTAGAAGAAGAAGAAGAAGAAGGATTACAACACTGGGTTTAATGTACATTCATTATTTATTTACAATATTTATATTGGACTATATCAATGATACATTAAGACTTAAAACTACATATGCCTCTAGAAAATACATGGAAAGTAAAATAAAAACTAAATTATAAGATGTTTATGTTAATTGTAATAAAGATTCTCTGCAATAAGATCCTATTAATTGTAAATAAATAACTTACTGGATCATTATTGGATTATTTCAAAAATGTGTTTTCTGGATTGTTTTATAAATGTCTTTTATTACCCTGAGAAATTACATATAAATGAACAAACACTCTTGTAAACACAAGAGGTAAAGAAAAACATCTGTGCTTGAATTGTTTGGGTCGGTCGATGCCATGTAAAACGTGTCGACTCAAAACAGCTTTATTACCGAAAGTTTTCAAAACCAAATACAATAAAATTGCGGATATAACAACTGAATAGGAATGTAAAGGCAATTTTAAAATTATTTTGAAATATACCAGGGGTCCCAACAAAGTGTGACGTATCAAACTTTTTTTGTTTTTATGGAAGTTCTTTGAAGCTCAGTTTTGTATTGCATTTTTTATATCTTAATATTGAAATTCCGGAGATATTTCTATTTTTCGTAAATTTTAGGGCATTAAAAAAAATTGGTAACTCTGAATAAAATGAATTTAGCCAAACAATAGTTTAATTGTGAGTACTAGCTTAATAATAGAAAATACCGACGTATTTAAAGTTATCTGAAAAAACGCAGGGTGCCGAAATGAGGCAATTATTTCACACTTAAATTTTGTTTTTTTTTTAGTTATATTCAATTTTTAAATATTTTTTCCTTAATTAGATCACTTTGTATATAAAGTATGGCTATAGTTTAATTATTTTATCGTTTAAACAATATTTAGGATATCTTAAGTGTACAAAGGTGTTTAATTTTCAACGTTATTGACCATAATTACTATTTGGAAATGCTCCAATTTTTTCTAAAATTTTTCATATTTTCACGAAATTCTGAGTAGACTTTTGTCAAATAATGCAAATAATAATTAATATTTCATTAAAACGTCAAAATGCGATGATAAAAACAGCTAAATCAATATGTGGAACTACAAGAAATAACAACAGAGGGAAACGAACATCTTGGTGGAACGATGAAGTGAAAAGAGAAATAAAAGAAAAGAAGAAATTATGGAAAGAATACATGCAAGACAAAACACAACAAAAGTATGAAAATTATAAGAGACAAAGAACAAAAGTTAAAAAGATAGTTAAGAAAGAGAAAAAGAAAAGTTGGGAAAAATTCGGAGAAAAAATGGAAGAAAACAGCACAGAAAACGTAAAATTATTTTATAGAACACTGAAAAACCTAAGAAGCAACAAAGAAACTAAACTGAAACAAATAATGAACAAAGAAGGAACAATAATAAACGACGATAAGACAATAATGGAAGGATGGAGGGAACATTTCCAGCTGATACTGAGTGGAAATCAAGCGAATACAATGGAGAATGAAAGCCACATCAAGAGAGTAGCCATGAGAAACACGGAAAATCCCGAAACTATAGGAAAAGAAGAACTGGAAGAAGCAATAAGAAAGATAAAGATTGGAAAAGCACCAGGAAGCGATGAAGTAGCACCAAAAATGATGAAATATATAGGAGTAAAAGCAAAAGAAAAATTGTTATACATATATGTATAACCTAATATGGAAGAGAAAAGTAATACCCAGAGAATGGACAAATGCAGTAATTATACCTATATACAAGAAAGGAAACACAAGAGACTGTAAGAACTATAGAGGTATATCACTACTATGTGTAGCAGCAAAAGTATACGAAACCATAATAGAAAGGAAAATCAGAAAAGAAACAGAACATAAATTAGAGGACGTACAAAGTGGATTCAGGAAAGGACACAACACACAAGACCATACATTCATCATGCAACAAGTAATAGAAAAAGCCTTAAAGAAAAACAGAGAAATATATCTGATCTTTATAGACATGGAAAAAGCATTCGACTCAGTCAAAAGAAAAGATATATGGGAAAGCCTAAAGAAGAAGCAAGTAAGTGAAGAACTGATAGAAGCAACAAAGAGTATATTCGCTCCGTGCGTGACTGACGCGACACCTACCGCCTTCATCTGACAGTTTTGGACCTACCAATTTTCAGGTTAAACATATGACATTAATGACATATGTTTGACATTGTTAAATACAAACGAAATTGACAATTATTAATTATTAACTTTTTAATTATATTTTTTCAGTTTATGTACAAAATAAATGTAGTATTAAAAACTGGGTTTCTCAAAATTCATCATAATATATCTTTTTAAGCCCAAACGGAAAAGAAAAGTTAAAAATCTAGTACTGGCAAATCAAGTTTTTCACGTGAAAGAGCATATAATTAAAAACAGTAATAGTAAAAGTTATGATATAAAAGCTAAAGTCATCAGGCACTCTGCAGTTAGCTTGAAGCCTTATAAAATATCATTTAAGGTAAATTATTTAAATATTTCAATTGCATAAAAATGAGGTTATTTCCTTTTTCATATTAATAGCACGGATCCATCTTTTTCTTTTCTCTAATTTATATGTAATCTTTGGGAACCTATAAAAACTACACTTATTATTTTTGGTATTATTAGCACAACTAAATACGCAACATGTATTTTCACACATTTTTGATAAAATTTATGCGTAAAAAGATAGTGTCCAATTTTGTCATATTTCGTCGCTACGCACGCTGGCATCGTTTCAAGGTACCCCTACCATGGTCACGCACGGAGCGAATGCATGAAAACAACAAATACTGTAAGAATGTTAAATATACAGTCAGACCCATTTGAAACAACTCAAGGAGTTAGACAAGGGGGAAGTCTCAGCCCAGTGCTATTCATAAATGTAATAGATGAGATAGTGAAAGAATGCAAGAAAACTTTCAAGAAATACTACATCGGTTGGAACAGAATGCAAATGATAAACGCTGAGATGTGTATATTTGCACACGACATAGTATTAATTGTATTAATTGCGGAAACTGCAGAAAAACTGAAATACAACTTAGAGAAATGGAACCTATAAGCAAGCAAATACAACTTAAACGTAAACAAAGAGAAGACTCAGATAATGAAAATATCAAGGAAACAAGGGACGGAAGATCAAATAGAAGTAATAATAGACCAACAAAAAATAATACAGACAAATTCCTACAAATACTTAGGAACAGTAATCAACAACAAAGGAGACATCGAGGACGATCTTAACAACAGAATGGAAAACACAGGAAAACTATTCCAAGCACTAAATAGAGAATTCCTTAATAACAAAGAAATATTAACAAAGACCAAGATGACAATATACAAAACAATATATAGATATACAGTGACATATGGAGTAGAAAATTGGATATTAAACAAAAGACATCAGAGCAGAATTCAGGCAGCAGAGGTGAAATATCTCAGAAGAACGATCGGAGTAAAAATAACTGATAGAATCAGAAATGAAGAAATAAGAGAAAGACTCAAAATCAAACCGATACTCGACTCAATCAAGGAGAAAAATTGGCATGGTTCGGACATCTAACCCGGATGGACAATAATAGACAAGTAAAAAGAGTGTGGGACGCCAAACCGATAGGGAAGAGCAGAAGAGGAAGACCCATTAAAGAATGGAACAGTGACATCTCGCAGATACTACAGAGTAAGGGTAAGACTTGGCAGGAAGCAACACAGATTGCATCCAATAGAAAGGAATGGAGGAAGTTCGTTAAGAGCTAGGACACCTCAGAAGATTCTAAAATATTGTAATTTAATGAATTGTATTATAATGGTTGTTGGTGGCCCAACACCGAAAGGTACAAATGGGTCTACTGATTAAGTAAAGTAAAGTAAAACGTCATTTTGTTTCTTATATATGTAAGTTAACTCTTCTTTTGGCTTATTTAGGATTTGTTCCAATTGAGCGTTTAAGATCAAGTTCCTAATTTTGTCTTAGTTCGGGCCTAGTCTAACCTATATATGGTTCTGACAAAACGCTGCGATAAGAGGCCTATCTAGGTCAACTCCTCAGAAGTCAGAAACCGGTTTCTTCTCAGCGTGATAAATAATCTATTTATTACTGCTAATTGTTGGCTTTTTTAAGTGGATCATTTAATTATTAGATTTACGATATTCTAATATTGAAATAAACCTTTTCTCACATGTTTTTATTCACTAAGAACCAATTAACTAAATATTTCATGTATTAGCGTTTTTACAAGAAACCGACTAGCATAAACTTGTTTAATGTTAAAACACATCTGTCCTATGGTCCTATATACCCATAGGACTGTCCCTATTATCCGTTAGGATGCGCCGTGTTTGGGATGGCAACGTTCCGCGTGGTATACTAACGAGCTCCAACGCCTCTAACTCAGTCTCAGACAAGAAGGGTGTGGACGAACTTGGAAATATATTTATGTTCACATAACACTAGTAGGGAGAAATTTTGTAACAATTGCTAGCAATACTTCGGCCGTTATTTCTTTCGATTGAATATGACCACAACTGTGATAAATGTTTTTAAATGTTTATTATAGTATTGTTACAATAATTCTCGTAGTCTACAATACTTGTATTTAGCCCCTGATGTTGTACAATATGTTATATCTTACTTTGTTTTCAGGTTAACCACTATGCAACAGTGGCGTGCCAAAGATTAGAGAGGATAGGAACAGGCGGTAAACGAACTGCACGTCGTCCTCAAATAGATGATATTGAAGCAGCGCGGAAGCAAATATTCCAAGCTAGTTTATTTGGAAATACTCTGCGAGAAGTGATGCAACTTCAAGCAAGCCGTTGGCCCAACCGAAGGCTCCCCTGGCCGCAGATAGAGCTGTCGCAGCAAGTGTTGAAGCTGCAAGGTCTGACAACCGAAGGAATTTTCCGCGTATCAGCTGATGTAGATGAGGTGAATCGATTAAAAGCACAGATGGATGCGTGGGAGATCAGCGAGGTCAGCGACGCACATGTGCCTGCGAATTTATTAAAGTTATGGTTACGCGAACTGTATGAACCACTTATACCTGATTCTCTTTATCCGGAATGTGTAGCTGAACCAATGACTCCTCGGCGTGCGTGTGATTTAGTTTTACGTCTGCCAACCTTACATAGGCTTGTATTATGCTATCTTATTAGATTTCTGCAAACTTTCAATAAACCAGAGGTCATACAGCACACGAAAATGGATGCTTCCAACTTAGCTATGGTTTTTGCCCCCAATTGCTTGAGGTGTATGGCTAGTGATCCACGTACCATGTTCGATAATGCTCGTAAGGAGATGGCATTTATGCGATGCCTTATCCAAGAACTAGATACTGAATGTGTTCGAGATATGATCTGACCTCAACACTCTCTGTATATAACATATTTATACAAACATACCATTTATTGTAACATTTTTTATTGCGACAAATAGATATTTCCTTGTGAGTTACTTTTTATTATTACTTTTTACATTACAAATTGTGATTTAAATTATATATAGAATAAAACTGTTTTCCTAAGAAATCTATTTCTTTCTTTCCTTCTACAATATCTCATTTCTCACCTATTTCCTTTGAAAGTTCTACGTCCCTGCACTGTATTTTCACGGCAACATATTTTATAAATCATAAATAAATTTTTTAGCATAACTGGAACTAATGTAATAGCTATTAACACGGTCACTGCCACGTTGGTCCCATAGAACCAACACTGATGCTGCCTCAGCAGGCCAGCAACCGTGTTGGTTCCATGGGGTCAACACCTTTTCTAATAGCTTATGGGCCGTTTACAGCAACTAAATCATGATGATGTGATTTCAAAACTTAAAACTGCACATAAAGCAACTACCGTAGCAAGCAAGAATCCTAAACATTCTGCAGTAAAGAATGTTGCTGTGCCATTACACGATACACAGACTAAACGGTATGCCGATTGTCGTCGCTAAATTTGGTTCGGCCGCGCAGCTACGTCACGCGGGAACCTAAAATTTATTTGCTCCTTGTTTGTTGTTTGGAGTTTCGATACATTAAATTCGTACTTGGTGGCGTTGAAAGTGATTAAATTGAGGTTTTAAAATATTAAGCTGTAAACGATTAAAGTAATTCTGGATTATTTTAGTTACAAATTGTTGTTTATTGTTGTAATATTGCTTAATAAATTTAAAAAGTTTCTTTTTATAATATTCAGAATTTTATATTTTTTTGAGTACAAAAACATATGAAGAAAGATTTCAATATTTCAAAATTTTCATAGGAAGTGTAATTATTTTACGAATATCCAAATTTCTTGTTTATGTTGTTTTACCAATGTTATAAAAAACAAACCGATAAATATTTGGTAGATTAAAATTATTTTATTTGGTACAATTTTCATTGGGACAGTTAAGCCCATGTAATTTATTTCATAAATCTTCATATTATTTCTTTTGATAATAAAAGATATTTGTATTTGTTTATTTATGTTATTTCTATTTATTTCCTTTTCCTATTTTATCCCGATAAGGAACAACTAAGAGATACTGGAGGCCACGAGAAAATATAAGTATAACCTAAGCTGATTTTTTTTTGTATAATAAAATGACACCCTGAGATTATTTTTTTTATGTATGATTTTCGACACTTAGATAATTAATTTAATGTAATTAAATAAATAAAAAGTTAATATAAAAGTAAGAGAAAGCAGATCTTAGATATACATATATATATATATATATATATATATATATATATATATATATATATATATATATATATATATATGTATGTATATGTTTGATATACATATGTATGTATATTAAAGTCTAATAAAATCAACCAAAATTGAAATCAACCTTTTTCTACTTTGTAAATAAAATTTGAAAGTCATCAAGTAATTGGTTCTAAGTGTTTTATCTAAAATTTAAAACTTCTTAATTGATTTGGGGTTAAGTTTATGTGAAACATTTTTACAGATCCAAAAGTAGAGTGAATGTTTATATTAATTTTGTTTTATTTTTTTAATATATTACGGTAAATGTATATTAGGGATGGCGGTTTTTGACAAAACACCGGTTTTCGGTTATACTGGTTTTTTTTGCTTACGGTTTAACCTGGCGGTTATAACCGGTCAAAAAAACCGGTTTTTCCAAAAACCGGTTTTCGGTTTTTTTAATCCAATAGTTACAAAGTTACATTTACAATGCACTTTAGTTTGCGATACTTCATTCGACTCGATATCAATATGATCAAAATTAGTACTATCGAAAGAACATCAATATCAATATAAATAAAACACAATTTTTAATAAAACCATTTTATTCTATTAATTATTATATTTATTTATTATTTTAATATTAATATATATTTAGTGATTATTATTAAATATAATATAGCGTAAGATTAATATATACATATTGCAATAATATACAATAAAAGAATATGAAGTAATATTTTAAGTAAAGAAGTATAGGTTAGAAGGTTACAAATAGGTTATATTATATGAAATGGATTTAGCATTATGTTGGCCAGTATTTTTCATGAAGCCTATTGAGAAAAACTCGTTCATATATATGTTGGTCGGTTAAGCGGCTTCTCTCATCTGACACAATATCATTCAATGATGACACCAGTCTCTCTGATGCCACCGAACTTCCGACCAACGACATGTATTTTTTTAGCTATAAAAGCCAAGCCTGGTATACGGGTTCTGTTCTGATCCCAGAATGAAAACGGATCACTTGGCAGCAAAGGCCGCTGCAGATATAGAGTCAGTTCATTTGAAAAAGAACTTTGAATCTGTGTGTCCTGAGAACTTGAACTGAAACCACTGTTCACCAACTCCAGATCGTGTGAAGACCAAAGAGGGTTTGATTTTAAACTCACTTTGGGTTCTTCATTCTGGAAGGAGCAGGAAGGAGAAAGTTTTCCGATTTCGGTAAGGTACGTCCTAACTTCCGAGCCTAAATTGGATGTGACTGTCTCCGCTATATACGGATTCAGATATAGTTTTTTGAACCTCGGGTCCGTGATTGTAGCATGGCAAAGCAGGGGATTTCGTAAAAGCTTAGTGCCCCTCTCTTGAAGGCTAGTTATAAGCTTTTGGCATAACTTTTGAGCTGTACTAAGGTTTGGCTAGAGATTTTTTAAAAATCTTTCGATAATAGACACAAGGGGGATAACAAGGCTAGCAGTAATGTACTGGGAACCCGAGATCTCCTTTGTGGCCTCATCGAAAGGCGATAAAATGCTTACAATTTCAGTGATTAGTTTTATATCTGAACCAGAATTCATCCTTGGTGCTTTTTTAATCGAGGGATCTGCCAATATTGCAGCTATATATGGGGACATTAGTGTGAATATTTTAAGCATATGGTAGACAGAATTCCATCTGGTTGTAGTCACATGCAGAGAGCAGTAAACCATTACTATCAAAACCAAAATTATTATACTACTGCTCAACAGAGAGCGCTAAAACAATTCAGGTTCTATTGTCAATGAATATAATGAGAGTAGAATATAATATGCAATTATTGTATTCAATTAATGATGCAAATTTAATTTACCATTTAAAAATATAATCCTCTAAAATACCGACCAATTTTCCTCTAATACTAAACCCAAAAAATTCCCCACCCCAACCGTTTCAACTTATAAAAAATTTCCCAGACTCTTTCAAACGGGATATAAAAATAATAATATCAACATAAATATTTTACTTAAAAATAAATTGAATAATGCAATTCATCTTTTATTTTTACTACCATCAGAAAAAAAAAATTATCATGTATTACTTTTAACACGTTTGTATATTTGTATAATAGGTACATTTTAACTCATTTAATACTTCCTGTATGGGTGTATCGTTTTGAAAACGTAGGGAAATCCTTGGAGATTCGTATTCGTAATCGGTAATACGATATTTATTATATTTATAGTCAGAACATTATTTTTGGTAATCAGAAACAGCCATTCACCCATTTTCACTATCAAGAGTCAAGTGTGAAAAATAGATGATGTACCAGATCACTTCTTATGTAAATATTATGATTACAAATACCTTTTCAACGAAATATTATAATAAAACTTAATTGTTTCTGGCTGATGAGAGTTTGCACTTTCAGTTTGCTTCTGTATTTATAAAATAAAATAAAATTTGAATTATGGTTTTGTTTGGAATAATTACTTGAAAATAATAATTATGATTGGGATCCAAAATAATAACTAACCTAATCCTAATCACCGTAAAAACCTAATAACCGGTTTTTACTTTAAAAATAAAAAACCGGTTATAACCGGGACAAAAAAACAACCGATAAAACCGGTTATTGCGAAGTAAAAAAACCGGTTTTCGTTTAAAACCGGTAGGTTTTTCCCGTCCCTAATGTATATCATGTTTAAATAAAATTCATATTGGAAAATGGCAGTAAAAAGAATATAAAATACAATTTTTATTTAAAAAGCGACGATAGTTACATAATTTTAAAATTCGAACAATATTCCCGCTTGATTTAGCATTGCCGAATGAAAATTAAGGTTCCCATATGACGTCACGCGTTCGCCTTTCATGCGCAAGAACATACCGGTAGTCTGTGTATCGTGGTGCCATTACACTCTCCTCCTCCGGTCGCACAAGTTCTTCAAGACTATCTTCAGACAAGGAAAACAAAACAGAAATCACTGCCATTGAAAAAATTGATGCGATATGTTTTTTTTTAAGCAATGGAACAAACGGTTATAACATTTTCCTTACCACTACAAATAGAAATCAAAGGAAAAATTTCAAGCTTTGTAACTGAATATGAGTTAAGGAATTGCAACTTACAAAATTTAACATCAACATTTTCATATTCGTCCCAACAGACCTGCCTCATGTGCCTCTAATAGTTCATATTCGGCGATACCTTCTCCACATTACCATTATCAACAACAATACCCCTTCTATAGCAACGAATATCAGCCGGCTACTTCACAACATGACCACCATTAAGTTCTCTCTTAACATACAGTGCTCCAATTCACCTAGTGAATCTGGATCAGAACAGCTTCGTAACATGGATGGACATTGGTACGAATTATTATAAACATGTTTAAAAGACTTGAGCATACATCGATACATACTTCCGAAGAACGATTCGAAAATATCGAAAAATTTTACTCCAAGAAGTAGTAGGTGCAAAATTAAATTTTTTCCTATGGAAAACGAGGTTGGAGTGACCATTTCGAACTAGAAAAACAAAAGAACTGTTTACATGCTTTCTACTAAACACGGCAATGAAATGGTCGACAAACTCAACTGAAACCTAAGGTGGTAATAGATTACAATAAAGGCAAAGTGTCAGTAGACTTGAAGATGAAATAAAAGTTTACTACACCCCCTTAGGAAAAGCGTAGTGGTTTAAAAAAGTGGTATTTAAAATATTATACATCAATTGCAAATTATTTTTATATGTCTGTAACCAACAACCTGTTACTTACCTCGCAACCTCGATGTGTGAGATATACTGGAAAACACAACACTAGAGAATGTGATAAACCAAAGAATGCCATTCAAAATGCTTCCACTGCAGCGAAGGTCATCCAACTAATTATCGTGGATGCATAGTCGTCAGGGAACTTCAAAAAATGAAAAACCTAGCATTATCAAAAACCTAAATTAAAGCAAATAAGAAAAACCTATGCTGCCTGGACAACCGCAAAGAGAGCCCAAGGAGCCAAAAAAACTCGAGCAAACCCAAACTAATGATCAGAGCAGAAGACAATACAGTCAGGTAACTACAGGAAGAACTACTGCAAATAACACTAAAAAAAATAATCAGAATTACAGAACATTAAACATTGGCATAACACTTAACCTTAAATGAAAAATGGCTAGACACCTAAGAATTTTAGAATGGAATGCCAATGGCCGTCTGAAACATCAACAAGAATAATTGCAAACTGTTCTTAATATAGGAAAGCCATCGTATTGGCCAATGGATGAGAATAAAATCCCTGACCTGATTGACTTTTTCATAATTAAGAATATTGCCTCTAATTTCTTGAGCGTTGAGGAGGCCTGGGGTATAAATTCTTACTCTCTTCGCGCTTAGTGGCGAAATAATACGGAATTAGACCTCCCTAAACTGGTAAATGCAAGGACATATTCGCAGAACTTCAGAAATGAACTAGAAGACAGTTAATCTTTCGGTCCGTTTGAAAACTAAAAATCAGTTAGATGCAGAAGTTTAATTGCTTACCAAACAGATTCAGCAAGCAGCATGGAAAAGTACTCCAATCATCCCTATTAGGACAGAAAGAAAAAATTATCCGAAAGAAATTAGAACTCTCATTTCTGAAAAAAGAAAATTACGTCCCAAATGGCAACAAACCGGATCTCCCAAAGACAAGACAAGTTTAAACAGTGCGTCACAACATCGTGAAAGTACCACGAAAACTAGAGCTCAAATCACACAAGACAACTTAGAAAATATTCTTATACCGACCTGCTTTAAACCCACTGCCCATCCCCATCTCCATAAAGAAACTCTAAATAAATTGCTTCAGTTGTACAACCTAATCTGGTCCCGACAAGAATTTCCTTCCGAATGGAGGGAATGCATTATATTTCCCATAAAAAAAAGCAGCTCCCTTCACAATTCTATCTAGTATGCAGAAAAAAATATCCTTAACCTTATTCAATCCGGTTTTAGACCTAATCGAAGCACAACTGATAATTTAGTGATCCTGCAAACATATATAGCAAATCCTATGGCCTCCAAGCAAGACGTAATCGCAGTAATTTTTGATATAGAAAGTGCTTTCGATTCAATATATATGTTGGTTATCCTTAAAAAACTGTTACAAAATATTCTTGATAAAATCTTATATAATCGGGTAACATATGCTTTATAAACAACTTTTTAAATAATAGAAATTTCAGAATCACAGTTAACGGAGTATTATCCAACAACTATGTCACTGAAAATGGTGTACCCCAAGGCTCTACTTTGAGTTCTACCCTCTTTCTACTAGCCATCAATGATATATTTGCTTTCATATAAAATCTCCCGTTAAATTTGCACTATACGCAGACGACCTTATTGTATACTCAGGAAAATCCACAGCTACCTCATCTTTATTACAAAATTCTGTCGAGTCCCTTGCTACATAGTCCGAAAAAAACTGGCTTCAGGTTCTCTTCCAATAAATCCAAAATAATTAAATTCACCAAGAGATACATCAGCGCAGAAATACCCAAACTAACATTAAACAGAGTAAATTTAGAGTTAATTGATCATTACAAGTTTTTAGGACTAACTGTCGACAAAAAACTCACCTGGCGTCGATTTATCGATAAAATAAAAGACAACTGTTTAAGCAGAATGAATTTGTTAAAGACATTGTCCCACCAACAATGAGGTGCCGATCAAAATATATCAAGCTATAATCCGATCCAAAATTCTCCATGGTGGTGTAGTTTACTTGTCCGCATCCAATAATTTATTACAATCATTAAACTCTGTTCACAATACTCCTGTCCGAATTTACTTAGGAGCATTTCGATCCAGTCCCAGTGAAAGTCTCTATTGTGAATCTCATGAACTCCGTCATGAGATTATATGCGGAGGAGACCTTAATGCCAGAGTAGGAAAACAAGTACAAAGTAAAGTGGTAGGCATGCATGGAGAAGAAACTGCTAACAACAACGGAGAAAGACTCATAAATATATGCCAACAAATATGAGTTAAAGATTTTGAATGGTTTTTTCTCCCACAAGAACATACATAAATACACCTGGTATCAGCACACAAGAGGTCTAAAATCGATAACAGATT
The DNA here is from genome assembly GCF_040954645.1 of Diabrotica undecimpunctata. NCBI lineage: Eukaryota > Metazoa > Arthropoda > Insecta > Coleoptera > Chrysomelidae > Diabrotica > Diabrotica undecimpunctata. The sequence goes on from NC_092812.1 coordinate 19,555,697, forward strand.
ATTTAATAACAAGACAACAAACTAAGTTAAGCCTTTCAGTGAATTTGTCTCTCCAGAGGGACATTACCATAAGTACCCTTGAAGTATACATTCGTCATTTTTTGAGGAAAAAATTATATTACTTATTTTACTTGCTTTATTTGTCATAATTCTAAGGTTATTGTTCGTAAAAGTACCATTTTCATAATCTTTAGTAGTTTTTTGTAATGTATCTCTGAAGGGACATTGTGTCTTGGTGAATCAAAATAATACAAAACTTTATTTACGCTAGAAATATTTATTCACATAAAAATAATAAATCAAACAGTATTTTAAATGAAATTTTGAGAAACAGTTTTGTTATTTTGAGGACCGCTAACAATATCCACTAAATGTAATGCTTGCCTCTGCTTGAGAAATCGGTGTAGGCTTATGATATCTTTTATAGCGAAATTTCATAGAGGGGACTCCAATACATCCGAACTCTCGGAAACTGCAAATTGCCAATTGAGATATTTACACCAATAAACTTTTATTTATTTCTTCCAATGTGGTTTTCCAATGGGCAAATTCGTGGTATATTCATTTGAGTTGTATATAAAGTAGTCATCTTCGCCATCTTCTGCATTACTTCTTCTGGAATATATCTCATAAAAAAAACAATAGGAGGAAGTGTTTCATAAACAGAGTCTGGAATAGGTTTATACCACTCAATGTGTCTTGTTTCATATGTAACATTATTCATCCATTTGTTTTTCCACATTTCCTAAAATAAAAAAGATACCATAACTAGTAACATATATCTCAGTCAAAAGGTCCAAATCATAAAAAATACATACAATTTTTAAAAACTTCATAAAAAGCATAGCACTGATGCATTATTTATTCAAGCATAAAGTTCTTTTGTCCCTGCACAGGGACATAACAAAATAGCCCCTCTATAAACATCACACTATCTTTAAATGCAAAACTGTTCATAGGTATAGCAAAACTAACTCTTATGAACTTACATACTTACCAACTTGACAATATTATAGTTTTTATTTATCAAAAAACCAGATTTCTATGTAAGTTGTGGCCTGTTTGCGGGAAGCAAAGTAGTCGGGGCACACTTTAAACTGTTTTATTGATTTATTAGCAATAAACTACATACTAAAAACAAGTAAGAAAACTGTAAGAGTTCTTTTCGTTGTCACCTCGTCGTGTGATCGTGTTCTGACAGCCATCAGCTGCTCTCATCTCCTCTTCTTTTCTCCGTCGACGTTCCCTCACTTCAATAGCACAGTCAACCCATGTGTGGCTGGAGGTTAACTGTCAATCTGCCACAGGGCTCCCCTCCAGTGAGGAACCTGCTGGTTTCGAACGGTTATGTTGACTTGTGTTGCTCATCAGACGGTTGGCATATGCATGTTCTTCCTGCACCTGTTGGGCCGCTGGAATATATGCTGGTTTGAGTCGGTCCATGGAAATTCGCTGAGGAACATTTTGGACATCCACAGTTACAAACTTATCACTTCGTTCTAACACTCTAAACGGGCCGGTATAGGGAGGTCTAAGAGGAGGCTTCACTTTATCGGTTCGCACAAACACATGACTCGTAGTCTGTAGATCCGGATGGACAAAGGCAGTGCGGGCTGAGTGGTTGCTCGTCGGTACAGGACGCAATGCTCCTCTGGTCTCACGTAGTCGTTGGACAAAACTATGCTCGTCGGGTGTAACAGCACTAGGGACAAGCAGCTGTCCAGGGAGACTCACTGGGGTACCATACACTAACTCGGAGGCTGTACATGCAATGTCTTGTTTGAAAGTGTTTCGAAGGCTTAGCATGACCAGAGGTAGGGCTTCAACCCACGATACTGTGTCCGCGGCGATGAGAGCAGCCTTGAGCGTTCGGTGGAAACGTTCAATACATCCGTTTGATTGTGGGTGGTAGGCAGTGGTTTTAATATGTTGTACACCTAGCAATCCATTGAGCTGGCGAAACAACTGGCTCTCAAATTGCCTACCTCGGTCCGTTGTTATGGTTGCTGGCACGCCAAACCGGGATATCCATCCCTCAAGGAGCTTCTGCGCGACGACTTCGGTTGTAATCTCCGAGATAGGTATGGCCTCTGGCCATCTTGTGAAACGGTCGATGATTGTGAGCAGGTATCGAAAGTTCTGATTTGCTGGAAGTGGGCCAACGATGTCGACATGTATGTGTGCGAATCGATCGTCTGGCATTCCTAGAGGTGTCACAGGTGTAACAGTGTGACGTCCGATTTTGGCACGTTGACATTGGATGCACTCTCGTGACCACTGCTTGACTTGCGATTCATGTTATGCCACACAAAACGTTCAGCAATCATTCGTAATGTAGCAGCATGCCCTGGGTGGGACTGCGTGTGGAACTTCAGGAAAACATCTCTTTGGAACACAGTTGGCACATAAACTCGTATACGACCATCTTGGACTGAACAATAAATAGGCCGCTGGCTATCTGGTAGAACTATGCGTTGAAGTTGTAAGGAACTGGCAGGATCGTTCAGGGTCTGTTGAAGACCCTCATCTGTAGTCTGAGCTTCGGATAGCCGGTCATAGTCAATAGTAATGGGTGTTGTGATAGCGTCTACTTCAGGTCGTGAGAGACAATCGGCAACGATATTGGCTGCGCCCTGTATATGTCGAATATCGGTCGAGAATTGGCCAATAAATTCTAGTTGACGTATCTGTCGTGGAGACTGCCGCTCATGTCGCTGTTGGAAGGCAAACGTTAAAGGCTTGTGATCAGTATAAATGGTAAATGGCATACCCTCAAGAAAATGGCGGAAGTGATGTATGCCACTGAATATGGCAAGCAACTCTCGGTCATAAGTGCTGTAGTTTCGCTCCGTCTTAGAAAGCTTTCGAGAGAAGAAAGCGATGGGCTGTAGGTGTTCACCTATAAGCTGTTGCAAAACACCGCCGATGGCAGCATCTGAGGCATCAACTGACATGTTCAATTGGGCATTTGGTGCTGGAAAGACCAATTCAGTCGACGCGGCCAAGAGTTCTTTTACCTTGGTGAAAGCTGCTGCAGCTGCTGGTGTTAATGTTAGTTCTTGCTGCTTTTTCTTTTGCTGAGACAATAACTCCGTTAGTGGCATTAGCTCATTGGCAGCATTAGGTAACCAACGTCTGTAGAAATTGAACATACCCATAAATCGTCGTAGCTGTCGATAGGTCGTAGGTTGTGGAAACTTACGAATCGCGCTAACTTTAGCCGGTAATGGACGAACGCCAGTTGGGGATACCGTGGCACCCAGGAAGTTTACTTCACGTTTACAGAATTTTGATATCCTTGTTTATTTGGAGTCCATTTGCTTCCAGAATCCGAAGTACTGATGCCAGGTGTTGCTCATGCTCAGTCTCAGTCTCCGAGGCAACCAAGATATCGTCAATGTATACATACACATATGAGCATTCTCGAAAAAGGTGATCGAGGTATCTCTGGAACGTCTGGGCAGCATTTCGCAAACCGAACGGCATTCGGAGGAACTCGTACAGCCCAAAGGGGGTTATTACAGCCGTCTTTTGGACATCCTTCGGGTGGACTGGAATTTGGTAAAAAGCACGTACCAAGTCGATGCAAGAGAAAATTTTCTTACCATGTAGCTGGTTAGCAAAATCCTGGATGTGCGGTATAGGGTAGCGATCTGGTTTCGTCATGGCATTTAAACGGCGGAAGTCTCCACAGGCACGCCATCGTCCATTGGACTTCTGAACTAAGTGAAGCGGACTGGCCCAAGATGACTTTGATGGTCGGATAATGCCTGCCTGCATCAGCTCGTTGAATTCTGCTCGTGCAGCTTGAAGACGGTCTGGTGGAAGTCTTCGTGGTTTAGAGAAAACTGATGTACCTCGAGTCTCAATATAGTGCTAGACTCTTTCAGTATCCTCTGGTATAGCAACAGTTGGACGATCATAGGGATGAGCAGTGGATAAGCCTACTTCTGGCACCCTAACACGACGAGACACACAGGTAATACTGCTTGACATACTTGGACTTACTAGTCGTTTGTTTCTCATGTCTACACTAATGCCATGGTACGTCAGAAAATCGGCTCCTAGTATGGGTGTGGTGACATCTGCGACTACAAATGTCCATGTTACAGGTTGGCCTAGACCAAGGTTTAGTGTGAGCTGTTTCTGACCATATGTTTGGATGCACGATCCGGTGGCAGAATACAGGCGAACAGTGCTGGGCTGAGTCGCAGTGCAAATTTTACGTGGAAGCACACTTAGGTCTGCCCCTGTATCAATAAGAAATTGAAGTTGGAGAGCACTATCGGTAATGAAGAGGCGGCGTGGTATGTGAGGGGCTGCGGTTGCCGCCATTACTGCGCCCTTTGATCGTTTTTTGTAAAATTGCAGGGTGGTCTACATTTCTTTGCTTGTGCACCAAATCTTCGATGGTAGTAACACTGTTCGTCTGATGATGACTTGGTACTCTTGGTCATTTGGATCTGTTGCCCTCCTTCAGCTACAGTTAATCTGTTGGATAAAGCATTCACTTGGTCACTCAATGCAGCCACTGTTTTGTCTAAGGTAGAGCTTTCGGTAACTACCATGACCGGAAAACTGGAACACCGTAGGTACGTATCGGCTTTCTTAGCAAGTTCTTCTAGGTCTCCATCAAGAATAGATATAACGCTTCGAACTGAAGGTGGTAGGCGGTCCAACCAAAAATTTTTGAGAACTTGCGTACTAATGCTATCCATGGCCAAAGCTTGCATTCGATGGAGTAGTTGAGTGGGTTTTAGGTCACCCAGAGTGAGCTCCATCAACTTGTGGATCTTTTCATCTGAGCTGGTGCCATACCTGTCGAGAAGTCGAGTTTTCAGTTGTATATAGGCATTGCCAGCAGTGGGATTCTTTACTATGTCTGCTACTTCTATAAGTACTTCACTGTTTAAACTAGCAACAGTATGGTCGAATTTACAGTTGTCAGTTGTGATTTTGGCTTGTCGAAACTGCGCTTCTAGCCGGAGAAACCATAGTTCTGGTTCAGTGCGCCAAAACTCTGGCGCTTTAATGCCTACCCGTGCAATTAATGAGTGATTATCGCCTTCGCACGGTGTAATATTCATATTGTTTGGCATTGTTTGGTCGGTGTTTGTCATAGTTGTGTATAAATCGTTGTACTTACAGTTTTTTTCTCGGGGTCACCAATGTGGCCTGTTTGCGGGAAGCAAAGTAGTCGGGGCACACTTTAAACTGTTTTATTGATTTATTAGCAATAAACTACATACTAAAAACAAGTAAGAAAACTGTAAGAGTTCTTTTCGTTGTCACCTCGTCGTGTGATCGTGTTCTGACAGCCATCAGCTGCTCTCATCTCCTCTTCTTTTCTCCGTCGACGTTCCCTCACTTCAATAGCACAGTCAACCCATGTGTGGCTGGAGGTTAACTGTCAATCTGCCACAAAGTATTTATACACAAGTTTCACAGCACAGCAAATATATCCAAAACAGCTGACTAAATGTCAATCGGAAGTCGTTTCAACTCATGGTACAATGAATACACATGTGTATTCATTGTACCATGGTTTCAACTACACCCACAGGCGTACACGGTCTTTTAAATGCTTTAGAAATGTTGTCCGTTCCAAGGTACAATCAGTTTTCAGCGCTCAAAAAACACAATCCGTTCATTTAATATTATAGAAAAGTTGTCTCTGTGGAGGGGCAAATATACTACGAGAGTTCTTTTTTTAATATAAGTAGAACTGAAAGGGTTAAGAGTACAGGACGTAAAGGTGAATAGTGGAGCAGAGTGCGGCTCGGACCACTGCCTGATAATAGGAAAAATATATACACCATTCGTAGGCAGGAACCACACAGACATCAACAAAGAACACAGAGAAAAAATAGAAAGAACTACGTACACCTTAGACAACCTAGATAACGAGAGCACACAGTTACTTTACTCCTGGAGACTAACACAAAAACTACAGGAATCACACAGATCAACGACGGATGAATACGAACATACAAACAAACAAAACAACAATATAAAAACTTGAATAAAGAAGTCAAACGAGAAGTGGTTAAAAAGAAAAATAGTGCATGGTAACAAAAATGCCAATACCTAGACAACCATATAGGAGGGACAAAGAGCTCTGAAGCCTGGAGAACTATAAAAACCATGAGAACAACGACAAAAAACCAAGTCATAATAAATAGAATACCAGAGAACACATGGGTAGAGCATTTTGATAACTTATTAACAGAGAGAAGAGAAAGGTTTAAACAGACAAATGAACAAGTAGAAGTAGAATGAAAAATAGAAATATCAATAGAACAAGTGAAAGAAGCAGTTAAGAGAATGAAATTAAGAAAATCTCCAGGCCCAGGCGGAATACATCCAGAGTTGATTAGGTATAAAGAAAGACAAACAACCCGAAGAACAAGCGGGATTTAGGGCCGGACGGTCCACTATGGATAATATTTTCACATTAAAAATTGCAATGGAAAAACGAGTACAGAGTAATAGAGAAACCCATACAGCTTTAACAGATTTGGAAAAAGCATATGACAGCATAACTCTGTAGGTACTATTGTAAACCTTTGCTCCCGTGTCAATGACCAAAGATGTCGAGAAACGTTAATTCGAAATAAAAAAAACACTGCTGCACAAACATATGGTAAAACTACTGGCAAAAATCAGAAATCAACTAAAATGTAATATGCCCACAAGTAAATACCATTTTAAATAACACTTAAAGCAGAAGAAGCCAAGTAATTATTAACCGCTTGAAAATTAGCCATACTGCACTAAGAAATCCATTTTTAATTAAAAATGAGCCACCACCAATATTCATCAACTGCTCCATTCCACTGAAAATAAAATGAATCTTGCTTGACTGCATGTACTTCTCGAAATAAAAATCCCATAGAATCACAACTGACCTTAAAACCATCCTAACCAATATATTTTAACAATGTTAAATTATTTAAAAGATATACAATACAAGAGAAGTACAATAAGTTTTAATATAATAAAACTAAAATCCTTATGTATGTAATCTCACTACTAACTGCGTATTCAATTCAAGATTTATTTAACTACGTTTACAAATTTTACATTTGTTTGTAGCAAGTCAATTATATGTAGCATTTCTATTGATATAGATAAGATCCAACTTATAGTTAGCATACGAACGACCCGAAGAATGTTCTCACTGACGTGGCGGCTTCTCAATCCGTAATATTTTTTCCATTCTTATTTTATGGGTATAGAGACCCCTCTTTTGGCTCTATGGTCTTGAGGTACACAACTGTAAAAGTGTACGTATTGTCCTTTTTTTCTGTACTAACTCATTTTTTTCTTTGTCTCCGTTAGTGCAATAATGTCTAAATTAATATTTCCGACTTCTTTTAGTTATGATTTCAAATTTTCCGGATATTTTAAATTCCATGTTCTCCATATTCAAGTGTCATTTCCGTAACCGCTTTCGTCTTAAGTATGTCCTGTCTATATTTCCGAGGCAATGTTGGGGTTTTTTTAGTAGTTTTCGTTTTTCTTGTGCTGGAGAACTGGTCCAAAAATTAAACTCGCCAACCTGGAGGACCAGATTTTAGTTTTGCTAAATAAATTTCGACTGAAATTTCTACATATTTACACAAAGAAAAATCATAAAGCTTTCTCCTTTTGCTGTCCATTGAGGACATAACCACAGACCAAGGTAGGTGATTTGTGAACATAATTATTTTTGTATCCTACGCTATTCATTATACTTATCTTTGAGCTATGCAACACCTTTGACGACTTTACGTATTGTTAGTAATGTACATTTAAATTAAATTAGAAGTAAACAATATATCTATACTGTCATTGATAACTGAAAAAACAGGTTGTTTAATTTTCGAAATAATTATTTTGAACGAATTTGATAAAGAATCAGTATTGCTCAAAAAATAAATAATATTGTTGCACAGATCGTTACAGCGCAATCTCTCGATTTACCTAAAAGTGGGAATAAATTAAAATACGTGACAGTGATAAAAATAAACGCAAATATTCATTGGTTTGTTGAATACAATATTTCTTCTAATTAACGTTTCTTTATATGCATCTTAATTTGTGATTATATTTTTATACTAAATTTTTTAACATAGTTAACAGTTACTGTGCAATCTTTCCAGAATATAAGTACTGGAAGTATTGATTTTTTAAGTTATTAACCTGTCTTTTCTACCACGTGGGACTATTCTCGTTAATTTAAATGGTTAAAAACGAGCAAAATCACTCAAATGTAAGTACATTATTCAATGAAGTTCGATTTTAGTGCACGCAACCTTTTATTAGCTATAAGAAGACATACAAATACTTTTTAATCACATTAAGATTTTTTCATTTACCGGAACACGTTTTAGATACTGTTTGTTGAACACATTTTGAATGTAACATTATAAGGAATTACGTTATTCAGATTTTCAAAAATCGATAAGTTAGCATTTTATCCAAGTTAAATATTTTCATTCATTTTTTCTTCAGAATATGGGTGACCAAAATCATAATCATAATGAAATGGACATGGATCTTGAAGACGGTCTTTCTGCTGAAGACATGATTAACAAAGGAAGTGGACTTACGTACAAGTAAGTGTTCATACTTTGTCGACTTAACAAAGTTTACAATAAAATTTAAATAAACTCTTAAGTTATAAATTCTCAATATACATTCTCTAACAAATCAATAATAAATTATTAAATGAAAAATTAATATACGCACTTAAAACATTCAATAAAAATTCTACATAAAGTTTCCACTAGATTTTGGTTTAAGCCTTTTTTTGATAAAATAATTAGCATAATAAGCATACAAAGTTTTTTTATAACATTCCTGATGTCAAGGCACTCCACATGCTTAAAGTTTACTTTTATAAACACACAAATGTTTTCTTTCTTTGCTTACAATCAAATAAAACCTTTAATAAATATGAAATATGGAGTAATTAATGACATAAATTGTCCCATATACTTTTGATTGTAAGAGAAAAACTAGCTAAAACCCATTGATTTCAATTTCAAATTTATGTTTTGGCAGACTTTTATTTGTTGTGTGAGTGTGATGGCTTTACACATGAGAGATCAGAAATCATAAAATAACATCATATTTGCTCTTATTTTTTGTATTAACAACCCTACATACAACTAGAAATAGTTTTTAAACATAATTTAAGCTTAAGTATAAAGTTATTAGAAAAGTACATTCAGTGGCATATTATGTACTAATCTAGAAGTGGGCAACATAGCATCAGCAAGGCCCTTTTCTTTCAGTATATATTCCCAAAATCTACCGAATATATCTACTTTCAGCAGAATCAAATAGGCTCATCTACAGCTTCATAACTGAACATTTCTTTTTTAGGTGAACTCTTTTCTTTTTGTAAGTAGTAAGAATCACATAGCTGCTCTTTTCTATGAACTGTTAAGCTTTTGCAGTACAATTATTAAAGTCTGTTTTCTAAAATTTTTGAAATCAGTCCCGAAAATTCCCCAAATTGTCAATAGCTACCTTCAGATTTATAGCTACTCTTCCAAATCTTATTTATATTATTAATAGACCAATCAAGCTAGTTAAAAATAAGCCTTTTTCGTTACAAGTATGTATTGACGGGTTTGACAGTTGAAATGATATACTACAAAAATACAATCATCTAGGGATCCATCAGTTTTTTAGTGGAACTAGAAAAAAAGATACACTAAATGAGATATGCTAAATTAAAATAAAATATGGTTAATAAATAAAAAAGTTTTTGCAAAATGAATAACAAAATTGGATATTTTTAACCACTTAATGCTTTATCCCGTGTCTGACATGGAAGGGCTTGCCAGTAAATTTGGGACTTGCCCTTGTCTCACATGTTTGGCCATAGTACAGCACTATTCAAACGTTTTATGGCCGTTTCTGACCCATCCATGACGGATTTATTATTTATTTATTCATTTTATTATTTTCATTTTTATTTATTTAATTTTTTATTATTTTTTTAAGAATTGTAATGATTATTTTTTTGTCCTTTTCATAGTTTACATTGAGTTTTAGATGTAGCTGTACTTTAGTCTATTTTCGTTTTTGTCAGGTAGTAGATATTTTTGTATTCCATTTGCAGTTTAGTTTATTTTCATTATTCAAACGTTTTATGAACTTTCCTGATCCGTTTTTTTAAACTTTTGGAATTTTTTTTATTTATACTTTAATTGACTAAATTAAAAATACTAAAAAAATTATATATATTTTTAATAGGTACTCTCCTGTCACGAAAAATATACTTTTTTATATGCCCCATAAAAAAAATTTTTAAAAATATTTTACATGTATTATTGAATTATGAAATAAAACAATTGATCTTTTTTGACAGTAAACTTGAAATGAATGTGCATTAAGTGGTTAATATTTTTTTTATTTACATAAATAGATGTTTATTAAAATTTGTTTAAATCTACTTGAACCATGAGTATTATCATGTTTTAATTGTGTGCAAAAGATGGGCCAGACTGGTTGAATAGTTTTTGCGAAATTTAATTTGTTTATAAGATTTTTTTTAAAATGAGCCAATTTCTATGGCTGGTCCAGATAATTTGGCTGTATGGATCTGAATAATCCAGGGCATATTTTCTTCTTTAAGACGTAAACTAACAACCTATGAAAAAAAAGATTAAAAAAAAAATTATATTTATGTACACAAAATGATTTAATAATAAACATTCACAAAAACTCCATAGAATTTACTTTAAGAAATTATTTGGAAAGCTGGTTAAAAAACACAACTTTTAGAAAAAAAAGCCCCCTTGTTTTAATCACTCTTATGTTAATTAACAACATTAATAAAGTTATTTTAATAATTCAATGATATTTATGAGATAAAAAAAAACTGTATTTTAATGAAACTTTATTGGGTGTTCACTGCACAAGTGAACCAATGAAGAAACCGCCCCTGATAATAACATTTAGCGTATTTTCATTGCCAAATTATCCAAAACTAAGCAGCTAATGACTACGGAACATACAAATCTTTTCTTAAGTCACCTTTTTATTGTCATTTATTATTTATTTATTTAAAATGTAATTATATTAAATAAATGTTATTTATAAACATTATTAAATTGTTATTTAAAATTTTTTTTGCATATACTCTTATTAAATTAGAACAAATCAGTTGTTTGGTATTAAAGAAATTATTTTTAGAAAAAAAATTGTATAAAAATATATTATTAGGTAAATTATAAGAAATTATAACTTAAATATCATATATGTGTTTTCAAAACTTTATAGCGGGCGCGGAAGTCCAAAGTTATTGTTAAAAACTCTTCGGGATCTTATAAAATGGAGTTTTAGGTTTAATATGATAGTTGCTAAGCATAAAACATTAATTTTTCACTGAGTTATCGAGCCTTGAAAATGGCTATCTTCGCGCGTTTTTTTTCTAATCTTATTAATTATCAAAGAAAATCAAGTTTTTAAACATTGCAAATATTTACTTTTCAGCGACTTTATAATCCTTCCTGGATATATAGACTTCCCCCCATCAGAGGTGGTAAGTTAGATATACTTCCTACTGCTATTTTATTGTAGATTAATAGTATGATTATGATTTTAATTACACAAATTTTAAGTTCTTGTATTTAATTATATATATATATATATATATATATATATATATATATATATATATATATATATATATATATATATATATATATATATATCGAGAAAAGGAGTACGACCGTCAATCCAATATAAATTAAGGTACACTCAGAAGAGTGGTGGGTTTTTCGGTCAAAAGGTGGAGAAAAAAGACAAAGTTAATGGCTACTTCATCTATTTAGTGAAGACGTTTCGCTTTCTTAATCAGAAAGCATCATCAGTTCATCTAAAAAGAACAATATGAAAAAACCACACAAGCATGGAAAAGTTGTTACATGTGTTACCTTAAAAAGATATGTAGCAGTCAGTGATATTAAGGTTGTAAAGACACTTAAGTAAATGGACATTATACGATTACGATGTATAAACAATAAATTGAACTAAATAAGTTAACAATTTGTTCAAACTAAGCACAGCAAAAAGAACATGTGGTTTTGTTTTTTTATATAAAAATGTATAAGTAAAAAAACATTGAAAAAGAGAATGAAGAACTAAGAAAATCATAGATGCACTTCCAACAATACAGCAATAGTTATGATTTAATTTTAACTTTAGGTAGCATTATTATATTAATGAATATTGAAATTGAATAATTTAATGTATAATGAAATTACCACTCCTGGCTTCTTGAATGCTGCCAGTAAAATGGTGTTTTTAAAAGACAGTAAAACCTTGAGGTCATTAATTATGACAGAAACGTCTTCAATAAATAGATGAAGTAGCCATCAACTTTGTCTTTTTTCTCTACCTTTTGACCGAAAAAACCCACCACTCTTCTGAGTGATCCTTAATATATATATATATATATATATATATATATATATATATATGTATATGTAGATATATATATATATATATATATATATATATATATATATATATATATATATATATATATATATATATATATATATACAGTAGGCTCCCTCTATAACGAGAACTGAAATGGCAGACTAATTACGTCCTTATAAGCCGATCTCGTTATATCAGACAGCAATAATACTGTGCATACAAATGAATATGTAGTTTTCTAAAACATTAACTTCCTATAGTGAAGCCATTCGGAGTAATATAAGATGCTAAATATTGTTTGAATGGCGTTTTTGAAAAAAAATTGTTTACTTTTATTGTCAATGAAATACATTAAAACCAAAAAGATTTGTTTACTTTTATTGTCAATGATATAATATGTTAAAACAAAAAATCTGTACTTACATTTTTTTCCAACTACATAATGTATAAAGCGTATTTTCAAGGATTACACAAACTATTGCTTCTGCAATTGGAAGAATTCTGTCATTTCTGACTGCTTTAGATTGTCCAGTATCTTTCTATCTATCATATTTTCTAAAGACGTGAAACAGTTGTATGCTTCTTCATTTGCGTTTTGTCTTTGGATAAAGTTTCTTACAACGTTTAAATCACTTTAGACATCTTGTCTATTAGTACCTTCTTGCGTAGATTCACTGAGATTGTCTTCTCCATCTTAATCACTTTCGTCACTGACGATAAGGCGCTCCGCCGGCGGATTTATTACTTGCGTGATAATTTCACTATCCGTCGGAAGATCACAAACAATGACCTCATCATCAATGGCAATGAATTCAGCAAACTCGTCATCATTGTTCAGTTGGGTTAGTTCTTGACCCTGCTGTTGTAACCTCAACCACTCTGCTACAGGATATTCATCTTCTTCGTTTTCTACCTCAGTCTCTGTCCACCTTGCATGACCGAAACATTTTCTGATGGTTCTTTTATCTATGAGTGTCCATGCTTTGTGGATGAAATTAATGGCATCTAATAAAGTAACAGGGGATTCACTATGGTTTTCCACATTATTCAGGATCCGCTTAAGCAAAAAGTTTTCTGTAGCGAACTTTAAGGGACCTTATGATGCCCTGATCCATCGGTTGTAGAACATTATGTGCAATTTGGGGGTAAAAAAGAAGTTCAATGTTTTTTAAACCGTTAACTTTTGGATGGGCTGTACAATTGTCAACAATTAAAAGAATCTTTCGATGTCCCAACTCTCTGTACCACTTCAAAAGTTCTCCACTAAAAATTTTTGCTGTCATTCACCATTTTTTATTAAATTTATATGGGACAGGAAGCTGATTCACACCTCTGAAATATCGTGGTTTTTGAGATTTCCCGTGACGACTAACTTCCTTTTTTCGGAACCGGACATGTTGGCCCAAACGAGTACAGTTACCCTTTCTTCTGAAAACTTGTCACCCATATAACGTTCATTTTTGAATTGAGGGTCTTATCTGGAGTAAGTTTAAAAAAAAGTCCCACCTCGTCGGCATTGAAAACATTATTGTCACTGTTTCTTGTCTTATTGTAGGCCATGACTTCAGCCAGTTGTCGGTGACTTCTTTGGAAACACCCTTCGCTTCACCGCAAATTTTTTCACACGTAATTTCGTGCCTGTCCTTAAAACGGCTCACCCACCCACTCGATGCTTTAAAATTCTCGTCACCACCTACCGCCTGCGAGAATTGTGTCGCTTTTTCTTGAAGCAGTGGCCCACTTATTGGAACATTCGCAGCCCTGTTTATGGTAAACCATTTGACCATTGCAGTATCAAGTTCTTTATTAGTTGCGGCACGTAGTTTTGTCGATTTACCGAAAAAAGACGAACCTGCTTCGAAAATCTTGTGTTTATTTTTGAGCATGGTAGATAAAGTGGAACTTGAAATTCCTGTTTCACGACAAACTTCTGCTTTCTTCTTACCGTTCTCAACGTCTTTAAGGATGTTAATTTTTTCTTCTAAAGTAAGTGCTTTTCTTTTAGGAGTCATAGTGTGTAATCTATGTGACTATGTAATATACAACACAACTTTCAAGACGCGAAAGCACAATCAGGAAACAAACGATAAACATCTACGACAAAAACAACTGTGAAATGAAATCCTGGTGAAGTTTGTTTCATTTGTCATGTTTTTAAGCCTGTTTACTTAGTTTATTAGGCGCGAATGGTCAAACCCCTACACTGACACTTGTGAATCATAAATTGTAATTTCTGACAACACAATATCGGTCGGTAGATTAAACAGAAGTTTATTGCGGGGGCAGTTAAAAAGGGCATTTATTTATAGCCACGGCCGGGCCAAAAACGTAAAAAACACGTTTTTCGATCTTATTTTCTCTAGTTATAACCAAATTTGCCTCGATATGCAGGGGTGTGAAACCTCATAATAACCGTGTTCGTTATATAGGGAGTATACTGTATATATATATATATATATATATATATATATATATATATATATATATATATATATATTATATTATATTATATTACACATAACCGTATATTTGAAAAATAAAACATATTTTACTCACATTTAAACGTAATTTATAAAAATATTGCAAAACAGTATTAAGGGTATCAGCATTAATTAAATTAATTTCAGTTTTAAATCTCTCTTTAAGTTCATCACTACTATTAGGTCTGTTAACGTAAACTTTAGACTTAAGATATCCACATAAGAAAAAATCTAGTGGGGACAGATCAAGAGATCTAGCTGATCACCCAAAAATTAGGAAAAACAATATTTAGGTATTCACGTGCATATGCGTAATGCGGTGGTGCTCCATCTGGCTGATACCATAGCGAATTGTCCGGTAGCTGAGGTTTTTGATGATTTGGGTATAGAGCCGCAGGTATAGAGCAGAATTTAATTACCAACTGTTCACGCCTACACGTTAACTATCTGTAGATACTGAGTGTGCCCTTCTACCGCCCAGCGAGGGTTCTCTTGTGCCCAGTACCTACTATTCTGCCTATTTACTTTACCTGTTGAAGGCGGCCTCATCTGAGAAAACACATTCTCGTAGGAATTGCGGATCATGAATACATCAATCCATCATTAATTCACAAAATTCTTAAAATTAAGTTCATGAAACATTTGCACTTTACATGGGTGCCACTTATTCTCTTGTAGAGAGACGTTTGACATATCGATTGCTTCATTGCAGTTTGAAAGCTAGGTTTATGAGAATTTTCTTCTACTGATAATATTAAATACAATTGTTGACCTTGCGTAAGTCGTGGACGACCTTTCGAACATTTATTACCGACATTGCCAAAATTTCTAAATTTATAAACGTATTTTAATTTGTAACAAAAAAACAAAATTTGTTTAATTTACTACTGTTTGTATCTTGAGAACGATTTCCGAAGTGGAAATTGAAACGTCAATAAACGTATTTTAACCTTTAATTGTGGCTTATTCCCATTTAAATAGTAATTAAGTGAAAAACTGCAAAAATCACTGATTTCACGTAAAAATCTTGTACAGATATTTGAAGGTTCTGAAAGGTGTATGAAGTGTAGCTAATCAAAAATTTGTATTTTTTCAAAAGTGAAAAAAAAAAATGTGCCTATAAAATGTTTTTTATACATTTTAGAGTAAAATGGTTCAGATAAAAGTTGTAAATCATAAAACGTTATGTAATTGGGGGTATCTAAATTAAAACACATAAACAATTGACCGAGATAATTGCAAAAACCACTATTTTTGCAATAATTTATGAATGTTAATAACTTTGTTTTTTGCATAACGACATGTAATATAGCTACTTGAAATTATGGCAATTAATGAGTTGTTAAAGTGTGCTAAATATCAACCAGATGGAAGAAATAGTTTATAAGCTATTCAATTTGTTTATACCCGAGAGCGATTATTTAAACAACTGAGGTTAAAGAGGTCGCCCAGACGAAAAGTTGTTCAAATTGTTTTAAACAGTTTTTTTTTGTAACAATCTTGTAACAATCTGAACAATTAAAATTAAATAAGACCAAAATACTTATAGAGCGCTAAAATTATAGTTTCCGCTATGTTGGGAGAAAATTTTTTAAAAGAATTGGATGTTATATCGTTATCCAACAGTTTACAGTACAGTGAAGAATAGAATTATGGATATGTGAGGACATGTTAAAGAGCAATTGGTTTGGAATGTTAAAGCGAGCAGATTTCATGCTTTGCAATTAGATGAGAGCACAGATATTAGCAATGGCGCTAATTTGCTTGCATTTGTTCGATACGTATACAACGACGGCGTAATTGAGTATTTTCTGTTCTGTAGGCCTTTGCCTGTAGGCTTTTGCCTGAAGCAATATTTGAAGTATTGAACGACTTTATGTCCATTCACGAAATATCGTGGGATAAATGTGTGGCAGTTAGTACGTATGGTGCTCGGACTATGACTTGTACACGAACAGGACTTAAGACGCGCGTGACCTTTTCAACGCAGATGTTTCAGATATCATCGGCTTGACAACGATACAGGAAAATCAATTAATAGAAATATCATTTGCTTCAGCTTTAAAACGTCATTTCAAAGAATCTTCCTTATCAAGTTTTTGGGTGAATATAAAAACAGTTTATAAAGAAATATCAGACGAAGCACTGAATACTGAAAGCACATTTACTGCTTTTCTCTTCCACATACATCTGTGACAAGAGATTTTCTGCTCTTGTATATGTCAAAAACAAATGCAGAAACAAACTACAATTAGAATCCGATTTGAGATTACAACTAAGTAAAAAATGTCAACCCCAATAACAAATTTAGTAGCCAAAAAGCAGCACCAACCTTCACATTATTACAATATTTTTAATTTTAATAAAAATGTTTTTTTCAGTACTTTAATAAATTGTTCTAAATTTATACCTGTGCTCTATATTAAAGGGGTCATTAAAATTGTGCTTGATTTTCTAAGGGTCCGCGTACTGAAAAAGGTTAAGAAACGCTGCTCTCGGCCAATTGTCTGCCATGATTTACTTCCCTGTCTGGTTTGTCCGCCTTTTGACGTTGTGTCATCCGACGTTGACCATTTTTTACCTGTATCCTAGGCAGTAGTCTTTACAGGGTGCTATCATCCAGACTAAATGAACCCTGTGTTTTTAGAGATGTGTTTCTCCTCTATCCCACTTCTTTTTCCATCTTATTTCCGGTCTTAGGACCGGCTGTGTTGGGTGTAGAGCTACTTAGTTCACTCCACAATTAACGAAGGCAGAGCTTTTGTATCTACCAGTGGAATTTGTGAGTATTTCTTGTTTTTAGATGTAAATTGTTTTAACTTTAGGTTATATTAAAGTTATCATGTTTCGTCCATATCTGATGTTGTCTTCTGTTGGGCTTTGTTCGACTTTGTTCGTAAAATCGTCTAAACGCATCTTGTTATAGTGAAAATTCTTTAATTAGACATTTGCTAGGTAGATACTTTTAAAATGTGGCGTCCTTGGGTGAATAATAATTCCGAGCATGAGGTTGAAGGACCAATAGAAGAAGATTCTTATCAATTAGAAGATTTACAGGGCGACTATGTCGAACGCAAGCGAAATATTGAATATCTATCTAACGATGCCAAAGTTATAGTGAAAAATGTGTACGAGGAACTGTGCTCTGAACTTACTAAATTTGAGGCCCTTAAAGAAACTGTTTTTTTTTTAACAAAAGTGCCAAAATCAACCTTGCCATTATAGGAGGAACATCTACATCAAGAAAAAAGATAGTGGCAAGTTCCGAAAAATAGAAATCCTCTTGATTCAATCTATAAGTACAACAATATACGAAATGTATGCAGTCAACACTTTTCCCGCGATTGAAACTCGACAAGAACTAATTCGAAAAGATATCGTTTCTTGTTCCACAACGACACTTCGCGTTTACTAAAAGCTAATAATTTATTTAAATAAAACTAGTATATTCGAAATGTAATGGAGTATAGAAAAATTAAATGACACATTGTATGTTTAGATGAAACATACGATGGTACGATACGCATGACAACGTAAAAGAGGCTGGATATTTCAGTTGCATTACCATTCCATAAAGGTAAAATAATTCATATTTTATACTGCGGTGGAGAAAACGGATGGATCAACGACGTACTCTTGGTATCTGCCAAAAAAAAATTAAAGATGCGCCATTGGACTACCACGATGATATGGACAGTGGTGTTTTTGAGTCTTGGTTTGAGAAACTTTACTCCCAAAATTGCGCAGAAACAGCGTAGTTATCATGGACAACGCTTCGTACCATTCCAGATTAATTTAAAAAATACCGAATTCTACTTGGAACAAATCCCAAATCCAAAAATTTGGATATGAGGCAGATTTGTATTTTGAAGAGACATATACGAAAAATCAATTATTAGAAACTAGCAGCATACCGTGCTTAGACTATCTCCTTATTTTTGTATATTAAATACAATATAATTAATATGGACACAATTAAAAGGAAATATAAGAAGAAAAAATGTGGCTCCTAAAGTTTCATCGGCTGTTCTCCAATTAATTGCAGAAGTAAAAAAAAATTACAGCGAAAAATCGGGAAAATTTCATTGAACACGTAATGGGGGTGGAAAACGAATACGCTAAATATTTGCCAATATTAACTAATTTAATTATAACTGTAGACAACTTCTTCAAGTGCCATCTCCGCGGCGGAGGTCGGCAATCATCATAGCTATTCGGACATTATTTGACATCTATATATGACTTTGCAATCATTAGAACTGAAGAAGTGCAGATATACTGCACGAAACGTTTTCTATTAAAAGATTGAAATAGTTTTTTCATTTTTTATTTCTCCTTGACCGATATCCTCATTTCAGTGAGATTTTAATCTCACTCACATTGTATATTTAAATTTTTCAGTATATATATATATATATATATATATATATATATATATATATATATATATATATATATATATATATAGTGAAATAAAACATTTTTATTATTAATGCACACTTCAGTGAACTTTTTTATAGTATAACTACTCTTTATAGGACATTTCAAGCCGCCTTACCAAAAAAATTACCCTCAAAGCACCATTTGTGTCTTCGCCGATGGACACAGTGACTGAAGCTGACATGGCAATTGCAATGGCTGTAAGTAAAATCTCTAATATCCATCCATTATTAGTATCAACCCACAGTTTCAAAAATTAAATTAAATCACCTTTAAAATAAGTAGTCTATTGTATATACAGGGTGTTTCAAAAAAAGGTAACACCGTCTCCAGAATAAGTAAAAAACTGAAAAATAATTGGGGTTTGCTTAGTAAACAATTTGTAACGCTATCCGTTATCAAGATAAAGGGTGTTGAAAAAAAATTATACATTTTTTACGATTTTGCCTAAACTACTACTCCGGGATCGCGGGCCCATTGTCACCCCTTGCGTAAACTGTCAAGCTTGAACAAATAATATTGGAAGGTATTAAAACAATGGGCTAAAATCATTTTAGAATATATCTCGATAAGGAGGAATATTTTATTTAGGTGTTTTAGGTTAAATCTTCGTATTTTGTGCTAAGGTTTTTCCTGTTATTATATGGACACCTTAATGAAACACCCTGTATAAATCAGCATTATGGCATCGCAGGGCTATTCCTTTTTAAAAAAATTTCCATTACGTTTTGTTCACAGCTGTGTTTTTCAATCTTTTGATATTTAATTTTCCTAGATCTCCTCCGTAACAGACTTTCTTCTGGGTATTCCACTTTCTATTCCAATTTTCTTTGGTGCTCTCGTTTGGTATCAGGAACGGTCTTTTCGTCTCCGAAAATCCGACTAATGGCCACCAAGTGCCTATCCGTTTCGGATGTTTACAACCATCATGACAATCTGTATTTTGCACGCTGCTACACTGAAAAGATCTGCAGTTGTTGTGTTGAACCACAGCCGTAGATTTTTCAGCCAGGAAATTCTTCGCCTTCCTGATCCTCGTTTTCCTTAAAGTTTTCCCTGTAAAATTAATTTCCGCTGTTTCTCATGTTGTGACCGAGGTATTCGATTTGGCTGTTTTTATCGTAGTTAAGAGCTCTTTTTCTTTTTGTATTCTTGATATCCCATTCTGTGTAGGTTTTACAGTTTCTGGTGTGACTTCGCTGTTTCCACTACTTTCCATTCTTCTCTCTCTTTGATTGTCCTTTCTATATTTCTAATTTCCATACTTAAAGTCTTCTGCTTAAGTCTACTTAAGTCTTCTCCACTTGTTATCTCCATCTCAGTTTAGGTCTACCTCTGGTTCTTTTACCTGGTGGTATCCATTCCGTTATAACTCTTAACGGATTGCTCTTCTCTCTTCTCATTATGTGTCCATACCATCTAATTCTTTATGATTTTATTGCTCTAACTATGTTCTTTTGACCCATCCACTCTTGTATCCTCTTCGTTTTCCCTCTTTGGTCCCAGTATTTTTTGATAATCTTTCTCTCTCAAAAACTTTCAATTGCTCTTCTTCTCTTGCTGTTAATGTAAATGTTTTTGCAGCATATACAACTATTGGTCTTATGGTCGTTTTGTAGATTTTCATTTTTGTGTTTCGGCTTATTTTCTTGTCTCTAAACATTTTTTTATTTCTTTAAAACGCTGCATTTCCCGCTGTGTGCATCTATTGTCAGTTCTGTCATTTATGTCGTCTTTTTCTTGCTTATGTTCATGTATTTTGTTTTATTTCCATTTATTTCCAGTTCTCTCAGTTTGGCCTCGTTTTCTATTTCTTGTAAGGTTTTTTTTAATGCCCTTTTATCTGTTGCTACTATGGTTATATCGTCCGCCTATCCTATTATTTGTACTGCATTCTTATTTACTCCATTTACTGTTACTCCATTTTTTATTCATATTATTTCTGTTCTTTCTCTTCCGGTGTCTATTGTTGCTTGGGAATCTCGCATTGTCAATTCTATCATTCTTATTGACAATCTCCTATGCTTTGTTCTATATATATTTTTTAGTCTGTCTCTAATTATATCTGTCATTACTTTATATGTTACATTCAGTAAATTGGTTGCTCGGTAGTTTTCGCATATTCTATTCCAAATTTATGTCTCTTCTTAGATATCATCTTAATGTTTAGTGAAAGTTCATAGTTTCTCTTCATATTCGCAAAAGGGTCTCCTTGTTTTGGGATTGTCACTATAATTCCTTTCTTCCATTCTTCGGGCATTAATTGTTTGCTCCATATATTCTGTATTAGTTCATAAATCTTTTTGTATAGTGCCTCCCCACCGTATTTGATAAGTTCTGCACATTATCCGCCTTCTCCCGCTGTTTTTCCGTTTTTAAGTTTGCAAAATTTCTCTTTCACTTCTGTATAGGTCAATTCTTTTTCTTCTTCATCTTATTCCGTGTTCGTTATTGTTTCTTTTTTGTCTTCTCTACCCGTTTCGATATATTTCTTCGAAATACTTCTGCCATTATGTATTCTTAATAAAAGAAAGACTCAATTTTCTTGCAAGTAGTATATGTGAGAGTTCACGACTAAACTCCGTACAACAGTGTAGGAAAGATAACATCGTACTTAATAACCTAATTTTTTTAATACTGATAAATCATGGCATGGCAGATCTTGCTTTCTCTATCCCACATTTTAATTCTAGGGGATGGTCCTAATTTTCATTGTCGTTCGTACCAAGGTAGGTGTATGTTTTTACCCTTACTATTGGTTGACCATTCACACTGATTCTTCCAAATTTATGTTTCTTCTTAGACATCATCTTAATGTTTAGTGAAAGTCCATAGTTTCTCTTCATATTTTCCTAATTTTTTTTATTAGGTTCGTACCAATCTTGTAAAATATATCAAATAATGCAATATCTCCCTAACTTGTTAGCATATTTCAAATGAAATCACCGAAATTTCAGGCTATATGTTTTAAAGATAATAGGGCTTTAATAATGAAAATTCTATTGTGACCGGTCAATGGAAGTGATAAATTTTATTGATCTTGTGAGAATCGTAAAAAATGGTAAAACTTTCCACTTACTCACCATTTCTGATCATCTCCGTACAGATTTCGTTCTTTATGTTTGCAAAAAAAAGGAAAATATATAGAAGAAATAAAACTGATGACAAGACACATAGATACTTAAAAACGTCAATAAAAGAACGGCAGAATTACAACCTGACGCCTTAAAGGCATAAGCTAGTGAAAAAACGAAGAGAAGATAGCTACTGTTAAGAAGCAGTACAACTTATTTTTAGGACAACCATTTTATTGACCCGTTTTATATTATAGTAAAATTTATGTTAGGTAATGATTTGAAATGAAATTTTTCCGTAGTAATTGATATTTAAAGCAATTTGTCACCATTACTGGCAGAAATTCTTGGTATGTAAATACATCTTTTAAACCGCTAATTATTTCAATGAAAATACTCGTATTGTGACCGATTTGGTGTTCTAATAACTAATTTAACCCGGCGCCAGTGTGGTAGACTAAAATGGAAAAACTGTGTGGTGGTGTATCAGATACCCCAAATTAAAAAAAAATTGAAATAATAACACATTTGTAGAAAATTTATGGTGTGATTTATATTTCAACATAATAACGAACTTAAATCAAAAGGAACTGTGTAGCAAAAAAGTCATTTTTCAGCTTAAAAAAAACTGAAACTCATTTTTTCTCAATTATAAAAAAAGATCAGAGAATAAGTAAAAATAAATGAATTTTTGGAAAAACTATAACATACAGAATACAGTTTAATTGTTTTTAGCTAACCTCGCTCATGTGGCGTGTGCCGACTATATCCGGAGGTGAACAGTGGCGTGATTATGCTTTTTATATAATTAACGGTACCGAATAGTTACCGCTGCGCTACTGACAGCGTGGATAAATATGTAAACAACGAAAATGAGGATTTACGCTGGATCTTCGTAACTGTCGTCTACTTTAGCTTTTTTACAAATCACACAATTATAAAAGGTCTTTCTGTCCTGTTTTCTCGGGCAAACATTACATCTTTTGGCCACTTTCATTCTTTTACCTGGTTGCACTTCATCACTTGCTGCAGTTCCTTCAGGATGGACTTGTAAATTTCGCGGAAGCCTTAAGTTGGTAGACCTAATTTGTTTGTATTCTGTTAGTAACTGTATTGCTAATAATTTCAAAAATTCCCTTCGTTTTGTCTGAAAATCGCCAGTATTTTGTTGATAAAGTACTCTAGCATTTATACCTGCACAGTTGAGTATCGTATAAAAAATTGTAATGGGCAATCTTTTGCTATTACGTGAAAGATCGTATGACACCGACAATTCATCTACCGAACATTTTGTAACGTTATAAAAAAATTATTTCTTGTTCCTTACTGTCGCCAGTACTATCATTTTTCGTATAAAATTTCACATTTTCATAAAAAATAAATAATTTCAAACGAAATTATATAAAAATGTGAATGCCGAACTCAAACAATACTACCAGAAATATATTAACTAACCTGTGTGGTGGAGTATATGATACCCCAACGACGTTTGGATCAAAACAACGATGAGTGCGTTCACTTCTCTAGTAAATCAACAACTGTGAGACCTCATTCAAGGTTCTAACGAAAGGTACAAATGTCTGTCGCGCTAATTTGCCGATAAAAATATTGGCGCTAATTTTAAACTTACTGGGGTATGTCATACCCCACCACACCGGCGCCGGGTTAAATATTTTAAGTTATAGCTGATGTAAGTTGTAAGTACACATATTTTATTGTTGTTTACGTTTTTCTTAGCTTTGTGGCGGTATTGGAATTATTCATCACAACTGCCTCCCATCATATCAAGCAAGTGAAGTACACAAGGTAAAGAAATACAAACATGGGTTTATTCATGATCCAGTGGTTCTGTGCCCTACAAACACAGTGTCAGATGTACTTAAAGTAAAAAATGAGCATGGCTTCTGTGGAATTCCAATTACTGAGAATGGAAAACTTGGTGGTAAATTAGTGGGTATTGTAACTTCGAGAGATATTGACTTCTTAGACGACATTAATTTTGAAAGTATTAAGTTAGAACAAATAATGACGAAATTAGAGAATTTAGTGACAGCTCAGTCTGGAGTAACATTAACAGAAGCTAATCACATACTAGAAAAGAGTAAAAAAGGAAAATTACCCATAGTGAATACCAATGGCAGTCTCATAGCTCTTATGGCGAGAACTGACTTAAAGAAGGCCAAAAGTTATCCCATAGCTTCAAAGGACGAAAACAAACAACTCATCGTTGGAGCTGCTTTAGGTACTAGGGAAGATGACAAAGCCAGGTTAGCACTTTTGGCACAAGCTGGAGTTGATGTGGTTGTTCTAGATTCTTCTCAAGGAAACTCAAGCTATCAGATAGATATGATCAAGTTCATCAAAACTACGTACCCTAACCTTCAAGTTATTGCAGGAAATGGTAAGTTTTTTTATAGTCATTAAATACATAACGTATTAAAAAAAATTACCTGTTTTAAACCATTTATATTATTTAATTTTAAGATTAATTTAATTTAAAATATTTCTTGTAGTTCTATGAACTCTGTCGTAAGGTCCGTGTGAATCCAAATTATCTTGTTAGTGAGTTTCTCTTGTACAGCATGACACCCATATTTTTATTTGTGTTAAATATATATTTATGTATAATAATCTCTTGTTAGCTGTTTTCAACATTTTATAAAATAATATTTGTGCACATTGACCTTTTGCTGGTGGTAACTAACATTTAAAAAAGCAATTTTACAATACAAATAATTTATAAATAACTTACAAAGTTTTGTAATGTACAAGATAAAATGATGTCAACAACTATTATGCAAGTATATTTAGTTTTATCTTTATTACTTAATACTACAATGTTACTATTTATACTACGTTTTAAAACCTAATTACAAAATTGCGCTTAGAAGACTACACATATACAGATCGTTGTGAGGGATCCCTTCTAAGCAACACAATATTATACAGAAAATACGAAAAAAGGATGAAATAAGGAGACTCTTTGTCAATAGTGTTGTTTATTATAACGATAGATTAGAAAGTAAAGAAGTCGTCATGAAACATTAATACACTAAACAAATATTAGGATATGCTTATGATATAGTCATACTGGTAACCGGGAAAATAGCATTACAAAAAAGGAGAAGGCAAACCACTTAAGAATCATACCAAACTGAATAATAAAATAAAAAAGCAAGAGGCATACGAGGGAGGAAATAGATGATGGAAAAGATAAGAAAAAAGAGATAAAATATGGGGGAGAAGATGAAAATAGGAAAGAATGGAGAAAACTATTATACAACATGAAATACATCGGAAATTATAAAACAAAACTCAAAATATTCTAATCTCCACATAAAAAGGATAGGTAGTTACGAAGGTATGGAAAGATTTTACGGAAAGTTTTCTTATGTAATTTTTGAAAGGATTGTTTATTGTTGTAACACGTGTTGAAACAGAAGGATCTTTCATTGTTCATCATTAAATAGATAAATATAAGATAAGGAATTGATATTTTTCAATGTTGATTCTTTGAGAAATATAAATAAGCTGACTGTTGTTATCTGCATTTCGGTCTTTTGTATTGGTAAAAATCTAAGTAGGGATAAACGTCGGATAATTCTTATTTTCTAAATATAAATTAGTCAACCAGGACAATCAGTGCTAAATTCGTTAATTTTTACTTAAATTCAATTGCTAGTGGCTTTAAGAGACAGAAACGAGCAAAAGAAGAAAATGTGGAGGATACAGTTAGTATGT
The DNA here is from genome assembly GCF_040954645.1 of Diabrotica undecimpunctata. NCBI lineage: Eukaryota > Metazoa > Arthropoda > Insecta > Coleoptera > Chrysomelidae > Diabrotica > Diabrotica undecimpunctata. The sequence goes on from NC_092812.1 coordinate 19,581,876, forward strand.
GTCTGAAAGCCAACATTCCACTTCATAAATTGGATCATCCAGCTATGAATATATTGCTAAATATGTGCCGAGGTCAGGTGCTCTTCCATGTGCGGACACTTTAAGGAGAAAGGTGGTGCCACGGTGTGGACTGTCTGGAAAAGCTAATACAAAGCAACAGCTGAAAGACAAGCCCATTGTAATAGTAGCAGACGAAACCTCGGATGGACAAGGAAGATGTGTTTTTGCTACTATCTTCAGAACTATAGATTCTGTACTACATCAAGTATGTTTTTTAACAAGTGTTAACTTCCTTGATACTGCCAAGGCATCAACGTGTTCACAGGCAATTATAGATACATTAAAAGACTTTGAAATTGATTATTCACAAGTTAAAGGCCTGGTATCAGATTCAGAAAGATACATGTCCGCTTGCTTTAACTTATTAAAAATTCTAATAGGGCCACATATCTTACATTACCAGTGTTGGGCTCATAAAGTTAATCTTGTTGGTGATGTTTTTGTAGGAGAGTTCAAGGAGTTAAAAATGTTTACAGCAAAAGTCAAGTCAGTCTTTTGTCTTTCAAGAAAAATGAAGAACTCTTACTTGAATTATTTGAAAGAAAACGTACCCAATCTCCCAGCAAAACTTTATCCAGCACCAGTTGTAACTAGATGGAACTCTTGGGTTTTAGCAGTGTCGTATCTAAGTGAATATCTTAATCACATACTCAATTTTTTTGATGTGTGGGAGAATGAAAATTCCAGTATTAAATTTCTCAAAGACACTTACGCCGATGAAACTTTTAGACGTAAACTAGAAATTCAAATGATCTTCACCACCGAGTTCTGTCCAAAATTAATAGACGATTTGAAAGGAGCCAGTTATCCATTTGCCCATCGTTTATGGAACAAATTAGAGGGCTTAAATCGTCACTTGAACACCATCGCCAGGTTATTTTGATGTAAAAACATCTCGATTGCTCACTAAAAACGAAGAAATTGACGCTACACTGAAGGAAATGCTTATGAAAGCAAACGACAAAGCCTTTAATAAACTAACTCTCCATATGACTTTAACAGACACAAACGAGGCTTTCTTACATATTGGACAGTTATTTAACCCATGTATAGCTGCAAGTTTTACTGTGAACTCGAGTGTACTCTCAGAAAGCTTTTTCTAAAATTCCTTTTTTTTAGAACAATGACACAATTGGAGTACATAGATGGATATACTCACTTTCATAATTAACCCTTCAATCGATACGTAGGAACCAAGATCCCAATGTGAAGGAAATATAATATTGTAGTGACAGATCGAAGAACAGCTCTTAAAGAGTAGAATGTCGAAATTACAACGATGTTAGCATTTAATTTCTGTTTTTTATTGTTTTACTCGTAATTAAAAATAAATGCGAAATTTTGTAATTATAAAAAAAGTAAATGCGAAATTCATGTTTTTTATTTGCGAAAATTCCGTACCCCTGTAGACACCAGGCGGTACTGTCTAAAGGTCATCTCTTCGATTTTCTATCCGTAAAACATGGAGACCCATAGACCGGCTCATGTCTCATGTCTCACAACTAAAGAAAAAGCTATCAATTTCATTATTTATTATTCTCCAAAAATTTTCAGAATGCAAAAGTGATCTATTAGGATTTTAGCAGGGGTTAGTTATCTAGAACACTGCCGACTTTTCTTTATCAAATTCAAAATTATGCCGCTACCTAATCTGTTGATATTTTGAGTTCTAAGTGAAATTCACAGAAAACGGGCCCATTTAATAAACCAGTCTGATGTTCACGGTCACAATACGGTCGAACTTGGATTTGAGGATCGAATCGGTTTGTAAATGCCTCTTTGTCCGCTTCTTGTCGGTCGACGATGATAGGTATAATAAAGTTGACGTTGTGGAGTAAAAGTGTTGATTTATTGACAGCTACTGGTAATTACACAATATGATGTTCGTTAGGTAACTACTTATGATTGACTGTATGTAGACTGCGCTCACATGAGCTCAAATCCCCAATTTATAATCTCACAAATAATTCATACCTCAACATAGAGGTTATTGATTCCGATCATACCATACCAACAAACTTTGTTTACCCTACAATTTAATCTACGCCTTAATTGCGACACTTAGGAAGTTCAATTAGAAAATATATTATTCGACAATTTATTTAGTTGTAGGTAAATGCACTAATTATTAAAATATACGATATGGTTTTACAATGTCACTTATACACGGTGAAACTATATAGATTAAGAAGTTAAGAATAATGTGAGATTACAAATTAAGGGGTTAATTTGTGATTGAACACACTACTTACGAATAAATCGCTGTAGATTGCGTCTTTTAAATAAAAATTGCCTTAACTATAACTATTATAATATTTTACCAAAAAATATTGTAGCGAGATTAAATAAAACGAGCGGTTCGAATTTATATACATATGGGTAAAAGAAATAATAAGTTAGACTTACTCACAATCAATTTAATTTAACTAATCGGACGACCGGTTTCGCTTTCTATAATATGCAAAGCATCTTCAGGTCACGATACAAAGTTAAAATGCTGAAAATAATAATCCCATATTAGGGTGTTGTCTAATAAAGATAAAAACAAAGATAAAAAACATAGGTAGGTGATATAAATTATATAAATTACAGCAATTATGCCAATATTACATGTCTGTGGTTTTATAAATGAATAAAATGTTTAAGCAGATAAGGTAAGACCCACAAATTGGTAACATAGTCTATTAAACTGTAATGAATTAATAAATAAACCAATAAATAAACATTACTTACATGCCGGTACTCTATTAATTGATGGTTGAAAGAACATGGTTCAAACTATCTTGGATTGTTGATTGGAGAACTCAGGTCAACTATTGTAATTATTTAACAGAGAACGGGGAAGTTCTTGAGGAGACAGATTGTATGATCTTCAATGGATGTACAGATTTGTGGGTGTGCAATTGTATAATCTTGTAGTTATCAAAATTTCTTTGATAAAGTTTTTGCAATATCTGGCAAATTATTGTAAAGTCCAAAAATGTTTATGTTAAAATTAAATTAAGACACTTTTACACACACAGAAACACACAGAAAACACTTAAAAAACGGGGGACGAAACAGACATTTAATTTAAAAGGAGAGGATTTCCAAAAGAACTACATTTCTTAATAGGAGACAATGAGTTTTTTTATGTGCTGTATATCAGATTTTAGAGGTAAACTTGACAAATGTAGGTTAAAGTGTGACAGTTCTTCTTCTATTTTAAATGCTGTAAGTTAAGTTATCCAGTTTATGAAATAAGCTGATATTAATAAAATCTAAAATTTTTTTAATTTTAGATATCAAAGTTATTTGATGTGTTAATATTGGCATACTTTAACAAACTTTAAATAATTGATTTCAATGTAACAATATCAATAATTGTAATACTTAGTATTGTAATTACTACTAAGTATTACAATTATTTATATTGTTACATTGAAATCAATTATTTAAAGTTTGTTAAAGTATGCCAATATTAACACATCAAATAACTTTGATATCTAAAATTAAAAAAATTTTAGATTTTATTAATATCAGCTTATTTCATAAACTGGATAACTTAACTTACAGCATTTAAAATAGAAGAAGAACTGTCACACTTTAACCTACATTTGTCAAGTTTACCTCTAAAATCTGATATACAGCACATAAAAAAACTCATTGTCTCCTATTAAGAAATGTAGTTCTTTTGGAAATCCTCTCCTTTTAAATTAAATGTCTGTTTCGTCCCCCGTTTTTTAAGTGTTTTCTGTGTGTTTCTGTGTGTGTAAAAGTGTCTTAATTTAATTTTAACATAAACATTTTTGGACTTTACAATAATTTGCCAGATATTGCAAAAACTTTATCAAAGAAATTTTGATAACTACAAGATTATACAATTGCACACCCACAAATCTGTACATCCATTGAAGATCATACAATCTGTCTCCTCAAGAACTTCCCCGTTCTCTGTTAAATAATTACAATAGTTGACCTGAGTTCTCCAATCAACAATCCAAGATAGTTTGAACCATGTTCTTTCAACCATCAATTAATAGAGTACCGGCATGTAAGTAATGTTTATTTATTGGTTTATTTATTAATTCATTACAGTTTAATAGACTATGTTACCAATTTGTGGGTCTTACCTTATCTGCTTAAACATTTTATTCATTTATAAAACCACAGACATGTAATATTGGCATAATTGCTGTAATTTATATAATTTATATCACCTACCTATGTTTTTTATCTTTGTTTTTATCTTTATTAGACAACACCCTAATATGGGATTATTATTTTCAGCATTTTAACTTTGTATCGTGACCTGAAGATGCTTTGCATATTATAGAAAGCGAAACCGGTCGTCCGATTAGTTAAATTAAATTGATTGTGAGTAAGTCTAACTTATTATTTCTTTTACCTTTTGAAATGGACTCACACAAGCAACACATTCATGATTTATATACATATATTTATTTATAACTTTACAGTTCGGTAGTATCTTAACAACTAACTCTACTTCTAAAATCGCGTCATATATATACCAAAAGTATTAAGTTCCAGAACATTCGGGAGTTGTCCCACCTCTAATTCGCCTACGTGACCTGTTGTTCTGTCTCTCACTCGATGGATCTCGAAGCTTCTCGAGGAGTATTAGAGATGCAATGCAACCGTTACCTGGGCCATCTCGAAAGCATGTTCGTAACACTGCTCCCCTCTTAAATCTGACCGTCCCGATCAGCAACTCTATATGTAGACACAGGATGGCGAAATCTACAGGACTCTCCAGCTCTGCATGAACCCTTTAGAAAGAAATAACAGTCTACTGACTTTGAAGGATACGATTTCATCGGGTTAATGCAACACACAGTAATTCGTACGCCGGTTTCTCGGAAGATCACTTCAAGCATGCTTCTGACAATCTTCCAGTCCAGATTATCTAGTGCATGGCCTATCTTGGGTAAGGCCAAATTCTTGATGTCGTAATTGCACACAATTTTCTTCAAATTAGTTAGAGCACGCCATATATCCTCGTAGCTTGCCCTGTCTGTATACGACTTCCTGGTCACCATATACAGCAAAGATCGAGAACCATCTTCTAATCTCATTACTCTTCCAACTTTAGGCTGCTGGTTTTTTAACTCGTCCAAACGACCGAATTTCTTATAAAATACGGATGAGATTCCTTTAGTCATCTCAAGATCTTGAGCAACACAGTGGGCTAGAGAGACGTTATGCGGAACACTAAAAAGATCCTGCTGAACTTCTGTGGTTACGCCGAATCTAGCACTCTTTCTCTCTGCGTAATTTGTCATAAATTCATTAAAGCTTGGTCGCCGGTCATCTTTGATCTCATGTTGAAGGGTTCGTGCTTCTTCTGTTTCATTTGAGCCAGCATATGGTGCAAGACGATTTATGTGAACTACTTTTGGTTTACCTTTCGGCAACTTCTTAATTCGGTATATTACGTCATTTATTTTCTTTTTAATTTCATACGGACCTTCCCATTGTCTTTGTAGTTTGGGAGACAAGCCTCGACGACGTTGTGGATTATAAAGCCAAACAAGATCACCTACTTCATAGCTTTCACTCTTGCATCGAGAATCATATTGATCTTTCATTCTGTCACTGGCTATCTGGATGTGTTGTCGGGCAAGTTCATGAATGTTGTTCATTCTTAACTTCAGGCGGTCGACATAATCTTCGCTTGCAACATGTTCTTCGGAAGGTCTGCAGCCAAACTCTAGGTCGCAGGGCAAACGAACTTCACGACCTAACATCAGGCAGGTTGGAGTCTGGCCTGTAGTTTCATTCACGGCCGAGCGGTAGGCCATTAGGAATAAATGAATATGCTGGTCCCAATCTCTTTGATGTTCTGATACAACCTTGGATAGGTGTTTACCCATTGTTCGGTTCATTCTCTCGACCATTCCGTCTGATTGAGGATGCAGGGGTGTCGTTCTGGTCTTATTGACACCAATCAATTTACAAACGTTTTGGAAAAGGGTTGACTCGAAGTTTCGCCCTTGGTCGGAGTGGATCTCCAAGGGAACACCAAATCAGCTAAAGAATTCTTTAACAAGTACCTCTGCAACGGTAGCAGCTTCTTGATTTGGTATCGCATAAGCCTCAGTCCATTTCGTAAAATAATCCATGGCTACCAGGATATATTTATTTCCATCATTTGTCTCTGGAAGTGGACCTGCAATGTCGATTGCTACTCTTTCCATAGGACTACCAACATTGTACTGTCTCATAGGTGCCCTCTTTTTACCAGCTGGACCATTACTGGTTGCACACAGTTCACATTTCCGGCACCATCTTCTTACATCATCTTTACAGTTCACCCAATAGAACCGTTCTCGAACCTTTTGCAGAGTCTTCGTGATACCAAAGTGTCCACCTGATGCACCGTCATGCAACTGACGCAATACTTCTGACACTTTACTTTTAGGTACAATTAACTGAAGCTTAGTTTCTGTACCATCATCGTTCTCAAAGGTTCTATACAGAAGATCATCTTTCAGCACTAGGCAATTCCATTGGCTCCAGTAACACTTGACTTCTGGACTACATGCACTAATGTCTTGCCAAGAAGGTCTCTCACTTCGACGCATCCAATCCAATACTCTTTTTATACATGGATCATCTGCTTGAGCGTCTTGTAGCTGTTGAGGCTGCCATTGCTCATTAATGACGGTGGTTCGTCTCACGGGGCAAAGTCGTTCTTCTAATTTAAGACAGTGATTACAATTTGCACTGCACGGCCGTCTCGAAAGGGCATCAGCATTTGAATGAACTCTGCCAGCCCTGTGTTCGATCTCGTAATCATATTCTTGTAATCGTTCTAACCATCTTGCCATCTGGCCCTCTGGATTACGAAATTGTAGGAGCCATTTTAGAGCAGCGTGATCCGTGCGAAGAAGAAACTTTCTGCCATACAAGTATTTATGGAAATGCTCACAAGCCTTCACTACGCCTAGCAATTCTCTTCTGGTAACGCAATAGTTTCTTTCTGGTTTTGACAAGACTTTGCTAAAGTAAGCGATGACTTTTTCCTGCCCATCTTGGATTTGGGAAAGAACAGCTCCTATTGCACTGTTGCTTGCATCGGTGTCCAACACAAATTTTCCTGCCTGTCTAGGGTAGCTTAAAATCGGTGCGCTAATCAGAGCCATTTGTAAGTGTTCAAAAGCTCTTTGACACTCTTCGCTCCATGTATATTCTTTGTCTTCTTCTGTCAACTTTGTTAATGGCTTGGAGATATTGGCAAATCCTTTGACAAAACGGCGGTAATATGTACATAGGCCAAGAAAACTTCTAATTTCGTGTTTATCTCTTGGTACTGGCCAATCCTTAATTGCTGCAAGTTTTTCAGGATCAGCTGTTACACCATTACTTGCTACAATATGTCCCAAGTACTTCACTTCTCGTCGAAACAAGTGACATTTCTTCGGACTCAACTTCAGATTCGCTGCCCGCAATCGTTGAAAGACTTCTGTTAGATTATTGGCATGTTCATCGAAGGATCTTCCAACTACAATTACATCATCCAAATAAACCAGGCATGTTTTCCATGTTAGACTTCTTAAAACTGCATCCATTAATCTTTCAAATGTGGCCGGGGCATTACATAAACCAAAGGGCATAACTGTGAACTGCCAAAGCCCTGATCCTATCGAGAATGCGGTTTTTTCACGATCAGCTGGCTCCATGTCTACTTGCCAATATCCACTTTTCAGATCGAGTGTGGAGAACCAACGAGAACCAGAAAGTGTATCCAAAGTATCGTCTATTCTGGGCAAAGGATAACTATCTTTTTTAGTTACTGCATTGAGCTGTCGGTAGTCAATACAAAAACGCGTTGAACCATCTTTCTTCTTTACTAGGACTACTGGTGATGTCCATGGACTGTTTGATGGTTCAATTACCCCTTGTTTGTTCATATCTTTGATGATGTCTTCGGCTTCATCTCTTTTCGAAAATGGAAGTCGTCTAGGTTGTTGTCTGATTGGCTGAGCGTCTCCGGTATTAATTTTATGCTTTACTATGCTTGTTTTGCCATTATCCTTCTTATCCATGGCAAAAACATCTTGAAATTCTATCAGCATAGACTTCACTTTTTTAGTTCGTTCATCATCAAGATCTTGGCACGTTTTAATCATCGTCTCAACAAGCTCCTTTGGATACTTAGATTTCGACGGTTTCTCATTAGTATTCATGGAACAAATCGAAGCTACGGGAACACACTGTCCGATCAAAGTTCTTTTACTTAACTTAATAGCAGTTCCCTTTAAATTCATAACTCTTACAGGAACGACATCTCGAATTCTCACCAAAGCTTTTGCCGTTAGGAACTCGGCATTATTCACATCTTCGACCATCCTTAAACTTCCCTCTCGGCAGTAACCATCAGGTCTGGTCATCAAAATTTTCTCACTATTACCGGGTATTGTTACGTCACAAGTAGTTATTAAGCTGATAACATCTTCTTTGTCTTCATGAAACGGCAACTCTTCACCACTGATCTCGAGAACTCCATCTTTGACATTCAATACAGCCCCAACTTTCCTTAGTAAATCCATCCCCAATATGAACTCATCGGAGATCTCTGCAATTAATACTGTATGTTTCACTGTGGTCTGGCCAATGGATACTGATATATTAGCCTCGCCATATGTATTAATTATCTCACCAGTTGCTGTTCTAAGCTTTACTGTTGCAGGCAATAATTTAAGATGGCCTCGTACTACTTCTGGCCGTGCAATAGTTCTCGTTGCACCTGTATCTACCAAAAACGATCTACTTTTATTATTGATACGACCCTCTATGTACAAGCTATGAATTCCACCTGAGGACGTAATGTTCACAGTTACTATGGGGGCTTTGTTTCTCGAGGTCGGCAGTTGCCCCTTGTTGTCGACCCTTTCTAGTTTTCCGACTGTTGTATCATTTTCTTGCAATTACGGCTAATATGACCTACGTCACCGCAATTCCAACATCTGGGCTCACGTCTCTTCGGCATCGTGTTACGAACTACTTTTCGTACCATTTCTTCCAGACGTTCATCGTTTGGTTCGTCGCCTTCTTCAATGGTTCTTACTCGATGACTCCGTGAAGTTTGACTAGCTGTTTCATGTTCCAAGGCAATAGCGAGCGCTTCATCTAGAACTTTCGGTCTTGCTAGTCGTAATGCTTTCTGTAATTCACTTTCTTTTAACCCATTGACGAAGGTATCTACAGCAATTTCTTCTAAAATGTTGTCTGGTACCTCCGGATAAGCCAACCGCACTATACGAGCAACATCTGCTTCAAACTCTTGCAAATTTTCACTTGCTCGTTGAATTCTACTTCTTAGGTGCGCCTTGTAGACTTGTTGTAGATGGGCATCTCCGTAACGTTTGTCTAGTCGAGTGAACAAGGTCTGGTAACATTTTTCTTGACCCTTAGGAATCGATCTTAGGATATCTGCAGCATCACCTCGTAAAGCAGCAGTCAAGGAAACAGCTTTTTCTTGTTCTGTCCAATGATTGGCTGTCGCAATAGCTTCAAATTGTCTAAGGTATATGGACCAAGAAGACTTTCCATCAAATGGTGGCAATTTGAATCTCATATTATGTGTCGTTTCGTCTCTAGGTAATTCTTGTTTCACTACCGGATCTAAGGCTATTGTATTAACTGGTGGTAGTACTTTTGTGTTAGTTATCATGGTCTCTAATTGTTTGATCTTCTCTTCTACGTTTTCTATCTTGTCGTTTACATTTTTCTGTATCTTATCGAATGTTCTTGAGACTTCTTCAAATTTCTCATTGTTTTGATTACATACTTCTTTAATTATTTGAGAAGTCTCATCGAATCTTCTAGACACATTTTCAAATTTCTCGTCATTTTGTCTAGCTATTTCTTTAATAATTTGAGACGTTTCATTGAATCTTTCATCATTCTTTCGAGAAGATTCTTCTATCATTTGAGACGTTTCATCGAATCTTTTGGAAACAGTCTCGAATTTATCATCAGTTTTTTTAGAACTTTCTTCTATCTTCATTAAAACTGCTTCTTCTGCTGACTGAAAATGGAATGTCTCTGGGTCATCTCCATTCTTGTTAAGAACAGTTTTTAGTCGTTCTTGGAGTATCTTCTTGGACCCGCTGCAGTCTTCATCGCGTTCTTCCAGTTGCTCACGCAACTGTTTTACTGAAAGTTGTACTAGCAGCATCTTTGGTCAGGCACACACGTACTTTTTAAATGTTCTTTTCGTACAAAGATCACTACCGAACTACGCGGATGTTCCCGACGAACAATACTTTTCAAAAGTTCAAAAGTCTTTTTCAAAAGTCACTGCTGAATTTATTTCTTTTACTCACACCGTAACACCACTGTAGCGAGATTAAATAAAACGAGCGGTTCGAATTTATATACATATATTTATTTATAACTTTACAGTTCGGTAGTATCTTAACAACTAACTCTACTTCTAAAATCGCGTCATATATATACCAAAAGTATTAAGTTCCAGAACATTCGGGAGTTGTCCCACCTCTAATTCGCCTACGTGACCTGTTGTTCTGTCTCTCACTAGATGGATCTCGAAGCTTCTCGAGGAGTATTAGAGATGCAATGCAACCGTTACCTGGGCCATCTCGAAAGCATGTTCGTAACAATATTAAACAGCTAAGCTGTAATAGTTTCGAAAAAGTTATAAAAAAATATCTGCTGAATTCTTGCTTTTACTGCCCAGAAGAATATATGACTCATTGCAGAACATCCACTGAACTTCTTAGTGTGACTTTGTCATAAATTTCTGCTAATCTGTGTTCTTGTTTGTGATGTTTTCAGTTACGTTTATATACCTTTTTTATTTAATATGTCTTTTTGACTTGCTACGAACAGTATGTGTATTTGTAAAGTAGTTAATAAGTAAATCAATCAATCAGTCACAATTGATTGCTAATGAAAATTACATTTTTAAATACCGTTTGATGTATCGATTTTCAGTCCGGAAATCTAAACTTCAAACTTTATTTAAAAATGTAATTTTCATTATAATCAATTGTGGCTAACCCCATATAAACATAATAATCAAAAGTATAATCATAATAATAAAGAAAACAGTTTCAGAACATTTTTAAAGAGCATTATTGTTGTTGTTATTCTATTACTTAGTAATTATTGGACGCAAATCATCCGATTCTCAAAATATTCCAAAATTTCATCGTAACCCAAAACGTGGCTTAAACATATTACAAAACCATAATAAAAGATGACGACTATATTGTGACGTATATCTTTTTTATCGGAATTTTAGAAGTTTGATCGGAATGTTTAATTTGTGGCAATGTTAAATAAACCATGAAATTAATAATACATTGCAGGTTTTTATTTGAATATTTAGAGATTCTAAAGAAAACATTTTGTAATTAACGATCATCTGAACATCATCGATATTAGACAAGTTGTACGGTTTCGTGGAGGATGCAGCTGTTTTAACTTGACAATTTTTTTATAAGGGGAATGACCTATTCTGTGTTTTAAATATATACACTCATGGACAAAAATATCGAATATTTTGGAATTTTCAAATTTTTGTTTTTTCAAAATAAATTCTGGTCAAGAAAGTCGTTTATTGTAAAATAGAGTTTATTTTAACAATGTTTAATGAACAATTTTAAGTTTTTATGCGGAGAAAATTGTGAAAAAAATAAATGTTTAATATTAGGTAAATAACGTTATTTTACTCTAAACTTAAATGATAATTTAAATTGCTTAAACAACTGGTTTAAACTGAAAGAAGTGCGTGATCAGTAACGAGTATTCCCCCCTCTAGCTCTTATTATTGATTGCATCTTTCTCACATGCTTACAAGTAAATTTTGGACATATCCTTGGGAAATTGCATTCCATTCATCCTGCGCAGCAAGCCGAAGCTGCTCCAACGTATTTGGAACTGGATTTCTTTGTCGTATGCTGCGTTTTAGGTGATTCCACATGTGCCCTATTGGCCCTCCGGGCTAGACGGTGGCCAATCCAATCTTCGAATTTGGACCTCATCAAGATAATTACTAGCTATGGCAGCGGCATGTGGACGAGCATTATCGTGCATTAACGTGAATCTTTCATATCCAATGTAACCAACATAGGACAAAACATGATCTTGCAGGATGTTTTAAACGTAAGAATCACCAGTCATCCGTCCAATCACTTCCACAAGTGCGGTACGTACAGCTTGTCAAATTTAAGGTGATACTTGACAAATTTGTCCACTTGCGTAGAAAATTAAGTGAGAACGCATTCGGAGGAAAAGAGATACATAATGCGCTCGGTCTCTTCGCCTCGTTGGTACACTCCGTACTACAAGTTTACAGAGAGTGACCTTATTTATTAATGGAACTTCTATGATATGTCTATATTGTATGTTATTTTGACTTTTCTCAAAATACAAAATATTTTGTTTTTGTTGCTTGGTAAAAAAATTCTTCTAATAATTATATTTTATTTGACTCATTAATATTGCCATTCAGTCATGTTGAAGCGGAAGTTTTTTCGAACATTTCTATAAATGTCTCGTTCTGTAATTTTATAAGAGGAATATTGGCAGAGATGAAAGCTTTCTAAATTTTATAGTGTATTTTTATGTATGAGAGAGTAATAAAACAATAAATTATGTATGCAAATCCCTAAACTGTTGATACGGGTGACTCAATGAAAAACAGATATTTGTCAACAAGTTTACAGAAGTACATAGGAAAACAATTTTAAATTGACTATGACCACCAGGTATAAAGGTTGGAGCAGAATAGAATACAATAGTTGTGAGGGTTAATAATCCCTAAATAAGGTTGTCAGTGTCGGAGTGATGGAGGTTAACAGGTACTAATGAATTTGCAAGAAATGTAAGATGTTTATTTTATTGGTTATATATAACCAATAAAAGTTTAATAAGTACCTACCTATTTGCAAAATAAAGTTTAATTCTTTAGATAAAATAAAACGTTTTATTTTATCTGAAATGAGTGCATTCCACGAAGTAAGGGTTTCAACAATCAAACATTTAATTCTTTAATTCCAGGAATCTACGACAGTAATTGACTAGATAATTACCTTCTAAACTTATTCCACAGAAAATGTGATAGTGGGTTTTTCCATTTTGTAGGAAGGTCCAAGTGGCGTATTCAAAATTCTTAACAGTTCACTAAAAGTAGGTACTTCAGTTGCAAGGTGCAGTTTATTGTGTATACTAGTGTTATGGAAAATTTGGAAGTGCCGTGTAAACGCCGAAAAATTGGTGAAATTGGAAAAAATTGGTAAACAGTTAATGAAAAAACATTAATATTTAATTGTTTTAAATCATTTACAGACAAACGTTTATGTGAAAGTGTTGATGAGACCGTTGAGTTAGTTAGCAGTACACTTGGTGTTGGGAAATCTACGATTTACAGAGTTATTAAAGAAGAGAAATGTGGTAGTTTTCAAATGCCACGTAATGCTCCAGGGAAACCAAAATTTCAAATAGAATATCATTTTAAAGAAGGACTTCGACGGAAAGTGTATGAATTCTTCTTTAGACAAGAATTTCCAACATTGGATAAAGTTCTTGTCTCAGTTCGAGATGATAAGGATTACCCAGAAATGAGTCGAAGTACGTTATGGAAACTTTTAAAAGAAATAGGCTTCCGCTGGAAAAAGAATCCCAGAAAGTCTATTTTATTAGAAAGAAGCGATATTGTCATATGGGGAAGACATTTTCTAAGAACCATAAAGGAAATGAGAAACCAAAAAAGAAAAATATTTTATCTTGATGAAACATGGATCAACGAGGGTCATACACCAAATAAATTTTGGCAGGATGAAACTGTTACAAGTCAAAGGCACGCTTTTGTAAATAACTTATCTACTGGTTTAAACCCACCATCAGGAAAGGGACGCAGGCTGATAATAGTACACATTGGCAGTTCAGACGGTTTTGTTGAAGGTGGTTTATTAACTTTTGAATCAACTCGTACCGGTGACTACCATGAAGACATGAACGCTGATGTCTTTCAAGAATGGTTCGAACAAATGATAGATCTTCTTCCTAAGAACTGTGTAATAGTAATGGATAATGCAAGTGTTATCACTCCAGACTTATAGAAGGACTGCCCACAACCAAGTGGTTAAAAAAATACTTGCAGAATTGGCTGAGTTCAAAAAATATTACGTACCATCCCGGATCTATAAGAAAGGAACTTTATTCGTTGTGTGCCCTTCATAAAGAAAAATTTAAAAAATACGAAATTGATGAAATTGCCAAAAATCGTGGAATGACAGTACTTAGATCCCCACCATATCATTGTGAATTAAACCCGATTGAACTGGTTTGGGCACAGATAAAGAGTGAAGTTTCAAGAAAAAATACCACTTTTAAAATTCATGATGTTAAACAGTTGTTTTTGGAGGCCGTAAATAATGTAAAACCTGAAAACTGGGAAAAGGCAGTAAATCACACTATTAAAGAAGAGGAAAAAATGTGAAAGCTGGACAATATTACTGATAAAATGATCGAGCCAGTTATTATAAATCTTGGTTCTGAAAGTTCATCTTCTGAATCTGATTTGGATTTGTAACAAGTAGCTGTAAGTTTTATATTAATATTTTTATTCATCTATTTAACATACCTTAGACGGTTTTAAAAACTCTTTTTCTCTTTTGTAATTTTTAAAAATTAAAAAAAATGTGAATTTTTTAAAACCCTTTTTAATGTAGGCCAGTCAGTTCTAATATAGTGTGTGATAAAAGAGGTCACTTTTGTTTACATACACATAACACTTTATAACACTGAAATAATTCATTTATTTTTTACAATTATTCAAAGTAATTTTTCAATTATTCTTGAGCACGCCCATGGAGTGGTCGGAGGTACCAGTTAAAATTATGCTAATTACTCTCTCGTTCATAAAAATAAACTATAGTAAGTCATAAATAATTTAATCTGTTGTTTATTTCTTTACAATATATACTAAACTGTATAACTTTATTAACTTTCCCGAATATTTTAATTTCGTAAGGAGATTTTGTAGAAATATATCGTATAAAATATATCTCAAATAGTGACTGAGTTGTCAATATGAATAAGTCAGATATAATAAAATTATTAGAAGAATTTTTTTACCAAGTAACAAAAACAAAATTTGTTTAATTTATTGGTATTTCGTATTTTGAGTTAACGATTTCCAAAGTGGAACTCGAAACTTCAAAATAAACTTATTTTAAACTAAAATTGTGGCTTATTTCCAATAAAAATAGTAAATTATATTATTACGCCACAAGAAAATAGCCTAAGAATAATTTTTATTTTAAATAAAAACACACACACACAAGCGTACAACCCAGCTCCTACAGAGATATGTGTGTTAACCGTTCCTTCATTTCGTCTTTTCTACCCATAGTGGGACATTTTTGCACTTGGACATTGTGGTATAATGCATTGTCTATAACCAATACACTACGGGCTGGTATATTAGGAATAAGTTTTTCATGAATCCATTTTTTATAATTATTATAGTTCATTTCGCTATGATAATCTCCAGACTTCGTACCAGATTTAAATGTCAAACATGCGTTTTTTATGAACCCCATTTGGCTGCCGGCGTGAACAATAATTAGCCTTTGCCCTTTGGACACTGGCTTGTGCAAACCTTCGGTGGTATTATCTCCCCAGTATCTGTCATGGGTATGACAGGAATGAATATAAGTTTCATCCATGTACATTATGGCTCGATTTTCTTCCCTATATTGTTTAATATTTCTGAGAAACTTCCTCCGGAGCACTTGTATATCGGGTTTTTCCATTAGGATTTTCCTGTTATTCTTCGCTTTCTTCCATCGAAATCCCATATCTCTGATCACTTTTCTCAAAGTTTCATGCAACCCTGTATAAATATTGTCTTCATTATTTTTTATGTTATATGTCGCAATGTAGGAACTCGTTTTTCCGTGACATAATAATTTATTATTATACGCCGAAGTAAACCTTTGTCAAAATCGCCCAAGTTGGATTTTGGAGCAGATCTCATTCTTTTGTTGGGCGTCGAAAATTATGTAGAAGCACCTTTTTCAGTATTTTTCATTTCACTAGAGATCCGTTTTATGGTGGCTATACTTACTCCCGTTGCTAAGGAAGCACACTCTTGATCTTTTTTAAAATCTTTAACATGCGGATTTTGCATCGCTCTCAAAATAATTACATTTGCTATTACCTCCCTCGTCTGTCTAGACAAGACTGCCTTGTAATTTTGAATGAAAATCCATGTTTATAATTTAAAATACTTAACAATAATTATTTAAAAAGTCAAATCTATTGTAATACGATATTTCTTCAACACACAGTAACTTTAAACATAAGTAAAATAAAAAAAACTTTGTCGCAGACTATACAAGTACCTTGCACTTCGAAGGGCCAAGAAATAATAAGGACGACTTGTGTTGTGGTCTAATGCGCATCGTGGGTGGAGCCTAATTTCAAATCGGCCAAGTATCACGTTAAATTTCACAAGCAATACCTCCCAACTAATACCTTCCCAAAGAATTATGCCATCAACTCCAAAACTAACGGTCTGGGTGAGACTGCAGCTGGCGAATCGTTCTCCAACTCTTCTGTAGACTTAGTTTTGCCATCTGGCTTCCATAATAGGATTCGGGTCTCATCAGTGAAAATAACGTTTTTCCAGTTATCGATATTCCACTAAATATGTGTTCCTGCAAATTCGATTTTTCCTTTACGTGAAGAAGGATTTTTATGATAAAATGTACGAATGACACTAACCACTGAATAAACGTCAAAATAAACATCAAAAAATTTCAAACCAGTTGAGTACATCAGCCTACTTTATTATTATCAGTAATCTAAAATTATTTTGAAATAATAGTGACTACAAAAAAAAATGGAAAATTCCAAAATATTCGATATTTTTGTCCATGAGTGTATAAATCGTTGTTTTCATATACCAGTTTTGAAAAATATTGAACTGTAACAAGATAGTCTGTTAATTTTTAAAAATAAGGTTCAAATTCAACTTCATATTACAACAACTTTCTATATCTCCGGTTCTTGTCTAATCTTTATTTAATATGTATGTACTTTTGGGGTATATTTGTATGCAACTAGCTAATAAATTAATTAACCTTTCAGTAGACGTAGTTTAATTTTGTGTATCAGTAGTCGCACACGGTCTACTACACCCATCGAACAAAAAGACAAAAGGGAATCTAATCGTTATGAAAAGGAGACCAAAATTCATAAAAGTGGCCTCTTAATATGGAGGACATATCCGGGAATGCAAAGGCGCCAAATTTAAAGTAGCTGTAAAATATTTTTCAGAATGAGCCTTAGACGAGAAAGTTTTAATTAAATAATAACGATAATATGTAGTCTAAAATGTGACAAAATTGTTAAAAAACTTCAATATAAATAAGCTTTCATGTGGCAGTTGGGACAAACAATAACATACCCCAACTAAATTTGATTTCTTAAACAAGGAAAGTGACTCTTTCCTTATTTAATGTGGCCTCTCAAAATAGCACTTCCCGTCTAACGATATTTTTGCCCCCTCTACCTTTACATTCCCTCTTCTGTCTTTTGCTCGATGACTACACCGGTCATAAAAATAGTCCTTTGGATGCATTTTGTTTAAATTTCAACAAAACAATCTATTGTCTGTAGTTTTTTTTACATTATTTATTATTATTGACATATTTTGTTTATTTAAAATGTTTATTTACGTAGCATAGAAAATAGTCCACAATTTTTGTAATAGTTTGATTTATTCTCTTTTATTCTTTTTACTAAACAAATGTATATCGGGTTTTTCCATTCAATTAATTTAAAATTAACATATTAGTCTTCAAGAACTATCTTAAAAAAAATAAAACATTACTTATTTCACTAAAACTTATCATAAAAAATATAAGAGATGACAAAAAACATAATAAAATTAAGCCGGAATAGTGTTACAGTCATTGCAAATTAGATTTACATGTTCCAAATAAAGATACTTTTTACAAATCGAACAAAAATATTTCGTTTTTTGATTGTTTTTCCATCCACAGTTACCACACCTCCCAATTGCTTCCTGAGTTCTTTGAACTGGCACGACATCTTCATCCAAATGACAGATCTCCTTTAGTCGAATCCTTATTGTCTTGTGTATATAGATATTTTGGCTTCGATTCTTCTGGTGGTTGTAGAAAAGGCTAAATGCTAAATGTGTCAAAACTTCTCGTCGAGTCTTTGTGGAATTTGGAATGTTACAATAATTGTAAATAACAAAGAAATTTATTGCTGTAACATTTAAAAGGCTGTACAAAACAACCATAGGCCATATTCTACTACAACGTGCCACATCATATTGTGCGCATGATTTATCTACGGCAGTGGTGCTCAGACTTATACTACATGGGATCTACCACATAAACTGCAAGCGTCCGGAGATCGACTGTTATTAGCTATACCCTGTTTTTAAACCAGGAGGAGTAATTCAAACTTACCGCGCCGCAATGTTTGTTTTTAATTGGTCCTACCTCGGGCAAGTTTATTCCACTTCCAGCAATTTTGACACTACTGGCATTTCATAGGTTAATTAAGTTATATCGGTGATTTTTTGTGTTTTCTGCGTTATTCTTTTAATATTTAGATTTTTAGTCTGCTTTCATATAAAAACAGTTGTTTTTGAACTCTTTAACGACGTATTAGTATAATATAATATTTTTGGATTACCGTGGAAGACCGATATAATCAACCAAAAAAGAAAATGGATTTGGTAACTTTTCTGTGACTTTCTTGGATGTGAATCTGTCTCTTTAGTTTACTCCTCCTGGTTTAAAAACCAAGCATAGTAAAAAAAACAATTTTGAAAATAAAAAACTTTATTGCACATTTCTAGTTGATAAAAAGTCGTAACTACAGAGAGTTGTAATTAAAGTCATGTTTTTCATATTAATTTTATTTGGAAGTTGATGCATGGCACTGCATGTGCATATCATCCACAAGTATTTCATATCATGGTACGTAATCACCGAGGGCCAAACGCAAGCATGAAGATGGATGTTCATCAGTTAGCCGATTACGATATTTTGATTTCACTATCTTCATTTGGGAAAATGCAGACTCACACAAGTATGTTGATCCAAAGAATGCTGTGAGCTGCAGAGCTATTTGTCTCAAAGACGGATATTTCTCAGACGATATGAAAGACCAAAATTTCCATATTGAACGTAACGGATATTTCAGTGGCTATTTTTTCACGCCTTAGCAAGAAAATTGATTAGACATGAATGTTACAATATCTGTCAGTTTTTTAAAATCAGCGAAGCGTGTTTCAAACTCGCTATGAAGTGCTTGCAGCTCCGTCTCGTAATAAACATAATTCAAATAAGCGGCTACCCTTTTTCAACGATGGAAAGTTGTTTAAATCCTTTCTGCTAATTTGCTTAATCAATAATTTCAATTTGTTGACAAAAGAATGTATTGCGCTCATCATATCGATAATTGTTTTATTTTTAATTTGTAGTTCAAAATTAAGGAGGTTCAAATGATTTGTTAAATCTCTCAGGAAAGCCAAATCACTGAGCCATTTTTCGTTTTGAAGTAGATGAGTGTCGTCCCCTCGTTGTTCTAAAAAAGAAATTATTTCACGAAGTAGCTCCTGGAACCTATCTAAAAATTTTCCACGGCTCACCCACCTCACATCTGTATGCAGAAGTAAATCAGTGTGTTCCGCAGAGTCGCTAGCTTCCAATTGCGCTTTAAAAAGACGTCGTTGCAATCTTCGCCCTCTGATTAAATTCACAATTTTTGTTCATCTTCATGATGTATTGTCGTCCATATTTAAAATTTTGGAACACAAAACTTGCTGGTAAATGATGAAAAAAACGAGGGAAAGTCATCGTTAGCTCGACATAATGCAACAAACCCATTGTTAACGCCAGTCATGGATGGTGCACCATCTGTTGTAATACACACGAGTTAAAATTTATAAAAACGTTGTATATATCGTCGTCGTGGATGTGAAGAGAGCTAACCCACATTTTATTAAAAATGAGCTAACTGCAGCATCGCAATCAGAAAGACAGATTTCATATTGTAGTGAAGAGATCTAAGTGAATATGTTGTTTCAAATGGTTTATATTCTAAAGTGTGAAAGGACGCTAAGTGAATTCACAATCCTTATTTTTTGGAGTGAAGTGATCTATGCCACTTACCACCACCGGGTACTGAACATATTTCCAGTGGTGAACAGAGCTATCAGACGCTTGAGCTTAGTCTCCAAATAACAACAGACAGATCAATTATTATTATACAGTCGATTGGTCACCTTATCGTTAGCTGGGGTTTGCTGTTACAGCGAAGTCTCAATATTGTAACAAGTATTAAATTTATTTTATTTGAAAGCTTCTTTGTCTGGGAGTAGTTATAATCGTAAGATATTTATATACAATTTTTATGGAATTGAGCTAAGGTTTAAGACAAGTAGCTGCAGGAAAAGAGGCAAAAATTATTTGATGATTTTCACTCCATTCAAGATGAAGAGGAAAATGGAGCTTTATCAGCACTAGAATTACGAAAAAAATACCTAATCGGCGATATAAATCAAATAATGAAGATGCCGCCTCTAGACGCAAATACACTATGGTGTACAATTTAAAGTTGGACGACGAGAACATCCAAGTATGTAAAAAGTTTTTTCTGGGTACATTTGATATATCTGGAAAAAAAAAGTTGAAACGGCATTAAAAAATTCAAAGTCGTCAGGTATCATAGAGGAGGACAGGAGAAGTCAAAAAGTTCCCCCTAACAAAATCCCAGATAATCAAAAGGAGGTAGTACGTAATCGCATCAAATCACTACCGGTGATTGATTCTCACTCTTGTCGAAGTTCAACTAAGAGGAAATACTTACCTTCTGGTTTGTCTGAAAAACAACTTTACCAGAATTATTTAAAATACTGCGAAGAGTATCAGGAAGATTCAGTGTCGTTTTATTATTATAAACATATATTCAGCACCGAATTTAACTATGGTTTCCACAAACCAAAAAAAGACCAATGTAGCTTTTGCACGCAATTCGCAAATAAAACCGAAGACGAAAAAGAAAAACATGAAGATGAATACAATCTACATCAACTTCGAAAGAAGGAGGCTAGGGAGCATAAGAAAATTGACGCTAAAATTGATAATACTTTCAGCACCTTCACTATGGATATGGAAAAGCATTTACTGACTCCCCAATTAGAAGTGGGGCAATTATATTATAAACAGAAACTAAAAACCTACAATTTTACTGTGTATATTCTCAAAACTACTGTTGCTATTAACTACATGTGGCATGAATTGAATGGTACAAAAGGATCATCAGAAGTAGCTACATGGTTATGAAACATGCTTTCTGAGCTACCATCTGAAGTGAGTAAAGTAACATTTTATTCTGATACTGCAACAGGTCAAAATAGAAATTCTATTTTATCTGCAATGTTTATAAAAGCTTTGTCTTCTTTTGATAATTTACACATTATTAATCAAAAGTTCATGGAATCCGGACATTCCGAAATGGAATGAGACAGCGTTCATTCTGCGATTGAAGGTAGGGGACCAAAAATAAATATATATGTGCCTGACGGGTGGTACACAGTGGCAAGAACAGCCAAAGTAAATCACCCTCTATACGTCGTTAAGGAATTAGATTACAGCCATTTTTTAGATTTTAAAACTTATAGCGAAAAATTAATTATTAACAAAACGAAGACAGTCGATGGCGATGTTATGAAGTGGCTAAATATCAAATGGCTACAATATAGAAAAGAACACCTTGATATAATCTTCTATAAAACTTAGTCAGGTAGACTTCAAACAATTGTGCATTCGTAGAAACACTCGAGTTGACAATAATGTTTTCAGTGAGGTTCCGAAACTTTATCCTTCTGCTTTAGGAATAGAGCCTAAGAAACTAACAGATCTAAAAGATCTTTGTAGGTCAGGTACTATCCCAGCCACTTACCATGATTACTACCTCCGACTTACCAATAGAGAGAATCGCTGCAGACGATTCGGAATCCGAGTAGCGATAAAATAATAGGATTTCTGTATAATATTCAATGTTAAATAATATTAAATGTTAAAGACTAAAACCTAAATTGAATTTCTCATACTTTTGTGTTATTTTTGTATCCAAAATTAAACATTTTAATCATAATATCACCTTGTGTTATTTAATTTCGTAGAATTAGATCTTTTTACACAACAAAAAACAGTATGACTCGTAAAAAGTTATCTAGTGGTGAATGGAGCTAAGTGAACGAAACCCTTCTACCCTCATATAAATCAATGTTTTATCAGTGTTTGGCTTAGTACAAAGTAGGTAACACTTTGTTTGATAAATCCTAAAAAAAATTTAGGAATAGTTCAATGAACAGGAAAGTTATAAGCTAAAATGTATTTTTTCCTGGACATGGTAATCTAAAATGCTCATTATCTCGAAACTGACTTTTGTTGATTAGCTCTCTTCACATCCACGGCGACGATATCTTCTCCGCGGGGTTTTTCTTTCAGAGGCAGCATTGTTAACAATTCTTCTTTAGCCAACATATCAGAAAATACCATCCGAATGAAAATACACAACTGGGCGGTATCAGTCATATCGGTTGACTCGTCAAATTGCAAAGAAAAGTACATAGCATCATAATTATTTCGATCATGCACGTGTGGTGAGTCAGGACAGTTCCCGTATTTTCTCCATGAATTGCGATCGACTTCAAAAACTTTGACGATCGACCGGTCGATCGCGATCGACCCTTTGAGCACCGCTGATCTACGGTATCAACACCGCTTTTTGTGCTGTTATATGCTACTATGATTTCCGGTTTTCCAGTTACAGGATCAACGTCGTCCCCGTGGTGCATAATGGAATATAACACAACGCTTTTGTTTTTTTTTGGTTTATATGACACTAGTGTTCCTCTTGAACCAAACCCAAATGTACTAGAGTCAATAGGTCCTCCTTGATTATTAGAAAAATATGCAGGAATTTCTCTTTTATTTACTTTTACTGTTTCCAAAATAGTTAAACCATTTTCCCTCAAGCTTATACCAAGATCAACGCTGGTGTACCAATTGTCGGTGGTAACATTTCTCTTAGATCAGTAGAGATGTTGACAGGCCCGTTCCGCCACTGCCTTGGTACTAGTGTCTAGATAGTATGGACCATCCACTTGGTTTTTGCCAATGTATACTTCCATGTTACTGGTATAAAATAACTTAGCATCAGGCAGTGCAAATATTTCCATACCGTGTCTATTGGGTTTGCTTGGTATGTACTGACGGAACGAGCACCGTCCTCTAAAAGCCCCCAAATTTTCATCCACGGTTGCGTATTGTGAATGAGAGAAACATTTGAAGGGTCTCGGGAGAAAATCTGAATGTCACAAAATATTTTATTGAAAAAAATTAATTTTACAGTTAAATACCGTGTAAAAACTAGAATATGTGCCTGATATATTATATTCCAAAACATTTATCATTAACATTTACTACTAAAAACTAGTACTTAAAATTAAACCAATGAAACAAACAGTTTTTGTAAAAAATAGGAAAACATCAGTCAGTGTCAATCTTTTATGGAAGAAAATCATGAAAGTCCAGGTGCGTTTCTTTTCTGAGTCAAACGTTTCTTCATTATAACAGGCTGCAATTCCTCAAGATTTGAATTATTGACAGTTCCTTTGTTGTTTTTTTTATTTTCATTTCATGAGGTATACTAATGTACATTTCTTTTGCTTTTTCGGATTCGCAAAACTTTGACAAAAACATTATGTCTTTGAACTTGTCTTCGTTAATAGCAATAAAGTTGAAGTAGGATTGCATGCGACTTTTTAGCTTGAACGGATGAACGGATGGGGTCTTTAAATTTGCTACCATTATATGAATCTCGGTGAAATACAGTGCCAACGTGAGTATTAACACACATCACCTCTTTAATTTTTTGCATAGCAAAAGGAGCGTTTTTGACATATCTATCGTTAAAAATTTAATCCATCCCTTGATGAAACACTGACATACTGAAATTACATTAAATGGGGTAGGCTTTGTGCGACAAGCTATAATATTTTGCTCCCAATTAGCAGGCGTTTCCATTCTTTTTTTAAGGTTAATAAGGCCAATATTTTTATAGCACTCAAGGTACGAATGGCCTCTAACGGGATATGCTATTGTAATGGATTGAAGACGTTTTACTACTGATACCATGTAATGAATACACCTTACCACTGTATAGTTTTTGTTTTGTCTACCTGCTCCGTCACAGAAAATGTGTAGATGTTGAACATTTGGAGACAAATGATGCATAATAAAATCGAAAAGAAACGAACTTCATCTGATCCCTTTTTAGCAATAAACTCTGGATATGTATAAAAATAAAAATCAGCGTTTGATAACACATGGATGTTAAAAGAGTAAATCGAGAGCTGTCGGCGGTAATATACATCATTGGTGGAGATATTCGACAAGGAAACATTTTTTTGAAAGTCCATAGTATATAGCTTCATAATTCTTTTCGATTCGTGTCCTTCTTCTGCTTTCCTTTTCTTTTGCTTTCCTTTTTCCTGCCATAAAACGGTTTAGCCCTACGAAGATGGAGCTCTCTAAGTGCTTTTAATTTGGTTATTTCAGTACGTCTACTTTTCTGGTCTGTTCCAACTGCTTCCACTTTTGCAGTAATTTCGTCACATTGACTGCAGGTATCCGATCGCGGATAACCGAAACTAATGTTATATTTTTGTCTAAAAATTTCTCTGTAACTTTGATAAGAAATTTTAACTTCCGGATATTTTTCTTTAAACAGAGAAAACATTTTCATTATATTTGAAGTTTCAGGCAAGTAGGTTTTACCTTTATTATCATGTAAGCTATAGTGACTATTCTTGATTTAAATGACTGGATATGCTCGTGAACACTATTAATACTACTAGGCTTCACTTTTTTATAATTTATTCCGCCCCCTTTATCTTTAGGAGCCGTGCCAGACTGCTTTAACTTTTTCTGTAATGCCATGAACTGCACGAAAAAACTTGGCACAAACTTGTTCTTCTTCGTAATGTTTTTTCTCATCCTCAGCATTAGCAGTTGACCTTGGCTGAACTCTGACCCTGTACATATAGGCTGCATCATGATATATTGCATCATGTACATTTTTGGTCCTAGATCGCCGCCTCTGTACGTTTACTAATGATATAAGAGAACACAATTACGCATTTTGTTCATTATGAGATATCAATGAATTAAATTCTTTGTCTATTCATTTCATTTACTGTGTGACAACACTTCAAGCGTTTGCATTTGCAGAATTCACCAAACTCATGTGACTGAAGCTTCATTTTTTTTTCATGACTTCGTATAACCTGCCCATTTTCACTCTCTTTTTAGTGGATATGTTTCCACTATCTGCCATAATTGTTTTAAATAAATTAACTAATCAAACAGAACTGCACAAGCACGTGGTTATAACGATGTATTTACTACACTGACACGACCGTTTGCAAGACAAGGATGCCAATTACATTTTCTGGCGCTGCTGAGTGGACATTCAGTGTTTCAGCCGTTTACGCGCGGACATGCACGGTTTTCTACCGATATAGGGTATTTAAAAACTGTAATAACTCGTGACACGCACTGTTTTCTTCCTTATTTGAAATATCCAAACATAGATATTAACAAAACTTACTAGATGGCGTACTTAACTCAATTTTAGTTAATTTGTGACATTCATGGTTTTCTCCCGAGACCCTTCATTTTTTCAGATTTTCGGTCCACTTGGTAATAAGATTGGCGCCACTTATTGGCGCTAATTTATCCAAACTAACTCTATCATACCTTGTATTGATATCATCAGTTCGCATGTATCTTAGTAAATTTTTGAATCTCTTGATGTTCATTGTCATTCGGAAAACCTCCAGACCAGTGCCGTCCGTTTTCCACAAGTCTGTTGTATAAGGGTGACTTGCCTTTCTTACACCTGCAAGATATAAGAGACCTAAAAGGGCACGAATTTCATCCATGTTTGTTGGGTATATATCTCGATCGCGACTGAACTTCTGCTTTTCTGTTTCTATTTTTGTATTGGTCCCATCAACAATTATTTTATCAAATAGATTGTTCCAGATATCTAAAATATCGGTTTTCTGTCTGACACATTGTTTTGAACCCGGAAGCTGCAGAACAATATTTTCACTTCGAGTTCTGACGTTCTTAGGGGTAATATGCTTAGCCCATTTTGTTTTATTATCTTTGCCCAAAAAATATGGACTAATGGCAAAATCTGCCTCATCATCTAAATCCTCATTTTTCTGTTCCGTATCGCTTCCCTCCAAGTTTTTTTTTCTACATGATCTTCTCCCGATTCCTCTTCATCATCATACTCATCACCCGTCGAAAATTCTTCAAAAAGCGCTAACAATGTTTTTGCTCTTTTTCATAATCCATATCTCAAAAATAAAGTTTTATTATAAAACAATTACTTACAAGTCACAAAATTCTATTACTTCTCTAGACGCACACGGTCCACTGCACCGGTTTTACAAATTACAAACTTACAGTTGGAGCATCAACGCTGCAATGATATACAATCGATAAATATACCTATCAAAAGAAGGTAAAGAGCCGGCAAAACTTGAAAGCTTCCGATTGGCTTTAGAATTGACCGTCATTGATTCCCACCGGTCTCCTGGACAAGCTGCGTCTACTGAAAGTATAATGAGCAGTGTAATTTATTAACAGGTTGATTGCGTTCCCAAAGTGGAAGATGCTGCTGTTTTCAACTTAATTTTTTTTTTATAATGGGAATTAGTCTATTTTATTCTAATAGCTCAGGGAAATAAAAAACATGTTAATTGTCGAATTGTCCAGATACCTCTCTGCTAAATAATTATACATAAATCATAAAGTAACAAGATCATCTGTTGCAGAGTTAATGCGACTTGAAAATGTTTATTCAATACTTTTAAAACTTCACCTAACTTATAGAGCCGATCATCTTTATTACACTGCTCATTATTACAAAAATTAATGCAATGCCTCAATAAAAGGAACCTGTCTCGTCTCATGGTATTCGTAATTATCTCATTCCTGAACATGGGATCTTTTGACCAATACATATTTTCCAATAAAATCCCTTATAAAAAGGTATATAAAAAACCCAGTCGGGCTATCGGGCTAATACATATTTATTGCGGGAACATCAAATATCTCATAAGTAGATGAACACCACGGCCATGACTACCAGCATAGGGAAAACAATGTGTTAGAGAGAGAGAGGCTGTCATGACTATAGGAATAGGGAAAACAATGGGTTAGAGAGAGACGTCGCGCGATCGGTGGGTCGTATGGTGCGCGCACCAGATGTGCGGTCGGTACCTTAATTTTTCGCATTTGGTGACGTATTTGCTGGCCGAGCGAGTCGCGCGATCGGTAGGTGGGTCGCACGGTGTGCGAACCAGATGTGCGGTCAGTACCTTAATTTTTCACGCGATGCATCGGGATCCCGTAGATAAGAAGGGCGCGGCTGTTTAACAGGCGTCAAATGAAAGCGTTGGTGGCACACAGAAGCCAACTGTTAATTCTTCTTCTTTCAACGTTTAAAAGTAACTATCAATTCGTCTTCTTTTCCATATAGTGCCTAACAGAACGTGACATTCGACGCAGGACGTGGCAGTCGATGCAGAACGCGACATTGACGTGACATTCGACGTGAATGACGTAACATTCGACGTGAAAAGCCAACTGTTAATTCTTATTCTTTCAACGTTTAATAGTAACTATCAATTCGTCTTCTTTTCCGTATAGTGCCTAACAGAACGTGACATATCAATAAATGCCTTATTTCAAACAAACAGCGGTCAAACATATTTAGTGTACAATGATAATTCATACACTGAATTTAATGAAGCTGGAGATGTCTTAAACCGTGGTCCAATAAATTATCTGTTCCCCGGAATACCAGATAAAATAACATCAGCATTCCGGTACACGGATGGGTTTATTTACTTTTTTCAAAACAGTACCTATTATAAGTACAGCGAATACACACGTAAAGTTATAGCAGCAGGAACGTTCAGTTGGGAACTTTTTGGGATGCCCTGCCCTGAAAACAGTCTATTAAAACAATTAAAAACTTTGTTGTTAAAGTGATAGTTCTTTTAATAAAAAATTACATTGTTTATGTTGTTGTTTTATTTAAATTCCAAAATTCAAATGGTCAGCCGCGCCCTTCTTATCTACGGGATCTCGATGCATCGCGTGAAAAATTAAGGTACCGACCGTACATCTGGTTCGCGCACCGTACGACCCACCTACTGATCGCGCACCGGCGACGTCCGATGCATCGCGTGAAAAATTAAGGCACCGACCGCACATCTGGTTCGCGCACCGTACGACCGACCGATCGCGCGACGTCGCCAGCACGCGACGTCTCTCTCTAACCCATTGTTTTTCCTATTCCTATAGTCATGACAGCCTCTCTCTCTCTCTCTCTAACACATTGTTTTCCCTATGCTGGTAGTCATGGCCGTGTTGTTCATCTTCTCTCATAACTATTTATACATGTTGAAAAAAATGTTTAAGTTCGGCTATATCGCAGTCAACCCAGGAACGTATGCGTGATTTTGATCGATGCATATTTAAAAACATTACCCTAGCAAATCTATTTGTTTCATTAACAATATTCTGTAAAAGCTCATCGGTTACAAATAACTTGTAGGCGTATATAGGATTTTTTATTTCATTAACTTAAAATTTAATATAGACAAGTCTTGATATTGTTTCAACTCGCCAGCCTTATTGCCACTTTCATCTATATCATGCCACTCGTTTTCAACATCATTTTCAGATTCGTACATTTTTTCTTTCAATTTCCGTTTAATTATTTTTATCGAATAAATGACTTGTACTTACATCACTGTACGATTTATCTGAAGAAAGAACATAGTTTTTGTCTGGACAAAAACTTTTGGACATGTTTAGGGTAGTAAAACACCTGCTATTGAAATACAAACGATACTAAACGTCTTGCTTTCTAAGGCATATGAAACTCTGGCTAAATAGTTGATTTTCACCCTTTCCACAATATTAACTTCAAATAAAAATTTATTTTCTTTTTTACAGTTGTTACCAAGAAACAAGCTAAAAACCTTATAGACGCAGGAGCCGATGGTTTGCGGGTGGGCATGGGTAGTGGAAGTATTTGTATAACACAAGAAGTAATGGCTGTTGGACGACCGCAGGCTACTGCAGTCTATAAAGTTAGTCAATATGCCAAACATTTTGGAGTACCTGTTATAGCTGATGGCGGCATTCAGTCTATCGGTCACATCACAAAGGCTCTTGCTCTTGGAGCTTCAACAGGTAGGATTTAAAATGATTATTTTATTTTTTTGTAGCTAAAATTATTTAAATTTTTGAATTCTAATTATTCAAATATTCCAGTTATGATGGGTTCGTTACTGGCTGGTACTTCTGAAGCCCCTGGTGAATACTTCTTTTCTGATGGTGTGAGGCTTAAGAAGTACCGAGGTATGGGAAGTTTAGAAGCTATGGATCGTAAAGATGCTATGGGATCAGCGATGAATAGATATTTCCACAAGTAAGTTACTTTTTTTATTCCATTGGCATAGTTATATTATTAAAAATACTATTTTATTTAACTAGATAGCTGGGATGGTCAATGTTGCATGTCCTAGCGTGTTGCATGTCAAATCCAAAATTGAAAGGGATTTTCAGCGAATTTGAGAAGGTCAAGATAGCATCTAAAAATATTAAAACTGGAATCATTATACACTAAAACTAAACAAAAATTAAATACTCTTGAAAAATTCAATGTTATATACTCCATATTATGAACAAACTGCGATTTGATTTATATTGGTGAGATAGAAATCTGTTGAGCCGCATCATATCACACAAAAGTGATTGTAAACTTCTCAATCCTTTATGTGCCCTAGTAGAACAGGTTGCTTAAAATAACCACAATATGAATTTTCATGATCCAAAAATATTGAACACTAAGAAAAACAAGTTTTTACAAAGACGAATTACATTTTTACGTATTGTAATTATTTCTTTTATTGCATTGTAGAAATTCTTTAAAAAGGAAATAAATTGCTCGAAATCCTCAATCTTCAAATAATATTGAGCTTTATTTATGTCCCAATTTGACTTCAATACCCAACGAATAAGTCGATTATAATAAGATAAGATAACCGCGTCGATTATTGCGCCGAGCTTTCGACATCCTCTTTGATGTCTTCTTTAGGGCTTTCGAGGTCTCAGTCTCCCGAGCCCTCAGACACTACTACACTGAACACTAATCAATGCATTACTGCTACTGGGAACAGAGGACGGTTCATTTTTACAGTCGATAATGACGTGATTTGGGTGGTGGTTAGTGTGGGGATTGGCGCGAACATTTTTGACAGTAGGATTTTGATTGGCGGGTGGAGCGGACGATATTTTCTTTATGAGTGGTCTCCATGTCGAAGATAACCGGATGCCATCATCTCTTCTATTGAGGCAATTTGGCCTTTTCAATTTCTATGGCTTCTCGGATAATTCTTGTTGAATCGGAATTACGAACAGAAATTGAATGTTCATCAATCCTATTTTGGATTCTACGATTTATTTGGCCTATATAAGATTGGGGGCAGTCTGCACAAGGAATTTCATAAACTCCCTGTTGTTCATTTGGAATGTTGTCTTTGATTGATTGGATATGAGATGAAAGTTTTTGTTGGGGGGTAAATATTGTCTTTATTCCTCTTGATTTTAGAATTTTGACGATTTTGTCAGTGACACCTTTGACGTAAGGAAGAAAAACTTTCGTATGATGTAACCGTATTGATCGGATTTTCGCTGTAACCGTTGTGGATGAGGGCTTGTTTTAAACTAGAGAGCTCAGCGGTCTACTTGCATCATCGCAAAGGCGTATTGATGTGGAGACAAGGGTGTTAATGACTAAATTAATTTGTGAAGGTGGATGATGAAAGTTGGCATGGCAAGTAACGATTGGTTAGGTGGGTTTTCGATCAACAGAGTAATGAAAACCTTGGGATTGGTTTTTCTTTATGATAACGTCGAGAAACGGTAGGGATGAATCAATTTCCACCTCCATCGTGAACAGTTTACATTAGTTGCATTGGCTGGATAACATGACAGACAGCGAGGACAGACAGCGCAGCGAGCTCATTTATTATTGCCATTAGTAATTTTTTTTCTATCTATTCTTATTAGTCTCGTATCTAATAATTTATACTTCAGTAAATTATATTTATATATGTTTTACATTTCAGCGAAGTAGACAAACTCAAAGTAGCTCAGGGAGTTAGTGGCAGTATTGTAGACAAAGGATCAGTATTGCGGTTTTTGCCTTATTTACAGTGTGGTATTAAACATGGATGTCAGGATATTGGAGTGCGATCATTGAATGAGCTTAGGTAAGTTAATTTGATATGTATTATATTGTTCATTCAAAAGTAATCATATAATAATAACAAATCTGAATCACTTAAGCAAAGATAACCTAGTGGACGAGCCATACAAAAATAAACTAATAACGAAGTGGAAGATAGATAAAAGAGAGAAACAACTTTGGTTAACTAACATTTTTGAGAGATCAGTGGCAGAGGGTTCTGTAAGAATTTGAAGAAAATTGGTACATTGTCAAAAAATATTGAACGCTGCTAAAGAATGTAACAGTCAACAAAGAAACGATGACTAGAAAACCTTATTACATAATATATTTAAATTGGATAAATTTACTATAACATCAGATAGTTCTAACGTTACGAATAATTTTGAAGTTGTAGTGGCTTGAATGGGAATAATTGTAGACTATTATGTATTACAAAAAATTAGCGGACACTTTATCATTCATCAGATATTTCTAGCCACGATTGAAAAGATGGACTGTTTTTATTCCCATTAATTAGTTAGATGTTCATAAGGATATTATTTCGAACATATTTGGATGTAAGTATGTACTTGTATAATGACACTAACTTTTCTAATCAAGAAAGAAAAAAATTCTAAAAAATATGAAAAATTCTTGGATTTTATGAAAAGATTTCTAGAAAATTCGTATGCCATCTCATAAAATCTACATTAAAACACGATCTAAGCATGGGTTTCGTTTGTAACATTTTCAATAAAAATAAAGCAGAATGGAATTTTCTGAAACAATATGTTTTAAGAGAGGTTTTCGGATTGTGGCCAAGTTAATTGCCACAATGGCAGATATTGGAGTGATACCAAAAGTGAAATCAAATAGAGGCCACAATAAGGAATGGCATTTGTGCCAGTCGAGGAAGAAAAAAACTGAAGAAATCGTATATTTAAAAATTCTAAATGGTATATGAGGGGTAGCTGATGACAATTTCATGAAGACGCACAGAAATTTTGCACAATCGTAAAAAGTGAAAAAAAAAAAATATTTTTTGCCTATAACACGTTCCTTATACATTTTAGATATCTAAAATCATTTTAGATATCATTTGAGCTCTCAAAGCTCAAAATCAGGCCCGTTTCAAACTGTTTTTTAATAACAAATTTAATAAAATTTTGAAGTTTCTTTTTAATATACCTTAAAAATGAAGCTTCAAAGAATCGCTTGCGATTTACAAAATATCTCTAGAGGGACTATTTGGGTTGTTTAATTAATCGTTCTCGGCATAAAAAAATTTAATAACTTATAAACTATTCGGTTGATTTGTTTGAAATTTAGCACACATTAATTGCCACAATTTTGAGTAGTTATATTACGTGTCATTATGCAAAAATTTTTAAACATTTTTAAATTACTGCACAAATAAGGGTTTTTTAAAATTATCTTTTAATATTTTTTGAATTTAGAAATATTGTCAATTGGGACTTTCCGAATTATGTAAATTAGTATATTTGAGGTATTAGTTTTAAGTAATTCCAATGAAAAGAAAATGTTTGATTGAAATAACATCATGGGAAATCTGTTTACCTGTTGTTCAAGGATTAATTTTTGTTATCAACAAAACAGGTCATTAAAGGTAGAAAGTATGTTGTCTCGTATGTTTTGTAAAAAATTATGGAATTTGAAAGTAGATTTTTGAGTAGTAGGTTTTTATGTTTTGAATGGGAAATAGAGACACGGTTAAAGTTTTGCACGGTTAAAAAGAAATTATGGAAGGAATTGGCAGGTTGGAGGAAATATTTGAAAGCCGAAAGGATCGGGATCTGCTGTTTGACTTTAAGGGAGAGAAGATCGAATCCAGGAGAAGAAATATAGAGCCGGTAGTTTTTTTTTTTGAACGATGAAAGAAAATTTTAATTTGTGGAGAAATCGTGTAAATGAAAGTGAAAACAGTGCTACTATTTCAATCCTGAGTTGGAGAATTGGCAGTATAAAAAGTTTGCAGTATTTGTAAGTACAAACAAATTACTATTCCTCGGGAGATTCATAGCTAAGGAGAGTTTGGCAGCTAAAATGAGAAAGAAACGTTTGTTAGGACATTTCGGATAGACAGTCCTGTTTTTATTAGCAGAACTAGGAAAGGAGTTTTCGCTGGGAAGCTAATTAAAATTAATCGTTTTATAGTATAATTTCACTATTTGAGAGAGTGAGTCATCGTTTAAAGACCCAGAAATGCGGAACGCTGTTTGGAAATCCAGTGACGTACACTTACTTTTATTTTAACGTTAATTATATTTTATTTTTCAAATATTAATGTTCGAAATAGGCCACAATATATTTATTTACAAGTTTTTACTGACGTTTCGATCTCTATATCCAAAGACCGCTTTCAAAGATATAAATGATAGTTATATTTATTTTATTTGTTTATTATTATATATTTTTATAATCTTATATTGTTTATTTTCTTTTTTTTCTATCTTTAAAAACGGAATAGAGATCGAAACGTCAATGTATTAAACATGTAAATAGATATATTGTGGCTTATGTCCAACCTTCTCCCTAAAAATACAGAATGCCACAAACAAGCAGCTATAGAAAAATAAATATATCTGTCATTTGTATGTTTGAAAACGGTCTCTTTATAGAGATCGAAACGTCCGTAAATTAAACATTTGAATAAATATATTGTGGCTTATTCCCAACATCATTTCTAAAAATACAGAACGACAAGCGAAAAGCCATAGAAAATAAATAGTACTATCATTTGTATAATTGAAAACGGTCTCTGGATATAGAGATCGAAACGTCAATAAATAAACATATGAATAAATATTTTGTGGCTCATTCCCTACATTCCCCTAAAAATACAGAATGCCAGAAACAAAAAGCTATAAAAAAGAAGTAATTTTGCAGAAAGTTTACTGATACCAACCGGCTGTCGCGGAAGTTACGCTAAAACGTCTTTTGACGTGACCCGTCCTTAAAGAGTTACACATCATCATCAGTGGTGCTACAGCTCTAGTTGAGCCTTGACCTTCCCCAGTCTATTTCGCCAGTCGTTTCTGTTCATCGCCAACCGTTGCCAATTTGCCGCGCCGATTTTCCTTGCGTCCTCGTCCACACCGTCCCTCCATCTCAGTCGTGGTCTGCCTCTACTCCTATTTCCCACTGGGACCGATAATAGAGTTCGTCTGGGTGGGTAATTTTCATTTGCTCTTGACAATTAAAGAGTTACACAATGAAATTTTTTTAAAACAAATTTTAAGACAGTTTCCACACCACCCCAGAGGTATGTCTTGTGGCGCGATACTTTTTTTAAATGGGTGTTCGCCAAGAGCCATATTGTCTTATTAAATAAAATGAACAAAACACTTAAACAGTATAAAACAAAACAAACTACTATGTTCTCTTTTTTTTTTTGTTTTTGGTTTTTTATGCTGATGTTCTTATTAAACTATTAAACTATTAGAAAATATTATTCGCTGTCGAAACCTGAAGATGCAGTGCTGCTATCGCTGTCATTATCTTCACCACCTGGTGTAATTATAATTGGCTCTAGTAAAACTTTTATATAAGTGTCAAGTTCCCACATACGATGTTCTTCTTTAATTATGTGGCCTATACATTTAGCCCATTTCTCTGGAGTTACATGGAGGATTGCTTGAATCAAAAGTTTCTTAATTTCGTTTAATTTGAACGTTTTGTTATTGCGTGCTACTTCTCCTTTCACTTGCTCCCAGATAAGTTCAATGGGATTAAGTTCGCAATGATAAGGTGGTAGACGCAGAACTTTGACACCATAATCTTTTGCAGTTTCATCTACAGCATATTTAAGATATTCAATTTTCCTTAACCGTGCAATGTCAAGGAGCTAAATTTTGAGCATTGATTCTTCGTATGCAATCTTCTTTTCTGTAAGCCATTGTTGAATCCTCCCTTTCAATTTCTTTAATAATCACCTGTTTTTTTCGACTCAAATTGAAGAAAACCATCATCAAGAAACCCTGTATCACTTCCTATATGGGTGACGATTAAACGCCGTCCCTTTCCTGATGGAGCTTTCAATCCTGTATATCAGCCTTCTATAAATGCTTCGCGTTTACTTTTGACATTTAAATCTTGCCAAACTTTTCCAACTGTATGACCTTTTCCAACCTTGGTTAATCCAGGTTTCATCCAAATAATATATTTTGCATCCAGTGCTGCGAATTTTTCGTATTTCTTCTAAATATTTTCTTCTCCACAGAATAATTTCATTTTTTTCTAATAGCATACTTTTTCTGTTGCGTTTTACGTATCGAAAGTTCATTTCGTGCATGGTCCTGATTAAGACCCTACGAGATATCTTGGGTAAAGAGTCATCATTTTCGAGCTCTTGAGAAATTTTTTTCAGTGTTGGAATTTCACTCCTAAAATAAAATGAATGAATTTTTCGACGTATAATATTCCTTGTCTCGTCATCCAAAACAATGCTTTTCCTACCTCTAGTTTTACCTTTTTCTTGCTTTTTATTTTCCGATGTATTTTTAAGTACACGATAAATACAGCTAACGGATACTTTTGTTAAACTGCTACAAATGTCGACCGCTTGGCTAACGTTTAATGCCATTTTTCTGCCGACAATTCCTTCATAAACGTTTCGTATCATTACCTTCTCTTCGGACGTTAACATTTTCCGTCTCTTTTGCGGCTTTTCATTCTTGGAATCAACATCAGAATTTTGCTGTCTTCTCTTGGAACAACTCGGTTTTTCGTCCATTGTATTTCAATAATCTGGATATATACTATATATACAATAATTTCAAAGAATATAACTAAATATTTACTATAAAACGACAAGCTATAACACACTCTTATTATCAATAACACGTTTTATCAATACTACAATACAGTATTGATAAAACAGTATTGACAACAATAAGTTTACAAACTTATCACATAAAATATACTCACAAAAACACATGCACTATTTACCCATAGAAACACCAATGTTTTCTTCGTTCATTTATTCGGCAAAAAATAATAAAAACTAGTTTTACTGCATGTCTGGATCCGCATTGTAAAACCGAGTTCCCTCGCTAATTCCAACATTGCCAAACGATTGAAAAATAATGTTTTAAAATATCGATTTTTATTTTATAAATTTAAATACGTAACGAAACGGAACATATAAATAAAATTTATTTTATTACAATTTTGTGGTTAATTTTTACTATTGAAAAAATCATGTTTTTTGGTATTTTTATGACGGTAATAATCGCTGCGTGGAAGAATACAGGTTTTGTATGACCATAATTACTACTTGTGAACAAAATTTGGCTACACTGTACGACAACTCCTGGTCAGTTTTTCTATAGAGAAGCACAAATAAATATACTACTTTATATATTCTGTAATTTCTTATGAGGAAACGCAAATTGCAATCGAGAAAACAGGCAGTTTTCGAGGGCCGCTGTGTACATTTAAATTTGAGGATATTCCGCGTTTAAACTATGATATCACTCTTCTGAATTGAGGGTTTCTACTATAGTAAAGTACAGAGGCAAATTGTTGAGACGAGACAATTAATTGAACTAAACTTTTATGATTTTCTTGTGTTAATTTTATATGTAATAGCTATATAATTTAAGAAAACATTTATTTCCAAGGGATTTGTTTATTTGTATGAAAATGTTCAAAGATATTTTATCATTATATTTTAATTTTATTGCACACATTTGAATTCCTTTATTTATTTCCCTCTACTCCCCTTGTTATCGAACACTATATAAGGTAAAGGTATTTCTGGGCTCAAATAAGAACCCTGAGATAAGACAACATAATTATTAATTTGGCGTCTGTAATAAAAATTAATCACATATTTATAATAAAATTAATTAATTTTTTTGGTTTGTTAATTAAATGTTAATTAATCAGATAATTTGCTAATTGATTCCAAAATTACAATATCATAATAATATTAAAGACTTTTTTACGATCTACAACTTTTATTTAAACCATTTTTCTCTAAAATGTATAAGAAACGTTTTATAGGTAAAAACTATTTTTTTTTTTAATTTTTTAAGATCGTTTAAAAAAAGCAAAATCAGCTGTACATCTTTACGGATTTTTCATCAGCTACCCCTCATATATCTTTTAGAACCTTCAAATATCTGTAGAAGATTTTTAGATGAAATCGATGATTTTTTCACAGATAACTGGTCTTTCACAACGCCAAATTTATAGACATTATACGAAAAAACACAAAATTATGTTTCCATCATTTAGGTTTAATATATCCTGTGATAAAATTAATCTTTTGCATCTCACTCAAAACTATCCTGTAGGAATTCCTTACCTGTACATTGTTTTTTCATTATTGATAATTATTGAATATATTAATATTATTTTTAATTATTGAATAAATCGTTACTTCTTTCTTTGTGTATTTTTGCGTAATTTTGTCATGTACAGCAATAAAAATTGTCGTAATAAAGAAATAATTTTAGATATTGAGATACAGCGGACGCCAAATCTGAAGAACCAGCTTACAAACCAGATTTCGGTTACTTAAAAGTCGACACGCCCACTTACTCTTTAAACCTTATTCTGGCTTACTGTCAGTAGCGTAACTACTTATCAGTAACGATTGTCTTAAACTATGCACGCCACTGTTTCACAATGTTCGAAGTAACCTATGTACCAATTGTATGTACCGGTGTGCGTTCTCTAAGTATCATAAATGCGCGCCATTGGTTCTTCATAGTTGGTGACTACTGTATATTACTGAAAACTTGTTTGTTGTAGAAAATAAACTCTTAGAAAGTTCTGTATAATAATGCTGATCACTATTTTTTTATTTATATTCCAGGGATAGCATGTATACAGGCCAACTTCGGTTTGAATTAAGAACACATTCTGCCCAAGCAGAAGGAAATGTGCACAGTCTGTTTTCGTACGAAAAAAGATTGTTCTAACAATTCCGATGATCTTCCATAGGTTTCAAACTACATCTGTTCAACACTGACAAATTATACGGAGGAGAAAAATTCCTCATTATATTACTTTATCGTGTTAAGTATTTTAAATTAGAATATGATTAAATCTAGTACATTACAATTTTTAAGGTGAATTTCAGAGTCTGAATCACTTTTGAATCTGTTTTTCAATAGTGTTATAAATTTTTTAAATTAGTCTTTACATAATCCCTTTACGTCCGGTTCCACCAACGTGATCTAAGTAAATTCTTACCTAAGTTTTGGTTAATCAAAAAATTTCTTAGTTGTAATTTGCGTTCCACCATACAAGTTTTTACTTAACTTAACCAAGAAAAAACTTAAGTTCTCAGAAATACCAGCTTTGCAAAATTGTCAGAAATTCTTAAATTGTTGACTCGTTATTAATGCACAAACAACAAAAAAAGAAGAAAAAGAAGAACATTTGTATCATTTTTGATGCTGTGTTCAATTCAATGTCATTTCAATATTTATTGTAAATGTAATTGGTGACCTGCATTCTTGTATATTTTGATATTTTATATTGTAGCTAGTGTAAAATAAATATAATAGTTTAAACTATAGTACACACTATATTCTATACATACACGATAAACTATACACTTCGGTGGAATTTACAACAAAAAAAATATAAAAATAAAAATCCTATCGACACAAAAACATCTACGTACACTATATATACACTATAAACTATTATATACTATATACTACTTTTATACTATAGATTACTATATTACGATATACTATACTATAGATTAAATAAGAATATAAAAATAAAAAATCAAATTAGACCGAAAAAATGCGAGTTAACCTAACATCGATGATCAACAGAAGAAATTTAACCTCACTTATGTGTCAATATAATATGTATATGCATGCATTGAAATTAATCTTCTGTCATATTATGACATATGCGTGCTCCAACTTTATATTTTAATGCATGCTCCAACTTAAAATGTTTGCTGAAGTCGTCATAGTAGGTGACTTAAGCTTAAGCAAAAATATTTGTACTTAAGTATATATTTTTAGTAGGTGGAACGAAACTCAACGGACTTATTTCTTAAGATCAAATTTTCACTTAAATCGCGTTGGTGGAACTGGGCGTTAGTTTAGTGTTATAAAAGGGTTATTTAAACATCTTATATAAAATGATTTTGTTAGACACAACTTTGATGTCAACACTAAATCAGTACCATTTATTTTAATATCAATTTAATTTATGAATTTAAGAAAAATAACTTTTTCGGTTTATTGTTTTCATTATTTTCATTTTATCTTTTTATCTGTTCTTTATTTGGTTTGACTTGTCAATATTGTTCTGAAGCTATTTCCTTGTGACATCTTAATACAATTTACAATTTTTATTGGGAATTAATCACAATTTGAGTTTAAAATATATTTAATTTGAAGTTTCGATTTCCACTTCTGATTTATGGTTTTAAAACGATTTTCGAAGTGAAAATTGTGGTTAGTTACCAGTAAACATGGTAAATTCGAATTCTTATTCCATTTTTAAATTTTTTTAAATATGTAGATGATTTTTGATAACTAAAGTTTATTTCTGAGTTAAAACAATGTTGAGCATTTCATAATCATCATTATTTTCCATTTTTGCATCAATGGTGCAATCGTCGCATCAGAATATTCTCTTTCTCATACAATATAGCTCCCCCATAGTTTTTTACTTCAGAGACCCATTATGATGTATAATTTTGTTCATTTTAGAGAACTTTATGGTCTGAAAATGTTTATCTGGCGCTTGATGCCTGAATGCCTTTTCCATCAGCACTCTACTTCCATTACTAACCACTAGGATTTTGTCAACTCACTACGAATACATCCAAAATCATCCAACATCGTTTACGTTTTTCTGTACAGACAAAGATCCTACTTTAAATACTGCCCGATCAGCCAGGCTATATTTCCGCAATGTGAGGTGCAGAATATTAACATGTAGCCTGTATGATATAACAGATAACAAAAAAAAAAAACATTGAAATTTGTTTTAGTTTAATAAAAGACCCCAGACTAGACCAATCAAGTTATTAAAAAATAGCCTTTTTTCGCCACGACTGTAATAGACTGGTTTGATAATGGAAATGTGTAGTATGATATATTACAAAAAGATTGTCATCTAGGAATTCATCAATTGTTTAGTGGAATTATTTTTAAATAAACAACCAAAACGTCAAACTCATTATTTTGCTCATAACTTAAAACTTGTCTATTTAGAGATTTGACGACAACAGAACACTTTTTCAGAAAAAACTAAAACTAACTTAATTGGCCTAGACAATTGTATGCTCATAACCTATTCCCATTATATTAAAGGATATACCATACTTATTTTTTTCTGACATATCTCGATGAACGTACGGTTTCCGATTAAAATGGTGGCACGATCAGGACTTTTATCTTAGAGAGCATCAACTAGGTTTTAGTAGGAGTTGCATTCACTATCTAGGTAAAACATTTTTGCTTTTTATGAAAACCAAATACACAGTAAGCGCCACGCTAGTAGACATATGGGCACATTGGTCTGATACAGTCCTGGACCCTTCCCCTTGTTGCACTTTTATACCTAGAAGTTTAGACAAGGAAAGAGAGAGGACAGGTAACTCTCATTTAATAAATCTTTGAAAAGTGGAGCCAGTTTCGATGTGACCGTCATGTTTTGGTGCCTGTACCTTGCCCATTACTACCTATCGCTGGGTTACCAGGTCTACTGATTTTTCAGTAGATCTACTGATTTTAACTTACTGATTTACTGAAACACTATATTGATCTACTAAAAAATATGTAATGATAAAATCATATTCAAAAAGTGATCATTATGTCAATTTTCAATTATAAATTTTGAAAAAAATCTATTTATTGATATATATCCATTATTCTCAATCTGTCGAAGAAATAAAATATGGCCTGGCAAACTTTCTGGTGCCGGTTTGGCTTCAGTCACTTCCATACGATTACGCGTCCCCTCCCTTTCCTTGTCTAAGCCTAGAAGTTCATAAAAGTAAATAATCAGACTAGCAAAAACTTGTTTAATTAGTTTAATTGAGTTCACTGTAGGTCGAGTATTTGTATTAAAACATCACATATTTGTTTTTTTTTGATATTCTTTTGCTCGTAAAACCTATCAGAAAAAAATTCTAATTTAATATACTATTGTAACTTCACAAAAGGCGTCAATTATTAATAATACTTCAAAAGTTTGTATTGTATATAGGTACTATATATTATTTCAATAAATAAAACATATTTTCGAGGTAATATTTTATAGTACATTACAATAAGTAATTAAGAATGTGAAAATAAGCTTTCTGATCTGTGTATTTTTTGGAACACAAACAACGAAATTCTTTCAAACTAAAAACATAATTCAATAAATATAAAATGATTAATAAATATAAATAAATAATACAAAAGAAAAATTTTTTATGGAGAAACTATTTTGTATAGTTTCGTTTGCCATGTGCTCCTCAACAGAAATCAATTACAAATGAAATGCCATGCACCGCCATCTGTGAGCGACGGCTGAAGGTTACATGTAAGAACGGGCCGGATTATCCCAGTACATCAAATAATCCTAGCGATTAGGTACCAATGTGTCTACTAGCAAAGCGCTTACTGTATAAAAGTCGAAGATCAGGTGGTACATATCAAAATTAGTCCATATTGATGAAAATAGACCAATGAACTGAAAACACTTTCGTTATTTTATGTGATAATTTTATTTAATTATTGCTGTATCCTAAATATGAACTAATTATCCAACTCCATTGCGTTCTGTAGATAATGTGTTCTTATCTAGGAAACCCTACCTAGATATGGTGATGTGTAGTTTTTGGATACCGATATCTTAATATATTCGTTACATCCTTTATTTGCTATGTCGTATATGAGGATATTTGATCAGTTGTTTATTGTGTACTCTGATAGAAGCCTTCTTAAGTCAATAAATCAAAAGTTGTCTTATAGTTAATCTATTTTCTAATAACGAAGCTGCCTTGTAGTGCCTTTTGGTAGTCGCGTTGTTTGTTGTTTCTATCTTAATATAATCGTTATCCCTTCCCCTTTCATTTAACGCACCACACGCTCAAATCGAACCAATAACAACGGAGATATGATGTAATGCCCTTTTGACAATGCGCCATGTTTGTTTTTCCGTCATTGTAATAGTTACTCTCTTCTTTCCAACGAGGCCTCAAACGTCACGATCGAGTTGTGTGACTTTGCCACCAATTTGCGTAGCGGTGACGGTCGCAAAAATCTGTCGCGTATTCAATGGTTTTTCCCCATCCAAAAAGTGCACAACGTCGCTAAAGAAGTTTTCATTAAAAATCTAGTTCTTTTTTCTGGAAGCTGTCTACATCAATCGTAACAATTGGTTTATTGTATATCTTCCATTATCTATCAAACAAGTAATCGGGAATTCGGCATATTTGCTATATATAAGTTCTCCAAGTACCCCCGATAGATCTATTATTCAGTCCTGGTTAGTCTTGTATCTTGGAAAAAATAAAAACAGCCAAAATCAAATACCTCGGTCACATCGTGAGGAACAGTGAAAGATATGGGTTGCTGCAATTAATTCTACAAGGAAAAGTAGAAGGAAAACGAGGATCAGGAGGGCGACGGATTTCGTATCACGTAGGCGAAGACGTACGTGGTTCTACACAACAACCACGAATCTTTTCAGAGCAGCAGTTTGCAAAATACAGATTGCCATGATGGTTGCCAACATACGAAACGGATAGGCACGATAAGAACACAAGAGTTTTCTGTCTGCGTATCCTTTTATTTTACGAGTATACAATCATTACCACAATAACAATTTACTTTTGCTAAAAAACACAAACAGAAATCTGTAAATGTAGATTTAAACTGGGGCTCTATGGTCTATGTGGATTTACCGAGAATGCGTCAAATATCGATTGCCACATTGACACCATCCGTCAGTCAATTAGCTGTCTAGTAAAGAAATATTACATTTTTATCTAGGTGGGCGGATTTTTAGCAGCTTTATCAATTGTATGTTGAAATGTAAAGCTGAAGCTCGATCAATCATTTACAAGTTTATAGTCATTCAAATCAGTTAACCAGCAGTTTTCTCAATTATTGTTCTAAAAAGATCTTTGTGTGCAGAAAAATGTAAGTATGGTTTATGTATGTATATATCGAAAAAAATTTATAATATTTTAACATTACTTAACAAAATATCTTTATTTTTGAGATAATATATATATATATATATATATATATATATATATATATATATATATATATATATATTATGTATTTGTGTACATATTTACCTGTCAGGTTAGATTGGTAAGATTTTACTGTTTGTTATTTTTATATTTGCTATTAAAAAAGTGAGGATTGATGCCGTCTTTATATATTACGTTAATCTATTAAGATTTTTACACAGTACTGTTACCTAAGTTAATACCGTTTTGTTTAAAGTTCGTAAAGTATATTATGTCTGACAAATTGTTTAATGCGTTAGGTTTCAATGTTCTGTGTGTTTCTAGAAGTACGCATTTTAGATTTAAATATTTACCTTTATTACTTACGCAAAATACGTTTTAAATATTTTGAAATTAGCTGTTTTTGCTCACCTCATACGACCGTTGTCCAATGAACATCAGAAGGGTCATAAAAATACTTGTTGGATCTCTTTTGAGATACCATACTAATGTAAATTTTTATGTTATTAACACTACTAATTAAATATTATTCTTTCCCGCCACTAAGCCTGCCCACGTATTCCGTTTTG
Source organism: Diabrotica undecimpunctata (assembly GCF_040954645.1). Classification (NCBI taxonomy): domain Eukaryota; kingdom Metazoa; phylum Arthropoda; class Insecta; order Coleoptera; family Chrysomelidae; genus Diabrotica; species Diabrotica undecimpunctata. The sequence goes on from NC_092812.1 coordinate 19,626,129, forward strand.
ATCTAAATAACTTTCCTAACTAGTTCTGGATTTTTCTTGGTGTTCAGGATTTTATTTGGTCCTGATTTTTTAGTGGCTGTGTTGGTTAATATTGCTGTTGGTATTGATATTGTTGTTGGTTGGTTGCTGGTAATATAATTACAGTTAGTTTCCATATAGCTGGTACTGTTTAATATGATTAACATTGATATGAAATATGAATGTTAATTATTTTCGACTTGACATTTAATTTCTTCAATATTTAAGGATTTCCACTTCATGTGTTTTTTAAACCTCGAGCGGACGCGCCTATAATTATCGCGTGAGTGGACGCGTGGTGCAAATATGCTATCAGCAGCAAATTAAAGTTCTTGAACTGTTTAAATGGCTTATAAGTAAATAAAGTTTTAGGAAATTGTTTTAAATATTTATTAAACGTATATTTTACTTAGCAAACAAATAAACAAACACTGTAAACATAAAAAAGTTAGTCACTTTCATCAGTTTCCACTAAATTGGTTTTACATCGGTGACAGGTAATCGTAGTTTCACTGTGCTCTTGACAAACAAAATTATCACATTTGTTACACAATTGTGACATAAATTTATTTTTCTGTCTTCCACATATGGCGCAACGTCCCCGTTTTTTTCTTGATACATCATGTTTTTGTGCCTCTTCTTTAGGTTTGTAAGTCGTTAAAATTAACTGAATATCTGAAGGTAACGACGACATTTTAGACCTTTTCTCTAAGTGAAATTTCATAAGTTAAAATGATAAATTTTTAAGAAAAATTCTTCTTGGCCTCTTTGCGGTGTTTTGGTTACTGTTATATAAAATCTGGGCATTTATTCCAGCAACATTGAAAAGAGCATAAAATAATGCTAAGGGCCACCTTCTGGTGTTTCGCGAAACAGAATATCCCCCACATAATTGGTCGACTGTATCGACGCCACCCTTGGTCTTATTGTAGTCAAGAATTATCTCGGGCTTTCCAGTTTTTTCGTCAATTTTTCCATCATCATGCATAGTAGAAAGTAATACTACAGATTTTGACTTTTTCGGAACGTAAGACACCATAAACACCTCTTTTTGAAAACCATGGCACGAAGATCCAATGGTTGTAATTTTTTGTTTCAAAAGTGAACATGCCAAAGGATAGCTGGTGTACCAATTATCGGTGGTCAGATTTCTATTAGTATCTTTTATATGCGCAACTAGTCTGTTTACTATATCAGATGGAGAGTTAGATTTACAGTAGGGCCCCTCAGGCTGTTTGCCACAGTAAACTTCAAAAATTTTTAAACCGTATGTGGCCGGTTTATTCGGGATATATTGGATAAAGCTGCATCGTCCTCTAAAAGGTTCCAGTTTTTCATTTATGGTTACATAGTAACTGTGATTATAATATTTCGTACAGTTGTCTTGAAACTTGTCTAAAAATACTCTAATTGCCGCCAGTTTATCCAATTTTTTACGTTGTTCTCGTGTTTCTTTATCGTCAAACTTTATACATCGCAGCAATAATTGAAACTGTCTATAGCTCATGCAGGCCCTCAACATTGGCAAACCTGTTCCGTCATTTTTCCACAGTTCGTGGACATTAGTCAAACTTCCTTTTTTAGTACCAATTAGAAACAATAATCCAAACAAAGCCATCATTTCAGATTTACTTGTAACTGCTCTTTCTCTGCTATAATTAACCCCCTTTCTCTTTTTTTCAATATACAGATTTGTAAAATGCACGATATCATTTATAATGCTATCATCAATTAATTTCGAAAAAGCCTCAATCTCGGTGGGAACGTTTTTTGCAGTCCCAGTTTTTCGGACCAGGATTCGTTGTTAAAAGATTTTTTGAACTGGTCTTGTTACCCTGTCCTTTCAGAAAGTTAGTTACCATCATAGCTATCTTAATTTTATTCACTGCCACCCTAAATAGTATGCTTGTATCAACACCATACCAATCTCGCAAGTTCTTCATGAGGTTCTTCCTGGACTGCGTTTGCCTGCTATTTTTCCTTGCATGATATTCTGTAGCAACCTATTTTTGGGACCCCTCATTACATGTCCGAAATACTCCAGCCTTCTCTGCTTGATGCTTTTTATGATCTCAGTAGTCTTGCTCAGACGTTCTAGTATTGTGGAGTTTCGAATCTTCTCCACCCAGGAAACTTTTAAAATTCTTCTATAGCACCACATTTCGAAAGCCTCAAGGCGATTTAGATCAATTTTATTCACAGTCCAGGACTCGACACCATAAAGTAAGACCGAGAACACGTAGCAGCGAAGTAGGCGGATCCTCAGTGCCAATATTAGGTCTCTGTTACATAACACGTTGGACATCCTTCTAAAAGCCGCTCCAGCCTGCTCTATCCTAGATCTAATTTCGCCGTGACTTTCTGCGTTACAATTTAATTGCTGTCCAAGGTAAACAATTTTTTCAACTTGCTCAAGTTTGGTATTATTTACATATACAGACGGTTTTATATGCTGTTGCTTACTTATTAAGAGTATTTTGGTTTTCCGTATGTTCAGATCCAGACCTGCCTCCCTACAACTCTCAACGACACTATCAAGTAGTGTTTACAGATCTTCTTGACTAGAAGCTAGGAGTACTGTATCGTTCGCATATCGCAAATTATTGATATACTCTGCACCATACACAAAAAGGAGAGATTTTTGAATGTTCTAACCACAGAGGAATTACGTTTCTAAATGCAGCGTATAAAATATTTTCCACAGTACTATGCCACCTTATGGCACCATATGCAGAACGGATAGTAGTAAAATACCAGGCTGGTTTCAGAGGTGGTAACTCGACAATTCATCAGATTGTAAACTTGAGACACATTTTAGAAAAAACCCTGGAATATGGTATAGATACTCATCACATATTTATAGACTACAAAGCAGCTTACGACTCTAATCTATACCATATACCATCAGATATCACCTTTTATTAGTTGTATATGAAGTGTTTTTTAAAAAATGTGATTTTTCCTCGAGAGTAAAATATTTTTATTTTTGACATTGAAAATCAATATAAACAAAATATGTTTAGAATTAAAAATAATTATAAAATGTTCAACATTTTCTCTGCAATGAAGTTAAAAATTTAAGTTTATGCACTAATTCAATTCCATAATAATTATAAGATTAATGAAACAATTATAAATAAACTTAAATTTTAAAATCTACTGAGAATGTTAAAAAATGTTAAACTATAATTGATCTAATCTATACTACATCCATAAAATTTTTCATATTATATTTTTATCGTATATATGAAGAAAGTAAGCTCCATTATCTTTAAAAAAATATATTTTATAAAAAAAAAATATAATTTACAGTCGTTGAGTTGCTTCAAATGTAGGCAACTAACAATTGTTCTAAGCATTGCGGGGAACTGAGATATCATTTCACTTAATATTTCGTTAAATAACGAATAAAATTCAATATTATTCAATATTGTTTCACGCAGTTTTCTTTTGCATGTGTTGGTAGTGAATAATTGTTAGTTTACAGGCAGACAGACATTACCGGTTATTCCTCTCTTTACATATGGGGATGAGATTAATGCATGTTTAACACAATCGTTTTTATGGCGAAATGTCGAAATTTGTTAAATATTCATCATCTTTGGCTCGACAATCCTCTGTGGATCTTGGCCTGCTCTAAGATTCGTCGCCATTCTGTTCGGTTTCTGGCAACATGTTGCCATCTTCTGATTTTTAATATCCGTAAGTCGGTTTCAACTCCATCTAACCACTTAATTCGCGGTCGGCCTTTGCTTCTTCTTCCTACAGGTGTTCCTGTGGTTAGCTTTTTAGCAATCGTATTTTCTGGCATTCGTATTATGTGTCCAGCCCATCTAAGTCGCTGTGTTTTAATGAACGTTATGACATCTGGCTCATCAAAGAGCTGATACAATTCAAAATTATATCTTTTGCGCCACTGCCCTTGGTCGTTTATAGCTCCAAATATTTTGCGGAGTATTTTACGCTCAAATATTCCCAAAAGTCTTTTATCTTTCTGCGTTAGAGTCCATGTTTCTGCTCCATATGTGAGGACCGGCCTCAGCAATGTTTTGTATATAATAATTTTAGTTCTTTGAATGTTTCTTGACTGGAAATGCTTTTGGAGTCCATAGTATGCCCCATTTGTAAGATTTATTCGTCTTTTGATTTCTTCGCTTGTTTTATTGGTAGCAGTCAATAGCGACCCAAGGTGTGTGAAGTTGTCAACACGTTCAAAGGTATGACTTCCAAAGACTGTTTCTCGTTCCTCATTTCCTATCGGATCCTTTGTAACCAACATTAACTTGGTTTTGTCTTCGTTGATAACTAGACCGACCTGTCCGGCCGCTGTTTCCAATTCTAGGAGATAATTGCTCAACATCTTGCTACGCCCTATTATGTCAATGTCATCAGCATATGCTAAGACTTGTATCGATCTATTGTAAATAGTACCGCCATCCCTAATTCGTGTATCTCGGACTGCCTTTTCTAAGGCAATATTAAATAGGAGGCAAGCCAGAGCATCCCCTTGTCTCCATCTTGATCCTTAAGTCCATCCTTTATCTCAAAGGATCTAGAATTCTCTCCCTGTATTCTAACAGTGGCTTCTAAGTTAGACATTGTCATTCTCGTTAGTCGGATAAGTTTCTCTGGTATACCAAACTCATGCATTGATTGGTATAGCACTGTTCTCTTGACACTGTCGTATGCGGCCTTGAAGTCGACGAATAGGTGATGGGTTTCAATATTGAATTCTAATGTTTTCTCGAGAATCTGTCTTATTGAATGAATCTGGTCAATTGTTGATTTTTCTGGAGTGAATCCAGCTTGATATTTACCAACTATGCCCACTGTGTAAACTTGCAGCCTTTCGTAGAGAATATTTGCTAGTATTTTGTAAGCAGTTGTTAACAGAGTTATACCTCTATAGTTGTCACACTCGAGCTGGTCACCTTTTTTATATAACGGGCATATCACGCCTTGAGACCATTCACAAGGCATGGTCTCATTATGCCAAACAACAAGTAAAAGCTTATGCAGTGTCTGTAGTAGGGCATCGCCACCATTCTTGTAGAGCTCACTGCAAATATGATCAATTCCTGGTGATTTATTATTTTTAAGCTTTTTAATGGCTTGGGCAACGTTTTCGATGGTAGGTGGTCTTTCGTTTGGGTTGAAAGGATTCCAATCATTTCGATTTGCTAGGGTGTTATCTGCTTCTTCGATATGATGGCCATTAAATTTTGCATCGAAAAATTCAACCCATCTGTTTAGGATTGAGGCCGTATCATTTAGGATGTTTCCTTCTACATTGCTAAATATTGGAAACGGTAAAATAAAACTGCATCGAAATACACAATTCATCAAACTTCTAGATAATTTCTGCAATCTTGTTGAGACCAAACATGAATTAATTGTAAGTGTCGTTCCCGCTATACTGAATAATTACTTGAATCATAATTGGCTCAGTGGGCGCTTAATTTAGGCGGCGAAAAATGTTGATGTAAAGAAATTAACTTTCAGATTCAACAGTTGTTACTAGGTGATCTGTTATATTTTAAATCAGTCGACAGTATTGTTAATGAAGACGAAGTCGTAAATTATCCAAAAGAATTTTGAAATTCTGTAGTCAGCTAGTATATATAATTGTTTTAGAAAATGCATAATATAAAAATGGTTTTGATATGTAATAGTACCTAATTTTTTTGTCTGGTATGTTCATATCTTATTTCATGAGAAGCACGCACTTCAAAATGTTAATGTTGTACATTGAATTGTATGTGTGTAAAGAATCATTGTATAACGAAGTTATTCATACTAAAAATGTTAATATGTGTAAAATTATGTATGTGTAGAAATTACAAAAATCTACAATCTGCTATTTTAGATGAAATTATAAAGATGTATATAACAAAAGACTTCTAACTAAATGCCAACTAAAAATTTTTCAATGAGTTGTTTTCTGAAGATTAGATATTTTTATACTTTTTAAACTGGACCAATTATCTTTATAGTGAGCTTTAAAATTTGTTAAAAGTGTTCCTAGATGGTCTGCATTAATTACCGAATAAAACTAGTACTGTAATTCTAGAAGTACTAAAAATAGTATCATAAATTTAAGAAAGATGTCTACATTTTTATACTTTTTGGATTTTGCCCCCTACGTCATTTTGATATATGACTATGGCATGCAATTCTTGATTGGTGCGTATTAAGCTGATTTGAAGTTTGATATATAAACGTGCTAGATAGTTCATTAAAAATTATGTGTTCAAATTCAGGACAATTTTTATATCAAAATGGCGCCACTATTCTATTCTTCTAAATGCATTCGATAGTACTTATATCGATTATATATTATTATTCGATATAAAATATGTTGTCAAAGAAAGTAGATATAAAAATGTTCATGTGAAAATGAATAGTTAGGGCCCAAAATACCTAGATATAAACATTTTTTATTTACTTGTATATGTTACGTGATTCTATCACTTGCATATCATACAATAAATAATTTTAACGCAGTTGCGTTTTATTTATCCTAAACCCTAAACAAAAAATATATTGTTGTAATGTGTGTAGTAATGGACCGTGGAAGTGATGACGTAGATTTTATTGACATCTGTCAGTTTCACTTTCCAAACAAACCTTGTTTAGTGTGGATAATTTGTATTTTTCGTTATTTTTTCATTTTTTTTTACAGAATCTTTCCGCTTTTTGCAATATTTAAGTATTCTAATAGTTACTACAGCAATTTTACAGGGTTGTGTAAATAATAAAGCATGTTGTTTTAGAAAAATAGCAATAAAATGCATGTATCAATAAAGTAAGGTTAGAATGTCTTTAATTTAAACTTTTAAACTATATTTCATAGAAATAGAACACTGAATTATGATGGTATTATCGTAAAAAACACTATACTTAAAAGAAAAAGCAGCAGAGGAAGCAAAATGTTAACTTTATAGAAATTAAAAAGTCTTGAGATTTGGCATTTCAACTTTTGTTTGGAAAGTAACTGACACTTGTGACGTCACACTCCCACTGTCCGTAGACTACATCGAACAGAAGAGGTAAACCTGGTACGGACATGTCAGAAGAGCAGACCAAAATCGGTGGATAAATAGAATAACAGAGTGGAGCCCGATAGAAAGAAGAAAGAGGCAGACCCCGAAGATCTTTCAGAGATGAGGTGGATGAAGCAATGTGTAGAAGAAACCTACAGGAAGGGGACTGGCTAAACAGGAAAAATTGGAGAAAACGGTTTAGTGAAGGAATACAGTGAAAACTGTGGAAATCCTTGTATATATATATGTAATGTGTGTTGCATACTTACTACTGAAATTAACTATAGAGCCTGAGCCGCGTAATGTAAGTTGTCTATTATGAATTTGAATCGGGGAAATTACTGACAGACTCACGCATGACGTCAGACATCGGATAATCATTTTTTAGTAAAATAGATGTTATAATAATTATTTTTCTTCCAAAAACGAATTGTCATTAGAACAGGCAATTTTAGTTCTATCATATAATAATTTAATGACTCCCTTTTTAACATTTATGTTGTGATTTGATTTATAATTTAGATATTATTATGTGTTGGTTTTTTGTATACATGAGTCCCATATCCACTATTTGAGATTAAAACATGTAGTACATTTACAGAGAAGTTGTTCAGAATGAAATTTCGTATCAGTCACCTTTTAAAGTCAAAAATATATTTTTTTATATAAATATATTCAAAAAAACACGAAAAGTCGCGATTTTTTTTCGCCCATAACATTTTTGTTGGTATAGGTATAGGCATTGCTTTACAAAATAAAAAACTTCTATCCCTTCTCTTCAAAATGACGTTTGGTAGAAGCCTTTAGGGTTCACAGTATCCGAGATACGATTTTTCAAATTTTGTCATTTACACCATTTTTGGGAAATTTTCCCTTTTTTTGCAAACATTGTTTTATTACTTTTTTCTACGCAGTACTAGGTATATGCAATGGTGTAGCTATAGAACAATGTTTGCGAAACAGTAGAGAAAATAGCTCAAAAATGGTGAGTGGCGGACTTCACATGTTGTGAATGCTAAAGGCATAAATAAAGGCAGGAAAAAAGCTACTGCAGACAAAAATAAGAAAAAACAGAGATGGATGACTTCAGAAATCTTAGATCTAATGGAGGAAAGAAGGAAACATAAAGGCAGGAGTAAGGCAAAAATACAAGGAACTACAGAGATTGGTAGGAAAGAAAATAAAAGAGGCCAAATCCACCTGGCTTGCTAATCAATGCAGTGAAATAGAGGCATATGCTAGACAGTATGATAGCTTTAACATGCATAAGAAAATAAAGGAAATGACAAATACACTGAGAAAAAAAAAAGATGCCCTTCTGAAAGACGCAAATGGAAAAATCATTATAGAAATTAAAAAAATGGAAGACATACATAACAGATCTGTTTGAGGATAATCGACAAGAACCGGAAGAAATCGACAGCGAAACGGGGCCAGAGATCATAATAGAGGAAATCGAACAAGCAATACGAAACGCAAAAAACGGAAAAACTGTAGGTCCAGACGAAATACCTGCGGAACTACTGAAATGTCTAGACGGTGAAACTCTACCTGTACTTCTGGACCTATTTAATGAAGTATATAAAACTGGAAAAATCCCACAGGAATGGTTGGTGTCCACCTTTGTAGCAATACCAAAAACAGTATATCCCAAAGATTGTTCAGACTATAGGACAATATCACTAATAAGCCATACCCTCAAAATATTTCTAAAGGTGATTCATGGAAGATTATATAGAAAACTAGAAGATGATATGGATGATACTTAGTTTGGGTTCCGCAAGGGACTGGGAACGAAAGAGGCATTGTTTGCTTTTAATGTCCTCTTTCAAAGATGCTTAGATATGAACCTAGATATTTATTCCTGTTTCATCGACTTCGAGAAGGCATTCGACAGGGTCCTACATGAAAAACTAATAGAAGTACTGAGAAACAAAGATATAGATAGACGAGACTTACGAATCATTATCAATCTGTATTGGAATCAAAAGGCCAATATAAAGATAGAAGAACAAAAGTCCGAAAATATAGATATAAAGAGAGGAGTAAGACCTGGCTGTGTTCTGTCGCCATTACTGTTTAATGTGTACAGTGAAGCCATATTCCAGGAAGCGATAGCGGATGTGGGTGATGGAATCTCTGTAAACGGAAAAATAGTAAATAACATAAGATTTGCTGATGACACCGTTATAATGGCAGACACCCTGGAATCGCTACAAGAATTGGTAAATAGAATTAACGGTTATTGCATTAGATGCGGACTAAAAATAAATAAGAGAAAAACTAAATTTATGATTGTCTCAAAAAGGCAACATGGAAATGAAAGATTAATGATAGAGCAAAACCAAATAGAAAAAGTAGAGACATACAAATATCTGGGAACCTGGGTTGATGACAAAAATGACCAAAGCAGAGAAATCAAAGTCCGAATTGAAACTGCAAGGCAAGCATTTGTGAAAATGAAGACAATGCTTACCAACAGAGACCTTCAGTTGCATCTCAGATTGAGGGCTCTAAGATGTTACATATTTTCTATCTTACTATACGGAATGGAAGCATGGACATTGAAGAAACAACACATAAGAAAAATAGAAGCGTTCGAAATGTGGTGTTACAGAAGAATATTAAAAATTCAGTGTGTTCAAAGGATTGCCAATGCTGAGGTACTACGACGTCTAAATAAGGAGTTAGAAATTATGAACAGCATAAAAAGAAGAAAACTAGAGTATTTGGGTCACATAACCAGAGGAGAAAAATATGAGCTGCTGAGAATTATTATGCAAGGAAGGATTCGAGGAAGAAGAAGCATAGGAAGAAGACGCATCTCCTGGCTGAGGAACCTTAGAGAATAGTTTAACTGTAGTTCACTACAACTTTTCCGAGCAGCAGCCAACAAAGTGACCATAGCCGTTATGATATCCAACCTCCGATAGGAGATGGAACTTTAAGAAGAAGAAGAATGCTAAAGACTAATATCAAACGTCATTGTGAAGAGGAATGATGGAAGTTTTTTCTGTAAAGTTTTTTTTCTGTATCTATATCCTTGTCGAAAACAGTTATGGGACAAAAAAAAATATTTTGACTTTAAAAGATGACATTTCGATAGGAAATTTAATTTTGAACAACTTTTCTGGAGATGCATATGTACGAAAAGCTCATAGAATTCACCCAAATGCATCCGCGTGCATCGGAACTAATTCACTCCTTTCTTAAAAACGCACCTTTTTAAAGGATAGCACTTCGTGGTTTTTTCATAAATAAAAAATTATTCTGATCTTGTTTTTAAACATTCAAGTAACATTTCCTGTTTATTATCAATCCAATAATTAAAATTCATATCTAAAGCGTAATACAAAGTGGACCATGCCCAATACATCGTTTTGCGCAAATTGTTTAAAGCTAACTTCTACCTCCGATCAAAAGCTCCAGTGTGATGGCTGTAAGAAACCAATACACATCGTTTACACGGATCTGTTGGTTGATGATCGAATTACGAGACGAAAAGTACGTGGTTTGTAGTTCAAACATAGAAAATATTACTGAAATCAAGAGTGGAGTTTAAAGCGGACATTAAGAAGAAAATTGAAAACTTTGATATTAAACTATCTGAACTGAGCAATAAGTTAACCCTCTTTTCCACGGGTGACTTTCTTGTGACACAAATTCACGGGTGGGGTCCATCAGGACCAAATTTTAAACATCCCATTTCTCATTAAAAAAATTTTTTTTTTAATATTTTTAAGGAAACTTACTGATGTAACGTTGCACTACCTAAATGTACATATAATATGTGTATTAATCTGTATTGGTATAGTTTACTGCGAAATAACTAACACCATTATTTTTTTACAAGAGATTATTAAAAAAATTATGAACGGCAAAATACAAAAGAAAAATATAAAAAAAGACAACTTATTATTATTACTCTATATACTTACAATAATACAAGTAAAAACTAAATATCCAAAATTAAAATTTGAAACAGAAAATAGAGGGGATTAAATAATGTTAATTTTGTTTCTACACAATCAACACAACACGCTTTTATATGTTCCATACATAACCAGTTTTTACACAATTGGCAAAAATATCTAGTTTTTCTTTTTTTGTAATACTTACACATCTCCGTTTTCCTGGGGCTGGGTCATCCCTCGTCGTTTGCTCAATTCCAGAAAATTTTGCAGCAAGTATCCGTGATGTTCTCGGTATACGCATATTTGGTGCTCGTATTTTCATTTTTTTCTGGACTACCGCAATTTCTAAAGACTTGAGAAACAATCGACGAGAAGACCGAAATTCTGCATTCGTATTATTGGATCTTAGTATATAATAAATGCATTTATAGCTGCAATATTAGCCAAGCCTTAGCACAAAAACAAGAAACGCCCACTCACGGGTGGGGTCTGTCAGGACACTTTTACAGGTAGCGATTGAAGGGATTCATACAATTTTACCAAATTATGCTAAAGTGTACTATTCATTGCCATTAAAAGGTACATCGAGTGTAGGAAAAAAATACAAAAAAAAAATTGAAAAAATTAAGCAATTTCATTTATAGTTGTACTGATGGACCCTACCCGTGGGAAGGAGGGTTACATCAATTTGATTCTATTACTGCCACAGAATTTACTGACAGCATTGTCAATGAAACCGCTGACCGTATATCACGTTCTAAATTTTTATTGATTAGGGGCGTCCCTGAATTTACAGGAGACACACATAGTAAAAGATCATGATAAGAATAAAATTAATTTAGCCCTGGAAGTCATCGGATGTCAAGAAAGGCTTGTAGGCTTGTAACATTTTAAGTCGGTAAACCGAATCAAAATGAACGTTAACCTTCGTAGAATTCGAAAAATTCTTCGTAGCAAAAATAAACTTTTAGAAAACAAATCTACTGAAACTTATTCTGTTATTGATAACAAGACACCTATGCAACAACTTCGGTTAAAGAAACTTCGTACTTAGCTTGAAAACTCGTAAAAATAATGGATAAAATGGCCTTACTATCAAATATGTGAATGGTTCTCTAAAGATATTGAAATTTGGTTCATAATTCTCTTGCGCCAAAATTTACGGAAGGCTTCTTAGGTATGTATACGAATCTAAACATCTTTTGTCCAAATTTAATGAATTTCTAACTACTGTTCAACTTTAGAAACCTCACATTATTCCATATATTCAAAAAACAAAACAAAAAAACAATTATTATTGCAACCGTTTCCGAGAAACAATGATTATGCTAACTTCATAGTAAAACCACACAATAAATAACAATCAGAATGCCCACTCTCAGATGCCGCCTTTGAAGTGTGTCAGCAAGCGATCGCCATATTTTAAAGGGAAATAGGACAGAACCATAATTTAAATTTTTAGAGATTAATAATTTAGTAAATTTTAAATACCTTAATCTATTCTTCAACTAAAAGTACGACATAAAATATTGCATATTATGTCTATGGTTGCCGTAAATCAATTAAACTGGGTTAATATTTCTATGCACACCAGATAAAATTTCACTGAACAGCACTGGTTCCGTTAAAAACATGGCTGATTCCGTCTGCGCGAACGAGATGGGCGGGCGTACTTATCTTGACAAGCAGAGTGGGCATTCTGATTGTTATTTATTCTGTGGTAAAACTAGCATAGCTATGGCTATATCTCGGCAAGGAAAAGGGGTACTCGACTAGTAAAAGGAACCAGTGAGTTTATATCTTCGCCAAACTTTTACGTATGTCGAAGAAAATAGTTGTAATAGCAGTATGAAGAAAAGAGTCCCACATTGACGATAAATCTGAGTGATTAAGAAAAATAGATTGCCAGGCTATCTGTGGTAAAGCGGGTAGCATAGAGACAAATTCACTCCTTTCTCAAAAACGTACCCTTTTAAATAGTAGCAACCCGCGTTTTTTTTTTCATATTTGAGGGTCCATTGACCATATGAAACAATACAACCCCTTTAATGTTGTAGTTTCTTTTAGCCCTATTTTTTGAACATAATAGTCTAAAAATTGTGGATAAAAAGTTTAATTTAGGAAATTACATCTTCGAAGTTTGTGCCTATCCTCATAAATGAATCGAGTCTGCTTAATGTCAATTGTCTATTAGACGGAGAGCGGGAAAGCATACGTCAAAATAATACGAATAATACAGGCAGTGGCCAATTTCAAATAACGATTAGATACTAATTTTATATAGTTCGTTTTTGTTCTTCATTTAAAAGTTCTTTAAGTGCAATTCGGAAGATTGTAAAATACCATAAAATAGAGTTTGAATAAATAGTTATTCTTCATTTTTAGAAGATGTATTTAAATATCGTACGGGGTAACCAACTTCCCATGTTCATCAACAAGAAAGTTTCAATTACAGGCTTTGTTACAGAAAAGTCTTATAATGGAATGTGGTTTGAAATTAAAACAACAGATAATGTGACTGTACGAATTACAATGAAAAAACCAATTGATCAACATCTTGAAGGTTATGTGGAGGTATTTATTAATGTTTTTCATATTCTAAAGAATTTAATTTACTATCTTATGTATAAAAGTCCCTGAATTAACAATGCGCATTTTATAAGCTCCTGTTTAACAAATATACAATGTAAAATCATGTACATTCCATGATTTTGGACTTTTTCAATTGAAAAATTGAAAAATTTGATTCTTATTAAAAAGATGTAGGATCAAACCACAATTATCAAAATCTGGTTGCATTATAGTCCTTCTTCTTCATTTTCTTCTTTTATACAAGCAATTTTGCTTGTTCATTGGCGGGTTGTTGCCTCGATTGAAGATTGTCACCCATCTCTTACACAGTTAGCCAATACTTCCTCTATCATGTGGTGATTTGTCCCTTACTATTTTAATCACTGTTGTGTCTGCCATTCTACTGATGTGATTGTTCCATTCCTTTTTTCTATTTAGTGTCCATTCATTTATACCCTGTGAATTACATTTTGTTCTGATCTCATCACTACTTATTCTGTCTCTCATTGTGCTTCCTGTAATTCTTCTGAGTACTCTTATTTCTTCTGTTTCCAGCAGGCTCTGTGTTTTGTATGGGTCTTGTTTCTGATGCGTACATCATTATTGGTCTTATACTGACCTTATAGATCCTTGATTTCATCTCACAGTTAATATCGTCACTGTAGAGGTCAATGGGCTCAGTCCACAAAATGTAACATCCTGAGAAACAGGTGCTCAAAGATTTAGTGTAACTAATAAAATTAATTAATTTTTGCAAATTTTAAGTATGAATTTATTGTTTTTTGAGGACTAAATTTTGAATATACATAATTTTATATTATATCTATTTCTTTGATTAAATTAACACATCGTTAAGTTGTTACTTCAAAACATATATGTGCTAGACCTCTTGATCATTGAACAGTGACATAATAGTTTGGAATCTTGTGTGGCACTGTCAAGCCTGTTAAGCCTATTTATTACTGAGAATTAATGGGTGAGACACTGACAATTTGTGAAATATTTTGTAAATTTTGTTACGATCTAGAGTACATGTTAATTTTGTTATCATTAAAGCTAGGTTCTCAAAATGTATTAATTCATATAATACAAAGAAAAACGACAATGAATATACAATATCAGGAACCACACTAACACAGCTATATTGTAAAAGTCAAAATAAGTTATTTTCAGTAGGCCTTTTAAATAGGCGCTTTGAAAAGTCTTTACAAAATTTCAAAATGAGAACCAGAAGAAAATAAAAATGAAATGGAATAAAAAAAAACAATTTAATAAGAAAACAAAAAAAATTACCTTTATCAAAAAAATTTTTATCTGATAGACAAACTACTATAACTACTAATTAATCCTCTTCATTACACTCTATGTCAGGCTTTTCTTGTCCATTTTCATCTTTGGGATCCACACTATTATAAAACTCTTAATATGGAAGATGGAACACTACCATTTTCACATAGTTTTAAAAGGTTTTTCACATTCCCTTTGCGTACTTTGGTATTTAAATCACCCATTGTAATAAGTATTTCATGTTTTTTAATAATGTTTAATACTTGTTTAATATGACCACAAAATTCTCTGATATCTTTGTCTTAGCGAGCTGTAAGTGCATAGACTTGTACTACATTCATTTTAACATTTGGGGTATGAAGTTGTAACATTGTTACTCTTTCTGATAGAGGTTGATCTATGAAGCTAGTGATTGATCTATTGATAATTTTATTCACCAAGATGCCTACCCCGTTTGGATCAGTATGCTAATTGTCACTTCCAGAATAGTATAGCATTCACTAATTCTGAGAATCTCGATTTTTAGTCTGGACATTTCTTTTTCCAAATTATGTAGTTTGAAAAGACTCCAAGTTCGAAGTTTCAATTTTTAAATTCCTCTTAGGGATTCTTTGCACCTTCTTACTTTCAAAAGTACAGATGGGACTGAGGGCCTTATGTTTTATTTCAATTGTCATGATGAATATACTAGAGAACAGTATTTTAGTAGTTTCCCGTTGCTTTCTCTATCACAGTCTAAGAGCCATTAAAACTTCTAGTATCCAATAATAGACTGATCAAGGATCATTTTCCTTACTCTCTATCTTGGTACTGATGTTGCTGCTGCCTGGCATCAGAGTAGGATATGGGAAGAGAAACTTTGGTAATTAGTTAGGAAAATGGTTCTAAGACATCCTTTCTCCCAAGTACCAGGAGATTGGGAGATAATTATGGCTCATGTGGGCAGTGAACTAAACTACAATATTGTAGTTTAGTTTTAACAATACTACCTTTATTTAAAATAATTTAATTAACAAAATCTAGATTAACTAAGGTAAAATGTATGATGTAACTTAACAAAGCATCCTGCATTATTATTACAATTGAGTTAATGTTTCAGGTACATGGTGATTCGACAGGAAAAGGTGTAACAGCAGATGAGTATATTCATTTTTCCAATGAAAAATTTGCAGCTAAAAGTCACAATAAGCTGTGCTCCTATCTTCATTCCATTCCCACACTGTGGAATTTAGAATAGTTATTTTTGTATCTATTGTATTATTTTTTAGTTACTGTATTTTTTCTAAACTATAATTTTAATAAAAAAAATAAACTAAAAAAATTGATCTGATTGCTATATAGACAGCATTATGAGGGGCAATGCCTGCAGTGACCTCCAAGTGTTTGCAACTCCAAACTGTTAGTTATAATTTTTTTATGGCACTTTTAAGGTGCAAAAACGGTGTTTTTTGATTATTTTTATTTCTATTGTATCAAATCAATATCTTAGTGTAAAAACAGCAGAATATTGAATAAAAATAAATAAAACAACTTTAATTTGCGCTCTCTATACATCTAGTAAAATATGTATTTTTACTGCATACTAAAAATGTGTATTTTTAACTTATTGATTCTTATAGATGAAATGAAGACAAATATTAAAAAAAAAATAATTCTACGACCAATAGAAGTGGAGTTAGTTTAATTTGTTTAAAAAATCCTAGCTGCTGTGTTTATAATAATTAAGAATTAAAATTGGTGCCATTCAATAGTTAAAGGCCTATATTTTATGAGGATATAATTTTTATATTTAAAAAACTGCTATTTATAGTTAAAAAACATGAGTAAAGTTGACTGTTTTTTCAAGTAGCTGATTCAGCTCGGTTTTGGCTGGTTCTCCTGTCGGCCTGGCGCATTTCAAATCCGCTGTGCTCGGAATAACTTCTCACATCTTCGTTAAATACGGACCAATTTCGCTCTTGTTTATCTGAGTTATCGGAAAACTTTGTGAACATTGGCGATATTTTTTTTTTGCTTCTATTTACACTTTAGTAACTACATATTAACATTTCTTTTTAAATTAATCTTAATCATCTTTATTTTACATATAATATCTTTTTATATTAAAGAATAAATATTCATATTATATTAAATGTATTTTATAACATGTATTTAGAGCAGCAATATTAAATATTTTCGAATTAAAGAATAGAATGTTCAATTAAAGGGTGGCGTGTAAAATACAGTCAAAAAAGTTTATTAATTAATTTATTATCAATATTAACACTATTCATTAAGTTATAAATAATATTAACCCTATACTGCTCAATTTTTTATTTAGTTTCCAAAAAAATCTGGACAATGTAATTGTGTTTAAAAAACAAGGAAAAAATAAGATTTTTTTTGCAAAAATAGTTTATTGTATACAAAAATGTTGTGACTGATATGTTACATATGGACAAACTCAGTTCTCTTGAAAGTTGACAAAGCAGTTATTATTTTTATTTAAACAAAGATTTGCACCACATTTAGAACATTGTATGAAGGAGACTGACTTACAGGTTGGTAATTTACACCTTTGTCTGGCTTCATCATATATAGGCCAGTGCCAAGGTTATCACCAATGTTATTTCTTAGTTTTGTCTGAAATTTGTGGATATTTAGGGGTTGGAATGTGTCGAGGAGTGCTGTTTTGTCTGATGAATAGACTTAGGCAAATATGTGGAAGGATGTGCTCTATAAGGTATTTGTATGGATTGTGTTGTCTTGTTGGGTTGTCTTGTGTGTTTGTGTTGCTTGTGTGTTATGGCTGTAGGGGATTTGTATCTGTGTTGGTTGTAAGGTTGGGGGTGAAGGTTCAGTAGGTATTGTTTCTATAGCAGGCTCATGTTGTGTGTAACTGTAATGTTATCGTCTTTGATATAGAATATAAGTTGTTTTTGTAGGAATTATGTGTTAAATTTGGATTTGGTTTTAAGTGTCGCGGATTTGACCGGAGAGTTGACTGTAAGGGACTCGAATCTTGAGCCTGGTAGATTTTGAGTTTTAATTAATTGGTTGAATCTGCTTTGATTCCAGAATTGTAAAGCAATGCATGTGTTTAGGTACGTTTATGTGATGTTTTTTGGGACTGGGGTAGGTGTTTTTTGGTTGGATGTGTTTGTGATGGTTAGGTATTAGGCTTCGGTTAAAAGTTTGACTTTTTTCTGCAGAGATTTTGGCATTGATGGGGTTTGTTGTGTAAAGGTAAGCTAATTTTCTGATCCGTTCACGTAGACTGCAAAGAAATCATTTGCGTCATCTAACATGTCCGGAATGATTAGGATTAATGGGGTTTGGCTGCAGAATTTGGTTGGGATGTGGTTTATCGTGTATTTTGTGTCGTGTGAGTGGTATTCAAGTGATTTAACGGACTCGGCGTTCAGGTAATCGTAATTTCCGTATACTCTCCGCTGCTTTCCTTAGTTCCACAATTGTTTGAATCGGGTGTGAATTTATAGTAATGGACACTCGGGACAAACGGGATGAGTAAGTATTTGTATGGGCTCTAAGTTGAGGTGAGAGATTTGTGACATAAAGTACAGTACAAGTGTGACATGTACTGTGTCATGTGTTCGATATCGTATTTTAAAGGGCTACATTCATCCTTCACTTCTTTTCCCCTTCATATGTAATATGATACGTTTTCTCTGATGATTAATACCGAATAACGACTCTAACGCCTTTTGATCATGGCGCAATCTTTATTTTTTCTATGTCGTTTTATTAGTCGTATTCTTCCCTTTTTGGAAGCATAGCTTTCTTATCGCAGGCTACGGACGAAGCAGTGGATCGCACTGAGGTGTGAAAAAAATAAAACCGACTGTAAAAACTGTAACGAATGTAACGCCACATTGCGCGACCACACACTTCATGGACTAGTAAACGCAGTGCCATACAGGTGTATTAATAAAATAAAATAAATCAAAATAAAATCAATAAAACTAAAATAAAATAAATAAATTATTGCAACACACATAAAACATAGTATATAATCGAAACTCTCAAGAAATAGTTAATATTTATTTATTGAAAGATTATTTACCTGTGTAATTTCTACTTGAATTTCAGGAAAGTACGCTAATCTTCCTTTTGTAAATCGCTTAATGGGGTACGGTAAAGTACGGTAGGATAATACGCGGATAGCAGATAACAGCTTTCTTTTTCTACCCCGAGTCACATAAAAACAAAACATTAACAGGCAGTCGCAAGCTAGATACAAGACTCGAAGTATGTTCTCTCTCGTGAAAGACTTGAAAGAGTGAAAGAAAGTGGTGTAGAAGGTACAAATTCTCGCGTGTCTCTTTTTTTTTTATTATAACTAATAAATTAACAATCAGAATAAAACAATGTATTCTATAAGTTAATGTGATGAGTTTAGGTCCTGTCCCTTGGTTCTGGCGTGATGTGGTCCCCTCCAGTGAGAGAATCACGGGTCCATGTTACTGGTCTGTTGGCCAACGTCGCTTTAGTCTTCTGATAACTCGATGTTGAGGTATTGCGGAAATTAATGGATTGGAGTGTGTGTTCACTTTTTGAATGTATTGTAATATCTTTTGCTGGTATACTTCTTTCACTGTTGAGATATTGAGATCCTCATAGATTCTTTGGTTGGTTACGTACCAGGGTGCATCAACAATTGCTCTTAAGATTTTTGATTGGCATCTTTCCATAATAGCAATATTAGATTTACTACTACAGCCCCATAGCTCTATGCCATATGTCCATATTGGTTTGATAACTGTTTTATAAATTAGAATTTTATTATTTATTGACAGCTTGGAGTTTTTTCCAATTAACCAATTGATTTCTTTTTGTCTTAGTTGTATTTGTTTTCTTTTTTTGGTGATGTGTTCTTTTCAACACTGGGTTTGGTCCAGGTGTAGCCCTAGGTATTTGGTTGTTTTAGTCCTGGGTATTTCCTCATTGTTGATGTATATTGGTGGTGGTGTTTCTCGTCGTAAAGTAAAAGTTACGTGGGTTGACTTGTTTTCATTTATTTTTATTTTCCATTGTTTTAGCCAGTTTTCAAGCTCATACAAATAGTCTTGGAGTTGTTGTGTAGCTATGTTAATGTGTTTGTGACTTGTAAGTGCTACTGTGTCATCTGCAAATGTGCCAATTGTTACGTTATGTGATGTTGGTAGATCAGACGTATATAATATATATAATAAAGGTCCAAGGACGCTTCCCTGTGGAATTCCCGCCTTAATGGGATGCGTTTTGGATATTTCTCCATTTACTTTTGTTCTAAACTGTCGGTTTTCCAATTATGATGTAAGTATTCGAAAGAATGGTGGTAATATTTGTTTAATTTTATAAAGATGTCCTTTATGCCAAACCTTATCAAAAGCTTGACGTACATCTAGTGATACCATTGGGCAATATTCCTTTTCTTCTAATGCGGTATTGATTTTATGGGTTATTCGGTGACATTGCTGGATAGTTGAGTGTTCTCGTCGAAATCCAAACTGATAATTTGGTATCCAATCTGCGCCTGTAAAGTCTGGATCTATTCTTTTTATTAAAAGTTTTTCTAGTAATTTGGAGATTGTTGATATCAGACTGATAGGTCGATAGGATGAGACTTCACTTGGATCCTTTCCTGGTTTTGGAAATAATAGTATTTCTGCAATTTTTAGATTGTTAGGCCAATAATTACATCTTAATATTGCGTTAAATATATATGTAAGGATTACTATACCCTTTTTTGTTAATTCTTTTAGCATTTTTGGTGTTATTAGGTCAATTCCTGGTGACTTTTTGATATTTAGTCTTAAGATTTCTTCTTTAAGTTCTTTGGGTGTTGTTAATTTTATTGGATTTACTGATGGTTGTTCTGAGTTTAAATAATTAATAATTTCTTGATCTTCTTCATTGTTGTGTGGTTGGAATACTGTTGCTAAATGTTCAGCAAATAATTCTGATTTTTCTTTATCGCTTCTTGCCCATTGGTTCTCTGTGTCTGTGGTTTTTCTTACTGGTGGGGATATTGCTTGAGGTTTTAAGGATGATTTGATTGGTTTCCATATTGAATGGTCGTATCTATTAAGTTGTGTTACATATTTTTTGACTGACTCTTCTCTTGCAATTTTTAGTTGTGTTTTTAATTTATTGGTTAAGCGATTGTAAAACGTTTTATCCGCTGGGTTCCGACTTTGTTGCCATTTGGCTCTTGCTCTTCTTTTTTCAGCAATGAGCTTTTTAATTTCTAATGGAATATTTATTCTTTTCTCGATTTTATTTTTATCTGCATCGTTCGGTGTCGCTTCCTTTGCAGCGTTTTGCAGTAAAGTTATAAGGTTGTTTGTAGCTGCTTCTATTTCTGAAGGGCTTTTTAGTCTTACATTTAGTTTAATGTTTTCATCCAGTATTTTTCGGTAAAGGTTCCAATCTGTTCTAGGTCCATGCAGTTTTGGAGTAGGTTGTTTGTTAATAACGCATGTGCTAATTGTTGCAATAATTGGTGAATGATCTGAAGATAGATCATAACTTGGAACTATATCCATAAAGGTGTTAGATATTCCTTTTATAATGCAAAAATCTAAGAGGTCTGGTCTTTTTTTGGGGTCCGTTGGCCAGTACGTTGGTGTTCCTGTTGATAAATATGAGTATTTATTTTCTTGCATTAAGCTATAGAGCTCTCTCCCCTTTGTTGTTATTAATCTTGATCCCCAGTAAGTGTGTTTACTATTAAAGTCACCAGCTGCGATAAATTTTGGACCTAGAGTATTGAAGAAGGATCCGAAATCGTTTTTTTTAATATTGTGCTTTGGAGGGCAATATACTGCTGCTATTGTTATTTCGTAAGGTAATGAGCACACTTTAATTACTGTAGCTTGGATACAGTCTGTTATATAACTTTCCATCATGAAATGTTTAAATTGATTGTTTGATCAAGATTGCTGTACCTCCATGGGCTGTCTTGTCTGGGTGGTTAGTATGGTACGTTAGATAATGAGGTATTTTAAAATACGATTTGTCTGTAAAATGTGTCTCACTTATTAATAATATATCTATAAAATTTTGTTGTAGAAATATTATCACCTCGTCCTTATGATTCAGCAGGCCATTGGCGTTCCATTCAGCTATTCGTAAAAAGAACTTTATTTGCATACGAGTTTACTTAGCATGTTTATTACCATGCTGTTTTGTTGCAAGATTTGATTAAACATGGCTTTGAATTCTTCTAAAAACTTCATAAGAATAGTGTTTGAATCTTGGTTATCTGAAGGAGCAGCAGGAGGTTGTCTATTACTCGCTGCATTAGCATAGCTTAAATTTGGTCTTACTGTATTGGGTATAAAGTTTCTGTTACGTGCTTGCGACATATTTTGGTGATGATTATATGTAGTTTGTGCTATATTTTTATTTCTATTTAAATTACGATAATATTCGCATCCTTTATAGTTAGCTGGGTGATTTAAATTACGATAATATTCGCATCCTTTATAGTTAGCTGGGTGATCTCCTCCACATAAAGCACACGTAGCTGGTGTGTTCTTGTTCTTTTTACAGCTGTTTGTACTGTGCTGCCCTCCACATTTCACACAGACATATGGTCTATTGCAATATGTTTTTGAATGGCCATATAATTGACATCTCATACATTGGATGATATTTTTGTTTTTTATGGATGGTTCAATTTGTATATTGCAGTGTTGTAATTTCTGAATTTTATAAATATCTTGGTTATTATCCTATGTTTAGCATTAATAATGTTTCTTACCTTGTGACCCAGTTTTGTCAGTTCTTCTTTGATATCTTCTGTTGCATGTGAATAGTGAAGGTATTTAATTACGACTCTATATGCCCTTTCTTCCTTTGGTTGATATGTGTGATGAATAATGTTGTTCTCTCTCATATATCTTGATAATTTTCTGTATATTTCTGGATCGCTACAAATTATTTTAACTGTATTATTTGCCATAGTCCTGGTTTCGTATTGTTCAGCTTCAGCTATTTCTGTAAATTTTTTCCTCATTTCTGGAAAGTCGCTTACACCGTAAACAAATATTGGTGGTGGTTTAGGTTTTCTTGGCGCTGTTTCATTTTGATTGGTTTCATTTTCTTGGGTATCCGTTAGTGTATTATATTTGTTCGATAGTGTAATGGTATCATCTTCTTTGTCTGTTTCTACATTTGATCTGATTTTTCTGCGTTTTTGCCATGAGTTTTTTGTTGACACATTTGCACTTTCTGGTTCGTCATCGCTTGTTGATGACATTCTGTAGTATTGCTGGCTATTTCTGTTATTTATATTGCTGTTGTGTAGCGCATTTTGTTGATTTTTATATTGTTCTTGATTGGGCGGAAATATCATATTCGTCGAAGAATTGGTGGTTGGTTGATTTATTTGCATATTGTACATACCTGGTGTTTGTGATGAGATTTGTGGATAACCCTGTATATTGTTGATTTGTGATTGACCCTGTGTGTTGTTTGGAATCTGCATTTGTGGGTAACAATTCATTTGGTTTGATGGATACTGGATTGGTAATGGCTGGCTGTTTAAATTTTGCATTTGTTGGCTAACTATGTAGTTGTCGAATCCTGGTCCATTTCCCGTTGGAAACATTATAAATAAATTACTGAATTGTTTTTAAATTTAATTTGATGAGTTTATTGTTTTTAAGTCTATTACTAATTGATTGCTTTTTAATCACTTAACATTTACTTATCTGTTCAATTCGATAAAACCGGTCGCACGTTGATAACGGAGAACCACCTAACGTCCGCTCGGTTTGGAGAATCGATGTGTACTTGTGAGTGTACGTTTAAGCTGTATATGTTTCCCGGAAAATTAGTGGAAGCTGTAATATCCTTACAAGTTGCTGCATATCTGGGCAAGAGATACCCAAGAGCCCGGCAGATAAGATAAGAGCATATGTCTTATGAGCTCGTATGGTATTTACAGGTAACGGCCTGAATAAAAAAAATATAAGATTGTTTTAGTGTGCGGAACTTATACAGATACATTATCGTAGTTTTAGTTTTCGGTAATTTTCGTTAGTTGTAGTGTATTAGTAATATGTTCATTGTTATTTAGTTTATTTATTTATTTACGTATCCATTTGTTAGGTTTTAGTTATGTAACAATTATTGATTTGCTTATTGGGGGTTGAAAGGGGGACTGAACAATTAATGGGCTTAAAAATAGGGTAAGCAAATACATTGATATGTTTGCGAACGGCTACTTCTGTTTTGGTTGGAGAGCTGAGTCGTGGATAAGGATTCCTTTATTTGGGGAGGAATAACTAAAAAAAGAAATCAAAAAATACTTACAGAAATGTCCTGGCCATCACTACGCAAGAAGATTCATAAACTATTTAAAATAGGACGCCGTTTAAAAGCTCTTGGTACTTAGAATGTAATGTCCCTAAACTCCTGGTTTAGGGACATTACATATTTACTTTTATTTCACATTAACACTTATTACAAATAAAAATATCTAAATTTATCAACAAATCTTACATTGGACCTTCTAACAAAACAGAATTAAAACTATGTTTATTAACAAATGGTACATTGAACTTTCTAACAAAACAGACTTTAAAAATATGGCTATGTACCAAATGACAAAAAAGTTGAATTAACTGTCATAATATGTCGAAATGAAACTACTCTGAAACTTTTCTGAATTAGTAATTAATTATCAAAAGTTTTTTTGTTTTAACATGTTCGTTACCTTCCATCGATACCTTGCACATTGTTGAACGTTGAGCCGTTTAGACGTTACAAGCTTAGTGTCCTTTTGGCAATACGCCTTCATGTTTTTTTTTTCTGTGTCTGAAAATTTGTTGGCCCCTCCCCTTTCCATCGATACCTTGCACGTTGTTGTACGTTGAGCCGTTTAGACTTTACAAGCTTAGTGTTCTTTTGGCAATGCCGCCATCTTTATTTTTTGTGTTAAAATATTCGTTACCACCTCCCCTTTTCATCGATACCTTGCACGTCACGATCC
Source organism: Diabrotica undecimpunctata (assembly GCF_040954645.1). Lineage (NCBI taxonomy): Eukaryota > Metazoa > Arthropoda > Insecta > Coleoptera > Chrysomelidae > Diabrotica > Diabrotica undecimpunctata. The sequence goes on from NC_092812.1 coordinate 19,650,944, forward strand.
GATAAGCCGTTTGGACGTTACAAGCTTAGTGTCCTTTTGGCAATGCCGCCATCTTTGTTTTTTGTGTTAACGTATTCGTTACCACCTCCCCTTTCCATCGATACCTTGCACGTTGTTGTACGTTGAGCCGTTTGGCACTTACGACCGGGGGTTGCGATCTTGACTATGTGGGGACTGCTAGGTCGGTAATGTAGATCCAATGCTTACCGACAGTGACGTTACACTGTCTGGCCCATCCGACCTATACTCTGCTAATTTAAGATAATTTTATTTTAAAGAAACTAAAATATGACAATTAGCTGATACATAAAACCATATTGTATTAATGATGAATGTTTATTTAGAAAAATTGAACAAAACTATTTTGCTTCACTGCTAATTATTTCTTTTCAAATTATTAAAAAAAGTTTGTTACCTTAGATTTGAATACAAGAAACACTGTCCCACACAAACTTCAAAACAATCTGATTCGGCCCATGGGAGACAAAAAATGGAGGCTGACAAATACCAAAACTGGGGCTCAGGTTATCCTGGATAATAACAATATGGATTCTTTAAACTTGGCTGCCTATTTTCCTTAAAACCATGTTGGCTAGCTTAGCCCTAGTGAACGTTGTTATCATATCCCTCTGTGACGGAATACAGCTTACAAAACGGTGATTAACTCATTTTACTACACTCTACACTCCCCCTAACTTCTCTTTGTTAAACTCGTCTCTCCTTACTACTTTTTAATCGCAGCAAATCCGGATTTCTCTCTTTGTTAGGAACCCATTTAAATTAAAACGCGTTTAAAACCAGGTCCAACTCGATAGCTACGGAGTTAATATTATCACCAGATGACTTCTCTTATCACACTTGGGTGAACAAACTGCACGTTTCTGTGACCTATTAGCTAGGGGTTTTTAAGTAAACAAACTTCAGATCACTGTTGCGTATCAGCCAGGAGCGTATCAAATAAATTCTTATACATTTTTATATATTTAAATATTCGATAATTAAAGGAAAAAGATCGTGCTACAGTTAGAATAAATGTGTTAAAACACCTTTTTTTATATTTATTGGGCTAGATGTAAGCTTTTTAGAAAGCAGTCTCGCTGGTACATCACGTACACAGCTAATTACATATTCTCGGTGAACCAGAACCTATAGAATCTTACATTAATTAATAATTTTATACACATATGGACCAGCCAACAGTATACATTGATTCAAAAAAATATTCTGAGAACCTCCTGGTATAGTAATTACTCCTTCAGCCGAAGACCAATTGTCTCATTAACAAGAATAAAATTTGGTCATGCATCATACCCAGCCCATCTGAACATAATAATAATACTGGCAACCGATATATGCGAGGATTACGAGGAATGCAACGAAAGAGCCGATCTTGACCACATATTCCTAAAATGTAGAAAACATATCATTCACATAAACGATTTAATGGAAAACCTAATTGCACAAATTGGTACTAAATTCCAAACAAATATAATAATAAATAGAAAAGAAGTGTTCGAGTCTATACTAAAATTTATTAAAAATACAGACATGTTGGTTTAAAAACCAAAAGAAATAATAAGGTCAATTCTGTATCGATATTGTTACCCCATGTATCCAGTCTCACGGTCTCAGCTTGCGTGGAGGAGGAGCTCTGGACCGAGTAGGAGCCTTTTAGTACTTCACGCACGACAAACTGGGTGCAATATAGACGAGAGGATTTTCATCATTGTAATAATGAAAGTTATAGCGACTAACAAGTACATTATTATGGACAATGCACTCATCGGAAAACAAAACAATCAAACAAATCTTCTGATGCTATTTTATACATAACCCATAAAAAAATCAATTCCTTGTTGAAAATATGTTTGATACAGGTCTTGATGCAACTGTTCTTTATAGGGATGGAATTTGTGTTTTTGTATTATTCGTCCAATCCTCTGCTCTTAATAATTCCAGTTTCTCCACTAACGGCTCGATGACTTGTGTGTGGGTTTTTTTTAATTAAGTCAATAACCCTAAATTCGTTATTATTATCGTCTTTAACAAGTTTAGGCTGGATAATAGGTATTTTTTTATATTCTACATTTCCGCCAGCTCTAAGCTGTTGTAGTAATTTTTCAAAACTATACATGGAACAAAAACTAATTTATTTAAATATCTTTCATTATAAGATAAAGCATACCGGGTGTGTCATTTAAAATAAGAATATTATTCAGTGTCATATGTAGGCCAAATTCAACTAAAATAATAAAATACCTTGAGTGATGAAATAAATTAAATTTTATTGCTGGCTTAGTATCTTGGCGAGGTATATCGCCTGCTTTTGTTGATATATTGTGCATAACTACGATATTCTTGATTATAATGATTATTATTTTTTATTTAAAAAACAAAGTCGCATCCACCCGAAGGTGATTAGCGACATTTCTGTAACATTTGTAACAATATTAAATTAAACATTTGTAACAATCAATTATGTTAAATTTTGTGTAACATATTTATACATTTTAAGTAACCTAATAAATTGTCCGGAACAAAATTTTTGTCAAATAATGCTTTCAGGTTATTTGGAAAATTGTAAGAATGTCTTTGATTTATATATTTAGGACAGTCTATCAATAAGTACTTTATACTGTCTACTGTTTGAGAAGAGATAGGCGTGAGTATACCTACAGTGTCCAAGTCGTAGTCGTGTAATAATAATTTGAGATCTTTTACTTCTGAAAGTCCATGAAGACATGTCACTTTAGATGGTTCTGAGTTTAGAACTGGAATCATTACACTCCCGATTCCACTCACTTAACACCTCATTTTTGAAATACACTTTTAGATCGCTAGTGACACTCCGACACTCTGTTTCTGATGCCTCATTGGTGATAGCGTTACGCGCACTAGTATCTGCTTGTCCATTCCCTTCTATACCTATCTGAGATGGGATCCACAGGAAGTGGATTCTTCTGAAATTTTCTTGAGCTTCCATTAGTTCGGCTTTGATCATTTTCTCAATGGGGTGTTTAGGGTATACATTTTGCATAGCTTTGACTGCGCTGAGAGAGTCGGAAAGGACCAGACAACAAGGGATGTTTCTAATATGTACATGTTTAATAGATGCTGAAATTTAGAGGAAGTTTAAATTGAAAAGTGTCATTTGGGTTACCACTGCTGCTGCCAAGTTCACCTTTGGATGCATCTGTATAAATTTTAATCCAGTCATTGTATTGTTGATCAAGGATTGAATTTAGTTTGACTTTAATAACAATGGGACTAGTTTCATGTTTATTATATATACTTAACGCTGTAATGACTTTGGGCTGTTTCACAGTCCAAGGTAAATAGTGATTGGAATTCGTTTGAAATACTGTTGGGAACTGAATGTTCAGGTTAGAACTATATAATCGGATTCCCTCGTAGTAAGCTTTGGGAACACGGGGCTTATTATTGTAAAAATTGATATATTTGTTTTTAAAAGTATTACAGAAGAGAGGTTTGTTTATATTTGAGGCTATAGATGTGGAATGTGCTGGAGCTAAGTATATTGAACTGAGTTTATTAGTCTAATTTATTAACTTTATTTATTATAAAATATTCTAACACTTAGTTTATTAAAGTCTTTATTTGTACAATATTATACTAATTTATTTCACACTATAATTATATAATTTATTTACAACATTTATTACAATTTATTTATCCCGACAATACGCGCGTAACATTTCAAAACTCGACTCGATTATATTTTCAGAATAACTCACACAATGAAAATTCCGCTATTTATATCAAACAGTAGTTAGTTCTGGAATCCTTACGAAGCTGATGGATGTTGACCTGTGCTGACCCCTGAACTGTCTCGAACGGCAAAGAAGATCGGTTTTATACCTCATTTTGTTTATCTCGAAGCTTCTTTGATCTTCGGTCGCCAACGAATTTATTCGACCCTTCTCTGGAGAATTCCAATCGCAGGTATAAGAGGGGATCCGTTTGGGTATTACCTGCTAAAAAATACTTGTTAGAAAAAGATGTTTACAGTTTAGATGAGTCATTATTTATCGTAACAATATTTCCGGTGGTTTAAAGGTTGTTCGCCGGCTTCGCTCAGTATGCTTTCGGAGGGAGTTGACCGGAAGGCTCCAAGTGCAATTCTAATGCCAGAGTTATGTATGTTGTCAAGTTTTTTAAGTAATGTTTTTGAAGCAGATGCATATGCAATTGATCCATAATCTAATTTAGATCTAATTAGTGTTTTATAAGTCCTCAACAGAGTTTCCTGATCTGATCCCCAGTTTCGGTTTGCCAAGGATTTCATTAGATTCAGTCTTTTGTGACATGTTAAAACTGTTTGTTTAATATGTTCTTGCCAAGTAAGTTCTTGATCAAACCACATACCTAAAAAGTTTACCGTTGGTTTAAATGAGAGGATGGTATTATATAATTTTAAGATAGGGGACGCTGATGAAACCTTTTTGGAGAAAAGTATTCCTGAGGTTTTTGTTACTGAAAATTTGAATCCGGACGCCAGAGACCATTGTTCTAATTGGTTTAAAAAAAACTGCAAAGGGTTTGTCATTGATGTGGTGTTGTTTCCTTTTATAAAGACAACAAGGTCATCTGCAAACAGTCTAGCCTTTAGAGGTTTGGTAAGGTTGTTAATAATATTATTGATTGCCACTAAGAATAATGTAGGGGTTAGGACTGATCCTTGTTGTGTTCAATTTTGTTCACTTTTTTCCCCTGAGTATTATGTACTCTCATACAAAAAGACCGGTTTTGTAAAAAGTTTTTAATAAAGTTTAGGCAATTTCCACGAATATTCCATTATTGTAGTTCTTTCAGAATATTGAATTTCCAACAAGTATTAAATGCCATTTTCAGATCGAAAAATATTGCAATACAGTGTTGCTTGGTTGCTAGCGCTTCATGAACTTCAGATTCTGGATCAAGAATATTGTCAATACCCGAGCGATTTTGTCTAAAACCATTTTGTTCCGGTATGAATCGATATGAATCGATATAAAATCGAATATGAAGCGATTTGAAAGAGACACCATGACAAGAAGTATCCTGACATATGGGTCCGAAAACTGGACAATAAACAAGAGAAATAGAGGTAGAATAAGAGCAGTAGAAATGGAGTTCCTGAGGAGAAGCTGTAGACTTACAAAAAGAGACAGAATTGAAAACGCAGAGATTAAGCGGAGAATGGGAGTGCAATCAGACATAATCGACTATATAGAGGAGAAGAGACTATCCTGGTACGGCCACGTCAGAAGAGCGGACAGAGGACGCTGGATAAACAAAATCACAGAATGGAGCCCGATTGGAAGAAGAAAGAGAGGAAGACCCCGAAGGTCATTCAGAGATGAAATCGACGAGGCTATGGAGAAAAGAACCCTGCGAGATGGAGACTGGAATGACAGGGAAAATTGGAGAAAACGGTTGAGTGAAGGAAGACAGTGAAAACTGTGGAAATCCTTAGTAGTAGTATGAAGCGATTTGATAATTCTAATATCCACGTTAATTTGAGATTTACCATTTTTTCCATCAATTGGCTCATAGAACATGTTAAGCTGATTGGCCTGTATGAGTCAGGTTCTAGGCTTGATTTTTGAGGTTTTAAAAAAGGTAATATAATAGAATCTAATACCGTCATTATATATGTAATATAATAGCTTTAGACCAAATTAATGGGAATTTATTATTTTGCCAAATTAAGTTAAGAAGTTGAAGTACCTATAAATAATTTTGCTGAGTAAGGAAGATGTTTTAAAAATATTACCGGGATGTCGTCTGGGCCCGGGCTAGTGTTTTTTAATTCGGATAAAGCATTTTCCAGTTCTTCAATAGTGAAAGGTAGATTTAATGGATCGTTTAAATTATCATTTGCAAAGAGATCAGTATTTTCTGTTATTATTTTCTTTTCAAGGAATGTATTATTGTAGTTGTTACTATTTGAAGACATTTCTTTAAAAGTTTCAACTAAGGTGTGAGCTATTTCATGAGAAGGAGTTGAAATCCTATTGTCTACTTTTAATTTAGAAATAATTGGCGTGTATTTCAAACCAGAGATTTTTCTTATTCTTCTCCATACTTCGCTGACAGGAGTTGAGAAATTTATTTCTGAAACATACTTTTAAGTTCTTTAAGGATTCATCAATGCTTTCAGTTATTTTACAGTTTGGCATTGAGTCGATATAATTTTCGAATTTTAACCAATCGGCGGTTTCGATTATAATTATTGTTAAAGCTTACAAATTGGGAAATCTTTAAATATTTCAAAAATGAAAAGAGATAGCTATAGAAAATCCTAGTATAGTTTGAAAGCTAAGTAAATTTGCCTCACGGTGGACTAACAAAATACAGTGTGTTCTATTTAAAATAATTACGTTATTACAGCTTGAATGTGCTAATAAAAATTTTGTTATAATAAATATTATTTTAAATAGTGCAAATAGTTTTTTATTAAGGTCCAAGAACAAATTTGTCTCAAAGTTTTAGTTTCGTAGATATTTAATTTTTTCTAAAACCTTACATTCTTAGAAAAATCGGAATGAATTAAAACAACCTGTATTTAGATATAAGGAACCCTGATAAAACTTTGCCTATTAAGTCGTTGTTTGTAAAGAGAGCGACGCGTATAGGATGGGCCACCCTATACTCGTATATATACACACTGCGCACTAAAATTAACGCATAATTTTAAAATTTTAATTTCAGCCTTAATAAATAAATTTGTATGTTTCTTTTATTTTTTGTTTTTTTTTACCAGAAATCAATTGATATAGGACTGACTCAAAAAAATTAAATTGGAAGCGAATATTGTCTCCTCTGGCGTTTTTACTGCTTGACAACTCTCATACTAAGAATTAATGTTCTTTATTCATCTTAATCAATTTGATGCCAAATTTCAACCAATCGCAAAAACAGTTGATTTAATGTGCTTGGTCACTTAGGTAGTTGTCGTAGTCGTCTCCCTACGATATCCCAAATATGTTCTATTGAGTTTAGGTCAGGACTTCTCGCAGGCCAAACCATGGCAGGAATTCCAACCTGAAGATGTCGCTGCCTAATTCTTGCAATGTTTGGTCTGGCATTATCATGCATAAGCATGAAATTCTCCTCAATAAATAGTGCAAATAGCAAGATATGCTTTCCTAAAATGTATTTTATGTACCTTTGTGCTATAAGCCGCCCTCTATCCATTTAAACTAACGCCATACGAGCTCCCAAATTAATCCCATCCCACACCATTACTCAACCGCCACCATAGTGTACAGTCCTTACAATTTTACACTGTGCCTAGCGTTCCCCATGTCATCTGTATTTCGACTGCTATAAAAAAAATATCTGGATTCATCGGTAAATAATAATCTTCCCCAATCGTCATTATTCCAAACATGTTCATACGAGCAAAATGCAATATTTGCCTTCTATGCTCTGCTCAATACTGTGTCAGTGGGTGTCCTCCTTATTTATTGTATTTTGGCTTATTCTAAAATTGTAACCGTCATAAAATTCGTTTGTAGAGAAGTACTAGTAATAAACATTCGTCTCAGTTTACGAAGTCTCAAGAATCGATCCTTGATCAAGAGTTGTAACCCTTCTGTGGTCTTGTCCGGGTCTTCTTGAGTTACTCGCAGTGATAGCAAAACGTGTTAAATCTCTTGAAATGGTTAACTGAGTGACATTGAACCGTTCAGCGAGTTTAACTTAAGTGACATATATACCGAACAAGGTATATATGCGCAAGCCTGATCCGATGACGCAGTTATACTGGTTGAAGGGCTCTTCCTGGAAACGGTGCACGAGGTAGCTTAGGTGAGCTTCAGGCTCGTTGAGGAATGGTGCCGGGAGCACTCACTTGGTGTTAATCCGGAGAAGACTGCTGTGGTTCCGTTTACTCGGAGAAGGGTCATCGGACCCACCAGATGGTAAAGCTTTCTATGGTAAAGCTTTATCGGTTTCCAAGTCAGTGAAGTTTGTTTGGGTTTCTTGGCGTGCAGAAGTGCTTTCGAAGCCAAATTGAGCCAAAATTTTACTTTGGATGTACTAATCCATGATAAAGCCTTTACTGACGTATGCGGCCATTATGTAGTGATCCCGGGCTAGACTGGTTTCAGCTAAGGCTCATTTGACTCACCTCCAGCGGTTGGCATGCGTTGGCATCTCAGGATCCATGAGTAGGTACCACTCCCACAGCGGCTCTTGAGTCTTTGCTGGATTTACCTCCTCTCCATTTTATTGTAGAGCACGAAGCCATGATGGCAATCTATCGTCTCAACTGCTCTGGATACTGATTGGGAATGAATGGGCGGATGGGCCATTGTGACATTTGGATACAGGCCCTCGATTATTATCCGGCGCTCTTTATGGCTAGCGAATTTGAGTTCTCATCCTCCTTCTTGGTTCAATTTCCTGACCGAAATGAGTGGATGAAACGAGAACCAGCACTGATCTGTCGAAGGGGGCTAACCTGGTTCACTGGAGTATATTGTAGCAGAATCGGATTTGAATCTGGCCAGGATCTCGGCTCCCAAGCATCAGTCTTTCAGGCCGAGATCTTTGAGATCTTGGTATGTGCTCAGGAGATAATAGATAGAGCTTGCTCAGGCTTGCTTTGGAAGCTCCCAAATTCAGCCCTAAGCTGGTTCTTGAGTGCAAGAGAGCACCTTGCTGATGTTGCGTTGACCGATCGGGTTAACTTAATATGGGTATCAAGATATACAGGTGTGGAAGGGAACGAATAGGCTGACGCCCTAGTACGACAGGGCTAATTCACTCTACCGGTGGGACCCGAACTTGTGATTGGAGTGTCCTTTAGTACTGATCGGGGTACTCCAAAAGAGTTTCTTCTGCGGAGGTTCCATGACTTCTGGGCTGGGCATGGAGGACGAGTTGTGGAGGTATGAGAGAAGCTGGGCTCCAAATAGTGGGGCCATCCAAGAGTATTACAACCCAACTTCTCCTTCTAGACCGTAGAAGATGCTCTCTGATGGTTAGTATTCTTACAGGCCACTGTAGACTCAGGTGGCACCTTTATCTGCTTGGATTGGCGAATGGCCCACGGTGAGGTCGTTGTAATAAGGAGGAGGAAACCTCCTCTCATGTTCTCTGGAAGTGTCCGACACCGGTCTATCAGAGGTGGAAGATCCTGGGTTCGGCCATTATGCAACCGAACCAAATAAGGGAGATAAAGAGACTTGTGGCTTTCTGTGAGGCCACAAGGTTACTAAAGGATTAGACGCTCGGAACGGCAGAAAGCTCAGATTAGGAGCCCCTGCTGATTGTAGCAGATATGGGAGCCCGGAGCAGCCTGGGTCCCAGAAACGCCTAAGACTAGGTCCTATGGGCGTTTGTTCAGCGAGTTCAACTTGAGTGTATCCTTTTTCGCGAAGAGTAAGGCTCGATGCACACTTATGTCTTTGCAAGTAGCGTGCACGCTGTGAGCAAGAGGCGTGAGCTTGGCTTGTTTCCATTTAAAACACATTAAGCGGTTTCGCGGCGTCTTGAGTCTCATTACGCCTCCCAGGTTCCAAGCAGCATGGATGATCACAGGCAACGTGTTGCATTTGCGTTTACAGTGTATGAGTATTTATATATTAGAAAAAAAAAAGAAGTATGTGGCTCCTCTCTTCTTAATTCTGCCATGGTAATATTCTAATGTCGTATCCCATATGGCAGACTGGTTTTTAACAGCAGCAATAAACAGTTATGTATCAACGTTGAAATCCATCGTGCGATCAATGTGTAAACGCTGATTGTCTAGCCCAGACTACCAAGCCCTCCGAATTGTTATGGAAGCCGAGTTCACGTGGTGGCGTAGCAGAAACTGGCGTCCTCCTGATCCACTCCGCTTGCAACTCACTTGTTAGTAGCTTGCACGCCGCGGCTCTGCTTGAGTATGCACTGCCTAATTACAATTCATGTACTGCTGAACCGCCAGCGATCGCACGCATCTTACCCGCGCTACTTGCAAAGAGTTGCATCGAGCCACGATTGTAATGCAGTCAGATTTCGATTTTTTTGCTGCTGGTGGTTCCTGTTATCGAAAACACTTGAAGACTTGAAAAACTTCTTCGAAGATTCAACAAAACGTATTCAAAATAAATAAGTTGAACTAAAACGAAGAACTTTATGTTTTTAATCTACATACTTGCAAAAAAATGATAAAAACGAACCTTTTTGCAGTTCTACCGATAAATTTTTATAATATACTGGATACTGGTATTGTGTATCGGTATATAGTAAAGATTTATCGGCTAAAAAGTTGAATATTACATATAGTTCAGGAAAAACCACAACGCTTGAGTGGGAGTGGTAAGGTGGTGCCGACAGTTTCCATAACATCTTTTAATTTGTTGGATGTTGAATTCCAGTTACTCTGCCATAAGTTGGTAATATGTTTTGTAATAAAGGTTTTATGGTCGTTTCTTGATAGCATGTGTGACACAGGGATGCTTTTATCTAGTGCAGCTTCATTCGCAAGTTGGTCCACTCCTTCGTTTCCCTTGATTCCCACGTGTGATGGCACCCATAAAAAAGTTATTTCTATGTTTTATGTTGATAGTAGAATGAGTTCATTTTTTATTAGCATTATAATTTCATTTGATGGATACAATTGCTGTAAAGCTTTTAGTGTACTTAATGAGTCAGATATTATAATATAATGAGGTGCGGATTTTCTTCTGCAAACTTTCAGTGCCTCTAAAATAGCCAGTGCTTCTCCAGTAAATATGCTACAACTCAGGGGGAGTCGTATTTTAAAATGGTCTGCTCCATGTATGTAAGCCGCTGCTAGTTCTGATTGAGTTTTTGATGCATCAGTGTAGATATGTTCAGAATTTGGATATAGGGATATTATTGAAAAAAATAAAAAGTTGAATATTACATATGGTTCAGGAAAAAAGGAAGGTCATAGACGATAACGATTTTTGAACTTTTTACATAATTAATTTTTTTCTTATATTTTGTGCAGATAGAAAAAAGATAGAAGAGTACAATACACTGTTGCTGTTCATTTGTAATCTTCTCATTCAAAATTCTGGTTTGTGTTTATTATTTTGTCGATGTATGCAAATTTTCAGGCCCACTCAAAACACTAATCTTGAAAGATATTATCATGTAAATTACCAGAAGAGGCTATTAGGCAGTCCCGTATTTAAGATAATTTAAATTTATTAGGAGAATAATAGGGAAGAAAGACTATTACGGGAGAAGAAATTACACTAAAGAAGAACCAATAAATCAAAAAGATAGTAAGTATACATACAACTAGTTTTTTTTTATTATAACTAATAAATTAACAATCAGAATAAAAATGTATTCTATAAGTTAATGTGATGAGTTTAGGTCCTGTCCCTTGATTCTGGCGTGATGTGGTCCCCCCAAGTGAGAGAATCACGTGTCCATGTTACTGGTATATTGGCTAACGTCTACTAGTCTTCTAATAACTTGATGTTGAGGTATTGCGAGAATTAATGGATTGGAGTGAGTGTTCACTTTTTAAATGTATTGTGATTTCTTTTGTTGTTGAGATGTTGAGATCCTAACAGATTCTTTGGTTGGTTACGTACCAAGGTGCATCAACAATTGCTCTTAAGATTTTTGATTGACATCTTTCCATTATAGCAATATTGGATTTATTACTACAGCCCCACAGCTCTATGCCATATGTCCGTATTGGTTTAATAAATGTTTTATAAATTAAAATTTTATTATTTATCGATAGCTTATAGTTCTTTCCAATTGACCAATTGATTTCTTTTTGTCTTAGTTGTATTTGTTTTCTTTTTTTTGCTGATGTGTTCCTTCCAACACAGGATTTGGTCCAGATGGAGCTCAAGTTATTTGATTGTTTTAGTCCTGGTAGTCCTAGTATTTCCTCATTGTTGATATAATATATATTATATGGGTGGTAATGTTTCTTGTCGAAAAGTGAAAGTTATATGGATTGACTTGCTTTTATTTATTTTTATTTTCCATTATTCCAGCCTGTTTTCAAGCTCATACAAGTAGTCTTGGAGTTGTTGTGTAGCTATGTTGATATGTTTATGACTTGTGAGTGCTACTGTGTCATTTGCAAATGTGCCAATCGTTACGTTATTTGAAGTTCGTAGATTAGACGTATACACTAAATAATAATAATAATAATAAAGGTCCCAGGACGGACTTAATGGGGTGCATTTTGTATATTTCTCCATTTACTTTTGTTCTGAACTGTCGGTTTTTTAAATATGATGTAAATATTCGAAAGAATAGTGGTATTATTTGTTTAATTTTATAAAAAAGTTCTTTATGCCAAACCTTATCAAAAGCTTGACTTACATCTAGTGATACCATTGGACAATATTTTTGTTTTCGTCGAAATCTAAACTGATAATTTTTGGTATTTAGTCTACACCAGTAAAGTCTGTATCTAATCTTTTTATTAAAAGTTTATCTAGTAATTTGGAGATTGTTGGTAACATACTGATAGGTTGATAAGATGAGACTTTACTGGGATCCTTTCCTGGTTTTAGGAATAAAAATATTGCGTTAAATATACATGTAAGGATTACTATACCCTTTTTGGTAAATTCTTTTAGCATTTCTGGTATTAATAAGTCAATTCCTGGTGACTTTTTGACATTTAGTCTTAAAATTTCTTCTGTAAGTTCTTTTGGCGTTGTTAGTTTGATTGACTTTAATGATGGTTGTTCTGAATTTAAATAATAAATAATTCCATAATTTTCTTCATTGTTGTGTGGTTGGAATACTGTTGCTAACTGTTCAGCAAATAATTCTGATTTTTTTATCGCTTCTTGCCCATTGGTTCTGTGTGTCTGTGGTTTTTCGTACTGGTGGCGAAACTGTTTTAGGTTTTAAGAATGATTTGATTGGTTTCTATATTGAATAGCCGTATCTATTAAATCGTGTTACGTATTTTTTTTCTGATTCTTCTCTTGCAATTTTTAGTTGTATTTTTAATTCATTAGATAAGCGATTGTAAAACGTTTTATCTGATGGATTCCGACTTTGTTGCCATTTGGCCCTTGTTCTTCTTTTTTCGGCAATGAGCTTTTTAATTTCTAGTGGAATATTTACTATAAATCCGATTTTACCTTTATCTGCATCGTTCGGTGTTGCTTCTTTTGTGGCATTTTGTTATAATGTCATAAGGTTATTTGTAGCTGCTTCTATTTCTGGAGGGCTTTTCAGTCTTAAGTGTAATTTAATGTTTTCATCCAGCATTTATCGGTAAAGGTTTTAATCTGTTCTAGGTCCATGCAGTTTTGAAGTAGGTTGTTTGTTAATCGCAGGTGCTAATTATTGCAGTAATTGGTGAATGATCTGACCATAGATCATAACTTAAAATCAAAAATGTGTTCCTTTTATGTGATATGTGATATTCCTTTTATGATGCAAAAATCTAAGAGGTCTAATCTTTTTTGGGGTCCGTTGGTCGGTACGTTAGGGTTCCTATAAATGTTATGTAATGTACTAGCTACATCAACTGTGGTTAGCAATGGCTCGTTCACTTGACTGATATTAACTGAATAGGGATGAACTGATGACTCAGATGTACAAAACAGACATCTTGAAACAACGTACATTGAAGATAAAAATGACACATCTGATTCACTAGTATATGTTTTCCTTAATAACAGATAAGATGGTGGTACCAAGTTTTCACACCTGGTCATTAAAGACCAGACATCTTTCACATGGTTTGCCACATCTGAAGTTGATTTGTAGTGAGAGTTTTCAACAGTTATTTTCTTATCTAAAATGAAAAAAATAGGTCGGTACTATTTTATAATTCATTTTAGATAACACAAATTTTATACTATGAGATAATTGTAATTTACTAATGTAAGATCAAACGAAGTATGATTAAGAAACACATGCTATCCACTGAAAAAAGTATTTTTTATAATTACATAAATTCGCATTTCAAAATATTTTTAGGTAATGGTTAATAGGCGCGATTTTTTTTATTTAAACAAAAATGATGCTGCATCAACTACTAAGAGTTATTAGCAAGGGATACAAACACAAATTACAAGTATTCAATTTCTTACAAAGTATATATAACTTAAATATATTCTATTAAACACTGTAAAATTTAATGTCTTTCAAATATTTCAGTACTTGGTTGAACTGGCAGCTTAGTAGACCTTCATGTTGGTAGAGATGTAATTTTTTCTTTTTTCTTGGGTGTATGTTTTGCATTCTAACAGAATATGTTTCACAGTGATTTGGATCTTGCAGTTGTGGCAGAAAGGAATGGATTCTTGATTTATTAAGTGAATATGGGTTAGTGTAGTATGTCCTAATCGTAGTCGAGTTATTATCACTTGTTCACAACGTTTGAGTGGGAGTGGTAAGGTGGTGCCGACAGTTTCTATAACATCTTTTAATTTGATGGATGTGGAATTCCAGTTACTCTACCATAAGTTGGTAATATGTTTTTTAATGGAGGTTTTGCAGCTTCATTCGCAAGTTGGTCCACTGCTTCGTTTTCCTTGATTCCCACGTGTGATGACACCCATAAAAAAGTTATTTCTATGTTTTTTGTTGATAGTAATATGAGTTCATTTTTTATTAGCATTATAATTTCATTTGATGGATACAATTGCTGTAAAGCTCTTAGTGTACTTAATGAGTCAGATAATATAATGAGGTGTGGATTTTCTTCTGCAAACTTTCAGTGCCTCTAAAAGGGCCAGTGCTTCTATAGTACCCCTACAACTCAGAGGGAGTCGTATTTTAAAATATGTCTGCTCCATGTATGTAAGCCGCTGCTAGTCCTGATTGAGATTTTGATGCATCAGTGTAGATATGTTCAGAATTTGGATATAGGGATATTATTTCATGGTATGATTGATGTATTGTGGATGTTTTGGGATAGCGAGTAAGGGATGTATTTACAATTGGTGGACTAGTTGACCAAGAGGGAAAGTTTTGAGTTGGATTTATGATGGCACTAAACTGCTCACAGTCGTAACCACTGAATTTGATTCTTTCATGAAAAGGGAGTATATTCATAGGTTTATTTTTGAAATTACTGATACATTTAGGTTTTAAGATATTTGAATGCATGGGATTTTGATGATTTGATGATATACGAGTTGCATAATTTAGTGACAATTGTTGCCTTCGTAAGTGTAAAGGTAATTCGTTTGCTAATACTTGAAGGCTATTGGTTGGGCTAGTTCTAAATGCGCACAGAGCAATTCTTAGTGACGTTGTTTGAATTGAGTTTAGTTTTTTTAATGTAGTTTTTTTTTGCCAGTACCATAACATATTGAGCCGTAGTCTAATTTGCTACGTATAAGTGATTGGTATAAGTGTAATAGGGTTATTGTATCTGCTCCCCACGTACGGTTTAAGAGAATTTTCAGGAGATTAATTCTAGGTTCTAACAATCCCTGTACTAACAGAGCTATTTAATAGATGTCTCCATAATAGCAAGATCCCTAAAGACTGAAACGAGAGTCTAGTAATACTCTTACACAAAAAAGGGGACAAATGTGATCTACAGAATTATAGACCTATATCGTTGCTCAGTCAAGTATACAAACTATTTATGAGAATTATTAACAACCGGTTAACCTACAAAATGGACAATTACCAACCGGTTGAACAGGCTGGCTTCCGCAAAGGATATAGTACATCAGACCATCTGCTGACAATGAGAACATTGATAGAGAAGGCAAATGAATACCAACTACCCGTATTTCTTGTCTTCGTCGACTATGAAAAGGCGTTTGATAGTATCGAGATGCGGGCCATAGAACAAGCTATTAATAATTGTAGAATAGATTCGAGATATAGGCAACTAATACATAATATATATGAAAATGCAACTATGATAGTACAACTAGACGAAAATACAAATCCCATCCCTATTAAGAGAGGAGTGAGACAAGGAGACGTAATATCGCCAAAGCTTTTCAACTTAGCCCTAGAAGACGTCTTCAAAACTACAAATTGGTCAACCTATGGCATTAACATTAATGACAACAAATTAAACCACCTCAGATTCGCTGACGACATAGTGATTATAGCGAGCACATTCGAGGAACTGCAAATTATGATGGGGGAACTAGCAGCCAGCTCCCAATACGCCGGCCTAAAAATGAATATGAAAAAAAAAAACAAAAATAATGACAAACACAGATGACCCCAGACGTATAACTATAAATGGCAGTGAGATAGAACAAATCCAGGAATATATCTACCTAGGCCAAATCCTGAAACTTGACAAAGAGAACCAAAGCGCGGAAATTACTAGAAGAGCAAGACTAGCATGGCCAGGATTTGGAAAACTTAGTTGGATACTTAAGAACCGCAAAATACCCCAATACTTAAGGAGCAAAGTGTTCAACCAATGCATCCTTCCTATCATGACATATAAATGTCAAACCTGGATCCTAAACCAAGGCAAACATGAATAAACTAGCCACAACAGAAAGAACAATGGAAAGAGCAATGTTAGGTATACGATTGTCAGAAAAAAAGAGGAACGACTGGCTAAGATCCAAAACAAAAGTCGAGGACATAACAACAAAAATTGCCAAACTTAAATGGAGCTTTGCGGGCCACACTGCTAGACAAAAAGACCAACGTTGGAATACTACAATACAATATTGGAGACCATACGAAAGTAAACGACCAAGAGGAAGACCACAGATGAGATGGGTTGATGACATTAAAAGAATAGCCGGAACAAATTGGAAATATGTTGCATAGGATAGAGACCGATGGAAGGAGTTGGGAGAGGCCTATATTCAAACATAGACGACAGAAGGCTAAGAAGAAGAAGAATTTTAGGTTGACATTGTTTTTGCAAGGTATTTATATGGTTTTTCCAGTTTAGGGTGCAATCTAGAGTTAACCCCAGGCAATTTATTTCGTTTGTTTCTTTAGAGTATGTCCATTTAAAGTTAGAGTTCCGTGATTTTTTTATTATCGATTTAACTTACCCTAAATACCTATTCTCCTTCCCTTGCTGGAGGTTTTGAAACATTCTTTGAATCCTTGGATTATTCATATTTTAATACAGAAGGAATGTCGCAGAAAAAGTGTATCTCCAATGATATCCTATACTAACGCACCAAAACTAGGTCAGAACAAGTCTATCTTCACGACCGCAATATACTAATAAACTAAAAACAGATCAGAACAAGTGTATGTCCATTAAAATTATACAACGCACATTCATTAAGTATACCATTCCATACATAGCATACTTCTGCACTGAACTGACGACTCTTCAACACATAGATTAATTAATAGGATGTAATTTTACTGGTCTCCCCTCCAACTTGGACTTCGACAACTTCTGCGGCAAATCAAGCATGTTTTAATGGATACGTTCGGCGTAAAAGTCCACAAAATGAAATTTTGAACATAGAATAGTTCTGCTCTCAAGGGACGAATTACGATAATATTCACATCTTGATAGTGTAATAGTATCATCTTCTTTGTCTGTTTCCACATTCGATCTGATTTTGCTGACTTTTAACTACTTGCCAATTGCTAATGACATTTTGTAGTATTGCTGGTTTTTTCTGTTATTTATATTGGTATTGTGTGGAGCATTTTGTTAATTTTTATGTTGTTGTTGATTTGGGGGAAGTATCATATTGGTGGAAGATGTTGTGGGTTGGTTTATTTGCATATTGTACATACCTGGTGTTTGTGAGGAAATTTGTGGATAACTCTGTATATTGTTGATTTGTGGTTGACCCTGTATGTTGTTTGGAATCTGCATTAGTGGGTAACAATTTATTTGGTTTGGTGGATACTGGATTAGCATTGGCTGGCTGTTCACATTTTTCATTTGTTGGCTAACTATATAGTTGTCAAATCCTGGTCCGTTCCTTGTTGGAAACATAAATAAATTAGTGAATTGTATTTAAATTTACAAAAGTTTGATGAGTTTATTGTTTTCAGGTCTATTAATAATTGATTGCTTTTTTATCACTTCACATTAACATTTATCTATTCAAATCGAGAAACCGGTCTCGGTTTGAAGTCTCGATATGAACTATTACTGCAATTATATGTATGATATTTAGTCAAAATGCACTCAGATATCATATAGCATAAAATACTAATAATACTCTATAATACTCTTGTAAAATAAGCACAAACGTAAGTCAAAAAGAGGAAAACAGAAATCCAGCAACGAACAAAAATATTCCAAACACAGGAAGATACAACATTTTGGGTAATATCACATTATGGAGGATACATTTTATTTTGGTTCAAAAATACTAGATACGCCTCTGATTTTGCATCGAATTAAAAGATGTAGATCAAGTTTCTGAAGTAACTTGTAGTACTGTCCAGTATAAAGTTCAATAATCTTGTCTTTCCAATATAAATATCTTGATTTGTCGTAAATGTCAGAGTTCCAGGGAATAGTATACAGTTACATATTTATGGGGACCGTAAATGTTTTAGTGCAGAATGAAATTTCAGTGTTACTTCAGTTTTATTGCTTTTCCAAAAAATTACAAAAAGTAAACCTAGGAAATGGAAGGGAGAAGTATATCGATATATCTATATACAATAATGAGAGATAAGGAAAAATATCTTTTTCTACTATTTTCTTTCTACAATATCTTTATATCGTTGGATTTTAACAGAGATATGAATAGTTATTACATGTCTCTATATTATATCTCTTTTTTATTTAAATCTACGTGTCTTGACAACTAATGGTCATTGACAGTTAAATATCTTATATTAAATTATATGAGTTACAGTCTCTCAAAAAAGTAATTAAAGAGTTCGTTAAACCAGGTGAATTAGGTTTATCACTGAGGGTACCACTAATATTATGCTGTCGTCGGATGGAACTGAAAGTACTGCATTCAAGTAGGGCATGTTGGATGCGTGTGTTGATACAGCGTTCACAAACTGATGGATTTCCAGAACTCATGAGGTAACCCTGAGTGAGACAAGTGTGATCTATTCTAATTATTGCTTTGTCTTTTTTTTTTGTATAGGGATATATGGTGATTGTATTTTTGGTTGTTTTTGGTGTAATTTGGATGTGCTTTTACTCCATTGACCTTGCCAATTTTCCAACACCGATTGCTTAATTGTTTTAGGTCTTGATGTAGCTTTATTCGTTCGACTGGAAAATTGGTACAGTTTGCTAGGTTCGCTGCTTGATCTGCTTTTTTATTACCACTGACACCTACATGTAGAGGGAGCCAAATTATGGAGACTGAGGTGCCTGAGTGATTGTGTACTTCAATTGACTATTGGGTGTTGTGAGCTTAATGTTCTTAGTGAGTGAATCGATGACAGTGAGTCGGTACATATGGCTAGGCGTTTGCTGCTTTTAATTGTGACTTTCAGAGCTTTATGTATTCCATATAACTGCTCCGTATGTATACTACAGATTGTAGGAAGACAAAATGACGCTATCGTTTGCTCTGTTGTAGTAACTGCGCAGCTTGTACCATATTCATTCTTACTGGCATCCATATTTATCATTTTATTGAATTCTTGTCTAAGTAGAAGGGTGGGAGATTCCCCTTACTCAAGAATACATAGACTAGTTTTAAAAGTAGATATATTTCTAGTAGAAGGCTGGATATGAGGGATATAAATAGGGGTCATGTTATAGCAATTTATATTGTTAATAACTAGTGTAATTTATGGTCAATTGGGCATACCGACGTAGGTTTTTCTATGGCACTAATTGTGTGTGTCTGGCCACAAGATTGGCAGCTGGATTTGAGGGGTTAGCAGAGACCTTTGTAAAGTAATTCAAATCTTTGTTTCCTAATATTCAGGGTACGTTCGCAGGCTTCAATATGAAGGCTTTCAAATAGGCTAGATCTAGAGAGCTTAGGCTAAAGCTTGTGGTGTAGACATTTTGCCATTTATGGACACTTAAAACGTTCTATCTGTTAAAACGTTATTAATTAAGGTCGATATTTCACCTTGTAATTTGAGGTAGTTAAGTTTTGTGAGAATTACTGATTTTGAAGTATTATCGAAAGCACTTTATGTCTAAAGCAACGGCTATTACCTCATTCTTGTTTTCCATGGCGTAGGTAATTTTAGACTGTAGTTTATAGATATAGACCTATTGTATCTAAATCCTGACTAAAATGGATTTAATAATGTGTGCTGTTCTAAGTACCAGTTGAGGCGATTATTTATCATTTTTTCTTTTACATAATGAACAAGTTAAAGAAATAGGTTAAAATAAACTCGGTTATGCTAAGGGTGAGTCATTATTTATAATTAATATCATAATAGATTTCCTTCATAGCCTGGGAAACTGTTGATCCGTCCATAATGAAAATCTAATAATTTTCTTAATGTATCTGATTGTAGTTTTTTAATAAATATTGGAGGAATGTCATCTGGTCCAGCAGAATCTTTTAGAAAGTTAACAACATCGTACAGTTCGTCTAGAGTAAACGGTAGGTTAAGTGGATCAAGGTTAGGTGAAAAGGACTGAGGAGGGCGCTGTTTGTCTTGTGTCTATATATGACCTATTCTGTTTTTGAATTTGTCCAAGAAATATTGTGCAAAGGTATCACAAATTTTCTGGTCGTCTGTGATAACACTATTTTCGTGGATTAGAGCGGGTATTTTATATGTTGTGTTGCGTCCATTAATTTGTTTTATTTTGTTCCATACTTGAGTTGTAGGTTACATTACTGGAAAATTTAATCTAAGAATCCTGCTTTCCCGCTAACTTTCTTTAATACTCGCTTTGATTTAGCCTTTAGTCTCTTGAAATCAATTAAATTCTCTACTGGTCGTGTTCTGCGAAATTTGTTTAAAGCCTTTTTACTAGCTTTTACTGCTAGATTGCAGGAGAGATTCCACCATGGTACGGATGTTTTGGAAGGATTGAAAGAAGAAGAAATGAGGAAGAAATTGTTCAACATCTGTATCAGCATTGTTTTGAGCATTTCGTCACCTCGATCCTTAACAGCTGCGTTGAATAGTTCCCAATTAGCCTTTGAAATATTCCATTTGCTCTTAGTAAAGGACCGTTTAAGTTCATTATTGGTGATAAAGTGATTACTGTCATAGTGACTATTGAGCGTGTACCAGGTAAGAAAAGCAGTTGTTTTAGGATCAATAATGCTCAGGAAAATTAAAAAGAAGGAACCAAATTGAGTATGAAAATACGTGCTACTTCCTGTACTTAAAAGGTTAATATCATGATGAATGAGAATATCCTCAACCATTGTACCCCTACCAAATGTATTTTTAGATCTCCATGTAGTACTATGGGCGTTAAAATCTCCAACAAGTATAAATGGAGCTGGGAGTTGGTTAATGAGATTTGAAATTTCAGAGCTGGTGAGATTATAGTTAGGAGGAATATAAATATTGCATATGACAATTTTGATGGGACACCATGCAGTTAGGGCTATAGCTTCTAGGGTTGTGTTTAATGAAAATTTTTGGTGAAAAACGTCATTTGAAATAAAAATAGAGGATCCGCCGCTGGCTTTTAAATGTATTGTCCTAATAAAATGATAGCTAGAGTAGTTTTTAAGATATGGGTTATGTGTTGCATTAAAATTGGTTTCTTGTAAGCAGAGAAAGTCTGGGCAGTGGTCTGAAATTACTTGTAAACGTACTAGACGGGGAAAACACGTCATAATTCCACTAGATTAATGTGAATATTTCTACTAATTAGTGTAATGACTTTTGAGATTGCTGAGATGATTGAGATACGTCAGAGTTACTGTCTTCGTCACTTACATCATGAGATATATCAATGCTAGATACACTTTTGGCTTCATCAGGTTCCAGATGGAGTTTAATTTTTTTATTTATACGTGTAATGCGATATCTAATTGACCTTTCTTTGAGAGATGATAGATAGCATTTTTTTTGTGAACACTAATAATATGAAAATTGTGATAAATCAAGGCATAGGAATTAAAGTTTACAGTTAAAAAAATGTTTATTGTATACAAATGTGTTACAATTGATCAGATAAAATAGGAAAATAGTTTGGAGCGGACAAATTATATGATAAAGTACCCAACATAAAATTCGCTGAAAATATGCTAAAATTGACAGATACTATTATAATAAAGGGAAAATTTGAGTATAAATACCTTGGTTGTACCAAAAAGAGATGGACTTGGAAGAATTTGAAGGAGTAAAGCCATTAACAAAGTTGACAGAAGTGGGCAAAGAATACACATGGAGTGAAGAGTGTCAAAAAGTTTTCGACCAACTACAAATGGCTCTAATCAGTGCACCGATTTTAAGCTACCCGAGACATGCAGAAAAATTTGTATTGGACACAGATGCCAGCAACAGTACAATAGGAGGTTTTCTCTCGCAAATACAAGATGGGCAGGAGAAAGTCAGCGCTTACTTTAGCAGAGTCTTGTCGAAACTAGAAAGAAACTATTGCGTTACCATGAGGGAATTGCTAGGCGTAGTGAAGGCTTGCGAGCATTTCCATAAATATTTGTATGGCAGAAAGTTCCTTCTTCGTATGGACCACGCCGCTCTAAAATGGCTCCTACAATCGGTAATCCAGAGGGCCAGATGGCAAGATGATTAGAACAATTACAAGAATATGATTACAAGATCGAACACAGGGCTAGAAGAGTTCACTTCAATGCTGATGCTCTTTCGGGACCGCCGTGGTCGACAGTCAGAAAGTTAGAACAGATCGAACATTGGGCTGGAAAAAGTCATTCAAATACTGATACTCTGTCAAGACGGCTATGTAGTGCAAATTGTAATCACTGTCTTAATTTAGAGGACCAACTTTCGCCGTGAGACGAACCACTGTCATTAATGATCAAGCATCAACAGCTACAAGCTCTCAAGCAGATGAACCATTTATAAAAAAAGTATTGGATTGGATGCGTCGAAGTGAGATAACTTCTTGGCAAGACATTAGTGCATGTAGTCCAGAAGTCAAGTCCTACTGGAGCCAATGGAATTACATAGTACTAAAAGATGATCTTCTGTATAGAACCTTTGAGAATGATAATGGTAAAGAATCTAAGCTTCAGTTGATTGTACCTAAAAATAAAGTGTCAGTAGTATTGCGTCAGTTGCATGACGTTGTATCAGGTGGACACTTTGGTATTACGAAGACTCTGCAAAAGGTTTGAGAACGGGTCTATTGGGTGAACTGTAAAGATGATGTAAGATGATGGTGCCGCAAATGTGATCTGTGTGCAACCAGTAATGGTCCAGTTGGTAAAAAGAGGGCACTCATGAAACAGTACAATGTTGATACTCCTATGGAAAGAGTAGCAATCGACATTGTTCATTTCCAGGAACAAATGATGGAAATAAATATAGCCTGGTAGCCATGGATTATTTTACGAAATGGACTGAGGCCTATGTGATACCAATTCAAGAAGCTGCTACCGTTGTAAAAGCACTTGTTAAAGAATTCTTCAGCATATTTGGTGTTCCCTTGGAGATCTACTCTGACCAAGGGCGAAACTTCGAGTAAACCCTCTTTCAAAACGTTTGTAAATTGATTGGTGTCAATAAGACCAGAACGACACCACTGCATCCTCAATCAGATGGAATGGTTGAGAGGATAAATCGAAAGATGGGTAAACACCTGTCCAAAGTTGTATCTGAATATCAAAGAGATTGGGACCAGCACATTCATTTATTCCTGATGGCCTACCACACGACCGTGAATGAAACTACAGGCCAGACTCCAACCTACCTGATGTTGGGTTGTGAAGTTCGTTTACCCTTCGACCTAGAGTCTGCTTGCAGAACTTCTGAAGAACATGTTGCAAACGAAGAATATGTCTGCCGCCTGAAGTTAAGAATGAACAACATTCATGAACTTGTCCTAGAACAGATCCAGTTAGCCAGTGACAGAATGAAAGATCAATATGATTCTCGATACAAGAATGAAAGCTTTACAGTTTTAAAGTAGGTGATATTATTTGGCTTTACAATCCACAACGTCGAGGCTTGCCTCCTAAACTACAAGAACAATGGGAAGGTCCGTATGAAATTAAAAAGACAATAAATGGCGAAATATATCGAATTAAGAAGTTGCCAAAAGGTAAACCAAAAGTTGTTCACATACATCGTCTGACACCTTATGCTGGCTCAAATGAAACAGTAGAAGCACGAACCCTTCAACATGAGATCAAAGAAGACCGGCGACCAAGCTTTAAGGAATTTATGTTAAATTACACAGAAAGAAAGAGTGCTAAGTATTTGAAATATTGAATGTCAAGATTAAATTGTCTTAAGCACGTTCGTTACAGCAATAAAAGAAAAGTTAGAAGCATGATATTTCTTTGATGAGTTATTAAGGTTAGTTGTTATTAAGGTGAATGTTGGCTATTTTGAATATTTATAAATTTTGTTCAATATATTACAATATATGTTACTTAACTGTCCAGTGTCCGTTTTATAATTTAAAGTGTTTTTATTTTTGTTAATGTAATACATCTCAAGAAATAATCTACTTTTGTAGTTATCAGTCTGTGCCAAAATGTGAGCTTTGTTATAGTCTAGCATATGACCAGTGTTTTCATAGTGCTCAACTACTGCGCAAGTATTTTTTAGCCCAAGCGGCAATCACTTTTATGTTGTGTGATGCGTTGTTTAAGCCATTGTGATGTTTGGCCAATGTAGCTATTTTGACATCCTAGACACGGTATTTCATAAACAACATTACTTTTATATATAAGGTTGGTACTGAGTCTTTGATTTTTGAAAATAGTTGTTTGCTGTTCATGGTATTATATTTGGCTATACTAATATTAGGAACATTTTTGAATATGGATATGACAGAATGAGTTAGACCATTAATAAAGGAGAGTTTTTTTATATTTGATTGATTTGTTGTTAGAATCATGGACGGGACCGTCATAGACATTACTGCTATAAATCAGTTTTTTTTAAATTTGTTTAGGATATCCGTTGTTACGAAAATTTTTGTATATTATGTCCAGATGTAAAAAGTTGTCATCAACAATGGACATTATCCTGTTTTTCATACCTAGTACGGTATTGGGTGGTATGATTTGAATAGTAATTTATATACCTGCCTGATGCTGTCGGCTTTTGGTACCAATCCAATGTCAAAATATTGTCATTTGTTCTTATTACTCTTGTGTCTAAAAATGGTATACTAAAATCTGTCTCAGTTTCAATTGTAAACTGAAAATGTTTATTAAATGAATTAAAAATGTTTAGTGTGGTATCGATGTAATAAGATGGAACTGCACATACGATGTCATCGACATATTTATATATAAACGGTAATTCAAAAGGTAATTGCGTAACCACATCATCTAAGAGATGATCAGTTACAATAGTTGCAAGGATTGGACTAATCGGGGAACCCATCGGTGTTCCAAAAATTTGAGAATAAAATTTACCATTGAAACTAAAGTAATTGTTGTTAAAAATGAACCTAAGAATTTGTAGAAAATTGTCTTTTGATAATGGTGTAGTCTTTTATAAGGTTCCAATTTGATTCTATAATATCCGTGTCCGTGACCATATTTAGTGGAATGTTTGTAAATAACGACACCACATCTAAAGAAATTAAACCATAATCATTTGGTAACTGCATTCCCCTAATAGCATTGAAAAAGGTAAATGTGTCTTTAGAATTATAATTATTGTGATATTCAAAGACATCAGTTAATGTATCAGCAAGGAATTTAGAAATGTTGTAGGTAGTGGATTTTACAGAACTTGCAATAGGCCTGAAAGGAATGTCCAATTTATGGATCTTATGCAAACAATAAAGTTTAGGGAAACATGAGTCATAAATCATCAACTTTTTTGCAACTTGTTCAGTAAGTTGATGTGTTTTTTAAGGTTTTTATTAAGTCATTATAGTTTTTTTGTATCATTGACGTAGGATCTTTGTCCAAACCCTTATATGTCGATTTGTCGTTTAACAACGTTAAGGTTTTGTCGATATACTCCTGTTTGTTCATAGCTACCGTACATCCTCCTTTGTCAGATTGTAAAATGTATATGTATAAATGTAACTTTAAATATTGTTTTACATACTTAAACATTATGTTCATTGTTGTGGGGCGTTTAGATTTTGAATTCTGTAAGTAATTAGTTACTACATTTGTTACTTGTGCCCTAAGAATATCTTTAGATTCAACTGTTACCTCATCGATGATATTTTCTACATCAGCTAAAAAAATATCTAACTTAAAATCTGGGGGTGTACACTCAACACTAAATTTTGGACCAAGAGAGAGAAAATCAGACACTTCTTTTGGAAAGTCAGCGCTGGACAAGTTTTTGAACCATTTGTCATTGTTTAAAAATAGTTGGTTGGAAAATAAGTTATTAGTTAGCTGTTCAAATTTTCTATGTTTGTTAAAAACATTTAAAAAGCTCTTTTTTAACCTTAGTTCATATTCAATTAATATGTTCATTCTTCGCATTTGAAACATTATTGCAAGTTATTGCTGTAACGAACGTGCTTAAGACAATTTAATCTTGACATTCAATATTTTAAATACTTCAATGTCAGTTTTTATTTGCGAAATCTTTTAATTTCTGTGAGTGTTTTTAAATGTATTTGTACGCCATTTTTTGCAATGTTCAAATTGTTTCAGTTTACTCCTGAGGAAGCTATCAAATAAATAGCGAAATATTGAGTATCTTAGAAAAAAGAAAGATTTTTATTAGAGACCACTTTACCCGATAATTCCAACGTATACATATATATATATATATATATATATATATATATATATATATATATATATATATATATATATATATATATATATACAGCTAAAATATACTGTTGAAAGTGAATGAACATGTTTTTTTTAGATAATGTTCTAAATAACCCTGTATGAAATATAAAATACTTCATTAAATCGGCTATTATTAAATATTAACGGTCAAAGCATACAGATTAAGTTTGTAAAATTGGTAACATGAATTTTCAATTTGGTAAGCAGATCCTTATTAAAATAAAAACAAGATCCTTGCGAACTTGTTGGTAGTTAAAGTCCTCTTGGACAGAAGGGGGGAGATGTTAACTGAGTCGAGTTTTATAAGAGCAACTTTACAAAATGAAGACATTGGCTTAATATACAGACTACGGTAGTGTGTATATTCTTGACCATGAGGTTAACTGTACATATATGTTTGTGTTTGACTGTGATTAGTTTGAAGGTATATGCTGAAGATGATTTGGAAGGTGTTGTAGTTGAAGCAGGTAGGACAACCACAATTATTACGTTAGACTGTTTATTGTAGATACTTAAATTTGTTTACAAAAGCGTTTAAAGTACTTTAAGTTACATTAAACTAAGAAGTATTTTTCAAATTTATTTTTAATTTAAAACATACACTTGCTTTGTAATTGTTTATCGTCGGCTTACTTATAAAACCTTCTAAGTCTGAGTAGCAAAACTTTTCGGGAGAAGCAAAAAACTGCTACTACCGTTATTATGGGACCCTCTCTTATAAAATTTTGTTAAACACTACTAAAATGTAATTTTAGTTAAATCAGTAATCCAGTATATAAATATTTTATTATTTAAGCATTAAAAGAGGACTTAAATGCTTCATTTATTTATTCGGGAAAAAATAAGACTTACAAGGTACATAAGAGTCGACATTTACTTTAAATATAATTAGTTTGTTGGACAACCGGTGTATTTAAAAAAATATCTTACACAAAAAACCCAATTTCTCATATGAAATATTTGTCTAATAGATATTCACCATACATATATTAACTGATAAAAAATAATAGTGAAACAAATAATGTTAACAAGTTAGTAAATTATCATAAAATGTATGAAAGTCGGAGATCATTTTATAAAGGAGACGGAACAGCACCAATCTTGCTTTTATTGCAACGTCCGGGAAGAAAAGTCCAGGGCATTTTGTAGTCTACTTTGTATTCAAGACTTAGGTCTGGATTATGCTTTATACATTTGAGGTCATGGACAGTTGGGTCTCCAGATTGATTTCCAGGTCTTATTGAACTATAAAAATTAAAATTGGAAATTTTTTTCCACAATGTATGATCAAGGTATAGTACTTCATATGGTTTAGGAGTGAGTCTTGTAGTTTTAAAAAGGTCGACGTAGCAGCCTGGTGTACAAATTTCACGATTTCTGAGTTTTCTTTCAATTGTGGAGTGCATTGAATCGCACTCCGTTTGTGTATGACTTTTTTAAGGTACTTATGAACCACCACAATTTTTTTTTATGAGCCACAGACAAAAGTGCGTTTAATAAAATATTATTTCGATTCTGGTAACCGCAACCATCACTGTAAAATATTATTTCATCGTTATTCTGAAGAGTTGGTATCTTATTAAGGATAAAATAAGAAAATATTGTAGAGAATTCTTTTGCGGACAGCCAACCTTCTCCCTCGTGCCACACAAAACAATAACCATCTTTGTTTTTGAGATCAAATATGGTAAAATTGTGGACTATCAATTTAGTCTTATAGTAAAGCGCTGAAGCTTTTAAATTCGGTGCAAGAAGTACACTCTGTAAATCCATGGTATATACAAATTTACCCTGCTTCTTGTCTTTGGACTTTTCTGCCCTAGCATTTTCTTTATTTTCTTTAGATTCATCTTTTCGAATTCCTCCATAAATGTTTTACCTGATAGGATTTTTCATTGCACTTCTTTTCATATTCTCGGAACACTTCCATCTTTGATCTCCATATGGGTTCTAGGTATATTTTCGTAGTAGATGATCTACAATAATACGACTCAAGCTTTGGCAGACTTATTAGAAAGGAACGCAAAATATTCCTAGGAGAGTCATCCTTTGTTTCCTGAGATATTTTAGACCGTTTCAGATTTTGTGAAGAGGTATCACCGGGTGTTGCGTGAGTATCCTCTGTTTTTATATTTGGACCATTTTCTTTAACCCATTCAGACACAGTCCATTGTCCAACGCATAACGTATGTAGAAACATTGTTTTGCAAACCCTATGTAATTCATCACCTGAATTTTTCAGATGAAAATATAGTGATCGGCCTCTTCTAGAGACTTCGTTGATTTGATGTTTTTCATCTTGGACTGCACCAACTCGAACTAACATTTTTACCATGCTTTTTTCTCTCCCCATGTCTTTTTCCAAAATTCGGAAAATATTTTTGCTCTTTGCTGTTCGCTGAACAACCTACATTTTAACAATGCAGTTTTCTTTGCACTCAGTTTGAAATTACATAACGGTTTATTACTTCTTTCTGGTTTTTCAACATCAAAAACACATTTTTTGCCGTCCATCTTTCTTCTACCGAGATATTTTTCACCGTGTTCCCTTTTTCGTTTATTTTGAGATTGGATCCATTGTGAAATATCAGCTTTTCTGTTTCTTTTTCTCTTTTGAGAAACCATGGGAGGAACAGTTATGTTTAAATTATTGTTATCTTCAAAGTTATTTTCTTCTGAGTTGGTAACATTATTCTGGTAGGAGACTGAATCACTTGAAGAATTTTCCACAAGAAGCCATCTAAAATAGTAAACAACCATAATTTAGTTTTTTTAAATAACACGTTACAAGTCATAAAAAATGTATAATTTGATTTCTTGAAGTTTTTTCAATTAATATTTTAACTTTACTTTTAGTCTGAAAACCATGAAGTCCCTAGCAGTCAATATTTTAACGTTAATTTTAATATGAAAACCGTGTAAGTCCACATCAACAGGTTAAGAATTTCATTTAAAAATTATTGTTAATTAAAATGGGATAAAAACAGTGTACATACCTTCCTAACTATTTAAGTTTAAATTTAACTGGAAAACATTAACTGTTGCTAGCACTTCTAGCCAAAACCAGCAATTTTTAAGACCGATGTCAAATGTCAGTACGTTTTCACAGACCACTCACAGACATAGAAGGTTTTCAGAACTATTTTAGACTGAGAGACAGAAGTTCCTCGTATTACCACCAGGGGACGAGTTCCGATTGGTCTAGACTTAGAATCTATTCACAGTTATGTCGGGAGGGATTTATTAAATTATTTCCGTAAAAAAACACTAAATGACCGAAAATTGGACTTAGAAGATTTTACAAGTAAGCCGACGATATACTTTTTAAAGTATGTATATTTTAATACAAGTGAACAACAGTCATGCAAACTGTTTGGAGGTGTTTTGTTTTAGAAAATGACTAATTTTTTTTAGGAAATGACTAAGCCTTATTGTATTACCGCATATTTTTGTCATATTTGAATATTATCATTATTATACAGGCTCCAATTAAAGTTCTTTCTGTTTTTATCTGAAAATAAATTTTATGTGGGAAATTAAATAATTATATTCCTTCTGTTTCTATTTCCACTAATCTTCATCTTTTACTTCCTTTCACCTATTTGTTATTCAATTTTTCTTATAGCTTCTAGCTGTTTAATTTATCGTATCCTCGGTCTGCATTGTCTTGCTTTGTCTTCATTATTGTTGTTGTTTTGTTTTTTTTTTAACTTGAGCAGTTTGGTGCATTTGATCGGTGTAGAGATAGAAGGAATTTTTATTTTAAAGGCATGCACTAATTGTTTTCAATGATGTGAAATTATTAAAAAACTTTAATGTAAAACTGCATTTTCTGGTTTTTGTGGCGACCGATGTAATCCTTTTCAAGAACTAAAAATGGGATTGTACTGCGAAAAGCTTCTTCGTTAGTAAAAAAATTGCTTTTCATCATCTTTTAAATTATGCCTGTTACAAATATGTTTATATTACCTATTTTTTTTTATATTTGACTCAAATGAATAATAAACTGTTTGATATAAATATAAAATCGGCAGTAACATTACATATTTAACATTTAAGAGTGACCTTACGAACAAAGGACGGTTTTCAGTGTAGGACGGTGCAGATTCTTATGCTATTGCTAAGTATTTGTTGTAGTTTTTAGATTTATTCTTTGAATAATAATCAACAAACTTATAAGAAGCGCATTCTATTGCATCCGTTTTTCAAATTTCATTTTTTTTTCGTATAGTTTCATTCTTTATATTATCGAGTTATGTTAAATCTAGGGTTTCACGCGGGACAGGCTCTAGTCCTGTCCCGCGTCCCGCACTTTTCCATCTGTCTCGTCTCGCAAATATCTTTTATTGGCAAATATTTATATGGATTCTCGTCTGCTCACACGGAATTATTGTGAAAATTTAGCTACTCTTGAAAAATGTGCTTAGTCCGTAAACAATACATTATTTGAAAATTGAGGATTTTGTCACATTTCGTGTGTTAACCATTCACAAAATCTAGCTCGTTGAGGAAAATCTCTAGGTAAAAGAGCTCGAACCCGTTGGATTTGGTAGGGGTATAACTGCTGCTCTTTTAAAACTCGTCAAAGAGGTTTGGCAATGTTTCTAGTGCTTGTTTCCGTGTGTACATACATTTCATCTAAGCTTGCTTGTTCTACTATTACATTTCATATTATATTCATACGCAATGATGAGGGGCCATTCGTTGCGGATATTTTTCAGCATAAAGACGTCTAGTAGTCTAGCTTGTCGAGACACAAGACGCATATCGGCCATATCAGCGTTTGTATGCATGTTATAAAATAAACAATACACAGATAACGTAAAAATAACAACCTACAAACTTACAAGAAAACTTCGATTGGTAACCACCAAAAATAGTGTCTGACGTTAGCCTATTACAAATAAACAACACTATGATGAAATAAATGAACCAACAAAAAAAAAAAAATTGAAGAAAAAAAGCAACTATATAGAAAATGGCTGACTACAAACAACAATGAAGTTTATAAAGAATATAGAGAAAAAGATAGAGAAGTGAAAAAACAAATAACATAACAAAAGAATGAAGAATGAGAAAGAACCTGCTTAAATATTTGAAACATACACAGGAGGTACGAGAACTTCGAAATCATGGAAAGTACTGAGAGAATTGAAATAAAACTCAAAAGAAAAAATTAAATTGGGAAGTATACAGGACAAAGAATAGAAGGACTATTACAAGGAACTGTTAACAGAACAAAGACCACAATTCATTGGAAAAGAAAACATGCGAAGACGAAACATATCCCTACAATAAGAAATAGAAATACCAGATAGGGAAATAAGAACGGCCATAAAAGCAATCAAAAACAAGAAAGCACCGGGACCTGGAGGCACCTCACCTGAGCTTATAAAGTACGGCTCAAAAAAATTACATCGGATGATAAAATGGATATTTCAGAAAGCCATAAATGGAGAACAGCTCCCAAAGGAATGGACGTAGGCATATATGACATCTATATTTAAGAAAGGAGATAGAGCAAGCGATAAAAGGCAAAATCGGGGAGGATCAGGCAGGCTTCACGGCAGGAAGATCATACATAGACCAGATATACACACTGGAACAACTGTTGGGAAAGAATAAAAAACAAAAAATAGAGATATACATTTGGCATTTGTGGACCTGAGAAAGGCGTATGACTCTGTACCAAGGTCAGAACTATGGGAGGCAATGTACAAATTAGAAATACAGACGGAACTCATAGAAGCTACAAAAGCTCTGTATAAAGAAAATAGTGTCCATTAAAATGGGAACAAGAATCATAGGAGACTTCACCACAACAAAAGGGCTCCTGCAGGGTTGTTTCACATCTCCAACCCTATTCAAAATATACTTAGAGAAAGCCTTGACTACATGGAAAAGAAAATGCGAAGGCATGGGAGTACCGGTGCGGAACGAATACCTATATACGTTAAGCTTTGCAGACGATCAAGTAGTGATTGCAAGAGACCAAGACGACTTCAGCTACATGATGAAGAAACTACAAGAAGAATATACCAAAGCTGGCCTAGATATTAACCTCGCGAAAACAGAGTACTTATCTAAAAGTGAAGAAGACATAGAAGATCTACAGATTGATGACAACGTAACAATCAAAGGAAAGGATAAATTATAATCACGAAAAAGGCAACAACAGAGGAAGAAATTAGACAAAGATTAGGACAAACAAGAACAGCAATCCGACGACTTAACTCAGTATGGTGGAATAGACACCTACATATGAAGACAAGAATACAGATTTATAAAACATTAGTGCGAAGTATTATGACATATGGGGCTGAAAATTGAATTATAAACAAGAGAAACAGCAGTAAGATAGTAGCAACAGAGATGGAATGTCTGCGAAGATGCTGCAGAGTAACAAGAATGGATAGGAGAAGTAATGCTGATCCCGAACATAAGAGATTGGGTGGACTGTGGCCACAGGCCACTGGATTATTTCCTGTCGCAGGTGCTCACAGGACACGGATGTTTTAGGGCCTACCTCTCTAGGTTTGGAAAGGCTGACACAGATGAATGCCTATACTGTGGATACTCGGACTCTGTAACACATACGATGTTAGATTGCAGCAGATGGATAGTGGAAAGGAACAGAATGGAGAGAGAGACAGGTGTGAATTTTGTTACAGTGAGAGAAATGATTGAGAGAATGATTGAAAATAGATCAGGTTGGACTAAAATACACAGCTATATCCGTGCAGTGATCAAGAAAAAGGAAGAAGAAGAAAGACAGCTGGATTAACGGCAAGGGTAAGAGTAAAAGATGCTGGAAGTTGAAGCTAGAGAAGTGGGTCACACTGTATGAGTTAGATAGGCGTGAGTCAGACTGTGGGAAAGGAGGAAATGTCTGTCTGGGAATGATGCCGTACTAGGAGCGATAAGGGTCTTCTACGCGCTACCTGGAACGAGACAAGGAGCCTCCTTGTTGATGAATGGAATGTGGATGTGTATGAATGGAGATTGAATGAATAAAGGTAGTGCTTCGGAAGTGATGCAGGCCTTACAGCGGCTATTCCGCTTCCGGATCGCTAAATGATAGAGGAGGGTCTGGTTTAGCAGGAAAAAATAAAGGTTATATTATACCGGTTATAGTTTTTCGGCTCATTATCTTCGGCATTTAATCACCTGAGAAATAAGTTTTGTAGAACACCGGGGGATTTTATCTTCTCCTCCTGACGTGTTGCTCACTGCCTGTTGGGGCAGTACCTTCGATCTGGTTCTAATTATATCTATTAATTAATTAAAATGTGTTACCTTACATTTGGCGATCACACTTCCCGTATTACACTTTAAAAAACATCTTACTACTTGAGAAACTTTATTTTGCGTTAATTGAACAAGTTTTTTTTCTTCCACCAGCTATAATAAATAATAATTTATATTGTTCTGAAGCTATTTTCTTGTGGCATTTTAAATTAATTACTATTTAAATGGGAATAAGCCACAATTAAAGGTTAAAATATGTTTATTGACGTTTCAATTTCCACTTCGGAAATCGTTCTCAAAACACTAATGTTTGTATTTTGAGAACGATTTCCGAAGTGGAAATTGAAACGTCAATAAACGTATTTTAACCTTTAATTGTGGCTTATTCCCATTTAAATAATAATTTATATGTCTCCCTAACAGTTTTTGTGTTTTGTTCGTTATTTTGTTCCAATAGCTTCTAATGCAGGTTCATGAATTTTATCTTCTAATGTTTGTACAAGAGATAAGTGAATTTGTTGCGTAAGCTACTTATGTTATCTTTCCCCGATTGTTTTTTGGTGCCAATTCATCTTGTGTCTTCTATAATTATGAATCCATAACCGACTTTTGTCCTTTTCCGACTTGCTCTTTCGTTTGTGGATATATTCCTAAGTTTTCTTTGTATTTCTATCTGTTTTAGTGTCAGGTCACATTATATGTATACTCGGTGTTGTTTATAATCCTGTTAATTTACCTTTGACCTTCAATACTTTTAATTTCTCTTCGAATTTATTAAATTCAATAACACACATCATGTTATTTTTTTTGTTCTGTTCATTTTTATTATTATCCCAAACTCTTTGTTTATAAAGTTTTTTATTTTAGTTTTAACCCCGTACTACACAATTTTTGTTTTAATTGCAAAAAAAAATTAACAAAATTACAAAAAAAGTAACACAATGCGAAGGTACCACGTTTTAAAACGAATCCTAGTTCTATATAAAGTCATCAACGAGTCCATAAGTCCACACCGCCCATACATTTATTGTAAAATGCTACAATGCATGGTTTCTTTCTTTGCTTTGTCCCATCTTTGAAATTGACTTATAGGATACGAGCCTAAAAACGAACTCAGTAAATGCACCGGCTTGTTGTCGTATCATTTGACTGCTCTAAGGGTTATTCCTCCTATCTTGTAGACAAGTTCTTCGACACTTCCCCTTCGTTTCGTTTTTATGTCTTTGTCGGTAGAGAAATTATATCATTTCAATCTGTTAGGACGCACCGTACCTACAGAGGGAATATCCAACTTGTCCAGTTCAATTTGCAATTGCATACTTGTAAACCAGTTATCAAATGGTAAGCATTTCTTGGAATTATTGTGTCCAATCAAAGAACCACATTTCCGCTGACTCCAACATTTGGTAAATATTTTGGATGCTCTTCTTTACCAATATACAGTTCAAAATTATATAAAATTCCGTTGGTATCGCAAAGGATAAACGCTTTATAGCCCCACTTTTTTGGTTTGTGTTTTATATACTTACATTTTTAGACTATGTTTTCCTTTGAAAGGAATAACTTGTTCATCCACTGATAGTTTTTCTGTCATTGGAATTTTCCGAAAATTTGCTATAACTGGTTCTAAAAGTGGATTAATTTTGTATAACTTTGTATCTCCGGGAATTATCTGACTATTGTCCTTAAAGTGGATATTGTTTTTTATTTGTTCCCAGAGATTCCAACTCATAGTTTTTGCAACAACTAAAATTCGAGTAGACGCTTTTCAGTATATTCTTCTTCTTTAGCCTTAAGCAATCCAACTTTGAACATAGGCCTCCCCCAAATCAATCCAATGTCTTCTATTTTGCGCCACTTACTTCCAGTTGTGTCCTTCGATCTTCTACATGTCATCAGTATATTCTAGTTGAGGGTAAACCATACACTGACATGAACAAACATACACTGAAAAAAAACTCTTCTATTTCGTTCTTGTCCACATTTAAAGATTTTTCGGTGTTCTTTTGGGTAGAATACAGATTTGTTTGATAAACGATATTGTCGAAAATATTGTCATCTATCAGCGTTCTAAAATACTTGATTGAAGTATACGGGTTTTCAGGTCCTGGCGGTAAACTACCTTTCCAAGGTCATCAGATAGTTTACTATATTCATTTTGTTGTTGCAGATCTCAGATTTCTTTGACACTATCAAGGATGATTTCCATTAATTGAGAGCTGTCGATTTGGTCATGTAATCTTTTATCAATTGTCCTTTGGTAGAGATCTGAGTTTTCTTTTAGGTTATTAATATTTATACCGGTAACTGTTGGTTTTGTGATTAATTTTATTCTTTCTAGTTTCAGATCTAGAACAATTTTTGCTCTGATTAGTCCATTGTTGCTGTCTGTTTGAAATATATTTATTACCCTGACATCTTTTATTATAGCAATCTTGTTGGTTAGTATGAAGTCAATTTCGTTCTTCGTGGTTTCATTTGGTGCTACTTAAGTTTATTTTCTGTTTGATTTTTTCTGAATGTATTTACAATAGGCATATTTTAGTAGTGTGCAAACTGAATTAGTCTTTCTCCCCTTTCGTTTCTATCACCAACTCCATACTTTTCCATGACTTGGTCCTTGCCGTTTCTCTTTCCCACTTTGGCATTAAATTCTCTAATTAAATACTTAAAAAAATTCTAAGTATTATTACCCTATAAGTTTTAGAATTTTCTTTATCGACTTTTTTATATATGGGGGATATTAATCCTACATTCCAATCCACCAGGATTTTGTTTTGTGTCCATATTTGTTTTATTAGCATATGCATTTGTTGATATAAGTCGTTTTCTCCATAACTCATGGGTTCATCTAGTACACTTACTTCTTACACTACATCGTACTTCTACATCTTACTTCTGTTTTCTACTTTCGTAATTAATTCTGTTCGCGTAGACGCGAAATTTCGGGCCAATGCTTTTTAAATGCATTCATTTTTTTTGAATCCTGAGAAAACTAATAAGTATTTTTGAAAAATTTAAACGCAGAATGAAAGATTAGGTTATTGCCGAGGGCCAAAAGTCCCTGAGAACTTCTATAATGTTTATCTTAATAAGTTACAGGGGTAAAAAAGAAGAGATAATTTAGTGTGATTTTTAGTTTCAAATATCTCACTTAAAAATATTTTTTTGTTTATTCTAAGGGACTTTTAGCCCCCGATAATAATGTAATCTTTCATTCTGCGTTTAAATTTTTTAAAAATGCTTATGAAATTAATGCATTTAAAAAGCATTGGCACGAAAATTTGCGCCTACGCTCTTAAGCTCTTCGTGCTTTTTCTCCAATTTTTTTTTTTACATTTGTTGTGTGTGTTATTTCGTGTTGTAATTGTGTTGTCATTGTTTCATTTTATTTTTTTATTATTATTTCATTTTCTCAGGTTTCTAAATTTTAGGTTTAGGGGGTCTTGGGTTTCTAAACCAATTTTTTTTATTTTTCCTTGATACTTTTAAGTTAATATATATATATATATATATATATATATATATATATATATATATATTCAGGGATTCTACAGTATTCACTGCCTTCCCTCGCTCAACCGTTTTCATCTCTCTCTATTGTCTCATTCTCCATCGTTTAGGCCTCTCTTACTCCAGGATTTTCGGGGTCGTTCTCTTTTCCTCCTTCCTATGGGGTTCCATTCGGTTATTCTCTTGATCCATATACTGTCGCTAGTTTTTCTTACATGTCCATACCACTTTAGTCTTTTTTGTTCTATATATGTTAGTATGTCTGTTTCTATTGATGTTCTTTGCTTTATTTCGTCATTACTTCTCCTATCCATTCTTGTTACTCTGCAGCATCTTCGCAGGCATTCCATCTCTGTTGCTACTATCTTACTGCTGTTTTTATTGTTTATGATCCAATTTTCAGCCCCATATGTCATAATACTTCGCACTAATGTTTTATAAATCTGTGTATTTGTCTTCATATTTAGGTGTCTATCCCACCATACTGAGTTAAGTTGTTGGAATGTTGTTCTTGTTTGTCCTAATCTTTGTGTAATTTCTTCCTCTGTTGTTGCCTTTTTCGTGATTATAAACCCCAAGTATTTGAATTTATCCTTTCCTTTGATTGTTACGTTGTCATCAATCTGTAGATCTTCTATGTCTTCTTCACTTGTAGATAGGTACTCTGTTTTCGCGAGGTTAATATCTAGGCCAGCCTTGGTATATTCTTCTTGTAGTTTCTTTATCATGTAGCTGAAGTCGTCTTGGTCTTGTGCAATCACAACTTGATCGTCTGCAAAACTTAACGTATATAGGTATTCGTTCCGTACCGGTACTCCCATGCCTTCGCATTTTCTTTTCCATGTAGTTAAGGCTTTCTCTAAGTATATTTTGAATAGGGTTGGAGATGTGGAACAACCCTGCAGGAGCTCTTTTGTTATGGTGAAGTCTCCTATGATTCTTGTTCCCATTTTAATGGACACTTTATTTTTTTTTATACAGAGCTTTTGTAGCTTCTATGAGTTCCGTCTGTATTTCTAATTTGTACATTGAATCCCATAGTTCTGACCTTGGTACAGAGTCTTACGCCTTTCTCAGGTCCACAAATGCCAAATTTATATCTCTATTTTTTGCTTTTTTTTCCAACAGTTGTTCCAGTGTATATATGTGGTCTATGCATAATCTTCCTGCCGTAAAGCCTGCCTTTTAATTTAATCATTTATAATATATAACTAGGCAGTGGTTAGTATCTGCGTCTGATTCCTTATAAGATCTTGCATCCATGACTGTTTTATTTATTGTTCTTTAAGTAAATATGTTGTCAATTTGGTTTTTAATATAACCTCTAAGGTATGTTTAAGTTACTGTATGTTTTTTTGCGTATTCAAATTTTGTTGTTAGGCATGTTAGATTCATTTAGCAAGCCAATAGGCAGATTATGTTTCCACTGTCATTTGTTATTTCGTGCATTTTTTCTTTTTCACTTCCTTTTATTTGTGTTGGGTGTTGTTTTTTCTATATTAGTGTATTTACATCACCTCAGAGCATAAATTTATTTCTTTTTGGTATTTCTTCACATACTTTATACCTGGTTTCATAGAAAACTGGTTTTCCGTTTCTATGGTAACTGTAGATGCGTCTATGTACATCATCGATATACTTATTTGTTTATTTTAATCAATGGCCTTAAAGTTCTTTTTTCTTAAATTCTTGTTTACGTCAAATGTCACCCCAATGCTCTCTTGATTTTCTGACACACTAAAGTAAATCCTTGTTTGAATTTTTGTTTGATATTTTCTTTGCGTGTTTGATATTTTTTTGTAACTAGTAGTTAGGTTCATTTACATAGTTACTTTAACTGTTGCAAACTCTTCTTTTTATGTGATGTTAACGGTAGTCGATTCCCAAGTAAATATTCCAAACTGATCTTAAATCATTTTAAAGCAGTACATAACGGATTTCAGGTAGTTCATTAGTAGTCGATGATGAACATTTAAAATTTTAATAGCATAAGGAATATACAAATATGTATATTATGGGCTTCCCATCTATCTTGCTTGCAAATAAATCTCTACATTGAAGACTCTTATTGAAGAATGTGTTTTTTTAAATACCCTGTAATTTCTAGCATTTTTGTCTCGTTTTAGCCTTTTCTACTTTTTTTGTCTTTTGAAATTTATATTAAATTAATTTTTAGTATTTCCTCGTCAAATTGGTTGTTTTTAGTGGAATAGATTAAATTTTTTAAATAAGTGTCGTTCGTTAACGTTTCTCTATTATTTTTTAGACACATACACACACACACACACACACACACATATATATATATATATATAACAATTTATTTTAGTGGTGTATCGGGTATGCAGTCTGTTATTTGAAAAAAAACTCTTTTTTATTTTATTTCTCTATATTTCGCTGATTTTTTGTCAGCTTCATCAGGAGACAACTAAAATATGGTTAAAATTTGTATAAATATAAGGTGAGAATAAACAATAAAACAATGTAAAACAATATACAAATTTTAACCATATTTTAGTTGTCTTCTGATGAAGCTGACAAAAAATCAGCGAAATATAGAGAAATAAAAGAAAAAAGAGTTTTTTTTTCAAATAACAGACCGCATACCCGATACACCACTACAATAAATTGTTATTTACTTTTAGATATATATTCCTACCAGTTTTGCTATATATATCTATATATAGCAAGTCTCCAAAGTGTATTGTATTTACAAGTTGGATCCTGTAATATATATATATATATATATATATATATATATATATATATATATATATATATATATATATATATATATATATATTACAGGATATATAGACTCCGGGGATTCTAAGCACCCTCTGCCCTCCTGGCTTGATCCCGAAAATACCCAGCTCAGGGTCATTTTGACCTACGGAGAATAAGGGCCATGATTTAAATGTGTCTTTTATGTTAGGGGTTGTGAGGCGTACATTTCCCTACCCTGCCTCAGTGCAGGTTGGTAAGGGTCTCTGATGCGTTCCGATAATAATGCGCCAAAACCCGCCTTTCGTCCTCCTCTTTTTGCTATATAAGGTACTCCTATAGTACTCCATATATTTCCGGGGATTAAGCTACTTATGTCTTCGTGGACGTAGAAGGTAGAATTAGTTGGCAGACTTTTGGCTGACTTTTTAAATCGTCAGCTATCAGCTAGGCATTTATCGGAGATTTTAATGGTTTGCTCTTACCAGCAAAAGAACAACCCCTCCGATACCTGTGTAATCTAACAGAAAATAATTTTTGGATATAATATTTATTCTTAAAACTTATTATATATTGTGTAAACAATGACTGATATTTATTCAATAAATGTTATACAATTATACCTTGTTAATCCACCTTCAAATGTAGCTTTTACTTTTTATTGCAATTATGTACAGTCTTCTTTACTCTAAAAGCAAAACAATTTTTCTTGTCAACTTGTTGGTCAACGTTTACAATCAATTGGAACTCATTGTCAAGGTCACTACGACCATTCACCTCTTTCGTGCGACTTTAAGATATAATACAGTATGAAACAAATTTGCGTGACAAGACTTTATTTTTTAATTAATACGACATTAATAATTTTTGCTTATTGCTTTTTTATTAAGAGTATCTTTATCCTATATTCATAGTATTTTAAAATATAGTGAACACAAGTGAAAAGATGTAATACAATTAAAATAGAGACAATTTTAAAATGACTTATAGTATGGATTATAAAGATGATTTGACTTCAGTAACAGCAAATGGAAAAAAACCAAAAAATGGCGGAACATAATAAGAAGGACATGAAAGTTTGGACTTAAAACAAATTAGAAAGAAGAAAATACATAAAGCAGACTACCTACGATTATAGTTATTTACGTTTGAAATAACTTTGGGTAAAAATAAAGAAAAAGGGCAATGTGTATTAGTAAGTGAACATGCATTACAGTGACGTAGTCAGGATTTTATTTCAGGGTGTGTCCACTCGTTTAAGTTCACCCACTCCCTTTCTATCAAACGTTTATAAATTTAATCCTCCAATAAATTATTTAATTCTGTTTAATAATTATTTTTATAACAATACAATGATCCTGATAAAGTATTTTTCTAAGTGCCATTAATGAATATGTAGGTATATGGGAAGCAGTATTTGAAAAACAGTAATTATAAGAAAAAGAATTAATTGACTTTTAATAAAAAAAAAAAATTATAAATTACGTTTTTTATGACATTAATATATTACTTTTAAATTGCATTATTTGAAATCTTTGAGTGCCAAAAATAATAGCATATTATCATCTTTTTCTTCTTTTTATGTAGACAAGACTGTCTGTTTTTCAATGTGCCTCCAGTAAATTG
This sequence comes from Diabrotica undecimpunctata, assembly GCF_040954645.1. Taxonomy (NCBI): domain Eukaryota; kingdom Metazoa; phylum Arthropoda; class Insecta; order Coleoptera; family Chrysomelidae; genus Diabrotica; species Diabrotica undecimpunctata. The sequence continues at coordinate 19,692,790 of NC_092812.1, forward strand.
TCGTTCCATCGTTTTCGTGGTCTTCCTACTGATCGTCTTCCTATTGGGTAACTATCTCTTGCCGTCTCTACTACTCTATTTGTTGTCATTCGGCTTATATGATCGTTCCATTCTACTCTTCTATTTCTTACCCAGTCCTTGATATTCTCCTCCTTGCATATACGTCGTATATCTGTACTTCTAGCCCTGTCCCATAGTGTTTTCATCTCCGCGGTTTCATCCTTTTTGTCCTCTCTGTGTCAGGTCTTGTTTCTGCCTCGTATGTCATTATTGGTCTGATGACTGTTTTATAAATTCTGCCTTTCGTTTCTTTCCCGATATTTTTTTTTCTCCATATTGTTTCATTTAGGTAACCTGCGGCTCTGTTTGCTCTATTCACTTGATCTTCCACTTTGGTTTCGAGCTTTCCGTAGCTAGATAATTTGATGCCTAGCTATTTAAACTCCATCACTTGTTCTATTACCTGACCTTCCAGCTCCAATTTACATCTTAGTAAATTTGCTCTTGTAACCATGTATTTTGTCTTTTTGGGAGAAATTAACATGTTAAATTTTCTGGCGGTTATATTAAATTGGTGCAGCATACCTTGTACATCATCTTCACTTTGAGGGAGTAGTATTGCGTCGACTGCATAGCAGATTATTTTAAGTTGTTTTTCTCCCATTTGGTATCCTTTTTTGGTTCTTACTTTTTTTATTATTTCGTCCATAATCAGGTTGAACAATAGAGGACTCAGGGAATCTCCCTGTCTTATCCCATTGCTAGCTTCAATAGGGTCGGTTAGTTTTTCTTCTACTTTTACTTTTATTGTGTTGTTTTGGTAGATATTTTCGATCGTTTTGGATATTCCTCTAGCATACATTAAGTGGATAACGTACCCGGTTAAATGCCTTTGTAAGGTCCACGAAACATAGATATGCCGGTTTGTTGTATTCTAATGATTTCTCTTGCACTTGCCTCATTATAAATATAGCGTCGGTGCATGATCTTCCCGACCTAAAACCTTGTTGTTCTGCTAGTATTATAATTTTATTCAATATATTTGTTATCACTTTGGTTGTTAATTTTAGTGTTGTGTTTAATAAATTAATTCCTCTGTAATTTTCCGGGTCTGATTTTTCTCCCTTTTTGAAGAGAGGTATTAGGATGCTTAAATATTTGGGTCACCTGATGAGAGGACATAAATACGCATTACTTCAAAATATAATGCAAGGAAAAATAGAAGGAAAACGAAATCCAGGCCGTAGAAGAATGTCATGGTTGTGTAATTTAAGAGAGTGGTTTGGCTGTGCCACTAATGAACTCTTTAGGTCAGCTGTAAACAAGGTCGGGATAGCTTTGATGATTTCCAATCTCCGATAGGAGTGGCACAAGAACAAGAAGGTTAGGATGCTTGATCTCCAGTCTTAAGGAATTCTGTTTTGTTCTATTATTTTTTGGATTAGTTTTAATAGTTGTTTGGTCAGATCTGGTTCTCCGTACTTTAGAAGTTCGTTCGGTATTCTGTCCTCTCCTGGTGATTTTCTATTTTTAATTTTCTTAATGCTTCATTTATCTCTTTCTCCTCAATATTTATTTCTTCGTTTGTCGTCGTCTCGTGCTGGTGGTTCATTATCGTCAGCTTTAGCAAATAGGGATCGAAAATAGTCTACCCATGTTTCCTTCTGAATGTGTTTCGTTTTTATTAGTTCGTTCATCTCTTTTCTTTGTCCTCTGATCATTTTCCATATTTTTATTTGTGTTCCGTAGAAATCGTGTTCCATCTGCCAGTGTTCTACCAGTGTTCCTTTTTTATTTGTCTAACTAAAGTATTCGTTTCATTTCTGATTCGTTTATAGTGGTTGTATGCCGGTTGTGTTTGTTGCTTTCTGTATTATAAAAAGGCTTACTTCTTTTCTTCACATTTTATCTTCACTTCCTCTCTAAACCATGGTGTTTTCTTTTTTGATATGTTAGTGTTCATTACTTTTCTCTCTCCAAGTGATTCTGTTGCTGCGTTAATTATTTTATTTTTCAGTGTTTTCCAGCTTTCATCGAGGTTCATCATCATCAGTGGCATTACAGCTCGTTATGAGCCAAAGCCTTCTTCAGAACAATCTTCCATTCGCCCCTGTCCCCGGCAACTCTTCTCCATGCTTTAACTCCGATGGATTTTAAATCATCCTCTATGTTATCTTGATACCTAAGTTTTGGTCTTCCTCTGGCTCGTCTTCCCACTAGTCCTCTTCGGTCGAAAATTTTTCTGATCGTTGCATCTTCATTTCGCCTAATTACATGTCCTATCCATCGAAGGCGTGCTAATTTAATACATTTTACAACGTCAGGGTCCCCAAAACTTCTGTATAACTCTTTCATCGATGTTATCGTTTTCTAATATTTCATTCCCAGCGATCTTCTCTGATATTCTTTTCCTGTATAAAATATTCGGTGGATATATTTGAAATTTAGCACACTTTAATAACCCATTAACTGCCACAATTTTATATAGTTATATAAAATACCGTTATGCAAAAAACAAAGTTATTAACGTTTATAAATCACTACAAAGTTTTTTACAACTATCTTGCTAAATTCTTTATGTATTTTAATTAAGAAACTCACAAATTAAAGATCACTTTAAGATCTACAATTTTTATTTAAACCATTTTTCTCTAAACTGCATAAGAAACGTTTTATATGCAACAATGACTTTTTCACTTTTGAATATTGTTTAAAACAAAAACAAAGCAAAATCAGCTATACCTCTTCACGGATTTTTCATCAGCTACCCCTCATATACCTTTTGGAACCTTCAAATATCTGTATAAGATTTTTAGGTGAAATCAATGATTTTTTCCCAGATAGACTGGTGTATTAGGTACAAGTTATATTGTTGATTTTAATAAACACCTTTAATTTTCGTCGAGGTTCATGGTAAGATCATAATTTTGACAGATATTTTTTAAAACTATCTATTTCATGTAAACTTACTTTTCTTAAAAATAATTAACGCGCCATTGGCTACTAGAATACGAAGAAATGTGCCCTCCACAAACCACAGCCGATTGTTTTGTTGACTTCCAATTATATTCACAGAGATAGTGTATTGGTAGAATACAAAACATCAAAAGAAATCAATAACAACCAGATTATTGAACTCGATTTTGTAATATATCTGATTATGCGGTCTTGAATTCCATTAACAAATTTATAGTAAATCGTGACCGTGGTATAATAGAATAAATTTTTGGTCAATGACATAGAGATCAATATTTTATTTGCTGTAATGTGTGCGTCTTATGACTGTATGTTTGCTTGGACGTGCGTGAGGGTGTATGTGTATGTGTGAATGAGCGTGTGTGTGGATGTAGGTGTATTACGCCAGTAAATGACCGTTTTGGAGAGTAATTTTCAAAGTTAATACTTTTTCAGTTATTTGTGAGTGTAAATGTTCATTTTTTTTTAATATAAACCATGTTTTCAGACGGTTTTAACTTAAAAAGTAAGTATTTTATTGAAAAGATAGTCTAAAAAGATAGCAAAAATGTAGCTTATAAACAAAACAAAATAAAAAGCTGTGCTTACAAAGTCTTTAGACCATCTAGAAGCAGAGTTGTAGAGCATCAAAAGTAGATTCTTATTGTTAAATTCCAAATCGAAGATTTCAAGGTGAAATAACCAAAAAATAAGGCACTTTTCAGGGAAAACTCATTAAAACATTTTGACAGTGTTTAAAGAAAGCTTTATTTTTGTTTTTCTAAGCCTCAAAATTAAGAGAGTTACGCTCAAAATAAAGTTGGCCCCTTTTTTTGGTAAAAACATCGTGAAAATCACCCCCTAGTTAGCACACCAAATAAAATTAATCGTTGCAACTTTAGAGTTTACTGTATTTACAACATAAGATTGTATCTACACTTCCGTGCATCCCTTGCGTATCCAACTAGTTCCCTCCAGCCCAAACTTCTCATAAGTTCCAACAATTCTTTCGTTTCCAATCTACTTGTTCTGAACCACTTCATCCTGTATTCAAATAGTACCAAGCATTGCCCCACAAAATTCAGAATGTCTTCCACCTCCCTCTCATTACACAAATCACACATATTCCTATCATCAGCCCTACCAGGCCTATCATTGAGATACAATACACCATATCTAATCTTAAAATCCACCTTATATAATTAAAATACACTTCATCACTTATATAACCCATGTCAACGGCGAGTCCAATTAAATCTATATAATGCTTGCAGAAATTTGATTCAGTTGCTCTCTTCAATGCTCTTTCCTTAGTCCCAGCACGAATGGCTCCTATCACCTGCTCCAGCTTATCCACCCAAAGATTCCTTTCTTTTCACTCTGTCTGTATTTTCAATAAGGCATTTCCTTTAATTACATCATTAAACATCACAAACCCTGGACTACCAAAGGTATCCGCATATTAGCTAAGAATATGCGTTCACTACTGTACATCAGAAATTTACTATAACAGCTAAAAAAATGTACTATGAGAATCGTCTGGGAAGCTCTAAAAATGTTGCAGGAGATAATTACATTAAAACATCACAAACCCTGGACTACCAAAGGTATCCGCATATTAGCTAAGAATATGCGTTCACTACTGTACATCAGAAATTTACTATAACAGCTAAAAAAATGTACTATGAGAATCGTCTGGGAAGCTCTAAAAATGTTGCAGGAGAAACTTAGCCCATAATAAACGATCTTCGAAATAAAACTAACACAGCTTAAACATTTTCTCTTCCAAACCCTGAAAATCTAAACGAATACTTTGTTAATGTGAGTAAAACTATAACATCAGCTATTTTGCCACAACAAGATCCTATTTCCTATCTTCCCAATTTAAAAAGGTCTGGAATTCATTCTTTATAAGACCATTTGATAAATCTGAACTGATTCAAACAATCAGTTGTATCAAAAGCAAATCTTCCTGGGGTACTGATGGACTATCCATAAAAATTTTGTTAGTTAGTTGGAAGTCCCGGTCTCACTAACTAACGATTCCTTTAAAAAAGGTATATTTCCAGAGTGCCTAAAGACAGCCATTATTATTCCTCTTCATAAGGGTGGTGAAAAATCTAATGTCTGCAACTATAGACCTATTGCCTTACTACCGGTCCTATCCAAAATTATTGAAAGACTTATAAAAGCCCGACTTATGTCCTTTCTCGTTGAAAACAACATATAATCACCAAGTCAGTTCGGCTTTTTATCTAATAAATGTACCAGCGATGCTATGTTTTCTGTACTACATGAGGTCTATCAAGCACTAACTAATAATCCTTGTACTGCCACTGTTTTTTTGTGACTATGTCAAAGCTTTTGATTGTGTGTGTAAATCACATTTTGATAGAAAAACTAAATTTCTACGGAATTCGAGGTATTTCTTTGAATTGGTTCCAATCTTACTTGAGGAATAGAAAACAACTAGTTAGAGCAAATGATACTCACTCTAGTCACAAAAGCATTGTATGTGGAGTACCACAATTTTCAGTACTGGGTCCTCCACTTTTCCTTATCTTTATAAATGACATCACTAACTTAAAAATCGATGGAAAAATTTTTCTTTTTGCTGATAATACCAGTATTACCTGGAGGAACTCTAATATTGCAACTCTTCATGCAATTATAACTTCTGATCTAGTTAAAATAAAAACCTGGTCCGACTCTAATTTACTCTGTTTTAACGTGAATAAGACAGTAGCATTATCCTATAAAGGGGCTCTTCAACCCTTGCTTCTTAATAACAGCCAGATCTGTATCGTTGATTCTGTAAAATTTCTTGTTATTTTTATAGACAGCAACCTTAAATGGTCCCTTCATATCGATTTGTTAAGTAAGAAACTAGCCTCAGCCTGCTATGCAATAAGATCTGTTTCAAAGGAAATCAATTTAGCATCTTCCAAAATAACATACCTACTTTTCTTTGTTCGAGTCTTATCTTCGATATGGCTTTCCTTTTTGGGGTTCTAGCACACCTGCCCAATCTGATGATATTTTTAAATTACAAAAAAGAGCAATACGGTATCTTTTTGGTCTCAGTAGAATAACACATTGCAGAAACTACTTCAAAAATCACGGGATTTTAACTCTTCCCTCTCTATATATTCTAGAAACTGTTTGCTTAATTCGTTAACACCTATGAGTTTTCCAGCAAGACCTAATCATGACTACTCGATCAGAAATTCAAGCTTTGATGTATATTTACCGATCCCGTCCACTGAGTTAGTATATTATCTAATAAATCTATATTATATTCCGCAAAATAATTATACAACCATCTCCCTTTGCAACTTAAATCTACAACTTCTTTTCTTAAGTTCCGTAAATTGACAAAAACCTATCTATCTGAAAGACCATATTATTTAGTGGAAGAGTTTCTTAACGAATAACTGAGAAATTACAGTACGTTTAGGTACAAGCAACAAAGTATTTTTAAATATAGTTAGGTATTCACATGCAGTAGCTTAAACTTATTCGTAAACTAGTTCGTACGGTTTTATTATGCAATTTGCAATTTAGCTAAATTTTGCAAATGGGTTGTATTACCTTTAATTTTAATGGTAATTAAATGTATTATATTTTATTACCTTTAATTTTGTGATATTGATGATTTAGTAAATTTTAATTATCATTGTTATTTTTTTGACTTTTTGTAAGCTTTGTCCATAAAATTGTACAATTTTCAGTGACAATAAAGCATATTTCTATTCTCTTCTATTCCACTCCCCTTCTCTCTCTCAAGTTTTTCCAATCTCTTCTCCAGCCACAGTTAGCTCTTATCATTTTCTGAAGAAGAAATGTTGACGTCCTTCCTCATACTTTAGCACTCTTGACATAATTTTTACGTAACCTCATCGTTAATAGATACACATGCTTTATGCTGGTTTCTAAATCCAACATGTAGTTTGGACAGTAACTCGGAATATTCAACATTTTTTTTCATAAAGAAAATGTTGAATATTATTATTCTTATTTGCGTACCTTAGATCATAATGGAAGATTCGTCCTAGCTAAAGTCATGTTTATAGCTGCTCTAGCCGCTCATAGCTTTTCATTAAAGTGGGCACTAAAAAATAGCCGCGGTATTAATTTCACCATAATTTTTGACTTGCCCATGTTGATCTTTAAATTTCATAGCCTACAATACTCACCTAATTTATTAACCATAATTTGTAAAACTCTCGAACGGCTTACTAACACCACCATATCATCAGCATAAAACGATATTCTAATGATAAATCCATTTAAATCAACGCTTCCTCCTAGGAAATCATGTATGGGGTTGTCTTCTAAAAATGCAGAAAGATCCCTTATAATCCCTTGCTCTTCGTATTTTAATTATACTTGTTAAGTTAAACAGTTAATCTACTGTAGAATATCCTTCTCTATAACCTGCCTGGTATTCCAGTAAAATCCCTGACTCTGCCCACTTTTTTATTCTGCCTAGTAACAAAGACGAAAACAGCTTTGCTTTTGCGTTCAGGTAACTTATTCCCCTGTAATTCATTACATCATATGTCGAACATTTCTTGTGTAAACCAGTAACTTTGATTTACTAGTAACAAAAATAGTTTTATAACTCGACCTGTATACGACCAGTGCCGGGTACTTTATTATTCTTTAGGCTTGTGAACGCCACATCTAATTCTGTCATCAATCCCCATCCATACTTTTGTCGCCAATATAAGTGCTGGATCTAGGAGACCCAAAAAGTGCAGATGAAATGTCTATAAAGAGATTGATGCATATCTCGAACTTATTTTAATTTTAAAAGCTCCCACCAAAGACCAAAACTCTTTAGAGTCACGTGGTCTACTTAGATCCTCTGTCACTCTTATGCAATACACCCTCTTTTTGCTTTTACTTTTCAAGTCTGTTTATACTCTCTTCTCTGCAAATACATATCCCTCACATAATCTCCGCTCGGTTTCCTAAATATTTTTAGGAAACTCATTACCTGCTTTTTCAAATTCACACATTCTCGATCAAACTATACTTGTCTATCTTTTCTATTACCCCCTCTCTTACCTCTCTGTTTACCTGCTCCCCCTTCTCGGCAATCTCCTTAATGATTCTTTGCAGTTCCTCAACAAAACTTTCTCGCTTCATAATGTTCACGTCTAGCCCCTGAATACGTTCCTCTGTATTATTTTTAAAAAATTCTTTCATCTTGTTTTGTCCACTTAAGTTTAGGTAGTAAGTAATGGTAAAATGTCTTCAATACGCACCTGCTCCTGATCCCTCACCATCTTAAGCTGCAGGATTATCGGCTGATAATTCTATTGGCTTTCTTATCGGCTGATAAGTTTTCGCAACCTACTGAGAAATCCCTAATCTCTTCACTAATCCCCTTGAAATGCAAGACAAATCTATTGCAGAGCTATCAGAAGTAACTATAAAAGTAAATTTTTTCTCATGATCTCCTAGAGTCCTACTATTAAAACTACCATATAATTTTCCTCACAAAGCCCTATTATCCTCCTTTCATGAGCATTGGATATTTTTTCCTTAGAAGTTCTTACGGGTTCCAATACACCAAAGTACTCTCTGCCCTTCTATTGCTATATCCAGACTAGACCTTCCCCTTTCATATACATCTCCAATCATTACAATGGACTCTTCACCTATCTGTTCCGTAATGTCAACAACAACCCTTTCTAAATTAAAAAAAAACTCTCTCCCACTCTTCCACTGGCCTTAGATATACTGGTACTATATCGAAACCATGAGTTAAAATAGTTAGTCTAATACCATCATCTATTTCTATATCTCGATATACCTAGATTTAAATTCCGGCTTTATCCCACAGATCATTCCCCCACTAGCCCTACCAAATGTGCTTGTCCTAGTGGCATGCACAATAAATGTCCTGAAACTATTAAATAAATTATTGAATACAAAGCTAGAGACCTCCTCAACATGAGTTTCACTTAATATAAATATATGAAAACTAAAACTTAAATTCTGGTGCTCTGAGTAATGTCTTAATCCCTTTTATAATATAATATAATATTCTAAATGTTTCAAAAGTATCACTCTACTCTAAGTATCTCTGCCTCCTACACTGGTACTTACTTCATATTTAAGCCTAAACTGATGTTCCAGTGTTTTACTGGATATATACTGGGATAAATGCCTAGGGTGGATTACACCTAATATCAAAAACTACCACAGATTTGTTGGTGCCGTGCTAAGTATAGCCAAAAAACACATACCAAGAGGCTATCGCAAAGAATATATCCCTGGCTGGTCGGAAAATAGCGAGGAATTATATCAGAGCTTTCTTGAAACTGGCGACCAAGAAATAGCAGAAGAACTACTGTACAGCCTAAACGCCGCTAGAAGCCAAAAGTGGACCGAAACAGTAGAAAGTCTAAACTTCCAGAAATCAAGCAGACAGTCATGGTCATTACTAAGAAAATTAGGGAGTGGTCTCCGTACGAAACGCCGAGAGGCAGCCGTAAAATATAGTAAAAACATCCAGGGCACCAAAGGATAAAGCACACACCATCTACGTAAAGAGAGAACTTAAAACTTTAAAACATGTAGCCACATGAAACGGAGCATTCCCTCCCATTCACCAGTAAAGACATAATCAGAGGCTCTTAAAGACGTTAAGCCAGCAAAAGCACCAGGATTTGATAATATTCACCCTGAATTCCTAATAAATTGTGGCAAGTATACAAAAGTTTGGCTGGCTCGATTTTTCACAGACATCATGGAAACTGGAAATATTCCATCAGAACTTAAGCGCTCTAAGATAATAGCCATACTAAAGCCAGGCATACCCGCCGACAACCTAAAAAACTACAAACCAATTGCGCTTCTCTCTGCCATCTAGAAACTGTTAGAGAAACTTATATATAATAGAATCAGTACAGAACTGTTCCAGGTGATCCCAGTCGAACAAGCGGATTTTCGACCAGAACGAAGCTGCGCGGACCAGGTAATGTCACTCACCACCTACATCGAAGCGGTTTTTCAAAGAAGACTTAAAACTTCAGCGGTATTTATTGATCTCTCGACAGCCTACGATACAGTATGGAGAGAGGGCCTTATATACAAAATCCTCCGTGCAATCCCCTGTAAACCAATAGCACGCCTAATAGATAGCATGCTCATCGACCGAATGTTTCAAGTAGTGATGGGCACAGATATCAGCCCACCAAAGAAACTTAAGAATGGCCTACCACAGGGGTCAGTGCTCTCTCCACTACTATTTAGCTTATACCTAGCAGATATGCCGGAAACACAATCAAGAAAGTTCGGATACGCCGATGACTGGGCCTTCACTACACCACAATGCAGAACACTAGAAACGTCTGAAGAAGTTCTGACGGCAGACTTATATATATTGGGCAAATTTTTTCGCAAGTGGCGACTTCAACCAAATGCATCCAAAACAGAAGTTAGTTGCTTTCACCTGAACAATAAATTTGCTGGAAAGGAACTCAACATACGGTTTGAAAATACCACACTTACCCACAACAAAACACCGAAGTACCTGGGCGTAACACTAGACAGAACGTTATTATTTAAAGAGCTTTTAACAAAAACTGCCCAAAAGTTGAGTACAAGAAATAACATTATACAGAAGCTCTGCGGTACCACCTGGGGATCATCGGCTTCCACTCTCCGCTCTACTGCCCTAGCCCTTTTTTTCTCGACCGCTGAATATTGTGCTCCAGTTTGGCTACACAACCCCCACGTAAAAAAGGTCGACACTCAGCTGCACAGCACTATGAGGATGATAGCTGGTATAATTAAATCAACTTCCACCCAATGGCTTCCAGTATTAAGTCACATCCCACCTCCACATTTACGACGAGTTAACGCACTTCCGAACCAGACATGGCAGATGTGCATACATGCTACACAAATGGGGAAAGAACCCGTCTCCTCAATGTGACTGTGGGGAGAACCAAACCATCGACCACATTATTGAAGAGTGTCCCTCAAGATCCTACAATGGTAGCCCTGAAGACTTTCTGTTTGCAACTTCAGAGTCAATTGATTATATTAATACACTTGATGTTTGTTAACTATTTAAAGTTTGTAATATACCTATATTACTAGTGTTTGTAATTTTGTTCTAAATGTGTTGTAATTGCCATACGATAAAAAAAAAGTGTTCTACTAACTTTTCAGACCCATTTCTCTACCTCACATTAAGCCCAACTGACCATCCCAAGAAAATCTCAGTGACTCAAATATGAGTTTTACCATAATATCGTTGTTGTTTTCTTTAATCTTTTTCATCACTTTTCTCAATATTTTCTGCGTAATTTAAGTGCTTTTAGTATTATCCGTTAATATTAATTCCGTACGTATCCAATTACAGTTTTTTTTTTAAATTTCATTTTCTTCATTGAAGAGTTTGGCCAAACTTGTAAATTCTTGTTTATCTTGTATAAAAAGTACGGGAGAGGTAGGTGTATTGTTGAAGTTGGTTACTAGTTGTGGCAATGGAATATAATATATTAGAAATACGACAATACCAGTTGTTGCCCACCTAGTATTATTATAAGGTATAAGATAGTTGTGTGGGCAGTATACTTATCATTTTTTGTTGAATATCGTCTCGAGTCTATGAGTTTCCGATCGATAACAAGTTAAAAGCAGCAATTTTTCGATGTGATGTATATTGGAAATAAAAGAACCTCTTTCTTGCCTTGTTAACATGCAACGAATGTTCATAATTCAGCTAATGTGAATCAGACGTTATATTTTCGATATACTGATAATACCAATAACTGCTAAACTTATAACTATATGATTGTATTAAAACTTACCTTACACTTTTTTAGGTGCGCTTCCTGAAGAAACAAGAAGTAGCCGTCAGTTCTATTTCAGGGGACCTTCCATACCTGTTTACAACCCCTTCATGATACCGCAAGTTTGGAGCTCCTTCAGTACAAACTCTTTGAACATTCCAACCATTGGTCAATGTTTCACGGCGAAAGGAGTTGTAGGAAAATGTACTTCATTCCGACAGTGTTACCCCTTCTTTAAAATTGCAGAGTTCGGCAACTTTGAAAGCTGGGTGTTAGGGATGTACGATACATGCAGCTATTATACAGCACAAGGCAGACAGGTAAATAAAATAAAGAATAATTTCAAAACAGTTATCGTTGCATGTCATATATTCAATAACCTTATAAGTATTTTAAAAAATACTTTAATCATTTTCGATGATAAATATTTTTTTTATTCTTCTATATCAAGTTTAAGTAGTTCACACTTAAGTACTAACCTTTGTATAAAAATATACGTAACTTACTTATATTGTCTAGATGTTTGGAGTATGTTGTACAAATCCAAATCCTGGAAAACCTACAGAGTCTTCCCCAGGATCAGCTTCTACGGAACTTCCAATAGTTGAAGCTGAAGATACTGTTATAGATGCAGTACAAACAAATGATAGCGCAATACCTTATTTTCCACAAATATTTAACTGGCCTCCCCCATTACCTACCCATTCACCCGATAATACCATTCCACCACTACCGACACATCCTCCTTCACTTGGCTTGCCTACCATAGCCCCTACAGCCTGGCCGCCGACTTCCAAAAAGCCTGTAAGTCCAATATATCAACCAACTGTTAATCCCATTTACCAACCTTCTTTTCCGACGTACAAACCACCTACATACAAACCTCCTAGTAAACCTACTAGTAAACCCACCACAGCTACTGTTGCTACGCCCGTTCTTCCAATTGGTTCCTGTGGAGCCAAAAATGGATATCAAGATCAAAAGAGGATTGTTGGGGGACACAACGCTGAGGTCAATGAATGGCCGTGGATTGCAGCACTTTTTAATGGCGGAAAACAGTTCTGTGGGGGATCACTGATTGATAACAATCATATACTATCAGCTGCGCATTGTGTAGCACAGTAAGTTATGTTTCAAATTTGGTTTTATAGAATTAGATTACTTTTTAGACTTAAGAAAATATATAGGTTGGTATATAATCGTTTCACAACGTCTTGCGACATTGTCCGATGCCTCATTTCCATACTATTAGATCATTACATTGGCTCGTCACTTGTGCTCATTATCTTAATTATTTCTTCTCTCCAGGATTTTTCAGGTTTTTCTCATCTTCTGCGGTTTTGGTGAAACTTATTCCATAATAAAAATTTTGGAAGTTTTGTATTTTATATTCTCTGGACATGTCCGCACCATATCAGTTACTTTCTTTCCACATTTGTCGTTTTTTAGCCTTTAACTCCCATTCGTCGTCTTATCTAATCGGTCGAATTCTCTCCCTGCGAAATACTCAATACTTAAATAGTACGGAAGTGCTATTTAAGTATTGATTTATGCACCAAGTGAGATCTTCAAAAAGTTTTGTATTCCACATTTTATCAGTTCAGCAAGGATTTTGCTTGATCCTGGAGATCTACCATTTTTCAGTTTTTTTATAGCCTTTTGTACTTCTAATAACTTCTACCATCATTCACGCTCAATGCTTTCGTTGGTGATTGAGATAAAAATTCATCCCACTTTCTGTTAGTAGTTCCCTATAGTACTTTTCCCATTTTGTATTGACATTATTTGAATATTTGCGCTTCTTCTTTCATTAGTTCTTATTTTACTTAGAGAGTTCCATGCCTCTGTCCATTTTCTGTCTCCTGGATAGGTATTAATTTCCTGGCATTTTTTATTCCACATTTATCTTTTGGCTGTCGGTATTGGTATTCTTTTGAGCTGTAGATATTTATCTTTATCTCTTTGTTATTTGCTACCTAGCCATTTGATATGCGCTTTCTTTTTTTTCTTTTATTAAACTTTCTGTTTCTTCATTCCACCATAACTTATCACTTGTCTTTGAAACGTCAAGACGAGTGCTTCTTGTGCGGCTTCTTTGATGATGTCCACTATGTTGTCGTATATTTCTTCTGCCGTTGATGTTTCAGTTCTATTGATTAGTTTCTCATCTAATCGGTGTTGATATAGTATCTATGTACTCTCCTGGGTCAAACTATCCAATTTGCAATTCGTTTTCTCCAAAATTTCTTTTTGTTCGGGCTATCTATCTTGTCTTTATGGTTGTCTTTCTGTTGACTTATAACAGAATGGAAAAACTACCTTTGACATAACAATATAATGTTCTGAACCCCATATTATTCATCTGTATGCTCTTGTATCTTGCACTTGCATTGTAGTGTTTTGCTTTATTATGACGGAATCTATAATTGGTTTTAAATTTTTAGTAACTTGTGTCCAGGTATATTTGTGTATATCTTTATGTTCAAAAAAACCATTTGTTATTTTTAGTTGATGGTTTAAACATATTTCAATCAAACTGTCACCGTTATTATTTTTGGTAATTTCTCTGTAGGGACCTATGAAGTTGTTATTCACTTTCCGCCCTACTCTGATATTCAAGTCTCCCATAAATACCAATTCTCTTGAACTGACGAAAGACGTGGTAAGATCTTGGTACTAAACCCTGCTTTTTTCTTAAATTTTAATAATAAGTCATGTGCTTTAGATAAAAGCAATTATTATGGTAGGTTTAAGGATTTCTTCTGGTTATGCAGATCAGATCTACAAAGGATACGTATTCCAACTTTAGTATCGTATACCCAAGCTCTATTTCTTAAAATTTGATCCCCGTACAGTATGGATGTTTCTTCTTATGATCTCTATGTCTTTTCTTCTTATGATTCGATTTGGGCATGCATGGAATTGATTGTCGCAAGCTTATGTTCTTTAGTGTACCCAGCCTGAGTTGATAGCCCAGGGAAGTAAGCAAAAACGTACATTGTTTGTGACACTGATCCGGTCAGGCAAACGACAGTTGTTTTGAGTAGTTTGGACCTCTGTAACAAAAACCTATATGTTTCTTGTAGTCGATTTTTTGGACTTAATCAGTTATTAACAAATTAAGATCAAAAAACCGTAAATTTTCGCTTTTTTCGTCTATCAGCAAAAAGTGAAGCATTTGAAACAAATTTAAGAATAAGAATCTTATAAGTCATATAAAAACATTTAAAATGGCGTTTTTTAAATGTTTCTATCATTATTTGTTGCCTAAAAAGTTGTAAAATAAGTCAAAAAGTCAATAACTTTTTTGAAAATCAACTTATAACCTTCATATTACACGAAATGTTGAATCTTGTAGTGCTTGGAATGTGATCAAAATATAAAACCGATCGGTCAAATAGTTTAAAAGTCATTTAATTTGTTTATCCCAAATTAAATTTTTGTGCAACAATATAAGTCAGAGAAATATGTAGCTATAGTAATTATACGGATAGCTTCTAAAAGAGGAATATTTATTATAGTAATGTTATTTAAAAAAAAATGCAGAAAAATAATTTTAAATACTGCAAAATAATTTTGCAAATACATGTCGATTTTTTGCTTATAAACAATTAGAACAACTTTTTAACTATTGCCTGCAGGAAAATTATTTTTTTATATTTAAACAACCTGATTTTTTTACAAATTTAAAAGAAAAAAAAGTTGTCCCAGTACAATTTGGGACTAAGTTAGTCACCTTTTTTTTTTTTTAAATTGATAGTACCTTTGTTTATAACAATTAAGAGATTTTATTAGCGTCATTTAAAAGAACATATTTTAAAGTTTTAATGTGCCAAATTTGAAAAAGATTGTACATTAATGGAATCGTTCACAAAGCTTCAAAATGTGATCCTCAAAATCATATATTAATATTTTAGTTGTTTATTTGCAATTTACACTTAAAGTAAGCGTTTTACATACAAATCACAAGAATAACTTTCTGCTTAAAATAATCTAAATTATACAGCTATACACTCCCATTTTTTCTTCAAAAAAGTTTTTGTGATGTTGACTCTCAGCACATAACCAATATCCGTTCATGACTCGGTATTCTTCATGTCGAGGCACATGGAGCGTCATCGACAAATTTATTAGGTCAAAATTCTGCTCCCTAATGTTCCTGAGCTTCCTTATTTGAGCTTTGAATATCCGTTGCTCAGATATACATTCAGCACATTTAAGTGTCTCGGGTGTTTTTTTATAAGAGTACTTGATTCTTCCTTCTTCGATCTGCAACCCTATAATATGCAATAAGCTGCATCCCTAGTATAGGTTATATTTATTAATAATTTTTTCAATTCTGTTCAATTTATTGGTGCATCTCAAACTATTGATACTGACAAGCAGCACTTATAACATGTGTCTACAAGATTATTCATCATTCTTTGAAGCTCCTGTACACTATTTTCCAACAATACAGTATCGTCTGCATATCTAATATTGTTTATAAGTTGGCAATTTACTGTAATACCATCTTCTGATTCGTCCATCTAAATGGGTTTTCAAAGTATGTATTAAATAGTGCTGGTGATATCATGCGACCCTGTCGAACTCCTTTTCCGACTGTGAAAATCTCGGACAGTTCATTTTCAAATCGCATTGTTGCTTTTTTTTTGGAGACATAAGTTTGAAATTAGTCTATCCTTACTATGGAGAGAATTGGATACTTTACTCCACATATTTACTAGATTAGGCTTTCAGAATCGAACCGAGTTCTATTTTTCATTCAATATTCGTGGACTGCTCAGTTCTTGAGATATTTATACATATTTCTAAAAATGAAATATATATTTTTAATTAGAATATTGTTAAAAGACACAATTATTAATTTTTTTAGTATGAGCTCCTGGGATGTCGCGAGGCTAACAGTAAGACTTGGAGATCACAATATCAAATCCAACTCTGAAACCAGACATATTGAAAAACGAGTTAAGAGAGTAGTAAGACACAGAGGATTTGATGCTAGGACCTTGGTAAGTAAAAGATCAGCAAAAATCGAAACATTTATTAACACAAAACGTAATTTGCAGTACAACGATATTGCAATCTTAACCTTGGATAGTCCAGTTGATTTTAACCAGCAAGTTAGATCAGTTTGTCTTCCCACCAGTAGTACCGATCCCACAGGAAAAACAGGGACAGTTATAGGATGGGGAAGTTTAAGAGAAAGTAAGTAGGAGCACAAATCCGGTGTCTTTCTTTTACTGATGTTGCCTTTCAGATACATTACTTCTAAAGTATCATGTGTATTGATAGAGATTTTATTGTAGTTTTTGTGTTTTAGTTAGATCATATAAAAATATAATGCTACGTTTTTGTTGAGTTAGTTATTAACTATTTAAGTATTAATATTAAATAAACTTTTTAATGCGGTGCACCAACGTTGTTCTGCAAAAAGTCCTGATATTAGGTCCCGATATTTAAATATCTTTAAATAAACAATCAAAACGTCAAACTCATTATTTTGTGCATCATAAGATACACAAAATGAGATAATGCTAAAATCAGTTAATAAAAAAAGTTATTGCAAAATGAACAACAAAATCGCTGTTTTTGAATATTGTTGATAACTTTTTTAATATTTATTAAAATTTGTTTTAATTTACCTACATTTGAGAATATTATCATGTTTGAATTGTGTGCAAAAAATAGGCCAGATCGGTTGAATAGTTTTTATGAACTTTATTTTGTTTATAAGGTTTTTCGAAAAATGACCTAAATTTCTAGGCTTGTCCAGATAATTTGACTGAACAAATCTCAACAATTTCGAGCTAATTTTTTTTGTTAAGACGTATACTCATCACCAATGGAAAAGAAAATTTAAAAAATTTACATTTATGTACACAAAATGATTTAATAATAAATAGCACTTTTTAAGATTATAAACATTTACAATAATTCCGTAGAATTTAGTTCAAATTAATATAATTGGCAAAAAATATTCGGAAAGCTGGATAAAAGACACAACTTTTAGAAAAAAAGGAGGTAATACAACTCTTAGGAGCCAAGCTAGCCCCTTTTTTTAATAACTGTTACATTCATTTAGTTAATCAATGTTGCGGTAATGAATACCATTAACAACATTACAAAACTTTTACTGTGCTGAAAATTCGAGTGTAGTCTCTGCTTTTTTCTATAGTTGCTTTTTAATAACAGTTAATTTCATTGCAAATGAAGATATTTTTATCCATTATTTAATTCCTATTTAACTCTTTTAGGTGGACCACAACCAGCCGTTTTACAAGAAGTCAATATTCCAATTTGGAACAATCTAAACTGCAAGTCCAAATATGGTCCTGCTGCTCCTGGAGGCATTGTTGAGCATATGTTGTGTGCTGGTGAAGCTAATAGAGACTCCTGTAGTGTAAGTATTTTCCCGATTTAGAGCTATAGAAAGATTACTTCTTCTAATGCTTAATGGGAGTTCCATAAAAATTTCTGTAACATAGCTTGTGACAACATGAAGAGGATTTAAGCACAGAGGATGCTGGAAACAGCCGAACTGAGAATACCCAGAAGTATTAAAGGAAACACGCTGAGAGATCGAATAAGAAGTGACAAATTAGAACAAAATGTATAAACGAGTGGAAACTAAATAGAAGAAAAGAATGGAACAAGCACATTAGTAGAATTAGGAACACAAAAATTGTTAAAATAGCAATTAACAAATCACCAAGTGGGAGAAGAAGCATCAGCTGAGCGCGCAAGAGATGTAGTAATAATCTTCCATAGAGAGAACAACCCGTAATATACAAGCTTATATAAAGTGTTGCGTTCTGCACATACGATGACCTCAATTTAACAATGGGGGTCATCAGAAAGGGAAGAGATATTCTGTTCAATCCAATATTACAATATTACAAAAAAAAAACAACCTAATTACGGATACATATGTCAACGTTATACAAACAAATTAATAATGCGGTGCATAGAAATAATTATTACAATTATTAATACAAAACACACAAGAAATATAATCGGTGTGAATAAAATACAAATATAGAATACAGTAAATAAGCTAAAATGAATGTTTATATATGTAAAATGTTCTTTTTTGACAATGTTCAATCGCGATCGCGGCACAAATGAGATAAAGTTCTAAGCAAATAGAAATCTATATACCAAGTACTTGACGTATATACAGCAACAAGATAAATGGTGTAGTGTACCTTACCCAATGAATTGATAGCACCACCGCTATCGCAAAAGACGTCTTCACCGACGCACAGAAACCACAAAAAGTTGATAATGAACCACCCTTACTGCATTGTACGACTCTCTCGGTCGCAAGACCGATACGAAGTGTCAGGTACTCTTAACCCAAAACGCACCGTTTTCTCATATGGCATACGGAAATCATCCCTTATCTCAAACTTACGTCTTTGTCATTCTGCAGATGGCTCGTCTCGTAATATGTAGTTTTTAACAGATGTATTTTGGAATCTTCGAATACGGGAAGAATCAAAAGTATCACAAAGTCTGTTAATATTATATAAATGTTTATATATCGTTGCGAAACTGCAACATAAAGGAAGAAGAATCTCGTTTACAACGAAGTAAATTTCTTACTTCATTAAGACTTCGTTACTTCGTAACGTAACTCGTAAGGATCTAGAAGCTTAAGATAATCATACTAGATGAAATATCTGAGTGGAAAAAAGGAAAATAATTAGGTTGAGGTTTAGATCCAATATATCTCTGGTATATTAAATATCTTGTAAGTGCGAAATAACTACCAATTTCTTATTAGATTTGCTAGTACTAGTATAATAATTATGATATGCTGCAGATTCTTCTTTAATTATACCATTTCCTATCTCCTCAATTCAAAAAAGGTATCGAATTCATTCTTTATAAAACCAGTTGATAAATCTGAACTGATCCAAATAATCAGTAGTATCAAAAGCAAATCTTCATGTAGCACTGATGGACTATCCATAAAAACAGTCTCAAATCTCCAAAAAAATGTGTTGGAAGTCCTGGTCTCACTAATTAATGATTCCTTTGAAAAAGGTACATTTCCAGAGTGCCTAAAGACAGTCATTATTATTCCTCTTCATAAAGGTGGTGAAAAATCTAATGCCTGTAACTGTACATCTATTGCCTTTTATTTTATCACAAAATCTAATAAATGTACCAGTGATGTTATGTTTTCTGTGCTGAGGTTTAGCAAGCTCTAAACAATAATCTAACAATGAAACACTGAAAACTTATGTTTTCAAAACTTCCACAAAATTTATTATAATTTATTATCACTACAGCTGTTTCGGCAGAATGCCTTTCTCAAGTGATGTATTTTTTGAATGCGTTTACACTTTATAGTCTTCAATTGAATAAGTTGAGAAAAGGAGAACTGGTTGGAGGAAATTGCCCATTAAAAGTATGATTATGGTCTAAAAGTACGTAGAATCTGTTTTTCTATTATTGAAAACCCTTTTTATGATCTGCTATCTGTCTGTTAAAAGTTCTACCAGTTTGACCGATGTAAGATTTTGGGCAGTCGTCACATTTAAGTTTGTTAACATCACTGTGTAAGTTGTTGTTTGTTCAGAAACACCTAATATGTTTATTCTAAAGGCTGGTGTTATTCCTTTCTTTTTTATGTGTTTAGCTATTTTTATTGATATTTTCCTGTATATGTAATCCAGCAGAAGGTACTGGGTATTTTTCTCTGGTGGTGGAAATACTAATTTTAGGGTTTTCTTATGTAGTTTTAGATTTAAAATTTTATTTATTTTCTGTTCGTTGTGCTCATTGTTTACTTCTATTTGTACCACTGTGTTTTGTGACTATGCTAAAGCTTTTGATTGTGTAAATCACGACATTTTGATAAAAAAGCTAAATTTCTACGGAATTCAAGGTATTTCAAATTTTGCAATGGATTGTTTATTTTATTATATTTTATTCTGTAATATTGACGATTTATATAATTTCAGTAAATTATAATTGTTATTGTTATGTTTCTGACTTTTTGTAAGCTTTATCGATAAAAATTGTACAATTTTCAGTTGCTATAAAGCATATTTCTATTCTATCCGAAATAAACGGACACAGGGCATTTCAGATAACCACAGATGCAGTAAAACATATGAAGTAAAAAGTAAAAAGATAAGGCCTTTACGTCTAAGTATAATATATATTTCTTCAATTGTATTTTTCAATCAAAATGTAAAATTGTAAAGTGTTTAACAATAAAACGAGTGGTTTTAATTTATGTAAATATATTTATTTATAAGCTTACAGTGCGATAATTTATTATCAACTAGCTAAATTAATATCAGCATGGCTTATATGGGGTACCGTTATATGGGGTACGTCGAAATTAGATTGTTTGTTACACTGCTCCCCTTTTAGATCTGAGCGTCCCGATCAGCAACTCTATATGTAGGCCCAGGATCGCGGAATATATAACTCTTCAGCTCTGCATGAACCCCCAGAAAGAAATAATAGTCTACTGTCTTTGAAGGGCACCACCACTTCGGGTTAATGCAACACACAGTCGTTCGTACGCCGGTTTCTCGGAAGATCTCAATCTTCCAATCCAAATTTTCTAGTGCATGCCCTTTATTTTTTAAGGCCAAATTCTTGATGTCATCATTGCACACGATATTCTTTAAATTAGAGCACGACATATGTCCTCGTAGCTTACCCTGTCTGTATAAGACTTCCTGGTCACCATATACAGCAAAGATCGAGAACCATCTTCTAATCGCAGTTCTCTTCCAACTTTAGACTGCTGATTTTTCAACTCGTCCAAGCGATCGAACTTCTTATTGAATACGGACGAGATTCCTTTAGTCATTTCGAGGTCTTGGGTAGCACAGAGAGCTACAGAGACATGTTCCGGACATTTTCCGGAACACTAAAAAGATCCTGTTGAGCTTCTGTGGTCACGTCAAATCTAGCACTCTTTCTTTCTGTGCAATTTGACACAAATTCCTTAAAGTTTGGTCGCCGGTCATCTTTGATCTCACGTTGAAGGGTTCGTGCTTCTTCTGTTTCATTTCACGATTTATGTGAACAACTTTTGGTTTACCTTTTGGCACTACTTAATTCGATTATTTTTATTCTCTTTTTAATTTCACATGGACCTTCCCATTGGCTTTGCAGTTTAAGAGACAAGCCTCTACGAAATTGTAGATTATAAAGCCAAACAAGATCATCTACTTCAAAGCTTTCATTTTTGCATCGAGAATCATATTGATCTTTCATTCTGTCACTGGCTAACTGGATGTGTTGTCGGGCAAGTTCATGAATGTTATTCATTCTTATCTTTAGATATCTTTATTAAATTTCTTCATTGTTGTGTAGTTAGAGCTGTATTTTTCCGTCAGCTGTCTTCTTTTACCTATTAGCTCTTTGGTATTTTGGCTCAGTGTTTCCTTATGGATCAGAATGGTCGGGCTGCACTCCCTTTCCGTTTCTTTTAGTGCCAACTTTATATCATGATTTGATTGATCTACATCTTCTATTTCGTCTTGCAAGTCTTTTTCTATGTCTGGTTTATGTATCTTAATACATGTCGTTGTTTTCTGGGGGAATCTATTTCTTTTTTCGTGTTTTTAGGATCATTTCTTTTCTGTTTGTTATGATATAATCTATTTAATTTTTGACATTGCCATCTGGGCTGATCCATGTCCATTTATGGTGAAGCATTTTATTAAAAAAAAGAGTCCATTACAGATAAATTTTCCTGGTGTAAGAAGTTCAACAATCTCTGTGCAATACTTACTAATTGCTACTTTAGCATCATCTTGTTTAAAACCCAATTTTTGCATTAAAGTCGCGAATAATTATCTTCGCAGAAGAAGATGAATAGAAAAGAGAAGACACCTTGCTGAAAAGTCTGGGTGAATAGTTTAACACCACTAATTAACCATATATTTAGAACCTCAGTCTCGAAAGTAGGAATAGCTTTGATGATTACCAACCTTCGGAACGGAGACTGCACTTAAAGAGGAAGAGGGAATCTCGGATAGGGATAAATAAATTGTTTTTAATGCAGAAGTGTAGAAGACGTTCATCTTTTGAGAGAAATTTTTTGCTGTCATGTTTGTTTATCTCTTAAAAATTAAATTTTTTAGTGAAGAAGTTTAATAGTTAATTTAAAATTTATTATTTTTTTAGGGCGACAGTGGCGGACCCCTTATGATCAATGATGGCAAATGGGTTCAAGTTGGTATCGTCTCATGGGGCATAGGATGCGGTAAGGGACAATATCCCGGCGTCTACACTAGAGTCGAGAAATTTTTACCTTGGATTCAAAAGAACCTAAAATAAGTAGTGGTAGAAGGAAGTAAATATTTTCTATGAAAAAAAAAACGAAGTAAATTAAGTTTAAATAAATATTTATTTTTAATAATCTTAGTACGAAACTAATAAAATATG
The DNA here is from genome assembly GCF_040954645.1 of Diabrotica undecimpunctata. Taxonomy (NCBI): domain Eukaryota; kingdom Metazoa; phylum Arthropoda; class Insecta; order Coleoptera; family Chrysomelidae; genus Diabrotica; species Diabrotica undecimpunctata. Next base: position 19,715,991 of record NC_092812.1, read on the forward strand.
TCATGAATATTCTTTTTATTTTTGACCAATTTTTTTTATAGGTGTACCTATCAAAAAATAATGCAATATTTGAATTTGTTACTATTTGAGAGGTAAGGTATTGCCAACAAAAAATAAAGATAGCTGCATAGGCCTGAGCTGAAAAACGACAGATGGAGAAAAAAATTGCTTGAGTGGAACCTCAAAAGAATTTTGACCAATTGGAAAGCAGAGGAGCAGAATAGAAAAAGATGAAAATATCGGGAGAAGGCCTATGTTCAACATAGGCCTACTGTATAGGCCAACTATGTAAGGCCAAGTATATGAAACAACCAAAATTTTAAAAATGAGTCTATTATAATTATAGTAAAATAAACAATATCATCACTCAAGATCTATATCAAATGAAAGCCCTTAATCGATCAATTAATAGTGAGCGATTCCCGAAATAATCTAGAAAACAACTTGAGCTACTGACCTTTTCATCTTCTTCTTACATTAGGACTACATCCTGTGTTTTCTTCAATGATTAAGCAGTGGTAGTTAAGACGAAGAAGACCAACTTTCGTACCATCTCGTAGGTGGTCATCCAGGGTGTCAAGGTGTGTTTGGGCGTTTTTCTTTGGTTTTATTTTGGCTAAGCGATCGTCTGGTATTCTGTTAACAAGATCTCTCTATTCTCTTCTTATATTTCTAGCCCATCGTACTACGTCTGGGCGTCACATATCTCCCTTACTTCTTCATTACTTTTACGCTCATATAGAGTACATCCTGCTATTAGTCTTAATGCTCGCATTTCCGTATTCTTAACATTCTCTTCGTAGTTGTGTTTTCCGCTCTGGTCACTATCGCGTAGGTCATGATAAGTCTTACGCATGTCTTATAGATTGTTACAGCAGTGATGCCTTTGGTGTTTGGGCCACTACTTCGTCTTTTAGATTTCTGCCACTCGTTATATTACCATACCAAGGTGGTACCAAGATACCAACAAGACGATTAATTTCCAAACCAAACTTCTATCGACCAGTAACCTAAAGAGGAAGCAGGTTTCAGATCCGATTATGGTTAAAACGACAACTTAGTTGTCATACCAAAACTGTAACAATAAAACACTGAAAACTTTGTTTTCAAACTTCCACAAAATTTATTTTAAACTCTTATCACTGCAGCTATTTCGGCTGATTGCCTTTCTCAAGTGATCTATTTTTGGCATACGTTTACACTTTACAGTCTCTAATGAAATAGGTTGAGGAAGGGAGAACTGTTTGTCTCAAGTTGGTCATTCAGAATTATATCTGTGTTTTTTAATTTGTTGATTTCCATAGATTCTAACAAAGATAGCTTAAGGCCTTTATTTTGAATGTGAAGAATTTTAAATTCGTCATTAAAAGAATGCTTATGATCTAGAAGGTGAAGTGCGTATGTAGAATCTGTTTTTCTATTATTGAAAGCCCTTTTATGTTCTGCTATTCGTTTATTAAAATTTTTACCAGTTTGACCGATGTAAGTTTTTGGGCAGTCTCCACATTTAAGTTTGTACACACCACTGTGTAAGTGTTTTTTATTTTGGCTCTTGTTGTATTTAATATATTAGCCTAGGTTGTTATTTGTTCAGAACAAACGACAAGGCAATAAAACTACTTGGTCTCTCAATGAAAATATGGGGGAGAGTAATGGATCGACGGATACGTGAAGAAGCCGAAATCGCCAATAGTAGAGTAAATAGACTGGCAAAAGGCTTCTAGAATAGATTTTCGTGGGCACTTTGTTGCTAAAATGTAAAACCCATTTTTTTTGGTTTCTAATATCTTTGGAAGACAAAATCACTTGGTCGTCCAAAAATCGTAGTGGGAGGGGAGCGGTGGGGAGCCTTACAAAAAAAAAATTTTTTTTTTCATCGTTTTTCGGATGAACAATATCCGAAAATTCATTCCTCAAATTTGCATACCTATCCGGACATTAGAAATATTCTTTTTTTATTTATAAAAATACGTTAAACCATTGTTGTATACGGAGCGCCTTCATACAAAATCACTTGCCCTGAAAACCCATATTTTTAAAATCGTTTACCTCGCTCTACCTCGAAAAATATTGGGTTTAGCAAGAAATGGCTTCCTATAAACGTTATAGACCAAACATCAGAGAACATGTGGGTTTTTTTTTAAATTTCGATTGGATAATTAGTTTAAAAAAAAATCAAATAAATCGAATGTCATGTCACGACGGACAGTGGCGAACGCAGAGATGCGAGGGAGGGCGAGATTCCTATGCCGTAGTCAACCGCAAATCGACTCTACTGATGGTGATGTTGTTACGGTCGTTTTTACCTCGAGACGCTGTATGGTTGTATAATATATATTATTCTAGCGCAACAAATGTATCGTTTTGCATATTATGTGCATTCTTTTTCATAAGCTTTGTTTTTAGCGCGAAATCCACTGAGATTATTATAAGTGAGACATAATAAAGTTCTTATGTGTTAATTATATTATTAACAGTGATTAATTAAACTTATTGGTAAGTTAACAATATTTAGTACTTACTTATTATTACAGTTACTATTTTTTTTGTATCCATCTAGAAATGGATTTAACGAACAGCAGCAGCTCTGACAGAGAACTTGAATCAAAAATCAGATTAAGGCATGTTTCTTTCCATAAATCTGATGCCGAATAAGATGTTTTTATTCAAAATGTGTGTCTTATTTGTTTGGAAGGAGGAAGGCTGGTTAACTCTCAAAAAAGATCAAAAAAAACTTTTATTGAATGCAAGAGCGAACGTAAACTGTTATAAATCTTATACGAGCTCAAAGAACATTGCCTCGTACAAGTCAAAAAATACTAAACTGCCATTTGATTTTCGTAGATACGATATTTTTCAAAAACGGCCCTTGAACGGCCCTTTAATTTACAAAAGTGCATCTTTTGTCAAAAGCGCTCACCGAATCAAAAACTATGCCAAGTTATGACTAATAATATGCAAGAAAAAATAACCACGACGAATCTGACACTTTTAGTTTCAAGGCATCGGAGCAACACATGCTAGTCAAAATGTGCCAAACTATCCGAAGCGAGATAAACAAGATGTCAACTGAGTCCGATTTAAAAAAAATGAATGTTAGAGACTACAAAAAGTCTACTCCTGAAAGCTTGTATTCTCTTGTTAATCTTATTGTCAGCAATGAAAGCGATAATGAAAAGAAAATTGAAACTGTAAGCATTTTCCAAGACATTATTTTTGCCTGTTCGAATGGAAAAATAAAAACTTTAAAAGCATATTGGGCTAGGACATTTAGTTCACCAGGAAACAAGGTCGAAAAAACTCATTGAAGCAATACACGCTTGCGGTCATTCAATTTCATACATCGATACTCTTAGAGTGCGTAACAGCATCGCCCAAGAAGAAATTCAACTTTACTTGGAGAATAATCATGTGACCATACCGAGACAATTGGTACCCAATCGATTCGTTCAATTTGCTGCTGACAACATTGACATTTTGGAAGAGACTTTGGTCAAAACACCTACTTTTCACGGGACCCAAATTGCTGCCTTCCAGAGAGGACCATTTAATGAAAATATACCTGGACAATTTAAATTTTTGCCGTATAATCAGAAGCTGGTAATACCGAATGTTTTTCATTTCCTTCACAAAATTTATTTTGACAAATCAAAAAGAAAAGTACAATCTGAGGAAAATAAACTGAGCGTCATAGAAAAGGGCCAGAATCTTAATAATAACATAAGATATCGTAACATGGCATGGTGCATTTGCAAAATGAGGGACTCTGTTAGGAATGAAACCGTTGTCCCACAGTGGTCAGGATTTCATAAACGGACTGTGGAGGATAAATCACATGTAACGACCTATGGCTACTTACCTGTACTACCCCATGTCTCGTTAGAATATGATACCGTTTGGACTGTTATCATAAAGTGCAATGAAATTGCTAAGAAGCTAAACAACAGATACACCGTACTGACGTTTAATCAAGCGATCTATTATAAAGCTAAAGAGCTCCAATGGTCCCAGCCAGAAGACACAAAAAACGTAGTCATTCGTCTAGGTGGATTTCACGTGGTTATGAACTTCCCCAAAATAATTGGTCAGTTAATGACAGATTCTGGACTTGCTGATGTATGGTTGGACAGTGGTCTCTATGCTCAGTCCACAATTGATGGTATTTTATCTGGCAAAAAACACAATAAAGCTATACGAGCCCATAAGTTGACGTACGAAGCTCTGTCAAGATTATTAATAAATCTTTATAAAACGTGGCTTTTAGAGTGTGGCAGTCCTTCTGTACATTATATTAACTTAATTCATCTTTGTACATCGGAAATCATCGATACTTTCAGGAGAAAAGAAGACGTTATGCAACTCTCCGATAAAATCTCAACTTTAACTCGTGAACTTTTGACAGAGTTTCCAGAATTCATTGCAGCTCAAACTGCCACAGGCAAATACTGGAATGCATACTTGGAAATGGTAGATATTCTATTAGAATTTGCCATTTTAGATATGTATATCCCAAGCTTTTGAAATTTAACCACTTTACTACGTCCTTAGTAAGCTTTATAATAATAACAATAACATTTTTGGGGATACGGGATACCCCTACATACCAAGTCACCTAGGGCTTGATAACACGGAAAGAGTCCCACCAGAGCTTAATCCTTTTGATATCGTAAGTATCTGAGATGAGTGAATTTTCCCCTTTGAGGGAGTGCGAGCCGTATGGCTAAATCTGGATAATATTAATAATTTAATAATAATAAGTATACAACCTTAAAGATATACAACAATACCTATTATGATAATATAAATACTACTATCACTTAACAAATACAGTATTTTAAAACTGTTAATAATCTGACAACAAAACGAGCCAAAGAAGTCACTATTTACGCTAGAGTATTCATCCTCATCCTCCTTAAAATCAGCATCACAATGAAAAAACGACCATAACAACATCGCCATCAGTAGAGTCGATTTGCGGTTGACTATGGCGTAGGAATCTCGCCCTTCCTCGCATCTCTGCGTTCAACACTGTCCGTCGTGACATGCCGTTCGATTTATTTAATTTTTTCTTAAGCTAATTATCCAATCAAAATTCTAAAAAAACCAGCATGTTCTCTGATTTTTGGTCTATAACGTTTATAAAAAGCAATTTTTTGCTAAACCCAATATTTTTCGAGGTAGAGCGAGGTAAACGATTTTAAAAATATGGGTTTTCAGGGCAAGTGATTTTGTATGAAGGCGCTCCGTATACAATAATGGTTTAACGTATTTTTATAAATAAAAAAATAATATTTCTAATGTCCGGATAGGTATGCAAACTTGAGGAATGAATTTTCGGATATTGTACATCCGAAAAACGATGAAAAAAAAATTGCATTTTTTTTTGTAAGGCTCCCCACCGCTCCCCTCCCACTACGATTTTTGGACGACCAAGTGATTTTGTCTTACAAAGATATTAGAAACCAAAAAAAATGGGTTTTACATTTTAGCAACAAAGTTCCCACGGGATAGCACAATAGGATCCTGTTTAAACTATACTACAACAATTAGTTTGGATTACCGCAAGGCAGGTCAACAACAAACGTATTTTCATTATAATCCTGCTGAAGGAAAAATATAGGGGTATAGAAACAAAGGCTCATCCGGTATTTATTGATTTTAAGAAAGCTTATGATAAGGTTACTCGAGAGGTTCTGTGGTGGGCACTCAATTAGAAAGGAGATCATGGTGAGTATGTGAACATTGTGAGGAATATTTTTTTTTTTATTTAAAATGAATGAGTCTCGACAGCTCATGGTCATTGACACGGGTACAGTTTACAATATTATACATATTTTATATAGGTACAAGAATTTGATACGAACATTTTTTTTTGTAGAAAAGTTAAAACAATAAAGCTTATCAATATGCATTGTTTATATTAGCTGAATTAAACTTGTTTCTTTTAAAAATCTATGAACACTGTCAAAACGGTTTGGAACACTGAGAATGTCTTTTAGATTTCCTTTTAGGCTGTGCTTGTTTCTGGAAGAATCATACTGGCAGCAGTCCACCATCACGTGTTTGATGGAAAGGAGGCTATTACAGTAGTGGCATACTGGAGGGTTTTCTGATGCCATGAGGTACCCATATGTGAGACGTGTATGCCCTATTCGTAGTCGGTGAATAACTGATTTTTCTTTCCTGTTCATAGAGGAGATATTGACGCGAGATAAGTTGGTTTGAACGTCATGCAGCTTAGTTTTTGTTTCACTCCACAGGTCCGCCCATGATCTGAGGGTTTTTTGTTTTATCAATATTTTAAGATCCGAATGGATTTGGACCTCTTTGAAGGCTATGTCAGAAGAACATGCTGCTTTAGCGGCTTGGTCTGCTTTTTCGTTTCCCAATATACCAACATGAGATGGAGTCCAGATCATTATGACTTTTATGTTAGCAGAATATAGTTGGTTACAGATGGTGTGGATTTCCTGGACTAGAGGGTTTTTCGAGAAAATGCATCTTATGGAATGAATCCAGGAAAGAGAATCAGTACAAATGGCGATTTTATGCTTTCATTTGAAGTAGGATGGATTGAAGTCTTTAATGCTTGGAGTATTCCATATAATTCTGCGGTATATATACCACAACTTTTAGGCAATCGCACAGAGCTTATTGTTGTCGACAGTGTGGACACAGCAGAGCCACAACAGTCTTCATTCTTGGACGCATCGGTGTATAAAATTTCATCAAATTGTGTTAAGTTGAGGATGTTTTGGAAGGATTTTCTATGGATTGAGTTTGGGGTTTCTGTTTTGTCGAATCTGCATAAATCAGTATTGAATATTGGAAGATTGTGCATCCATGGAGCTGTCTTGGGGGTATAAATAGAAGTAGTATTGGAAAGGTTGATGGAATCTAATAAAGGAGATAATATTTGTGGTAATGTGAGAGACTGATTGGATGCGTTTGCTGGGGGAGGTTCTATGGGATTGATTAGATTTATTACCGGGTTACTTGGGTTTGCTGATATTCTTACAAAGTATGAAAGTAGAAGCTGCTGCCTTCTTAGATCGAGTGGTGGCTCTGAAGATTCAACGCACACACTTTCAGCGGGGCTTGATTTGAAAGCACCGAGGCATAGTCGTAGGGATGTATTTTGAATCGTGTTTAGAGACTTTAGTAGGGAGCTACTATAGTTGAGCCGCTGAAAAGATGGAATGATCATGTGAATGGCACGCACTCTTAAATATTCCTCTTCCTATGTTATCACTTTTCCCACGTTTACACCGCTCAACAAAAACGAACTAACAATGTTGCTATAATATATTTATACCGTTTTTTAGAGGTTATTGATTTACATTAATTTTAAACATCTTCATAAAATTCACCAGCCGGCAAAAGTGAAACACAAATCATGATACATAAAACATTTAAGTTATAGTATCATAACACAAATAATGACGGTGTAAACAGTTTCCCATAAGGTCTAGTTTCGAGCGCCTGTCGATGCTTGCATTGAGTGATCATGCGACCTTGGATTCCATGTTTTCAGCGGCCAGGGTATAGATGCCATATAAAGAATACTGCCATAATCTAGCTTAGAGCGAATAACCGCTATAAATATTTTAAGAAGAGATTTTTCGTCAGCTCCCCAAAAGAAGCTAGCAAGAGATTTAAGTAAATTGATTCTTTGGATACAGTTTCCTTTAAGTTTCTGAATATGCTGTCTCCAGATAAGCTTTTTATCAAAGGTGATACCAAGAAGTGTCAAATAATTAACTGTTTGTAAATGAAGTCCGTTTAGAGTAATAGAAGGTGGATTAGGTCTATGCTTTTTGGTAAAGTGAATTACTTTGGATTTAGGAGCTGAAAACACAAATCCAGCACGCGTAGACCAGGTGTCTATTTTGTTTATTGCATTTTGTAGCAAAGTGGTGGTGGTAGCTGTGACTCTGCCTTGGCAGTATAATATAATATCATCAGCATATATCGAGTACCTGACTGTTGGTTCTATATATGAGGAAAAGTCATTCATGCTAAGTAAAAATAAGGTAGTGCTTAAAACTGAGCCCTGAAGCAAACCGTTGTCCAAAGCGTGTGGTTTTGATATTTTTCCATTTGTTAATACTCTAAAATATCGACTTGTTAAAAAAATTTTTAAAAATAATTGTTACCAGTTAAATTATATTCCGTTAATTTTCTTAGAATTACAGGTCTTTGTACAGTGTCGAAGGCACTTTGGATATCTAAAGTTACTGCTATGACTTCGCTTCTATTCGAAAATGCGTTAACAATGTCAGTATGTAGTGTGACCAGGTTATCCATTGTACTTCGATTTGATCTGAAACCTATTTGGAATGGGTAAAGAATATTATTTCTTTCTAGATACCATAGTAAGTGTTTATTGACCATCTTTTCTAACAGTTTACATAGTGAACAAGTGAGAGAAATTGGTCTATATGATTTTAGAAGATTTGGAGATGAGTCATTCTTTTTGATAGGAATTGTAGTTGCTTGTCGCCATAACGTTGGGAACTGGTTTTGAGACCAGATCTTATTATATAACTCTAGCAGTTTGAGATGTGTGTCTGGATGAAGATTTTTTAAGAATATTGATGGGATAACGCCAGGACCGGCTGCTGAGTTTTTAATGAAGATATGGCTTCGTTTAATTCTAGGAGATTAAAAGGAAGATTCATAGAGCTAGTGTTAGAAAATATTTTGGGGCTGGATATGTTGGTATCTGAGTTATTGGGAAGATTCGGAATGTTTGACTTATCTGAAAAGTGAGAGGCAAAGATATCTGCAATATGTTGATCATCGGTAACTGTATGATCCTGCAGGGAGATGGCGGCAATTTTGCTGGATGTATTATGACCTTTCATACGTCTTATCTTTGACCACATTTGCGAGGGAGAAGTATCTTCTGTGATTGAACTAACGTACTGATTCCATGAGGCTTTCTTACTTTCTTTTAAAATACGTCTAGAATTGGCCCTAAGTTTTTTAAAATTTAATAAATCCGTGGTGGTACGGGTCTTCCGGAATTTATTTAATACTTTTTTGCATTGTTTGACAGCTATTTTGCACGACTCATTCTACCACGGAACAGGTTTCTTGGAAGGATCAATCGCGCATTTAGCAATACATATATGAGGAATATTTATGAGGGATCCATAATTTACGAAAGGTATGGGAGACTCTGATAAATTTCATGTATAAGTAGGATTGCATAAGCAACCTGTGCTTAGTCCTTATTTATTTTAATTAATATTGGATGAAATAACAGGGTAATATTCCTTGATGTTAAATGTATGCTAATGATACATGGTATTTCTTTCGGAAAGTTACATACGTTATCTGAAAAAAGTGGACACTTTTTCTCAAAAACTCCATACTTTCTTCCCCAATAACAAAGATACTAAAGTGGAAATCACTCAGATGGCAGTATACGGATATATGATACCAGATTTGCTAATTCTACTGTAAATTGTAATGTAAATTTTGCTACTTTTGTAAAATAAGCAGGGTCAAACTCAGGGTAAACTAAGATATGTTTAGGTTAAGATAAAATTTTTAATAGAATATTCGTGAATGAAATAAATGTTCATAATTCCTAAAATGCTTTTATACAAAATGAAGATAATTTGTTGATTAAATTATATGAACTACATTAATAATTTTAAGTTCATAGTTACCTTTAGTGAACATTTTATTACTAAGTATTTAATGAAAGTGGTTTAAGACAATACCCCAGAAATACAATTTTCAATTATTTTCATTTTATTAATCTAGTTTATCTTCCGAGTCATCGTTTAATGAAATCGTAATAGGTTCAATGTCATCTTGTAGGTATATTGTCTACTGTCTTTATCTTTATTTTTGTAAAGATGCACTATGCTCTTCTTCATTCGTCTGTCATTTGTACCACTTCCATACTTCGATTACGCAAACCTGTTCAACCGCTTTACCTTTATTAATTTTTGCAGTGCTTGAGCAACTACTTCGTTTGTTATTTTGGTCACCATTGCTGTTACTGTTATTGTATATATTAGTTTAACTAGTTTTCTGTCAAATTCTTCATTTAATAAACTATGAAAGTATTTGTCCATATTTTCAATCTTTTAAAGCTTTTTGATATCCTTTTCGTGAACTAGTATTTTATTATTTTCATCTCGGTTACCTCCCATCTGATTAAAATCTTGCTTGCTACCTTTCTTTACTCTGTTTGGTTATTTTATATATATTTGCTTCCTCCTCTCTGGTATAAGTTGAGCGTAAGGTTTTACTATTGCTTCCTTTTTGGCGACCTTATAGTTTAAAATATTCAACAATTGTAATGTTTTTCTTTTTTTTGTGATTGGTTTAAATTTTATATCTTAAACAATTTTAAGTAATCATAAAAAAATTAAATGTCCAAAAGTCTATTTTTATTGCTCCACTCTGTATCAAAAAATGTCAAGAAGAGTAATCCGACTAAGAAACACCCACTGACAATTTACAGCCAACTAAAACAAAGATACATTGATTGAGTTCTGTTGGCACAGTATCGCGTTACATGCTTCCTACCAGTTCCCTTCCAATCGACGTAAAAATATACAACGCTCCATTTATATTAATTATCATTCTTTTCTTGCTAATTGGCTTAGTATCTAAATCCATCACATTCGTTTTTTGTTGGCATTGGAATGTTAGGTTAGTACTTGAACCAGTCTGGTATTTTGAAATGTGTTTGACGAATGTTATTACAAATTGTTATATAGTGCTTTATATTTTTTTTCACGCCCTCACTTTAATATATTCATATGACATTTTTATGGTATTTTAATGGGCGTTATGTGGCGTTAAACCAGATTTACTACTGTCGAACATATCATGCCTTAGCGATGACAAATTGTTTCTTCCACTTTTAAAAATACAATAACAACGTTCCGCTGGTATTAAAGTGCATTTATGTACTTAGTCTTTGCATTTTCAATATATCTTTAAAATTGTTACATTTACCTTTATTATCTTTTGACAAAGATAATAAATCATATGTTTATGATGGAAATATAAAATTAGCTTGTTCATAAAAGAAGTTAAAAAAGTAAATAGTTGTGCAATATTTACAACTATTTACTTTTTTCACTAACAGTTAAAACATTTACTTAACTCTTTACCGCATGAATTTTTGTTTTTTGTCAAAAATAAATTCTCAGATAAGAATTTTAATTTTATTTTTACGTAAAAATATTGAAAAATCTAGAAAGCTAGAAAAATCTAGCTGCGAGGAAAACTTTATTTACAAAAAAAAATTTTTTGGTGCCAAATATCGAACATCATGCAACAATGTAATATTAAAGTCAAACTATTTTGAAGCTACAGTATACACTATACAGTATGAAACTGCAAATAACAGTTTCTTTCTTTATTAATACACAACGGTATTGTGCATTTTGTGCACACTACTATATGTTTTCCCTGTACAGCCTGGAAATTTGAATCTTGACCTAGTGCTCTCATCCCAATAGAAAAAATGATCAAGCCCATGTTTACGGATGTCTTCTTGGGGTATTTCTTTAGTGGGTCCCTTTTTTCGTTTATTCTCGTACATCTGCTGAATGCTACTACTTGACGGTCTTCCTACTTTGTTCTGTTTAATTGGTTTTCCGGCTTTTCATAGAGCATCGTCTATTGCTAGTTTGGTATCCAAAAGGGGCAAATCAAATTTCTTCGCTCTTTTGGCTAATAACCAACAGTTCACGGCTGCCATGTCAATGAAATGAAAAAATATTCGTAAATAATATTTCTTCGACCTGATTTTTATACGATAACATGGAATCAAGGAGATCTACACCTCCCATGTAGTTGTTGTAGATTAGGACACTGTTAGGACAAGGTATCATTTTATGTATACTTTCTTGTTTGAAAAATCTTCTTTTTTCTCCCTTTGGTTCACTTCCAGCATATGTTGACATTGTAGTAACGATTTTATTATCAAACCAGAACACTACACTGACATCCACATTGTCTATATTGGCTATTTTCTCTACCATATGACCTCTGCCGCGCTTCTTCATTTCTTTCTCAGCTGGCATCACAACTCCAGGAACACGATTAAGTCTTACTGTTCCCAAAGGTAAAATGCCCTCTTTGGTCAGATATATCATAAGAGGTATGCTGGTGAACCAATTGTCAAAAAACAAATTGTAATGTTGACGTTTTGGTATCGAATCTGCTAATTTGACAACCACGTTGCTGCTCATACTAGGATTTGGTGCTCCTAGAGGTACAATATTACTCTGGGAACTAGCAAACAAATTAAAGTCATAGCTGAATCCCGAAATACCACTCAGCACAAAGTTTTTGAAGCCCCACTTATGTGGTTTTTTTGGGTTATACTGCTTTAGCTGGCTTCGCGCTTTTGTTGGTATAATCTGTTCGTCTACAGCTAGAAATTCTTCTTTCGGAACCATGAGTAGTCGTTCTTTGATTTGGCTCAGGACAGGTCTAATTTTGAATAATCTGTCATGTCCAGGCTGATAATTTTCAATCATGTCATCATTGTTATTGAAATGCAAGACGTTTTATTTCTTCGAATCTGTTACAGCTCATCACATCGCTAACTGTTCGGTGGCCAATATTGGCATTCCAATAGAGTCTTGTTGAGGGAAGTTGAATTATCGACATGTAAATAGTAATTCCTATAAATTGTTCTATTTCATATTTTTTTATATTAGCTGGTTTATCTGGACGTTGTTGCACTGAGTATGAATTTGATTGGCCTGTGATATGCTCTATATGACTATCAGGAAAGAGAAACTTAAAAAATTGGACCGGAGTTTCTAATTGTAAAATCGAAGAAGGTAAATTTTCAGAACCAGTAAATTTTGTATCATTTTCTGATCTTTTAAGATTTCCTTTCACACAATTATGAGATTTCTTCCTTTTATATCGTAGTCTTTCAGATAAAGGAGTATCATCATCTGACGAATCTGAGGATGTGGCAGAAATGACAGTTTCCTTGACATTGCTTGGTCAATTTTCACAGTCCTCATTGTCACTATCTTGACACAATATCATCTCATTTGTGCCGTATTCATCGGAGAGATCTGATTCTTCACTATTAGTACTATTTGGAATTATAACTGCATTCATTGTACCATAAAAGAGTTTCGGATCCACATCTACAAAAACAATCAATGAGTCCATAACTTCATAGTGTGCCATATATAGCACAAACCCTTTTTGGGGGTTTCGAGAGACTTTCAACATTCTTAATTTTTAGTACTTACCTAAGCAGATATCTAATATTACAATACAATAAATTTCAATTTTTTCTCGCCGTAAAAAACGTTTTTACTATGAAAAATAACCTCTAACTTTGAGCACTGTTTCACGTGGTTCAGAATTTCAACAAGAATGAACTTGAAACTGCGAACGGCTGCCTATCTTACCGTCAGAACTATGCCGCATATCTCGCGTAGAGGTAATGGATTTTGACAAGAGTTATGAGTCATGCTGATGCAGTACACAAGTTTACCTGTTATTTACAAGGTCATAGCTCTTGTCAAAATCCATTACCTATACACTATTAGAACGTCCCAAATATGGACTGCCATGAAGCTACGACAAAAATTGAGTTAAAACATTAAAACATTTTTTTTTGGTTTGTGCCATTTATGCCATGATGCGGTAAAGGGTTACGTACAAAAAATAATTATTAGTAGTAAAAAACAATATGAATAGCCACTTACCAGTAATTACGTAATGTCCTCAACGTGGAAGTAATGGCGGGATAATTCTGATTTCTGTATTTCTGGCGTCGTGAAGAACTCTGAAGATCTGGACACAGCGTGTAGTTGAATTCTGAGCTCCTTCTCGCTTGGCTGGGTACTATTTAAAAGGTGGGTCCACGAGAACTCATCAAAAATGATTTCTCGCATAGTTACTCATAGGAGAATCAGTAGGAATTAAATAGACTACATTATAAGATACGTAGGTATCTAAGAATATATTGTTTTTTGTGTCTTTTATATAGTGTTTTTTAATTAGCTTTCCAAATGTTTTTTAGCCATTTAATTTAAACTAAATTCTACGGAGTTACTGTAAATGTTTATAGACTTAAAAAGTGCTATTTAATATTGAATCATTTTGTGTACATAAATGTAATTTTTTAAACGTTATTTTCCATAGGTTACTAGTATACGTATTAATAAGATCATAATCATCATAATTGGCTCGACAATCCGTTGTGGATCTTAGTCTGCTAACAGATAAGTCTTTACTCCTGTCGATTCCTGGCAACTCCCCTCCATCTTATGACCCTTAGTTATCATAAATCCATCTCCTTTTCTACTTCTTGTGCCTTCTGGTTTTGAAAATGTTAATCTCTTCGTGTATTCGTGATCTGACATCCCAGCAATGTGTCCAGCCCATCTAAGTATCTGCACTTTAACTGATTTCACAATATCTGGATAGGTGTATAACTGATATAGTTCAAAGTTTGTCTTCGACGCCATAGCCCATTTTCATTTACTGCCCCAAAAATCTTTCTAAGATTTTTTCTCTCAAAAATACCAAGAAGTCTTTCATCATTTTGAGATAAGGTCTACGTTTCAGCCCCATATATCAAAACCGGTCTTCTTAAGGTCTTGTATAAATTGAGCTTTACTGCACGTTTTATATTTTAATTTTTTTAAATGTTTCTGGAGACCGTAAACAGTTCTGTCTGCTATTGCTATGTGTCTTTTTATTTCGTCGTTTGTCGTGTTTGTTGGATTTACTAGCGATCCAAGATAATTATGTGAATTCTTTGACTTGCTCAAAGGTATGGTTGTTAATTTGAATTCTCTGTTGGATATTTCGGGGGTTTTTAGAAACCAATATATATTTGGTTTTTTCCTCGTTTACCACAATTCTAAGTCACTTGTCGCGTCCACAAGCCTTGTAAAACACTGAACCATGTCTCTCATACTTCTGCCTACTATAACTATATCGTCAGCAAATGCGAGAATTTGCGTCGATCTATTAAAAATAGTTCCATTCATTCTAATATTTAATTGTCTTGATTGCCTTTTCCAAGGCAATATTAAAGTGGAGACATGCAAGCTCGTCCCCCTGTCTTAGACCATTATTAATATCAAAGAACTTGGAGTTTTCTACTTCAATTCTAACGCATGAGCTTATGTTTTGCATTGTTAGTTGGCTCAACTTAACTAACTTAGGTGGGATTCCAAAGTCTATCATTGCATTATACATATAATGCAGTTCTTTTCACACTGTCATTGGGTGCTTTGAAGTCGATAAAGAGATGGTGTTATATGTTGTATTCTAGTGACTTTTCTAGAATCTGCCTATGTGCTTGAATTTGATGTGTAGTTGACTTTCCAGCAGTAAATCCGCATTGATATTGACCAACAATATCCTTTGTAAAATGTTTAAGTTTTTCAAAGAATACATTGCCGAAGATTTTATACGCAGATGCTAACAGAGTAATGCCCTTATAGTTCTCACACTCCAGTTGATCACCCTTTTTATGCAACGGACATATATTATTCTCTTTAGCCACTCTTCTGGTACTTCTGGTAATTCATTCCGCCATATAAATACTATTAGTTTATGGATTGCTGCAAAAAGTTGATCACCACCTTTTTTATACATTTCCGAACAGATTTCATCGATTCCTGGGGCTTTATTGCCTTTGAGTTTTGGGATGGCATTTGACACTTCTTCTCTTGTTGGGTCTTCACTGTGTAGTTGACGTTGTAGATTTTATTGATTGTCCATGTTATAATCTCCTTCAATATCGTTTATATTTAGATATTCGCTGAAATGTTGTGTCCATCTGTTAAGAACTGAGTTTTTATCATGTAGAATTTCACCGTTAGTGTCTTTACAAATTTTTAATCGTGGTTTAAATTCTCGACGGCTATTATTTAAGGATTTGTAGTATTTCCTCGTTTCATTTTTATCGAATAAACTTTGTATCTCATTGAGAGATTTGTTCTGTTCGTTTTCCCTCTTTTTACGTCGATAAATACGTTTTTCCTCTCTTCTAAGACTTCTATACTTTTCTGTTTTTCTCCGTGTACAACCTGCTTCGATGGTTTTTTGATATGCTACGTTCTTTTTATTTGTGGCACTCATGATCAAACCAATGATTTCTTTTGTCTGACTTCGTTTTGCCCAATATTTCAACCGATTTCTGTAACACAATATCTCGTATATTTGTCCATGAAATCCATTGAGTCAAATTATCTGGACCAGCCTTAGAAATTGGCTCATTTTTGAAAAAATCTTATTAAAAAATTAAATTGCGCAAAAATTATTTAACCGATCTGGCCCATCTTTTGCACACAATTCAAAGATGATAAGGCCCTTAAATTCAGATCCATTTAAACAAATTTTACTAAATAACAAAAAAGTTATTAACAATATTCAAAAAGGGGTGATTTTGTTATTCATTTTGCAATAACTTTTTTGTTTATTAACCGATTTTAATTTAGCATATCACATTTTGTGTATCTTTCTGAAAAAGATGTCTGTTGACGTCAATTCTTTAAATAGACGAGTTTTTAATTATGAGCCAAATAATGGGTTTGACATTTTCATTGTTTATTTTAAAATAGTTCCACTAAAAATTGATGAATCCCTAGATGAGAGTCTTTTTGTAATATCTCATACTACACATTTCAGCGGTCAAACCCGTTTATACAGTTGTGTCGAACAAAAACTAACTTAACTGGCCTATACCACAGTATATTGCTTAAAAAGAATTCTTTTTATGCAATATACTGTGCCCATACTAAAAAATATAGAATCAATCATAGTGGCTGCAACAAACTGAGCATATTCTTGAAAAAATATAGCAAAGTTTAATCTTCACTGTTTCGCAATTGATGATAAAACAAACAAAAAAAATTGAGAAATTACATTTATTGAATATTAAATAATGAAAAATTGTCTATAAATCGTTAAGATGTATAACCACGTAATAATATCAACTATTTCTATAAATGCAAGCTAAAACAAACTTTCTTGGTAACGTAAATATCTAATTGATAAACGAACTAAAATTATAATATATAAAACTCTTAAGGTGTATGTAAATGTATACACAAACAGGCCATCTGGCATGCACTGACTAAAATAGATATATTATACACAGTTCCAAGAAAAATTCCAACGAATTTTATTAAAGAAGTTACGCTGTCAATAACTTTTTATTACTCAAGTAACTTTCTCAAGAGTTTGAAATATATAGGATAATCAAAAGTCTTCTATAGTCTAATGTTTGTGGATTTAGCTACAATTTAAATTTAAAAAAGGATCTGATATCGATTTTTATTGTTATCGACTACCATTTGGGCATGTAATTATCCACTTCTATTCCTTGTAAAAAACATTAGCAAAGTGTCCCTTAAAAATCTCAATTGATGCATTTCTTATACGAATACAACAAAAAATAGTCAAAATTAGTAAATAAACAGGGTGCGGCATTAGTGCGACAAAATCCAATTACTTATTTGTTGTAAGAGATCTTCTTCTTCTTCTTCCTTCTTGTAAGTAGGCTTTAAACCCTGTTTCTTCTTCAATATTAGCCTCCTTCTTCTTCTTAAAGTTCCATCTCCTATCGGAGGTTGGATATCATAACGGCTATGGTCACTTTGTTGGCTGCTGCTCTGAAAAGTTGTAGTGAACTACAGTTAAACCATTCTCTAAGGTTCTTCAGCCAGGAGATGCGTCTTCTTCCTATGCTTCTTCTTCCTTGGATCCTTCCTTGCATAATAATTCTCAGCAGCTCATATTTTTCTCCTCTGGTTATGTGACCCAAATATTCTAGTTTTCTTCTTTTTATGCTGTTCATAATTTCTAACTCCTTATTTAGACGTCGTAGTACCTCAGCATTGGTAATCCTTTGAATCCACTGGATTTTTAATATTCTTCTGTAACACCACATTTCTAACGCTTCTATTTTTCTTATGTGTTGTTTCTTCAATGTCCAAGCTTCCATTCCGTATAGTAAGATAGAAAATATGTAACATCTTAGAGCCCTCAATCTAAGATGCAACTGAAGGTCTCTGTTGGTAAGCATTGTCTCCATTTTCACAAATGCTTGCCTTGCAGTTTCAATTCGGACTTTGATTTCTCTGCTTTGGTCATTTTTGTCATCAACCCAGGTTTCCAGATATTTATATGTCTTTACTTTTTCTATTTGGGTTTGCTCTATCATTAATCTTTCATTTCCATGTTGCGTTTTTGAGACAATCATAAATTTAGTTTTTCTCTTATTTATTTTTAGTCCGTATCTAATGCAATAATCGTTAATTCTATTAACCAATTCTTATAGCGATTAAAGGGTGTCTGCCATTATAACGGTGTCATCAGCGAATCTTATGTTATTTACTATTCTTCCGTTTACAGAGATTTCATCACCCAGATCCGCTATCGCTTCCTGGAATATGGCTTCACTGTACACGTTAAACAGTAATGGTGACAGAACACAGCCCTGTCGTACTCCTCTCTTTATATCTATATTTTCGGACTTTTGTTCTTCTATCTTTATATTGGCCTTTTGATTCCAATACAGATTGATAATGATTCGTAAGTCTCGTCTGTCTATATCTTTGTTTCTCAGTACTTCTATTAGTTTTTCATGTCGGACCCTGTCGAATGCCTTCTCGAAGTCGATAAAACAGGAATAAATATCTAGGTTCATATCTAAGCATCTTTGAGAGAGGACATTAAAAGCAAACAATGCCTCTCTCGTTCCCAGTCCCTTGCGGAACCCAAACTGAGTATCATCCATATCATCTCCTAGTTTTCTATATAATCTTCCATGAATCACCTTTAGAAATATTTTGAGGGTATGGCTTATTAGTGATATTGTCCTATAGTCTGAACAATCTTTGGCATATACTGTTTTTGGTATTGCTACTGGACTACAGTTTTTCCGTTTTTTGCGTTTCATATTGCTTGTTCGATTTCCTCTATTATGATCTCTGGCCCCGTTTCGCTGTCGATTTCTTCCGGTTCTTGTCGATTATCCTCAAACAGATCTGTTATGTATGTCTTCCATTTTTTTAATTTCTCTTTAATTTCTATAATGATTTTTCCATTTGCGTCTTTCAGAAGGGCATCTTTCTTTTTTCTCAGTGTATTTGTCATTTCCTTTATTTTCTTATGCATGTTAAAGCTATAATACTGTTTAGCATATGCCTCTATTTCACTGCATTGATTAGCAAGCCAGGCGGATTTGGCCTCTTTTATTTTCTTTCCTATCAATCTCTGTAGTTCCTTGTATTTTGATTTACTCCTGTCTTTATGTTTCCTTCTTTCCTCCATTAGATCTAAGATTTCTGAAGTCATCCATTTCTGTTTTTTTCTTATTATTTTCTTATTTTTATTTATTAGCCTCCTACAATGTTTAAATTATTGCACCATATTTTTCTCGGTCTGCCAATACTTCTTCATCCATTTGATGACTTATCTCGTGCTATTCGTAATATCCTATCCTCTGCCATTTTACTAATGTGTTCGTTCCACTCCTGTTTCCGTTTTGTCACTCATCCAGTTATGTCTTCTTATCTTTTCGCTTCTCTCCTTATCCAACAGACTTTTCCCTGATATTCGTCGGAAAGTAAATGAATTTAAAGGAAACCCTTATACTACTGAGAATCAGCATATTAGTACGAGGAAAATTGCACATGCATTTGAGATTAGTGGTCGGTGTAGGATGAATTTTAAAAAACAAGATGGATCCATATCATGCACCAACAATTTAATGAGGATAACTAGGATAAAAGAGTAGAATTTTGTCAGTGGACGCAGGAACAAATTCAGAATAATGCATATTTCTTGGAATAAGTTTTATTTGGAGATGAAGCTACTTTCCACAAAAATGGTATTGTAAACATGTAATTTCGTAAACTCGTTTTTAGCACAGGCAAACTCTGTAAATATATAAATTGGTATAATAAAATATAAAATATATAAACTGCTATTATATTATTGTTCTAAAATATACATAATAAGCTAGTAAAATGTTTATAATATGTAAATTTAACTTATATGTTTGCAAAAATATCCGAATTTTGAACTGTCAACAAATCTATTTGTATCTAATACATAAATACCAATTAATATACAGACAATATTTACGATTAATTACAAATTGTTGATTTTGTTACTGCAGATTTATAAATGTTTTCACTGGTGTAAATCTTATGGTGATGATATATTAACCTATAGAGGGCGATACCTGTTCAGCTGCACGAAGCGAAAATGATAATGTAATGTTGATAATACAAGAGAGATTTTAAGACACAAGAGAGACCCTAAGCAAATACTTGTGATACAATACGAAGTGACGTTATGAGATGACGTTGTAATGTAGACAACACAAAACAGGATTGGCGGCTCTAAAAGCACTTCCAGAAAGAACAAGCAGCAGTCTATTACAAAAGAGATCAAGAACTGAAGCAGATATGCTATTACGTGATCAAACATTTGTATGTATTGTCAAAACAGTTGTATATAATATAATAAATAGGTAAACTAAATATGAACTTCTTTAATTTAAGTGTTGGAATTTAAAACAGATAATATATACAGGGTGAGTTTTTAGTGCGGCATTGGTCGATAATTCCATTATGGTACAGAATATCCAAAAAAAATATTTAGCAAAAATATAGTTAATGATATTCTCCAAGGTTAGAAAATATGATTATTTCTACAGGGTGATTAATAACTACGTGGTAACACAAACATACAATTTTTTAAATAGGACACCCTGTATATTTTCTCATATTTAGATTTATCTCATAATCCCTGTTGTTACAATATGAAGTTTTACAGTACTATATGGGGTATTTAACGAGTTATGACTATTTTTATTTCGATATTGCTATGAAATAAACACCCTGTATATAAAGAAGGAATACATAAATAGTTATTTATTTTACATAATAAGGTAAACAATATATTTTAGTTTTCAAATTGAGTTTAACAGAAATTATTGACGAATACAGGGTGAACTACAAAGAAAACTACAATTTTCTCATATTTTTATTCAGTTCAACCCTGTATTTTATTGTTTCAAAATATTTTATTTATGATAGAGTAGACCGGGGGAATCCCGACATACGGGGCAATACCGACACCATGGGTTTTGGATTTATTTTTAGTTGAATACGTCACTGTATAGTGCTGCTGCTTACGAGTGACACCAGTCACACCACAGTTAGCACTCAGTTAGTTTCTGTCATCCAAGCAAACTAGTTATTTTATTCTGAATTGTTATGTGTTTTATTAACTTTTGATCTAATTATTGACTTCTCTACAAATAAAGGTAACTCTCAAATTATATTATTATAAAGACACTTAGAAAAATAGAAAGTGCAAATTGTAAAGATAATTTTAGTATAGTTCATATTACATTTAAACATTCACTTAAGTCTGTAGAATTTTGTAACCGTCTTCTAGTCCTACAGGGGTAATGCCGACACACCAATGGGGGGAAATATCGATATTACCACAGTTATTTTAAAAATTAAATATGCAATTATTTGATACCAACGATGTTGCTTTTAATGTGTTTTATATGGTGAGATCGAGAAAAAGAACAACGGAAAGGGGCAAATGGAACGAGGAGTCACTAGAAAGGGCATTTAAATTGGTTCAAAGTGGACGATCCGTAAAAAGTGTTGCCGCCGAATACAATATTCCAAGAATTACGCTTCATAACCATCTCAAATCTAATTCTACCAAAAAACCAGCCTTGGGAAGGAAATCTTACTTTTCCGCAGAACAACAAGCTATATATACAGCAGAACAGAGAAAGATTCCGTCTTATCGATAATGGACAATCACGTGAGTCACATCTCTCTTGATAGTTATGATTATTGTAGATCTAATCATATACTCGTACATGTTGTCTCAATGCCACCTCACACATCACATAAACTACAGCCTTTGGATTTTTCGTTTTATGGCCCCCTGAAGAAAGCATTCAACATACAGTGTGATAGGTTCTTCAGGGAAAACCAATTTCAGAAGATTTCTATGTATGACATGCCATCTATATTTAATGAAGCTTACTTGAAAGTCGCAACGATAGATAAAGGAGTTTCAGGGTTTAGTGCTTCAGGGATTTTACCGTACCGCCATGAAAAATTTACAGATATAGACTTTGTCACTGAACAAGACACTCAAACTCCAGTCATCGTTGACTCTGAAAATGTTTATGAACCAGCACTTGGTGCAACTCTTCATGAACACAATCATAATGTTACTGGGGAGTTTGAAAGCGCTAACGAGAGTTGTTTCAAAACTTGTCAGATTTTAAAAGATGACAACAACCAGGTTAGATTTAAGTGGGATTTATAAAAATCCATTACCTGGTAGTGAGAAATCGAATGTTGTACCAAATTCTTGTCCAACACCCTCTGAGAATCTTTCTCATTTCAAAGACATTTTGGAATCAGTATCACCTCTTCCAAAATCATTTAATAATGATAAACCAAATCCAAAAAATTCCAGAAAACAACACTCAGTAATTATGTCTGGCACCCCTATAAAAACGGTTTTAGAAGACACAAAGAAGAAAAAAGGAATTAGGGACTTAAAAGCCAAGCGTAGGCTAGAAAAAGTTATACAGGGTCCAAAGGTCAACCCGAATCTGAAGCTAAAAATGTTGAAGAGTGAAAAAAGTAAACAATTAAAGCTTGAAAATAAACCCCAAATAAATTGGGCGTATTAAAACGCAAGGCTACAAATAAAGGAAGAAGGTGTCGAAGACAAATTAATTTTGAAGAATCGTCTTCCGAAGAAGATATAGATGAATCAAAAATATGTGATGACAACGAATTTGATGACAGTTGTGAATTATTTTCCGAAAACACTAAAATGTGTTTAGTTTGTGGTGAGTTTGGTGTAAAAACTGAACTATGGTACAGATGTGTTTTGTGGACAATGGGCTCACGCTGAGTGCAGTGGATATGATTGCCCTGAAAACTGTAAGTGCGAGTTTTGTTCTATGAACTAAGTTCTTTGTTGCAGAAACAACTTTTAATTTTTAATATATCTACTTATGTATCTTCTTATCTTGTTTTCGTTCAAGTATTTAATGTTTTCGTATATAGCGATACCATCAGTTGTCTCATTATTTTCTTATTATTACTACTGTCGGCAATACCCCAAACGTCTGTCGAAATTACCCCGGTGATCAGGGAAATACCGATATTTTGCTAAGGTTAGGGAAATATTTTTTTAAATACGTAAATGAAATTGTTTTACCAATATTACATACCCAAGGGATGCGGAAAATTCCAATTATTGTATCGGTATTTTCATAAAAAACCTAACTAATATAGAATAAATCTGAAAATTCAAATCGTCTTAAGGTGTCGGGATTTCCCCGGTCTACCCTAGTCTTTCATTTGGATGAAGTATTCCCTATAGCCAAACTAACTACTTTCCGAGATATTTTTAGTTTTCTTGAAATTTCGGGAATACTTTCATTTTTGTAAGTAGAAATAACTTGTCTTCTGTAATAATGTATCATAATTATTTTTATTCGATAAATAAATAATACAAAATATAATATGTAAAAATATGCAATGAATATAACAATTTATGAGATAATAAGGAGATGTCTAAATTAAATGTTCAAAATGTCCAACTCCAACATCTATCAAGTTTTTAACCGATATTTAAATGACTGAGCCGGATTTCTTAACATTTGAAAGTCAATATTATTAAAAGCTTCTCTTATTTTATTTTTCATACCATCTGGTGTTGTTCGATGCTTCTGGTAGATAGGCAAGGTTTTTTATATATCCCAACATGAAAAATCAATTTTTGACAATTTTGGTAATCGCGGTGGCTAAACAGTTGGTCCTCCTCTGCCTATCCAACTCCGGAAATCTTAATATTTAGATTATTGTGAATAAGAGCAGTGTTATGAATTGGAGCACCATCGTATAAAAATCACATTCTTTGTCGAATATTAAGTGGAACATTTTGTAGTAGTAACGGAAAATGATTATTTAGAAAATCCAGATATACAGCACCATTCACACGGCCTTAAAAAAATGTGCACCAATCACATAGTCCCCAATAATACCACCCTAAACATTTATAGACCGGCAAGTTTGACTTTGACTGGTAATAAAGTAGGGATTGCTTGATGTACTGTAATAAAAATTATGCCGATTCACTGTTCCATTTTTGTGAAATGTAACCTTATCTCCAAAAGCACATAATCGAAACTATGCACTTGCTGCTGACACCATCGGCAAAAAGCTAATTTGCGATGAGAGTCATAAACTGTCAAATTTTTGATGTAACTGTATGCGATTGGAATGCGTTTTATGTTTACGGAGGATTTTTGCCACCGAAGTTTGACTAATGTCATGTTGACGTAAAATTTTAATAGTGCTAATGTGGGGACACCAAAGGAAGTGCACCAAAACTAATAGTCGGATTCGAGGTAGAAACTACCATTTTATAAGTTATCTCAACTTAAAAAAATGAATAGAAATATGAAAACTAATTCTTCAATTATCGAATTATCCAAGTACATCTACAAGGCAAAGAAAATCTACTCATTATATACAAATATGCATCTATTGTAAAAAGTTACAATTATAACAATAATAATTTAAAAATATGTAGGTAAGTAACACCGAAAATTAAAGAATGAATAAAATTGATAAACATAGTACACTAGTTTCAAATTGGCGCTAAATACACTTGAGACACCCACGGTACGCCAAGAGTTGACGCTTGAAACCTTAGTAGTTTCTCTCAAAATTTATAAAGCCCAATGAGAATACATGATCTGAAAAAGTTAAGATCTCATTTTAAAGGAAAGCAAATTATATATTTAACTGATAAAAAATATAGTAAGAACGAGCTCTGACATTCCAAGTAGACAATTTCTCGAATTTTCTCCTAATACCCAGATTACTTATATAATATCTGTTATGTTAATTCTTCTAAAGAAAAATTCATTTATAAAATTGAGCTAAATATTAATAAAACTTTGGATCAAACATTAAAACCTAATGTTTTACCGATGTTAACTGATACAAGTGGCCTTTTACGTATTAATAATTGCTCGTCAGAATCGCCAATGTTTTATTAAAAACTTCTAGGCTTAGAATCTTGCCTACTGATATGACATTAACCTAAAAACCGCTAAATTTATTGCATATTGTTTTGATTTATGGTTTATTTTAGTTATTTATTGAATAATAATAATTTTGTTATATTATTACACCAGATTAAATTATTTCTACTTACAAAATTGAAGGTATTTCCGAAATTTGAAGGAAACTAAAAGTATCGTTGAAAATAATGAGTTTAGGTGTAGGAAATGTTTCATTAAAATCAAAGAGTACCATAAATGCAATCTTTTGAAAAAATAAAATATAGGGTTGTATATTTAAAAATATAAGAAATATGGAAGAAATATAAAAATGAGAAAATATACAGGGTATCCTATTTAAAAAATTGTATGTTTGCTTTGCCACGTAGTTAATAATGGCCCTGTAGAATTGGGCATAATATCCAAGCCGAGAGAATATCGTTGCCTATAGTTTTTCTAAATAACTTTTTTGGATTTTCTGTACCAGAATAGAATTGTCGACCAGTATGGCATAAAAATTCACCCTGTATATATATATATATATATATATATATATATATATATATATATATACAGTGTGTCAATTTTAAAACTTACAATGGGCTATATCTCACGAACAAAAGCTGATATCGAAAAAAGCTTGAAACCGTTTCTAGGATAGTAAGGAGGAACTAAAATGACATGAAAGAGTACTCACCAAAAAAGTTGCAAACCCCTACTTGTGATACATCATTGAAAAGACTATAAAAAATGCTATCCAATGGTTTAAATAATAATTCTACAGGGTGAAGGAATAATTGTGAAACTTTTGCTTAAATGGAAAATTGAATGAGGTTTTTGTTGAACTACAAATTTGTTAAAAATGTCAATTAAGTAAATGTTCAAAGTGGGTTCCGTTGTTTTGTAAACAATAATACAACCTATTTTCAAATTCTGCACGAACTTTGGCAAATGTTGTTCTAGTAATAGCGCAACTTGCTTGCGTAATTCTTTCTTGTAATTCCCCAGGTGACGCAGGTTGAGTTTTATAAACAACTGACTGGAGGTAACCCCATAGAAAAAAGACAGGTGGCGGTAAGTCTGGTGATCTCGGTGGTTACTCAATAGGACCTTTCCTTCAAATCCATTTGTTCGGATAATTATCTAACCAGTGCCTAACTGGAGCTGTATAGTGATCGTCCCTTTGGTTCTCTAATTCATGC
This sequence comes from Diabrotica undecimpunctata, assembly GCF_040954645.1. NCBI lineage: Eukaryota > Metazoa > Arthropoda > Insecta > Coleoptera > Chrysomelidae > Diabrotica > Diabrotica undecimpunctata. The sequence goes on from NC_092812.1 coordinate 19,742,310, forward strand.
ACAATTAAAGGTTCGATGGTGTTTTCCAGCATATCGAGATAAATGTCGCCACTTAAATTGCCTGGTATGAACAAGGGGCCAATTATAGCATCGCCTAATATTCCTGCCCAAACATTCAGTTTTTCAGGATATTGAGTGTGATCTTCTCTGAATCGATGCAGGTGCGCATCACTCTAGTACCAACAGTTTTGTTTATTTACATTACCATTTAGCATAAATGTACATTCATCAGTGAAACAAATATTTCTTAACATTCTCGGTTCAACGCGAATTCTTTCAGTCATGAGTTCACAAAACTCAATTCGTCGGTCTAGATCATCATCGCCTAGTTCTTAAAGAATTTGTGTTTTGTACGGGTGAAACTTATGTAATTTTAACACCTTTCTAACCGACCCATGTGATAGTCCTGTCAATACAGTTACTTGACGTGTTGATGCAGTAGGCTCTATTGCAAAATTTACAAGAAGCTCAATTTCGTGCTTCATTCAGTACTCTTGATCCCATTTCTCTAAACTTTTCAACTAAATCGCGGACGTATACGTGACTTACATTTTTGTCCGGATGCCTCTCATGAAATATTTGAGCTGTTCGTGAATAACACTGGTTCTGGGAGGCAAATATGAAAATGATCTCGCTTTCAGGTATACTGTAAATGTAAACCATCGTGACAACTACAGCTGAATGCTGAATGACAGTACCGATCGTACAAATGATGAAAACTAATGACATTTAAAATTCTCAAATAAATCAAAAATTATTGAATCTGACAGAACCCAAAAAACAGATGTTTTCAACTTGTTTTGCAAAAACGGCAAATTAAGTTTTTATTTAACAATAATTATTATACAGGGTCATCAACAAAATCCTCATTAAATTTTCCATTTAAGCCAAAGTTTCACAATTATTGCTTCACCCTGTATAATTATTATTTAAACCATTAGATAGCATTTTTTTTGGGCTTTTCAATGATGTTTCATAAGTAGGGGTTTGCAATTTAAACTTTTTTGGTTGTGGTGGGTGAGGCCTAGGGGCTTGATGGGGGTGAGTTCTCTTTCATGTCATTTTAGTTCCCCCTTACTATCCTAGAAACGGTTTCAAGCATTTTCTATATCAGCTTTTGTTCGTGAGATATAGCCCATCGAAAGTTTTAAAATTGACACACTGTATATATATATATATATATATATATATATATATATATATATATATATATATATATATATATATACAGAATATATAGCTAAATACTAAAAAACGAAAAAATAAACACAATATTTAAAAAATCAAAGAAACACTTACATAATAAAAAACTATCTTACAAGTTATAACAGCCTATAGTAACTTTAGTTTTGGTCTGAATTCTGTGCACATATATTCGATATACATTTTTATAAATAATATATAGGAAACATTGCTATATTGCTATTTATAAGTTTATTATCCTGACATGCTGTGAATATGAAATCACATACGATCTAATAAAATTTCTTTAATGCATTAAGCTATTTACTTTTTCCAGCTATTAAATATAAATTTAGATAAATTTGATTATATAACTAGTTTCAGGAATATTTGAAAATTAAGGTTGTTTAGATCTATAATAATAGATCTATAATAATAATAATTATATATAAATGTATATATATATATATATATATATATATATATATATATATATATATATATATATATATATATATATATATATATATATATATATATATATATATATATATATATATATATATATATATGAAGTAACAAGAAGTCCAGAGACCTCTCTCTGATAGTAAATTAGGTGAACCGCAAATTCAAAGCCTCTTACTAGAGACTTTTAACGAAGCTAGAAGTATCTTTTTACTTCAACATGCATCTACGATTCACCTTTCAGGTGATAGTAATTTTCAAAGGTGAATCGTAGATGCATGTTGAAGTAAAAAGATACTTCTAGCTTCATTAAAAGTCTCTAGTAAGAGGCTTTGAATTTTCGGTTCACCTAATTTACTATCAGAGAGAGGTCTCTGGACTTCTTGTTACTTCGTATAGATGTCGCTGCTAGAGTACCTGGCTGTTATTTTGGTTATAATAACCAAATACTAGACTGCATTTCATTTCAGTTGAACTTCCACAAGTGCTCCTGATGATGAGTTGAATAACTCGAAACACGTGTAGAGCAATGGTGGAGTTCCGATTGAAATGAAATTCAATTTTTTACCTTCATATATATATATATATATATATATATATATATATATATATATATATATATATATATACATAAGACAATATCACTAATAAGCCAGACCCTCAAAATATTTCTAAAGGTGATTCATGGAAGATTATATAGAAAACTAGAAGATGATTTGGATGATACTCAGTTTGGGTTCCCCAAGGGACTGGGAACGAGAGAGGCATTGTTTGCTTTTAATGTCCTCTCTCAAAGATGCTTAGATATAAACCTAGATATTTATTCCTGTTTCATCGACTTCGAGAAGGCATTCGACAGGGTCCGACATGAAAAACTAATAGAAGTACTGAGAAACAAAGATATAGACAGACGAGACTTAAGAATCATTATCAATCTGTATTGGAATCAAAAGGCCAATATAACGAAAAGAACAAAAGTCCGAAAATATAGATATAAAGAGAGAAGTAAGACAGGGCTGTGTTCTGTCACTATTACTGTTTAACGTGTACAGTGAAGCCATATTCCAGGAAGCGATAGCGGATCTGGGTGATGGAATCTCTGTAAACGGAAGAATAGTAAATAACATAAGATCCGTTATAATGGCCGACACCCTGGAATCGCCACAAGAATGGGTAAGTAGAATTAACGATTATTTCATTAGATACGGACTAAAAATAAATAAGAGAAAAACTAAATTTATGATTGTCTCAAAAACGCAACATGGAAATGAAAGATTAATGATAGAGCAAACCCAAATAGAAAAAGTAGAGACATACAAATATCTGGGAACCTGGGTTGATGACAAAAATGACCAAAGCAGAGAAATCAAAGTCCGAATTGAAACTGCAAGGCAAGCATTTGTGAAAATGAAGACAATGCTTACCAACAGAGACCTTCAGTTGCATCTCAGATTGAGGGCTCTAAGATGTTACATATTTTCTATCTTACTATATGGAATGGAAGCTTGGACATTGAAGAAACAACACATAAAAAAAATAGAAGCGTTCGAAATGTGGTGTTACAGAAGAATATTAAAAATTCAGTGGGTTCAAAGGATTACCAATGATGAGGTACTACGACGTCTAAATAAGGAGTTAGAAATTATGAACAGCGTAAAAAGAAGAAAACTAGAGTATTTGGGTCACATAACCAGAGAAGAAAAATATGAGCTGCTGAGAATTATTATGCAAGGAAGGATCCACGGAAGAAGAAGCATAGGAAGAAGACGCATCTCCTGGCTGAGGAACCTTAGAGAATGGTTTAACTGTAGTTCACTACAACTTTTCAGAGCAGCAGCCAACAAAGTGACCATAGCCGTTATGATATCCAACCTCCGACAGGAGATGGAACTTTAAGAAGAAGAATATATATATATATATATATATATATATATATATATATATATATATATATATATATATATATATATATATATATATATATATATATATATATATACACTTAAAGATCATTTTTGTGTGGGAGATCATCCCATTCTGGGTATGGTTTTACAGTTTCTGGTGTGACTATGCTGTTTCTACTACTTTTCTTCATTCTTCTCTCTCTTTGATTGTCCTTTCTATATTTCTAATTTCCATACTCATTAAGTCTTCTTCCACTTGATGTCTCCATCGCAGTTTAGGTCTGCCTCTGGTTCTTTTACCTTGTGGTATCCATTCCGCTATAACTCTTAACAGGTTGCTCTTCTCTCTTCTCATTATGTGTCCTTACCATCTAATTATTTGTGCTTTTATTGCTCTAGCTAAGTTCTCTTGGCCCATCCATTTTTGTATTTCGTGAATTATCCATTGTCTTGCAGCCTCTTCGTTTTCCCTCTTTGATCCCAGTATTTTTCTGATAATCTTCCTCTTATAAACTTTCAATTGCTCCTCTTCTCTTGCTGTTAATGTAAATGTTTTTGCAGCATATACTACTATTGTCCTTATGGTCCTTTTGTAGATTTTCATTTTTGTGTTTCGGCTTATCTTCTTATCTCTAAACATTTTTTAATTTCTACAAAGCGCTGTATTTCCCTCTTAAATTCTTCTTTTTATATCTACACTTTGATTTCTTCTGTTGAGTAGTACTCCCAAATATTTAAATATTTCAACCTCTTAGAAACTGTGTGCATATATTATTTAACATCTCAATTATATAGTTTCTTTTATCTTTTCTGGCTTGTTTTTTTACTTCTGCTTTTTTTTGCCTTGTATTTTCTTTCAAGTGTCCTCCCTATTATGTATGAAATATAATATGGACATATTTTAACTTCCCTTAAACTAAACTATCAAAATATTGAAACTAGTTTTAGATAATCGATCATTTATATTAATTACTACAATTGAAAATACTGAGATACAGTTATTGTTTAATGGTCTATATATTTTGAAATTTTTTTTATTAGACACGTATGTAAAATTCCACATTGAACATCAGCAAACATTTTATTGCATGCAATCTTCTCAATTCAGATTATTTTAAACAATTTGTTAGTTTCGTTTGTAGTTAATAAAACACAGACTATTTCAAAATTTATAAAAATAAAACCTTTATGAAAATAGTATAGTGCTTACTTCAAGTATAGTACAAAAAAAAATAATTATCGAAGTCTTAAATTTAAAATTCAAATTAGAATTTACCCAGTCCCTGGTCTTAAAAATTATGTGATGAGAAAAGCGATATTCAAATGCTTGCTTCCAATAAATCTGTTGGTAGAATTATTTTCTGGAAAAGTGTTCTCAATGTAATGAACTCAATACACATTGATTCATCTCTATTATGCACAGAGAAAAAATATATAAATGTACCCTTTACTCTTCATATATTGTTCCCTTAAGCGTAAAACAACTAACATTTTTTCTCGATGTACTAGGTTTCGCTTTATGTGCAAGAATTATTTCGTAATTACTATTTGTCTAAAATTGAAAGATGTCATAATCATCATAAGTGGCCCGACAATCCATTGTGGATCTTGGCCTGCTCACAAACAAGTCACCACTCCTGTCGATTTCTGGCAACTTCCCTCTATCTTCTTACCCTTAGAATCTGTAGGTCTTCTTCCACATCATCAATCCATCTCCTTCGTGATCGTCCTCTACTTCTTGTCCCTCTAGTTTTGAAAATGTTAATCTCTTCGTGTATGTGCGATATGACATCCTAGCAATGTGTCCAGCCCATCTAAGTCTCTGCACTTTAACGAATTTCAAAATATCTGGATCGGTGTATAACTGATATAGTTCAAAGTTGTATCTTCAAAGCCATAGCCCATTTTTATTTACGGCCCCAAAAATCTTTCTAAGATTTTTTCTCTCAAAAATACTAAGAAGTCTTTCATCATTTTGAGATAAGGTCCACGTTTTAGCCCCATATATCAAAACCGGTCTTATTAAGATCTTGTATATATTTAGTTTTACTGTACGTTTTATATTTTTATTTTTTAAATGTTTCTGGAGTTTCTGGACTTGCTTAAAGGTATGGTTGTTAATTTGAATTCTGTTGGATATTTCGGGGCTTTTTAGACACGACAGCGCGTCCTCCTGTCTTAGACTATTATTATTGTCAAAAAACGTAGAGTTTTCTCCTTCAATTCTAACGCATGAGCTTACGGTTTGCATTGTTAGTTGGATCAACTTAACTAACTTAGGTGAGATCCCAAAGTCTATCATTGCATTATATAATGCAGTTCTTTTCACACTGTCATAGACTGCTTTGAAGTCAACGAAGAGATGGTGTGTGTATCTATGTTATATTCCAGTGACTTTTCTAGAATCTGCCTATGTGCTTGAATTTAATTCCTTTTTTATATCCGCATTGATATCCGCATTGATATTGACCAATAATATCCTTTGTACTCTACTCTACTCTACTGGTACCAATTATTCATTCTGCCATATAAGTACTATCAGTTTATGGATTGTTGCAAAAAGTTGATCACCACCTTTTTTATACATTTCCGAACAGATTTCATCGATTCCTGGGGCTTTATTGTCTTTTAGTTTTAGGATGGCATTTGGCACTTCTTCGCTTGTTGGGTCTTCACTGTGTAGTTGACGTTGTAGATTTTGTTGATTGTCTATGTTGTAACCTCCTTCAATATCGTTTATATTTAGATGTTCGCTGAAATGTTGTGCCCATCTGTTAAGAACTGAGTTTTTATCATGTAGAATTTCACCGTTACAAATTTTTAATCCTGGTTTAAATTCTCGACGGCTATTATTTAAGGATCTGTAGTATTTTCTCGTTTCATTTTTATCGAATAAAATATGTATCTCATTGAGAGTGTTCTGTTTGTATTCCCTCTTCTTACGTCGATGGATACATTTTTCCTCTCTTCTAAGACGTCTATACTCTTCATTTTTTTCCGGATACATGCTGCGTCGATGGTTTTTTGATATGCTGCGTTCTTTCTATTTGTGGCCATTTCGCACTCATGATCAAACCAATGATTTCTTTTTTCTGACTTAGTTTTGCCCAATTTTTCTACCGATTTCTGTAATAAAATATCTCGTATATTTGCCTATAGGTTGGTTAATGTCTTCTTCTAAATTTTCTGTCCTTATTTGATCTTCTATTTGTTGTCTGTATACATTTACAATGTCGGGATCTTTTAGTTTATTAATGTCCATTTTTTCTCTCCTTTTCTCAATCTCCTTTTAAATTGGATATTTTATCTTTAAATCGTGCTTTAACTAAATAGTGATCACTATCTATGTGTGCTCCTCTAAAAGACCGAACATCTAATAAGTTAGAGCAGTGTCTTGCATCGATGATTATATGATCTATTTGGTTAATCGTTTCGTTATCAGGAGATTTCCAAGTTCTCTTATGTATATTTTTATGGAGAAATCGGGTCCCAGCTATTACCATGTTCTTAGACATCGCAAAGTTTATGATTCTGAGACCGTTATCATTAGAGTCTACGTGTAGGCTTTCGTTTCCGATGGTGGGCAAAAATATATTCTCTCTTCCGACTTTGGCATTAAAGTCTCCCGCTTGTAATTTTTTGGGCACTCATCGTACTCTCGGTCTAGGGCCTCATAAAACATGTCTTTTTCATCATCCTCTTTTTCTTCCTTTGGAGCATGAATGCTAATAATGCTAATATTAGCAAACTTTACTTGAAGTCTTATTCGACATATCCTATGATCAATAGCTTTGAAATCAATTACACTATGTTTGACCTTGCTGCTTACAATAAATCCGGTACCAAATTCGTGTCGGGTAGGATGTCCACTGTAGTAAATATTGCAGTTATTTTTTTCCAGGGTGCCTAAGCTAGTCTACTTCATTTCCTGTAAAGCAATGATATCTGCTTTGGATTTATTCATTTCTTGTATAAGCAGAGCCGTGGCTCCAGGTTGATAAAGGCTTCTTGCTTTCCACGTGCAAATCTTTAAATCATTATCCTTATTTCGTTTGCAAGTTCGTCGTAGGTTAGACAGTCCGGTTTCTTTCCTTGTGGCTCTCATAACAAAAGGGTTTTTACAGGGTTGGGTAGTTAACCCAACGCCAATCCCTCTTTTCGGAGGGTCATTTCACATTGAAAAATGTCAATGAAGACAAAAATAATATTGTCTACTTGAGCAGATGTGGTTCTTGACATATATCACGTCAAGAAAACTGAAATAGTTTAAGTTTGAAGAATAATTGATCCCAAATTTGTATTGATAAATAATTAGCACTTACCACTAATGGCAAACATGAAATTTTGAAAGCAAATAAATGCAAAAACATGTATGAAAATGTTTGGAAAAAGAAGTTTCAATCTATAAAGTTTGTTAAAAATTTTAAATGAACTTTATCTATAATCAGTGTTCGTATTTGACGAGATAGCCAAGTATAACCACCAAGTCGTTTTTTTATCCCTCTACTATTTCGTTTTTAATCCAATTAATTTATAACAATCTTAAAGAGAAAATACAAACCGTGTAAGTAAATCATGCCACAACCAAAATAATTCACTTAATTATTTTATTTTGAATTTTTGACTATTTAACAAAACTGTTACGTTTTCAAAATGGAACTTAAACAATTATTTTTAATTAGTACTATACCGAGTATTAAAAATCTGTTTATTTTTCTGTAAGTCGAAGAATATTGAACCCAGCCCTGGCTTAACAAAGTTGTTTTCTCCTAGGGCGTTTGTCAGACCATATTTTTCCTTAAAGTGTTGGCTCTTTTTTGAATTCTAATGCCCACACGTGCTGCGGCCAACCTGTGCGCCCTTTAGCTTTCCTGGAGTTGCTCAGGTCTTCCTGTTTAGAATAAAACGGTAAACAACCGGGTCTATAATTCATTCTTTGTGACAACTTAAATTTTATTACTAACAGTGACTTATACTGAACATTGGGCGGTTACTAATCTACATTTTAAGGATGGACTAATTTGATTTATTTATTAATAAGAAATAAATCATAATTTTATAATATTAAATATCTATTTTCTATTTCCTATAAAATTAACGAATTTGCGTATAAATGAAAAAATGTCAAACGGAAAAAATATCCAACACAAATTGAAAATAAAGAAAGTCGACTTTAACTCTTTCTAAAAAATCATTGAGAATAACATATACAAAATAAATGTTTTGGAGGATGCAAATACAGCCGTAACATAACTTAACGAAATAATAATAAAAGCTGCTGAATCTTCAATAGGCGAAACAAAGATTATCAAAAAATTCACATCCGTGCTTGGTGGAATGACGAATGTGCCGAATGAATACAAAACAGCAAATCTGCTTTAAATAGATGTAGGAGGGAAAAATCACAGCAAGTATAACTGAATACAAAAAACATAGAGAAAAAGCAAGATATCTTACCAACAAAAATAAAAAAAGAGTCATGAAAAAGGTTCGTCATGACGCCACTACATCCTTACGAAGGAGAAAAGAGAGTAGGAGACTCAAAACTAAAGAAAAAAATAGTGCCGCCACCCGGAACGAGAGTAATTGTGCCTTTTTTGCGAGATTTCAAAAATTAAATGAGAGAAATAATAGTGATTTTTTAGTGTAAAAATATCACGACTTAAAATCACTGTAGAATCTGTTCAAAAGCACATACAAACCTTTTTAAAAAACATAAATGAAGTCCTTTTTTATAATTTTAAAATGCTTTTTTTTTGTCGTTCATAATCTCAACAGATAGAAAGACTTTTTCATTTTTTTCGAAGCTGTTCTTTTTATTGTGTTCTTTATATAGTGGCAAACATTTGTTTGCCACTTTTAATTGTATTCTCTTCTTTTCTTTTACAATTTCCTTAGCTTTTTGTATTTTCGTGTTCTTTATTTTAATTTATTCTTATTTTTATTGATGTGTTCTTACTAACTAATTGCAAATAATTGGTTAGTTTTAACAAGTTTTCTTAGTGTATGTGACTCTCCTAAAGAGTCTTCACAAAAATTCTTATGTAAGTCTGAAAATCGTAAAATCTTTACAGCTACCCTCTTTTAAACAAAGACGAAACATCAAAGCTCAAAAGCATGAATGAAGTTTATGGAAGTTATAAAATGCTATTAACATCATTTATAACAAGTAACCGGTGACAGATTTAGAACATTTTATTTCATCAAAAAAGTGTTAAAATATCATTATACGAGTAAAGTTGAGTTATTAGTTGTGCTGAAATCGGTACTTCTTTTTTAAAGGTTTACTCATATATATATATATATATATATATATATATATATATATATATATATATATATATATATACAGACAAGACACAGAACAGGAACAACAACAAAATCAGATTGAAGAACAGATTGAGATAACATTAATCGAAGTAAAGAATACCATAAAGACTTTAAAGAACAAAAAATCAGGGGGACCAGGAGGAATCATTAATGAACTAATTAAGTACGGAACGGACAAACTACACAGAATTATACACGAAATGTTCAGTAACGCTATAAACCTGAACGAAATACCAGATGAATGGTCCAAAGCATATAATATAACCTCGATACATAAAAAGGGAGATGCAGGAACTACAGAGGCATCAGTGTGATAGCATGTATGGGCAGGTTATATGGAAAAATACTGAAAGAAAAACTGGAAAAATCTATCTCAAATAAAATCGGAGCAGATCAGGCGGGGTTCACGGCAGGAAGATCTTGCATAGACCACATATATACACTCCAACAATTAATTGAAAAAAAAAATGGCAAAAATAGACCAGTAGACATGGCATTCATAGATTTAAAAAAGGCATATGACACGGTCTCCAGAAAACAACTATGGAACACGATGAAGGAAATCGGAATAACTCAGAGGTTAATAGAAGCCGTAAAAAACCTTTACAACAACAACAAGGTAAGAGTTAAAACCGGCAATAAATACTCCAACGAATTTAAGACCACAAAAGGCTTATTGCAGGGATGCTCTACATCTCCGACACTGTTCAAGATATTCCTCGAACAAATATTAAAACCATGGAAAAGGAAATGTGAAGGGATGGGAATACCAATCCGGGACAACGTCTTGTACACATTAAGCTTTGCAGATGACCAAGTGGTAACAGCTCAAGATGACGAAGATCTGTGCTATATGCTCCGAAAATTAGAAAAGGAATACACAAAAAATGGACTGGAAATAAATCTAGAAAAGACCGAATATTTAACAACAGAGCAAGAACCAGTGAGAAACTTGGAAATGGACGATAATAGGGAAATTAACGGCACTGACAAATTCAAATATTTAGGATTCATACTCTTAAAAAATGGAACCAACGAGCAAGAGATAACCAGCAGATTAGCACAGACAAGAACATGTATTAAACAAATGAACCGGGTACTGTGGGATAGACAGATTACCAGAAATACAAAGAAAAGAATTTATAACACCTTGGTACGCAGTATAATGACCTATGGAGCAGAGAATTGGGTAATAAATAAACGAAACAGGTCCAAAATCACAGCAACTGAAATGGAATTCATGAGAAGAAGCTGCAGAGTGACAAAAATGGATCGCATCAGAAATGAGGAGATAAAACGAAGAATGGCAGTAGAACAAGACATACTCAGCTACATCAAAGAAAAACGTTTAATTTGGTATGGAAATGTGAGAAGAACAGATCATACAAGGTGGATAGCAAAGATTTCGGATTGGAACCCAATAGGAAGGAGGAAAAGAGGTAGACCCCGAAGATCATGGATGGATGAAGTGGACGAGGCCATGGAAAGACGAGACCTTAGAGATGGAGAATGGCAGAACAGAAAGGATTGGAGACGTTGGCTGAAACAAGAAAGGCGGCGACAGCTGTGAAAATCCTTATATAGATATATATATATATATATATATATATATATATATATATATATATATAGATATATATATATATATAGATATATATATATATATATATATATATATATATATATATATATATATATATATATATATATATATATATATATATATATATATATATATATATATATATATATATGGCCTAGGAGGACAAATTCGTTAAACTTCCCGTGCTCGAATCGGTATCAATAAAGTGTTATGAATCATTTCGGCCTATCGCAGCTTCATCAGATACTTGGGCCGTTACAAATTCAAACTCAGAAGTCCAACGACTGTCTCCTAAAGCTTCACCACTGCAGTGGTTAGCGTACAGAGGCGCCACCTGCATTGGCGGCCGTGAACTAAAACGATATAATAATATCGTTTCCTGTCCTCTGGGCTATGCGAAATGTATAGCCCAGAGGACAGGAAACCATTTTGCAGAGGGCAGGAAACGATATTATTATATCGTTTTTGTTCACGGCCGCCAAAGCAGGTGGCGCTTCTGTACGCTAACCACTGCAGATTACATATATATATATATATATATATATATATATATATATATATATATATATATATATATATATATATATATAGAAATGTAGCCATAAGCTCCCTTACTATTAAGAATCAGCAGATTCCGATATCCGACGTTATAAATAGGAAGAAATCAATATTTTTATTATTATTGTAATTATGTTTCAATAGTCAAGTTTAAAATCATTAAATGTAGTAGTTTGTAGAATTTCTCAAAAATTGTAACTTTTTATTTTCGAAATAAAGATTTTTTTTTGGGAATATCGACGTTGAAGAAACATTTCTGGCGCTGCGAACCACAGGATATTTCATACAGAAACATAGTCGTTTCCTGGTCTACATTAGTTTAATGAAATCCTGAAGAACCTGGTAAAAGAGAAAAATGTATTGGAAATCAAACACGATCATCGTTGCTTAAGGTTTTCCTTTCTTTACCATTGTTTATGAGCATTTATTATTTTAATTGAATTCTTAAACATTTACATTGAATTTATTATTTATTGTTTATTGAATTTATATTATTTATAACATTTTACTTCAACGAATTTTTTATATATACTTGCATTTATATTTTTGCATATATTTTATGAGTACATTGAATGATATTTCCCAAAAAAGTATCGAAAATTTAAGTTTACTATTCGACAATTTAAATTTAAAAATAAAAAGAAATCTACAAACCTCTAAATCTAAGCCTGCATCTAAATTACGTTCCAAAATGCCGATGACCAATAGCGATATTGCTAGCCTTTGCTCAACTCTGCCCGAATTCTCTTCTGGAGACAACCTCTCCACCTTTATCAAAGCAGTAGATAATTTAATAGTTTTCTTAGGCACCCAAGATTTAAATCCGTCCCAAGAATTTATCTTAAATTGCCATATCGTATCTCGAATTAAAGGAGAACCTAGAAATTTCTTAAACTATTCTAATAAAACCAATTGGACAGAAATTCGTCCAGCGTTATTAACTAAATACGGAGACAGACGTTCCGAAGACATATTAGTAACACAACTATCCACTACCGTCCAAAAACATAGTGAATCCTACGACAATTATCATCAGAGAATAACTACAAATCTGAACGATTTACTCCAACACATCACCCTAAACGATAATCCCGCGACAGTCACTTTTAAAACTCCATACTTCAAAAACATTGCCCTCAAAACTTTCTGTACCGGAATCAACGAGCCTTATTGCGAATACTTATCGCATTTTGAATTAAATTCCCTAGAAGAAGCCCTTCAAAAGTGTATTGCCTACGATAACCACAAAAATCAACAACAATACATGAACTTCCTTAAGAGCCAACAAAACAAAAAGGCCCCACTCAAAAATAAACCCTATCAATCTTCGAATAATCAAAGATCCACATACTCAAACTTTCAACCCACATACTCAAACTTCCAACCCACGCATTCAAATTATGTGAGACCTTCAACTCACAACACAGAGCCCAATTTTAACTTCACTCCACAACAGAACTATAATTTTCCTCAGAGACAAAATTTCAGTTCTCACGAACAAAATCAATCCTTCCAACGAATCAATGTTCCGAAAAACAACCAACAAAGATTAAATAAATATAAAGCTCCTCGACCCCAACCAAATTTTGCTACTCCAATGAGCGGTGTTTAAACTACCACAACCAGAAACCATCAGCCCATGACAATTACAACTAATAGAAGCCACAATTTTCACATAGACTCAAATGATACCCAATATTTCGAAAATGATTTCGAAAATTACGAATCCGAACAAGAGCCCGATTTGCATGATGAAAATCATCAGGATTTTCAAGCCATCCCGTTAAACGATCATCCACCCCCTGTATAAACCTATATAATATCGAAAGTTCCCCTGGGTTACCCTGCTTCGTTACACCCAAAACACATCTACGCGTTTTAATCGATACCGGCGGTTCCCATTCAATTTTAAATCCGCGAGCTCTCAAACTATTTGATAAAAATCATATTTATCGAAAACCTTTTTCGCTAACGTCAATGAAAATTACTTCCAAGCACGACTTAAATATTAAGACGCCACTATTCCTAGAATATGGAATTCCACAAACATTCGACGTAAAAGTCGCCGACTTTAGTCAGCACTTTGATATCCTCCTTGGAACTTACGATCTGAAAAGATTCCACGCCACAATTAGCTACGCAACTCATACTTTAACCTTTGAGAATCCTCACGTTAGCATTCCATTTGAAACTTTATACCAAAAAATTCCAGTAAGCGTTCATAATGGCGAAGTTTTATTGCGCGAAAGACACTTTTAAGGTATCAAAATTCCCCATTCTATTCACGTTGCAAAAAACGGCTTTATAGACACTATCGACTTACCTATGCCTATGAAATTTAATAAGAGAATTGAAGTTGAGAACTTTTGTAATTATAATATAGTAAAAATTCCGACGACGCATTTTAATGAAAATAAAATCCGTACTTCGCACTTAAATAACGAAGAAAAATATAAAATTATAAATCTTTGCAAAAAATTTAAAGATGTATTTTACGACGAAAACAAAAATTTAACTTTCACGTCAGCTGTTAGACACGAAATTAAAACGAAGGATGAAAATCCAATTTATGTAAAGGGATTTCGGCATCCCAAAGCAATGCAGGAAGAAATAAAAAAAAAACAAATAAATAATTTATTAGATAATAAGATAATTCGACCGTCAATTTCACCGTACTCAGCTCCAGTTTGGATAGTACCAAAAAAAGCTGATGCCTCAGGTCAGAAAAAATTTAGATTAGTAATTGATTACAGGAAGCTCAATGATCATACTGAAAGTGATCGCTACCCACTTCCTCAGATAGATGAGATACTGGATAACTTAGGAAAAGCCAGTTATTTCACAACATTAGATTTAGCTCAAGGTTACCATCAGATTGAAGTTCATCCGGATTCTATTCGGAAAACAGCCTTTTCAGTTCCGCATGGTCACTTTGAATTTTTACGTATGCCCTTTGGTTTAAAGAATAGCCCAGCAACATTCGAAAGGTTAATGGACAATATTCTTAGGCCCTTTATTCATAAGTTTTGCTTCGTCTACATGGACGATGTCATTATTTTTTCCAAGTCACTGCAAGAACACTTAGTTCATATTGCGACTATTTTTGACACTTTTAGGAAAAATAATTTAAAAATTCAGTAAGACAAATCCGAGTTTCTCACGAAAGAAGTTTCTTTCTTAGGTCACGTAGTGACAACCGAAGGAATCAAACCTAACCCAGCAAAAATCGAAGCTATACAAAAAAATCCTCTACCAAAAACAGTAAAAGAAATTAAATCATTTCTTGGTTTAATCGGTTACTACCGAAGATTCATTCCCAACTTTGCAAAAATAACATCCCCATTTTCGAGATGTACTCGAAAAGGAGCAACTATCGACCCCACAAATCCAAATTATTTAGAATGTTTTGCAAAATGCAAACAATTGTTAACTAATACTCCAGTCTTACAATATCCAGACTTCGAAAAGCCTTTTGTACTGACTACAGACGCCTCTAATATAGCTATAGGATCAGTATTATCTCAAAATAATCACCCTATTGCCTACTATTCTCGAACTCTAAATTCCGCAGAACGAAACTACTCCACTATTGAAAAAGAACTTTTAGCCATACTAGATTCTTGTAAACACTTCCGTATGTATTTATACAACCAAAAATTCACTGTAGAAACAGATCACAATCCTCTCGTATGGATCTACAAAATTAAAGACCCCACTTCTAGATTAGCCCGATGGAGACTTAAACTAGAAGAATATGATTTTGAAGTTAAATATAAAAAAGGCAAAGAGAATCAAGTCGCTGATGCTCTTAGCCGAGTCCAAATAAATGCCCTAAGCTCGAGTTCAGAATGTGCTGAACCCCCGAATTCAGAATGTGCTGAACCACCCGACAATTTCGACATAGACGATTTCCTTGCCGATTTTGACAACTTACAAAACAGTACTAACACACAACATACATCAGCTGAGAACCCTATCACTGGAATAGAGATTTCACCTGAACCAATTAATTTATCCTCAAACCAAATTATTTTTAAACCAGAGTCAAATAATTTTGAAATTAAATACAAAAGAATTTTTAACAAACACCGTTACACTGTCACTTTGACGAATAATTGGAAAACAGAAATAGCAAATACCTTCCAAAATATCCTTAGACCAAATCAAAAATTTGCAATAACAATCCCTCACGAATTTAGACCTTTTATCTGTAACTATTTTAAAGAAAAAATAAATTCCACAGTCAAAGCAGTATTTTGCAATATACTACTTCAGGACATAGAAGAAGAAAACCAACAAATAGAATGCATAAAGAAATATCACGTAGAAAATCACAACGGAATAATTGAAACCTACAAACATTTAAAACAAAAATTTTATTGGCCCTCAATGCAGACAACTATTTCTAATTTTATCAATAAATGCGAAATTTGCCTAAAAAATAAATACGAACGACGCCCTTATAAACTTCCCCAATTAGGACCGTTGTTAGGTCAAAAACCTTTTGATATATTACATATCGATCTATTCCACTGCAATAAAAACCTGTATCTCACAATAATAGATTCTTTTTCCAAATACGGTCAATGCTATAAGCTCACCGACAAAACTTCCATTTCCATACTAAATAAATTAAGACACTACTTTTCGCACCACAATTATCCAAAAAAGATTGTATGCGACAGCGGCACCGAATTTAATTCCGCAGTCATTAAAGAATTCCTAAATATCCACAAAATCGAAATACATTTTACAACAGTAAACAATTCTTCCTCAAACTCTCCTGTAGAGCGCTTTCATTCAACTCTTATTGAAAAACTTAGGACCTTACAACCCCAAAATCCAAATGATTCGTTAGATGACATTCTAACACACGCCATTCTTATTTACAACCAATCAATCCACAGTTCCACAGATTATTCCCCGTTCTCAATTCTGTACGGACCCTATGCAGAAGAAATACATTTCGACTTTGATCTTCCGATATACGAAACATATAATCAAAGACATAAAGAAGAACTCCAACCCTTTATTGCAGAACTATATAATAAACAAAAACAAAAAAGACAACAACTTTTAGATAGACAAAACGAAAATGCCGAAGATATTCCGGAAATAGACCTTACAAAATCCCTATATGTTTCTAAGAAAAAACATAAGTCCAAATTACAAGCCCCTTTCTCCACTATTCATCCAGAAACGCAAGACAAAACAAAAATAATCGGTAAAACAGATAAACAAAATTTAACAAGCACTCACCTTAAATATGTAAAACGAATACGAAAACATGTAGATAAACCTACTCAAGACCCAAATTTTTCACAGGACAATCCTCGCCCTGGTCCATCCACTCAATATTCAGGAGATTCCAAATAATGGTTACTATGCTGAAGAGATAGGCAAATCAAGAGAAATCTCCCACTATCACAGACATTTTCTTCACATTCCACTAGACAAATTATCCGACAGAATTGACGCTAGTCCGACAAGCTATTTCAAAGATCACTTCAAAAATGCACCTCTCTCGCTACTGTACTCCCAATACACCCACATACAAGAACAAACAAAAAGAAACGCGGACTTTTTAATTTTCTAGGTACAGCCATCAAATACGTGACTGGAAATCCAGACGACTCTGACTTAGACTTGTTAAAATCACACATAATCTCTTTAGAAAATAAACAAAACGAAATCATAAAAAAATTTAATAACCAAATATCTTATGGAAACTCTTTTAACACGAGATTCGATAAACTTTTAGAAAAACTAAATTCTGATAATTCAATTCTCATATCTGCACTCAACAAATTATCAGCTGATTTTGACAGCTATATCATTCTACACAATGAGATAATAAATCTCCAAAACATAAACGAATTTCTAATGAAACTTATTAGAACCATTACTTTATCTGAACTTAATATCTCCAATATAGAATTATTCACTTTAAAGGAAATAATAGACCTTAAAGAGAACCTTCTCAAAATTTATCCTAGAAATTCAATTCCCAATAGTAATGAACACCCTTATGAACTTATAGAGTCAACAAAAACTTTAGTTTGTGTAACTTCAAATACAATGCTCATAATAATTAAAATCCCTATACTCCATGAAATTCCTTACACTACCTATAAAATCTATCCCATTCCAAACAAAGATCATGTTATGATTCTGCCACCTGCAAGCTACTATACAAATAATAAATGGTTCAACACTTGCATAGGACAAGGCGATAACATAGTTTGTTCCAACTATGTACAATCCAAATGTAACATACCCAATGTAGATAATTGCACAAAAACATTAATCACAGAGAACTTTTTCCAAGAAACCAGCAAAGTCATATTGCTAGGAATAGTTCACCCAATGAGAATCCTGCAGATAGAAATTAATTCAACCAGCCTCTTGACGACAGATGTACCAATAATGATTGAAGGTATCCAATTTAATAAAAAGACGTCTCAAGACATTTCCATTCCAAAAATTGTTCCAATAAAATTAATACCAAACCATGAGATGAAAATCGAAAAATTAACAATCCCAGAGACACATGGCCAAATTCAACCAATAGATACCATAGAAGTACTACCCCGATTATCCATAGGACTGAGCACCACTTCTGTTATAATATTTTTAACTATTTTAGCTTTCCTAATAATCTTCCTAATTAGGAAAAGAAAACGAATTTCCAAAATCCTATTTGGAGAAAAATTGCATCCTGCCCAGATCCAGATACTAGACGAGCCGAAGTAACCAAAACTTCGAGGACGAAGTCCCAACCAATGGAGGGAGGAGAAATGTAGCCATAAGCTCCCTTACTATTAAGAATCAGCAGATTCCGATATCCGACGTTATAAATAGGAAGAAATCAATATTTTTATTATTATTGTAATTATGTTTCAATAGTCAAGTTTAAAATCATTAAATGTAGTAGTTTGTAGAATTTCTCAAAAATTGTAACTTTTTATTTTCGAAATAAAGATTTTTTTTTGGGAATATCGACGTTGAAGAAACATTTCTATATATATATATATATATATATATATATATATATATATATATATATATATATATATATATATATATATATATATATATATATATATGTATATTGATTTATAGTATCAGCAATCGGTCAGGAAATAAAACTCTATTTGTTCAGTCTCAATATTTCGTCACGATTTTGTGACTTTTTCAGGAGAAAACTGTAAATTTATTAGAATAATTAATGATTATATGTAAACAAAATGAATATTTTAATACTTACAACTATAAGAATGAAAATTTAAATTTTTTTGGCATATCTAAATAAATGACATATTTGTTTGATTTTATTTAGGAGTTATGGTAACCGCAATATTTTATAGAGTGAATTCCCGTTGTACAATTATATATAATACGAAATATTGAGACTGAACAAATAGAGTTTTATTTCCTGACCGATTGCTGATACTATAAATCAATATTTAAAACAGTGCGGTCGAAAAAATAATTTGAAAAATATATATTTATATATATATATATATATATATATATATATATATGTATATATATATATATATATATATGTATATATATATATATATATATATATATATATATGTGTCTGAAATTAGCTTTCTAACAATCTCTCTAAAATCTATTCTTCCCATCCTGTGGCCAAAGTCATTAGACAAGAATTGCACAATCTCAATCACAAAAGCATTGCTTTCCTTTGGGTGCCATCTCATATTGGAATCATGGGAAATGATCTGGCAGATAAATATGCACGAGAATCTTTAGAGGACGTAACCATCGAGTTCTGTCTCTTTTTGAGTCGAAACCTACAAAGTACTGTCACGTCGCCAGATCAATTCCAAAATCTTATTGATTATCTCTTTGAAACTAGGCTTTACCAGGAAATTTAGAAGAAGAATTGTAGTTTATTATTAATTATTAATTGTACCAATATTTAATGTATAACTTTATCGATTGTAATGTTACTGTATATTCTTGTAATTTAATGTAATAAAATTAATTGTACCAGTGTCAGTGACCTACGCTGTCGAGACACGTAAAGCTAAATAAAAAAATCCTACTAATTATAGTTTTAAATAATTTATTCCAAAGTTACTGGACTAATAATCTTCAGTCTGTAGATTATTATTTTAAAACTTTTGCTCCCCGTACATATAATAGATCTCTACATCTCAATTATCGTCTTATAACAATGCAAATAATGCCCTCGTCTGCATCCTCCGGTGCCCCTAAACTTAATTTCGGTAATTGACCAGAATTGGATTGGAATTAAATTTGGAAAGTCAAAACAGTCTAAGTTAAGTATATAATAATTTAATTATAAGGACGAATAATAGCTCCAGTATGGCAACTCCCCTTTTGTTCGCAGCCTTCACTCGTCACATAATTATTTGTCACTGTGGTTAAAGCTGGGAAATGTTTTTGCAGGAACTCACTTGTTTTTGAATAGTTATAATATGTATATATATATATATATATATATATATATATATATATATATATATAAATGTGCACTCGTAAGTGAATGGGATGTTATCGGTCTGGAGATAAAAAAGACAAGAGTTGTGCTACTTTATCTATTTATTGATATCAGCAACTTAAGCCAAATTTACCATGCACTAATACTACAAAATTGATTCTTCCGTATTCTACTTTTAATTATTGTTTTCTTCTTCAACTTCTTTTATTATATCATAACATTTATGTTGACATCTATAAAACTTTTCCTTCAATCTCACCAGCTGATTGTCATTTCTGACAGTCGAGCTTTCAAATACTTCATTTTCATGATATATGATCATAACAGTCAAGAACCCTAGCCGTGCCGTTGTTTATATAACAATTCAAAATTGACAATTATATTTTTTGATAGATTTAATCAATCAATGTTTTCAAAAGTGAAATTTAAAACAAATTAGTTAAATTGGGAGTCTTCCAGCGTTCTGTGTTTCTATATTTTTTGCTGTTATATTTATTATATTAATTTTTTGATGTTTCTTTGCAATAACAACATTGTAATGCTACAGATCTTTTAAAGGTAAGATCATTTACTTAATTGTTTTTTCATATTAGATGTATCGCTAATAACACTCTTTTAGATGAACTGATGATGCTTATTGAACAATAGGCGAAACGTCTTCAATAAATAGATAAAGTAGCACAACTCTTGTCTTTTTTATCTCCAGACCGATAACATCCCATTCACTTACGAGTGCACATTTTTTTATATTAAATTAAACGGTCATATACCTTAAAGATATATATATATATATATATATATATATATATATATATATATATATATATATATATATATATATATATATATATATATATATATATATATTATGTTACATATACGTATATTTAGATATTTTATTTTGGACGTTTAAATAGAATAGAATAGAAATATGCTTTATTGTCACTGAAAATTTATGAAATCATCAATATCTTTCAAATTATATCCATTAGACACCCAGTATTATACTTTTTTGGAATCAGCTCATTTTTACATTTAAAAAAGAGCCGATGACGTCATCACTATAATGTGTATCACCGTGTATAATGAAATTTTATTGTAAAATGTAGAACATTAAATTTAAAATCGACGTGTTTTAGATTTTTTTAAAAAGGCTTTTCATTTAGGAAATATCGAATTTCTTCCATATTTTACGGACACACTGTATATAAAAATACTTTAGTTGCTTGTACTTAAACGTACTGTAATTTCTTAGTTATTCGTTAAGAAACTCTTCCACTGAATGATATGGTCTTTCAGATAGATGGGTTTTTGTCAATTTACGGAACTTAAGGAAATAGTTGTAGATTTAAGTTGCAAAGGGAGATGGTTGTATAATTTTTTTGTCGAATATAATATAGATTTATTTACTAACTCAGTGGACAGAATCGGTAAATACAGATCAAAGGTTGAATTTCTTTTCTGGTGGAGTAGTCATGGTTAGGTTTTGCTGGAAAAACATGTAGGTGTTTACGAATTAAGCAAACAGTTTCTAGAATATATAAAGAGGGAAGAGTTAAAATCCCGTGATTTTTAAAGCAGCTTCTGGAATGTGTTATTCTACTAAGGCCAAAAACATACCGTATTGCTCCTTTTTGTAATTTAAAAATAACATCAGATTGGGCAGTTATACTAGAACCCCAAAAAGGAAGGCCATATCGATGATGCAACTCGAACAAAGAAAAATATGTTATTTTAGAAGATACTAAATTGATTTCCTTCGAAACAGATCTTATTGCATAGCAGGCTGATGCTAGTTTCTTAGTTAACAAATCGATATGAAGAGACCATTTAAGGTTGCTGTCTATAAAAATACCAAGAAATTTTACAGAATCAACGATACTGATCTGGCTGTTATTAAGAAGCAAGGGTTGAAGAGCTCCTTTATAGGATAATGCTATTGTATTATCCAACTTAAAAGAGAGTAAATTAGAGACGGACCAGGTTTTTATTTTAAGTAGATCAGAAGGTATAGTTGCATGAAGAGTTGCAATATTAGAGTTTCTCCAGGTAATACTGGTATCATCAGCAAAAAGAAAATTTTCCATCGGTTTTTAAGTTAGTGATGTCATTTATAAAGATAAGGAAACGTAGAGAACCTAATACTGAACCTTGTGGTACTCCACATACAATGCTTTTGTGACTAGAGTCATTAGCATTTACTCTAACTAGTTGCTTCCTATTCCTCAAGTAAGATTGGAACCAATTCAAAGCAATACTTCGAATTCCGTAGAAATTTAGTTTTTTTATCAAAATGTCGTGATTTAGACAATCAAAAGCTTTAGCATAATCACAAAAAACAGTGGCAGTATAAAGATTATTGTTTAGTACTTAATAGACCTCGTGTAGTACAGAAAACATAGCATCACTGGTACATTTGTTAGATAAAAAGCCGAACTGACTTTGTGATAAAATTTTCAACGAGAAAGGACATAAGTCGGGCTTTCATAAGTCTCTCAATAATTTTGGATAGGACTGGTAGTAAGACAATAGGTGTATAGTTGCAGACACTCGATTTTTCACTACCCTTATAATGAGATTAAACAAATTTTGTTTTTTAACAATATTAATGTACTATTTAAATGGGTAATTTTATTACCCATTTAAATAGTAATTAATTTGATCTATGTTGTCTAGGAATCTTGTTCTGGGTCTTCCTCTTCTTCTTAGTTCAATAGGTCTATCAAGGAGTGTTTTTCTAGCTGGGTCGGTTTGCTTCATCCGCATTACATGGCCTACCCACCTCAGACGTCCTATCTTAATGTGTTTTACGATATCTGGTTCCTGGTATATTCTATAGAGTTCAAAGTTGTATCGTCTTCTCCAGACACCATTTTCATTTACCGCTCCATAGATTCGCCTTAGTATTTTTCTTCGAAACATCCTAACATGTTTTCATTGCTTTTTGTTAAAGTCCAGGTTCTGAACCATATGTTAGGACTGGGCGTATTATTGTTTTGTAGAGTTTTACTTTTGTATTTCTTGATATAACTGTAGATTTAAAAAGGAGATTAAGCCCAAAATAGCATCTACTAGCCGTGCAAATTCTGCGGTTTATCTCTGCGGTATTGTCTTTTTCAATATTGACGAGCGTTCCCAGGTATACAAATTCGTTAACTGCTTCGATGACGTCGTTTTCTATAACAAGTGGCCGTAGTATTTGTGATTGCGTACCTATTTTCATGTATTTTGTTTTATTGGTGTTTATTTTTAAACCCATTTTTGTAGCTGCTTCCTTTAGTGCTACGTACGCCTCTCGTGCTGCGTTTTCTGTTCTCCCAACAATATTGATATCATCAGCATATGCTAGTATTTGCACAGATTTGTTATATATTGAACCGGTAGTTGTGATTTGTTAGTTTGGTTAGACTTACCAACGGATTTGGTACTCCTAGGTCTATCATTGCTCTAAACAATTCTCTTCTATTTACAGAGTCGTAGGCTGCCTTGTAGTCTATAAATATGTGGTCCGTGCCTACACCGTATTCCAGTGTTTTCTCTAGAATTTGTCTCAGGGTTGAAATCTGATGAATTGTTGGTTTACCACCTCTGAAACCAGTCTGGTATTGTCCTGGTTCCTCTGTACTTGGGGATATATTTAGTGACAAAGACGTTAATAGTAAATTTCTTGATGTACAGTGGTGAACGCATATTCTTGTCTAATATGCGGATACCTTTGGTAGTCCAGGGTGTTTTGAATTAATTGTATTAAAGAAAATGCCTTATTATAAATACAGACAAGCCTATCTGAAAAATCACTGCAATTATAGTCCACGTCCACAGAGGAAAATTGCCACCCAGAAATCAAGCACAAATTTTGGAATCTACGAAAGTTCTGAGCGGAAAAAATGTTTCCTAAACTTTGCCTCACTTAATCACAATTTACATATACAGTGTGTCTGCGTAATTTGGAACCATATGGGAAATTTTGTATTATTAATTTTACGAAAAAAGTTATTCTTTATAAAAAGCTGTGCATGGTACAAAACCTAGGATGCAACCATGAGATATCAAATTTTTTAATCTTATACTAGGTATGTCAATATGAATATGAATTTCGCTCAAGAGTGAAGTACCTTTATATTTCACAATATCGAAAAATGTTATAATGAAAAGTTGTTTGTAAAACCTATGATTTAATATGCAATTATATCCTTCTTATTGAAAAAAAATCAAATTTTTCTTAGATTACCGATACCGAACAACATTTTTATTTATTACAAACGTGATAACTCATCCGTTCTGATAAAAAATGTTAAGTAAATTTCACAAAACAAAATCTTCTTCAAAAAAAGAGATTTTAAACTGGTCTTCTCCAATCAAACCATCTCCCAAATTATAAATAAGTTCCTGAGAGTATGTGGCGATATCTAACACTAATCGATGTGTGGTGATACCTAAAAAGAACAATCTGCGTATTAAATACAACGAAAAGAACGCCAAGTACAGAGATCTGGAATTTAAAATACGAAGACAATTGAGAATGGAAAGTACTCAAACAATACCTGTTATTCTTACTACCACTGGAGTAATTCCAAAGTACTTCATAGAAAACATAAAACTCTCTCTCTCTCAACGTACTGTACTGTACAAAAACTGTAATACTATCAACGTCCAGATGACGGAAGGCAACCGTAAATACGTATTTCTGACTATTGGTCGTCTTCAATACGGTGCAGCCAAGTTAGAAAAGGAGCATGTTAACTTAGGAAAGAATCACTACAGGAGCGATGGGACCAATTTGTGGCAATACAATAAAATTAGAAGACCCTAATGGTTTCCAGAGCAACAAATAACAATAACCACGGAGTTACATATGTACAGACTGGTCTGCTTATGTTAAGCCCTACATTTGAAGTCCATTCTGTAACTACAGTCAGAGCCTGTTGCATTCTATCTCTGATGGTGCCATTCAATTTATATTTTCTTTATTTTTAAACGTTTTTATTACATTGTTACTAAATCGTTGCGATACATTTTTCTTATTGAATAGAGGTAGAAGTAGAAATAGACCATTTTTGGGTTTTTTATTAGTTAATGCAATGTACCATTACCTTAATACTCGACATTCGGCGTGATTCACGAATAAAAATCTAAATATAATGTGCTATATGCAGAATATGTATTTTATCTATTTTACGAAGACATTTCTCGTTAAAAAAACTTATAATACAGTTATTCTATTGAATATATTTAGTTTTAAACACTATGTTACATGTAATTAATCTTTGCAATACGGTCCTGGTAGGAAAGACTAATCTGGTTAGATAATATATTGGGTAGGCGGTACTGATACAGTAATTATCTTCCAAAATAGATAAAAGATTGCTGAGAGGATAACACTGTTTTCCTATTTTCGATGACGCCATTGGATAATAGCAATATATTTGATTATTTGTTGTGACAGGGCGTTAGGCTCAGTAATTGTTTAGTCACCATATGATTTCAATGACAATGCGAGATAAATAGGAAATATTGCTCCTTTTATTATGTGTACTATAATATTCTCTACTTTTATCAAGAGTGAGAAGAGAGTCTATGTTTTATTTATACTTGTTTTGCCCACAATTTTATTTCGCATTTTCTAAATGTTTTGTTAATAAGATAAGCTTTTAATTGAATAAATACGAGAAATAAATAAACGCATTATTTTTATTGCTATATTTCTGCTTATATTTCTCGTGCAATTCAACTGTCCAATAAATTTACTCGTATTCGTTGGTAAACCTCTTTTCATCATCTTGTGATTGACAATTTGATACGGTACGGCATTCATATACATAGTTTCGGATCGTTATTTAGATTACTTTTTTGCAGTGCCGTACATATCGGCTGGTACAGGGGTGAGAAATCTAGGGCGCAACCCCAACCCTTTTTTTTTATATAACAAAAAATTTTTTTTGTTATATATGGTATACAGCCAAACTACAGGAACTTAGATTCCTTGTGGAAATTCAGAAATATTTTCAATTTTTAATTCATTATTTTTTATCTGACTTTAATATCATTCTAGATACTCTCAAGATCATGATAGTAAACAGAGCTCGAAATAATCTTCAACACATTAAAGAGATTGTGGGCTTTGAAGTAGTAAATAGTTTTATATACCTGGGATCCCTAATAACAAATGACGGAGGGTGTGACAGAGAGATACGTAGAAGGTTGACTATTGCTAGAACAGCTATGATGAAACGTAACAATTTGGAAAAATTCTAGCATAACAATACACACAAAACTAAGGCTGGTAAGGGCACTCATTTTTCTCATAGCCACATATGCATCCGAAAAGTGGACCTTAAAGATAGCGGATAAAAATAAACTAGACGCTTTTGAAATGTGGGTATACCCCCGCGTGTTAAGAATATCCTGGATTGATCATCGCACTAACGTATCGATATTAGAACAACTTAAAGTAAAGGATAGATTGCTTAAACAAATACAACAGAGATATTTGCAGTATTTTGGACACATTGCTAGAAGAACTAGGGGAAGATAGTACATTGTGGAATAAGCAGAAATCTAAAAGGTCTAAATGTTTAGCAAGGAACATCCTAGCTAAAAGGCCTGGTAGAACTGAGTACAGCTTAAATTTTACAACAAAGACAGAAGCTTTCAAACTTTTTTTCCAATCGGAACTGTTGAGAACTGTTCAAAACGAACTGCTGGATTCAAAGTTATATGTCGCTCGTGGATTAATAAGTAAAGAGGTAGAAATGACTTCTTATGCGGCAATCGAGGCTGATGAGACTACGGATGCTTCCGTTCAAGATCAAATGGTTTTAATTTTGAGATATATCCTTGGCAACCAAACCTTTGAGCAATTTTGAGGATATTTTTTACCTGATTCGCATAATGCAGAGGGCATTAGTAAGTAGTAACGAAACGTCTACCCCGGGGATCACATATTCGTTGGAAATTCAACAGCCGAGCTGTAATCACCATCTTCAGTCACAAAGACGATCTCATACAATGCAATGTTTTGGCAATAGCCAAAAACAAGACAAAACATTTTACTTTTTCTAATTTATCTGTAATTTCACTGGAAGTAGACACTAAAGTAAGGCGAAATCGGCACTGACGTGTGTTTTTAGCGCATAGGCAATAAATAATTTTTAAATCAGAGGAAGCTCAGTGGTCTCTTTGCTTTAATAAATATGCACCGTGGCATTAAGGCAATTTTTATCGCTCATGTAATTTCTTAACCTCACTGCACTCGGCTAATAAACTCTACAACATTTAACTTTAATGCTTTTTTACTTAAATAACAAGTAAACTGACACCAAACTTTTTTACAGAAAAAATGCCACGAAGCAAAAGTAGAATAAAAAGAGACAAAGTGGATGTAGGTGCTTTGCAGAAAACTGTCGAAGATGTCCTCAAAAATAAGATTCCAGTTCGACAAGCTGCCAAAAAATATGATATTTGTCGATCAACCTCATCTAATCATATTCGAATTCATGTAAACTCCGAACGTCCTACATTCGAATACAACGCGAACAACGATGTTAAAAAAGTGTTTTCACTTGAACAAGAGTCACAGTTGGAGCAATACTCAGGCAGCGTCGCTTCATTATGGACTCACAAAAAAAGGTGCAAGATTCTTAGCATTTCAATACGCACGTGAAAACAAGATAAAAACACCAGACAATTGGACTTCAAATGCTACCGCAGGCAAAGAATGGCTAAGACACTTCATGAATCGGCATCCATCAATGTCTTTAAGGAAACCCGAGGCTACAAGCCTGCCAAGGTCAACCAGTTTTAACTAAGAAAATATCCAAGCTATTTTCAACAATCTTAAAACAGTAATGTCACGCTATAAGTTTTCCCCTGCCAATATCTATAATTTAGATGAAACCGGAATTCTTCAGTCAATCTAAGATAATAGCCTAAATAGGTGTAAAGCAACTAGGTAGTATGACATCCGGAGAAAGAGGGATCAATATAACTTTGATTGCTGCGGTTAATGCTATCGGTAACCATGTGCCACCCATGTAGATATTCCCTCGCTTGTTTTTCAAGGACCACATGTTACATGGTGCACCACCGGGTTCAATTGGAGGCGCAAATCCATCAGGATGGTCAAACAAGAAGTTCTTTTTACACTACTTGCAGCATTTTATAGCCCACGTTAAGCCGAGAGAGCAAGAAAAAGTGCTACTAATACTCGATAATCACGAGTCCCATATTGCAGTTTCCGTGATTGATTTGGCGAAGGAAAATAATATTGTGCTATTAACGTTGCCGCCACACACCTCGCACAGAACTCAACCTCTTAACAGGACTGTTTTTGGACCATACAAAACCTACTACAACACCATAGCTAATGAGTGGATGATGACCATCCTGGACGTCCTATCAGGTTGTATAACGTAGCTGAATTCGTAGGCAAGGTATTTGCAAAAGCATTTACCCCTGCAAATATTGTCAAAGGATTTGAAAAAACAGGGATATGGCCTGTTAATGAAAATATATTTGGCGACCACGAGTATCTGTCGTCCTATGTAATAGATTGCCCAAATGCAGAATCAGAAGAGAATCCTAATGCGGCATCTTGCTCATCAAGCCTTCAACTATCCGTAAATACATCAACATCAAACTTGACACCGGCACTTCCACTGCAGTCTAATGACAACAAGGCAAATAATGCTGACTTCAAAAGCCCGTTTGTAGTGCGCCCATTCCCCAAAGCCGTAGCTCGAAAGACTTCTGAAAGGGGACGAAAGCGTGGTAAAACAAGAATTTTGACAGAGAAAGACGAACTATTGCAAAGTAAGGTGAAAAAACCAAAGTCAGTCAAAAGGAAGGTTCTCTGCAATAGTTCAGATGAATCTGATGAAGAGATAAAAAATATAACAAAGGATTCAAGTGACGAGGATTTAGAAACTTTTCTGACAAACGAAAATGAAAATTCATTAGAGCAACAGGAACATGAAGAAATACTGAGCTCTTCTAAGTTAAAAGAAGGTGGTTTTGTTCTCGTAAAATTGGTCAGTAAAAAAATATTGCACACTATGTTGCCAAGATAGTTGAGGTTTTAGATGACGAATACATGGTCAAATATTTAAAAACACTTATTGGAAACAATAAATTTGTCTATTAAGATGAGGAAGTCTCTTGTGTCTCCGAAGGCGACATAATAAAAAAACTGCCTTCACCAGATTTGGTTGGAACGTCACAACGCCAACAAAATATGATGTCCTTTAATATTAAATTTGATACATACAATGTAAAGTAATCATGTTTGTCATTTTATAATTCATGTAATAAATAAGATTCCGTTAGTTTGTGTCGTTTCTTCTTAATCGAAGGTAATTTGTTCTCTGACCACAGGTACAACATAATGTGGACAAAGGTACAACACAGTGTCGTACCTTTGGACGACCTGTCAATAATTTTTTTTTAAATGTAACTGAAACGAATCCATAGACCTATGCTTTGTCATTTATAGTTAAAGGTTGTATCTACTTCTGTATGCTTCAATGGTCGCTATAAAGCAATTTTTAAACATTTTGAGCCAAACGACATGAAATTTACCCAAAGGTACAACACTCTCCCTAATGACAAAACCTTCTTTCTACGATTCTGTTATTAACATTTTTGCAAATAAAGGAAATCGCCGAACTGCATTAAAATATAAACAATAGTTTTCAAAATAAATTTTTCTTTTTCCGACTTGTTCGTTTTTAATTTGTGTTAATTTTATAGGAGAATAATCTATTTAGTTTGTTTATTGTTCAAAAGTCACCACTGTATTGGAGTGGTGATGTCCTTGAAAGTATTTTGAACCAGTAGAATCCTTAGGTACATGGGTAAGTTTGCTGTAAAAATGTAGCTAGCAATAATTATCTTTTACAAACACTTTTTGGTTGTTCATAATTTCGTATTTGCCGCTCAAAATAATAGTACCCCACCGTTTATTTTATTCACGAACCGCCACTGTCATTATTGTATTTTTTAAAACAACTTCATTTTTTTGTCAATTGTCATTTTTCACCGGGGGTCATTTTTGACCCTCGTTGGTCCTCCGTGTAATAAAAAAAGGTTGGTTATCGGAAGGTTAATACGAATGCTTTCAAATTTTTCAATGCTTTTCATTGTGATTGTTGTTTTTATTCTCCAGTCCTTTTTACCAAAAGAATTTTTAAATGATTTAGAATAAAAAAATTTAAATACGGATACGTATTATCACTTTCTTTCTCATATTACTAATTGGTAAGTTTTCATTATAATTAAATTAAATTTTATTTCTATTTATGTAATTAAACGAGTGAACACTCTGGTATGAAGTTTAGCGATTTCACCCTCATTATTCATGTAATCTCTATACTGTCTAGTTAACCCGCTGTTCAGTAAAGTCACAGTTCCATTCTAAATTAAATCAATTTTGAGAGATTAACGCCAACGTGAAATGTAAGTGAAAAACAAAGGGCTTACCGAATTAACGCTTTCAGTAGTAATGTGTTCCACCGTACAGCCGTTAACTTGAGCGGAGTTGCTCAAGTTTATTTGATTGTTTGATTTTCTTGAAATCGTTCCAATTTCCGCTTTAAACCCGCCAGCTGGGTCATCCGTCTCCAAAGCATGGGTCAGGTAGGAGATATAGGATGTAGCCAGTCTTAAAGTTTTTATCTGAAACAAAAGGACAACATGACGTAAACATTTTAATAGATCCGGCGCAAACATAAATCACACTTAAGTCAGACAAAATTCCCTTCAAATACACTCTCCGGAAACGTTGAAATACACTAGGGCCGTATAAAGGAACAAGAGATTTTAAGGGAGTCCCAAAAACTGTGTTGGTATTTATGGCATTTATGCTTTCAGCTTTATTTTATTGTAATTAATCAGATCATAAACAATTAAAATGTTAGCAGAAAAATGTAATGGGAAATGTTAAACAGGGTGAATTTGCTGATCATGTATGACTCATATCACCAAAAAATAATTATTTATTTTAATAACGATTTTCGGGGCACAAATCAAAACTCCAATATAAAGTAATATTAAATAAAATTGTGGTTAATTCTCATAAAAAAAAGAAATATATTAAGGAATATCAACCAAATCAACCAAACTGTCCAGAAATGATGAGATGTCCTTCTTCTTCTTCCTTCTTGTATGTAGGCTTTAAAGCCTGTTGCTTTTTCAATATTAGCCTTCTAAATTGTTTAAATTATCGCACCATCCTTTTCTTGGTCTGCCAATACTTCTTCGTCCATTTGGTGACTTATCTCGTGCTATTCGTACTATCCTATCCTCTGCCATTCTACAGATGTGTTCGTTCCACTCCTGTTTCCGTTTTGTCACCCATGAATTTATGTCTTCTATATTGCATGCTCTTCTTATGTTTTCGCTTCTCCCCCTATACAACAGACTTTTCCCTGATATTCGTCGGAGTATTTTCATCTCTGTTGTTTCTAGTTGTCGTCTCGTTTTAGATATGTCAGGTCTTGTCTCCGCCGTGTATGTTAATATAAGTCTAATTGCTGCTTTATAGATTCTTGTATTTGTGTCTTGTCTTAGGTGTTTGTTCTTCCAGATTGTGTCATTAAGAGATCCCGCCGCTTTACTTGCTTTTAAGCTTTGTTGTCGTACTTCTTCCTCAACATCTCCCTGACTAGTTATATCTATTCCCAGATATCTAAACCTTGCTTTCTGCTTTATTATCTTCCCATCAATTTCGATTTTACATCGTAGTGGGTATTTAGATGTTGTCATACATTTGGTTTTTTCTGCTGATATTATCATATTGTATTTCTTGGCTGTTGTATTGAAGATGTGTGTTAATCTTTGGAGTTCGTCTTCTATATCGGCGATTAATGCGGCGTCGTCTGCATAACATAATATTTAGATTTCTTTGTTCACCATTCTGTAGCCATGACCTTTACGTACTGCTTGCATTATTTCATCCATTATTATATTAAAGAGAAGTGGGCTTAACGAGTCACCCTGCCTGACTCCGCTTTGTATTGGTATACACTGTGTTAGTTTTCCATTTACCTTTGCCTGTATTCGATTATGGAAGTAGACGTTTTCGATGGTTTGTATAATATTGATTGGTATGTTTATTTTATACAGTAGGTGTAAGACGTCTTCCACTTGGATGAGCTCGAAAGCCTTTGTCAGGTCTATAAAACATATATATGCTGGTTTATTGTACTCGATCGCCTTTTCTGTGATTTGTCTTAGTATAAATACGGCGTCTACGCATGTTCTTCCTGATCTGAATCCTTGTTGTTCATCTCATAAAGTTGTTAGTTTATTGATTTTGTTCTTCTTTATCTCCTTTCTTGAACTTTGGTATCAATATACTGTTTCTCCATGCGTCTGGTATCTTGCAGTGCAATATTAGTTTTGTTATCTCTAGTCCGTGTTTTAGAAGCTCGTTGGTTATTCCGCCTAGTCCTGGTGACTTTCTATTTTTGAGTGAATTTATGGCTATTTCTACTTCCTGAAAACTGATTTCTATTTCGTGTCTTAATTCAGGTACGTTATTGTGTTGATTATTATTTTCCGTTGCTTGAAATAATTCCGTCAGGTATCGTTCCCATTCGGTTGCTGGTATGTTATTGTATTCCTTCAATTCTGCCATTTCTTTCCGTTGGTTTCTTATGAATCTCCATATTTGTTTTTGTGTACCGTAGAAGCCGCTTTCCATCCTTTTTGTAAACTGCTCCCAGAGTTCATTTTTTGTTCTTTACTAACTGTATTGTTTCATTTCGTATTCTTCTATAGGTGTCTCGGGATTCTGAAGTATTTGATGTTTTGTATCGATAACTTCAGAGTAATTATTCGTCAACGCCATAAATATCTTGTTTTTAGAACATCCGGGATAATAAACGCAGCACCAAAATAGATGATAGGTACTCTTTTTGACATTTTTGACTAAGGCGTATTAATATTACACACAGAGTACACACAGAAGATCTTTCACAAAGCAGAGTGAAAAGGTTTACGTTGTTAAACGATTTTTAAAATTTACATATTTACATTCACGTTAAGATAAGAATTTGTCAAAAATTTTTCCGATCAGCGATAGAGAAGGCACTCGATTTTATGTTAAAGTTAAAGAAAGGAAATAAAGATTACCTTTGATAATTTGGTATCTGCTGGTACATTGGGAATACAGTCTCTCAAATCTGCATAGGCCATATTAATGGACTGGGTTCTTCGTCTTTCTTTTTTATTCGCTGTTGTTCTTCTTTTGACCACTCTTACAAAAGATCCTGTCGTGTGTATTTCTGTGTCAGGATTATGGGGATTTGGATATGCTAAAATGATCATATTGAATTATTTCAGCTAATAAGATCTTATTAAATTGTAGTGTTAATGTTATTCTACTTACGTTGGTTAATAGGTCCAAGCCTGTATATATTTGAGTGACCTACTGTTGCGTATAGTGGGTATGTGCCCCCTAATGTACTGTTAATGATTTTTGGCGATGTGGTATCTGGTCTGGATGGACTGTGTGACCAAAAATTTGTATCCTCTCCACCTACTGTACTTCCACCATCTAAAAAAGAAAACACAAATGAACTGAAACTGCTGCCGATAAAGTGAACTAGAGATTAAGAAAAAAGATTTTTATTCGAGAGTCGTGATGCAGATGCACTTAATGCTCAGTCGTAATCGCTAATTCTGGTGATTGTGATCAAGCTAAGGACAGCTCAACCCCGGATATCAAATAATACCTAGGCTTCATTATCCTTCCTCTGTCATGCAGGGATCAGAATGCGGGGAAAAGGGTCTAGTGAGCGAGTATGGGCACAGCAGCGGAATAGATTTAGATATCTATGGAAGCAAAGCCCCTATCCATAATCTAATGAATAACATTAATAAAAATTTCACTTCTACAGAATTTATAAAAATTACCAGTTTTCTCATTTTTCCCGGAAAGTTACTGCTGTAAAGTTATCCTAAAAACAAAAATTTGTCGGACTCGGAAATCTTAAGCCGCTCAAGAAAATTCAGCTTACTGGTAACTTTTTCCTTGTATAATTGCTCGTGGACTATAACTTTATAGTGTAAGTTTAAATGTTGTTTATTGAATGTAATAATTTTTAACTGAATCTGAATATATTTAACATTGGATTAAATTTTCCAAGTGAAATGTATAAAGTCCATGCAAATGCAATGCATATTATGTAAAAGTAGCTTAAGTGAGAAGCAGAACGAACTAAGTATTCGTACATCGAGTTTAGTAGCAAATATATTATAGAATCAGTAGGAAGAATTTAAAAGAGGCAGAATTGGGAATTAGCAGAAAATTACGCAAGATTTTACTTTAGAGAATACAGAAAACATACTCAAAATAAAGAATCAAACATCGGACGAATTTATAGAAAAATTAATGCGAGAAGCTAAAATCAATAGATAACTATATCAAAGAAGACATCAAGTTTTGGCCTTCGCAGACAACATGATTCGCGAAAAAGAAACTATAGGTAGAAACTGTAAATGTTGATCTACACTTCTGCTTTGTTGACTACGAAAAAGCTTTCGATAAAGTAAGACATAAAAAACTAATATCAATACTTATGAACAAGCGCATTGACAGTAAAATCATAAATATAGTGCAAACATTATATTGGAACCAAAGTGTCATAGTTCAAATTAATGGGCAACACTCAGAAGAAATGAAGATCTGTAGAGGAGTTAGACAGGAATGTGTTTTATCGTCACTTTTGTTTAACTTATATTCTGAAGAAATTTTCCAAAACACGCTCAATAATATCAAAGCGGGAGTTAGCGTTAACGCAAAATTAATTAATAAATACGTTATGCAGACGACACTGTGATCATAGCAATGAGTATAGAAGATCTACAACATCTTATCGAAAGCTTAAGTATAAATAGTGCTGAGATGGAATTACTATAAACGCTAAAAAAACGAAGTACATGCTAATCACTAATTACAAAAAGACCACAAAATATACATCACCTATTGACAATCAATGGTAACGTGATAGAACAAGTAGACAAATATCAGTACTTGGGAACTTTTATCAATGAAACCAATGATCTTCTTCTTCTTAACATGCCATACACCAAAGTGCGTAGGCGACTATCTCATTACCAGAATTCTGTTCTTGGCGGCGTGACACAGCTCTCCTGTATTGTGTATTCCTGTCCATTCTTTAATATTCCTTAACCAGGATAATTGTTTGCGGCCGGCTCCTCTCCTACCTTCGATCTTCCCTTGTAGGATTAACTGTGGTATTTCATATTTTGCCCCTCTCAATATGTGCCCAAAGTAACCAATCTTGCGTTTTTTAATTAATTCAAAGAGTTCTCTTTCCACCCTGGCTCTCTTAAGGACGCCATCGTTTCGAACTCTATCCACCAAAGGTATACGCATCATTCTTCTCAATGACCACATTTCAAATGCTTCAAGTTTGTTGATAGATGTTTTTTTCAAAGTCCACGTTTCCATGCCATAAAGCAAGATGGACCATATGTAGCACTTGGCCATTCTATAGCGTATTTCGAAATTTACGTTTTGATTCCATAGGAGCGGTCTGAATTTCACGAAAGCTTGTCTTGCCTTTTGTATTCGGGTTTTTATCTCTTGTTGTGGATCCGATTGGTCATTGATTGTGGTGCCAAGGTATTTAAAAGTTTTCACGCGTTTTATGCGATCGTCACCTATGCATATTATCGGGTTTTCTGGAGGGTTTCTGCTAATGACCATATATTTCGTTTTCAAAATGTTGATTTTAAGGCCATATTTTTTACCTATGCTATTCATCCTATCAAGTAATAACTGCTGATTTTTCAAATTATCAGTTATAATCACTGTGTCGTCCGCATAGCGTAGGTTGCTAATTGGTATGCCATTCACCTTAATGCCTAATTCCGTGTCTTCTAATGCTTCCGCAAATATATTTTCAACATATAAATTAAAAAGCATCGGAGAGAGTATGCAGCCTTGGCGGACACCTTTCCGGATTTCAAATTCATCCGTATATTGGTCTTGATCAATCCTCACCTTTGCCATTTGGTTCCAGTATAGATTCTGAATAATTCTGATCTCCTTCTGGTCAATGTTGGCCCTATGTAGTAGTTCCATCATGATATCATGTTTAACATTGTCAAATGCCTTCTCGTAGTCGATGAAGGTGAGGTAGACATCTTTTCGTTGATCTAAACAGTTTTGTATTAAGGTGTTCAAACATAAAATTGCCTCTCTTGTTCCTAGTCCTCCCTTAAAACCGAATTGTGTTGACCCGCTAAGTTCTTCTAGTATCTTGTACATTCTTGAGTGTAATATTCTAAGGAAGAGTTTCAGCAAGTGACTCATTAAATTGATTAAGAGGTGTTCATTGCATTTTGTGGCATTAGCTGTTTTTGGGATCATCACAAAGGATGACTGCAGCCATTCTCGCGGAATGTAACCAGTATCATAAATTCTATTGAACAGCTTTACCAAGATTTCGATATTCTCCTCGTCTATTAGTTTTATTGCTTCTATATTAATTTCATCTGGACCTGTTGCTTTATGCATCTTTGTGGTTCTAACTGCATATTCTATTTCACTTCGCATTATTGATGGCCCTGATAAGTTTTCGGAAGGAAGTTTGCGCGTTGTTTGTGTTGGTCTTTCGTCATTAAAAAGTCTTTCTGCGTATTCTTTCCACGCCATTGCTATCTCCTCTTCTGACTCTATGTATTCGTTTCTGTCGTTGCGTATTCTTGTTCTGTGGTGCCTTTTGTGTATATTCGATATTTCTTTGATCTTCTTATGTAGTCCAAAACTATCTCCTTTTTCCTGCAATTGTTCTATTTCGTTGCACCTTTCCACCATCCAACGTTCTTTTGCTTTCTTAACCTTCTGGCGAATTTCTTTGTGTATCTGTTTGTATTTGTCTTGATTAC
The DNA here is from genome assembly GCF_040954645.1 of Diabrotica undecimpunctata. Taxonomy (NCBI): domain Eukaryota; kingdom Metazoa; phylum Arthropoda; class Insecta; order Coleoptera; family Chrysomelidae; genus Diabrotica; species Diabrotica undecimpunctata. The sequence goes on from NC_092812.1 coordinate 19,779,766, forward strand.
GTTGTTGTTTATGTTGTCTTCGCTTTTCCATTAGATCCATAATTTCGTCCGTCATCCATTCGTTATGCTTTCTCTTTCTGATCTGTGTTTTAACTTCCCTGTTTGCTGCCAGAATCGTTCCTTTACTATCATTGACCATCTCTTCGATATCATCTTTTTGTTCTATTATTCGCATTCTTTCATTAATTTGATTTGCATAACTCTTCTTCAGATTTTCGTCTCTCATCAGTTCTCTTTTATTTATAGGCGTGCTGGTGTTTGTATTTGTTCTCTTAATTTTTGCTAGTTTTAACGTCACATCTGCTATTAGCGGATTATGATCGGATGCAATATCAGCACCTGGATATGCTGCGATTCTTTTGATAGCGTTACGAAATCTTCTGTTTATTAAAACGTAGTCAATTTGGTTTCTAATTATTCGATTTGGACGGTCTCCTGGTGATTTCCAAGTATATAACTTACAAGGTGGGAGCTGAAACCATGTGTTCATGACGACAAAACCGTTCTCCTGGCAGAATTCACACAGCAGGTCGCCTCTTTCATTTCTAACTCCAAGACCGTACTCTCCAATTATGTCTTCATATCTACCTTTACCCACCTTGGCGTTAAAGTCGCCCATTATTATGTGTATGTCCTCTTTCTTTGTTAGTCTTATTGCTTTTTCCAGATCTTTATAGAATTTAATTATTTCTTCTTCTGACTTCTGCTGTTGGTGCATATGCTTGTGTCACATTTATGTTTACTGGTTTGCTGTCATTTTGATCAACATGACTCGTTCGGAAATTGGAACAAAATCTGTCACCGATTTACTGGTCTTCCTGTCAAGAGCAATAACCACTCCATGTCGGTGATGTCTATCTGTTGGGTCACTACACGAGTAATACATAGTAATCTTATCTTTCGTAAACTGTCCAGATCCAGTCCATCGGACTTCACTGACTCCCATTATATTTATTTTCAGCCGATTCATTTCCTTTATAAGGTTGTGTAGTTTTCCTGGTTCGTAAAGACTATTAACATTCCAAGTTGAAATTCGTTGGATATCATCTATTTGGCACCGGGAGATTCTTCGCACCCTCTGACCATCTAAGGCGTGCCCGGGACTGTGGGCCATTGTTTTGTTTTGTTCTGCCATAATGAGATGAGTTATCCTGGGGAAAAAGTAGTTCTGTGGTATCCCGTTACTTTCAACACCGCAGTACCACAGCCATTCAAACTGTCCTAGTCATGCCTGTGGAATTCCAATAACAAGCCGGTACAATATAATTTCTTTTGCGCCTTGTGTTGGTACTGGTGATCGCTGCTGCCCTTCGCCAGGGTTGAGGACTAGGAGGGATAAATATGGAGGGTGTAGGATAAAGGTTATGGGACATGAGATTCCACGGTGTGGGATGGTGGAATATCATGAGCTAGCGTTGGCAGGGTCGCTAATCCCTGAAGTAGGTCTGTTTCCACCGGGATCGTGAAAAGTACCCACCCGCTACCCTAACCTAACCTAACCTAACCAATGATCATACTGCAGAAATAAACAGGCGAATAAAGATTGCCAAATCAGCATTTATACGAATGAAGCCACTCCTAACGTGCAAAAATCTAAATTTCAAGATCAGACTACGTACCATTCGCTGTTATATATTTTCAATATTATTATATGGAGCTGAGACTTGAACATTAAAAAAATGCAATTTAAACAGAATTGAGGCTTTCGAACTCTGTTTATAGACCAGAAAACTGGAATATCTAGGCCACGTGATAAGAGGACCAAAATATGAAAATTTGAGACTCATAATATAGGGAAAAATTCAAGGAAGAAGATCTGTTGGCCTAAGGCAGAACCCATGGTTGAATGATCTACGTGATTGGTATCAATGCAGATCGATTGATTTGTTTAGAGCAGCAAGTTCAAAAATAAAAATAGCCATTATGATTGCCAACCTCCGTAGAGAGACGGCACTCTGAGAAGAAGATAATTGAAACACAAACAAAATGTACGCAATGGACAGAAATGGACAAAAGTTTTTAAAGTAGAAGTAAAATAAGAAAGATCATACTTAGACCACAATAAGATTGTTCTTAAGAATAATTAGGTTCCAATCCAATTTAAATTATTGTTGAAAACTCCTTTTTAAACCACAACTCAATTAAATCATAAATATTATGGCGTCGAATTAAATTCTACAATTTTGTAGAAATATACAAAACTTCCTTTTCACAATATTTATAATTTAAATGTTATTAGAGTGCAAGCCACTGGAAAATTTATCTATCTAACATGAAGGTAAAAACTACAACTCTTCAGTATATTTAGATAAGACTTTTGACAAAAATAACTCGATTACTATACTGGTTTACTCTATAGAGTTCATAAAATTTGATAAATAAACATTTCAGAAAATTTCAAACACATTCGCGGTCTACTTCATGATGACGCATGTCTTTTGTTATAGCATAGGGATATACGTTTTCCTTTGAACAATTTTGGTTAAATAAGCTATTTTTATGTTTTTAAATACTTGCAAAAGAAAGGTTTTCTTTATATATTCGGTTTGTTATATTCTAATGATTTTTCTTGTACTTGCACCCTCTTGCACAACAAACTGGTAATGTTTATAGACTATCTAAAAGGAACAGGATAGAAACTACAGTAGATTCAACCAACCTACACGTCTAAACGATTAATGGAAATCGCAGAAAATCTTTCGTTGTAGTAAAAGGCACAGTAAACTGCACTGGTATTCTCCATAATGTTTAACACTTTGCTAAATTTTAGGTATAAAATAAATATAAATAAATATATAAAATTTAGGTGTGTCATTAACCCGTTGTTCACAGTTTTGCATATTTTGTTACATTTTTTTAATAAATAGTGTTCTTGCATAATGATATTTAACGTAAATTTCTTTCACCTACTTGTTTAATGATTTTTTTCTGAAAAAAATACTACCGTGCTAAGGATAATTTATATTTAAAGTGGGTGTATACTAGTTCGCTCCCGCGGTCAGATTTTGATACCCCACAGAAAAGGGGCATAGGTAAATTCACTCCGGCCATATATTTCTTAGAAAAGATATTTGAATAATGTCTTCTCAAACTTTGTATTTACCTATTAACACAACACTACCATCATTGTTTAAAAAAGAATGAGTCTTTTTTAAACAATGCTACTATATAACACTACTTCTTACTTAGAAAAATATTAAAATTATAACGATAATATCACTAGATTACTTCGATTGTTTCGTCTGTTGTACAACCCTCGTCCTTTTTAGGGTGTAGTAGTTGTATATAAGTACCTATTTTTCTATAGTAGTGTAGTGAAGCGGTACTTTAAAGTAAAATGAGTAATTTGGAAGAAAATAAAATATAGTCGAAACGTAGAGTGTTATCTCCAGAAGAACGGCGTTTAGTTCTGAAAGTCGAAAGTTATTTCAATTTCGAAAAAAATAATATGGCTCCATTGACATCTGTTATAGCAGTTCAGAAACGCACATGCGATGTTTGCGGTACCTCAGAGAGGACATTCCGAAGAATTAATAACATGAATTAGGATGAAATAAATAAAGTGAGCAAGAGAAATCGTCGACATCCAAAACCTTTAGATTTGCACCAGTCAATTAAACTTGCAATTAAAAATATTATATATAATACATAAAAAGCCAAAGAACATGTAACAATTAGTGCTGTGTTACAAAAAATAAAAGACAAGGAACTGTGTGATATTAGTTTGTGGAGAGTGCTTAAACATTTAGGTTTTCGACATAAAAAGACAAATAATAGTATTGTGTAAACTCTCTAATGTTGCTTCAAAACGGTGGAATTTAAAAAAAAAATACATGAACAATAAAACGTCTGATAGCCGGAGGCAAGTTGTATTTTTAGATGAAACTTAGATTTTCGCTAAAGGAAATATGTCAAAATCATCCTGGCAAGATGGCACCACGAAATGTTATTCTTCTAGTCGTTCCGGTAATGGTAAACGCTACATTATACTGCATGCTGGAAATGATGAGGGTTTTATTTCTGACGCTAGTTTAATTTTTTCGTCCACAAAGAATACAGGTGATTACCATGGAAATATGGATGTAAATATTTTTGAAGAATGATTTGAAGAAAATTTGTTAAAAAAATTGGAGCGACCATGCATAACAGTGTGGGATAATGCATCCTACCACTCAAGAGTAGAAGAGAGATTTCCTTCAAGCAGCTGAATAAAAGAGGAAATAAAGTTGTGGTTGACAGAAAAGAAAATTTATCACAGTGACATATTTTTAAAAGTCCATTTACTTCAAAGGTGTGGAGAGCACAATATTCAAAAGAAATTTGTTACTGACGAAATGGCTCTTAAATATGGCCATGAAGTTCTTCGACTTCCGCCCTACCATTGCCACTATAGTGCAATTGAGTTAGTTTGGGGTATAGCCAAAAATTTTTATGATAAACATGCATCCAAAACACCAGATGACGCTAACGTTCTTAGTTTATGGAAAGAATCGCTAGAACAAATAAAGGCAGAACAATGGCAAAATTGTATTAGACATACGGAAGACATAATCGTTCAGTCTTTTCAAACCGAGCAAGTTATAAATGAGATCCGGCCTCTAATTATTCGGATAGACAATTCAGATAGTGACGACTCTGATAGTGAAATATCAGACAGTGAATAGGACAAATCGTTTGCTAAAAAGAAGTAAAAAAAAAGTGTTTAGGGAATTCAATTCGGACTTTGTGGTGTGTTTTAGTTAAACGATAAAGTACCTTCAGTCTAATTACTGGATTGCATACTCTCAATAGCTTTGGTATTCATTACTGGACTACACGTGCTTAAATCTTTTGTTTTGTTGAAAACACGGAAGTGGAAAGGCTTGGATGTATTTTATTCAAATTTGGACATCAGCAACTTGGAAAGTATTTTCCAATTTTACTACATGCAAAACCATTCGTATAATTTTCATTCTACGCAAAACTATATACATATTATATTCATTTTGCCTTTGATACAATAAAATCCATATTATTACTGAATATAAAATACAGGAAATTCAATATTTTTCTTTTCAAGCAATCGGAATTAAATATTAACGACCCACTGTTTAAGGCCCACTGATCATGTCTTAATTGCATATCGGCCATCATAGGGTAAAATGACTTTAGTTTAAACTTTTATTTGCTGCAAAAAAAAGGTCTCCGGGATAAACAAATAGAATAAACTTTAAACTAATTAATGGATCGATTTAAAATGTTGAAGGTTTGTTAAGGACCACAATACCCAACTTTGCGCAGAATAACAAATGCGCAGATTGTTTTTTTACAAAAGTTATAAACAAATAACGTTTTTGCCTTATTAATTTTTGAAACAACAAATTAATTTTACAACTTTTAGAAATTGCTATTTTACAGCTTTTTTATGTTTTAATAGACAAAGTTTTGTAATTTTACCCTTTTCAATAAGCTTTTCAATGGTAAGCAAAACATCGAAAAAATGGCATTTTTTACACTAAATTGGTAATAATTAAAAAAAGACGCCGAAATTTATGCGGAAAACATACAGGTTTGCTTTATCTAGGCCTATAATAACTAAAAAAATTGTCAGATATCAGAATTAGTTACAGTCACGAGAGAAATCTTATTTCCTCGGTCTAGTAATAGAATCACGAGTTAGCCATATTCTTGGGTGGGTAAGTTGAGAATACATAAATTTTCAATTATAAACGGCAACGTATGTACATATTTGAGAATACAAGAGGACAAAGCAGTACACCTGCGATACTCGAGCTGTCAACACGTAATTATTAGTGCCTCTAGATTTTTTGCGTAGTGTGGTTAAAATACATTATTATAGTCCGATTAATTTTACATATTTGCTCATTAAACACTATTGAATAGTTTTTGTGAGTTATCAACAATGATCAACGAACCTCTCCCAGTGAAGGGGACACAAGAAAATGAAACACAAAGTTCTATCACCGAAATCCTCGATCCCAACAACAACGTTAAAACGACAGCAATACAAACAGCAGTTCAGTTCAAATCAACCAGCAAAAAAGTAAGGTCTTTAATTTGCAAAAATCTCATATTTATTCGGAGTTTGTATATATTATGTTTTCATTGAAAAGGTAAATGACTAAAACATTGACAATTTAAATCCTATGTCAGTGGGTCACATTCTTCATAAAAAACTTTGCATTAAAAATATTTTAATGACAGGGTAGGGAACAACAGAATTAGATTATAATTAAAATCTGTCAAAGATAGTAATAAACTAATTAGTAATCAAAACCTTGAAAAAGAAAATTTAAAAGCATTTATACCTAATAATCTCTTATTTGGAACAGGTATAATTAAACATGTTGATACTATTTTTGACGAACAGCATCTCATGTAGCAATCACTGACGTTCAGAGAGTGAAACAAAAATCGTGTCTAATGGTGAAACAGTTTTGGTGCCTAGACAAACGGTAATTGTTACATTTGAGGGAAATATTTTACCATCAATATTTTCATTAACTCAGTCTCATGTCTAATAGAACCATATATTTTCATAGTGATGCAATGTTTTCAGTGTTTGAAATACGGCCGAACAATTTCATAGCGTAACAAAACATTCTATAAACTGTGATAAAGAAAGGGAAGAGTCTCATTCATGTCGCGAACCACAAGCTGTTGTATTTATTGCAAAACTAATACTCATAGATCTATTTCAAAAGACTGCTCAGTTCATATAAAACAATACCCAATTAAAAAAAATGGCTGAAGATACTTTAACTTTTTCCGAAGCAAAGCGCAATACTAATTCTTCATATGCTAACACACTTAAGTTACAAAATAAATAAATATATATATATATATATATATATATATATATATATATATATATATATATATATATATATATATATATATATATATATATGTATATAAGCGAGGTTCCTACAGCCTCTGCCGCCTCTCGCATTTCGACCGCCATCGTTTTCTGTCCATCCATCTTCTTTGATGGCTCTATCTCTCATTATGTGCCGTAAATTTTCTTCCTAGGCAACTGAAGGCTTTCTCCTTCTTCTACTTTATTGTAGTATGTAATTTAAGGCTTTCTTTGGCCATCTATCTTCATTCATTCGCTTCACGTGACCATACCATACTAGTTGTCTCGTTTCAATTCTGTCTACACTGGAATATACAGTATTTGTCCTCCTTCTAATATCTTCATTCCTGATATGATCTTTTTTGGATACACCACACGCTCTTCTTAGAAAATCTATTTCTACTACTATTCTTTTTCTATCTTTTTGCGTGATCTGCCAAACTTCTGCCTCATAAGTCATAATAAGCTCTACCAAGGTTCGATTGTCAATTTCGTTTCTTGTGTAATATCTTTACACCATAGTATAGAGTTGAGAATGTTTACCGCTTTTTTTCCCTGCTGCATTCTGTTTTCGATGTCTCATTTGGTAGTGATTTCTTTAGATATTATAGATCCGAGATATTTATATTCATTACATGTTTTTGTGTTTCTAATTTCTAACTCTGGATCTTCTTCATCATCTCCGATTTTAAGATACTCTGTCGTTGACATATTCATATTGAGGCCCCATTTTTCATATTCTTTTTTTAGTTCTCCAAACACGTAATCCATGTCTTCCATCATTCGCTACGACTACCTGATCATCTGCGAAAAATAAAGTTGTTAGACATTTACCACCACCTATGTCTATTCCCATTCCGGATACTTGTTTCCTCCACTGCTCTAGCGATGATTCAATATATATTTTAAATAAGGTCGGAGATAGACAACATCCTTGTTTAAGCCCCTTTGTTATTGGAAATAATTTAGATATAAAGTTTCCTTCTTTAACGACACTTCTTGAATTTTTGTATATACGAGGCGTGTTTTTTAAGTAAGTACCTACCGTTTTGGAATTAAAAAAAGACGTGCAAAGATATGGCAGTAAATTTTATTTTTACATGAAAGCCTGTACCTTAATCTACTTTTCTACATAATTTCCGTGAATATTAAGGCACTTGTCATAACGTGGCACCAGTTTTTGAATACCATCCTGATAAAATTCTGCCGCCTGACTTGTTAACCACTGCATCACAAATGTTTTGACTTCGTTATCGTCTTGAAGACGCTGACCGCCCAGGTGTTTATTCAAGTGCTGGAACAAATGGTAGTCGCTGGGCGCCAGATCAGGGCTGTATGGAGGATGATCTAGAGTTACCCATTTAAATGATTTGATGAGATCTTTGGTCTGATTAGCCACATGTGGACGGGCATTGTCATGCAGCAAAACGATACCCTTACTCAACTTGCCACGTCTTTTGTTCTGGATTGCACGACGCAGATTTTTCAATGTCTCACAATAAGACGCTGCATTGATTGTCTCATTACGAGGCAGAAACTCCACTGGCAATACTCCTTTTCTGTCCCAAAAAACTGTCACATGATTTTCCGGGCAGAAATTGTTTGCTTAAACTTCACTCTTTTGGGTGATGATGAATGTCTCCATTCCATGGATTGTTGTTTCGATTCTGGTGTAACGTAGGCCACCCACGTTTCGTCACCAGTAACAATTTGGTCTAAAAAATCTTCACCTTCACTGTGGTACCGCTCAAGGAAAGTCAATGCACTGCCTAAACGTTGGGTTTTGTGCAAATCCGTCAACATTTTTGGAACCCAACATGAACACAATTTCCGGTAATTCAAGTTCTCGGTAACAATGCGATACAAAACACTACGAGAATACTGAGGAAAGCAGTCGGGCAATGATGAAATTGTAAAGCGTCTGTTTTCTCTCACCTTTTCGTCCACTTTCTGCACCAAATTTTCATTAACGACCGAAGGACGCCCACTCCGTTCTTCATCATGCACAATTGTGCGGTTATCTTTAAATGCTCTCACCCATTTCCTTACCATTCCATCACTCATAATGTTTTGTCCGTAAACTTCAACGATCTCACGATGAATATCGATCGGTTTTACGCCTTTAGCACTAAGAAATCGTATAACGGCCCGTACTTCACAATCAGCGTGACTCACGATTGTTGGAGGCATCTTAAACACTGGAGTAAACAAGTATATAATGAAGAATCAGACTGTAATGGCGTCAGTGCGTAGACAAGAGATGTAGGTAACCAGCGCTCATGCGCGGAACGCCGACCGTAGCGCTGCGGCTGCGGAATACCGAGATTCAAAATACCGGAATCGCAAAACGGTACTTTCTTAAAAAACATGCCTCGTATTTGCGATAGCATCCACTTACTCTCTACTGAGACCTACTTTCGTCAATGTTTGAAACAGTTTGTTCAAAGGTACCGTATCGTATGCCTTCCCTAAATCTACAAACAATAGGTGGGTATATAGATTCCTTGCCGTCCGATTCAAAGCTTTAGCTTTTCGATATAAAATTTAAAACTGTATGAAGCTGTTCGATTAAATGTTACATAAATGCTTAAATTGTGCAAAATACAATGAACAACAATACAATACAATATTAAGACAATTTTTTTAATATACTCGGAAAAGCTTTGATATTTTCCCCATTATCGCTAGTATATTCTTATAAACAGCTAAAGTATTGTTAAAAGTGGAATATATTACCGGAAAATATTTTCAAAACAATAACATATAAATTCCTTTCTTGTATACTGTGACTAAAAAATAAATACAAATTGAACCCATTTAATTCTCAATTATGTGTTGCTAAAAATTTATTTTTGAACAATTCCTTGGTTCTAGTGCACACTGTATAAAATCCAAAACAAATTTTCTAATTAAATAAGGTTCTTTGCTTCCTTCTATTATGTTAATAACGTACACAATCGCTAGACATTTGTGTAACAAATGGTGTGTTCTAGCCTTATAAATTTAGAATAATAAACACTGGCGTTTAATGTCACCATTTATTTTATTAAATATTTTATGTTTCCCATGAAAACCGTTTATATGGACTCAAAAATAAAGCAAAATATGGAGAAAAACGATAATATGATATAGTAAAGAAAACTTGTTTAACACACCATTTATTGTTTTAACTGATAAATACGTGACACTTCTTTGTAATAAAAACAATGTAGAACGGTGCATATATAATGAAAATGTAGAGGGGAGTGCCCTAATATCGTACCATTTTTTTCTTATTCTTCTATCAGGGAAGAGTAAAATTTTAGAGCTGCGATTTTGGACTAAAAATGTATTGTAGTAAGCAATGAAAGGAAATCTGGTATCAAGGATATATTTCTTTCACTTTCAAACTTTCTGAATAATTCTTGAAACTAAAACACAGAATGAAAAATCAAAACAAAGAAATAAAACTAAAATATCCCTGATATTCTTTTGTTAAAACTGTCTAGCTAAAACTTCTTCCTCTTTTCTGCATACACGGAATCAAATTGGGATGCACGCGGGACGTCCCGTCCTGCATTTTATCTCGCAGTTTCGGGAAGGGACAGCGATTTTTGTTGCGGGAGGGGACCGGAACGAGACATCAATTTTTCTGCAGGACGGGACTTTGTCCAGCGGGACGTCCCGCATGTCCTGCAAAAACTGCACTTTTATTATTATCCGAATGATTTGGTAATTAAAGTTAAGTATACAAGTATTTGAATTATGTTTGCAACGTAAAAATATTTATAGAAATTAAAAGATTTTTGTTTTAATGATTCATATTGATGAAATATAATCAATTTCAATTTTTAAAAATAAAAAAATTTAACTTGCCAACAAAAATGAAAATCAGTCATTATTATCAAAAATATCATAATCGTCATCATCATCACTGTCATCACCATTAATTGTTATTATGATTGGACTTATTTCGTTTATTTTATTTTCACGAGTCCACCAATCTTCTATTAGTTTCTTGCACTTGAATATACAGTTGCACCACTCTTCTGGAGTTACAATTGAAAGTGCCTTTCGCCAAGTTTCCCGAACTGCGTCGTCGCTATAACCGTTAGGCCCAATATGGTTGTCATAATATTGTTTTGCTATTCCCCATATATATTCGATGGGATTAAACTGGCAATGATACGGTGGCAGACGTAAAACTTGATGACCGTAACTTTCAATAATCTGATCCACAACAAAGGTTTTTGGTTTTGCGTGGATATTTGCCAAGCGTAATAATTCTGATTTTAAAATATGTTGTGTAAATGGTATATGTTCCTTTGTCAACCATTCTTTAATTTTATTAACAGTCCAAGAATTCGTTGGACTTTTGTTTAATACTTCAGAATGGTAAGGTGCATTGTCTAAAATAATTACGCTGGGCTCACTTAAACCTGGGAGAAGTTTTTCATGTAACCATTTTACAAACATTTCTGTGTTCATATTATCGTGATAGTCACTTGATTTTGATTTATATGAAAATATTAAATCAGCAGCTTCTATAAAACCCGATTTCCCTCCAGCATGTAAAATTATGTGTCGCTTCCCTTCTCCATCAGTATGTTTGATAGACTTTACGTTATCATCTTGCCATATTTTCTTGGTTGCACCCCTAGAAAATATCCATGTTTCGTCTAAATATATAAAATTTGCCCTTTCTTCTTTTAATTTAGAATATTTTCTTAGAAAGTTAATTCTTTTATGCACAACAGAACTTCTTTCACAAAGGGCTTTTCTGTTATCCTCCTTTTGAAATTTGAAACCCAAATTATGTATCACTTGCCATAGACTTGTTCTGCCAATTTCGTCAAATTTTCTATCTTTTAATTCCGAGAGAATTGTATTTAAGGTCACGTATGTATGTTCCTTGTTGGCTCGCATTCGATAAATGGTATCACGAATTTCAAATTTTTTTCCATCTGGAATATCTTTCGTTTTCAATGATAGGCGAGTTTTTCGGTGATCTTCTTTCGGCCATTCATTATTGCGATTTTGTAATACTCCTCTTAGTTTGGTTTCACTAATTCCTAGAGCATCACATACGCGTTGATGAACAGACATTACCGATTTTAAAGGACCGCCATTTTCTTTTTCATCCGTAAAATACTTATGTACACTACAAATTAGACTATCTACATCTAACACACGTCTAGGCATTTTTAAATATTTCCACCAAACATACAATGTCAACACTGGCAAAGAATCAATTCAACTGCAATATTGTAACAAATTTATACCTACCCTAATGCTATTTTAATGTATTTTAAAATATGAGTTATTTATGCAGTTTTTGCCTAGTGACGATGTCACTATTCATTTCTTTGACGATTTCAAATTTCTCTTCATCAGGTAAGTAAATGCTCCTAGGATGTTTACGAGTTGTTTTCTTGCCTTCGTGATACTCAGTCACAGTAAGATCTTCTTGAGAATCTCTGACAGTCTTCATTACAGTTTTTAGCTTACTTTCACTTATCCCGAGTGCGTCACAAACGCGTTGATTTGTACACAATAATGACTTTAAGGTCCACCATTGTCTCTTTCCATGGTAAAGTATTTATGCACATTTGCAATTAATTCATCAATATTCAACTTACGTCTAGGCATGATGGTCACTTGAAACTACACGTTTAAATTACAACATATTGAATTTAGATCAATATGACAGAAACTTTTTAACTGTTGTACTTGAGAGGTAAAATATAATATAACCGCTTTCAAAGATCTTAAACACATTAAGCAAATTAGCCTAATGATCATTAGGAATGCCGATTGTAATTTAATTATGTTTGATAAAAAGTTTAGAAATGGTTAGAAACCGTACATAAACAAATTAAAATGTTTCCCACAATTATTTTAATTTGAAAATAAAAAGTTAAATATATTTACCAAAACCCTAACTTTAAACCGTAATCGCAGAAGTCTCAAAAACGGTACACCCTAACAGATATTATGGTCAATCTAAATCTAACCACCAATATTTAAATTGACAAAATGTTCTAGTTTTTTTACCAAAAGTTAAGTGATACTTTAGTACTTTGTACATCTAGCTTGTTAAGCTGTTTGTTCGTGCTGTTAGGCCGTTGTGGTCTGAGATTAGTTCTCGACGTTTCGCCAACACTAGGGGTTGGCATCTTCTGGAGATGTAACTGCTTCGCTTGCAAGCTGAAACTGACGCCGGGTTGTACTACGGAGGCCATATTTATATTTTCTACTCGGCTTCCTTCACACTGGTTTCGGCGTGAGGGAGTGTCGTCATTCGTAGCTTTTCTTTTTTCATGTTTTGCGGGAAGGGTGTTTGTGGATTTTAATATTGGTATCCATGTTTTGTTAATTTTTAGTCCTTCTTGTATCCGATTAAAATTATTTGGATGCTTATATATTTCCACCGCTTCGCGATATAACCGTGGGTAGTACTGTGATGTTTTACTACTGAGTTTCTTCAAAGAGTATCCGATGTTCTCCGCTTCCCAAAGCTTGTTCGGCAACGGCAGATTTGTCGATATGTCCTAAACGACAATGGCTTTTATGTTCGTTTATCCTTGTGTTACTGTGTCTTTTCGTGGTTCCCACATATACCATTCCACATGTGCATGGTATTCGGTATACTGCGGTCGTTGCTAATGGGTCGCGTTTGTCCTTCACCGATCTTAAACAGTCCTTGATTTTCTTTGTAGGCTTGAAAATGGTCTTTACATTGGCTTTTTTAAGTATTCGCCCAATTCTGTCTGTTACCTCCGATATATAGGGCAAGAACGCTTTACCTATACATGCTGTTTCTTCGTCCTTTCTTCTAGAAACGTTGTTAATCGCTTTATGTATTTCTCTTCTGGTATAACCATTAGCGGTGAGCGCTTTTTCAATATGAAAAAGTTCACTTTGCAGATGCTGTGGTTCACAAATTCTCTTCGCCCTCTCCGCCATAGTTTTGATGATACCTTGTTTTTGGCCTGGATGATGATTTGAGTTCCTGTTTAGGTATGTTTAGGTATCTGTCCGTGTGTGTAGGTTTTCGATACACTTTGTAGCATGCAGAAAATTCCTTAAAAAATTATCGAATATTGGAAGTGTAAATATTATCTAGTACGCTCCTGGGCTATATATAGATTTTGGTGTCTTTGTGTACACATCCCACACTCTCCAGAAAGAATTTATGATTATATTTGGTTTAATTTATTTGTACGTGTTAGTTTTGAACTGAAAGTGATTCAAGGTCGTTTTGCGATATATTTAACAAGAAGTTGGGGTTGTTTGATGTTTGAAAAAACGGTGGAGAGGTGAGACGCAAAACGGGTAGCCCCGGCCGATATCGAGGGTCAAATGAATTCAAGTTTTAGGTTTGGAAGATAGTCCATTGAAGACAGACGTGTTTTAGTTGAGTCGGTCAAAAACCGGCAAATTTGTAAGAAAACGTAATTACACTCAAAGTAATGTGTCTGTTAAAGTAAGAGCAATCACTGTTTTTTGTGGTGTGCCGTATCTGATCTGAGATATTTGTTAAACGGCGTGTATAACAAATTTGAAATATAACCACAATGTTCCAGTTTCCTGTTTTTTAAGAATCCCAGTCGAAGTTTGCGTTTAGTCCCAATTTCAACCTTAATGCCCTAAGCAGCCGATTCAGGATATTTTTTTTCACAGTTTGGAGATGCAGTTTTTTTGTGTGGCAGAGAGAGTATAGTATAAATCCTGTTTCCGCCCCCAGAAGTTTCAGTGCATTTTAGTGAAATCAAGGTATCTTTTTTGTTTTAAATTTTAAAGTAACGATAGAAACGCTAGTTGTCAATCTTTCTCTGTTTCCATCGTAGATTGAATATTTGGATGTAGTGTGTTTATATAAGACAGGAAATCGTTAAGTTTTTCTACTCCGTGACCCCAAATCACAAAAGTGTCATCGACGTATCTAAACCATACCCTTGGTTTGTATACTGACTCCATTACTCTCTTCTCTAGATGCTCCATGAAAAGGTTGGTTACGGTCGGGCTTAGTGGGCTTCCCATTGCTACTCCATCTGCCTGTTCATAAATCTGGTCTTCCCATGAAAAGTAGGTGGTAGTGAGACAAATACGGTATAATTCCACCATATTTACATCAGCAAGATATTCACTTTATTCACATTTTAGTTTCAGATTTAATACTGTTGGGAAGATGATTGAAAAATCTTGTAGCCATATAATACTGGTATTTTTAAAATCGTGTTGTATTATGTTTTGGTACTCCGATGAAGTCATTTTGCCTAGTTGAGTACTGGTGATCATCATAGTTTAAATGAAAAGTAGTTATATTGGCTTTTACATGTATTATACATTTAAAAATATATATAGAAGGTACTGTTAAAGTAGGTAATGTCGATGAATGCCGGTATGGTAAATAACTGAATTATCCTTTTCTGGGAGACAAACACTCTTGTAGCATTCACAGCACTACCCCAAAGAATTATATTGTAGGACAAGTGAGAATAAACAATTGAATAATAAACATTCAACTGTTCCATTTTAAGAAAACTGTTTAATTGCAAAATTGCGTAATACCGACTATTTATTCTTTTGCAAAAATAAAGCAAAGGTGGATGACTGATAAGATCCTTCTTCTCATGGACAATCGGAGAATAATGAAAGGAAAAAACGAACAAAGGTATAAACAAATACAGAAAGAAATCAAAATAGAAATCAGAATAGCAAAAGAAGATTTTTATAAAAGAAAATGTGAAGAAATAGAGCAATTGCAGGCAAAACATGATATTTTTAATGTACATAAAAAAGTGAAAGAACTTGCTGGTACACAAAGACGTAAGCAGCCAAATACCCTGTATAATGTCAACGGAAACATAATAACAGAACTAGAAGAACAGTTGAAGACATGGAAAAACTATATTGAAGAACTCTTTGCAGATGATAGACAACAATCTGAGCTAAGTAACATACAAGGAGACGAAGGTCCAGAAATAATGGAACAGGAAGTAATGTACGCACTAAAAAGAATGAAGAATGGTAAAGCCCCAGGTCCAGATGAAATACCAACGGAAATCCTTAAACTAATAGAAAAAGACTCGATTCACATTTTAGTTGAACTTTTCAATAGCATTTATACATCAGGAAAAATACTACAAGAATGGCTTTTATCCACCTTTGTTATTATACCAAAAAAGATAAATGCCAAACAATGTAATGATTACCGTACAGTCTGATGAGCCATGTACTGAAAATATTCCTGAAAATTATACACTCTAGAGTACACAGAAAACTGGAAATGGACATCAATAATACCCAGTTTGGATTCCGAAATGGACTTGGAACAAGAGAGGCGTTGTTTGCACTGAACGTTATGTCTCAAAGATGTCTTGACATAAATCAAGATGTATTCACGTGTTTCGTAAATTACAACAAGGCCTTTGATAAAGTGAGGCATGATCACCTAATCAGACTCCTGACAGAAAAGAATTTAGATAAACGAGACATCCGACTAATAGCAAATATGTACTACAATCAGAAAGCAGTAGTGAGAGTAGATAATAATACCACTGAAGAAATTGAAATAAAGCGAGGTGTGAGACAAGGGTGTATACTGTCACCAACCCTGTTTAATCTTTATTCCGAAGACGTAATGAATAGAATACTCTTTGAGCAATCCGTAGGTATTAAAATAAATGGTGTTAGATTAAACAATCTGAAATTTGCCGACGACACCGTTCTGATCGCAGAAACACTTGAAGAACTACAGTTATTGGTGAATAAGATAGCAGACTGCAGCGAAGAATATGGACTATCTTTGAACAT
This sequence comes from Diabrotica undecimpunctata, assembly GCF_040954645.1. Taxonomy (NCBI): domain Eukaryota; kingdom Metazoa; phylum Arthropoda; class Insecta; order Coleoptera; family Chrysomelidae; genus Diabrotica; species Diabrotica undecimpunctata. The sequence goes on from NC_092812.1 coordinate 19,796,423, forward strand.
AAAGAAAACTAAATTTATGGTAATATCGAAATCAACACAAAATATCCAAAATTTATATTTACACAATGAAATTATTGATCGAGTTAGCAAATACAAATATTTAGGCACTTTTATAAATGAAGACAACGATAGCTCAGCAGAAATCAAAATAAGAATAGAAAAAGCCAGATCCATATTCACTAAAATGAAGAGAGTGTTCTGCGGAAGAGATTTGAGCCTTGAAATGATCTGTTCTACGGAATGGAGTCATGGCCGTTGAAAAAGATTGATACCAAAAAATTAGAGGCATTTGAACTGTGGATGTATCGCAGAATCCTGAGAATATCATGGACTGAGAGAGTCACAAATGTCGAGGTTTTGAGAAGAATGAATAAAGAAAAGGAAGTCATATTTACGATCAAAAAACGAAAACTGAAAATACCATAGTAGCTAATACGTGTTTTAAATCGAGCTCTCATAATTAATTTAAAAACTAGTGAAATACTAAAAATATTTTCGTTAATTAGTGATCCAGCAGTGAAATAACAAAAATAAACACAACAGAGATAGTAAGTTACTTTAAACATAACAGTTTTTACTATTATCAAATATTATTTTGGATAACCTACAAAATCTAGGACAGGTATTTATACCAAACCTGTTCCACTGCAGACTAAGAAGGTTGTTTGCCAGGACCGTACTCCAGTTACAAATGATAATTAAAAATGGATAGTTCTATTCAATCTGAAATTCCTACAACTAACAATACACCAAACAGCTCCTCATCATATCAATTTAATGGATCACCTACATATTCTTTCGTAACCAATCAAACACAACAATCCAATATATTTCCATCAAGAAAACAAGCAATTATTTTTGATTCAATTGAAAATACCAAACTAGATGATTACTTGTCCGCTTTGAGTCATCTGATACAACCAACCCAGATATCCTTCTGTTCAAAATTATCAAATAATAGAGTATGTATTTATTTAGCAAACGAAAAACTAGCTGAGGATTTCATAAACAGAAATGAAAAAATTCAAATAAACCATCAACTCCTACAAGCTCGTAGACTAATTAGCCCCAGTCAGCGATTAGTATTGTCCAATGTCTGTCCCTCAATCCCACACTCAGTCCTAATATCCGCATTAAAATCACATGGAATAAATCTTCTGTCACCTATAACATTCCTAAGAATAGGCACATCAACACCACAATTCCAACATATTTTGAGTTTCAGACGCCAAACATACATATCTCCACTAAATAACCAGCCCTTACCTGATTCTTTTCTTATCACATATGAGGAAACGACATACAGAATTTTCCTTTCATTAGATAACCAAGCTTGTCAAACATGTAAACAAATCAACCACTTAACAAAAAATTGTCCAATGTCTACTGCGATTACAACAGATAATTCAACATCAAATAATCCAGTTCCAAATATAAACCCAATTGAAAATACAACTAATCTATCAACTCAAAAAACCCAGACAAACACTAAACAACAACAATCAAAAGAAGAAAGCACACAACAAGAAACCCAACCACAAAATAGCCAACAAGAAAAACCACACATGCAGCTAACCAAAGAAGACTCAGAAACAACAAACTACCCAAAAATAGATATAGAAAATAAGGCAACGCATATAAACACAGGGAAAGCACAAAACAAACGCACAATCTCCCAAGTCTCTCCACCAGCTACTACATCTACAGAGGAACCTACTTTTATTACACCAAAAAATAAAGAGAAGAAAGTAAAATCAGATCAAAATGTCAAACCACAAAAAACACTAGAAGAAATGCTAAGATACTGTAAACCTTTATTTGAGAACCCAAATTCCAACTACCCTATAACTTACAAACAGTTATTAGACTTTTTTGAAAACTGTGAGAACTCACCAGACCCGTTAAGTGTCACCAAAATGTATACAGAAGAAACAGCAGAGGTCACAGATCTATTAACTAATATATACCCTTACCTAAAGGACCGAAAAATTAAAGTCAAATGCACTCGAATAAAAAATAAAATATTAAAGCAAATCAACTTAGACCTTCAAACAGACTTAGAAAGCGACGCATCAATAGAAAATTAATAACACATCATTTTCAACTCTCTAATTCAATGGAACATAAATGGGTATTACACCCATTTAGAAATGTTAAAATTACTAATTTCAAAACATAAACCTAGTCTGATATGTTTACAAGAAACCCACTTCAAAAACAACAAAGCTCATGACTTGAAGAATTTCAATTGTTTTTTTAGAAATCGAGAAAATTCGAAAATTGCAAGCGGAGGGGTAGCAATCTACATAAAAGATAGCTTTGACGCTAAACTGATAAAACTCACAACAACTATTGAAGCAATTGGAATTAGAGTCACAGACACAATTTCTTTTTCAATTTGCAATATTTACATTCCCCCCAATAAAGAACCCGATTCAAAAGAAATTTCAAACTTATTAAATCAACTACCTGCTCCAAGGATAATAATTGGAGATTTCAATGCACATAATCCGTTATGGGGTTCAGCAAAACTAACATCTCTAGGTCGAAAAATAGAAAAAATAATAGAAGAAGTCAACCTAAATATTCTTAACGACGGACAACATACACGCTTTGACACAAGAACAGGTGAAGGCTCTTGTATAGATCTATGTATTTGTGAACCATCAATTACACATACTCTTACGTGGGATGTGTTACCAGATCTATATGATAGTGATCACTACCCTATCATAATAAGCAATGAACTACAATCAACTACCCCGCAACAACTAAAATGGAATTTAAAAGGCGCAAATTGGACAGAATTTCAAAATTACGTTGAAAACAACCTGCAAAACCTAAATGACAATGCAGATATAGACAAAACAATATACTCTCTGACAAACGTAATCACAGAATCAGCAAAAAAGTACGTTGGAATAATTAAGTACGATCACAAACATCAGTCGGTACCTTGGTGGAATCATGACTGCAAAGAAGCATTAAAACAATCGAAACAAGCTTTTAATAAATTCAAACGACAAAAAACTCAAGAAAATTCTATAGAATTCAAAAAATTAAGGGCAGTCGCTAGGTATACCATTAAAAAAGCCAAACGTGACTCTTGGAGAGAATATGTCACCACAATACATAGTTCAACTCCTATAACAGCTATATGGAAAAAAGTCAACAAAATGTCTTGTTCCAAACCCCATAAATCAATAAACTTTTTAACTCAAAATAACACTATTTATAAAAGCCCAGAAGAAATATCCAATATACTAGCATCTACTTATGAATATAACTCAAGTAACTTAAATTATACTTCCAATTTCTTAAAAATCAAAATAAAAAAAGAAAAAAATCCTATAGAATATTACGATCAAAACAATAACGATCTCAATATACAAATAACAAAGGAAGAATTAGAAAATGTATTTCAGAATTGTAAGAACACTTGTCCTGGACCCGACAATATACCGTTTATATTTCTTAAAAATTTAGGCCCTCAATCTAAAGAACACCTACTCAAAATCTACAATATAATCTTATCCAGAAACGTATTTCCTAAATCATGGAAAAATTCAATCATAATACCTATTCAAAAACCAACTAAACCAAAATCAGATCCACAAACATATCGACCGATATCACTCACATGTAGCATAGGTAAAATATTAGAAAAGATAATAAACAATAGGCTTATGTGGTATTTAGAAGCAAACAAATTAATTATTCCAGAACAATGTGGTTTCCGAAAACATCGCTCAACTTTAGACAATCTCGTTGACTTAGAATCAGAAATCCACGAAGCATTTGCAATAAAACAGCATTGTGTTGGAATATTTTTTGATATAAGCAAAGCATATGATACAGTTTGGAAATATTCAATCATTAAAACACTCAGCAGCTGGTTAATAAGGGGTAACATATTAAAATACATTTCAAATTTTCTTGAAAACAGACAATTTCAAGTTCGAGTTGACGGAACATATTCTCAAACAAAAATTCAACAAAATGGTATACCACAAGGATCAAATTTAAGCACAACTTTATTCTTAGTAGCAATAAATTCGATATTAACACAAATTGAAAACCCCGTCAAAGCTAGATTATACGCTGACGACCTAGTTATTTTCTGTAGAGGAAAAAACATAGCAACGATTCACAATCACATTCAAAAAGCGTTAACACACATTGAGAAATGGTCAACTACAAGTGGACTTCAGTTTAACACTACAAAAACGAAAGCAATATGTTTCTCAAAGAGAAATCAAATCCAAACAAAAGAATTATATCTACACGAACAAAAACTAGATTATGTAGAAGAAATCCGATTTTTGGGTATGACGTTTGATAAAAAATTAACTTGGAAGACACATATTCAACAGCTAAAAAAATCCTGTCTACCTGGTATAAATTTACTACGATCCCTTGCCTTTAAAAACTGGGGTGCCGATTATTCAAGTTTAATACTTATTTACAAATCCATCATTCGATCAAAACTTGACTATGGAGCCATCGTCTACAACTCCTCCAAAAAAACACATTTGAAGTCACTGGATATTATCCAAAATAGATGTCTACGTATTTCTTTAGGTGCTCACTACACAAGTCCCATTCAAAGTCTTTATTGGGAAACTGGAGAACTTCCTCTTTCTTTCAGAAGACAATATCTAAGCCTAACATATGCAGCGGCAGTGTCATCAAACCGAAATAATCCAGTACTGCATAACGTTTTTGCTGATCGATTTACAAATAAATTCCAACAAACACATCAAATTGATCATCCTTTTTACTTTCGTATAAAATCATACTTATCCAAATTAAATTTTCAATTTCCAAAAACCTATGATACCTCTTCAATCCACAACCCAGCACCATGGACAATATCTATTCCTGATATCGACATCAGTCTAACAAGCCTAAGAAAATCAGAGATAACATCAACCGTCATTAAACAAAAGTTTTATACACTATTAAACAGATATGGCAATACCTACAACGTATACACCGATGCGTCAAAAAATGAAGACAGAGTTGGAGCAGCAATTTATTCGGAAGACTCCTCAGTTAGTTTCAAATTGCCATCAATTACAACCATCTTTTCGGCTGAATTATTTGCAATCCTAAAAGCACTATTGTTAATACAAAACAAAAACAAAGAAAGATATATAATAATCACAGATTCTTTAAGTTCATTATCCTCACTGACTCAATTGTACTGTGACAACCCCCTTCTACTTCTAATTAAAAAAGAACTTAAAAACATTGCAAATAAGAACATCCAAGTTCACTTTTTATGGGTGCCTTCTCATATAGGAATTGAAGGTAACGAAGTTGTAGATAAACTGGCTAAGAACGCACCAACTAACCCGATGTCCGAAGAAAGTAATATATTGGTACAAAACGATTTAAAACCATACCTAAAACAAAAAATAATTCAAAAATGGCAAGAAACTTGGAACAACACTCCATCAAGGCTATACGAAGTCAACAAACATTCACATCTTTGGAAACCAAAAATAAAAGACAGGAGAGAGCAAGTGATACTTACCCGTCTCCGTATCGGCCATACACGACTTACTCATGACTATTTATTCCAGCGCAAAAATAAACCAGTGTGTGAAGTGTGCAACAGTGCTCTAACGGTTAAACATTTTTTAATACAGTGTCCCAAATATAATAGTGAACGACTAAAATATAACATACCCAACTCCCTAAGAGATGCCCTAGAAGAAAATACAGACACCCGAAAAATATTTTCCTATCTTAAAGACTGCCAACTCCTTCAAAAGATCTAAAATGAACATTGTAACATACAAAGATATTATTATTATTATTATTGTAAACTAATGTATATTTTACTTATTGTATCTATATTGTATTAATCTAAATACGCTAATGACCCTGCGTGGTTGATGCGTTAATAAAATAAAAAAAAAAAAAAAAAAAAAAAAAAAAACGAAAACTGCAATACTTGGGACACATTACAAGAGGCGAAAGATATGAACTGCTTCGAATAATTATGCAAGGGAAAATAGCAGGAAAAAGGTCCATAGGAAGAAGACGAAACTCCTGGCTAAAGAATCTACGGGAATGGTATAGCTGTAGCAACAACGAATTGTTTCGGTCAGCAGTTTCGAAAATACGTATAGCCCTGATGATCGCCAACCTTCGGAACGAAGATGGCACTTGAAGAAGAAGATTCTTTTGCAAACGTGATTAATTTGAAATTCCTAGCTCATGTTACTATTAAGATACAAAATTTAAAGTTCAGTGGTATGTAGTTGTAGAATAAACCAGGCTATCATTTACTTTTATGTAAATCTGGTTGACTTTTGCTCTACGTAGAATTGCATGCTTGTGGTTTTTTAGCAGTAACATTCAAAGCATTTTTTTACACCACGCTATAAAATCTTTTGATATAACTTTTGACATTCAGTTGAACAGTTAATTCCTCAGAACTACATACTGCATACTTATTCTTACATTTTTAGACTGGTATAAATCTACTGTGAATAAAATATTTCTAACAGCAGTAGATAAGCCGAAAATTATTATAACGATAAGCAATCTTCGACAGAACAAATTTACGATTCATTTAGCTGTATGTAGTATATAGCATTAGTAACTCATTCACGATTCATGTATTAATTTACAAATGAACGTTATATAAAAGAGATTAATTTCAAGACTAGAATACGTGTAATGTAAATATTTTCTCAGTGCATAAACAAACCAGCTATTTGTAAGTGATTTTCCAACTAAAACAATCAACGAAACGTAAACGAAACCAGAGGTAGTAGCATCTCTATAAAACTTTCTCACAAAAAGTACTCCAGTGACTTCAGGAAATACTTTCCATAGCATACTAAATGGGAGGATTGGAATCCACAATTAAAGCATGTATTTATATTTAAATCGGGGGAATACAACAAGAACGTTCATACACGCTTTACTAATTTTATAAGTGTGTTAGATTAGCGCTAGAGCACTATAAAGTTTAGTTCGATAGATTAATAGAATGGACGAATATTGAGACATTACTGAGACTGTTTCTAATAATATTTAGAGACCCAATAAAGTAAAGTTTGATGGATTTGATCATAAGTGTTTCAGATAAGATTATGATTTTTTATGTTGTACTTTTTGTTCCAGTTTAAGCAGTGCATATGCCGAAAACATTCGTATGCACAACGAAATGATATCAAAAACAATTGCAACACCTCGCCGAGCATGCGCGAACGCTACGCTGCTACTCCGGCTGTCGGATGAAAACAAAGACGTAGCCCGCTATGCTCAAGTGGAGTTTTAAATTGACTTGATATGTTAACTGGGCGTCAGGCGGATTTGCTCCACGACCAACGCCTAAAGTAGACTACAACTCCAAACCTACCAAATTGTTGTAGTACTAAACTGTTCCAATATATGAAACAAGAGAAATGAAACGACACCTCACTTATAATACATTATATTAATAATAAGTAAAGGAAAATAAATTTAGCCCGTAAACAAATATCTTCTTCCTCTTTATAAGCAGTTCTGCTTGTTTTTTTCCGATTTTTGACTTATTCCATTGTGGTTATTCCATTCTTTTTTTCTATTTTGTAACCATTCATTTATACACTGTATGTATACATTTTCTTCTAATGTCTTCACTTCTCTTTCGATCTCTCAGCGTATTTCCTGTAATTCTTCTCAGTACCCTCATCTCTGCCGTTTCCAGTAGCCTTTGCGTTGTGGCTGTGTCGGGTCTTGTTTCTGAGGCATATGTCATTATTGGCCTTACACTGGCCTTATAAATTCTTGATTTCATCTCAGTGTTTAAGTGTCTGTCTCGCCATATAGTGTTATTGCGGTATCGTGCCAGTCTATTTGCTTTTTGTACTTGATCTCTCACTTCTTTGTCTTTGAAATTGTATCATAAAATTGTTAAACAGGCGAAAATTAAGTCATGGTGTTAAGCGGAAAGGCAATGGACGATTTGTGTGAAAAACCATTGATGTTAATACACAACGAAATTAAATGAACTGGCACTGAAACTCTTATTGTAGAAGATATACATTTGATTAGAAAAAATATTTTTAATGGCACAAAACAAGTTATTCCCAAAATTTCCAAAAGCTTACTGGAAATACATAACTCATTGAACTCCGTGGAAGTGATAACCAATAAAAAAAAAACAATTTTTATTAAAAAGTGGTCAGTGGCGGATCCAGAAATTTTTGTCAGGGGGGGTCATGGGTCTTGAGGGTAATTTTGATACAGGATTTAATGGCTGATCCCCAAAAATATTTTGTCGGGAGGGGGGTCATGGGTCTTAAGGGTTATTTTAATATAGAATTTAGATTTTTGCACCTTTACGATTGATATGATTTGTGCTTCATGTAAGGGACCATTTTCTCAATAATTATTTTAAGCGATATATTAAACAAATGGATAGATGGACAAAGCGGATACTGGAATGGAGACCAAGAGATGATGCCTACCGAAGCAGAGGTCGTCCACCAACACGTTGGACTGACGATCTAAAACGTTGTCATAGGAATTGGATGCAAGAGGCACAAGATCGAAATAGATGGAAAATTATGAGGGAGATCTATGTCCAGCAGTGGATAAGCGAAGATTGAATGATGATTAAACAAATGAGAAGTTATTAAAACCCAAATACCCTATGGGTGCAAAGAAGGGTACAACATTAAGGGATCTTAAACTTAAACAAAAAAAAAATTAAACCCACATACTCTATGACAGTAAAATCAAGTGTAAAAGACTATTAAACCAAAGGAAAGATATTAAAATATAAATACTGAAAAATCAAGGACTGCCAATTTAAACTAGTTATTTTAAAGACAATTAATTTAATCCCACCTATCCTATAGCTACAAAATCAAGAACAAACCAAGGATAAATAAGTATAAACCAAAGTTAAGTAATTTAAATGCAATAACTCAATGTAAGTGTAAACATTAATAAATGTATTTAACATTCCTATCTCATCTCATATAAACTCTATCTTATCGTTGGATGTCCGCTATCAATTTATAAAAACATTCATTTATTCCTTATTGCTATACGGAGTGGAAACATGGACTCTCGAAATTACAAGTATGAAGCGTATAGAAGCCTTTGAAATGTGTGTTTTTCAAAGGACGCTGAATATTTCGTGGACAGAGCACGTGACCAATAACGACGTGCTGAGAAGAATGAGGACTGAGAGAGAACTCCTAAATATTGTAAACAACAGAAAAACGAGTTATCTAGGACATATTTACAGAGAAGAAAAATATAACTTTCTACGACTCATAATGGAAGGGAAAGTAAGTAGAAGGAAAAAGAGGTCCAGGAAGAAAAAAATGGACAGGTATGGACACACATTCGATACTAAGACCAGCTCAAGATACAGAGCAATTTGCTGTAGTTATAGCCACCCTTCCGTAATGAAGAAGAAACGTTAAGAATAAGTGTAAACAGCAGTATAAGTAAGGAATAGTTATTTCTATAATTAGGCATATTAGACTATAAGTTAGTGAAATATTTTTTTACTCGGTATTGAAATTTTTCTCACTAATTGTCAGCAACAGCCGGCAACGAGTGGTAAATAAAAGTTCAGTCATTAAAAATACTATAAGAAAAAGATAAGTAAATATTATAAAAATGTATTCTTTTCGCCTATCCGATTTAGCAAATCGCTCTATGATTGCATCAACATCTAGAGAAATTTCAGGATGCACATTGATGAGTGCTAAACCAGTTAACCTTTCCGCAGAAGTTCTATTTCTAAGTCTTTAGACTCTTAAGCGTAGAACGCTCTGTTGTTGCTGCACTGACTGGCAGTGTAATTAATATTTGCAGAAATATTCTGGTATTTGGATACATATGAATATCGAAGTTTTCTAATACTTCTAAAATACAATCAGGGAGTTTTCCATTATTTTGCACGACTCTTTTCCATTTTTGAATCCCCAGTGAAAACTCTTGTTCTACTGTAGAATATGCAGTAAGTAGTTGGTCCAATAATATCCTGGAAGGTGTCAACAATTTTTTCTAATGCAACTTTATCTTCTGGTATGTTATCACTTTTAGGTAAAACAACTCGAAGATTAAATAGATTCATAACTTTCGGTGAAAGTCGTTCTTCTAAATCAGTTAAGATATTGTCTAAAAGGGGTAAATAAATAGATCTTCGGAAATATTCTTCGTAAGAGTTAGCAGATTGGTTTTGACGACAGGTTTGACGAGAAACTATACGAGGCATCTTCAATTCAATGTCAAGTTGTTCAGCTATTTGTTCACTTCATGGTAAAGTTTACTAAAAACAGATTCAGCATTTGAATCTTTTATTTTGAAGAATGCATTTAGTGTCCTCTATGGCCTCAGTAGCCTACTTAAAATCTAATTTTGGTGACTGAAGAAGACGACTAAGTGATAGAGTTGTACCTAAAACATCACTAAAACAAACTAGTGTTTCACAGTTTCACAAATACCTTGGACAGCAGCCCCCAGTTCCTTTATTTGTATTCACTAACGTATCAGACAGAGCTAATGGAACAACAATATTTACTTTGATATTTATTATAGATAAATTATAAAATGTAGCACACAGTCTCAAAAATTATAATACATATTCAAATTACAAACAACCAATTCGCAGACAAAACTAAAGATAAGAAATACCTAATAGAAAATAAAAATGTGTGGATTTCGTGCAAAAAGTCATGTCATGTACATTGAATGAGCTATAATGTGTGGACGGTAATTCTATCCCATCGATAATCGAACGATTCTTTGGCACTCAAATGACGAATTGACAAAATTTGAAAAGCTTCCGTATAATTCTACACTTACCTCTAGAATAAATGAGTTTGAATCATTTCAACTCTTGACTTCCTGGTTATAGGGTTGATGGGTTTTAAATTTTTTTTTAGGATTATTTGATTGATATTTAATTTTTTTTTTGGGGGTGGTCATGACCCCGGTGACCCCCTCCTTGGATCCGCCACTGAAAGTGGTACGGTACAAAAATTTGTTGATTTTTTTTGTGTATCCAACTTTTTCAAGTAAATTAGAAGCATATGTTGATAGAACTTTTAAATTGTAGTCCCAAGTTTGTATATGTCGATTTCGAAACAGCGATCCATGCAGCTGTAAGTGAAGCGTTTCTAACTGCAAAAATAAAAGGATGTAGATTTCATCTCATGGTGGAGAAAATGGCGGACAATCATGGTGGAGAAAAATTCACACGGTTGGACTGGCTACTGAGTATTTAAAGGACAATGACATCGGGCATTAGAACATAATATAATAAAAATAATAATATAATAAAAAGCCATACAACAATTTGCTGACTACTTGGAGGATAACTATATTTCTAAAGAAGCAGACATCGCTCGAGAGATGTAGGCGGAAAACACTTCATCACTTGAGAGTATAACCATTGCCTGCGAAATATCCATTTTAAATTTAATTCATTATTCGTTATTTTGAACGAACGTATTCGTTTTGAACGAAAAATCCTTAGACACATATATAAGGGGGTAAAGGAAAATGACATATGGCGCAGAAGATATAACTTTGAACTATACACAGCATACAATGAACCCGAGATCATAATATCCATAAAGATCGGACGTCTGCGCTGGATGGGCCATGTTGAATGAATGTTGGAGACTGAAACACCAAAACATATTATGAGGCAAACACTAGTAGGAAGAAGGTCAAAGGGAAGACCCAAACTTAGATACATGGAACAAGTGGAACAAGATTTGAAAACACTTAAGATTACCAACTGGAAAAACAAAGCAAGGAACAGAACAGAATGGCGAAAAATCCTAGAACAAGCCAGGACCCAGAAAGGGTTGTCGAGCTACTGATGATGAGGATGATTATTCGTTATTTTACAATCTGCACCATAATATATTTCAATTTTTATAAGTTTTAAAAGATATTCAAATTGACACATAAAAATACGAAGTTCAGTGAAACCAAAAAAAGCGTGAAACCAAATAATACTTCAAGAGCGTCAAAAATTTGTTGATCACAAAATAGCTCAATTAAAGCAAAATAAAATTAGTAGATTGGATTTTGGCAATTTTGGATTTATCGCAAAATAAATGCCTTGTTTTGATTTATATTTGTTTAATTTTGTAAAGGTAGAGGATATCTCGGATGTTTTTACTCTATTGCTTTGTCTTATATATTTTCTAATTAGCGAATTTTCGAAATATTATTTCAGTAATTTTTAAAAACAGAATTAATATCAAAATAGCTAATAAAATTCCTAAACCAGATCAAAATTTGTAATAAAATTTCTAAATTAGTCAGTAGCATTTTTCAAAATAGGGACAAAAATGAAGTGAATATAATCTAAATACTCTAATTCCACTGTTTTGTATATAAATATGTATCAACCAATATTTTATAGAATTTGGGAACGAATAATGGGAACGAACTAGAATACGGTCTTCGGAGAGAAGTAATATAGACAAAACGAAAGACAAAATACATGATAATGTGAGAAAGAGATAAAGAAAAAAAAGACAATTTGACATTTGAAATAGAAAGAGGAAATACATGCGTATTCAAAATAGTATAAAAAAATCATACTTACTTGGGTGTGAAATTAGATGAAAAGAGACACAGGGAAAGGGAGATAAGGGCAAGAATAGTAAAAATTGACAAAAAGTATGGAGCATTGTGATCATTAACGAAATCTAAATATGTCTCAAGAAAAACAAAAATTAGAAACTACAAAACAGTTATCAGACCTACAGCTAGATATGAATGCAAAACATGGGTGTTTAAATAATCAGAAATAGACATTTTAGAAAGAAGGAATTAAGCAAAAATATAACGAGGATGTTAAAAACGAAAATGGAGAACTGATGATAAACTTCTCCACAAATAACGAACTTAGAATAAACAACACATTTTTTGACCACAAAAATTAACACAAATATACATTTAATAACATCCGTGGACAAAGATCTATGATGATAGATTATGTTATAACTAGCAGAGATATAAATCCATCGGAAATAATCGACGTAAGATGCCTCAACTCAGCAGATGCAACTTTATTTATAATGAGTTAGTGCAAGAGAAATCATTAGAATACAACAAACCGGCATATCTATGTTTCGTGGACCTTAAAAAGGCATTTGACCGGGTCAAATTAAAAGACGTTATCTACTTATTGTACGCAAGAGAAATACCTCTAGGAATAATCAAAGCGATCGAAAATATCTACCAAAACAACACAATAAAAGTAAAAGTGGAAGAAGAACTAACCGACCATATTGAAGCTGGCAATGGGATAAGACAGTGAAGATTCCCTGAGTCCTCTATTGTTCAGACTGATGGATGAAATAATAAAAAAAGTAAGAACTAAAAAAGGATACCAAATGGGAGGAAAACAACTTAAAATATTCTGCTATGCAGGCGACGCAATACTACTCTCTCAAAGTGAAGATGATTTACAACGTATGCTGCACCAATTTAATATAACCGCCAGAAAATTTAACATGTTAATTTCACCAAAAAAGACAAAATGCATCAGTATTACAACATCAGGTTACAACAGCAAATTTACTAAGATATAAATAGGAGCAGGAAGGTCAGATAATAGAACAAGTCATGGAGTTTAAATATCTAGGCATCACATTATCTACCTACGGAAAGCTCGAAACACCAGTGAAAGATCAAGTAAATAGAGCTAACCGAGCCGCAGGTTACCTGAATGAAACAATATGGAGAAATAAAAATATCGGGAAAGAAATGAAAGGCAAAACTGTCATCAGACCAATAATGACACACGCGGCAGAAACACGACCTGATACAGAGAGGACAAACAGGATGTTAGAAACAGCAAAGATGAACACTTAGAAAAATTGATGGCAAGACACTATGGGACAGAGCTAGAAGTACAGATATACGACGTAGATGCAAGGTGGAGTACATCAAGTATTTGATATTTTGGACACGTTGAAAGAAAGGGAAAAGAAAGAATGCCAAAAATGGTATCACGAAAGTAAATATAAAAGGTAAAAAAATCAAATCAGATACGCGGACGACACGGTGATACTCGCTGAGGGTACACGTAAACTCATCACCAATTAGCATAAATACCCTCGTATATAGTACAAACTCATCACCGCCATAAAACTAGGGATTTTAAAATAGATCCCGAGAGATTGGTAAATTCATCACTGGTCTACCTGCACCCCGTGGTAGGTATAGATCATAAAACCCTTGCAAAGCGCTAAGATTTGGTAATTTGGCAGAATAAATCTAAAATAGATGTATGTAATCCAAATGTAATTCATTGGTTTTTATTTGGGAATTCCACAAACTTCTATTGATAGCTACCTAAAACTATGCGAAAAGAAAACTTTCTCTTTATTTGCCCTTGTTCCTTTAACATGGATAGTGAACTGCACATTGATTACGTTTTGAGCCAACGCGGATTAAAAATGATAGATATGAACAATTTTACTTTTTTAACAAACCGCGTATATGACAGAAACATCTTAAATTAATATCAGATGATTGTATTATAAGTTCTAGGTCATTCAGAACTTTTATAAAACTCATAATAAAAAATTTTAGTTAGATAATTCTAAAACATTGAATATTTCAAAAAGTAGATATTACGTTGACTTTTTACCTATGCATGTGACGCAAAAGATTTTTGGTTTTTTTTATTATGACAGTTTTACATCAGACACCATTTAATTCATTAAGTTTGATTCTTGCTTAAATTTTCTGGATTTTAATTGCACTAAGAATAGGAAAATTAATTTACAAAACTGTTAGATACAAACCAAGTATGTACCTATATAAAATATGTATTTTACTTATGCATTATCCACTTGAGAAAAGTACGGTAATAATAATAAGTGCGAATCGGTGTAATATTGAAGATATTGTTCTATTAAAAACAACCTAAATCATGCCACATGTAACATCTTTTATAGCCGAAAATAATTTTTGGTGATAGACCACCTTAATTCTATTTTTTTAACTTGACACAATTCCCATGTTTCGTGAACGGTGGTAGAGTGAAACACCCTGCATATTTAGAAGTTTAAATCTAAACACAAATATTATCGCACCCTCAGTGCAAGACTGCAGTAAGTCAGAATAAGTAAGTTTCGAAATAAAGACACGAAAATAAACAAAATGTTTATTTTCGTGCTAATATCGGTAAAATAAGACACAAGTTTTAAAAAAAATTTACATTTAATTAGGATTTTGCATGCTTTTCAGCCTATATTACATTAACCAAAAATAGAAATTTAAATAAAATAATATTAATGCTAAAAAAATTAGGAATTTCAAAGTTGCAAACACTTTTGCACGGAGAAAATTGTAAAAAGTGTAGACACATTTTCTGTTAGTTGTTGTCCTCTTCTCGTATATCATCTTGGACTAAAATATTTTTATACAAACTATGGTGGGCTTCTGGTATCACACCCGATAGGCATAAGTACACCAAATCTTTCTTTTTGGCCATTTGAATTTTTGGCTGTTCTTTGTAGGCAGGTTTATGTAGCACTTCTCGTATATTATGTGTAGTCCGTGATGATTTTTTGAGATTAACAGGATTCCATAGCTCGTCATCATAGTTGAATTTAAAGAAAATTGTGTGCGGAGTATTTTTTCTACATTGCAAAATTTTTATATCTGTCCACTTCACATTTTCCTAATTTTTATCAATTTTATAGTTGTTTCTTAAAAGAAAGGAAACATGTTTAAAATCAATGAAGTTTCTTTATTTCAATTTCCCGGACTATGTAAGATGAACCACTTTTTTTGATACATTTTACTACAGTTGCCCATTCAGTAGGACACTAGTTTTAAGATAACTGTTTTTCCTTTCATAAGAAAAAATACTTTTTGGCTGTAAATAATTAGTCTTAATTTATGTATTTTTAATCCAATCTAATAAATAAATGGTCAAACGACATCGCACACATTCTATGGAAAATATAATGTCACACAACGGATATAAAACTTACATGAATAGATTAGCCTCGTAAATCTTTGTTTATTGTCTCGGCCATTAATGGATTACGTAGACACGCTGTATATTAAAATTATTAAACACCACAGATATAGATAATAAAATATCAATTATCTTACTTTTTTCGTGCCTTTCATTGCTTGTTATCGAAACCATTGCAATGTTCAGTGCATAACTGTTGAAACTCTGTTACATTAGAATTACAACAGTTTTGCACGGAACTTATGTACAAAAACGCAAAAGAGTTAAACTGTTGTTGTAGTAATATTTAGCCGGTTAAGCATTTGAAAGTTACTAAAGTTTTACAGGGGATAGATATGCATGTTTATAATCGAATTCCAGGATTACTTCATTTTCATAAAATTTTGAGTTACTGCGGTCTTGCACTGAGGGTGCAATATGTCAATATTGTTCTTTAAAGTTTGTTAAGAAATAGTCTACATTTCTCTTGCTAGATATTTTTTATAAAAATTCAAAGTGCCAGGGTTGGAAAATCATTTTAGTATAACTAACTAATTTTTGTGTAGAATTGCAATTGTACTCTTATAATAAGTTTTGCAATATCAGCTAAAGATACAAATATCTTTTTTCTTCTAAATGTGTCTATCTTCTAGAGATGTTGGCGACCACACTGACCCATCTTATTCTATTCACAGCAGCTTGAAATAGATCTGTTGACGATCCACTTCCTAAGATTGGCCAGCCAGGATGTACGTCTACGTCCAGGGCCTCTCTTACCCTCAATCTTGCCTTGTAGAATCAACTAAACCAATATTTTTTTACTTAACCATAAATGGATATTTTTTTATAATTCAATAAAGTAATTTTTCACGTAAAACGTAAAAATATGCAAGGGAACTTGCTAAAAGAGAAAAGTATGTTTTTACATTTCTATAATTATTTTAGTTGTGGAAAATATTCTGGGACACAATCACGTAAGCGACCTTCAAAAACTAAACCGCCAAGTCATCAGCAACTTCTGCAAGATGAGAGCTCAAGAGTATCGAAGAGGCCATCAAAAATCATTCACCAAAAGATTGCAACTTCTTTTAAAGAACACCTGACAACAACGGACATCTCTTGTATTCGGAGAAATATGAGCAACGATCGTTTGCCTTTTATGCCACCTAAACCGAAGACAATGGGAAAGCGCATCAAGCAATCCGACAGATGAATCTAAAGACGGACCCCGATAAATGTTTTGTGTTGCATAACGATTCTTAACAAAATATTATTATTTTTGGCATTCTTGAGAATTTAAGTTACTTAGCGAAAGCAGAGGCATATTACATGGATGGTACATTTCAATACGCTCCAAAATTTTTCTTGCAATTACTCCAAATCTTATTAAATGGGCAATATATAGGCCGAATGACAACAAATAGAGCAGTAAAGAAGGCAAAGGACGGTTCCAAGAACAACTTACTAGAGGCATATTGAAAAACAGACACGTCACGTCTACATAAAAAGAAGAAGAGGAAGAGAAGATATATATGTATATGTATATATATATATATATATATATATATATATATATATATATATATATATATATATAATTTATTTTCTTTTGCCTACCCACATAGATTTCGTAATGTTTAAAATTTTCATAGTTTTCTTCATTTTCATATTGGCGAACAATTTTAAATTCAGTTCCATGTTTCAAGTTTTTAAGACATTTTAGTTTTTATTTTTTTTGCTTTTTTCACAGGATAATGTTTCATCAAGTAGGCTTTGACCGTTTTTAAAAACCAGGAAACTATACTTAAGCATTTTAATTCATTCTAATCATAATAAATAGATTTCTAATTGGTTAATAGGTAGGGGACTATTTCCGATATAAACAGAAACAGCACATGCTCATAAATATTTTAATTATAAAGTTTACTATCGAAAACCTATGAGATTAACATTTTCAAAACCAGCGGTCACAAGAACCAGAGGACGACCACGAATGAGATGGATTGATGATGTGGAAGAAGACCTACAGATTCTAGGGGTTAGAAGATGGAGGGAAGTTGCCAGGAATTGACAGGAGTGGCGACTTCTTTGTGAGCAGGCCAAGATCCACAACGGATTGTCGAGCCACTTATGATGATGATGATGATCGAAAACCTATGCAACTGAATTTTCAGATCTCAAAGCCTTTTAGATTGACAGATATTTATGTCTTCCGCATCAGAAACCAGCGCCTTGTGGCAAAAATGCTGGTGATGAGTTTACCTATCTCCAAAGGATGCCGGTGATCAGTTTACTATATCTCGGAGGGTCTAATAATTTTGTGGGGGCTATAAGGTGATGAGATCGTACACGCCCTCGCTAACAGTAGTGAAGTCTTCCAGGAGTTAATGAACTGAATCACAAAAGTAAATCAGAGATATGGGATTTCACTAACATTAAGAAAAAAAATTTATGATGATCTCTAAGAAGGAATAACAATTTGGAAGAGTCAGTGTGAATGGTCAACCAATAGAAAGAGTTAAAACACACACTTATCTTGGTACGAACGTCAATGAAAATTGGGACCATTCCCTAGAAATCAAATGTAGTACTACTAATTACTACGATGTTATATCTTTTCTATACTGTTGTATGGAGTTGAGTCGTGGACTCTCACAGACGCTACCTACAAGAAAATTGAGGCTTTCGAAATGTGGCTTTATCGACGAATCCTGAAGATATCCACCAAATTACTAATCAGGTACTTTTATTAACAATACAAAAATAATAATACAAATTAATTCTTCTGGGAATGGTATAAAGAAAACGGGTACCAGAAAGGCGAAGGATTTCGTGGATGAAAAATCTACGTACAAAGTGTAGTGTGTAAAATACAGATTGCCATGGTCGCCAATATCCGAAAGGTATACTCACTACAAGAAGAAGAAAGAGATGGAAGGACAGCGTATATTAACACTTACAAAAAAGTAATATTGAGAATTGGAAAGAAAAAGCATTGGATATTAATCAATGGAAGGAAGTGATTAAGAAGTGTATGAAAAGACTATAAGAAATATTAAGTGTATTTTATATAAATAAATGTAAGTAGTAATTGTAATAGAAAATTAAACTTTTCAACCCTAGGCCTTCAAGGCTTATGGAGCTTTCTAAATAAATAAATATTAATTTTACAACTTTTGATCGATATACTTTTACGGTATTAGGTATAATCACGATTTTTCAAGCAGTTTACAAAAAATGATATCTATAATATTAGTTACTGAAAATTTTAGAAATGTGGCTCAGAGGATAATAGTCACTACTTCTCATAAAACTATTATTAACACTTACCTGATAAATATTGATAGGTGTGTGGCGGATACCCATAATGATACATATCCTGATGGTGATCAGGTGGGGAATTATTGTAAGCCATTTCGAAAAAATTAAACTCACACGACAACTTCCGCACAAATTTATCATACAACGAAAACTTTTTGAAATTACCACTCTAAAGCCGGAGGGTTTAGAAAACTAAAGCTTATTACTGTGGTTATTTTGTGGTTGAACTAATTTCAAACGGTGGGCGGCACCTAGCGATGCAGAGTAGGGATTTGTTTGTGGTTGCGAAGAAGGGAGGTTACAGCGGGAGACCCTCCCACCAAATCAATAGTCTACTGCAATTTCTGATCATAAATACAGGAATTTGACTCTTGGTAGTCTATTTTTGAATCAATTGTCCCTTATTATTCCTGGACTTCATAATTCATTCGGAGAATATATTTTATTAATGACCATGTTTGTAAATATTTATAATTACATATACAAAATAAAATTGTAGGTACAGTATGTATCAAAAATAACGTCAGTGCCTTAAGCATTTTAACAGCTATTTATTAATTTTAAAATGTACAAGTACTTTCGGTTTTGTGTGAAAATGAAACACTACTGTAATCGAGATCACTTGGAACTGTTAACGGGTAATAACAAAGCTTTTAAGATGGTTATAGGTAGCGGAAGGTGTCCTAAAATGGCATACTTTTTATTTGAGACATTTTTTACAGATATAATTCTAAATATTTAACTGAAAAAAAAAATGTAACACATTCCTTTAAATACGTTTTATTCATATACTTAAACGAAAAATCTATCATGTAAAACAACACAGTCATGGGGGTGTAAAATGACATATATGCTCACAACAAATGGTAAAAATGGTAACAACATGAAAACATAACAATCCACATCGTCCTCATCATCTTCGGGTGCAAACATATCTTCTTCACTTTGTGTTTCTGCAGTGGAACTTGGCTTACATAAAATGTTCCTTTTAAATCAATAAACATTCTCATGTCTTTTCTTTCCTTCCTTCTACTTGAGTTCTTCCAAATTAGGAGTAGTTGTTAAAACTCCGGAGATTATTTGTCTAGATTTTCTTTTTCTAGTTTCACTTGCCACAGGTACCGGAGAAATGTCTTCTTATTCTTCCTTTTTATAAGCAATTCTGGTTGTTCATTGGTGGATTAATACCTCTATGGAAGGTTGTAACTTCATCTTTTGCGCGGTCGTCCTGCCGATTGGTGACTTATCTCTTGCTATTTTGACCACACGAGTCTTCTCCATTCTTTTTTTCTATTTAGTGTCATTCGTTTATACACTGGACGTTACATTTTCTTCTAATGTCTTCACATCTCTTTCGATCTCTCAGCGTATTTCCTGTAATTATTCTCTGGCTTTATAAATTCTATTATTGGTCTTACACTGGCTTTATAAATTCTTGACCAGTGGCGGATCCAATGGGGGTTCACGGGGGGTCATGACCCCCCCCCCCAAACCAAATTAAATATGAATCAAATAATCCTAAAAAAAATAATTTAAAACTCATCAACACTATAAGCAGGAAGTCAAAAGTTGAAATGATTCAAACTTATTTATTCTAGGGGTAAATGTAGAATTATGTGGAAGCCTTTTTACACTGCTCTTAAAAAAATCAACAATTCTGAATACAGTTATACCTCGACTATCGCTACCCCGACTTCCGCGAATTCAGAGTTACGCTATTTTCAAATTTTGTCAATGCGTCATTTGAGTGCCAGAGAATCGTTCGATTATCGATAACATAGAATTACCGTCCACACATTATTGCTCATTCAATGTACATGACATGCTTTTCGCACGAAATCTGCACATTTTGATTTTGTATTAGGTATTTCTTATCTTCAGTTTTGTCTACAAATTGGTTGTGTGTAATTTGAATATGTATTATAATTGTTGAGACTGTGTGTTGCATTTTATAATTTATCTATAATAAATATCAAAGTGAATATTGTTGTTACATTAGCTCTGTCTGATACGTTAGTGAATAAAAATAAAGGAACTAGAGGCTGCTGTCCAAGATATTTGTGAAACTCGTTGGGTTGAAAGGCATGAAGGTCATCTTCAGTTCCAGGGCGAATCAATCATCAAAATATACAACTCTCTTGAAACAATTTCTACGTGGAAGGACAGTAAAAATGTCAGCTGATGCATTTTCATTAATGCAAACTATTAGGAGCCCAGAATTTCTTATTTCAGTAGTTTGTATTAGTGATGCTTTAGGTACAACTATATCACTTAGTCGTCTTCTTCAGTCACCAAAATTAGATTTGAAGAAGACTACTGAGGCCACAGAGGACACAAAATGCTTTCTTTAAAATAAAAGATCAAATGCTGAATCTGTTTTTAGCAATCTTTACTATGTAGTAAAGCTGAACAACTAGACATTGAATTGTAGATGCCTCGTATAGTTTCTCTTCAAACCTGTCGTCAAAACCAACCTGCTAACTCTTACGAAGGATATTTCCGAAGATCTATTTATTTACCCCTTTTAGACAATATCTTAACTGCTTTAGAAGGACGACTTTCACCGAAAGTTATGAATCTATTTAATTTTCGAGTTGTTTTACATAAAACTGATAACACACCAGAAGATAAAGTTGCATTAAAAAAAATTGTTGACACTTTCCAGGATATTATTGGACCATCTACTGTATACTACACAGTAGAACAAGAATTTTCACTGTGGATTCAAAAGTGGAAAATAGTCGTACAAAATAATGGAAAACTTCCTGATTATATTTTAGAAGTATTAGAAAACTGCGATATTCATATGTATCCAAATATCAGAATATTTCTGCAAATATTAATTACACTGCCGGTCAGTGCAGCAACAGCAGAGCGTAGTTTTTCTACGCTTAAGCGTCTAAAGACTTGGCTTAGAAATAGAACTTCGGAAGAAAGATTCTGGATTAGCACTCATCAATGTGCATCCTGAAATTTCTCTAGATGTTGATGTAATCATAAAGCGATTTGCTAAATCAGATAGGCGAAAAGAATACATTTTATAAAATTGTATATTTATATATATTTAGGGATTCTACAGTATTCACTGCCTTCCCTCGCTCAACCGTTTCCATCTCTCTCTGTTGTTCCATTCTCCATCGTTTAGGCCTCTCTTACTCATGGCGTCGTCTACTTCGTTCGTCCAGGATTTTCGGGGTCGTCCTCTTTTGCTCCTTCCTATGGGGCTCCATTCGGTTATTCTCTTTATCCATCTGCTATCGCTAGTTCTTCTTACATGTCCATACCACTTTAATCTTTTTTGTTCTATATATGTTAGTATGTCTGTTTCTATTGAAACGATGTCAGAAACGGCCGGCAACGAATGGTAAATAAAAGTTCAGTGATTAAAAATACTATAAGAATAAGATAAGTAAATATATAATTTTATCAATAGATCAATAAAATTATATATTAACTTATCTTATTCTTATAGTATTTTTAATCACTGAACTTTTATTTACCATTCGTTGCCGGCCGTTTCTGACAATTCGTGAGAGAAGTTTCAATACCGAGTAAAAAAATATTTCACTCACTTGTAGCCTAATATGCCTAGTTGTAGAAATAACTATTCTTAAATTATATTATGTTTTTTGTTGAATAAATTAACTTAATAAAATGCTGTTTACACTCCTTCTTAAGGTTCCTTCTTCATTACGGAAGAGTGGCTATAACTACAGCAAATTGCTATCTAACTTTAGTTGTTCTTAGTATCGAATGTGTGTCCATGCCTGTCCAGTCTCTTACATTCTTCAGCCAGAAGCATTTTCTTTTTCCTGGACCTCTTTTTCCTCCTAAATATGTCCTAGATAACTCGTTTTTCTGTTGTTTCCAATATTTAGGAGTTCTCTCTGTCCTCATTCTTCTCAGCACCTCGTTGTTGGTCACGTGCTCTGTCCACGAAATCTTTAGCATCCTTCGAAAAACACACATTTCAAAGGCTTCTATACGCCTTATACTTGTAATTCCGAGAGCCCATGTTTCCACTCCGTATAGCAATAAGGAATAAATGAATGTTTTTACAAATTGATATCGGATATCCAACGATAAGATAGAGTTTATTAGGAATGTTAAATACATTCATTAATGTTTATACTTTCATGGAGTTATTGCATTTAAATTACTTAACTTTGGTATATAAGTACTTATATATCCTTGATTTGTTCTTGATTTTGTAGCCATAGGATAGGTGGGTTTAAATTAATTGTCTTTAAAATATCTAGTTTAAATTGACAGTCCTTGATTTTTCAGTATTTATATTTTAATAATTTTCCTTTGGTTTAATAGTCTTGTACACTTGATTCAACTGTCATAGAGTATATGGGTCTAAATTATTATTTTTTGGTTTAAGTTTAAGACCCCTTAATGTTGTACCCTTCTTTGCACCCGTAGGGTATTTGGGTTTTAATAACTTCTCATTGGTTTAATATATCGCTTAAAATAATTATTGAGAAAATAGTTCCCTTATATGAGACACAAATCATATCTATCGTAAAGGTGCAAAAATCATCTAAATCCTATATTAAAATCACCCTCAAGACCCATGACCCCCAACGACAAAAATTTTTGGATCCGTGTCTGTTTCGCCATATAGTGTTATTAAGGCATGCTGCCAGTCTATTTGCTTTTTGTACTTGATCTCTCACTTCTTTGTCCAGGTCTTCATAGCTGGACAGTGTAATTCGAAGGTATTTTGTTTCCATTACTTGTTCAATACTGATGCCATTAATTTCTATTTTACATCTGATTGGTTATTTGCTGACTACTATTGTTTTAGTTTTCTGAGATGAGATTGTCATTAAATTCTTTTGCTCTTATGTTAAATCTGTGGACCAGTCTTTGCAGACTATCTTCATCTTGGGCTATCAATATTGCGTTGTCTGTATTCTCTTTCTTTGTTAACGCTTTTGATGATTTCATCTATGATCAAATTGAAGAGCATGGGACTCAATGAATCTCCTTGTCTTATTCGGCTGCCTATTTCTATAGGTTCTGTAAGTTGTCCATTTATTCTGACTTCCATTTTGTTGTTTTGGTAGATGTTTTCGATAGTTTTTATAATATTTAGGGGAATTTCTCTATTATACAGAAGATGGATTACATCTTTGAGCCCTTCTCTGTCAAACGGTCTGTTTAGGTCAATCAGACACAGAAATGTTGTTCTATTATACTCTAGTGTTAGTAGTGGTAGTCTATATGTTACATTTCTTTTTTTCTCTAGTTATTTTCATTTTGCATGATTCGATTTTTTTAACGAGTCTGGCAATACTTAGTAGTGTGCGTCATTATGTCATATGTGCATTGACATAAAGACATATAGGTATATATTCTGGCTTTTCAGAATTTATTTTCATTAATTCTTAATCGACGTCGTAGAGTCCCTTGGACTCCGCAGTTCAAACAACGCTTCATATTTTCCCCACTATTGATCCAAACGAGTGGTGTCGTACAGTACCTTCAGGTAGTAGGGAGATGCATTAGAGGATTTGACTGCAGAAGAAAAAAAACTCTCTATTCCCCCCAAGCAGTGGTTCGCCTTGGCAAGCTGATCTTGGGCAGTAATAGAGATGTTACAGGCGACAACTGGTACACATCAGTGGAACTTGTAGATGTTTTATTAAATAATAATTTAATATATGTTAGCACTATGAAAAGGAATAATAGAGAAATTCCTAAAGAGTTCCTACCATCTAGATCAAGATCAGTAAACTCAACATACGGATTTACAAAAACTAAAACTATAATCTCTCGAGTGCCAAAGAAAAATAGGGCTGTGCTTTTAATTTCCTCGCTGCATCACACAAAAGAAGTTGATATCGAAACTGGGTTACCGGAAATAAATGCCTTTTATAACAATACAAAAGCAGGCGTAGATTCAGTAGACGAAAAATGCACAAAATACTCGTGCAGAAGAACCAGGCGCTGGCCGATGGCCATATTTTTTGGAATAATCGATATGAGTGCATTAAATGCATATATTATTCACCAAGTTTGTGCCAACAGAACAAAATATGCAAGATTAGAGTTTCTGAAGATTTTGGCATAGCAAGTATATGAACCACTTCTTCGAGAACGAGAAATTAACCAACGTCTTCCAAGATAACTAAGACTCAGCATTCAAAAGGTGCTAAGAATAAATCCAAGCGAAAATGACGATCATACAGATACATTATCCAGGAACGCTAGGAAGTACTGCTATTTATGTAAACCAAAATTGAAAAGGAAGACAAGTTTTCTGTGTATACAGTGTAAACAATCGATCTCTTTGCAATGTAGCAAAAAAATGTGTAGTGTAAATATGTGTAAATAAGCCTGAAGAAATGTGATCAACTGGCCAATTTTCAGGACTTTTTTAGAAGAACTTTTTGTATGAAAAATATTATTTTAGTATTCAATATAGTTTTAAAAACGTGTTTTTGAAAAAAAAATGTTTATATAAAATAATTTGTTTTTCTATCGACGCAAACGCTGGTAGCAGATTTTTCGGTTCATTCACGTTTTATTTTCCTAAACGCTATAAGTTAGTATTATATCGTATTGTTCAACTTTTTATGCTTTCTTTAAATGTCTTTTTAACTTTCAATAACTCTAACATAACATTCAGAACAGAAATTGTCAGTTTGACAACATGGAATCCCAGGGACTCTACCACCTCGTTTGTGTAAAATTCATTCACCACTTTGGTTAAGGCTTAAAGAAAGTCGTACATAGCTGAGATTTTATTGATTCGGGTTCATTCTTCTATATCACCACAAATATTAATCCAACAGCTTTCATTTTCATTTTATATTGCAATATTTCTCTCTTGATTTTGATAAAACTTTGATCTAAATAATTTTTATAAGAACCAAATATGGAAATACTGTCGTGTATTTTCCCATTGTTTTTATAGCTACTCAAAATAACTTTAATACACATTAATTAAACTACACAAAGAAAGAAAAACCAACACGCTTCATGTGTGCGCTTTATGCAGTCTAAACATAAATTAAAACAAAAATAATCATTTCCTTAAACCAAAGGGGAAAGATAATTTAATAATAATCCAAATAAAAATCGTGAATCGGAAGCTGGAAGAACATGAATTTCCCCCTTTGCTAGCACAAGTCGGGGCTCATATCTTGATAGAAAACAGACGTTCATAATCAGCCTAAGTGAACTTTACCTATAGTATTATTTTGTTTAATCTACGGAGGGAAACATAAATAAATACCCAGTTGAGGAAGTTTATCAAAATTTCAAATTTTTTTGAAGACTACCTATTGAAAGAAAGACGGGTGTGCCGAATTTTCGACACAACAAAAAAGGACGATATGTTTTTATGTTTAATACAGAATTTTTTACTCGTAAACAAAAAGAAATTAGTTAATTCTAGAGATAAAAAGTTAAATCATTGTGACATACAAGGTGAGACTTTAAAATTCTCGCCGAAAATAAAAAAGTGAGTTATATTGAAAATTTAATTTTATAATTTCATTTTGTCTTAATACAATATTTTTCTTCTATAACCGGATTTCTTAACTTCTTTTATTGTTACATTGCATGTTTACAATCTATACTATATACAAAGTAATAAGTAAATATGTAGGGAGTAGGTTTATATGACGATATGAATTTGCTTGCGTTGCGGGCTTACCAGGTTTCGGAATTATAGTAACTTGAGCAAATTTCCATTGTATTGGAAAGTATCGAAGACGTAGTATGCTGTTGTATATTATTGTTAATAACACCACTGCTTTTCTTGGTAGTTTCTGAAGTAATTCTCCTGTTATCAAATCATAGCCAGGAGCTTTCTTTGGATTTAGCATTTTTATTTGTTGTCGAACCTCTGTCTGAGTAAATGTTGTCAGAGAAAGAGAGTGTTAACATGGAGTTTCGAGGTACATTGTTATATCATCATCTGGATCGTTATTAGTATAATTCGGCAAATATGCAAATAAAAATGTAGAAAATATGCGCATAAATATGCACGTGTTTACCCGAAAATATGCAAATATTTTACAAAATATGCATACAAATAAATAAAAAAATCGTAAAATAGTAACAATTTTATTTAAAAAAAAAAGTGTACATAACTAAATATTTCCTACTATTCATTAAGATTTACTTTTATTTTAAGTAACTACATCATTTTTAAGTATGAATAAACTTATTTAGAATTATGGTAACAATAAATGACCAAGTGGTGTTCAAAATTTTCTAACAAAAACTTGTGGCTTCTGTCTGAGTACATATATTTATATATGGAAAAACTTCGTTCAACATCAACTGATGTAACGGGAGCATTTTTCAAACTAACCAAAACATTTGGTTCTAAATTAATTGTTTCCGAAATATTTCCAGCTAGAACACTGACTACTTCAGAAAGAATATGGTAACCTTTATTTTTTTCCATAGTAGCTTCAAATTTTTTTAAAATATCTTTTCCAATATTACCTCTAACGTTCCGACAACATGACGCAAATTCTTTTATTAATGCTGTACTTTCGAACAATGACAGTTTTGGTGATTCTAACTGAGTAATTGTTTTTTGAACAAAACTAAAATTTGATTTTATAAATGAAAGTTCTTGTTGAAGCAAGTTACTCTGAAAAGTTTGTTTAGAATCCAAAAGAGATTGGGAACTTTCATCTGTTAACGTATCAATTATGTTCTTTATTTTAACAAAATGATCTGCATAAAAATTAGCTGCTTCTAACCATGTTCCCCATCGCGTTAAAATAGGTTGTGGTGGAAGAGGAATGTTAGGTAGCATTTCTTTATAAAGTTGAATTCTTATAGGAGATTTAAGAAATACTTTTTTGACACTGGATATCATGGTATTTACTCGTATTTCCTCTGCAACTCTGTTTAATCCATGCGCTACACAAGTAACATGTATTAAATCTGGGAAAAATATTTTTAAATTTTGTCCTGCTTTCACCATATAAGGAGCAGCATCCGATAAAATAAGCAGTAATTTATTAGAAGGAATAGTTGTCGGAAGAAAAAAAGTTGCTAATGTTTCTTGTATAAAACGCGAAATTGTTAAAGCATTTGTTTTCTCAAGTTGCTGGCATGAAATAAGATGAGATTTTGGTAAGGTATCTTCTTTAAGAACACCAATCAATAAATGAGCAATATACTTTCCTGAGAAATCAGTGGTTTCGTCTACAGATATGTAAAAATAATTATCTGCAATTTCTTCCTTAATATTAATTAACACCGACGAGTATAGCCCGTTCACATTATTTCTTCTTAGAGACCGATCACTTGGAACATTAAGTTTGCAATATTTTTGTAGAAACGAACTAAAATTTACATTTGCTAATTTTGAAAGCGGTATGTTTGCAGACACTAATGCGCGACACAAGTCTTCATTAAAAGTTTCTTGCTCATCTAATTTTTTTGAAGTAGATTGGAAACATTTAGCCATTTAAGTTTGATGTTTTCCTCCTATTTTTCCTTTTTTTGCAATGTGTGAAACAGTTCTCACATGTTGGTCTATCTGAAATTTCTTCTCACATGCTATCTATAAATAAAAATAAAAACCTTTATTTTAACCCAACCTTTAAAATATAAAAATATACAAGGTGTTTTTGGTTAATCAAATAACTGGTTTGGAAAAAAAAACACTCGCTAAGTGTTTTAAATGCAGTATTAATCCACAAATTAGTTTTTGTTACTAACCATTAGTACATCATATAACTTATTTTAAAATTCAACAAAAGTTTTTTTTTTTGTTAATTCAATTACAATAAAAATAATTGTGTTTTAGAATAGCTGACTTCATAAAAAAAAGTAAAGGTGAAAAATTTTTCTAAATACACACCATTGTATTGTACCATGGACAATTTTTTCTCACTAAAGGAAGCTATTTTTCATTTAAAAACAACCTACGAGTACTAAATTTCAAGTAAATACGTTTATTGGTTTTAAAGTTATTGTTGTTATTAACTAAAAGAATTTAATTTTTTTTAATTTTAACACCCTGTATCTCGAAAAGTAAATAAGTTTGACCCCTCATTAACTATATCGTTTTGTTCAATTTTTCGAGAAGTATCTACAGTCAAACGTTGTAAGTGTCATTTGGAAACACCCTGTATGTATGAAATATTAGATATTTAATAGAAAATATTAGATACTTACAATTTTGCCACAGACTGAACAGTAGATTTTTCCCATATCCATAGACAGCTCTTTATAAGGTTTAATCCAAGTTGAAGCACTGGTTGTTTTAGGCATTATAAAATCACAATCTTCCTTTTTTTTACGCACAACGAGTGTTTACGCTTTGAATATCAAAACAAAAATGATTTACAAATCTGAGCATCAAATTAGAAATGTTTAGGTACCTAATTCAATAAACTGGGAGATTTTGGAAAATCCCTAAATTAGTAACAAAACTATTAGCCGTTTACCTGCTGTTAAGATACAATAAATTGTAGATAGATTTGGGGATTAGATCATAAAATGCAAATGAGCGAACCCTTAGCGATTGTCCAATAACTGAATGCCTAAGTGACCGAGACTTTGTAAGAATGTTGAGGGCTACTTAAATTGATCTTCTTTGAAATTGTAAATGTTTTGTACCTGTAGAGATTACGTACTTAGATCATTTCTTGATTAAAATGACAATTTTATACAAGAATTGAAATAAATTGGTATGTTTAAAAATTTTCAAATACAGTATAAAAATCTGAACTTTTATGCACTTTATGCAAACTTTTATACAAATATGCCAAAATATGAAATATTTGCATAAAATATGCACAATATGCAAAATATGCAATATGCATATTTGCCGAAGTCTAGTTATTAGTATCTGGTGCTGCGAATACAGTTGCAAGATGCTCTGCGAATACTGTTGTTTTTTCTGCATTTGTGCTGGCCCAGGTCATATCTGTTGTTCTTACAGGTGAATTTGTTATTGTCGGTCGTTTAAATTTTTTTGTAGCTTTCCATATAGAGTGGTCTTCATGTGAGAGGCTCAAAACATAAAACTGGAAAGAGTCGTTTTTTTCTTCAAGTAATGCTCTATTTAGTCTATGACTTATCTTGTTAAGGTATTTTTTCTGCTACCAGTTCTCTTGTATGGAGGGGGATATTATGGTTTGTTTGCACACTTCTTTGGCGCTGTGGTGTTGCTCCCATCCTGTTGTTTGTAAAACTGTTAGTAAATAGTCTATTGCTTTCTACATCTTGGTTTTCTTTTGTCCTAATATCTAGTCTAATTTTTGTATTTACAGAATTTTGGAAAACATCCCAATTTTGTTTCTTTAGTTGTGAGTTTGGGTGGTGGTGTTCTCCATATTATGTGTGTACTTAAAGTTATTATTATTGTACTGTGAGCTGATGTTAAATCGAAGTTTGACTCTATTGCACTATGGATGTCAGATATCCCTTTTGTTACAGCAAAATCTACCAAATCTGGAATTTTGTTGGCATCCGTAGGCCAGTATGTGGGTTCTCCCGTAGATAAGTATCTTAAGTTATTTTGTTGGATAATATTCATTAATGCTCGAACTTTAGGCGTGATTAATCTGGAACCCCATATAGTGTGTTTGACATTCCAGTCTCCTGCTACTATGAATTTGGATCCAAGAGTTTGTATAAAATCATGATACTCTTCGCTTGAAATTGGATGTCTAGGTGGGCTGTAGACTGATGACATTTTTTTTAATTCGATTCGAATCGTATTCATTCTGTGTTTCTGGATTGTTTTTTAAGTTTAAGTTAGCTTGAGAGTTTGATGTAGAATGAGAAAAGTTGATTTGCTGGGCAACTACTGGCTGTACTTGATATTGTTGTTGATAATTATCAAAAAGGTATCATTTGGTTGACTGTTGCTTGATTTGAGCACAATGGTGGATCTTGAGTATTTATTTGACGTACTTGGTAATACGGATGTATCAGGTTTGTAGGCTCGTTCTGCATTACAGTTGAAAACTGCACTGTACGGTACTGAAAATCACTTGATGCTGGTCCGTTCCTGTTGAAAACATTTTCACTTCACTTTTATTTCACATTGACTGTATAAATGAAAATTTATTTATTTTCCAATAATCAATTTAAATATACCAAATCTCGAGAAGATTACTAATTAGTTAGCACAATTACAATATCGTCAGAAAACCGCCAAAATTTAATATTTTTCGGGGAGAATCCCAAAATTCACATTAAGTTTGACAGTTATTTTGACAATTTGATTTCGTACTTGAAGAGTGATTCGGGGGAATTCATTTCCGAGAGGTATGTTAACTGTTTATTTACCGCTCGTATCACTTTTTGATTTGATCCAAAAGGTTTGTCAGCTATCAATTTCTTAATATTTTTTATAATTGAATAATAAAACTAGCCAAATTTAGTGAATGCCAAGAATTTTCGCAAAGACCTCTGTGTGTGAAATTATTTTTCTGGCGAAAGAGAAGGGGATTTTTTCTTTTACAACCAAGTTTTTTCTTTTAATTTTTTTCATGTAATTATTCAAAAAGATGTACGTAGTATTCCTCAGATTTTTTGTTATTATTTAAAAGGTAACAAATCGATAGCATTTGTACCATACACAGTGAAATAAAGAACTAAGACTGATGACATTGAATATACTTGACTCAAAGGAACCGTTGCTCAGTCCTGGTAGATCATTGAGTTAAAAAACATGTGAGAAACATATATAAAACAACAAAAAAGAACAATTGTTCACAAAAATATGGGCGCCACTGTTTTTAGATATTTGAATAAATCAAATCGAAATGGCATGCTGATAATATTAAAATGAATGTCGAAAACAAATAAAAATATTAGCAATATTTAGGAGGATATTGCCTAATAATTCAATGTCTTCATTGTAAAAATGACGCGCACCCTATCCTCCATGCTATGGCATGCTGGACGAGCTATACAGTCTGTAGTCAACACCCCGAAGTATGAGCGGGAATACAAAGTGTAGCAATACTCATACGCTTATGAAACCCACCTGGCGCATCATAAGGGCCTTCACAAATTACTCTTGTTCAACGTGTCTTGAGTGATATGTCGTTAATCTTTCCCATCAGCCTCTCTTGGCTAACTCTTGTTTCTTCCGACCCCAAATGGCTATTAGGTTTCCAAGGGCAGACGGGTCACTATATTTCCTTCTACCTCATACTCTTCAGTGTGGCTAGTCATTCAGTGTGACGAGTCATTCACCGAGCAATTACCGGTATAAGCAATCCCCCATTTACTGACCAACGGCTTCGGGCGGATGACTTGGTAAATAGTAGGGCGCTCTTTTGTCCTGAGGTTGTGAAATCGGCTTCGAAGGCGAATGACCAAAGATTTGATCACCGGCATAAGGATGGGGAAGCACAAGTAAGGCAAACACTCTATTAAAGATCAACAGCGATACGTCCTAGTCAATCAATCATGGCAATGCTCAATACTAAAATAAATTCCGGAGTAAGTCCTCCGGTCGGGTCTCTGGAGAGGACAGTTTTGAGTTTACCAAAAGATAATAAATTTAAGTGCAGAAAGAATATCAAGTTCAGCACATGGAATGTCAAAACTTTATACAAAGCAGGAAAAATCCACAATGCAATACAGGAGATGAAGAGAATGCATATTGAAATCATAAGAATAGCAGAAATGAGATGGCCAGATTCTGGAGAAATACAAATAGAAGTATATTACTCGGGAAAAAGTGATGAATCACATGAATATGGAGTCGGAATAATCGTATCACCCAAGGTTGCCTAATGCGTTACTAACTTTACACCAATATCAGAGAGAGTGATGTTACTACAAGTAGAAGCCAACCCTATTAATATAAACATCATCCAAGTCTATGCTCCCACTGCAGACAAAAGGGAGGAAGAAGCAATTGAGTTCTATCAGAATATCAACAGTATCATACAGAAAATTCCTCCACAGAAAGTTCTCATCATTATGGGCGATTTTAATGTCAAGATTGGAGCTGGAGATAAGACACGGAGATAAGACAAGCACATGGACTTGAAGTTAGAAACAATAGAGGAGACCTCCTAGAAAAATTCGCAGAAGACTCGGAACTAGTTGTCACCAGCACATTCTTCCAATTACCACCTCGCAAGCTGTACACGTGGAAATCCTCTCAAGACAGACCCGGGAGAACTATTGGGAATCATATAGACTACATTTTAGTAAATAAATGATTCCGAAAAGAGCAAGTGGCTGCAATTAGAGATAGAGACGAATCGAAGAATTTGAGAGACGAAGAAATTGAGACTCTGCAGTCAAAGTACGATAGTCACAATGTACATAGGAAAGTTAAAGAACTCACAGGGGGACTAAGACGAAGGCAGAAAGGAAATATAACTGATTCTGACGGAAACATCATCTTGGACAAACAGAGTAAAATAAGAATGTGAAAAGAATATCTAGAAAAACTATTTGAAGACCAAAGAGATAACATCTTTGAGTTAGAAGAAGAGGTAAATTATGGACCAACAATATTATAGCAGGAAGTTTATTCCGCAATAACACAGTTAAAGGATGGCAAAGCGGCAGGCCCTGATAATATACAAGCAGAACTACTTAAACTAATGGACAACGAATCAATAGCAATAATCGCAAAGATATTTAACAACATATACAACTCTGGAGAACCAAAAGAATGGCTGAAATTTGAGTTTATTGCACTTCCAAAAAAACCAGGAGCCAAAAATGCGAAGATTGCCATACTATAAGCCTCATGAGTTATCTCCTAAAATTTTTCCTAAAGATAATTCATAAGAGACGTGGTGGTGAAGGTGGAGGCTGATCCTGGGACCAGGCGTTTGCAATGTTTGGGAATCTTTTGTTTCGACATCTACAAAAAAGGTATAAGATAACTAGGGTGATAATCAGTGATAAGGTTGATATGGTGAACAAGGATAAATGTTCCTCGATAAATGTTTGGTTCATGATATGTCTCAGTTCTTCTGAATATGGGTCTAATTTGTATTGTGCAATGTTTAAATCATCTAAGTTGATCTTATTGAGTTTTCATGGTTTTAATTTTGATATGTAACTCTTTGTCTCGAAATGGTCACAGCATCTGTAAGGTACGTTAACTGGGTGACTTATTATATACTTTATTATTATATTCCTATTTCTCAGTAGCAAAGAAAATTGGATGACAGCCAAAAGATGTCCCGAAATTGAAAATTATTGTTATTGTTTAAAGAAGACTTTACAAGAAAATTCTTAAACACGCCTAGGTAAACTTATACAAAATGGTAAAAATGTATGTAAAAGTACGAATATACATATAAAGGAAAGCACAATATCAACCATTAATTCATATCAACTAGTAGTCATTCCTGTTAATTCAGTAACAATAGAAACCAATTGTGATAAAAATGGTATATATAAAATAAGCAAACCATCAGTCATCACACTCATCACTATCGGAAAATGCCAAATAACAATCAATAATCAAATCTATGAAAAAGAAGAGACGATACACGAAGAATACATATTCGACTTACCAAGATTTGAATATAAAGAAAATATGATGAATCTACCCATACTAAAATTGAAAACATTGGATAGCAGCCAAATTAAGAAGATACAGAAAATAGCAGAGAATATAGAAATGCCTGAACTAAAAGAAGTCCCAACATATCACAACTGGACCAACTCAAGTCTAATTATTATAATTATACTAATAATTATTATTTTAGCAATTTATAAGGTGTTCAATAGTAAATTCAAAGAATATTGTACCAAAAGGAAAACACAGAAGGCAAAAAATGGCTCAGAAAAAGCAAGTCCCTTGTTTTCAGAGCTTAAGGAGGGAGGAATTATATAAACATAAACAGATAATTCCACTGGAATCCGCCGACCACAGTCCATCCGATCAAAAGGTATAAAATAAATAGACCTGCACTTATTTATAATGAATTAATAATATGTTAAGCATTTAAGAAGTTAATTGTTAATTGTATTCAGAGCGTTTGTTTATAGTTCGGCAACAAGTAGTATATTGTACTGTATTTTTGAAAATAAAGTTTTTCCATGAAAATAAATTTAATTCAATTAAGCTAATGAAAAGGCCCAATAAATAACAAATGCTTGAAAAAATGCTATTAAATATCCGCTCCTCACTCATATGATTAAAAGTATAAAAATAAACATTAAAAAGATTAAAAGAAGTGAATTCTCTATTTTAAGTAAATACGTCAAATAGATGAATCAAATAATTTATTCTGATACAGATATTACCAATATTTTGTTTATAAATATCTTTTATAAATATATAATAGATCTATTTCAAGTTAATTGAAATATTTTTTAAAAGAAAATAGTTCCGCATGAATGAAGAGTCGATCTTACAAATCTGAAACTTAAAACGTGTGGCCTCAGTCTACGCATCAGTGACTAAACGGCACCACACATGACAACAAATCATTGTTTAGGTGTTATCCACGACATTATAGGTCTGTCGCCGTTCCTACAAGCTCCCAAGAATCAACGTCAGACGCCAGGAGCCACTTTACTACAGACATGACATAAGTGACAGAGCGGCATGTTTCGATTTAGGGTTGATCCTTTACTACATAATTTATACCCTTGACGAAATGTCATACTTACTGGGTGTCCGAAAACTCTTTTATGGGCAACGAATATAGACGCTCGAATGGGCTAATATATCCAGACTTTTAAATATGTAAAACGAATTTAAAAGTTGTGTTTCTAAAAGTATACCAAACATCAATAAAATACTAGGTAATAATTTTGGTTATTTATTAAAAAATAATAATCTGTGGAAAGACAAATTAACTTAAACGGACGGCGAACTCAATTATTTTTAATATAGGAATGGAAGAAGACTGCCTGTTAACTATCGTGTACGTCATATCGACGCACACGACTTTTGTATTAAACGCCATGTACAAGGATAAGACATTTTTCTAATATATCTTATATCTTTAATTTATAATTTTGCCTTGCTCTCGAACGTATCTCGTATAGTAGATCTTACAGCAACTTCTAATGATGTTGCCATCTTTTTCTGCCATTTTTAGCTTATATCCAGTAGTCAGTAATGTCCCTAGAATATTGAGATCATCTCCATAACTAGAATAGTGGAATAGCTGACACATATCCTTTTTTTAAATTTTACTGTAGTTGTTTTTATGGCTCTTATTATACAGAAACAATGAATTAAAAACCGTTGTCCCCAGTAAATTCTACTACACTACATTTCTGTACCATTTTAGAGCCTTTTTGACAACTGAAGAATACGAAGCTCTCTGGTCTGAAAGGTTTATAAAGGTTTTAGCAGCATTAAATTCGACTACAGCTTCTAGTTTTGCCGCTGACTTTTTACTACCATATCATTGCTATATGTTGTACTAAGCTTCAAGATATCTCATTTGTTCTTTCACTTAAATACTGTAATAGTATCATCACTCTCCATTCTAAAAATTTGGCCTTTCGTCGTCTTTTTGGCGACGTTTTTAGGGTTTCACTTACGGTTGATTTGTAAATTACCGACGAGATATGTATGCCACACTTGTATACCAATTTTCAGTGAATAAAATACTCTCAGAGTCAAGAAGGGTTTCCATAAGCTCTAATACTGTTCTGTCTACAATTGATTGATTATTTTGCTTAGTTATTTCTTTTCCGCAATATATTTTCATGTTATATGTGTAACCACCATTGACCCAAAGTTTAAATATTTTTTTAAACTTATAGCATTGATCCTTGATGTATTGACGAAACTTTAGTATTTCTTCGAAAGGCATCATTGTTTTATCAATACATATCGTTGTGGGGGAATAAAATATTGCTGATATTTTGTTACTAGCTTCTCAATAAGACACTGAATGTCATGCAATCTTTTTAACCTTATTCAAACGAAATGTCACATTCGAAGTAGTAACTCAAATATGTTTCTTGTCATAAATTTACATGTCGGACTGTATACAGGGTTGGGATAAAGTATGGAACCAAATAAATGTTCTGAACTTATTTAACCCTTTCGGCCCTGACGGTGGCAATTACGAAGCCTATAATTCGGCACAGATATCTGTAATATGACTTATTTTATTTCAACATAATTCTAATAGAGGGTGGTTACACTTCCTATATAAGATGATCTATATGTATTTGAGGCATTTGGAATGTAAATAGGTTTTGTTGGTCTACTTGAAGTAATGGATGGTGAATGTGATTATTTTTCACTTGGTAAGTATTTTAGTTCTAATATTGCTATTGTGTTGAAAAAAACTTCATGTAGCTGTTGGTATTTAACAGTATGAAAAGTTCATTTAAGAATAAATTGTATTTGTTTCTGCATTTGCTAATATTTGGTCTTCTTCTTAAAGTTCCATCTCCTATCGGAGGTTGGATATCATAACGGCTATGGTCACTTTGTTGGCTGCTGCTCTGAAAAGTTGTGAACTACAGTTAAACCATTCTCTAAGGTTCTTGAGCCAGGAGATGCGTCTTCTTCCTATGCTTCTTCTTCCTTGGATCCTTCCTTGCATAATAATTCTCAGCAGCTCATATTTTTCTCCTCTGGTTATGTGACCCAAATATTCTAGTTTTCTTCTTTTTATGCTGTTCATAATTTCTAACTCCTTAACACACATTTCGAACGCTTCTATTTTCCTTATTTGTTGTTTCTTCAATGTCCAAGCTTCCATTCCGTATAGTAAGATAGAAAATATGTAACATCTTAGAGCCCTCAATCTGAGATGCAACTGAAGGTCTCTGTTGGTAAGCATTGTCTTCATTTTCACAAATGCTTGCCTTGCAGTTTCAATTCGGACTTTGATTTCTCTGCTTTGGTCATTTTTGTCATCAACCCAGCTTCCCAGATATTTATATGTCTCTACTTTTTCTATTTGGGTTTGCTCTATCATTAATCTTTCATTTCCATGTTGCGTTTTTGAGACAATCATAAATTTAGTTTTTCTCTTATTTATTTTTAGTCCGTATCTAATGCAATAATCGTTAATTCTATTTACCAATTCTTGTAGCGATTCCAGGGTGTCTGCCATTATAACGGTGTCATCAGCGAATCTTATGTTATTTACTATTCTTCCGTTTACAGAGATTCCATCACCCAGATCCGCTATCGCTTCCTGGAATATGGCTTCACTGTATACGTTAAACAGTAATGGTGACAGAACACAGCCTTGTCTTACTCCTCTCTTTATATCTATATTTTCGGACTTTTGTTCTTCTATCTTTATATTGGACTTTTGATTCCAATACAGATTGATAATGATTCGTAAGTCTCGTCTGTCTATATCTTTGTTTCTCAGTATTTCTATTAGTTTTTCATGTCGGACCGTGTCGAATGCCTTCTCGAAGTCGATGAAACAGGAATAAATATCTAGGTTCATATCTAAGCATCTTTGAGAGAGGACATTAAAAGCAAACAATGCCTCTCTCGTTCCCAGTCCCTTGCGGAACCCAAAAAAATATTTGGTATGGTCCTATAAAAGGCGTACGCAAATGCCACCAGCAGGTTTTAACGGTTACAAAAGTGGATTAAAGAGATTATAATTTATGACGATTTTAAACAACGAATTCTTTTCAGATGAGGTTTCTACAATTGAATTTTACGGGAAAGGGAAAACTAAAGTTGATGTGACCCTTGTCCAAGCAGAAGAAGCATTAGCTGCCCTGAATGATGACTATTCTGATATAGAATATGATGGAGATCCAGGTTATAAAAAGGCTGATATGTCAACATCAGATGAGGATGAAGTAGCATTAGAAAAAAAATGAAATTCCTCAACAGACTAAAAAAGTGGAAAAACAAAAAACTATCTGGAAGACTGGAAAAGTTGTACCTCCAAATGGTATTTTTGATCGATCAAGTGAAAGTAATTTTAGTCATGATGAAAGTGACAGTTCAGAAGACCATTCACCATTTGATTATTTTTCGCTGTATTTTCCACCCGAAATATTCAAGGAGTTATCTGAAAAAACAAATTCTTATTCTGTTTACAAGAACGGTAAAAGTCTCAGTACTGACGAAAATGAGATACGCCGCCTGGTTGCCCTGCACACTTTAATGGAAATTATTAATTTTCCGAGGCCAAGACTTTATTGGGCTCCTCGTACACAATTTCGTTTGATTAAAGATATCGGTATGTTCCGAAACCGATTTGAAAGTTTACGTAATCATTTACATATCTCAGATGTTAACACCGACAAGAATACTAATGATAAACTTTGAAAAGTGAGGAAAATAATTACCAGCTTTGAAAAACGTTGCGAAAAATTAATGCTTGAAGGAAATAACTGCATAGATGAGACAATTATACTGTTACGATAAATATGACTCATACCTAAACTGTAAACATATTTTTCTAACAAGTATTTTTTAGTAGGGTCCCCGCTGCCAAAACCTGTCTGGGTTCCGTGGCATTCGAGAAAGTTTAGGAAGGGTCACCACGGCCGAATTCTAGGGAACTCTAGAACAACGGTTAATAAATATATATATATATATATAGAGGAACTTTCATTGTAAGAGCTAGTCTGAAAAGAATAATGGTATCGAGTCGAGTTTGAATTGTAATGCGGAAATAAATTATATAAAGTAGAATAGTGTAAATAGTGTAAAATAAATTAAGTGTAAGATTATATAAATTAAATAAATAAAGACTTTAATAAACTAAGTGTTAGAACATTTTATAATAAATAAAGATAATAAATTGGATGAAAAAGACAGAAAAGATTTTATTTCACGTTCAAAGCGTCTATGTATCTATTGATACGTATTTCGCTTTAATAAAGCTCATCAGAATAGTTATTCATAGCCGTTCTTAACGTGAAAAATAAAATTCTCTGTCTTATTAGAAGTAACAATAACATGACTTCGTTATGGACGCAATAGCGACATCTGATAGAAAAATCGGTAAGATAGTTTCGAAACAAATTCAGATTTCTGCTTTAATCTGGAGCCTTCTAAAAATTGCAAGACATGACCAGACGATGATAAAGATGTTAAAGAAGACATGGGGAATCTAAAATTTGCATTCCACGACATGTCTATTCATCTAGGCAGAAATCCTAACGAATTTGTTTCTCGTACTCATACAGAGTAGATCCGAAGAAAATGAAAAAGACAGAAAAGATTTTATTTCACGTTCAAAGCGTCTATGTATCTATTGATACGTATTTCGCTTTAATAAAGCTCATCAGAATAGTTATTCATAGCCGTTCTTAACGTGAAAAATAAAATTCTCTGTCTTATTAGAAGTAACAATAACATGACTTCGTTATGGACGCAATAGCGACATCTGATAGAAAAATCGGTAAGATAGTTTCGAAACAAATTCAGATTTCTGCTTTAATCTGGAGCCTTCTAAAAATTGCAAGACATGACCAGACGATGATAAAGATGTTAAAGAAGACATGGGGAATCTAAAATTTGCATTCCACGACATGTCTATTCATCTAGGCAGAAATCCTAACGAATTTGTTTCTCGTACTCATACAGAGTAGATCCGAAGAAAATGAAAAAGACAGAAAAGATTTTATTTCACGTTCAAAGCGTCTATGTATCTATTGATACGTATTTCGCTTTAATAAAGCTCATCAGAATAGTTATTCATAGCCGTTCTTAACGTGAAAAATAAAATTCTCTGTCTTATTAGAAGTAACAATAACATGACTTCGTTATGGACGCAATAGCGACATCTGATAGAAAAATCGGTAAGATAGTTTCGAAACAAATTCAGATTTCTGCTTTAATCTGGAGCCTTCTAAAAATTGCAAGACATGACCAGACGATGATAAAGATGTTAAAGAAGACATGGGGAATCTAAAATTTGCATTCCACGACATGTCTATTCATCTAGGCAGAAATCCTAACGAATTTGTTTCTCGTACTCATACAGAGTAGATCCGAAGAAAATGAAAAAGACAGAAAAGATTTTATTTCACGTTCAAAGCGTCTATGTATCTATTGATACGTATTTCGCTTTAATAAAGCTCATCAGAATAGTTATTCATAGCCGTTCTTAACGTGAAAAATAAAATTCTCTTCTGTGAAATAAAATCTTTTCTGTCTTTTTCATTTTCTTCGGATCTACTCTGTATGAGTACGAGAAACAAATTCGTTAGGATTTCTGCCTAGATGAATAGACATGTCGTGGAATGCAAATTTTAGATTCCCCATGTCTTCTTTAACATCTTTATCATCGTCTGGTCATGTCTTGCAATTTTTAGAAGGCTCCAGATTAAAGCAGAAATCTGAATTTGTTTCGAAACTATCTTACCGATTTTTCTATCAGATGTCGCTATTGCGTCCATAACGAAGTCATGTTATTGTTACTTCTAATAAGACAGAGAATTTTATTTTTCACGTTAAGAACGGCTATGAATAACTATTCTGATGAGCTTTATTAAAGCGAAATACGTATCAATAGATACATAGACGCTTTGAACGTGAAATAAAATCTTTTCTGTCTTTTTCATTTTCTTCGGATCTACTCTGTATGAGTACGAGAAACAAATTCGTTAGGATTTCTGCCTAGATGAATAGACATGTCGTGGAATGCAAATTTTAGATTCCCCATGTCTTCTTTAACATCTTTATCATCGTCTGGTCATGTCTTGCAATTTTTAGAAGGCTCCAGATTAAAGCAGAAATCTGAATTTGTTTCGAAACTATCTTACCGATTTTTCTATCAGATGTCGCTATTGCGTCCATAACGAAGTCATGTTATTGTTACTTCTAATAAGACAGAGAATTTTATTTTTCACGTTAAGAACGGCTATGAATAACTATTCTGATGAGCTTTATTAAAGCGAAATACGTATCAATAGATACATAGACGCTTTGAACGTGAAATAAAATCTTTTCTGTCTTTTTCATTTTCTTCGGATCTACTCTGTATGAGTACGAGAAACAAATTCGTTAGGATTTCTGCCTAGATGAATAGACATGTCGTGGAATGCAAATTTTAGATTCCCCATGTCTTCTTTAACATCTTTATCATCGTCTGGTCATGTCTTGCAATTTTTAGAAGGCTCCAGATTAAAGCAGAAATCTGAATTTGTTTCGAAACTATCTTACCGATTTTTCTATCAGATGTCGCTATTGCGTCCATAACGAAGTCATGTTATTGTTACTTCTAATAAGACAGAGAATTTTATTTTTCACGTTAAGAACGGCTATGAATAACTATTCT
Source organism: Diabrotica undecimpunctata (assembly GCF_040954645.1). Classification (NCBI taxonomy): domain Eukaryota; kingdom Metazoa; phylum Arthropoda; class Insecta; order Coleoptera; family Chrysomelidae; genus Diabrotica; species Diabrotica undecimpunctata. The sequence goes on from NC_092812.1 coordinate 19,838,891, forward strand.
GATGAGCTTTATTAAAGCGAAATACGTATCAATAGATACATAGACGCTTTGAACGTGAAATAAAATCTTTTCTGTCTTTTTCATTTTCTTCGGATCTACTCTGTATGAGTACGAGAAACAAATTCGTTAGGATTTCTGCCTAGATGAATAGACATGTCGTGGAATGCAAATTTTAGATTCCCCATGTCTTCTTTAACATAATAAATTGGATTTATAAAAATAGTTTAATACCATTCAAGGGGCAATTTTCTCTAAAACTGTATATTAGAGAAAAACCAAATCCTTAGGGCATAAAATTCTTTAATTTTTGTGGTGAATCAGGAATAATATACCGATCGGTAGTTTATCAAGGCCCAACTACATTACCTGTCTGTAGAAATGAACCAAAATGCTACAACTTCACTTGATCTGTATTTATCACAAAGATTGCCAGATAATTCGGGATATAAGCTCTACTTTGATAATTATTTCAATTCAATGGAATTACTAAAATTACTTCACACGAGAGGAATATTTGCTGCTGGAACTATTGGACAAAATCGCAACGGAAACTGTACACTTCGTTCCGAAAAAGAACTGAAACTATCAGGAAGACGAAGTTCAGACTCGAAAATTACTTCCGATCAAAATACTGTTGCAGTTAGATGGTTCGATAACAAGGTCGTAAATATGGCCTCAAATTTTATAGGCTTAGAGCCTGCTGATGCTGTCAAACGTTGGGATAAAAAACAGAAACATATGTACAAGTTGAACGTGCAGCACTATTTAAACTTTACAATCAAAGTATGGGCGGCGTGGATAAAAATGATTTCCTTGTATCACTTTATAGAACGTTTATTAGAAGTAAAAAGTGGGCTCTACGGGTATTGTTTCATTATTTCAATGTGGTAGTGTGCAACTCATGGTTGGAGTATCGTCGTAACAATCAAAATAAACCTAAAAATAAGAAAATAGATTTATTAGAATTCACGTTTTACGTTGCAGAAGCTTTAGCTTTCTCTAAAGCTCCACTGAGAACACCTAACAGAGGTCGTCCTTTAAACGAGTCACCTGGAAGTTCTCCTAGAGATACGTTTGTAAAAGATGAACCTTCCAAACGAATGAAACAGCAACAATCTGTCAGCGAAGTGAGATATGATGAAATTTCTCACTGGCCAATTCCTACAAAAGGTCACAAAATAGCTTTGCAGTTATCAAGGATGCAGCGGAAGATCACGCACGATGTGTGAAAAGTGTAACGTCTTTCTGTGCTTGTTAAAAGACAGAAATTGTTTCAAATGTTATCATACAAGACGTCAATAAAACTTAATAATATATTTTTATACAAGCTTTTTCTGTAATAAATTATTATATATAATTTTATGTTTATTTATGCCTTAATAATCACTTGGTGGCAGTTTCCACCAATTTGTAAAATGAAAAGTGGGGGGTCAAAAATTTTATAAAAAATATTTTCAGTATTATTTAGGTGACCGATTAAAGAAAATATCAACAGAAAAATTTTACCTTTGAAAAAAAAATTCAGGGCTAAAAGGATTAATTTAAATGGGACACTCAGTATATTTTCACAGATTTTCAAAGAACTTTTTATTCCTAATTCATATAAACTAAGTTTGATAAAAAAAATTGTTAAAACGAAAAATAATGAAATAATGAAAATATAAATAAAAATAAAAAAAATCACTTCAAAATGTTCAAAATGTTCGCTAAAGTTCACATCCCAACAATATGTAAGCCTATTAATTTATTTACTAGCCTAATATGAGTAAAAACGTAAACTCGTGTCTTATGTTTTTTGTATTCAAACAATGTAGTAAGAAATAAACGAGTACGATCTAGTGGGTAACTGTTAACAAAACAGGTCACAGTAATACGTTGTAGAATAAAAATGGTTCATTTAAGTGAAATATTAAAATATTAATAATGATCGCTTATGGTGATCGTTTTCTTCTTCTTGTAGTGTGTAACGATAAGACTACCAAACAGAATTGAAGTACTGTTATAAAAATAATACCTCAATCAACCATGTATCAGCTCAGTATCTGAAGTGTGAGTTCGTCTTGTCTTAAACTAGAAATCAAACCATGAACTCTTAGTTGATAGCAAATAAAACAATTTTTAACTAATCAAGGGAACAATCAACCCTGCCAATTCTTAACAATTAATATAGTGAGGGTGATACTTAAGGCAACGATGGCATCAATGGGCTGGTTGTGTGGCCTCTCAATTAGTCGGTTAGGTCCTCCTAGAATAGAATAGAATAGAACAAGCAAGAAACACCTTCTTAAAGATGCGACAGTTACTCACTACCCGTAATCTTGATTTGTCCCTACGATACCGCATGATAAAGTGTTATGTATATAGTGTACTATTACACGGCGTGGAAGCTTGGACATTAAGTCAGCTCGTTACGACGTTTAGAGTGCTTTGAGATGTGGGTATTTTGTCGTACGCTGAAAATTCCATGGACCGACCGCGTTAGAAATGAAGAAGTTTTAAGGCGTATGAATAGAGAACGTGAACTCACAGAAATTTTCAAGAAGCGTAAAACGTCTTATCTTGGACACATATTTAGACACGACAGGTATAACTTCCTTCAGCTTATTATAGAAGGGAAAATAGAAGGCAGATGCGGCCCGGGTAGACGACAAATGACCTGGCTGCGCAACATCAAAGATTGGACAGGATTAGACTTTCAAAGTTTAATAAGGAAAGCCCAAAATAGGGAAGACTTTACAGAGGTCATCGCCAACCTTCGCTAAGAAGACAAAACCTAAAGAAGAAGAAGGTCCCCATGAGAGCTGCAGTTATTCCATGTGTGTGTGGCCTCCCAATTAAGTGGTTAAGTCCTCCAATAGATTCAATAAATTTTCATAATACGGCCAGTAAAATGATACGACCAATTAATACAGCCAATAAACCGTGAATATGGTCAATAAACTAAAATATAACAGCTTGTATTAGAGACATATCATAAAGGGTTTAATTTCCTTGCCATTTTACAAAATTACAATTAAACAAATAGCGGATGGCAAGGATAAAATGAAATATAATAATTATTATTTAGTTTAGATTCTGATAAATTCTGTTTAGATACCTACATGCATATAATCGAAAAACGTGCTTTCGAAAGAAGTAAGGTTACGAATATTGAAATGCTGTCAGAATTATAGAATAAAGATTACAATGAAAGTACTCATCCCAAGAAAATGTAGCAGACCATAAAATGAAGCTTATTATAATTCCTACCTTCTTTTATAAATTTCAATTATAAACAAAAAATAATCCCACCATTAAAGGTGATTGACAGAAAGTAGGAAGGGACTGCATGAAGTTAGCACAGATGTCATAGAATGTTCCTATATGATGGAATTAGCTTTTCTGTCAACATAGAACAGAATAAAAAGAGAAATCAAACGATTTCTACCTAGCGAAACCGAATTCAAATTTTTACCACTGTGTTTCCTAAAAATTTGCGAAACAAACAGCTGGATAAATTACTCGGAAAGGGAATCTAAAATTACATTCCACATGCCGTTCATCCTGGTTTAAATTCGTAGTGAATTCAGTTTCTGGTACTCCGAATGAAGTAAGTAATAAAACATAATGACGGTATTAGATTTTTGTTTTGATACAGGGCAGCGACAACCGCTTATACGTATTTCGACCTCTTTAGGTCTCGTCAGAACGGTATAGCCACTGCTCTGAACCAAAACAAAAATCTCTCCCGTCCTAGACAATAGTTATCAAAATAACTATATACGGACGTAACTACGCCATCTAAAAACAAAAAGAGAAATTAAACGATTTCTACCTAGCGAAACCGAATTCAAATTTTTACCACTGTGTTTCCTAAAAATTTGCGAAACAAACAGCTGGATAAATTACTCGGCAAGGGAATCTAAAATTGTATTCCACATGCCGTTTATCCTGGTCAAAATTCGTAGTGAATTCAGTTTCTGGTACTCCAACCGAAGTAAATAATAAAACATAATGACGGTATTAGATTTTTGTTTTGATACAGGGCAGCGATTATGTGATAGAACAGAATATTTAGTCTACCGGGCAGAAAGAGAGAGAAAAGAAAGACAGGGCGCCAACTACTTTTTGAAGAAAACGAAGCTGGAGGTTAAGGAATTAATAAATTAATAAAGAAATTAAAATAAAATAATTATTTAAATATAAATTAATAAAGATGTGACGTTTATAACGTTACAAGTGCCTATCCGTTTCGGACGTTGGCGACCATCATAGCAATCGGTATTTTACACAGTGATGTGACAGTATGTTTACAAGAAAAGATTTGCAGATGTGTTGAACAACGAACGTAGATTTTTTAACCAGGAAATCCTTCGCCTTTCTGACCCACGTTTTCCTTCTCCCCTTCCCTGTAGAATTACTTGCAGCAACCCATATTTTTCGCTGTTCCTCTTAATGTGACCGATATACTCGATTTTGGCTGTTTTTATTGTGGTTAACAGTTCTATTTCTTTTTGTATTCTTAAGAAAACGTTCTGATTAGTAACGTGGTGGGTATAGGATATTTTCAGGATTCGACGTAAAGCCACATTTCTAAAGCATCAATTTTCTCGCAGGTAGCGTCTGTGAGAGTCCACGACTCAACTCCGTACAACAGTATAGGAAATATATAACAACGTAGTAACCTGATTTTTATTCCGTTTAAATTTACCAACAACAAGAACATGATCTGACGATATGTCAGCACTGGGATAACTTTTATCTAACAGGCATCCATTACAAAATCTCTTGTTCACCATAATGTAATTTTATTCCGTATTATGTTTCCTGGTTGATCGTGTGGAGGGATCAAGAGAAAATATAAGTATTAAGAAAGTGATATTCTTAATTAACTGTAATTTTTTGCGTTTGAAATCTTAATTGATGTTTTTATTGCTTTGAAAGGAATGACAAAATTCTTCATTATGTTTATAAGTAAAAAAATAATATCTAAAGTAACATCCCGTATCTTAATTGAAACAGTCTTCCCTCTTTTAAGATAACACTGAGTATCCGAAAATTAATTAATTAAAACTCTTATGAGCTACTTAGTTCGTTGATAAAAATGGGTATATAAAATCTAAGCAATGTGGTTACCGGATTATAAGTATGGGGATGTTTTACCTTGATTTGCCGACGATTTGAAATGTATACTTATCTATGTGTTATTAAATTAAAAAACACTTAATGTTGATAGTTGGATTTTTAATATGTTTTAAGTGTTCTGAATTTTTAAAATAAAATATTAATGTTCGCAAACACATATTTTTGTGAAACATGTACAACTTATCATAAAACAAATTTTTAACAAAATATCGATACCTGATAGGTATGAAATACATTGTAACTCACTTTTGCTTAGTTTAGAGGAGAGCGATTTAAAAAAATATCCACAACATTATATTTTGGTACTTCGTCAGTTTTAATATTTCGTTAGTTAGTTCTTCTTTTACTTTCACTTTTATTGTGTTGTTTTGGTAGATATTTTCGATTGTTTTCACCTTTAGCAAATAGGGATCATAAGTAGTCTGCCCATGTTTCCTTCGGAATCTGTTTCGTTTTTATTAGTTCATTTATCTCTTTTCTGTGTCCTCTGATGATTCTCCATATTTCTTTCTGTGTTGCGTAGAAGTCGTGTCATCTCTTTTGAGAACTTCTACCAGTGTTCCCTTTTTATTTGTCTAACTAAATTATTTGTTTCATTTCTAATTCGTTTATAGATTTTGTATGCCTGTTGTATTTGTTATGTTCTGTATTGTAAAAAGGCTTACCTCTTTTCTTCACATTTTGTTTTCACTTCCTCTGAAAAAAACCCATGGAGTTTTCTTTTTTGATATGTTAGTGTTTGTTACTTTCCTGTCTCCAAGTGATTCTGTGGCTGCGTTAATTATGTTATTTTTGGGTTTTTCCCAGCTTTCGTCGATGTTAGCGTTTTTTAATATTTCATTCCCAGGAATCTTCTCTGATAATTTTTGCTGTATAAGTATTCCGTGTATTCCGTATTCAGTCCTTCGACTCTGATTTTTGTTTGTGTTTGCGCCGCTCTTTTAGGTGTAAAGTATTTTATGATGATTCTTATTTTACGTAATACTAGGTTATGGTCGCTACCTACATCTGCTGAGTTGAGGCATCTTACGTCGATCATCAGTTCTCCATTTTCGTTTTTAACATTCTCGTTATTTTTTTGCTTAACTCCGGGTATTACTTGATTGCCTATTCGAACGTTAAAATCCCCAAATAGAATTACTAGAGCGGATAAAATGGCTGCATATACAATAAAAAAAGCGGAGTTCGTCGAAAGCAGGAGCAAAAAGATGCTCTAAATCAGGAAAAACGTTGCTATATCGTGTTGGTGTTTACTGTATCTCGAAAACTGCTTGATCGATCCTTCTCAAATTGTGCACACCCCACACCTATTTTACAGATAAATTACTAGGTCTCAACGTCGTCCATTTATTGTCCATTTGGTTGTTATAATTAATTGTACATCAAATTATTCAAATTAAAAAAAAAAATTTATTACTTTTAAAATAAAAAATCGATAAAATTAACAATGTCTCGACGTTGCAACCTAGAAAAACTCATAAACTAACGAAATTTTCTTGGTTTTTTGTCAACACATGATCCAGTTGTAAGTTACAAGGAACACCGCAAAGTGGTTAATATTTTTGTACCAAAATTTTAGAGTATACTTATGAAATTTTGTACCAAAATGTACTAATGTTATAAATAAATTTATATGAAACAATTTTTCAAAAAGAATTTTAAAAATATACTTAAAATACAGTAAGGTATCGTTTTATGCGGTGGATACGTTCGAGAGAAAAGCGCATATAAAAAAATCGTATAAAAAAGACATTACTTGTCTTGAAAAAGTACGGATACGTTCCGTAGCCTTCTAACATAACATAAAACCAAGACAAAAACAAAAAAGTTTGCAGAACTTAAAAGAAAGTAATAGGTACATATAGTTTTACATTTACATTTTTATCAGTTATCTGATAATGGTTTGCACCATTTGCGAAGTGGCTCAAAATCATCTTCGTCAGAAGAAACTGTCTCTGCAATAGATATTTGCGGAAAAGACGATGGATTTTCACAAACTTTATTCTTGTTCTGTGTAGCTCTTCTTTTCTGACAATGTAATCGCTAATTAAACTTTGCGATGATTATGCTAGTAATTTTTTATGTAGCTCACGATATCTTGACATGCAGTTCTGCAGCTCACGTTGTAATTTAAAGACACGTTCACAATTGGGGTCATTAATAAGAAAATGATTTTATAATTTACTGCAGTTAAAAGTTGAAAACCTCGAATTAATTTGGCAGTGAGGTGGTTGGTTTTTCTTCCTCATCATTATCATCTTCTAGACTCACGACTCCATATAAAGTTAGATCAGTTATATCATGATCACTTAATGCATCATCCACTAGCAATTCATCTATATCATCGTGGCTCAAGGTATTAAAACCGTCTCCGCCAATTTCGTGTGCCAAATTAATTATTTCATCTGATAGTGCCGATGTTTGAATGGTTGTATTGCTTGTTACAGATGCTGGCCAAACCTTTTTCCAACAGGCATTTCAAGTTCTTGGTATTATTTGAGCGGAAGCAGATGCAACATGAATGAAACAATCAAAAATAGAAAATTGCTTCCATTCATTTTCTAGTTTACTCACGATGGATTTGTAAGTTGCATTTATGTAATATTTTTTAACGTTGCAATTATGCCTTGATCTAATGGCTGAATAAGGCTTGTTGTATTGGGCGGAAGAAATACTATTTGCACGTTTGGATATTCTAAATGTGCATGACCTGCTGCATTGTCAATAATTATTAAACTTTAAAATCGAGAGACTTTTCCTTCATATAGGCTTCTACTTCTGGCACGAAGCAATTATTGAACCATTCTGTAAAAATAGCTATTGTTACCCAGGCTTTCTTGATAGCCATCCAATGCACTGGTAGTTGTTTTAAATCTTTGCCTTTTAAAGCACGTGGTCTAAGAAATTTTCAACAACCTTTTTTTTTAACCAGACTGGGCTATATTAATGTATATTCGATTTTTGTATTATTTTTGTTACCGCTCTTGGCATTCTGTTCTTGTACCTTTTCCTTATCATTTATCCAGTTGTTGCTATCTGTTATAATTTTATTTTTTTGATTATATTTATCTTTTTCTAGTTCTTTTTATTATTGTAGCGAAAACCATACTACTACCCCACCATTTGCTTGCAAGAATTATTCGGAGGATAGAGAAAACGATAAAGAAAAAATGTTTTGAAAATTAATTTATACACATGCCAAATTATGTATGGTTTACGAAAAAAAAGAATAGATTTTCGACGAATATTTAGTTGTCTTTTTAAGTCCTAAAACTGAATTACGTGATCCTCGTTTATATCTAAATTTCTAATGATTTCAAATGCAATTTTACTCAATTGTTTTTTTTTTGGTTAAGTGCACTTATTAGCATTTCCTGGAGCAATAAATCAAACTATTGAAAAAAGAAAACGAAATGTGTGGCATCAATTAGTTTCTTATACGTTTTCAAAGTGCCCATGGTCATAGCTAAGAGCTGGCGCCATGGATACACATGTCTTGACTGTTCCCACATCACTATAGGCACTTGAAGAGTTAGATAAACGTTGCTCTAATAAACATGCATTAGTCAATCTTTCTTATCATTTTTAAAAGCTTGTATTATGATATTTATTTAATTTTATTATGAACAGAAAAGTTTTATATCCGAAAAAGGATTATGAAAGCATAGGCGTGGCTACAGCGGGTTCCACGGCACCTGCGGACACTAACTTTCGAGTGGCGCGAAAATTGGGATCATTCATTAGAAAGAACTAATCTGTGAACAGTTTTAGTAATATTAAATAAACGAAATATTTTTTTTATTAAGTTTGCAAATTTACAATCTGCTATTACAAGCTATTAGTAAATGTGAGTATTGCAAATACATGAGAGGATAAATTATCCACTGGTAACACTCCCAATACTAACACTAACAAATTAAATTAATGTAGAATTATAATTTGAAACTAAAATTGAAATGAAAATTAAGATTAAAATTGAAATTAGTGAATAAAGTCTGTTGGCACCTGTCACTTCAATCTTTGTCTGACTTCTGGTTGGAGGTGTAGTTTGCTTGCTTCCTCGTTGGGGTGGGCTGGCAGATGTTCTAAATAATTTATTGTTAGTCTGCTGATTTCGTCTTCAACGAACGGTATACCAGAATTATCATGCAGTGTTTTGTTACTAACGTACCACAGCGCGTTGAAAATCATTCTGAGTATTTTGGATTGGATTCTATGAATGATTTTGGTATTAGAAGGCTTTGCACAGCCCCATAGTTGTACTCCATATGTCCATATAGGCTTTGTTATGCACTTGTGCAAGAGAAGTTTATTAACTGTAGATAACTGTAATTTTCGGCCTATTAGCCAATTCATTTGACGTATTTTCATGTTGATTTGGATTTTTTGCCAAGATGTGTGCTTTCCAAGTAAGCTTTTGATCAAGTGTCATTCCCAGGTATTTGACTTCTGTTTTTACTGGTAGTAATATGTTGTTCAGTATGATTCTCGGACATATGATGTTCCTGTTGGTGAATGTAATTTGATTAGACTTAGTATGGTTAACTTTGATTTTCCATCTATTCATCCAGTCTTGTAGTAGGTTCAGGTGTATTTGAAGATTTTCTGATGCTACTTGGGGGTCATCATCGATAGATATTATGGCGGTGTCATCTGCGCACATGGCTACTGTGGTCATATTTATTGTTGGGATATCAGCAGTGTATATGAGATAAAGGAGGGGACCCAGGACACTTCCTTGAGGGACACCGGATTTTATGGGAAAGTAATGAGAGGTTTCTGTAAGGAATCTGACTTGAAAGTGACGTTCTGTGACGTATGATTTTAAGAGTAGATAGTGAGAAGTGGAAAAGGATGACTTAAGTTTATACAGGAGGCCGTCATGCCAAACACGGTCGAAGGCTTGTTCTATATCCAGGAAAGCAGCAGTGCAAATTTTTTTCTCTTCGAGGCATACATTAATATCCACAAGGATTAATGTCCATGCTTCTTGTCGGCACCTCTAAATCTTAGACTATTCGTCATCCCTTTCAAACAAACCCCTCAGTTGTCATTTTACTCTTGCACACAACTCCCTTAGGGTTTGGTTGCGGTTCTCTGGGGATCTCAGCCTTCTGTAGTCTTTCCGTATCTCATAATTTTTTCAAAAAACACCATAATTTTCTTCTTTTTTACTTAATTTTAACAGAGCCACCCAAAACCATTTCATTTTCACAATTAAGGTCTATATACACCTGCAAATCATCCAACTTATACATACATTGAGTACTATACGTTCAACATACTACAAAACCATGTCCCAACCATCAAATTTTGTTCATTTCATATAATAGTTCAACGAACACCTTAAGACCCCCATATCCATTAAGAATAAAAACAAATCCCATAACTTAATCATCAGTAAAGCTGATACCATAATTTTTCGTTTTACTTAATTTTAACAGAGCCAACCCACAACCATTCCATTTTCACAATTAAGGTCATTATACACCTGCAACTCATTCAACTTATAACTTATCCTTTTATATTTCTCATGTACCTAGTGTTGCTTTATGACAGATAGGGCCTTTCTTAAGTTATAAGTTGAGTACTATACTATTAACATCAATGAAGACATGAGAAATATGGAAATACGTGCTTGGCGGAGGAAGGCGATGGATAGGGACGACTGGAGAAAAATTCTTGGGGAGGCTAGGACCCACACAGGGTTGTAAAGCCAAAATGTTGATGACTATACTATTAACATACTACAAAACCATGTCCCAACCATCAAATTTTGATGTTAGTTAATACAATAAAACTTCCACACCACTTAGTCCGTTAACACCCAATCAGATATTTATGTTCATGAACTTATAACTTAAAAAGTTTTACATTTACCAGGTACTAAATGTTGTTTTTTGACATACAGGGCCTTCTATAATTGAGTTACACTTTCATATTTTAAATATATTCATTCATATTCCACCAATAACAATAACATTTCAAGAACTCAACTTCCCACATGTGTCTAGTTTCTATTTTCCAGGTACCAAATGTTGAAGAAACATAAAGGACCTTATATTAAAATCTCTATTTCACAACACTACTGCACACATGTATAGTTGGTTGCCTAACTATAACCACATAATTTTCTCTCCACATTTCATCTTATATACATAATTTTTAAAACAACAACATTGATGGTTGATACTGTTATATTAATTTATTTTACTTTAACAATTTTAAATAACGTTGGCTTTTGTCTTAAGTAGACACATACAGTTATATTGACTGCTCTGTTACGACTTCCGTCCTAACTTGTCAACATTGTCATTTCAATCAGTTGCTTCCATAAAGTCCTCGTAGACACACCGTCTCAGGACTAGCAACTTCACGTGGAGTCATATGTCGCCATGTTACCTAATCCATTTTTATGTCATTTTTGTTACCAAAAATCAGATAAAAACTCCATTTAAGGATAACACTCTTGGGGATGAATGGTTCGGGAGTTTTAAAAGACGTCACCAACTTAGCATAAAAAATCCCAAGCTGTGGAGTACTCAAGAAAAAAAATGACAGATCCTTTCATCATTCAAGAATATTTTGATATTCTCAAAAAAACTTTAGTTCAGTTAAAATTAGAGGACGCAACTCGTGTGGAATATGGACGAAACATCCATTTCTCACGACCTCAAAAAAACCAAAGTCGTGGGAGCTAAAGGTAAACCAAGTTCCAGAACTACTTCCGGTTCAGGAAGAGAAAACACCACGGTTCTTTCAGCAGTGTCTGCGTCAGGGACGAAGGCACCACCACTAATCGTATTTAAGGGAAAAAATATTTGGGATGCCTGGCTACCAGATAACAAGAACTCATTTCCAGGAACTGCTTATACAGTCAGTCCCAACGGATGGATGGAGAGTGACGTATTTTTTAATTATTTAAAAAAAATGTTTATTCCCGCATTAGGAGAAAACAGGCCAGTACTGTTGATATATGACGGTCATAGTACCCATATTAGTATTAAACTAGTTGAATTAGTACGACCAATATGCAATCTGATGCAACTCTGAGTAGTAGTTTTTCAAAAATAAGTTTTGAGGAGCTGCTATTAAACACTGTTAAACAGACAAATAAGCAAAGTCCTTTGGGCTCAAAAAGAAAAAAAGTAGCTGCGGGGGCAGAAGTCGTTACTTTCGAAGAAGTTCTGAATAAACTTACAGAAGAAAATAGATTGAAGAACATAAAAGAAATAGAAAAACAAACAAAAGAAGAAGAACACAGAAAGAAAAAACAAGCAAAAATTCAAAAACCGAAGAGGATTAAGAAACGAGAAGAAACTTTTAGTAGCTCAGAATCGGAAGAAGATTTGGTAGAATATGTTGACTAAAGATGATTTAGATCCTGAAATATTTAAAGAAAAAGAGCAAATAATTGAGAAAGAAGTGCCAACAGTTGGAGAGTTGGGAAAGACCCAAATCGCGCTGGGTTTTTAGGTTGTTGTAGAGTACACATCTAAAAAACATATTAAACATTTTATTGGAAGAATTGATAACAAAATTGAAAATGAATGAAAAATTTGCTTTTTAAGATATAAAAAGAGTAGTAACACCTTTTTTGGCCTGATATAGAAGACACGGATATGATAGTTGAAGACGATATCGTAAAAACTTTACCAGAACCCGTTAAAGACAGAGGGGATTATTTTATTTTTGACATAAATTTTGTCGGGTTGAACCTTTAAATTTTAAAAAGGTTGTAACTTGCTTAAAAATAAATAAATTAAAATTTTCCAAACACTAAAAAATTCGTTTTTTATTGCACTTTTAAATTATTTACACTTGACCCAAAAATAACAGTCGCTGTTGTAAGCTAAAGTCCATTGTCACACGTACCCCAAATTGACGGGAAAGTGTGAACCATGGACACTAAAAAAAATTTAACATAATTTCCACATCTGATGTTACGAACGTGCCCAAATTTAAGTATATGTAGTAAAGTCCGTAAGCATTCTAGGAAAAAAATATCATGACTTAAAACTTCTCCTAAATCATGCAAAATATGTCATAAAAATCATCTAACTGAAAACTAGTTCAAACTTCGACGGGTTCACCTTATGTCCAAGTCGTAAACGGAAAATAATTATTTGCTTTCTTCTGGATACCTCGGGTGGTTGCCATGGTCCAATCTAATTTTTTATCTCCTGAAGCTTTGATGGTGTGAAATTGCATTTATTGTTCCAGTTCTCGAACAGGTGCTTTATGAAATAGCTTTTTAGATCCATACTTACAGATTGGGGTGATATGGGGATACTGTTGTTGTTTATAGCTTCTTGTCTACTGCTTCTTTACCTGCTATTCCAACATGTGATGGGACCCAGAGATGCTTGTATTTTTAGAATGCAATTTATTTAGTTCTTCCTTTATTAGTAAAGCTAATGGATGCTGCGTGATATTTTCCTGATTATTTTTAGTGATGACATAGAATCTGTATAGAGTCCTCCTGTTAATATAGTTGCAGTATCTGGAATTCTATGTTTGAGAATATCTGTGCTGTTAATAATTATTGCCACTCCGACTCCATTTTCAGTTTTAGACGCGTCTGTATAGTACACTGTGTAATCGGGATGGGAGTTAATTAGATCTCTGAAGAGTTGTATAAGATTAGGGTTGGTGCTATTTTTTTGGAATTGTAATAGATTGAAATTTTGACCGTTGGAATTTTTATAATCCAAGGTGAAGATGAAGATATATTTTTGTATTGATATAAGGGTGAAAATTGCTTACAGTTAAGTAGGTTCATTGCATGATAAATTCTGCGGGAATATGAAAGATTGAACTTTGAAGAATCTAGCCATGGATATGTCTAAAATGTTATTTATTGAAATTCTTTTATTTACAGTTATGCTAGAAGTGTAAATAAGGGTTGATAGTTGCCTACTATGGGTTTTTTTAATTGTTATGTATTGGTGATTAAATTGCTTTAAAATAAATATTCTTTGACTTCGTAGATTGGTTTTTTTTTAAATTCGATTAAAACAATAAGAAATATCAGATGATTCCATATAAATTTGGTTGTGTGTACTCACAATCCAGTATAGCAGATATATAATTTTTCTCCGCTCTTAATTTAGAAATGTATATAAAAGGTAGTTTTATTAACATTTCACTACAATACTATTTTGAATCAATAGTTATTAAAAAGCAAGAAATTATTAGTTTTATTGTGGTTTCAAATAGATTTTATTGCTTTATTTTTGTTATGGAATACTATGCGTTTATTTCTTCTCCGGACTAACTCTTTGTTTTGGAATTAAACAGAATATATTGACATGTATAAATTTATTATATTAGAGGATGAAAATTACACTCTGCTTGTTATTTCTTAAAACTATGAATATATAAGTTCTGTTATCTACAATTATTTAACGATGTTTCTGGATGGATTTGAGTACAAGAGATTGGACTCAAATATTAATATTAAAATAGCAAATACGGATAGCTTATCGAACAAAGAAATAAGAGAAATAAATTATTATTATTCCATAGATACGAAGTATTAGGTGAATAAACTAGCGAAACTTATTTATTCTAAATAGGAAAATATTTATGAAGAGTATTGATTCTGATTTCTAACAGCAAATAATTATTAGTGATTATACATGAGAACTTTTCATAATTGTAAATAACATATACCAGGTGACTAAAAACTATATAGAAATACATAGATACTTTAATTATCTTACATGTGAGTAGGTAGGTACATTACACCTCCTTTTGTAAGAATGAAAATAATTGTAAAATGAATTTTCATTTAAATGGTATAAAACATTTGTATACATTATTATTTTATTTTAACACATTTAAATAGTTTCTTTTAGTCTCGATAGTCTTTCACTTCGTCTTATCGGTGTAGTCTCTGTGAAACTAGTCTCTTCACACTTTTTGGATTCACTATAATTATTGTCTTTATTATGTTTACAATCTATACTTAAATCTGTCTCATGTACATGTTTTCGTTTACTTTGACATATATTTAGTGTTAAACAATTTGTAATTTGTTGACAACTATGTGACGGATTTCTACGAAATCGTCGGTAAAAATATTTAATTATCCTGTATAAAATATAAAGTAACATACATTTTATCAAAAATAAGATTGCATAAGTGAAATAAGAACTATTTTTTATTGTGTCTGAAAAATTAATATTTGTTTCTGAGGTCATTTTCTCTAAATTATCTAGTTTATGGCTTGCTAAATTTAATGCATCTCGATCGAGATTATTTAATTGTAAGGGAACAAGGTGTAATTTGGATTCATTATTTATCTTAATATCATCACAACAGACTTCTGGAAGGGATAAATCTGGAATGATAGACTGAAAATTACTTTCTTTTGGATTTGAGACAGATATCAAAATAGTTGATCCGGTGTAAGTTTTGCAATTATTCGAAGTAGAAAAAATACCTGTGTTTGAAAGAACAATAGATATTGGCGTACTAGTCTGACAGCTTAAAGTTAAATCTGTTGGTTTGGGTAAAACATATATCCAAGAATTTGGTTTGTTTAATTTATGCCAAATTTCATATTCTGTTTGAATTATACGAGTATCGCAACTAGATGGTATGTTTGTTATTGAAGTTAACAATTCAGTTTCACAAATTGGATTAGTGTGTGTAAATCGGAAAGTATCAGGATTTTTGCAAATAAGTTTTTCTTCATCTAATGAATAACAGTCTTCTAATGTATCAATAGTAACATAAATGTTTCTATTTTCTGAAAGAACAAGATATTTGACAGATGGAAGAATAAAGGTAAGTCTCTTTAATGTTGGATGAATTATAGGAAGAGATATTAGTTTAAAAAGAGAATAAGGAGTATTACTAACCAAAGGTATACTAACCGTAATTAAAATCTTGTTATCAAAATATATATATTTAAGTAAAATGATATCGAAATATTTATGAGCATAATCGATAGTCAATGGAAATGGATAAGTCGATGTACTAGGTAAATGCGTTACCGTTTTAGATAATTCTTGAATTAGTTGCTCAGGTGTTATAACA
Organism: Diabrotica undecimpunctata; assembly: GCF_040954645.1. NCBI lineage: Eukaryota > Metazoa > Arthropoda > Insecta > Coleoptera > Chrysomelidae > Diabrotica > Diabrotica undecimpunctata. The sequence continues at coordinate 19,855,061 of NC_092812.1, forward strand.
GAAGGATGAAGGTTATTATTTCTTGCAAATAGAATAACGTTTATTAAAGTAGAATATTCTTGTTGTAATTCTGTTATAAAGAAAGTTAGTAAGGTAAAATGTTCTTCAATTTTTTGTTTTAAATCTAAATTAAAATATTTATTATTCATTTTATCTGTGTAATTGGTAATTGATTCAAAATTTTTATCAAAAATCACTTTGTTTCGGTCTAGATTTGTAATAGAGTTATTAAAATTTGCAATCGTGGCTTTTACTACATGAATTTGTTGTTTTAGTAAATCAAGAAGATGATTTTCGTTACTTTCAGCTTTGTTAATAGCATTATTGAAATTTTCAGCATCATCACTGTCTAAGGTACCGAATAAGGTCCTGAAAACAGATCCAATTGCATTAAATAGAGCGCGTTTTGGTCTAAAATGTTCATGCAGAATTATGTTTTTTAAAGTTTGTTCATCTTGAAAGAGTCTAGGTATGATTTGTCCTAAGAGTTTTAGTGAAGTATCGCATAATCGTAATTCAATAAGAACTGGTTTGTTTTGACACAGTCTTAATGTTTTTTGATAGGTGAGATCTACAAAATTTAATTTGTCTGTAAAAGGTTGTAAAGGAATATGACTTAATATGTTCCAATGAGTTTCAATAAATTGAACATTTTTTATGTGTTCGTAATAGATTCCAGGTGATTTGTTGATAGGAGTATTGGTATATTTCTTGTGAATTTGTTCACTATTTGTCAGCCATATTATTGCATACCTGAAACAAAAGCATGTTTCAATCTATTCATGTGAACTTTTATTGGTTTTTTATTTACTAAAATTGTGCAATTGACAGGAGAATTTATCTCTAGAATTTTATAAGGTCCATTATAATTTTGTGTAAGTTTTTTGGTTTGACCCTTCTTTGTTTGCTCATTTTGGAGATATACTAATTGTCCTTCTAAGAAAACGGTGTCATTAATCTTTTGGTCATAATATTTTTTACTGACTACTTTAGATTCTAATAGATTCGTTTTTGCTAACTCATGAGATTTTCTAAGCTTAAGTGTTAAATTATCTAAATAATCTTCATATGTATATTTGAGTTCTACTGGTCGTATTATACTGCTAGGTAGATTAGGTGTATATCCAAATATTAGTTCATATGGTGTGAATTTGGTTGAAGTATGATTAGTTGTATTATATGAAAACATAGCAAAATCTAGCCATTCGTCCCAATCGGATTGATCAGCTTTAATATAATGTTTAAGGTAGTCTGCTAAAGTAGCGTGACTCCTTTCTAATGCAGCATTTGATTCTGGATGATAAGCAGTACAATTTATATGTCTGATTTTTCTTCACTATTTAAATGATCTGTTCTCAAGGCATTTTTTAATTTAGCAATTCTGTTAGAATTCGTATTATCTTTATAAGAAGACATTTTTCGTATATTTGCATTGTTTTGTAAATTTGGAATTTTTTCTATTGCTACTTGAATATCGTTTAATTCAACATCCGTTTCAGTAGTGTTTACGATTGAGGTTAAAAAGAAATCATTTTTTACTTTAACAACACTAGGACATAAAAATACACCTTTAAAGATTTCGCGTTCGGGACATAATCCTTCGCTTAATTCATTATTTATTACTTTAATTTGAACAATTGTTTCAGTTCTTGCGGATAGAATAGTTTTATTACTTCTTGAGTTAGAATTAGAGTTTTGATTTAGTATAAGATCGTCTGAACAGGATTTTTCTTCTGAACAGGATTTTGATTTATGATTTCGTGAAGAGTTACAAGTTTTATTTGTGCATATCTCAGTGGATTTTACACATTTTGGACTTGAATTTTCTTTGGATTTAGAGTTAGATTTAGATTGAATTGGATTGGATAGTAGTTCTTCACTACTTAAGGTTATTTGGATATCATTGGTTTCTAAATAAGAATGATCCTCTATGGATTTAGCATCATAAGGAAATATTTCATCGATATTAGAACTTGTCTCGATATTTTGATCTCTCAGAAATTCGTCATTGTCATTGTTTAATGGAGATTTTATATATTCGATTGAAATAGAACAATTTTTAAAGTTTAATTTATTTTCTTTATAATCAATTTGGCATTTATTTATTTCAAAAAAATCGCTACCTAATATACCGTCGAAATGAAGAGGAAAATCGTCTTCTACGACATAGAAAACATGAGTTTGGACAAAATCTTTTATCTTGAAATTTACGTTACAACTACATATAGTTTTATTTGGATTTAAGACATTTTTATCAATGCCTCGTAGAGTAATAGACTTAGAATAAATTTTTGGAATGTTTAGTATTTTTGAATATTTAATTAAAGAAATATCTGCGCCTGTATCGATTAGAAACTTGCAAGAGGATGGATTAGAATTATTTACTAAGGGTAAATCTACATAGGAAGTGACTGAGAAGTTGATGGTTGTGATACGGCCTGAACTGAACGAACTCCTCGAGAATCGACCGTTGGTTGTCGAGGATTCTGGAAGTTTAAAGAATTTGTTGGATTTTTGTTTTTATTGTTAAATTCGCGTTTTCTACATTCTTCTATAACGTGACCTGGTTTTTTGCAGTATCTGCAAAAACGTTGGGAAGTGTTGGTATTTTCTTTTCTTAAGTTTGGAGGAAAATCAGAATTGGAATTTGAATTTGAAGGTTTATAATTTTGATTTTGAGAATTTGACCTTTGAAGATTTGAATTAGGATATTTTGGGTTTTGAAAACTAGAATTTTGAAGATGTCTAACATTTCTATCTGAATTGTTTTTATATCGACAGTTATTTGAGGAATGGTTATTTCGTTTGCAAATATTACAGAATGGTCTGAAAATTTCTTGTCTTGATAACTGTTCTTGTTCTTCGGCAATTGCTATAGCAACAGCTCTTTCTAAGGAATCTGGATTTCGGGCTTTGATTAAAATAGAGAGGTCTTTGTTTAATCCTCTAATAAAGACATTTAGTGCTTGAGTTTTTAAGAGTTTAGTACATGCATTTCTTGCATCTGGAGATAAGTCTGGATCAAGTGTATTTATTAATTTTATATAGCAATTTTCAACTTTATTTGCAAATGACATTACATTTTCACTGGGCATCTGACGTAAGGAATGTAATTCCAATTGCCACTGACCTTCAGTTCGGCGTTCAGAATAAGCATCTAATAAGAAGTCTTTTAAATCTTTCCATTCGTCAAATGTTCTGTTTCTAGTTATGGCCCTAGCTTTATCGGTTAATTTAGTTTCTATAATGGCTAATAAGATGGGTTTGGATTGCGGATTTACTAAATTGTATGCTTTATCACAATTGTCTATGAATTCGTATAATTTTGATTTTGTACCATCAAATCGAATGAGAAGTTTTTCAGCTATTTCAATTGATACTGACATTTTATTTGAATTAGAAGTAGAAGAATTTGAAAGAGAATTTGAGTCGGGAGAAGGTATTTGTTCGTCAAATAAGTTACTTATATCAGGATATAAAGTAGACATACGTTTACAAGATTTTTAAAATATGAGACAGAATTTAAGATAGAATGTACTTACAAGTAGAATATTGTTGTTGGTCGCATAGTCTATTATTCCACGGGTTCACCTCTACTTCCGATGGAACTACAATTGGGTTATGACTGGAACTGGATTTCGAACTGGATGTACTGGACCCCAATGTAATTAGTTGTAGTGGCGATTTTTCCACACTGACAGTTTTTTTTTGAATGATTCCTCGAAGGAAACAAGTCAATTCAAAAATTCCTCAGCTCTCCTTCTATCAGCAATCAGAGGAACTCTGCTACTAATATCCCACGTTCTGACACCAAATTTTGTTATGGAATACTATGCGTTTATTTCTTCTCCGGACTAACTCTTTGTTTTGGAATTAAACAGAATATATTGACATGTATAAATTTATTATATTAGAGGATGAAAATTACACTCTGCTTGTTATTTCTTAAAACTATGAATATATAAGTTCTGTTATCTACAATTATTTAACGATGTTTCTGGATGGATTTGAGTACAAGAGATTGGACTCAAATATTAATATTAAAATAGCAAATACGGATAGCTTATCGAACAAAGAAATAAGAGAAATAAATTATTATTATTCCATAGATACGAAGTATTAGGTGAATAAACTAGCGAAACTTATTTATTCTAAATAGGAAAATATTTATGAAGAGTATTGATTCTGATTTCTAACAGCAAATAATTATTAGTGATTATACATGAGAACTTTTCATAATTGTAAATAACATATACCAGGTGACTAAAAACTATATAGAAATACATAGATACTTTAATTATCTTACATGTGAGTAGGTAGGTACATTACATTTTATATGAAATTCGAAATTGAAATTGCTGACATTTCGTTGTTGGAATTTTGATTAAATTGTAAAAATACTCACATCTATAAACTTTATAAATATCGCTTGCTCACTTTTATTGTAGTTCCTAAAATTGGTATAAAGTAATATAAAATTCAATAAAATAACGGTGCCAACGAAATAATAATTATTACTATTGCAGTTTCAGATATTTTGCCTTTTGGATTCTTTTCAAAAAAATCTACATAGCTACCATAGCTATACTTAATTGCTTGATGACTGACAGTACGCTAAAGTTAAAGGTAAAGCTAAAGAAACGCGCAGAGTAAAATTCACTAGGAACATTTATTTACTATTTATTCATTATCCGACAATCTCCATAGTGCAATTGAAATTTTTCGGAATTTTAATAATCATATTTTCTACAAATATTACAATCTACCTAAATACAAATTTAAAAAAGTTATATTAGTTTGTAGCCGAGAGAGCAGTGGGATTTGTAAAAATATGCTTAGAAAATGTAATTCTTCTTTGTCAACCATTTTTCATCCACTCCTGAATATAGGTCTCTCCCAATTGCTTCCATCTTTCTCTATCTTGCGCCAATCTAATCCACTGTTTGCCTGCTACTGTTCTTATGTCATCTACCCATCTTTTTTGAGGTCTTCCCATGCTTCTTGTTGTCGTCCTTGGTCTCCATTCTAGAATTCTCCGTGTCCACCTGTTGTCATTATATCGGGCTACGTGACCTGTCCAGCGCCATTTCATTTTTCCACAGGGTACCTACCTACTAGGTGAAATTGTTAGTATTACTGATAGTTCAAGGTCATAGCAATATCAACGTGAAGATCAAATGTGCCTACGCCCCACAGGTAGGGTGTGAAGAACAGGAAAGGAAGGAATTTTGGAGGGTCCTCGATTGCGAGATGCTCGAGAGTCCTGTAGACGAAAAGTGTTTTATTGGAGGTGATTTGAATGGGCCTATTGGTAGAGAAATAGTGGGAATAGAAATAGTTTATGGGGGTTTCGAAACATGAAGGAAATAGTGTGATTGACTTTGCACTGGCATGTGATTTGCCTGCCAGTAATACGTTCTTTATGAAGACTGAAGACCATAATAATATGATACTTATAGTAGCGGAGGAAGGAAAAGTCAGATAGGTTTTGAGCTGTGTAGAAGAAGTCAGCTAAAAGAGATTACCAACTGTAAAGTGATAAAGGGTGAGTGTGTAGCTAGTCAGCGCTGACCGTTGATATGATACGGAGATGAAGGTGAGGCGGAAAGAAAAGCAAGTAGAACACCAGAAAGTAAAGTGGTGAAAGTTAAAGAATAAGGATTTGGCAAACATTTTTAAGAATAGAGTGCTACAAGAGCTTGAGGAAAAAGATACGGTAAATGACTGGTGGGAAGCCAACAGTAAAGTTGTGATGCGAGTGGAAGAGGAAGTGTTAGGAAAAACATCTGGTTAAGGGCCTCCTAGACAAAAAGAAACTTGGTGGTGGAAAGATGAAGTGCAACAGAAGGTTAGAGAGAAGAAACAGGCTAGAAAGAGGTATAACAGGGCTAAATGAGGGGGAGTTTAAGGATATATAAAAGGTAGCAAAGAGAGAAGCAAAACGCCCTGTAGATACTGCTGAGATCTGGATCTTCTGCACAGCTCATGAAAAGTTGGAAATACCCGAGGGGACGTAAAGGTTATACAGCATTGCTAAAGCACGGGACAAGTCATCAAAGAACTTAACCTACGTGCGGCAGATTACGATTGCGGATGGAAGAGTGTTAAGAAACCATGTTGAAATAAAGCAAATATGGTATAAGTACTCTAGAAAGTTGCTAAATGAAGAACCACAGAGGATACGGGATCCCAAATGAGAATGTAATACCGGGGATAGCGAGAAATGAAGTTGTCGAGGCGTTAAATAGGATGAAGACTGGTAAGGCAGTAGGACCTGGTGGAATACCTGTGGCGGTTTGGAAGGCTCTAGAAGAGGAAGAGGTTGATATTTTGTGGCAAATGATGAGCAGGATATATTAGGAAGAAAGGATGCCCAATGAACGGAGAGAGAGTGTGATGGTATCATTGTATAAAGATAAAGGGGACATTCAGGATTGTAAGAAGTATAGAGGGATATAGTTAATGTAGCACATAATGAAAATTTTAGGGAGAGATCTGTAGAGCGAAGGTTAAGGAGAGAGACATCGATAGGAAAAGAACAGTATGGGTTTATGTCAGGAAGGGGGGGAAAGAAACATGGATGGGGTGATTGGGGGGAAGAGGAATAATTGGGGACATAAAATCGTTCAGAGAAAAACTTGGACGAATTTTCTTCTTCTTCCTATGCCGTCCCCATTAACGGAGGTTGGCGACCACATTTTTAAAAGCTTCTCTGTCTTTTGCAACGTGAAATAATTCGTCTACAGTCATGTTTGTCCAGTCTCGAATATTTCGCAGCCATGACTTCCTCTTTCTACCTATTCCCTTTTTGCCATCGACTCTACCCTGCATGATGACCTGCAGAAGACTATATTTATTATTTCTTAGTATGTGTCCAAGGTATGCAGTCTTGCGTACTTTTATCGGACGAATAGGAGAATATAAATACTGTGGCTCCTACATAATGAAAAATGGGACAAGAGATTGAGAAGTTGTCCACAGGATTCAGGCTAGTTGTTTCAACTGGAAACGAACGAGCGGAGTTCTTTTAGATCGAAAAGGTAAAAGGGGACCGGTAAAGAAGATTCAGGAAAAGAAGATATAGGTAGCTGAAATGAAAATGTTACGGTGGATGTTGGGTAATACTAAAAGGTACAGGATCAGAAACGTCTTGATTAGGGAAAGAGCTGGGGTGACTACAGTCTCTAAAAAGATTCAAGAACAAAGACTGCATTGGTTTGGTCATGTCGGACGCAGAGATGAAAAGTATGTGGGACGAAAGATAGAGCTGTTAGAAGTTGATGGAAGGAGAGATAGAGGAAAACCGAGGAGAAGATGGGAGGACTGTGTAGCGGAGGACTTGAGGGAGAAAGGTTTAGGTGGAGAAGACCCGATGGACAGAAATGAGTAGCGACGAAGAGTAAGGAACAGCGACTTCTGAAAAGGGAAAAGCTGAGGAAAAAGAAGAAGAAGATTAAATCTAATAACATTTTAACAAGCTCTGATATGACTGCAAAAAGACCGGATTATGTTTGTTAAAATGGGTAAAGAGGAAGATGTCACAAGGAAGTATGTAAAGTGACCTTTAATAAGAAGGTTGAGAACAGTGTATCTGTCAGTATCAACACATGATACTAAAACAAACATGTTCGTTATATTATGATGGTGTCAACAATGGATCGATCTGAAATTTTGAGGGTTTATTAAAGGCCACAATATCCAATTTTGAGCGGAAAAACAAATACCTAGGTTGATTTTTACAATAATTATAAACAAATAACGTTTTTGCCTTATTTTGCAGTTTTTGAAACAACAAATTAATTTTACAACTTTTAAAAATCGCCATTTTACAGCTTTCTTTTTATTTTAAAAGATAAAGTTTTGTAATTTTTCGTTAAATAATAAGCTTTTCAATGGCAAACAAAAAATCGAAAAAATGACATTTGTTACACTAAATTATTAATAATTAAAAAAGAACGCCGAAATTAATGCGAAAACCTATAGGTTTTCTTTATTAGGGTTAGTTTGATATTTTAGTAAAATTATTTTGTTATTTGTTTGGCCCTTATCAGTTTACAAATTTATTGCCCATTTATTATATGCCAGAATTAACAATTAGTTTACTATTGGAGATTTAATTTAATTGAAAATATATAAAACTACACAATAATTGATGAACTAATAGAAAAACGTAGATTTCGTACTTGATTAAAACGTGATAGATTAGAAATCTGGATTTCGGAATCCACAGGGGGTTGTTGTTGCTTAGACCCCAATGGTGATGGAAGCGTTGGGGATTTATATAAAACGTTGGGAAGTTACTTCGAATATTCAGAAACGAATCATGGATAGAATCATTCGTGTCTCCTGTGCTGTAATCCTTATCAGCCATATCTGTTTTGAAGTTATTTTAGCAAATCAAAAGGTATGTACTTTTTACATTTTATTGAGTGTGTATTCTGCTTAGCCAGGCTATATTAGGTATAGAACCATTATTTTATGAGGTTTCACTCTTTTATTGCAAAATTTTAACATGTATATTTTCTTTATATAAGTCCCAACACTATCTTCGTAAACGTCATTTGAAATAATTCTCCTAGAATATTTTAGGATATTGGAGTTTTCCATATAGATCCACATATTTTTATAGCTACTTGAGCAGCTCTTCCTTATTCATTTCAGTTTATGGTTATATACAAATGGTTTAAATCATCTGCCTGATTTTGGCATGTAGGGTCGGTATTCTAACTTCGATTTCGTAGATTCTAATTGGCGATATAATTGGACCCCGTTATGCAACAAGGAACCAACTGACATTAACTTCGTTTTGAGAAAATCAAGAAAAATGTTTTATTTATTTGAGGAAATTATTTGGATATAAAAAACGACTCAAAAGTAAACACGTTTATTATAACTTATAGATATTAATGCTATAATCACACTAACAACTAAAAAATTAACTCCTAAGTAAGAAAAAATCCCGTGGTTCTTTGTTGTTAAATATAACATTAACAATCCGCATCTGGTTCGAAATCTGGATTTCCGTTAAATCCGTCTATATCTTCGATTATAGTATTATCTGCGGTTGAGTTTACCGAAAGTACAAGCTGAATATAGCCGCAAATGTCAAAAATATTTCGGTATGGCAGTGTTGGCATGTTTTTATAATGCATATGTTGTATGCTTCAAATATAAAGAGATAAAGCTTTTAAAAAGTACATTTTGATTATACCATTTTATGAATTCTGTAATTTTTAATTTATATGAAGCAATAACGAGTAAATATTTGTCTCTTTCGAGATTAATTGCAAACATCTGTTGTAATCTGGCAACTGCTGATTTGACGATTGCCAAATCTATCCCCTAATCTATCAATGGGTAATTGCTAAAAAAAAATTATAATAATTAACTTCAATTAATCTCCAAAGAAACAAATATTTACTCATTGTTGTTTTATATAAGTCGAAAATTACAGAATTCATAACATAATATAAACAAAATGTACTTTTCTAAAGCTTTATCTTTTTATATTTGAGGCATACAGCATCTACATTATAAAAACATGCCAACACTGCTATACGGAAATTTTTTGTTCCATGTTTGACATTTGCGGCTATAATCAGCTTGTACTTTCGGTAAACTCAACCTTATCTGCTATAAGATTTGTATAGAAATCGTGGTAACTTAAGGGTATTAAGTGAAGATAACTTTGTATATCTTTAAGTTTTGCTTCCGAAACTGGCTTTCCTTTAGGCCACAATGGTTCGAAATACGTGGCAAACTGTAATCCAGTTGAAGGTTCTCTTCCTGTTCCCTTTTTTATGCTTACTTCTGGATAATCGTCAGTGTCTTGATAAGTCGTTTTAAAAAATATGCTACAAGGCTTATCTCTATACAATTTAATTTTTTTGGTTTGTAACCAACTTATTGTCTCGTTGGTTTTATTTTTTTTCTGTTGGTGATTTGTTTTTCTAATTTTGCTGTACTCAAAAAATCTTCTTATGCTATAATATTTACATTAATGGGTCGTTTTTGTTTACAAGTTTTCATTATATTGCTATATTCCCCAGGTGAAAATATATTATGTTGCCTTTTAAGTGCAAATTCCACATCTCCAAAATCAGTATCATTTCGAAGAAACGTATAACCTGGAACTAAAAATCTCAACCTGATAGTCTTTAAATGTGGTGATTACTCTAGAAGGCATTTTAACAGAAGTACTATTTTAATGTTACTGTTTTGACCTCCGCAAGAATCGCTCCACAGAATAATGTGCTCAACTTTATCGCTAACATTACTAAAAAAATATTTTTTTACACAAGATCCCACTTCTTGAGCTCCACGGCCTGCCTGTCCTTCGAACCAGAAATGAAAAGTGGATTTTTTTTCTTACCTGCATAAATTCTACGATTATATACCCATAACTGTCGTTTATAAAATATAATATTTGAAGATATACGAGGTAAAGGCAGCGTTTTTTCTAAATCAAAGGTCAGAGTTTCTATTTGTTCATCTTCTATTGCTTTGGTTAAGTCAAGGTTCATTTGTTTTCTTCCTAATTCAGCTTGTTCCAAATGCAGTTCCTGTTGTCTAACAATATCCTCTTTTTCATCATCTTTAATACTCTGTATCTTAATTTTAAAGGCATCACATTTATTGCAGGTGTCTTTTTTTGGCTTTTTTAGTCGCAAGTTAAAATCATTCAAAAAAACCCTTTTAAAAGTTGAGAAACTGGCAGGATTTTCACTTTTTGGTTTGTAAAGATTATACATTATTTTATTGATAAAGTAGTTCCTTCTTGCAAAAATTCTTGGTCCATTTTACGTTCTCTGCAGTAATGAGATACATACCGTGGAAACTGGTTTATATGGTTAACTATAATATTTCTTTCATCTGCTGACATTTTTTTGTGCCACCGCGGACTCCTCGCTTATCAACTGTAGTCAAAGTTCTTACCTTTTGAAGAGCAGTATTTATGCGTTTAGTTGACACTTGCAATGTATTGGTATACATATTTCTACAAACTACTACTTTATTTATAAAGTATTTTCTTGACAATTGTCGTTCTGCAGGATTAGTGGCCTGCAAATTTTTTCTCTGTGCAGGATGTTTTCTAACGGATGTTGATATAAATGTAATTTGTAGATTATAATCAGCTAAGCGCCAATAGTTCGAAAAACTGTTGAAGGGTTTGAACAGAAAATTTTTCATGGCATTTAGCGGCACATGAACACATGTATCTGATAAAATCTCTTGATTTTAATAGTTTTTCTCTTGATGAATAATATTCCATATTGCTGTTAGTTTTTATTTTTCTTTCTTTTCTGTCTTGTTGTGCAAATTTTCTCTTTCTTCCTTTTCTTGGACGACCCGAGAAAGATATTTCTGCATTCAAAGTAGACTGTTTACTTAGATTTTGATCTAAACTTTCATCTAAAGATATGTCACTGTAGGTAGGTTCGAAATTTTTATCCTTAACAGAATCTTCTTCCTTACCCACATCGTTAGTAATCGATATATCCTGTTAATTAAAATTACTGATTTCTAATTCTGCTCATGAACTACTGCTAGTACTTGTTGCCTGCTTTTCCTCTCTGTTAATTGGCTGGACCTAAAAAATAATTTTGCAATAAGGAACAAACTTACATATTACAAAAAAAAATCAAAGTGGAAATAAAAAATTATAAACAAAAAGAGCTTATTATTTTAAAAATTGTTAACTAACATACTATTAGATACAAGCAACTAAAAAATACAATATTCTACTAAATTTTAAAAATGTTAAAATGTTAAAAAAATATATAAATCAATACACATACCTCTCGCAAATTGTAAAAACATAAGCTTCAGTGGAAGTTTTTTTTTTTTTTTTTTTTTTGGCTTAGACTTATCGTCATACAGCCAGACACAAAAGGACTAAGACAGTCATCATTATAATTTTTACCTAAATGCCCTATCAAAATAAAAGATTATTACATCGATATTAGGAGAACAGGGACACACTCTTCTCGCCTAGGGACCTATCAAGGCATTTATTTATATAAGACACAACAACACTAGGTCACGGGAAGGAGGAAGTTATACAAATGGTTTAAGACAATGGTAACAAGATTAACTAAATGATTTTTAGAGAATTATAATGATAATTTGCTGTCTTTTAAAAATTTAATTAAGGAGTTGTAAATATCTACAGAGCCAAGTGATAATAAATATAGTATATTCCAAGGAGCTGCTAGTTTATATTTTAATAAATCATTTATAAGTTTGGATGAGAAGACTCTGTTTTTAGAACAACCAAAAAATATATGATCTAAATCACTTTCCTCTCCACAATGCTCACATTTGTCATCATCCAAAACCTTTATTTTAAATAAGTGCTTTGGATAACATGCGTGTCCGAAACGTATTCTAATAATGGAGGTTATGTGCCTCCTGGAAGCTCTAAAAGACTTGTACCAAGGAAATTTGGGAATATCTGGCTGAATTATAGAGTATCTATTTGGGTTCACAAAAGAGTATTCCTTCCACTGGTAGCTCCACTCTCGAAGTAATGTTAACTTGCAAGAAACAATACTGTCAGAAAGCGTTACTTTATGTAGAATACCAGTATCGGTTAAAATGCTTTCTTTGGCTAATAAGTCAACATATTCATTATGTTCAAATCCTGCATGTGCTTTAATCCAGAGAAAATGTACATTGATTCCTTTAGTTAAAAGAGTTTGAATAATATGTTTAATTCTATAAATGTATGGGCAGTCTTGTAAGTTAGGTGGTCCATATTTACCAATGGATTTTAACACTGCTAAGGAGTCCGACAAAATTAGAATATGGGCAAACTCAAATTCAGCTACATATAATAAAGCTTCATATATTGCAATAGCCTCTGCTGTATAAATCGAAGTTTCCGGGTTCAGTTTGAATTTCTTTTCTATATGTTCCGATGGTATAAAAAAAGCGCATCCGGTTCCATCTGGAGATTTAGACGCATCTGTATATAGAGCTATTGCCTCTTTGTATTTGCTTGTTATAGATAGAACAATATTTTTATTTAAATATATATTTTCACTATAATTTGGTACAATAATATCTGTATGTAAAAAGAAAGAAGAGTAATTTTTGAATATGTAGTTCGTTCTATCTATATTTTTTAAAAGTGCTATATTTTGATTATACGCTTCGCAAAGTAAGGGAGATTTCTTTTTTTGCCAATATTTATTTGTCAGGTCATGGCAATTCAAAGTGACTATCTTTTCGTATAGAGATGAGTTCAGTATGTATACTTTCATTAAATATTTTTTGGACAAAAACCTTCGTCTTATGTTTAAAGGAGGTTCTAAGGCTTCCAAATATAAAGCTTGTACTGGAGTGGATCTCATGGCTCCTAAACATATTCGTAAGGCTGAGTTCTGTAAAACGTTGATTTTATTTAGTAGTACATTACTTGCTGATCCATACAAAACACTTCCGTAATCCAAAATAGATCGTATGTAAGCTTTGTAAAATAATAAACTTACTTCAACATCCGATCCCCACCAAGTTTTATTAATTGATTTAAGAAAGTTTAATCCCTTATTGCATCTGTTCAACATGTCATCAATATGTAACTTCCAGGTCAATTTCTGGTCGAGTATCATTCCCAGATATTTAATTGTGTTTTTAAGGGAAAATTGGTGCCCACCTAAATTGATTGTACTAGCATTAGGAAAGTTATGTCTGGTAAATAAACAAACTTGGGATTTACTGCAGGATATTTCTAAACCATTTTCTATAAACCATTTTTTATGGAATCCGTACACTTCATTCAGGTTTTCAATAGATTGCTGATATTTTTTGTGTTCTGTATACAAACAGAAATCGTCAGCATATTGTACAATATTAAATGCAATATTAGTAATAGTGATGTTGTGTAGATCTGCTGTGTAAATGTTAAACAAAATAGGACTCAAAACGGAGCCCTGAGGTAATCCTTTGTTATTAAGTCTAGGTCCTATAAGAGTATGATTGTCTTTTAAATAAATTATCCTATTTGTGTACAAGTTCACAACGTTAGAAGCAAACTGCGCTGGAATATGAAAAAATTTAATCATTTTTTCTTGGAGAATTGTAAGAGATACCGAGTCGTAAGCACCTTTGATGTCTAAAAATAAAGCAGGTACATAACTGTTCCTGGAAAAACTATTCTGAATGTCTACAACAAGTGTTGTTAAGGAATCTAAGGTTCCATAACCTTTCTTAAAGCCATGTTGGTTAGCGGGTAAGAGACTTTGATCCCTTAGCCACCAATCTAACCTAATTTTAATCATCCGTTCAAGAGTCTTCAATATACATGATAATAATGATATAGGTCGGTAAGCTTCAGCTAATTTAGGGTTTTTTCCCGGTTTGGGAATAGGGACAACTATAATACGCTTAAAATCGATTATGCCTTTACCCTCAAAAATTATCTGGTTAAATATATTTAAAAGTAATTCTTTTGCGTTATCTGGCAAATTTTGTATCATAGGATATTTGACTGCATCATATCCTGGTGAGGTACTAACGCGATTATCAAGGGCAAACTCTAATTCAGCTCTTGAAAAAGGTGTTAAGAGAAAATGATTCTGATCAGATGAGAGAGTTTCAGATGGTATTACATCTATCTGATTATTTACGTAAGGTGGAGCTATTTTATCAAAAAAGTCGTCTACCCATGTGTTACTTAGAGGCAGTGGAAAGTTAACTTTTTTCCTGTTCATTTTCCTTGCTTGGTTCCAAATAAGACTAGATGGAGTTTGTTTATTTAATTTTGAACACCATTCAACCCAACTTTGTTTGGCCTTTAATTTCAGGAATTTTTTGACACGAGCATTCACTTCTTTGCATTTACAAAAATTTTCAAGAGAAGGATTTTTTTTGTAGTTTACTAATGCTTTCTTTCTTTCCGCAACGGATTCATCACATTCCGAATCCCACCACGGAGCGGGAGTACGTTTACATTTAAATGATTTATATTGACAAATTGATTGTTTAGAAGCTTCATTAATACAGTCAATAAGGAAATTATATTTTTCTTGCGTGTCTGAGTAGGCGTGAGGGTTGTTAGTTAATAAGGTTTCAATAAACTGAGAGTATAATGACCAATTGGCTTTTTTAATGTTCCACTTACTGCTGGGATAAATGATATTCGCATCAGTTCCCAAGATATCGATTACAATCCTTATAACGAAGTGATTTGATCCCAAAGTATCAGTATCTACAGACCACGAAATTTTATCAAAGAGAGAAGGTGAGCTAAATGTGACATCAATCATGGAATCTGTGTTTCCTGGTCTCGTTTGGCAAGTTGGTTGTCCATTATTCATTACCACATAATCTAGATTCTGAATTGTCTCCACAATTTGATGGCCTGTTTTATCATTTTTAGATGAGCCCCACAGAGAATTATGTGCGTTCATATCTCCTCCAATGATACAAGGGTGTTTTAATTGAGAAAATAACTTATCCCAATCTTCGGTGTTAGTTTTAGCTTTCGGACACCTATATAAAGAGAGTAAAGTTAAATGACTTTTGTTATAATTGATTTTAATACCACAAGCAAGCAATTCTTTATTATAATTTTTTTTAATTTTTATGTTTTCAAAGGGAATACCAGTTTTAATTAAAATAGCAACTCCGGAATAGCCGTCATCCCGATCTTCGCGTATTACATTATAACCTCTATAACTATAAACAACATCCCGTTTAAACCAAGTTTCACTTATTAAAGCTATATCAATATCTTCGGTTATTAAAAAGTTGAGAAGGCTGTTTTTGTTAGCAACAGCTGATCGAGCATTCCATTGTATTATTTTGAGTTTAGCTTTGAAAGTAATTAGATTAGTTATTTTTTAAAAATATTATCTAAAACATTATTAATACCTTTGGCTAACATATTGATATCAAGTGATTTTGCCTGTTCTAAACAATTAATATTTTGAATAAAATCTGAGAAAAGAATTACTAAAGAATCTACTAATTTGTTTTTATCATTGTCTACAGTTGAAAAACTTTCCTTGTTTAAGGGTGGTAGAGGTTGAGATGGTCCAAATCTAAAAGGGATGTGAGGAGATGTAGGATATTCGGAAGTTGGAGATGATACTTTTCTTTTTTTATTTTCTCTATAATCAGTGCTTGATTTACTACAACTTGGTTGACTAATATTTTTGGTTTTCTGTAAATTAGGTCTCAATAGGTTGGAATAAGCAGGTTTATTAACTTCAGATGTGTTAGTTAATTTGGGAAACTCTCTATCTGAATTTGACAATATTTCAAATCTGTTATTACAAATAAGACCAGAAAAAGAAGAATCGTTTAAATTTTTGGCCTCCAAATATGAAATTTTATGTTCAATCATGATATTTTTTATTTTTTTTTGATGTTCGAAAAAAGGACAGTTTTTAGAGATCGATATATGCTTATCACTTTTACAATGTATGCAATACATTTTTTTTTCATCACATGTATGTGTATCAGTTTTTATTTCTCCACATCGTATGCAGTATTCCTGTGTACCTTTACATTGTCTAGAAATGTGTCCAAATTTGAGGCATTTATAACATTGTGTAACTTTACCTAACAATTTTTCAACTTGAAAATATACATAATTAATTACAACATAGTTTGGTAAACAATTGCCTTCAAATGTAATTAAAACATTACGTCTAGGTACATATTCTGTATTTCCATCTTTTTCTATTTTCCTGTGCATTCTTTTAATATCAATAATTTGTGAACTAGAGGTCATATATTTTTTCAAATATTCAATGTTGTATTTGGTATCGACATCACGTATCAGCCCTTTGATTTCTAAGAGGTGATTGGGAATGTACGCCTTTAAATTATCGTCTTTTAAATGACTATTACTGACTAATTTATTTGCATCCAAAATAGATTTGAGGATTACTTTAACACGGTTTCTTCCTATACTTTTAATTTCCTTAATATTGTTGATTTTTAATTTTTGATGTAAAATATCACCCACAACCATAGGGTGCAATCGGCCTATATTCTGATCATTGGCCTTTTCAACATATACACAACAATTTTGAAAGTCGTAATTATTAGAATTAATATTAAAAAGTTTTACTTCCCTCGTAGCAGGAGAAACGGTGGTATTAATTCCTGTATCCATATCTTGTTCACTAACAACTTCAGCAGTATTTAGTTCGCGCATTGGCGTCTTATTGGTATTCTCCCCCATCAGGGGAGAATATTTTCACTTTTTATCACTATTTTACAATAATATGTAAATATTTTTAAACACCACGAAATTTAAATATTCTAATTGTCACAAAAACTGGGAGCTTAATGACTTTATCGATAAACACGTCTACCCGATATCAATGTATCGCTTTGACTGCAGTGGAAGTTGATGGCATCAACTTTACATTTCTCATAATTTGTTGCACTCTTTGAGATAGAAATTTATTTTGGTAAGGTAACATTGTCACAATTATTGATTGCCAATGGTAATCAGAAACCTAATGAAATAAATCTACAACATGGAAACAACTATCGGATGTTACAGATACCTGCAACAAGGAACCAAAGTTGGTTCGAACTTGGTTCGAAATTGAAAACTTGTACCACCGAATTTATTATTCTGCAATTATTAAGCAATGGCTCGTTATTGCAGAACATTTATAATATGGATTATTTACAGTCTATTCAAACCAAGAACTTCATTTTCGAAAAAATGTTATTTGGTTCTTTGTTGCAAAACGGGGTCAAATTACTATATTTTTGTGTATATTTTCTAGATTAAGGTACTGAATTGCACCATTTTATTTTATCCTTTCTCCTTTATCAACGTACGTTGTAATTAATGGTTTCTCTCCATCCTTATCTATTCGCAGTGTCTATTTTAGATCTTCTCCAAGTAAATAATTTATCTTTCAAACTCTGAGATGTACAGACAGGTATAATAGGTTTTTCGTGAACTTTGTTTTCTTTTTTCTTACTGAGTTACGTTTTGCCATCCTATCGTCCATCTCCATCAACCATCAACCATTGTAACTGTTTTGTCATAATTATTTCTATTATTTTCATAATTTTTATTGACTTAAGAGTCACAATACACACTTGATAATTTATAGATTATCTTGAATATTTCTAATTTAATTCTTGATTTTCCATCAAATATTCGTCCAATGATTTTATTTGTTTTCTTGGTTTCATAATTTTCTTCTAGTTAATTTTTGTACTCCTATCTTTTATTTGCAATATAAACATACACTACAATTGTTATTAACTTTTTAAGAAATTGTTAAGAGTTTACAGTAGTCAGTAAAGGTACTATTGCTCTTTTTCCTCATTATACCAAAATAGTTCAAACAGTTCAAGTGCATTGATTCACCTCTGCGTGTATTTCTCTATTTATGTTTGCCTTCATTTATTTAATAGTATTTTAATTTAATTTGCATCTGATATCCTCTGTGTAATTCCAAAAAATATTACAGTTAAAAAAACAAAAAAAATATTATTTTATTTTTTCTTCGTGTCCTTTAAAGTAGCCTTCTGTAAAGTAGTAGTTATATATTTCCATGTATTAGATGGATTTAATGTTCAATTGATATTTTGTTATATCATCATCATCAAATCATCATCATTCTCAGCGTATTCTACCGATTATGGTGCATCGTTTCTTACATAGTCGTTCTTCATTTCTACCCACGATTGTCTACAATTTGCTTCTCTGTACCATGTTGTACCACCGGCTTGTTTCCTTATGTCATAGTCTCATCTTAAATTTAGAAGTCTTTTTGGACAGAGGGTAGAAGACGACATCGGGTTCACGAAAAACAACAGAAAACAAGAATGGATAACGCAAGAGATCATGGATTCATCATGGTTGTTTTTTTGGTAGATATTTTCGATCATTTTGATTATTCCTAGAGATATTTCTCTTGCGTAGAATAAGTCCTTTAATTTTTTCCTATCAAATGCCTTCTTAAGGTCCACGATTTTCAATTTTACAGCTTCTTTAACGTTCGTGGATAACTTGTGACAATTCAGTTTTCGGTAATTATTTCTAGAGTCTCTGGACTTGTTTTTAACACGACTAGGAAAAATTCGATACAACATATTAGGACTGTCTTTTGTGGTCCACTTTATTATATTCTTGATTTATATATCAATGCTTAAAATAATACCATTTGTTTCGTTATATAAGTTTTTTCTAAACTGTTTCAGTTTGAACCAGCTATAGAAGCAAAACTTAAAGAAGAAGACGAAAGCAAAATACCTTCCATTTGGTTTAGCCCACGCCTGGGCAGAAAGAAGCGCAACTTGAAGGATGAAGGGTACAAACCAACTGAACAGGAGCAACAAGAACTTTTGGAAGCTTTTGAAGAATCTCCGTTGGCGTTAGTGGCAATAAACGGGAATGACAGATTGATCTGTAAGAATGTACAAGGTAAGTAAGGATGTTAAGTTTTTCTTGTAGTTCCATGACCATTATCGATCGTTGGATAGAATACTTGTATTTACTGATGACCCTAGAACTGGAAGGAGGGCTTAAAATTCACGTAAAGTTACTGGAAGTGGAATTATACTAACCAAACTAAAACGTATAGACGAGGAAATTACGATCGTCAAAATTGTTTCAGTGATCGACTGAGACCCATGTGATAAAGGTGATAAACAAAAATGCATTTTATATGCATTTCGGTAATTGGGTTCATCTTGGACTAGAACATTGTTGCCTTTTTTTGTAAAAAAATAAACCGCTTTGCCTTATTAAATTCAAAGTGCCATGAACTAGGCAGCTTAATAATTCGTTTTGTTTGTGTCCTCCAATCAAACACATTCCAATCCATACCGATTTTCCGCACAGTGGAATGCTTTCTGATTAAATCGTCGTAGCCACTAATTTTCACGATAACAGGCATTTTTTTAATGTCTTTTCTATAAGGCCGAAAATACGACCAGGCGGAATAAAGAAATGACCGACGATCGGAAAAATTATTTCAATTTGTTTAATATGATTCGGCAATTCTTCTAGAAGCCCGCTCAGTGGCTAACTTTTGCCGAACAGCTAAAGAAGTTGTTACTTTCAACTGCTCCTTTGTTCTTAAGCAAGTGGAGCAACAGTCAGTTAGCGGAGTTCCAAAAGCGATGTTGTAGTTAACATTCACATACTTTCGAAAATAACTAAGCTTCACATGCATAGACCGAGGCACTCTTCGAAGATAATGGTCGAAAAATTTGTTAAAATTCAAGTCACATGGCAAATAGACCCTCACGTTTGACTTGCTTTTATAGTAATAAGACTCTGTACATGTTTTTTATCATTTTTGGACTCATTCTATTGCCACCTCTACGTTCCCTGGGTAGCTTCCCAATGATAATAAAATTTCTTACTTTATTGTGATTCCTAGAAAAGACTTGGCACATACTCTAATCATCTTACCCTCACTCAAACGTACATGATATTTTATCGACACTGCAGCATGATTAGATTTCCCCCTTTTTGGTTTCTGTCCCTTACAACAAGCCAATATCAGAAGATCTTGTTTACTTTTATCTTTTGACTTTTAACTGATAAAGGTAGGTATGAAAATCTATCACACTTGCTTCATCGTCAGTGTGGTACAATAATACGGCAATCCGAGTCGTCCGTTATGACCACAAGCTGGAAAGGCCAGAAGTGATTTTGGTGTATTTCTGTAACAATACCTACAACTCTTTTAATAAACGTTTCTGTAGCCCTACCCAACGTTAAAACGCGAAAAACAAGTGAAACTACATAAAAAATCAAACGATTGTCGCAGAAGTTTAAAATCATAAATTTTAATATGAAACACTTACCTGGTAAGTTTATCCACATTCTTTTTATGTGTTTCTGACTGAAGAACTTTTTTGCCTCATTTTCCCTGTGGACTAGGTTTAACGAAACAACCATTTTCACTTACTAACTCCATAAAAATAAAAAAAAACCGTTCTTAATTTTGTCTATTATTTTTTCGTTACCTGGAGTAATTGCCTTAGATCAAAATTATGCAGCTGATTTTTAAAATGCGATTATCTCGAAAACTGTTAAGTTTTGAGGTTATTAACAAGTATACCTTTTTTTTGTTAAAATAATGTATCTTTAATATTTTTTATCCCAAATACAGGTAACTAAAAGAGCAAAAAAGTTAAGTGCAAATTTATACCACATACGTGGCATAAGTGGCGCCCTCTATTAGTTACATCAAAGTGTGCATCAAATTATAATTTCTCATATATAACAGTACCCAGTTGTAAATTTTTATAGATAAATGTTTACAAACATGAAAGTTATAGCGAAAAATAAAATTTTAATTTTGCACTTTAACACCCTGTATCTTTCTTAATATCAACATTTTATTAAAGCAATTTGGCTTAAATCGTAATATTTTATAGTGTAGAATCTACTGTTTCTTTTTGTTCAATTACTTAAGGACCACCCTGTATATGCGAGAGTGAACAACAGAAAGAAGGATTTTGAGTGCATGACTTATTAAGCTTATAATTCTGTAATCAGAGCATCTGGTGGCATTTGCCTTTTTGGGGAGAGGAATGAAGGTGGAAACTAGCCAATCTGTAGGAAATTCTGCAGTTTCATAGATTTTATTCAGTAGACTCGTTAGGAGTTTGAGTTGGTTGTTTTCAAATAGTTTCAATATTTCAGCTTGTATATTATCAGGTCCAGGTTGTGGTCCAGGTCAGGTGTTGGTTTTTAGTCTTTTTATTGCATATGTTACTTCACTGAGTGTTATTTCTGGTCCTGAACATCCAGAAACACTGACTTCTGTCTCTTGCTCTTCCTTAAATAATTCTTCCATGTATTGCCTCCATATCTCAAGTATTCTCTCATTTTCGTAGAGCAGATTGTTGTGCTCGTCTAGTATTAAGTTATTACTTCGTGATCCTTTTCCTCCCGTTAAGTTTTTGATCTTTTTATGTAGGTTAAAAGTGTCATGCTTCTGTTCTAGGAATTATATTTCTATGCATTGATCTTGTAACTCTATCTGATATTCCTATAAAACTAAGTACACATTTGTTAACTTCTTTATTTACTATTATAGCCACTCCGTTTTTGTTTCTTGTTGTAGTATCTCCACAGTAGTATATTGTGTGGTTTTCTATTTCGCACTGGCCTAAATTGGGCCATCTAACTTCACTGCATCCAAGTATGTCAATGTTGAGTCTTCGCATTTCTTTAATTACTTTATTCACTTTTCCGGCCGGGAATAAACTTCGTACATCCCATGTAAGAATGTTCTTATCATGCTTAAATCTAAATATTTGTGGCAACCGGAGGATTCTTAGCACCTTCTCCCCACTTAAGGGGTGCACGCGACTAAGGGCCGTTTCTATATTGAGTTGATCCATTGTGATTATACTAGGGAAAGTTAATTGGGGTGTTTTTCCGTTCCCTTCCCCAATGATTTTTCTTTCATGTGAGGTTTACTCCTTTTGAATGGAGATGTGAGAGGATTTATTTGTTTTTGTAGGTATTTTGGGGTGGGGACATGACTTCCCCCGGCACGGGTTGGGGGATAGCCATGGCACGCGTGGGCAGGGTTGCATATCTGAAGTAGATCTATCTCATACCGGGATCGTACAAGAGTATCTACCCGCTACCACCAGTTTATTACTGCTCTTTTTTAATTACACTAGTACGATTTTCAAAAGCACTTAACTTCTGTTATAAATTTCACCCAAAATCGTCTTCTTGGTAACATTTACCGTGACATGAAATCGTTTGTAATGTAACAGTTTAAATTCTGTGTTTTTTAGTAATATTTCAAAATCCTCATATTTGTTGCCAAAAATCGAAATTTCATGTTATAAGTTTTGACGTCAGATTACCAGAACCACCAGATTTATTAAATATTTTTTTTTATTTCAATTTTTCATAACGCCATGACAAATATTATACTGCCACTATTTGTATACTTCTTCTGTATTTATTAACTTTTCATTTTAGGAAAACGGAGCAGTTTTATTCCAAGGCTAGGAAGGAACGTTGAAGAAGATGTCTCATCTAATGACAAATGGCTTGAGACAGACAATTCTGCAGAGTATGTGATTCAGCGATCACCACCATTTGCTCCGAGGCTAGGAAGAAGATTCAGTCCTTATTTCCCAAGATTAGGAAGAGAAGTTTAATATAACTTATCAAAAAGAAAATATTTTAATGAAACTACACAATAAACATTATTCTGATTTTGTTCATACGTTACTTTACCTTTATTAGATAGTTTATAGTATGCCAATAATTAACTTGATATACACTAATATGCACTTCATATGTTAAACTTGCAATTTCCGCTGGAGCGATATGTGCTTCCGCTTCTCGCTAGTACTTACTAGCTTTAGCACTACCGAGAAGCGGAACTACCTGACTTGACAATGGCAAATACGACCTTGCCAAAACGTCGTCAAAAGAATGGTTTTCTCTAAACCATAATTATTTAATGCGGAGTCAAACCCGGAACACCACAGAAAACAATACATACATATATATATATATATATATATATATATATATATATATATATATATATATATATATATATATATATATATATATATATATATATATATATATATATATATATATATATATATATATATAATGAACCAGAAGTATTTGCTGACAACGTAAGGAAGTAAACGTTAAATAGTGGGTTTGCAGCAATAAAAAATGAAACGAGTACTCTTTTAAATTTTTATTCCAAGCTTTCGGACATTGGTTATGTCCTTCATCAGGGAGCTACAAATGTGATGAATAAATTGTTGGCTATGATAAATTTTATCAACATTATAATACATCTTCGTTGATACAATCCCATTAAGTTTTTAAGTAGAAACATTTTTTAATTAATTATACCAACGCCAACAATTTATTCATCACATTTGTAGCTCCCTGATGAAGGACATAACCAATGTCCGAAAGCTTAGAATAAAAATTTAAAAGAGTACTCGTTTCATTTTTTATTGCTGCAAACCCACTATTTAACGTTTACTTCTTTATATATATATATATATATATATATATATATATATATATACAAAACTCAAATATTTGGGCGTGCAGCGGAAGATAGGACAAAGAAGTACTCTTTTTAGTAAACCAAGCTTTCGCAAATCTTTATTTGCATCATCAGGGTGCTACAATAAACAAAATTAGTACAAAATACAGAAAAAGAATTATTTTGCATCTTACACTAATTGAGGTTAGTTGTCGTGATGTTTATCAAATGAAATGAGCAACTCATTTGACCCCTACAAATGATGGCGAAAACTATCCAAAATTGTTTTTAAAAAAAAGGTTCTTTAACAAATACATATTTCAAAACACTTTAAAACACATATACATGAACACGTAAATAAAATTATTAAAGAAGTAGCTATAGAAAATGTCACACCGAGAGTGCAGTACAGCTAATATAGGAATGCACAATTGCCGGATTTTACGCCTTGTGCTTGGCGATACAAGCAGGTCCAAGTGGTAGTCACAGAACCGTACCCAGATCTCTACGCCGGGCTCTGTTATTTATTATAAAATAATATATTGATAAAATAATTGCCTTCAACTAGCCAAATAAAACGCATGAATTTGAATAAAAAGACCTTAAGTTTTTAGCGAGAATTTTATTATAAAACTGTATACTTTATTAAACTAACAAATATATTTTAAATTACATTTCTTGATAGCTATAAATATACAGGGTGGAACCTCCGGGAACTCGATTTCCGTGCACCCAGCCCAATATCCGAAAAGCTCATACTCTGATTGGACTGGTAATACTGGGATTATGTTGTGAAGCATACTCATCAAGATGATACTTATCGTATTGATCTTTAAAAGCACGCGCTGCTTCTAATAGCTCGGATTTCAAATAACACTCCTCGAAAAAAATGTCTTTTCCACTAGCCATTCCTTGATTGCAGCTTTATTCCAGGAATTGTTAGGGAATCTCTCTTTACGGGAGTGGTACGATGCATTGTCCATTACAATGACATTCTTGCGACCATTATTTGGTAAATTTGATATTAATGTCTACTTAAACCACGACTCAAAATATGCAGCATCCATTTCATCGTGATAGTCGCCATCATTTTTCTTTGCCAGAAAAATACGCTGTGTGCCAGGAAGGAAACCTCCTGAAAAACCTGCATGCAATAAAACAATATATCGTGGACCTCGTTTAGTAGGTGCTTTTAAGCCAGTACTTAAACCTTTGAGAAAAGCATCACGACTGTTTTGTATCGTAGTATCGCACCATTCGTAATTTATAGATTGGCCAACATTAACCCACGATTCGTCCAAATATATGATATTGCAATGGTCTTTTCGCAAACGTCGTATAGTTCTCAAATAATTATGGCGCCAATGAATAATATCCTCTCGCTCCACCATGATGCTTCTTCGGCCACGTTTCTTATAAACAAATTAAATATCTTTCAGAAGTCTGTATAAAGTAAAATGAGACAACGGCTGTATATTCTCATTACCTTGTATGAAGTTATGTATATGCTTTAAGAATGGCGGCAAATTTTTCATGAAAAATTCACAATGAACAATTCTCCGTAGAATACTTCTTACACCCTCGTCATATGTGAATATTCTAGAATTTGATTGCACACTCGTTTTTTACGTTTTTTTGGCGATTTCAACGTTCCACTCTGTTCTTTTTCTTTTTTGAAATTGTAAATGCTTCTTTCGCTAACACCAGTCATCAACGAAGTACGTCTTACAGCAGCACTTACATTAAGTTGTTCCGTATTTTGAAAAAACACAACACATTTAACACTACGAGTTTAGCGCAACCGTTAAATAATTCACCGGATTTAAACTTATGAGACTCCATGCTCTCTGTTGAAACTCGGACTAAATTTTGAAGTGTAGTTTCGTTTTCCAAAAGCCCCCTTTCCTAAGGATGGGTAGGGGGTGAAATAGGGAAAGCTTGGAGTTTATCAAATACTAATTATGACAAACAAGTTTATGGCCATATTTAGGTGATTATGTTAATGATGGTAATTTGTAGCAGAAGTTTTACAAAAGAAATGAAGACCTATTTATAGAAACAACATAACTGTATTTTTAATGTTTTACATACAATAGAAAAAATCTAATTTCTATGAAAGAATTGGAAATTTGAATATTATATATAATATCTATAAATAATATCATTTCCAAGTTTCCAAATTCTTTCCTAGAAATTATGTAGGTTTTTTCTATTTTATGTAAAACATTAAAACTACAGTTATTGTATGTTGTTCTTGTAAAGAGGTGTTCAAATGTTACTCTTATGAATATGATTCAATTGTATATCTCATGTTGACGTTTTATATGCAAAATTCATAGTTTTCGTTGTCAATAACTCATCAATGCCTTTTTATTCTACTGTATACGTATACATGATATAAAATATTTTACTCGTACTGCCGGCAGATGCATTTTATCCAAGTCCTGTGAGACAATAAGCAATCAACAGCTGGAGAAAACCGACAACCCTGCGCGTTTATTCTCCATAAGAAAAGCATTGCCGTATCTTACCCGTACTGCACTCTCAGTGTGACATTTTCTATAGACAAAACGACGAGAAAATCGAAAAAGTTTCTAGAACATTCGATCAGATACAGAAAAATGTAAACAACGTAGAAGAGAAGATCAAACAATAAGAGACCATGATAACTAATACGAAAGTGCTACCACCACTTAATGCAGTAGTTTTAGATCCGGTAGTGAAAGAGAATCACCTAGAGACGAAACGACACATCATATGGGATTCAAATTGCCACCATTTGATGGAAAGTCTTCTTGGTCCATATACCTTAGACAATTTGAAGCTATTGCGACAGCCAATCATTGGACAGAAGAAGAAAAGGCTGTTTCTTTGACTGCTGCTTTACGAGGTGATGCTGCGGATATCCTAAGATCGATTTCTAAGGTCAAGAAAAATGTTACTAGACCTTGTTAACTAGACTAGACAAACGTTACGGAGATGCCCATCTACAACAAGTCTACAAGGCGCAACTAAGAAGTAGAATTAAACGAGCAAGTGAAAATTTGCGAGAGTTTGAAGCAGATGTTGCTCGTATAGTGCGGTTGGCTTATCCGAAGGTACCAGACAACATTTTGGAAGATATTACTGTAGATACCTTCGTCAATGGGTTAAAAAAAAAGTAAATTACAGAAAGCTTTACGACTAGCAAGACCGAAAAACACCAAAATCCACGGAGCCATCGAGTAAGAACCATTGAAGAAGGCGACGAACCAAACGATGAACGTCTGGAAGAAATGGTACGAAAAGTAGTTCGTAACAGGATGCCGAAGAGACGCAAGTCCAGATGTTGGAATGGTAGCAACGTTGATCACATTCACCGTAAATTGCAAGAAAATGATACAACAGTCGGAAAACTTAAACGGGTCCACACCAAGGGGCAACTGCCGACCTCGAAAAACACAGCTCCAATACTAACTGTTAACATTACGTCCTCCGGTGGAATTCATAGTTTGACACAGAGGGTCGTATCAATAATATATGTAGATCGTTTTTGGTAGATACAAGTGCAACAAGAACTATTGCACGTCCAGAAGTAGTACGAGGCCATCTTAAATTATCACCTGCAACAGCAAGGCTTAGAACAGCAACTGGTGAGATAATTAATACATATGGCGAGGCTAATATGTCAGTATCCATTAGCCAGACTACAGTGAAACATAGAGTATTAATTGCAGAGATCTCCGACGAGTTCAGATTGGGGATGGATTTACTAAGAAAAGTTGGGTGTATTGAATGTCAAACATAGAGTTCTCGCAATCAATGGTGAAGAGTTGCCGTTTTATGAAGACAAAGAAGATGTTATCAGCTTAATAACTACTTGTGACGTAACAATACCCGGTAATAGTGAGAAAATTTTGATGACCAGACCTGATTTTTACTGCCGAGAGGGAAGTTTAAGGATGGTCGAAGATGTGAACAATGCCAAGTTCCTAACGGCAAAAGCTTTGGTGAGAATTCGAGATGTCGTTCCTGTAAGAGTTATGAATTTAAAGGGAACTGCTATTAAGTTAAGTAAATGAACTTTGATTAGACAGTGTGTTCCCCTGGCTTCGATTTGTTCTATGAATACTAATGAGAAACCATCGAAATCTAAGTATCTAAAGGAGCTTGTTGAGATGGTGATTAAAACGTGCCAAGATCTTAATGATGAACGAACTATAATAAAAAAGTGAAGTCCATGCTAATAGAATTTCAAGATGTTTTTGCCATTGATAAGAAGGCTAAGGGAAAAACAAGCATAGTAAAGCACAAAATTAATACTGGAGACGCTCAGTCAATCAGGCAACAACCTAGACGACTTCCATTTACGAAAAGAGATGAAGCCGAAGACATCCTCAAAGATATGAACAAACAAGGGGTAATTGAACCATCAAATAGTCTATGGACATCACCAGTAGCGTTAGTAAAGAAGAAAGATGGTTCAACGCGTTTTGTATTGACTATCGACAGCTTAATGCGGCAACTAAAAAATATAGTTATCCTTTGCCCAGAATAGACGATACTTCGGATACTCTCTGGTTCTTGTTGGTTCTCCACACTCGATCTGAAAAGTGGATATTGGCAAGTAGACATGGAGCCAGCTGATCGAGAAAACCCGCATTCTCGATAGGATCAGGGCTTTGGCCATATACGTCGAGTTAAAGGTGTTGCCATCTCGTTAAGTTAATTAAAATTAAATGTAACAACCTGCCCCGTGTAACAACTAACCCCGGTCTCCCCTAATACACAAAGGTTAGCATGTCTGTGTATTACGGAGGCCACAAAAACAACTTCTACAGCGGCGTTTTAAGTCTTGCTATAAATCTTCCATCTCTTTATATCCTTATACAGGGCTAAGCCAGATTTGTGATGCACAGATTATTACATAGTCCTCAACACATAAGCCAGTCGTATAATACTGACAATAAAAAGCAGCTAAAAGCATATATCGTAATGATGGGGCAATGCGTCGATGCCACAGTTATTTTAATCTAAATTCAATAAGGTTTTTCCATATATAAAAAAACCTATGTGTAAAGTTAAAATATTCTACGAGGTATCTTTGACGAAAAGGCAATAAGACTTGTTTAACAAGCAGACATAAGGATACTGGTAATCCCAAATTCAAAAGAGGCTTCGTTGCTTACACCAAAGACACCTAGGTATGTACCAAGTATCACTATTCTGTGACTCAAGAAAGACAAAATGTATAAAACGATAAGAAGACCAATGAGTTGTTACATACAATGTAAGAGGAAATGTTTCTTTCAAAAAAAGAAAAGCTATAAGAATATGAGAAGAACTGTTGAATTTAGAATAATTAAACAGCAACAGCAGTAAGATTAGAAAGTATAGTTAAAACGCAATATTTATCTACAAATTGGTTGCATAATTTTGGCGCCATTTAAGTAATTCTTTGTCAATTTCTAATTCATGTTTTGAACTGTTTTCTAGAATTATATAGTGTAGGTATTATATTTAAATTTGTTTCCAGTTGCCAGTTTTGTTGTATCCAGTCCATCAATAATCTATTTACTAATCACCCTCTTGTAGAAAAAATCCATGAAATTTACCAAAATCTTATCATCCACGACATCATATCACTATCATATGGATTCCCTCTCACATCGGGATTATGGGTAACGACAACGCCGATCGCTTTGCCAAAGAAGCTGCTGTATCCAATTGTACACCACGTAATATACAAATTGCCAGTGACCTAAAAACTAGTATAAAGAAACTCGTACGAAATTACTGGCAGAATCATTGGAAACAATCCACTACATTTTTACACCAAATAGATCAGACGATTGAGCGGTTCGTGATCCCTGGTATAACTAGAAATGAGATGGTTGTTGCTAGAAGATTGCGTATCGGTCACACCAGATTTACACATGTTTAACTAATGAATTCTACACCTAAGCCAATCTGTCACTATTGCCAATCTCCACTAAGCGTTCTACACATCCTTGTGGACTGCCCTCATTACAATAAACGACGACAAGAACTGGGCATGAAGGGCGACATCACAGATATATTATCGAACCAGAGCCAAGTCATCACAGCTATCCAGTTCCTGAAGCTAGAAAACTTACTAAATAATATATAACTATAGTATATTATAATATGTAATTGTACCTTATATATAATTGTATCCACGGTGCCTCGTGCTAATGGCCGAAGCTGTCACAATCATGTTAAATCAAATAAAAAAAAAATTGTTCTCTTTATCAAAAGCAATTTTATTGCTATATTCATTCCTTACCATTTATAACTGCTTAGGTTTCGATAGTTTAAGTTCTTTAATCATTCTATTAACATCTTTGTCCAAATTTATCGTTTGCAGTGAACTTAATGTTAGCTAAATCTTTCACCTATCAAATTTGTAACATAAAAATCCTTAGTTCCGTCTGTTCTTTGTATCATAATATTGTTATAGAGATTAATGGGTTGCCTAATCTGTGGGGTCTGTCATTTCTTTTTGTTTTCTATATTTTTGTCTATTTTGGGACTTATTGTTTTCAAAATGGTTTTTTTAGTAAAATATGTATAATTATTATTATTTTACCGCTTTTCATACTTAAATACAATCTATGAATAGTATGTAGATGGCGCTGGCGCTACATTTCTCAATGTCTCCATGGCCTGAGCGAGCCATTTATTAATGTTTTCCGTGGCGTGGCGTCTATCTGGTCAATCTGGTGACATCAGACAAGTAACGCCGATAGAAGAAGGAGCGCGTCAGTATCAGTAAAACATTATTGTAGGCCATGAGAGTAGCCATAAAGTTAGTATGAATTCAAAGCTTTGTTAAAGTCAAAACACACTGAATCTTGTTAAATTGGCTGTAATAATCAAGCAAATAGCTGTTAAAACTCATTCCTGTGGCGTTTTGAATATTGTAAGTAACTACGTTTTTTGTTGTGCTACTTCCCTAAAATGGAATGTAGAATATCCTCTATAAACTTTCAACAATATTTTTTTCAGACTATGAAAATGCCTGGTAACCAGAACGCAGATAACGGGCATTACGAATACGAGGAAAATTCCTACTTTACTGAAGGAATTGAGAACAATGTAGTTGAAGATTTTAATACAGCCCCCGAGAATGACTTTTCGGAATACATGTGGATGGAGCACGAGGAAGAATTTGATAAGGAGGTAATTTATATGTGCATATGTTCCTTTAGTTTTTAGTATCATATCCCATACTTTAGCACTTCACAGTATGTTACAGTATATAACAAACTCACTTTAGTGTAAAAGTATAATTGGACTCAATTCCTAATTGAAACCAGTACTAATTAACTGGATATTTGTATTTATACCTTCCATGGCATAATTCTAGAGCTGTATGCCTTTGAGACCCTTTGTTATCTTAACATGTTTGAGAATGTCACAAAGTTAGGAATGAACTGTTTTTATTGATTGCCAACACAAATCTCCTATTCAACTCCAATTTCTGTTCTTTTCTTTTATATTCTCCATCCAGGGCAGTCAAGTCAGTGTTTAGATACCTTAATGTTTTCATGTGGGACTAGAACATTGTTTATTCCAATTGAAATGAATTGACCAACAGTTTAATGAGATTGTCCTTGATAAACTGTCATAAATTTAGATTTTTGAAAAATATTCCCTTTTGCTTTCTTAGTTTTCTAATTCACACATTTATACATTTATTTTATTACCTAGTAATATATTTCCATATGTCTAGATTGCCTTGCGAAATCAGGCTAAAATTTTTCCTTACATATTTGTGAAGGTCTTCTTAATCTTGATTTTGTTCTATTTCTTTACAGGTCATGCAAAGACTAGAAGAAGAGGCATTGATGGAAGAATGTCTACAAGCATTCATGAATGATGAAAATAATTTGGCTAATACTCAGCTCCAAGATGTGAATTCTGCTCAGCCCCAACAAAGGTGAGTCTTTTGATTTCCTATTTTACAAATGTTTTTATTTAACAGGTTAATAAATTTACATATGTTGTTTGTTATTATTGTAAAGCTATAAATATAGTAAATAACAAGTAGAGATAAAAGGTGATTTTCTTATCTATACATTTTATTCTAATGAAAAATATAAATATTTACTTAGATGAAACCCAATATAATGTGCTGTATTATATCAATGTTTTTATATAAAGCCATTGACACAAAGTATTAATTAATTTGTTTGAAAATGTTTTGTGGATATTAGAATTTTTTTTATCAAATTTAATTCAAGATTTTTTGTATTGACAATTATTTTCTCTTCTATTTTATGCAGTATTAGTAAAACTTCATTGTCAAGTTTCCTAAATTTTGAAAGTAGAGATTTTCAGCTCTTGTATTTACTCAGTAATTATAATTAAAAACTTCTGGTAAAAAGTAGGTTAATTCTTATTGTTGATCCTCTTGAATGTTATTTGACATGATATAAAAACCTATGGCTAAATTTCTATGATTTGAGTACCTAAATATCGAACTAAACTAATAAAACACAATTGGTCATGGAAAAAACATTTATGAAAAGAAATCAAATTTATTTATTTATTAACTGAATCCATTTACAAAACAAACACCATTTACATCTACACCTTAAAAACAATAAATTTTTAAAATATCAAACATTTCAGAATAATAAACTATAACAAAGTTTAATACAGCTATCAAGGGTAGACTAGTGTTGACATGTAAAATCTCTTATTATACAATGCCTTTTTGTTGTTTTTTAAGTAAACTAATTTTGGAGTCACAAATATTTATTTGTCTTGGCAGGCTATTAGCACTCCAGATCATTCATGTAGTTGGTTGATTGATACCATAATTAGTGTGGTGAAATAGCACTGAGATTGTCTGTTTCTACTGGGTACTTTAAGACTAACAAGTGATAACAATAATTGAGGACAATGTATAATAGCATTAATGACAGGAAACATAAATCTAACAATGTCCTCCCTGACTCAAGTGTTGGTAAATCAATACTGTCTCTTACCCACTGATAGTAATATTCCTACAGTCTGGTATCCTCAAAAATTTATTTTGGACCCTTTCAATCTGTTCAATGTAACAGTTATATGATGGGAACCATACAACTGCTCCATATTGTAGAATTGGCCTAATGAGACCACAATAAAGTCTTCTTAATGTGAACAAAGACAGGTCTGCATATGTGTGTTGGATAAATCCCAGTATTTTCAACGCCCCATTCATTACTTGATTGATGTGGCTTGAGAATGACAGTTTGGTGTCTAACCAGATTTCCAAGTCTGAAACTTCATTTTTAGAGGCCAATTAACATTAAGGGTAACTCAAAATACATTCAACTAACATACAAATACAAGAAAAGTACAAAAAAATATATTTTCCTTTAATGGAAATAAAAAGTAGGAGCGAAGGTAGGAATCAACATTAATTAATTAAAAAAGTGCTTTGAACAAACAGAAAAATTTAAACAAAACTTTTAAGTACATTTTGAACAGATTTTATTTTGATGATATGGGTTTTCTACATTTGAAACAGTAGGTTATAGTAATGCTTCTCTTTGCTGATGACACATTTAACAGTAAGTTTGACATCTTTTTTGAGACTCTGGATGTTAATGTAATGCAGGTTGCTGCCTTTATCCTAGTACTTCTTTTATCATTGTGCACAAATGGATAGTAAATCTCAGATTTTGAGCCAAATGTAAAGATTGCCAAGGCTGAGTGAACCTGACATGCAAATTCTGCATATACTTGTCCCTTGTTGCCTTGCGAAATATCGTTATGATTGTAAATTACAACAAATTGTAAAAAATACACATTGGCCATCTTTTGGTTTTGCGATTACTGTTCATGTTTTGTCACAACTGATCAAATGTGCCAACGGCACCCTTCACGGAATTGTATGTAGGTATTATTTCTGGTTTGTTTGTTGTTTTATTTACAGTTCCCGTTTCATGCATGATTGACAGTAAATGGACATGTTTGCTAGTTTTTTAGGTTTGTATGATACTAAGGTTGCTTTTTCATTCTATGTGAACAAGGAAGTATGTACTCTTCTATCTTTATCTATTTTTATCAATTCCTTTGGTACCTTTTTTTGTTTTTTATTAGAGTTCAAATGATAGTAAGTTTATAAGGATTGACCAATAACTTCACAGCCCATGGAATATTGGTAAACCAGTTATCCATGGTAACATTCCTGTTTGTTCTGTGTCTTGTCAACATAATAATGTCTTCTGATCTTGTCAACATAATAATCCGCTAATGGCAACCAATCTCGTGTGTTTGGTATTTACATATGAAATGTGCAGTGGCCACAAAATCCTACCAGCTGTTCGTTGATAGTTATATATGAACCTGGTTTGGATGGGTTCTAGTTGACTCTATAAACTTATTCCAAATGTCTTTTATTGGTGCAAATCTAGATTCTTGCCCTCTTTCCTCGCGTGTGTAAAGGTCGTGGCATATTATCGTACACGTTGCGTTTCCAGCACAACACATTAATATGATATAATTAGCGAAAGAATGGATATACAAGAGTGAGTAAATAAAAAGACTGACCTCTTTTACTGAGTTAGACAGACTGCTTCCATTGGACCATGCAAACAGCAAGATGTAAGTTAAAAGTGTACGTTACATGGCAGTTGTGTGTCTAAAAAGAACAGTCAAAAAAGGTCTACTGGATGTACAGACTGCTGTTTATCATATACTCATCTGACCACATCAATAAAGATAAGAAAGGAAACTAAGAAGGGCACAAAAACTACTTCCTAAAATGAAGTCCAGCACACTAAGTTATACAAATAACACGTATAATAAAAAAATAAATTATATTAAAAGAACTAATAATAAAAGCAAGATTCCGAGGTTATAAAACTATTTAATTTGTATAATTCTATAACAAGGCATAAAAAATTAATACACATGTTTGAAGCAGATTAAAAATTGCAAAGGAAACAGCAAAAACATACTACAAAATGTAAATATACACAGAAAAACCATGTAAAAAAGATCTGTTATCAGTTTTTGCCTGGAAAAGAAAAACTAGTAGGAACAAAAACGAATATTTCTGGAATAAATCATCTTACCAAGGAACCACTAACATATAAAAACTTCAAATAAAGTGAATTTGAAACTAACGTTTAGTTTCCGAAAAATATAATTTAAATGGTTTTAAATATGAACAACGCACACTGTCCGGAACATAGCGTTTCAGACACTTAACGTTTCCGTTCAGTATATTTGAAAACAATATTTTACTGATGCCGACGGCTACGTAACGAGTCGTAACCGGTTGGTAAGGATAATGTGAATTAGATGTCGGTCGTTTCCCCCCCGCTGTTTATTTAGGTATTTATTCGATTTTGATACAGAGTATGTATTTAAAAAAATAATTTTCGAGGCTATTTTGTCATTTATGCATGTGTTTTTATTGCTTTGTGACAATTAATCACGAAAATAATAAACAATTAGGACATTTGTACGGAAGTGATACCTCTACTTTTTAAAAATACTTTTTGGTTTGGTATGTATGGCTTCGTTAAATGTAGTATTTTGTATTTTAACTGAAGGTGAAATTAAATTGAAACTGAATCCTATTCATTCTAAAATATCCATAATATTTTCATCGTCATCAATTAATTCTCTGTATAAAGTCCAGTATTCACATTCCTTCTTCCTTTCTCTTAGCATTGGATGTACTTCAAACCTTATTTTTAACACAGTTTTTCATTCTTCATCGTTAAAACGAAGAGCAATTGCACATAATTTTTGTCGAGAAAAGCGAGATCATATCTTCACCGAACCAAACTGAAACGTTCTATGTATGAAAATGTGAACGCGCAGCCCAATTGCTGGAGTGGAAACGCTACGTGCCGGAAACTATACGTGCACGATAATATGCCGCGACCTTAAGTGTCATCAAAATATAAGCAAGCTGTCCGAAATTCAAAACGCTTTTGACTCATTGTTGACTTATATCGCATATTACAAAAGGTAGTATTGAACATGGTGTTGGTATCCAAGTGATTATCTTTCAAAACTCCGGCTAAAATATATAATCCAAGTAATGCTTTTAGTTCTTCCAAACTTGTTTCTGAAACAAATATTGGCTCCCTATCGTAATTTTGTCTTGCGGACCGAATCTTTTGTTTAGTGTATGCTACTGTTATATTCAAAAATATAAAAAAAAATTGAAAGACGCATACTGGATCAAGTATATCTCGTAGTTGAGGCGAAGATCCAGGTTTTACATACAAATATAATATTTTTTGAAGAGGTTTTGCTTTCTTGTGCCGGTTGGTTTGGAAAACAATTTGTACCCATTTTCCATAAAAATTGTCTTTAGCTGGAGTAACCACAAAGATAGGTATTTCATCGACAGGATCAATCTGAAAAATAAAACGAAATAAAAATACTTGTACATCACATGCAGAATATATGACCTACCCGAAAACTTGTTATTTCTTCTAAAGTTGTGTCATCCTCTGATCTACTACCGGGTTCTGAGGAGATTTCTCTCTCTTCTCTTATTACATTGAGTTTCGGACCTTTTGGAATACCTGGATTTTTGTCCTGTTTTTCCAAATTTTTGACAGACTATGCAGCAGCTGCGATTCTATGTCTTCATGTGGCAACCATTCTGGATCACCATCGCTATCCCCAGACTCGCTTTCCGTTTCGGATTCGACTTTAGTAACAACATCTTACATTTCACTATCACTGCTTTCTAACAGTGCTCTCCCCAGGTCTTCCACCGATAAATCACGCCTTGACATTTTAGCCCCCTACTGGTATTGATGCATACAATTTATGTGCAGTGTTTCAGAAAACAATGTAGGTATGGCCACTGACAAATCCGTACTGGCTATGTATTGAATCAATGGGTATTAAATTGGAGCAAACAGCTGGACGGAGGGGATAAAGCGTGCCCAGATAACTGCAGTGCTATTAAATTTGTAATTTGAGTGCATAAATTTTACTTACGATACTGGTCTAGGGTTAAAATGTTTCCCATTTTCCTGATATCTTTGGAAACCTTTATTATATTCATAAGGATTTTTCAGACTTTAAAAATTATTTACTTGGTCCTTGAAATTCACTTTATTTGTAGTTATCATATGTTAGTGTTTCCTTGGTAAAATGATTTATTCCAGAAATATTCATTTTTGTTCTTACTAGTTTTTCTTTTCCAGGCAAAAACTGATAACAGATCTTTTTTACATGGTTTTTCTGTGTATATTTACATTTTGTAATAGGTTTTTGCTGTTTCCGTTGCAATTTTGAATCTCCTTCAAACATGTGTATTAATTTTTTATGCCTTGTTATAGAATTATACAAATTAAATAGTTTTATAACCTTGTAATCTTGCTTTTATTATTAGTTTTTTTAATATAATTTCTTTTTTTTATTATACGTGTTATTTGTGTAACTTAGTGCGCTGGACTTCATTGTAGGAAGTAATTTTTGTGCCCTTCTTAGTTTCATTTCTTATCTTTATTGATGTGGTCAGATGAGTATATGATAAACAGCAGTCTGTACATCCAGTAGACCTTTTTCGATTGTTCTTTTTAGACACACAACTGCCATGTAACGTACACTTTTAACTTACATCTTGCTGTTTGCATGGTCCAATGGAAACAGTCTGTCTAACTCAGTAAAAGAGGTCAGTCTTTTTATTTACTCACTCTTGTATATCCATTCTTTCGCTAATTATATCATATTAATGTGTTGAAGAAGAAGGTATATAATAAATTTTATAATAACATGGTAAGCTGTTCCTTTGAGCATAAATAATTTATTTAGAGATCATGAGGTTATCACACATATTTTTAACCGAAAATTATCAGTTTCAAGATATGGTATCGGTACGTGAATATTTTGAAATGTTATTTTACATAATTAATAACAATACAATAATTGAAAACACTATTAATAGGCTATTGATTATGTTCAAAAAAATAGGGCTGAAAGGAACTACAGCCTTAAAGTTTTTTTATTATTTCATATGGTCAATGGACCCCAAATATACTGCGCAGCATAAGTTAGGGATATTGCCAATATAATAGTAATGGTACTTCATTCTGTTTTAATTATTTGTAAGTAAACAATTAAAAATTATTATAGCTTTTAAAAACCATGAAAATTTGAGGCCTTATAAAGATAAAATCAGACAAAAAAAACCTTCAAAGTATGGACAAAGCACCTGTACAGCCCTTTGAAAATGACCTTTGTTCTCTCAAATGGGACAAACAAATATAATTGTTTAAAAATTACTTGACCGATTGTGCCCTTCTTTTGCAAATGTAATAACTACATAAAAACTCACATTATGAAATGTGTTTTAAATGTTTTTATTGTTTATTTTAATTCTTATAAACAATTGAAAAATATGCTTACTTTCAGGTTTAATTTGCAATAACTTTTTTGTTTATAAACATTTTTTAATTTAGATTTCATTTTTAAGAGAAAGTAATTTCAAGAAAGTCGTCTGTTGAACGTTTTTATCTAGAATTCGTAGTTTTTTCACAATATTGAAATAAATGAAAAAAGTTCCCTTTTTTGCTGAAATGTAGCGCCCAATAATTTTTAGATTTTTTCAAGTAATTTTTCAGCTTCGTTTCATGTGAAAATAAACTATAAACAACTTATAAATTTAATTTAATTATTTATTTCTTTGAATAAAAAAATAAAAAAAAAATAGTGTTGATGTAGATAAGTGACTTAGTTGATTTAACAGTTGTATAATTGTTGTATTACTGTTTATTTAATATTTAGCTATATCCCTAACTTATGCCTCGCAGTTTATGAAAAGAACGCGGAGTGTTACGCGGGGTGCGTTATTAAGAAAGAGGTGAATTATTCTATACATTAGGGCGCATCTGAATGAATTCTGTGCACTTTTAGTACATACTCATGTACAGAGATGTTCAAAATTAAATTTCCTATCGAAATGTCACCCTTTAAAGTCAAACATATTTTTTTGGAATTTCTAACTCATTCATAGCGTTGTAAAGACTTGGTCTTATCATCATCATCATTGGTGCTACAGCCCTATAAAAGAGCCTCGACCTTCCCAAGTCTATTACGCCAGTCAGTTCTATCCATTGCCAACTGTTGCCAGTTTGCTGCGCCTATTTTTCTACCATCCTCATCTACACCATCCTCATCTACACCATCCTCATCTACACCATCCCTCCATCTGAGTTTTGGCCTACCCCTACATCTACTTCCCACAGGTTGTGACATAAGGATTCTTCTAGGAGAGTTGTTCTGCTGTGATCTTCCCAGATGTCCTGGCTGTCTTAGTCTTCCTATTTTTATAAAGGATACTACGTCTTTACCACCAAATATATGTTATATCTGTGATATATCTCGTAGTTGTACCTCCTTCTCCAAACACGATTTTCCCAGATGCCACCGAATATTCTTCTCAGGATCCTTTGTTCAAATATAAGCAGGAGATTTTCATCTGCCTTGGAAATGGTCCATGTCTCTGACCCATATGTCAAAACTGGTTTTGTATATGGTTATTTTTATTTTTTGGCTTAAGTTTCTTCTTCTCATATGTCTACTCAGGCCCAAAATAGCATTTGTTTGCTAGGATTATTCTTCGCTTGATTTCTTTCGTCATGACGTTCTCCTTGGTGATCAGGGATCCTATGTATGTGAATTTGTCCACCACTTCAAAGGTAGAGTTATCAACCGTGAATTGGTGGCCGATGTTTCTGGCTCTATTGTTGGTGTTGATGCCATTATCTTAGGTTAGACATCGTATATGTATATCTAGCGTTTTCGGAACTCAGTGCGGTGCGAAATTAACAATTAAAAAACAATGGGTTGCTATAAAGATATTGTTAAAAACTCTTCGGGATCTTGTAAAATAAGTTATCGGTCCTTGAAAATGGCTATTTTCGCGCTTTTTAAGGCCTTACATTGTTTATAACTCTTATAACTCGACAACTATGCATTTAAGAGAAAAGTTACTAAGAACATTTTTTGCCCAGAATTAGTCAATTAACCTAAAAAAACTTATTATGTCCAAAAAAATTAATTTTATAATTTGTTTAAAAAAATTGCTTAAACCATTGTTGACCATCATTTTCTGTTGGCAACATGCCCTTTTGTTATATGAGGACTAGCCCCCACTATGAGTAAAATTTGCGCCTTTGTAACTTCTGAAAAGTACCTATCACAAAGAGCTACTTAACATAGAACGTACACTGCGCACTAAAATTTTTGGCATTTTTTAATTTTTGAGAACCCTACAAAAGATGTTTGTGTAATGTTTAAGAATATGTTCTAAAACAGTATGCAACCATTTCTATAACAAATGTCAAAAAAACTTCTACAAAAATTTAGTGGAAAATTTTAAAAATTAACATTGTAAATTTTTTCTTTTTTCTTTATAAAAATTACAATAAAGTCGTGATTTTTAATATTCTGTATTACCACCTCTATTTTGAATTACACTCATTATTTAACTTGGGATTGAATTGATTAATTTCTGGATGTTATCTTGAGGAAAACTTCCCATTCTTCCATGAGCGCGAATCGAAGCTGCTCACGATTTATTGAAGCAGGTATTCTGTTTCTTACTTTTCGTTTGAGTTGGTCCCAAACATGCTTAATCGGGTTCAAATCTGGGCTTTGAGCCGGCCAATTCATTTTTGGCACACCGACGGTTTCCAGGTATTGCGTTACCATCCTGGCTACGTGTGGCCGCGCGTTGTCTTGCATGAAAATAAAGTTTTCGCCCACAAACCCAGCAAAAGGCATTGCATGCTCGTCTAGAATTTCGGTAATGTATCGGTAAGCATTCAACTCTCCTCTATTAATAACCTCGAGATCAGTACGGCCTTTGAATGAAATGCATGCCAAAACATTACATAGCCTCCTTCAAAAGCAACACGTGCTCATCGAGCACAAGTCAGTAGCATATCGTTCCCCACGTCTTCTGTACGTTTTGATGCGACCGTCTGAGCCATAAAAAACCATCCTGGACTCGCCACTAAACAAAACATTTTTCCAATCTTCTATCGTCCAATGCTCGTGGTCTATAGCAAACTCAAGTCGGCGTTGTCGATGTGTTGCTGTTAACAAAGGACCCGTTGTTGGGCAGCGAATCCTTAGACCAAATTCCTTCAACCTTCTCACTGTAGAAGTGCTTAATGTGCATCCGTGAAAATTTTGAAAACGGTTTTGGATTGCTGTAGCCGTAAAGAACCGATTTAGCAAAGAAGTACGTTGTAAATAACGGTCTTCTGTGGCCTTCGTGATTCTTCTCGCGCCTAATCCTGTTCGTTGTTCGTGAGATCCAGTCTCTACGAATCGTTGGTATGTTTTTGAGGCCATACAACGACGAACTTAAAGCTGTCTGGCCACTTCTCTTTGACTCATTCCATTATCAATCAAAGTAACAATTTGAACAGAAATATCAACAATATAGCAGATATAATAGTTTTAAATTTAAAAATTCCACAAGTTCACTCTTTTGAATAATTATACATTAATGAAAGATTTTTGAAAAACAGAACAGCCGTATTCCAAGAAAAAGAACGTACAAACAACACGTGCATTCTCTGAAGTAGTAAACTTGATATCAATTTTGCTAACTTTTTACCCTTAATTAAACTCTCGGCATCCAGTGGGGGTGCCTAGAAGTGTTTTTGCATTGTGGAGTTTATTTACAAAAGAATAAATTGCGTAAACTTGGAAAAAGTCTTATAAAGTTCTAGGTGGCCTCTTTCTAGGCACAGTGTATAAAGAACTTCTCTCTCATTGTTTTCATGTGGAACTTAAAAAACATTTCTAAGAATTTTAATTAGTTTCAAATTTCGCACATTTAGTTTAATATTTACATGGGAATTCGTGTATTAGTTTTTCTGAACACCTGGTTATTATTATTACTGTTATTTTTTTTCGAAAACTAATCAGGTAAGAGGCAAACGTTAATAATTATGGTCGTAGCGTGGCAAAAGCTCGTCATGATAGTCGTAGCATGCGATATATTACCTTACATTTAGCAAAAAGTAGTTCCATAGGACTGGAAGATTGATTTTATACTTACTCTCTTTTATATATCATCGCAAAACGTCCAATATTGTTAGACAACGATTAAAAGAAGTGCATAGTATTATCGTTTTGTAAGAATAATCCGTAGAAGCCTATGGAGAACCATTTATGATCTCGAAAACATCCTTAGGGTCAAAACTATCGACAGATCATCGCTAGCAAGAATAAGAGTGTGCAAAAGAACATTGTGATGGACAATGGAAAAAATCATTGATTTCACGTAAAAATCTTATACAGATATATCTGAAGATTCTAAAAGGTATATAACGAGTAGTTGATGAAAAATCTGTGAAGAACTACAGCTGATTTTGCTTTGTTTTTGTTTTAAAAACTCTTAAAAAGTGAAAAAGTCATTTTTTTTGCTTATAAAACGTTTTTTATGCAGTTTAGAGAAAAATGGTTTAAATAAAAAAATCGGTTGCCTGTAAAGTCGGTTTTACGGGCGAAGATTTTACGTGACAACGTCTTTTTCTCGGTAGAATATTTATTGATATGAATATTATTAAATTGCACAATAGGAACAAGGAATTGAATGAAAATAAGAATTGCATTGCCGATTTATTAGGTATTTTATATATTATTTATATTTTATATATTATATTTTTATATATTATTTTATATATTATTTATTTTATATTATATTATTGATCTTATTATTTTCTACAAAATTTATTTGAAAATTTTTTTCGATATATCAATTAGTTGCGGAGATATCGATCATTGAAGTTATTGTTTGCTACCAGTATTTTATATATTTATTTTTTTCAGTTATAAAAAATTACTATTTCCAATTGTGTCTACCAAGTATGGTCACATGTATTTGCCTACATATTAAATAATAATAAGTACAGATAATGTTATGTGACGTTCACTTCTGATTATATATATTTTAATATTTTTAATTTTAAAGAATCAATTTGAAAATCAAAACACTTATTCAGATCGAAGGTTCAAATTTTTGCTAAATAAATTTGAAATTAATTAAAATTTGTAAATGTAAATGGTAAAGTTGAAAATTAAAACATTTACTAAAATTGGAATTTGAAATTCTTGCTAAACACAGTTAAATTCTAACTCCGCGCGTGGTGATTGGTCGGTTTAGTTCGTTTGTTTGGTCGCCCTGTTTTGACAGGTTAGAAGTTATAATTTGTTATTTTAAATGTTTGACTAGCAATACACGCTGTTTCTTCTCAATCGACTGAATTACGATTGATTGCAGAGTGATTTAAACTAATAATTTACTTAACAGTATCAACATTTGTCAATAGTATGACATAACCTATAAACTCAGTTTCTCAACTTTTGTGTCAATCTAACAATTAATCAATCAATTATAGTTTACAATAATGAAATATTAGTGTACAATTATTTACCTTTATTGTTGTAGTTGTTGTAAATGACGAATCTAAGCACTCCACATTTTCACTACAGACACAGCTGACGATACTTTCAACGATTTTCAACTTTAGCGATTCAACGCGCCTAATTCTCTAGTGCCGCGCGCGGCGGACCGATCATGTTTGAGTGGGAGAGAGACGCAAGGCATTCGCCGGTCCGGCGGGCCTCTCTCTCGTTCGGCGACTCACTGTAACAGACGTGAGCGGGCGTTACACTTTTTCTTAAATGACTCCGAGC
This sequence comes from Diabrotica undecimpunctata, assembly GCF_040954645.1. NCBI lineage: Eukaryota > Metazoa > Arthropoda > Insecta > Coleoptera > Chrysomelidae > Diabrotica > Diabrotica undecimpunctata. The sequence goes on from NC_092812.1 coordinate 19,898,755, forward strand.
CACAACCTAATTTAAGACGTTGTCACGTCAAAATTGTAAATCTTAAAATGTTCTTCAATTTGCGAGTTTCTAAATTAAAATACATAAAGAATTCGCTAAGATAAAGTACTGCTTTACCGAAAGAACACTCAGTGAAGGTGGTCATGTTAGATTTTAGTATCATAATAAGATTTAGTAATGATATACAAAACGAATAACAGTTCTGTATTACCTACGGTTTAGTATGTTGGTCTCGACTGAAGACGAGTATTCATCTGGTGTACAGATAGCGAATGGGGATAAGAACGATTTGAAGAGTTTAGCGTCAGTCCGATGAATGGATCTGCACATATTCAACATATTAGCGTGCTATCTTGTTTGCGTCAAACATTTTAGATCCAGTTTAGGAACTGTAAGTCAACTTTAGGAACACTGTAGAACAACTGGATAAATATGTAATGACCAAACAAAAACAAATGTCACGACACCTACGTATTGAAATCAACACCCAAGAAGGAATTAATTAAACCTTATAAAGTGACCTACCTACACACCGAGTACAACCGTACAACAATAATACCTGTATAAAGGTTTTTTCCATTATATCTTGTAACAATCACGAAAATACGATTGTCCGGCAATGGTATAGGTCGCAAAATAATGTATACATATAATATTATAATGAGAGTACGGCAGAGATGAGAGTACTGAGAAGAATTACAGGAAATACGCTGAGAGATCGAAAGAGAACTGAAGACTTTAGATGAAAATGTAACGTACAGTGTATAAACGAATGGACACTAAATAGAAAAAAAGAATGGAATAACCATATAAGCAGAATGTGGAGACCCGTGTCGTTAAAATAGGAAGAGATAAGTCACCAATCGGCAGAAGAAGTATCGGACGACCGCGCAAAAGATTGAGTGACAACCTTCCATAAAGGTATTAATCCGCCAACGAACAAGCAGAATTGCTTATAAAGAGGAAGAAGAAGATGTCTATTTACTACACTATTATTGTGAAAAGTAGATTCGTGTGTAAACAATACATTTAAAAAAAAATGAGGATCTTCTCCAACTACAGAGTCGTTCTACAGAGTCGGCAAAGCAAACCAACGATTTCCCCGAATGATGAAGGTAGTAATGGGTTTGGAATACCACGTTAAAGATATTCTGAGAAATAAAGCCAAACTTCTGGAGAACAAAGCCACGGAAAAATTCTCAATGATTGACGACAAGACGCCCATCCAACAAGTACGTTTAAAAGAACTCCGAAGTGAGCTAGAAACTCGCAAAAATAACGGTGAACATGATTTAACTATTAAATACATCAATGGCACTCCCAGAATCACGAAATTTCGTTTATAATTTTTCTACCGACAAATTTAATGACTGGCTATTTCTATATACTAATTTAGATTCACTTTCCGCTAAGTTTGACGAATTTGTATGCACAGTGCAACTTCTTAAACCGGACATTATTTGTATTGCCTAATCCTGGCTTACACCCAAAATTCCCGACACCTCTGTTAATATAAATGGATATACAATATATCGTAAAGACAGAGAAAATCGTGTGGGTGGCGGTGTATGCATTTACTTATCTAATATTATTACCACAACTTTCAAAATTAACATTAAGCTAATAGATATTACTGGAATAGATGCAATTCACTTATCTGTTACTAAAAATTCTTTTTGCCCTAATTTAGTATGTTACATCGTCCACCTACTACACTACTTGCACACGATAATGTTTTCTTCACAAAACTTGAAGAACTATCATCTCTTGATAATCTTATCATTACTGTAGATTTTAACTTCCCAGAGATTACGTGGCCAATAACTTCATTATCTGACGCCGAAAACGCTCATTATTTATTTAAAAGCTTTGTAGTAAATTCAAACCTGATACAACTCATTACAGAACCTACTAGATTTAGAAATAATAATCAACCTTCTACTTTAGATCTAGTCCTTATTAATGACGAACAGCTGATTTCATCTCTCGAAGTCAGTTCTCCTATAGGAAAGTCAGATCATGCAGTTATAACGGCTCACATTCAGTTCAATCAAATATTACCCCGCAAAAATTATGTTGTAACATATGCTACTACCGACTTTTCTGAAGTGGACATTGAACTCTCTCAAATCGACTGGCATTTATTTTTTGCAAACTTAAACGACCCCTCATTAATGTGGACTGCATTTCTCGATAAAGTCCACAATATAATTTCTACAAATACCACTTTCCGTAAGAGTTATAAAAACAACCTTAAACCCTGGATAAATTGAACAACAATTAAACAAATTAATCACAAACGACATCTATGGCGAAAATTTAAACACACCGGGCTTCTTAGTGATTTCCAAAGCGACCGCAGATTTTCAAATAACTTAAAAAATCTCTAAAAACTCGTAAGACAAAATTTTGAAGCAAATGTTATCAATAGCGGTAACATTAAAAAAGTCTACAAATGACGTCTAAAGTTTCCATTCCTCTACTTCAAAAATCCAACCAGACTTTATGCTCTTCTGACAAAGAATCTTCCGAAACTCTCTCTTTAGCATTTTCAGAGGTTTTTACTAAAGAATCGAATGATGGTTATCAACCTGCTATTAACTGTAATCGTGTCGGCGCATCCTTACAGCAAGTTGAATTCACAGTGGATCATGTCAAACAACACTTAATGAAACTTCGCACAGCCGCTTCACCCGGTTTAGATGGTTTAACACCAAAACTGTTAAAAAGGTGCGCAGACACGCTTGCAATACCCTTAACGTTAATTATGCAAACTTCTTTCATCCAGAACTCCTTACCTCCTAGTTGGAAATTAGCTTCCGTTACCCCTATTTTTAAAAAAGGCAACAAACTCGACCCCAACAATTATCGTCCGATTAGCTTGCTGCCAGTAGTTGCCAAAGTTATGGAAGCAATTATCTCCGAGGAGATGACCAAATTCCTTCTCCAGGAACATGTTATTCCAACACAACAACATGGATTTGTCTCTGGTCGCTCTACTCTAACCAATCTCTTACATTGTGTTAACAACTGGACGTCATCACTTAACAGTTCGCAGCCAGTCGACGTTGTTTATCTAGATTTCTCTAAAGCCTTTGACCGTGTACCTAAGCGCAGACTTCTACATAAGCTAGAACATTTCGGAGTTCGCGGTACTTTACTTCTTGGATAGATGATTTTCTGACAGATCGATATTACAAGGACAGGATCTTTCTCACAGGACAGGTTAGTGGAAAGTGGAGTGCCTCAGGGTTCCGTCCTTGGACCTCTGCTGTTTACGGTTTACACCAGCGATGTTCCTTATTATGTCTCAAGTAAAATATCTTTATACGCTGATGACACAAAAATATATGCCAATCCAATCACAAACCAGCTAACCCTCCAAATGGACTTTGACTCTATTTTAACTTGGTGTTCCCAGTGGTTACTACCCTTAAACGCTGAAAAATGTGTAGTGCTTCGAATTGGTAAAGATAACCCACTTGTGCCGTACTTTGTTAACGGGCAGCCATTAGATTCTGTGTTTTCGTATAACGATCTTGGTGTTATCATAAACAGCAGCCTAACTTGGTCCGACCATATTACCTCTATTTGTAAACGTGCGAACTCCAGACTGTATCTTATTCGGAGGTGTTTTTCGAGAGTTTCAATGCAATCATTCTGTAAACTCTACACTCTGTACGTAAGACCCATACTTGAATAAGCTGGATCAACGTGGTATACTGATCTGGTTCGAGACAAGACTATGTTGGAAAACGTCCAAAGAAAAGCCACCCGAATTTCTTTGGGACCGAGAAGACCTTCTTATGCAGAAAGACTTAGTATGGCTAACCTAACTTCTTTTGAACTTCGCCGACAACGTGGAGATTTAATTACAACTTTTAAAATATTAAAATTCAATTTTGGAAATCTAGATGAAATGTTTATCATTAAGCAAGATGAACGCCTCAGAGGTCATCAGTTCAAACTGAACAAAGAAAATTTTTCTACAAGATCAAGGCAGAACTTTTTACCAAATAGAGTTTTTGAGTACTGGAATAACCTTAACGATAACATTGTCTCTGCTCCCTCTACCAACTCGTTCAAAAACAGACTTGACCGTTTTACATTGTAGTTAAAATATTGTTTTTCTTTTAAACCAAAAATTGTAATTTTATTTCTTTTATTTTTAATTTTTGTTTTTTACTAGTAGGTTATTAATGAAATTTCTTTGTTTTTGGGCATAATAGGGACTTAGTTCCTCTGCCCTCGCTTATGTATAATAATAATAATAATAATAACTTTATCTTAAGTCCATAAACAAAATTTTAAACATTTATCATAATCCTGTTCCGTCAAATGCTGGTGTAGGTGAGTGTGATACGGATGATATTGGTTTGTCTAAGTATTCTACAGACATTTGTTTGACTGATTTCTAATTCACCCGAATATTTTCTAGTTCTTATATTTGGGTTTTTCGTGACAGAAAGCAGGACATAAGTTCGTTGATGTTTTCACCACTAACGGGTTTATTTTTATTTACCTTTCGTATGCAACATTACCAGTGGCACGGAATGTATTGAACAATCTCTCAAAAACTTCCTTTTTTGGGGTGTTTTCTATCAGGATACTTTTGAGAGTAAACTTTAGAAGCTAAGAGACAATTTTCCAAACATTTCTCAATGCAAAATACCATGTCGATTCTTTCGTAGATAGCGTAATTTTTAATTTTTATGGACCAATACATTTAAAGATAATCCGGATGCTTATATTTTTGACAATTCCCAGACCGTAATATCATACAATGACATTCCCTAACTAATATTTTATTTTAAAATCGATTTACCGTTTAAGAATTTAAATAATTGTAAATTACGCAAAACTATGACACCTAGGTATGTATAGGACATCCTTATACCATTCAAAAGAAAAAACTTTTTTTAATATTATGGTTGATGCACATTGAACAATCCAAGACTGAAAATGTAAATTTTGAACACCCTGTAAAGAGATGTTTAATACTCAATGATGGAATACATTTAAAAATGTCCAACTATTTAGATGTAAAAGTAAATTTGTTATAATTGCTTATATAAGTTGAGAATGAGCTTAAAACTTTACATTTTAAGAAAAGTCGACATAACTCAGACACTCTGTACCTAGTTATAGGGAACCCTTATGAAACTATACCTTATTTTTTGGGAACAAATAGACAATGCAATAAAATATACGGTGTACCATAGGAAAAAATATAACTTTGATGCAGTTTATTGGTAAAGGCGGAAGAACCAAGAAAGTGGTCAACGGCAGAAGGCAACGAGAAACCACGGCATTAAAGGTCCCTGATGACATCTCTAGTATAAATTATAATGGCTAGCACTATTTGCACAAGAGACCTTATTGATTATGGTAATCGGAGACCAAAATCCGGCAGAGGAGGACAACCGTCAACATGCGAAACCCTTACACAAAAAACCAAAAAAAATTGCTCAACCCTCTCAGATAAAAATAGCTACCTGGAATGTAAGAAGTATGTATCAGCCTGGAAAATTACATAATGTTATTAAGGAGAAAGAGAGGCTAAATATAGATATACTTAAGATTAGCGATGTACAATGGTCAGGAAATGGAGAGATATCAATAAATAACCACAATATGTATTACACTGGAGGAGACAAAACTGATCATCGATATGGAGTAGCTTTCATCATAAGCAACACTATTAGAAAATCAGTGCTAGGTGTGATTCAAATCTCAGAAAGAATAATAATGCTAAAAATTCAAGCACGGAACTGTTATATTAATATGATCCAAGTCTATGCTATCAAAGCTGATAAGACCGAAGATGAGATCGAAAAGTTTTATTTAGAATTGCACAATACAATCAAGTTAACAAAATCTAGAGATATTACTTACATTTTAGGAGACTTTAATGCAAAAATTGGAGTAGGTACAGTTGAAGTACTGCCAAGAAAAGAATATGGTAATTGCCAATACTTAGTTTCAGCTTCCTAAGAGAAGACTATATACATGGACGTCTCCTTCACATACAGAAATCCACATTGTCACAAACCAGATAGACTTTAAACTCGTAAATAGCAGATATAAAAACTCTATAAGCCCACAATCCGTTAGTTGCTGACGTGAAAATAAAATTAAAAAGAATTGAACTCAGAAAACAACAACCAAAAATTAATGTAAGAAAAACGAATAAAAAAATAATGTCAATGTTAATATGCAAAAAACACTAACTGACAACAAACAAATTATGGATGTAAATAAAAAGTGGTATAATATAAGAAACAGATTACTGAAACCAGCTCAAGAAAGTTTGATACAACATAGGTCAGAGGCTAAAAAACAGTGGATGACAGAAGAAATACTATTACAGATGGAAGAAAGAAGGAAATATAAAGGAAAAGATCTAGTGTAAGAGGATAACTTAAAAGTATAGGCAGATTTATTCAACACGGTGTACGATACGGGAATAATACCACGAGAGTGGCTGAAGTCAGCATTTATAACCATCCCTAAAAAACAAGCAGCAAAAGAGTGCTCTGATTATCGAACACTGAGCCTCATGAGTCATACTTTAAAAGTACTGCTGAAAGTAATACATAAGAGAATATACGAAAGTCTAGAGGAGGATATTAGCGAGACGCAGTTCAGGTTCCTTAATGGAATGGGTACTCGAGAAGGACTATTTGCCATCAACATATTGATTCAGCGATGTCGGGATGTAAACGTTGATCTACACTTGTGCTTTGTTGACTACGAAAAAGCTTTCGATAAAGTAAGACATGAAAAACTAATATCAATACTTATGAATAAGCGCATTCACAGTAAAATCGTAAGTATAGTGCAAACATTATATTATATGGAACCAAAGTGCCATAGTTCAAATTAATGGGAATACTCAGAAGAAATGAAGATCTGTAGAGGAGTTAGACCACCAGTTTTATCGCCACTTTTGTTTAACTTGTATTCTGAAGAAATTTTTCAAAACACTAAAGACCACAAAATATACATCACCTATTGACAATGGTAACGTGATAGAACAAGTAGAAAAATATCAGTACTTGGGAACTTTGATCAATGAAACCAATAATCATACTGCAGAAATAAACAGGCGAATAGAGATTGCCAAATCATTTGAGAGAGATTGCATTTATACGAATGAAGCCACTCCTAACGTGCAATAATCTAAATTTGTAGATCAGACTACGTACCATTTGCTCTTATATATTTTCAATATTATTATATGGAGCTGAGACTTGGACATTAAAAAAATGCAATTTAAAAAGAACCGAGGCTTTCGAACTCTGGTTATACCGCAGAGTATTAAAAATATCATGGACTGATAGAATTACAAATAAAGAAGTATCGGAGAGGGTTGGTAAAGAAACAGAACTAATCACCACTATACAAACCAGAAAACTGAAATACCTAGGCCACGTGATGAGGGGACCAAAATATGAAATTTTGAGACTCATAATACAGGGAAAGATTCAAGGAAGAAGATCTGTTGGCCGAAGGCAGAACTCATGGTTGAAGAATCTATGTGATTGGTATCAATGCAGATCGATTGATTTGTTTAGAGTTGCAAGTTCAAAAATAAAAATAGCCATTATGATTGCCAACCTCTGTAGGGAGACGGCACTCTAAGAAGAAGAGTTTATTGGGACACCCTATATATTTCAAAGTAATTTTAAAACGTAGCTTTTATCAACTTTTAATCGAACAAAGTATTAATGTCAAATTTTTTAGTCCCGTTAGTGGTGACTCACACTGTATATATAATAATATGTGTGTGTGTGTGTACGTGTAGAATAATTATTCTACGAATAAAATGTTTTGCTTTCTACGATTACCTTCGTCTATTTCGTATTTATATTCAATAAAGTTTATATTTTTGTGCTAATTTTGACATTGATAACTTTAGGGTGTTTCATCAAATCAAGCAACTCGACCTTTCTTCATGCTACAGTATTTCGTATGGTGTGTACCTGTTACCAACTGGAAATATACTTGGCCTGTGATTTTACCTCGTGATATAAAACCTCGTAATATTTCACCTTACTCCTTTGTACCTTGTAAATTGTTGAGGTCATTGATTTTATGCACTTGCATTGTTTTTGTTATTTACTGTTCGATTCGTTAGGGTAGACTGAGTAATAGGAAGCAATTTTTTATTGGACAGTATTTACAATTATATGGAGGGAATCAACTTAAATAAAAATACTCATTTTATCACCGGTAGGGGCGGTTATAGTTATATGCAGTGTGCCCAGATCTACAATTCTATTATTAAAACATTTTTTCATATATACAGAAAATACAGAGTTTGCAGATTATACTATTAAATGACTACCTACACTATACGAGGGTAAGCTGATAATTCCCGATTTAGTTCATATCTAACACTTTTACAAATTAAATAAATTACTGTTTTGTTTTGTGAAAGGCCTAATAGTTACTAGAGATATTAAAAGAAGGAAACAGATCGATAATAAAACAAAGAAGAATGCAGGTCATGACAAGTATTTGCCAAGTAACGATGGCCAAAAAGTCAGAGTTTGCAAAACGTTTTTGTTGAATACTCTGGATTTGGGTCGTGATACGTTTAATAGATGGAATCAGATTTCTAGTATCCTTCCCATGAACACTAATGACAATCTCGAAGACACAGAAGATGAACTTTATCAGATAGATCTACCACCTGCTAAACGAAAGAAAAAATCTATTGTGCATGACAAGATTCGAAAATGGCTAAGTTTTTTATCAAAAGTTCCCAGACATTACTGCAGGTCCTCCTCCACAAAGACTTATGTGGAATCTACTTTTAGGTCTGTATGCCATATGTACTCTGTTCCTGAAGAATGGTGCAAAGAGAACGAATTTAAGCCTGGGTCTAGAAAGCTTTTCACTGGTGTTTTGAAAGAGGAAAACATCGCAATTCATATGCCCAGGAAAGATCAGTGTGATCTATGCTGCGGTCAAAAGGTAGGTCTTGTGGATGAAAATACATTTCAAAAGCATATTAAATTGAAAGATAAAGCTGAAGCTGCCAAGCGTGAAGCTGAAGAAAGTGTTTGCCATCAGAAACTGGTGCTCGCGATGGATATGCAGAGTGTACTTCTCAATCCAAAAACTCTGGCGTCTAAGATGTACTACAAGCAAAAGTTACAAATCCATAATTTTACCATCTACGAAATAAATGATAGTAATGTTACCCTGTATGTATGGCATGAGGTTAATCGTGGCTTAACCAGTAATGAATTCACTTCTTGCATAAATCATTTCATCTCTAACTTAGATGGAGGCTATAAACATGTAACCTTAATTTCAGATGGTTGTAATTATCAAAATCGAAATAAACTTTTAGCTTCCGTCTTCGGTGATACTGCAAAATCTAGGAATATTATTATTGAACAATTATACCTGGAAAAGGAGCATACTACGATCCAAGCAGATTCTGTTCATTCAACTCTTGAACACTACTTTCAGCCTCCCATTAACTCCCCAGCGGATTACATATCTCCCATGAGAGCAGCAAGGCCAAAGAAACCATACCATGTTATTCCGTTGGATTGTACTTTTTCTTCAATTATGAAGCACTTCCAAGTATACTACCTTCACTCAGAGCCGGTAAAAAGGTAGGAGACCCTGTTGTCACCGATATCCGTGGTCTAAAATACTTGCCTAATGGAGAGATACAGTTTTGACTCCGCCATAATGAACCATGGGATAGCTTACTTCATAGACGAAAATCCAAAAACATTGTATTCCTCCCCACGTCCTATCGCAAAAACTAATTACGATCATCTCATGGACTTAACGCCAGTGATAGTACCAGACCACCACGCGTTTTACGACGAGTTACCGTACGTACCGGATAAAGAAAAAAAAAAACTAAAACATAATCTCTAGATGTTTTTCTTTGTTTGTAAAAATCCTTAGATGTGTTTAATAACTATAATTACCTAATTTTCCATCAAACATTAGTAAAATTTGTAAATGGTTGACAGTTTCCAAATTCTTTAAATCTGCATAGATCAAAGATTTTGTGTTTGACTAATATCTGCCATGTTGCAATATTTGAACTAGTAACACCTGCCATGTGTCAAATTGAACTATTTTTAGCTAAAATTATTTTACTATTATTTAACCATTATTTACGATCCTCACATTGTATAAACATATGCAAATAGTCTGTACAGGAAATAAAATAAGAACTATGGGGTTTGAATAAAAAGTTGAACAGTTTTTTCCCTCTCCTGTAAAATTTGGGGTTCAGCACATAGCGGATATTACACGCGCAACGACGACTTGATGTACCAACTTCATGCTCAAATTCCGAGTCTGTTTATATGAATGGCTAGATGACTTGGAGTCCACATAATATGCCAAAGCTTGTTCTTTCGTTAAACGCCTTTCTTGTATGCAGTCACTCGACCTTACACTTTTTTCATCTTAAATATTTCGGCACTTTCTGGTATCTTTAATAACTGTTGCCAAGTTCTGTAACCAGATAATTGCGATTCCACAGCAACCACTAACTCGGTTGTACCCTGCGCTTTAACTAAGTTATCAACTCATCTTCTTTTGCTTTTTTTGCCGCACTTGTCAAACTGTTTCCGTGACCGGCCGGGAGTGGTAAGCATACCAGATGTGGATGACTCAGAATGGTAAAGGGAGGTACTAAAGTATAAATGTACTACCAATCCAATCTGAATTATTTGACATGAAGCGGCTTTTTCCCGAATTTGCCCATTTTTGGACAATTTTGATGAAAATCTGCAGATAAAATTCTTTGTTTCTCTTAGTGATGCCTCCGTGATTCGCGTGAAATCATGCTTCGATGACAAAAACTTGTATACCATGTAGTTTCGCTCTTCTTTTCCATGTTTAAGGCATTCCTCAAAAAGCTCAACTTTTGAAATATAGTATATTGTATGTTGAAAAATATTAAAAAAAAATAGTTGTACAAAAATGAGCTAATAAAAATTGTAACAGTTAGAAAGTAGAGACTATAGTAGGTATATGACTAAGTTGAAGCCTAAGTCCAGGTAGGGGCCTGTAGTTTCTGGACTTACAAACAGTAAAAGTCAAGAAAAAAGTCAATTAATGTTAACATTATGGTATTTTTCAAAATAATTGAGTGCTTCTTATGCTATTAACAAAATAAAAAGTACTCATCTTTAAGTTCAAAATCCATCATCAAAATATATAATGCACAGTAATAAAATCAATTACAAATTACAATTATTTTCAAATGCGTTTACTCATTTGCTTTTATCTTAACGACACAATATTAATTAATCTTAGCGAAAAACAATTCTTGGAATTATGACACACTAGAGGTTACTTACACTTTTAGAAAGTATTTCCCAGAAATTAAGTGCGGACTTTTGTCCACCTACCGTCTTATGATTGGCAGACTGTGCGCTGTGCTGGTTTCAAAAATTCACTAATTAATGCTTAAAATCATTCCTTTTTGTTTCTATAACTAGGACTATAACCTCATCAACAACTTTGGCCGTTATACACTCTTTTGAACGAAGTCCTTAAGCAATTATTAAGATTATAATCTTTTTTGAGAACAGTTTCCGTAGTGGAAATCAAAACGTCAAATTTTTTAGTTAAAAATGTAATTATCATTACAATAAATTGTGGCTTAATCCCATATAAACACATTTATAATCTAATTTATCTAACCCAAATCTCACTCGAGACAAAGTTATCAAGGTTGTGACACTCAAGACAAAATCATATTCAAAAATGTGTTGTTTACACTCCTTTCTCATGACAAATAAATACATTTTGTCCCCGTTAAATATCTATTTAGTATCTGACCAGAATGTATATTATCGGTGTACTGGCATCAATTATCATAAATTTGCTATTGGCATTAAAAGTTCAATGTCTAAGAGGTTTTTGTAAACTACATTCGTTATATTCTTTATTGGTCTGCATAATTATGAAGTAACTAAGTATTTAATTACCTTGTTACCTTTTCCGTATCTAAAAACTTTGTATAAGGGTGTCTACCTAAATTTTGAAACAAAAAATATGCAAAATCTCCGAAAATTAATTTTTTTTCGGTTTTTTAATAATACTCTATAAAGTTTCATTACAATCTATTCATTTCAAACACATCAAGCGCTTTTTCTGGCGGCGAGAAACTTTAACCCCACAATATATTTTAATGGATCAGGGCTAGATAAACTATCAGTTCAATATTTTGATTGCTCACCCGTACGAGCTCCGGTCTGAGAAGGATGCGTCTTCTTCATACGATCTGATAGTATGGTAGTGATACTTCCGGTTGCTCAGAACGACGAGAACTGCTTTATTCGTTAAAAAACTGTTTGATTCGGTTCCTTGACGAACCATATAGGTGACTTCTGGATTTTATCTAAGTGAAAAGTAAATTGTCTGACATTATTTAACAATATAAATATTATTAAAGTAAAAATGTGTAGAAAATTGCCCAGACCGTCGTGAGACAGGTTAGTTTTACCATACTGATGACTCGTCATTGCGATAGTAATCCTGCTTAGTACGAGATGAACTGCAGGTTCGGACATTTGGTTTATGGTACCATCCTTGGGATTATGCCTGAACGCCTCTAAGGCCGTATCCTTTGTAGTCAAAGGTGGCAACGATATCTGTTGGAGTTCCGAGAGTCGAAAGGCTCAAAACAATGTGACTTTACTAGGCAATCGTAGTTCGCTACGATTGTCGCACGAGCCCCTATTTCCGTTGAGATTATCGGTTTACGGTGGGATCGATCCTTGCCAGTAGACCAGATCTTTAGACGAACGAACATGGGTATTATAATCTTTTCGATGTTGGAACTCGGAATTGTCTGTAGACGTGGCAGGGTGTTGTACCTGGTAGAGCAGTTTCCACGCTACGATCTATTGAGACTCAGCCCTCAGCTTGAGGATTCGTCTTGTCGGTTAGACGAGACCCCTGATATTAAAAAATAAAGAAAGCCGTTTTCGGTATAAATAGATATGTTTCTATTTATGCTGAAGACGGCTTTTTCAAGTACATTCTCTACGTTTATTAATTTTAAGGAATTGATAATTTCCTGTGTTTTTAAAATAACTTCGTATGTTAAAATGTTGTAATCAAATAGTAATGCGTAATATAAATTATAAACTACAAGCTCATGGGACATTTTTAGAGCGGCATTTGACCTCCTTGGTATAAATCAATACTACAATATGTAATAACAACTTTAGAAACTATGCCTCCAATTCTTATCGGTACTCAAAGCATGTGGGTTCAAATTAACGGTTGCACTTTAGATTTCTCACCCCTGTTCCAGACGAAAAATACGGCATTACAAAAAAAATAATCTATATACCGATCCGAAATTTTGTGTATGAATGCCCTGTGTCAAATTGCCGAAAGGGGGAAAAGTTTTCCGAAAATAAACAGTTTTCCCTGCTCCTGGTACCAATATTTTTGTTTGATCAAAAAGTCTCCCTCTCCCCCTTTGAGTGGTAAGTTTATCTTACCTGTGACTCACTTGTACCGATAAGAATTGATAACAGTTTCTAAAGTTGTTATTACATATATTGTAGTATTGTTTTTTATGTGATTCATGCTGGGTTAAATGACCCATTAAAAATCTCCTATTTGCTTGTAGTCAATTAGAGAAATATGTGGAATATGTATATACTATTGAAATATCATTAGATTATTAATAAAATTGTAAATTAATTCTAAAACAACTTTTTCAGTTGCTAAACATTTTTCGTATGTAATTGTTGAAAAAAACAGTCAAATATTTTCATCATTTTTATCGACATAAACTACTTCTACTTTAAAAAAAGTAATAAATATATCGTGACAAGTTTGTTCTGATCTAATAAACTAAATTCTTTTTCAGAATGTTTTCATAATTCTTGCGATATTTCTCTTTTTAGCAAAATTAGAATATGCTTATGATTGAGATAGATTAATGTGATCGTGTTTTGAGAATTGATTCGGTTTTTGATGTGGTGCATTATATAATTCAAAAATAAAATACATACAAGTTCAATCAACCCATTGACATTTAGGCGCGCTTAGCACATAAGCACTGGACTTTCTCTTTGTTTTACTTGCCTTAAAAATACAGAACCGGATCCATAATCTCACTTTGGTTCAAATGAAAATATTTTTAGTATGGGTTTATAGATACATACAGTGTGATTGATTAGTGAGGAAGCTCAGTAGATCTGTTATAGTAAAAGATATAATAAAAAGTTATTTGCAAAAACTGTAGACACCGTTAAACTCCTTATGTTAAAATTAGTTACAATCTTACAGGGTGTTTCATAACGGCGTGCCAGAAAGTTGTAAAGTGTTATATTGGTATTCGGAAAATTATAACCAATTTTATATGAAAATCATATCAAGTTCAATGCTCTGTATGGGAACAATAATCCATTGCAACCATAGTTTTCTCATAATTGTCAAAAATTATAAAACTGATTAATTTTGATAACATTCATTAAATCGAATACAGGTTCGGTCAAGACGCAAGTAGGTACATTATTTTCTTGGTAATTTTAAGTGGATTATCCTATATTTGATATCACTATCGAAAAGTACTTTACATTTAAATTTTTTTATGCCTGAGGTTATTAGTTTTTTAGATATTTTTATTTTTTATGTGCATGAGGTACCCATTGACTGCCATAAGAGCCAAGGTGTGGCTCACAGTTAAGCCTCTGCATACGCTGTGTGAACTACATGTGATACACACAAGTTTGTATGATCAGACCATGTGAGCCACGATGTAGGTCACAAGTAATGTTTGTTAAATCGGCCAAGTGAGCCACCGGTGGTTTACGCTAACACTATTTTTGCACGCGCATGAAATATAGTGGCCTCAGGATGTATATTGCTGGTCTTAGCGCGTTAGTGGGTTCAGTTTTTTGTTGCAACTTGTAGATGTATGTAGTGTCCTACTGTTTTTGCACGTGTTTCTTTTTAAACTTGTTTTAAAAACATTTTTACTCTGAAAATACTTTACTTTACTTTTTTACTTTTACTCTGAAAATGGATAGCAGAAGCAAGAAGATTAGTTCTGTTAGAGTAAGTACGAGGTGATTCCATGAAACGGTACGATTTCAACCAATCTTTTTATTAAATTTAATAAAAAAAAGTTTTTGAAGATAATATTGGAAAGGTGGGTTCCATTTTTTAGGACACATTAGCCGTGGTACAAAGCTGTTTACGACATTGAGTAACATTTCTTAACGTATTGCTTCCACTTCTTCTCGTATCCGTTCTCCAATCATCGATAGTTCTTCGGGGGTTGCTTTGAAACATTTTTGACTTTAGACAAAGAAAGTTGTCGCATAGGGAGAGGTCCGGAATACGAGGTGGCCAGGGGATATTGCCATTTTTACTCATAGAACGACCTAGGAACGATCGTAGTAAATCCATTGACACTCGTGATGTCACGTATTGCACCATCCTGTTGAAAGGTCGTTTGTTCATTTCGGTAATTCTTGATTGCCGGAAGAAAAAAATATTTAATAAAATGAACAAAAACGAAAACAAAACAAACTAACAAAAAAGAAAAAATCTAGAGAATGCACCGACCACCGCACCATAAGCTTGATGTCTCACTCACTTAAAATGTTTCAAGATCATTTATAAACGCATTTACCGAATACATGATATGGATATTGAAGAAACCCAATTTGGATTCCGTAGAGGCGAAGGTACCCGCGAAGCTGTCTTTGCATTCAACGTACTAATCCAGAGATGCTTGGATGTGAACCAAGATATGTACGTCTGTTTCATAGATTACAACAAGGCTTTCGATGAAGTCCGCCACAAAGAGCTAATGGACGTCCTCAAAGCAAAACAATTACAATACAATGACCTTCAAATTATAATAAATCTATATTATAAACAGCAAGAACACATACTTATTAATGAACACACACCAGAAGAGTTCGAAATTAAAAGAGGAGTGCGACAGGAGTGTGTTTTATCACCACTACTATTCAATGCATACTCTGAAGAAATTATGAAAAAAGCTCTTGAGGGAGAAACAACAGCAATAACGGTCAATGGAACACCAATTACCAGCATTAGATACGCGGACGATACCATCATAATAGCAGACAACCGCCAAGACCTCCAAAAGCTAATGAACAACCGAGCATGTAACAAACAACGAAGTCATGAGAAGAGTCAACAAAAGAATGGAAATATTGGAAACCATCAAGACACGAAAGTTACAATACCTGGGGCATGTTATGCGTAAAGAAAGATACAACATACTTCAATTAATTCTACAAGGAAAAATCCAGAGTAAGAGAAGTGTAGGAAGGAGAAGACTCTCATGGTTGCGTAACTTAAGGGAATGGTATGCATGCACATCAATCGAACTATTCAGAGCGGCAGTATCTAAGATCAGAATAGCCATGATAATTGCCAGCCTTCGTCGCGGAGATGGCACGTAACGAAGAAGAAGAATTGTCGGAGTAACAGCGGAAATTTTGTTTATTTACATATCCACATAGACGAAAGTGAGCTTCATCACTCAACCAAAGATTATGCAACAAGACAATTTAGAACTTTAAGGGCTTGCACAATCTGGATTTTTGATGGATGATACTGGAGATCTTTATGCAAAATTCTGCTCGTAGTTGTATAGCCTAATCCCAGATTTAAGCTTCGTCCTTGCAGTGATCTTCGAGGACTCGCTTATAATGAGTCGCATCACTTCAATATTATGTGGTATGTGAGCAGTTCTGAGACTGCCATCTCTTTTCTGTGATGTTGAGCCACTACTTTATTGTATATAATACATCTTTTAATTTTAACAGTAAAATGACCGAGTTCAAGTGGAATCAGTCTAAACAAGTCAAAAATGTCATGCGCTTAGGCAGTCAACTTGTTTCGCAAAATGGAATATTTGAGACTGAAGAAGGGAGTGAGTCGATTGGTCTTAAAATAACCTAGAGAAATCCACGTATTTGAGAATGTCTGCTAAGATACTTTCACAACGTTATCTTTGTAGATTGACTCATACCATGGTACAATGAATACAAGGTATGATATTGCGCATGATATTTGACAGCTGGCCCAGGAGTGTGACGTAGTCAACACCGCTCGAACCCATTATTACAGCTTAACGTAGACATTAATTTTGAAATTATGGTCAAAAATTATCGAAATTTTTTTTAAATGTTTTGTTTTGGTTATAATTGAATAAAAAATATATTTTCAGTAGCGTAAAACCTCTACTTTTCCTGGGGGTTCAGGCGAAATATTTATTTTTGTTTTCATACATATTCTAATAATATACGCACTCTTTTTGTATAGGTAAATAGTAGTAGATTTGCGTATTTTGATTCACTATCACTCATTTCCAAGCAGTTTTACTTAAATAAAAACAATAGATTACAACAAAGAAAAATCTGATTTATAATTCAATATAGTATTTTAGATTTATTTTTACATTTAGTAAAGTAAAAAATATACACATTACTATAACCCACCGATTATTATATGCAAAATTTACTTACCAAACAATATAATAATATGAAAATAAGGCACAAATTAGATCAAACGCAAAACGCAATAAATATCGACTTCAGACGACTTTACACCGGCAAGACAGAAGGCTTGTATAAAACAAAAGGTCGACAGTAATATCGGTTATCAATGGTGACGACTGCAAATTGCAAGTTATGAGATAATAAAACTTAATACTGTCTGAGTCATCTATTTTATAATAGAAAAATAATTTAGATATATGCTTACATATGTCTCTTTATACAAATATCCACTTCGCAAGGGCTTAAAAAATTTGATGGGTAAAATTTAACCGGTGCCCGTATCTCAGACGAGTGAGTAAAATACCAGTAAGGCGCGCCTGTGTCTGAGACTTGTGTGTACTTGTAATTTTGTGTACCTTCATTACCACTTTTTTCTATCTTTTTAAATATCTGAAATATCAAACTCTGGAGTATAACTTGATTAACCTGTACCTACGTGTAATAAAAGATAATTAAAACTTGTTTTATAAAGGATATCTGTGTTAACAAAATAACTGTACCAAAAATCAATAAATATAAATTAACTTCAAAATTTTATTTATGATTAAATATTATAATAACATAATTTTATCATCTCTTTATAATTACTATAATTAAATTAGCCAAATTATATGAAAACACTTAAAAGTATTTTTTATACAACTACATTCAAATGTTGCGCGAAGAAGCGGTCTTGACTACCTCATGCGCGACGCGAACCGATTTTGGAACATCATGTATTATACCTTGTGTTCATTGTACCATAGACTCATACAACGAAGTAATCCAGGAGCTCTCAAAAAGAATTATGGCGAAAAAATTCTAGTCCACATTGCTGCGCACAGAATTTAAACTGAAGTTGTACAAAACTTTGGTAATACCAGCTAAAGACAGATTACTCCCCGCTTCAAAATTTTCAAAGGATCTACGGACTGGTGAGGGACGGTATTTCGTGAGAATACCTAAATTCAGAAGTTGATTTCGAAAGAGTGACTCACCCCGTAATACTCCGTCAGTAATGATTCTAACTGATTTTTGGAGTCATTTGATACGGAGAATGGAAAGTGGCCCACAAATGGGAATCAAAACAATGCAGGCATTGGGGGGAAGCCGATGGATGTGCACCTAAACAGAGCAAATACAGTTGCATTGTCTGGAAAGTCATGGCTAGTATTTCATTTGGATTTCGAAGGTGTTTTTTAAAGTAAGTAGCTGACTAGCACCCTCATCAATGATGCTACTAGAAAAAATCACTGGTTTGCAAAAGAAAACATTCTTTCGGCAGGCCAATATATCTGTCAAGAAGCGGTTTGGTCAGTTGGAAAATTTAGTTACTTGAAATTAAATTACTGAAACATTATTCTTATTGGCTAGATTTGTCTCTGATGACTACGAAACGTATCGTTGCAAAACATCTAGCTCGAATGAAGATCTGGTAAATGGATAATTTAAAGATCTACAGTAACTTCTCATATACGGAATTCTGCTATTGAAATAGTGATGCGTGTGTTGGAAAATGGAAAATATATTGTAACGATTTTTCTGAAAGCTGCTTCCAGAAAAGTCGTTGGCGTGGATAAATAATACTCCAGGGATCGAAGCATTTAAAAATCGAAAAGTTACTGGGCGCTATTTTTTAACTGGAATATCTGGGGAAATGCAATAGAAAAGGCGTACCATCTCCTGAGTATCGAAATTTTTACTCAACATTTATGCAAAAAAACTACTTTTTTCATTCATGTCAATATTGTGAAAAAACTACGCATTCTAGATAAAAATGTTCTAGTCTACTTTCTTGAAAATACTTGCTCTTTAAAATGAGGTTTTCTAAATTAAAAATGTTTATAAACAAAAAAGTTATTGCAAATAAAACACGAAAGTAAGCATTTTTTCAATAGTTTATAATTATTAAATCAAACAAAAAAACATTTAAAACACATTTTACAATGTGAGTTTTTATGCAGTTCCTATTTGCGAAAGATGGTAGCGATCGGTCGAGTAGGTTTTAAACAAATCTGTTTGTTTATCCCATTTGAGAGAAAAAGGTCATTTTAAAATGGCTGCACAGGTGTTTTGAATGTTTTATTTTTGTCTGATTTTCTTCATAAGACCTCAAATTTTCATGTCTTTAAAAAATAAATGTTTTTTTATGTGAAATTCTCGTTATTCGTAAACATTTTTAGGATTGTCATAATATTAATTATTAATATGCGATAACCAGTTTTGTTGATGCGTAAATTTTAAAACAGGACTCTATTTTGTAAGTAAATATAACGGAAAAAATTGATTTACATAAAATAAAAAATTATACAAATTGCTAATACCAAAACGTTATTTTTATCACAAGTCGTTCGTTAATTCTGTTATAAATTTATCGTCTTTGTATAATGCGTCGATTGTTTGTAGATAAGTCAAGTTATAGGAGGTCAAACTGCATGTTTTTGTTTTCTGATAATATTTATTTTATACTAAAAGTAAAAAATACAGAGTGTTGATGAAGCTCTTGCAACAGGTATTTATAAAAGGAGTTAACATGTAGAAGAATACAAATACTTAAGCATAATTTAAATCGTTCAAAAAATATGATACATATATAATATCTCAAAGGTCGATATGATTAGAAAGTTGCGTACCTATAAATAGTTTGTTTTTATTTTAAAAATTGTATTTTGAAAAGGCTTCCGATGTGTAAGTCAAAATATAAGATATAATATTTATTTTATTTATTTATATAAAATATTTACTTTAGAATTTGTACTTCATTCGCAAGAGTCTTCTGAAAAAACTGATAGAGCACAAAGAAAGTACTTTAGAGCAATATTCAAATGTTGTTTTAGTTATTGACATAAATCTGTAGCGGTATGGCAATAGTTGATATATCAATCTAGCCTAATTTTTCAGTAGAGAATTTTGAAAGTTTGAAAGGACCCCTAAAATTGTGAATTGCCAATGTTTTTTTAACGTAACACATTACATATGTAACGAAATTTGTTAACTGGTATTAGGGAGTTGTTTAGTGAATACCTTTTTTTAATAATTTTCTTCAGAATAGTCATATTTTGCCAACGCAAAAACGAGAAGTAAATGGACACAGTCAATGTTACAAATAAGAATTAAAAAATAAATAAAATAAAATTAAAAGAACTGACAAAATTCGTAATTGGATATTTTTAATCTATTAATTGCAAAAAATATTGCCCATATATTTAACATATTGTAAATCAATTATTAAACATAAAAATATTAAACAGGAATTTGAGTAACATATACAGGGTGTGCAGAAACTCTCCTGACAAACGAAGACCAGAGATTCCTCAGATAATTTTAAGACAATTTAACCCAATTCACCTAGTCCGAAAAGTCCCCAAAGGGAGCTAGAAGCTCTTTAAAGATAACTGCTTGTAATTAATTTTTTTTAAATACCTCCAGAACCGATTCCATCAATTGCCAGCTTCTAGTATGGTTATTTTAACGTATAACTTTTTTGTTTTTAATTTTTAAGCTGACTCAAAAAATTGATTAAGAGAAACAAGTTCAGTGTTCCCAAAAAATAATGAAACTTCTTGATGTGCCTATCCGTTACGAATGTTGGCGATCATCATGGCAATCTTTATCTTATCTGCAGCAGCGCGGAAAAGCTGCACAGATGTTGTATTGAACCAGATTCTGAGATTCTTTTACCAATATATTCTTCTTCTTCCTGGACCTCGTTTTCCAAATATTTTTCCTTGCAGGATGGCTTGAAGGAGAGCATATCTGGATTCATTTCGCATAATATGTCCGAAGAACTGTAACTTTCGAGATTTGATGGTGGTCAGTACCTCTCGGTTCTTATTCATTCTTCTGAGGACCTCCTCATTTGTGAGTCGGTCAGTCCACGGGATCTTAAGCATTCTCCGATGTAGCCACATCTCAAATGCTTCCAGTTTTCGGCACATATCTTCGTTCAAGGTCCACGATTCAACACTATAAAAAAGTACAGAGAAGACGTAGCATCGCAGCATTCTTACTTTTCTATCAAGAGAGAGGTTGTGACTCTTGAAGAAGGCCCCCATCCGATTGAAGGTGGATCTAGCTTTTCCGATTCGTGCTCTAATCTCCTGGTTGTTGGTCCATTCTTCATTTATTATGGTGCCGAGGTAGTTGTAGTGCGTCACTCTTTCTACAGGGGATTGGCTGACGTAGAGTTGACCTTCTGTTATCCTTTGTCCGCAAATACTATGGTGTCATCTGCATATCTGATGTTGTTTAGCCGGTAACCATATAGTAGAATACCTTTTTCAGTTTCGTGCAAAGCTTCGATAAATATTCCTTCAGAGTACAGATTGAAGATTAGAGGAGATAAAATACAGCCTTGCCTCACTCCACGCATGATTTTCACATAGTCGGTGTGTTCACCTTCAACTCTGAGATTTGCTATCTGATTACAGTAGAGACTTCTAATTATTTTCAGGTCTTGGTTGTTAATTCCTCTTTCTTTTAGTATTTGCATCATCTTGGCGTGCTGTACTCTATCAAACGCTTTCTCGTAATCAACCAGACATGCGTATACGTCGCAGTTGACGTCTCTGCATCTCTGGAATAAGACTTGTACTGAGAACAAAGCCTCTCTAGTACCAACAGCATTTGTGAACCCGAACTGGTTGGGGGAAATTTGACTTTCACACAGCTTGTAGATTCTCTTATGAATTATCTTTAGGAACAATTTTAGGAGATGACTCATGAGGCTTATAGTACGGTAATCTTCGCATTTTTTGGCTCCTGGTTTTTTTGGAAGTGCAATAAACTCAGATTTCAGCCATTCTGTTGGTATTTCTCCAGAGTTGTATATGTTGTTGAATATCTTTGCGATTATTGCTATTGATTCGTTGTCCATTAGTTTGAGTAGTTCTGCTAATGTATATTATCAGGGCCTGCCGCTTTGCCATCCTTTAACTGTGTTATTGCGGAGTAAACTTGCTGCTGTAATATTCTTGGTCCATCATTTACCTCTTCTTCTAGCTCAAAGGTGTTATCTCTTTGGTCTTCAAATAGTTTTTCTAGATATTCTTTCCACGTCCTTATTTTACTCTGTTTGTCCAAGATGATGTTTCCGTCAGAATCAGTTATATTTCCTTTCTGCCTTCGTCTTAGTCCCCCTGTGAGTTCTTTAACTTTCCTATGTACATTGTGACTATCGTACTTTGACTGCAGAGTCTCAATTTCTACGCATCTTTACCTTGCTTCTTTTCCTTTCGCTTTTCTGATTTTCTTTCTTAATAATATATTTATGGTTTTATATTTGTCTGGGTCATTTTTGGCTTCTCTTCTCTCGTTCATTAGTTTCAGGATCTCATCTGTCATCCATGATTTTTTCTTCATTAATATATCTGTCTTTAAGTGTTTATCCTTTACATTTTGCACTATTTCTGTAATATGTTTGATCGTTTGTTCTTCGTTCGATTCGTCTCTAATTGCAGTCACTTGCTCGTTTAACGTGGCTTGGAATAATGAAACAGGGCGAAATAATGGTGTAGCAGCAGCACAAACACATGAAGATGTTATTTTAATGTAGAAATTAGCGTTAGCAAATCTCTTACACAACGAAAATGAATATCCTTTTTATTTTACAAAGGTACAAGCACTGCTACAAGGAATTTTCTTGCTCGTGAAGAAGTCACTATACGGTTACAAAATCAGAAAATCCTTTAAATATTCGGCAAAATGTATGGTTTTTACATGACGACTGCCCGACCAACTTTAGCAGGAATGGATGAGACTTTCTTGATAATAACTACGAAGACCATTGGATAAGAAGAGGTGGTCCAGTTGCTTCGCCAGCAAAGTCGCCGGATTTGAATCCTTGCGATTATCGTATTTGAGGATATATAAAATTATTTGTTTATTCCGTTTCGATACAAAATCGTGCACAACTCTGGCTAAGGATACAAGATGCTTGCAACGAATTTAGAAATAACTTTAGAATTTTGGCAAGAATTCTCTAAGCAAAATGAAAAATTTATGCATTGAGATTAATGGTCATCACTAGACTTCGGCAAATATGCAAATAAAAATGTAGAAAATATGCGCATAAATATGCACGTGTTTACCCGAAAATATGCAAATATTTTACAAAATATGCATACAAATAAATAAAAAAATCGTAAAATAGTAACAATTTTATTTAAAAAAAAAGTGTACATAACTAAATATCTCCTACTATTCATTAAGATTTACATTTATTTTAAGTAACTACATCATTTTTAAGTATGAATAAACTTATTTAGAATTATGGTAACAATAAATGACCAAGTGGTGTTCAAAATTTTCTAACAAAAACTTGTGGCTTCTGTCTGAGTACATATATTTATATATGGAAAAACTTCGTTCAACATCAACTGATGTAACGGGAGCATTTTTCAAACTAACCAAAACATTTGGTTCTAAATTAATTGTTTCCGAAATATTTCCAGCTAGAACACTGACTACTTCAGAAAGAATATGGTAACCTTTATTTTTTTCCATAGTAGCTTCAAATTTTTTTAAAATATCTTTTCCAATATTACCTCTAACGTTCCGACAACATGACGCAAATTCTTTTATTAATGCTGTACTTTCGAACAATGACAGTTTTGGTGATTCTAACTGAGTAATTGTTTTTTGAACAAAACTAAAATTTGATTTTATAAATGAAAGTTCTTGTTGAAGCAAGTTACTCTGAAAAGTTTGTTTAGAATCCAAAAGAGATTGGAAACTTTCATCTGTTAACGTATCAATCATGTTCTTTATTTTAACAAAATGATCTGCATAAAAATTAGCTGCTTCTAACCATGTTCCCCATCGCGTTAAAATAGGTTGTGATGGAAGAGGAATGTTAGGTAGCATTTCTTTATAAAGTTGAATTCTTATAGGAGATTTAAGAAATACTTTTTTGACACTGGATATCATGGTATTTACAAGAGGAAACTTTTTTCGTATTTCCTCTGCAACTCTGTTTAATCCATGCGCTACACAAGTAACATGTATTAAATCTGGGAAAAATATTTTTAAATTTTATCCTGCTTTCACCATATAAGGAGCAGCATCCGATAAAATAAGCAGTAATTTATTAGAAGGAATAGTTGTCGGAAGAAAAAAAGTTGCTAATGTTTCTTGTATAAAACGCGAAATTGTTAAAGCATTTGTTTTCTCAAGTTGCTGGCATGAAATAAGATGAGATTTTGGTAAGGTATCTTCTTTAAGAACACCAATCAATAAATGAGCAATATACTTTCCTGAGGAATCAGTGGTTTCGTCTACAGATATGTAAAAATAATTATCTGCAATTTCTTCCTTAATATTAATTAACACCGACGAGTATAGCCCGTTCACATTATTTCTTCTTAGAAGTGGAACATTAAGTTTGCAATATTTTTTTAGAAACGAACTAAAATTTACATTTGCTAATTTTGAAAGCGGTATGTTTGCAGACACTAATGCGCGACACAAGTCTTCATTAAAAGTTTCTTGCTCATCTAATTTTTTTGAAGTAGATTGGAAACATTTAGCCATTGAAGTTTGATGTTTTCCTCCTATTTTTCCTTTTTTTGCAATGTGTGAAGCAGTTCTCACATGTTGGTCTATCTGAAATTTCTTCTCACATGCTATCTATAAATAAAAATAAAAACCTTTATTTTAACCCAACCTTTAAAATATAAAAATATACAAGGTGTTTTTGGTTAATCAAATAACTGGTTTGGAAAAAAAAAACACTCGCTAAGTGTTTTAAATGCAGTATTAATCCACAAATTAGTTTTTGATACTAACCATTAGTACATCATATAACTTATTTTAAAATTCAACAAAAGTTTTTTTTTTGTTAATTCAATTACAATAAAAATAATTGTGTTTTAGAATAGCTGACTTCATAAAAAAAAGTAAAGGTGAAAAATTTTTCTAAATACACACCATTGTATTGTACCATGGACAATTTTTTCTCACTAAAGGAAGCTATTTTTCATTTAAAAACAACCTACGAGTACTAAATTTCAAGTAAATACGTTTATTGGTTTTAAAGTTATTGTTGTTATTAACTAAAAGAATTTAATTTTTTTTAATTTTAACACCCTGTATCTCGAAAAGTAAATAAGTTTGACCCCTCATTAACTATATCGTTTTGTTCAATTTTTCGAGAAGTATCTACAGTCAAACGTTGTAAGTGTCATTTGGAAACACCCTGTATGTATGAAATATTAGATATTTAATAGAAAATATTAGATACTTACAATTTTGCCACAGACTGAACAGTAGATTTTTCCCATATCCATAGACAGCTCTTTATAAGGTTTAATCCAAGTTGAAGCACTGGTTGTTTTAGGCATTATAAAATCACAATCTTCCTTTTTGTTACGCACAACGCTTTGAATATCAAAACAAAAATGATTTACAAATCTGAGCATCAAATTAGAAATGTTTAGGTACCTAATTCAATAAACTGGGAGATTTTGGAAAATCCCTAAATTAGGAACAAAACTATTAGCCGTTTACCTGCTGTTAAGATACAATAAATTGTAGATAGATTTGGGGATTAGATTATAAAATGCAAATGAGCGAACCCTTAGCGATTATCCAATAACTGAATGCCTCAGTGACCGAGACTTTCTAAGAATATTGAGGGCTACTTAAATTGATCTTCTTTGAAATTGTAAATGTTTTGTACCTGTAGAGATTACGTACTTAGATCATTTCTTGATTAAAATGACTACAAAATTTTATACAAGAATTGAAATAAATTGGTATGTTTAAAAATTTTCAAATACAGTATAAAAATCTGAACTTTTATGCACTTTATGCAAACTTTTATACAAATATGCCAAAATATAAAATATTTGCATAAAATATGCACAATATGCAAAATATGCAATATGCATATTTGCCGAAGTCTAGTCATCACATTGAGCATCTTTTGTTACTATCTACCTTTGATACCTGTTCTTTTGTAGTTACTACTATTACTCATAGTTCATCTTAAAAAATACTAATTTTGTTTCAAATTGATTTTTTGCTTCTTTTCCCTAACTTGTTTTATGAATTGTGTTCTGCATTTATTAAAACAAAAGGTAATTTGTATAAAATTAATTAAGGTACCTATTAATTTAACTTTTATGACGAAAAAACAACAAATTTTTGAAAAGTACCTTTTAGTACTAAAATACCTGAAAATTTAATAATCTAGTACCACAAATGCTTGAAAGTTAAAGACAAAAAAGTTATGCTTTAAAATAACCGTTGACCTACCCAAAATGAACGCCTATGAACGGTACTAGAAATTCGCAATTAATGAAATCGATTCAACTCTGGGGAATAAATAATCGTACCAGTTTTCATTTTTCTATATAGAAGCATTCTGGAGGTGTTAAAAAAAGCTACTTACAAGGCGCCATATAGAGCTTTAGCCCCGGTTTTCGTCTGTCAGGAGAGTTTCTGGACACCCTTTATTTGATATATATTTATTATGGTGATCCCTATTAATATTTTATGGGTTTTATAATGTTTAAATTTATTTTTAAGTTCATAAACATTGTATCTTATAAATTTTTTTTTTTGTTCAGTGTTTCGGCGCCAGAGAGCATTGCGAATTCGAAGTTAAATCCAGAAGCAGCGGAATTCGTACCCTCCAGTCGACGGGCTACCCAAGTTCCGACGTCATCATCTTAAATTAATGTTCACAGAACGGGATCTCACGTTTTGTATATAAGAAGAAACGTTATGTTCTCTTTGGACGTTTTTTTGCTTTGCTGTGAGATAAGTCAAGAATTGATTTTGGTTGGCTGTTGAATATTTAGTGTTACATTTTCATTTGTTGTCATTTGTTTAGTTGTTACTTTAGATGTGTAAACATTACAGATAAAAGTGAAGCCGGCGACAAAAAATGATTACTTTAGGAAACAATGTTGTATACTGGGACATTGTTTTAAATAAATACAAAATTATTTTTAATTCTTATTATTCTCGATGTAAAAAGTACTTTAATTTAATAACAAAGCATTAAACGGTACCAGTCCCATTATACAACATAATATTTCATAGTGGAACTTGTGCATATTCTAAAATATTGTTCATAATGAACGTTACAAAAAAATAATAATGCTAAGAAACTCAAAAAACCATTAATTGGTGTAAATAAAACTATATATTTAGTAAATGCAGAACTATGTTACTAATTAGTTTTCTATATTAAATGAAGAAAAGTCATTAGCCATAGAAGAAAAGTGCCATAGTTTTGCAGCTCGCTCTGTTTTATCATTATCATCTTTCCATTCTGGAAACTTGAATTTAAATGGAGCTGTTTTTCCCATAAGTTGACTAATTATTCAGTCGATTCGATTTTCCCTACTACCAACTATGCCAACCTAGCATATACTTCTTAAGAGATATTTAATAATACAGAAATCATTTATTGTGTTATCTGCCACTGTTAAATTCTCCTAAATAATGAGAACTATCGTCACATAACTCTTGTGATGAAACATCGCTCTCTCTTCTTCTTGTAGTTCCTTCTCCTATCGGAGGTTGGCTATCATCACAGCTATCCGTACCTTATTGGCGGCTGCTCTAAAAAGATCTACTGAGCTGCAACTATACCACTCCCTTAGGTTTCTCAGCCAGGAAATTCTTCGTCTTCCTATGGATCTTTTATCCTTGATTTTACCTTGCATTATGAGCCTTAATATCTCATATTTCGCACCTCTGGTAATGTGGCCTAAATATTCCAGCTTTCTTGTTTTGATGTGCTTTATGACCTCGCAATCCTTTTGTAGCCTTCTTAACACTTCTGCGTTTGTAACTCGTTGGGTCCATGGTATTTTCAAAATCCTTCTATAGCACCACATCTCAAATGATTCCAACTTCTTTATATTATCCACTTTTAGTGTCCAGCTTTCCATTCCATACAACAAAGTCGAGAACACGTAGCATCTTAAGGCTCTTATTTACCCAGGTCCCCAGATATTTGTAGTTATTCACTCTTTCTACTTGTTTTCCCTCGATATCTAGCCTTCCTAATGTATGTTGCTTAGAAATAATCATGAACTTGGTTTTCTTAACGTTCATTTGTAGTCCATATTTGATACTGACTTGATGTAATCTATTTACTAAGCGTCTCTCTCTGAAATCTTAAAATTTTAGGTTTTTAGTCACAGCCTTTACCTGCGTAAGGCTCTGAGTAGCCTTTACCTACATAAAATATTATTTTCGGTGGTTTATGAGCTTGTCTTGTTATTTTTTTCATTTTCTATTCGTTTTTTAATTGATTAGAGATTGCCAAAATCATTGATGCCATTCTTTTCGATTATTTTTAATGAGTGAAGACTCCAGACGAGGTTTTTCGAGCAGGTTTTGTATCAGCATGTTTCGGGGTCGACCAAATACATTACGTTTTTATAGTAATTATATATTTTTCTTGCTTCTGATTGGTAACTTATAAGCGGAAAAATCCAACCTGTGGAATATTCTTGAGTTGAAAGAAAAATACCTGTTTTTTCAAACATCTTAATTACATATATTAACCGATGCGATGGCAACCGCAAAGGCTTTTCCTAAAATGTTAGCCATTTTATACAGTGTTACCGAGACATGTGGATGATTTACCATAATTTTATCCACAGATTATTCAAAGTATGTAATATTAAGTCTTTGATTGCAATATGGGGGATTATTAGTATTAGTAAGGTGCTTCAAATATTCTAAAAAGTTTGTTCCAAACAGTTGTGTCTTTACAAATACGAAAAGATTTGACAAGTGGCTATCAGTAGATCTATTGGCAAATTAGTTACAAGCACCTCCTCAGTGCTAGTGATTTGCGTACTTGTTTATGTAATAAGTGAGTGCAGTTTCTAGATTACTAAAATCTTTATTTTTCATTACATTCTGCAGGTAAAAAATAGTAATGTTAGATTTATTACAGCTTGATACTCGCCCTAGAAAAGTTGCTTTATGTATTGGTAAGCTTAAATACTGCCCAGCTAGTTCAGCATATTTATTTTAATGTTAAGATTCTGGAACTAATTTTTTATTACACTGTCAAGTCTTTATGCAAATACTAGTAATGCTTTTACGCCTAATAAACATCAAATCTGTTGTGCGTTCACTAACTAGCAGTTGTTTTTCATTGCCTGAAAATTTAACACGTCTTGTAAACTTAAAAATTTCAATTTGCTCTTCATTAGTTCTTTTATATTCCCTTACATAATATCTATGTAAAACTGACTTTCGTAACCTTGTTTCTTCATAACTCTGATTAAATTTTTGTGCTTTTTCAAAACCAACATGTTCGTTTCTCATAGGCGCTTTATCAGATTCCATTTTCATTGTCTGTACCAATAATTGATATTACCGTTCAGCATATGTTGTGATACAGATTACGAGACTTTAAGGAACAGTTCAACTATGAAACTCAAAAGTTGTCCCACGGCATTTTAGGTTATGGTTTAATATTTTATAACGAAAAGTGAATATAAATGGTATTTTCTTCCACTTGCAACTCAATGTCTGTCTAAAATAAAGCCAGTTTTTTTAATAACAATAGGAAATGGTTTCAGTTTTGTGTTCATTAATAAATTATTCTTTGTATAGTATACTAATCTACTCAACATATTATTTTAGTACAAAACGAGTTCAATTATATACACCAGTCTATCTGGGAAAAATAATTGATTTCACGTAAAAATCATATACAGATATCTGAAGGTTTTTAAAGGTATATGAGGGGTAGCTGATGAAAAATCCGTAAAGACGTACAACTGATTTTGCTTTGTTTTTTTTTAACAATCTTACAAAGTGAAAAAGTCTTTTTTTTGCCCATAAAACGTGTCTTATGCAGTGTTTAAGATTGCAAAAAAAGCAAAATCAGATGTACGTCTTCACCGATTTTTCATCAGCTACCCCTCATACACCTATTAGAATTTTCAAATATCTGTATAAAATTTTTTCAGCTTTTTCTCTTCTTTGACTGAGGTAATAATACATTCTTCCCATATCTGAATGTCACCCAAATGTGAAATTTAACCCATCTTTTACCAAGGGAAAGAAAAACGAATATAATTGCACAAAATTAGTTGTATTCGTTAAAGTAAAGCCTAATTAACACAAAAGTATAACAACAAATTTTTCTTTTTATTTAAAAACTGAATTTCTAACGTGTGTTTGTTAATATTTTGTGTCGAACCCTTTAGCAGACACAGTTGGTTTCTTTACAGCAGAATTTTTTCGTGGGGTGACTTCTTTTTTCGAGGGGTGACTTCTTTTTTCGAAGCCAAAACAGACGAGGTTTTTCTAGCCGAATAGCTCATTTGTTGGTCATTATTCCCACTGACAGACATTTCTAATTGAGGAAGGCTTGAAGAAACAAATCACCATCGAGAACTATCTTCTCTGAGGTTTTTCTAGCCGAATAGCTCATTTGTTGGTCATTATTCCCACGACAGACATTTCTAATTGAGGAAGGCTTGAAGAAAGCAAATCACTATCGAGAACTATCTTCTCTACCTTGTATTGAGAAACTTCATCAGTTGCACTTATTTCCCCCACGAACACGCTGAGGACGACTATGGCATCGCCTACTCCAACTATCGTGGGGGAAATAAGTGCAACTGATGAAGTTTCTCAATACAAGGTAGAGAAGATAGTTCTAGATGGTGATTTGCTTTCTTCAAGCCTTCTTCAATTAGAAATGTCTGTCAGTGAGAATAATGACCAACAAATGAGCTATTCGGCTAGAAAAACCTCGTCTGTTTTGGCTTCGAAAAAAGAAGTAACCCACGAAAAAATCTGCTGTAAAGAAACCAACTGTGTCATTTAGTATTCCGCTGCCGGTTATTAAGCCAGCCAAGCCAGTTCCTTCAGCTAAACAATCAAATCAGAATGTTAAATCCAATACTGGTAAACTTTCTAAGCCAAATTCTGGACTGCTAAAGGGTTCGACACAAAATATTAACAAATTTTTCATGTTTCTGGAGTTGCGAAAAACAATTGGCGTGCAAATGAACTTTGCACTTTTGGCACGCATATATTGTATGATTATGACATACTCTGTAACGACTACGCTTTTCTTTATTAAAAATAACGTGATCCAGACGATCAGTGTAAAATTCATTTGGTACATTTACTGAAACTTTAAGATTATCTGGTATTTTCGGATTTCAAAAGTCGCAAAGTTAGGTAAGATCTAAAGCCGAGTTGCGACATTTTATCATCATGTACTATATTATAAATTTTCCACGAATTGACGATCATCTCGAACACTTTTTTAGATAAGGGTCACCGCCATTTCTTACCCATAACCGTTATCCGATAGTTGGTCATGTAAATCTACATCACCCATGTTTTTATTATATCGGTAAATAACTGCAGTTGCTAATGGTTTAATATGGTAATGAGTGCTTATCAAAGTAACCAAGTATTGAGTTATCATGCCATATTATTAAGTAAGTGTGCGTATTCTCCTCAAAGTAAGAATTATAACAACCCCTAGGGCTTTTATTGTATAAGTTTTGTACACTTCTGTTCTATCTGCTCTATACTGAATGTTGCAAAAAACTCTTGCTCTTTTACTGTTCTAAATCAACTGTAGGATGCAAAGAAATTGTCGAAAAGTATGTTATGATTATTCTTATTTTTTATAACTGATAATAAATCCAGAACAACTCTGATAGATACCAAATGTTTGTTTTCTCCACTGGCTCAGCAAATGCACCTTGATAGGGCACAAACCTTCACTTATATATCCTTCACTTGAACAAATACACCATAGTTTAAAACCGAATCTTACTGGCTTGCCTTTGATGAACATCTTACACGAGTGTTGTTCAAAGTATGGAACCACTTCTTCATCTATAGATATGTTGTGTGAGAACACACCAAATTGCATAAATTTCTCATTCGTTTTGTCAAAAAATGGGAGCAATTTACAAAACTTAGCACTTGTATCAAGCGGTTCACTATCACTTAAATGTAAATTGTCTTTTACGGAGGAAAAATTATTACGTCTCATTCAGTCTTTTACAACCTGTATCCCTTTATCTTCGTCATGTGACCAATACATGTGGGTTTGGGGTGTGGTATACTGATAAAATTAAACTTCCAATGAAGTTAAGAAGGTTTTTCCAGTTAGACTAAAATCATGTCTGTTATTAGCAAGAGCATATTGTAAAGAATATTGAACATATTGATCATATCTTGAATATCTAAGTAAAAAAATAGAAAGAAAATTTCTAATGAGATCAGTCCTTCCAGAGCCTTCAGAGATTCATTAAATTACTTGCTTCATTTGATTTAGGTAATTTTTTATGCAAACATTGACTTTTTTTCCACTTGGGACTTTCACTTTTTCTTTCTTCTATACCTTTTGTATACAAGGAATCCTCAGTCGGAGATTCTGCTGCGAAACGCAAATCTACATCGTGTAAATCTTCCTTCCTAGTACGTGCTGACAATATCTTTATTGTGGCCTGTAAATTAATTTCCAATTCCCCTGGAATATCTTCCTCATCAGTCAATTTAAATTCATTCACGTCTGGCGGAATATAAACAGTATCTATGTATTTCACTTAAAAATTACTGACACTTTAGTACGAATTTATACATATCAAGATAATGTAAAATAAAAGGGCATCATTTTACAAATCATCAACTACGTCCTCTACAGCAGCTTCAAGCTGTTGATATGTAAGAAATTTAGGTATGATTATAATAAGAATACCAACAATTATAACCACCTAATAAACATAAGTATCACTACTCAACGGCGTTTCTAGTTTCTAGCAAGACTAACAAAAACACAAAATTCCAATACTTTAGATCCTTCACGGTCAAAGCTAATAACACTCATAGTGGGGACGAACATTTGGCACTGGTTTTTTATAAGATTGTAGTAAAGCTACATATTTAGTCATTGGTGTGCTAATGCACCAGTTGTGTTTAGGGTAACGTTACAAAAAAATATATTAAAAAGATACAAACATTACTTTGTATCCTATTATAATTTCAGTTATAGTTCTTCTTCAGGTGCCATCTCCGCTACGGAGGTTGGCAATCATCATAGCTATTTTAATTTTTGAGGCAGTAGCTCTAAATAGTTGGTTTGAGCTGCATCCAAACCATTCTCTCAGGTTCTTAAGCTATGAAATTCGTCTTCTTCCGATGCTTCTTCTGCCATCTATCTTTCCTTGCATTATGAGTGGCAGGATGCCATACTTCTCGCCCCGCATCACATGTCCGAGATACTGTAGCTGTCAGTTATAGTACTGTTGGTAATTTCAGGGTATTTTTAAAATGTACGAAACACCAATAATTCAAAACATCGTGAAACGTGGATGCACGGATAACACCAATTTTACTAATTTTTGAATATTGCTTGAAGACTCAAAGACTTCATAAACATTTCAAAATATTTGTTTACTAAGGTAAATGGTACGTTTATGCACCAATGGTAAAAGATGGGTTAATGGCATTAGCAGACTTTTCAACGATATCACCAATCTCAGACTGCGGTGATAAATAAATTAAGAGAAAAAATTTGCTTTATACACCTGAATTGGAAGTTATGTCTAAATACAAATGGCAACTACTTAATAATTGCAGGATCATACCGCGGATATTATTTAGAACAATTCTAACGCGTCACTTCACTTTTATCTAATGGATTTGCACCAAGTTTATAATTTTATTAGCATCGTTTAACGAATTTATATTTGTTTGTATGTAATATTTTGTAATCACTATTTATTTTCTTTGGTCACTACTAACAACATTTAATATTTGCGTTAAGTATTCGGGTAATCTAAGGGGCTGTCCGTTCCTACACCCCTGCAACTTGAAACTGAATCATAGTTTATATTAAATATTTATGGGAGGTACTAATCTCAGTGTTTGGTCCTTTCTAAAAGTCAATATTGCCTGTCTCGAAGCTATACAGAAAAATATTTTTATGAAAATAAATTTTTTTAGTAATGATATAATGAATAGTTTTCAGTCATTAGTTCAGGGGGATTATATTCGGGTAGAGTAATTTTATAGAGAAACTTTATTTTGGTACCTATGCCTAGTTTATTTTTGGTCAGGATTGTTGAGTATAAAAATACTAATATCTTTATTTCTTACCATTTAAAGAAGTCTTTTTTTTTCATAGCGGCATTAACAAAAATAAAGGTTTTCTTAGACACGTTGTTGAAATATTTTAGATCTAGTCAGTTTACATTAAGTACGGTAGAATCCAGCATTGCTTATACTGCTCATCTATATATATATATTAAATATAAAATAAAAGATTTATATAAAAATTATTTTAAAAATATTAAAAGAATAAAAAAATATGGTTTTGGAAGATTTTAATAATTGCTAGTTTTTTGGGAGCTATAGAAACTTAAGATTTATATAATAAGTTATAAACTAGAATATTTGAATTGGAAAGATATAGGAAATAGCGTGTTATTTATTGATAAGCTGCTTCTATCCATCTGTATAATTTTTAATTTTTGCAAAAACAATTTATGCAAGCATATCATGGCGCGATATATTTTCCTCCTCGCAGCTCTAGGTCATTCAAAAGTAAAAAGTAGAAATTACACCGCTATAATTTTTGGAAGCGTAGCTTTTCTTATCGCGGGTAACGGACGAAGCGGTGGATAAAAAATTACAACTGATTAACGATATATCGCGCGACCACACACTACGTATAGTAGTAAACGCAGTCCTATGCGCATTTATTAATAAAATAAAATCGATCGGACTTAGAATCGAATCAAATCTAATCGATTGGATCCAATCAAATTATATCAAATAAATTAAATTAAAAACCATCGCTCCGTGCGTAGACGATAAGTAAGCTATGCTTCCACTTCTCGGTTACTACCGGAATACTACATCCCGTTTTTCTGTTTATATCTTTGTATCCTGTGCGTATGGGGCTATAATCTGGTTCCTGATATTTGTAATTCCTTTCATTTGCTTTGCTTTACCGTGTGTGATAGGCTTCCTTAATAACATTTCTGTCTAAATTTATATTTTTCGTCGTACAAATATACCTTAAAGGGTCATACCCATGACAAACATGTTCTGTCGAAGTGTCTCCTCTGGCCTTTCTTTCTTATTGCCTTTAGAAACTTTTCTATATTGCTTATTATTGCTTCTAGAAACTATTTTTCATATTGGGTGATTACTATTTCGATATTGAACATGTCCTAACTATCCTTTTCTCATTTTGCCATGATTTGGTGGCATCACAAGGGTTCCTCTGATATACTCAGTCTTAATTTGATCTACTCATCCATCTCAGCATTCTGATTTCCGCCACATGCATTCTTCCTTTTAAGGGACTACATAGGTCTTATAGTTTAAAAAAATTTTTGTAGTCCATATGAAAGTATATTACTTTAAGAGTATTCACACCAAATTGGAAGTAAATTCTAGCAACATTACAGGAATTATAGATTTGAATACCGGATCGAATTTTCAAACGGTCGACTCGTTCTTGTTTTATTCGAAAAAAAAGTCATAAAAACGATCAGAATCGGAGAATGCGAAAAAATATGAGACAAAAGTTCATTCAACTTATGTCAAACTGTGCAAAGTTTCAGCAAAATCGGTCGATTTATTCTCGAAAAATTTTGCCTACCGCACGGAAAAAACTAAGTTTCCGTACGGTAGGCAAACAAAACCGACCTCGCGGTATTCAAATCTCTACAACTCCGGTAATATTGCTCGAATTTACTTCAAATTTGGTGTGAATATTCTTGAAGTAATATACTGACATGTGGAATAAAAAAACTAAATCCATTTGTTGAAAATAAAAGACCTGTGTAACCCCTTAACCGTCCAATGATATTGTTGAACGTTCACGTCTCTTCTGAACGTGAAGTTTAATTTTTTAGGTATATAATTACGCACTTCACTGTCTCTAAAATATTTCAACGATATTAAACTCAAAATTATGTTTATTGAAAAGGAATAACTCTGTTTATTGAAAAGGAAAGTGATAAAATCTGTGATTTTCGGGATATATTTATTAGTATCTTACAGTATAGTTTATTCTTGATGTATAATTTTCTAGAATACAATACGAATAGGAAATATCGATATTTGTCACTCCATCCGCACTTATTTATGTACTTAATGTTTATATGATGGGGCAGCAAATATAGACTAACTTTAGTACACAAAGTTAACAAATATTTTTGTTTGATTATCCTTTTCATTAAACACCACAAATTATACTTAACAATTGTACCTGCACGTTGACATTAATATAGATGTGATTTTCTTGCTGTCCAACGAATTCTTTATCCAGCAAATAGGCTAAAAATACAAGCTGTACTTTTTAACGACAACTGAACACATGAAGATGGTTTTCAAAAGATCTATTCCACCACACCGTTGGTTGTTAATTTTGATACATTTTGAATTTTTCGCGATTTCACACCGGACTGCTGGTACTTGAAATTATAAGATTTGATCGGTGCCAGACACTCTAAAAAAATACTTAATTTCTTGTTTTTCTAATAACATTAATTGAGGCTTTAATATTTCATTAGAATAGCAAAAAACGTAGGAGCAATACAGCCAGACGATCCAAATTAAATATTTTTTTAGTTTTGGTATTTTCTGAATTTAGATTATTGAGATTTTTGCTGGATAGCTCGTGAAAATAATGTGATTTTGTTATGAACATATAACCTTAGAATGCTTATTTACCATTCAAGTAATTTATCTCGATTTTTCTCACACGTTTCTTGTGATTTTTCTTATTTTTTCCATTAAATTTCAATTCAAAGTTCTAGTGTATTTTAGAAAAATTATCATCATATCATTACTCCTTTAAATACAACGTAGTGTAAGGCTGTTAATTAACTATGATTCAAAAGTCGATATAACCGTCATAAAAAAACTCATAACAATTGTAACTCGTAAAATAATTAACCACAATAATATAGTAATATTGTGTATATCCACACTTTTCTTATCATAATGTGATTCAACTGATAATACAAAACCAACCATAAGAAATTTTCGAATTTATTATTGTGGATTTTGATTTTTCATTCTTACTTTTCGTTGTTTCAAGCTTTAAATTACTAATTTAAATTTTCGCATACTTCTAGGCTTTTTCCTAAATCTAACGCACCGAAATAAAAATGTTTTCATTGCTTGCTTTGCAAAACTAGTCAGAAAGTATCAGCAAATCAATGGTCACTAGCAATGACTGTTTTTGGGAACTTTTAACCAAATCTTTTTAATTCTTTCGACAAAAAACTTTTTAGCCAACTTTCGCGCACTTTTTACTCTTATTTACTATTTTTGCATTTCCGTTTGTTGAAGTATGAAAAAATAAGTGAAGTCAGTAACTTGGTTCACTTTATATGAAGCAAAAATTAATATTGTCCGTCACAGAATCTCCACTTAGGAATCACGCTGCATAGGCGTGTTTGATTCATATATTATATTATACTGTAACTATTCTAAAATGGCATTCTAGATGGGTTATTTGATTAAGTAATTGTTATAAATTCGATACTGCCGACAGTCCTAAATATTTCTAATTTTAATTATAGTAAAAAAAAATACTTTGTTTAAACGTCTTGGATTGAATCCTCAGTGTTCATTAATTTAAATAATCGTTTGGACGTAGCAACAGTAAAAAACAACACCAATGAAATCCATAAAAAATATACCACAATAAACTCATATACCAAGAAATTTTCATGGAAAATTAAGACACTGAAGCTGGGAAATCTAATACTATATCTTTAATGCATAGGGATTAATATTTATCTGTATATATACAATTTGCAGGGTTATAATTTATTGTGAAAATAAAAAAAATTATTTTGTTTAAATGTCTTTGATGGAATCGTCAGTGTTAATTTATTTAACTAATCGTTTGGACATAGCAACGGTAAAAAACAACACCAATGAAGTCCATTATACCACAAAAGCATATACAGTAGAATCCCAATTATATGTGCTTCATGGGACGGGACGTGGCATGGCTAATTGAAAAGTACGGATAATCCTAACATTTATTACTTATACATGTACCTAGGTACATACATACATATGTACCTACCATAAAAATATGACTTGTGGCGTATTTTGCGCAAGTTCAAAATATCGACAAAGTCCGAAGATCCTCGTTGCTCAAAATAGTCTAGTAGAACATTGGCGGCTTCCTCAGCCTCCTGGCTAGTTACTCTTTTGATTGATACCGTCCGTCTCATCATTTTCTTCGTCTTGACTCTCATTTTCAGGTGAATAAGTTGTGACGGGGCTGATTCAGCACTAGTTCAACAATATCATTGACTTTCCAATCATAGTCAGCTTTAGTTTATGCCCGTCAGACGTATTGACACTACAAAACACTGTTATCCGCTCATTACTTTTTTTATACCCCAGTTTTTGTAGATGTTGCTCGCCAGTATATCCCTGTTTCGTCAGCGTTATCAATTTGTAAGTTATGTAGATTAT
Source organism: Diabrotica undecimpunctata (assembly GCF_040954645.1). Taxonomy (NCBI): domain Eukaryota; kingdom Metazoa; phylum Arthropoda; class Insecta; order Coleoptera; family Chrysomelidae; genus Diabrotica; species Diabrotica undecimpunctata. The sequence goes on from NC_092812.1 coordinate 19,937,772, forward strand.
TTTTTTAGAATTAAGTGTCCAGTTCATAGCAAAATATAGGCACTGAGCTTTTAGCCTTGAATGATAAGTTCACGAATCTCTTGACTTTTTTTTTTGAATCGATGTAACCAACCACTGGATGCATTGAAAGGTTATTTGTTGATTTTCAAGTGTTCGTGAAAAATCTCCACCTGTAGCAAACATTGGCCTAGAGGTATGCCCTCTTACCTTTTCTGAAACTGCTTGAGTTGTTGAAACGATGTTCCTTTCAATGATTTTCATGCAGATATGTTTCAAAAAGAGTCAAAATAAGATATGAAATTTGAACTTTCACTTTGTTTTTATTATATCGTGTAAAATCTCTAATTTTTGCTAAACATTTCTCTTAACGCTGGTTATTGTCATTTTGAAAACAGAGACACGTGTTAAAAATGTAGCAGAGTAGCGATTCTTCTCTATCGCGCAAATAAAAAATTTCCAGATATTCTCCGAGCACTGCCGCTATCGATGTTGCATTATTCGCCTCTCTTACGGCGTATAATGTTTCCGCTGAGTGATTTACGGTATCATTTTGATAAAATATCAAAAATACAACTTTCATTGTACATATAATGGCTTTGGCATAGCCAATTAGCCAGAAAAATACAACTTGAATGATGGGAAAAACATAGCACGAATAATCCGCAGCAGGATATTCGGGGTTCTACTGTACTAAGGAATTTTAATGGAAAATTAAGACACTGAATTTTGGAAATCAAAGACTATATTTTTTAGTGTATAGTGTATATAATATATATAATTTTGAGCTTCGAAGCGAGTTTATTAGAAATATTTGTAGTTATAATTAATTGTGAAAATAAAAAATAATTTTGTTTAAACGTCTTTGACGGAATCTTCTGTGTTAATTATTTTAATTAATCGTTTGGACATAACAGTAAAAAACAACACCAATGAAATCCATAAAAAATATACTGAAATAAAATTCTATACCAAGAAATTTTCATGAAAAATGGAAGACACTGAAGCTGCGAAATCAAAGACTATCTTTTTCTTGCATGGGGATTATTATTTATCTGTATATATAATTTTGAGTCTCGAAGAGAGTTTTACATTAGCAACATGTGTAGGGTTATAATAAATTGTGAAAATAAAAAAAAAATTATAAACGTCTTGGATGGAATCTTCTGTGTTAATTAATTTAATTAATCGTTTGGACGTAGCAACACTAAAAAACAACACCAATGAAATCCATAGAAAATAGACTCATATACCAATGAATTTTAATGGATAATTAAGATACTGAAGCTGGGAAATCATACATTATATTTTTAGTGCATAGGGATTGTTATGTATATATGTATATATATGTAATTGTGGGCCTCGAAGTGAGTTTTACATTAGAAATATTAGTAGGGTTATAATTATGCAGCTGAATTTGGTAAACTCTTGGTACTCACTGATTTCATAAATGTTAAATTGTAAGCTAAAGAGTTAGTTCACTGAAACTTACATGCTAGTTAAAATATATCAGTGTTAATCAGTTTCGATGTTCACTTTTTCATAGGCTGGACTTTATTTTTGTGGGGTGAAGCGGACTTATACAGAGAAAGATACAAGAATTTCTTTCTTTTTGAGTTCTCTGAGTAGGCTAATACGTAATTGACATAAAAAAGTCTAATTTTCCACATAATTTGAATAATTTTACTCATTATACTAAGAAAAATGTTTTCTTACAAACTTACAGTCGGTGTTCTACTAACTGCAAATTATGTTCATATGTCCAGTTTCTTCTGGATTTTTTTAAGTTTGCAACCTTTCTTGTCTGAGAACATATCTACATAAATATTCGCTGTTTGTCACGATCAGCCATTACCCAAAAATTATTAAATTAGTTGAGTCGGTATCATTTTCAGATAATTTTGATTTACATTTTCTGTTACATCAAGGTCCCAATTTTCACATTTTCGTTAATTTTTTCCAGTTTTGCTAGTATATTCTTGACTAGAGTTCCTCAGTTTCTTCAAGAGATTCATTTTCCAAACACTTGAATCCCTTTGCCTGTTTCTACCAAAATTTTTCTTCTTTTGGTATTGTTTTTTCTTAGCACATTGCGAAATGCCTCCTAAATAATATAAGAAAACTATACTATTTTGTTCAGTGATCGTCTTCCCCACAAAATGTCAAGTATTGGAATGTAAAATCATGGTAAATTGACTTACAATTTTATTTATAGTAATATTCCACTACCTTGTATTCTTGTATCACAACAATGAAATTTACTCAATAAATTTTTCGAGAAAAACATTGTTTTTATAAAAAAATATTCATAAATCATAAAATTTTGCAATATTGTAACATTGGTCACAACGTTTTTTCCACCAAGTGATTCAAAATTTGCCCTTACAATGAGGTTATTTTATTAAATAACTTTATATTTACATAAGATAAGTTGTTGGACAAAAAAAAGGTTATCCTTTATAGATGTCATTTAAGCCATAGTTAAAAAACATCGTAAGTATAGTTACAATATTACTCATATCAGATGTCGATATTATGCTTCAACCTAAACGATTTAGGATATTTATACCGTAAAACGAAGAGGTGTTTCAAAATATTAGCTGTTGTGTGAGCTACTGTCGTCTGCTTAGTTCCCCAATATGAATAATCCTGTGGTGATTCCAATAGCTCCTAATCCATTTAGTTACCATTTCTTTCGATTTGCTTAATCAATTTTGCGGAGGATATTACTATCTTGTGACTTTGACATTTTGAATAGAATATTTTAAATCAACAGAAAACTCAAAAAGGATATTCTTTGTTCAAATCTGAGTCACCTACTGTTTAGAAGAATAACATCGAAAATAGAAAAGGAGGAAACTACAAGTCGTTAAGCTCTATATGTATATTTCTTGAATGTATAAGTGTAAGTCTCACATGATATTAAGTACATATAAATGTAACATTATATTTTGTTTTATACAATGACAAGTATTGAATAATAAATAAAAACGTCATTAAGTCAAAACGTGTAACATCCATAAATATTGTAAATACATGATATAGTTTTAGTTGCAACAAAATGTATGCATAGCCATAACAAAATAATGAGCCTTTAAGATAATTTGTTTGTGCTTGCTACATTTTGTGCTATTCTACTTAAATCAATTCTAAATACTGACGAGACAGTATCATTACTTTGTTATCGCATTAGTATATTTTAATAAAACTGTTTTTAATATTTCGCAATTCATAATTTCTTCTTAAATTTTCAATTAAAATTAAGACTTAATCTAATTTGGTTGAAAAATATGTCCTCGCTACAATGTCTCATACATACATGTAAAAACGCGTGATATAAAAAGGCTGTGCGAGAACAAACAATATTTTCTATTCTTTAAGTCGGAACTCACCTTGTGTTTGCTGTTTTTTGTAAAAAGAAAATATGTAGATGGTGCAAAGAGTAGGTTGATAAATTATTTAAGTAGATCCATATGCAGTTTTTATTTTACCAGTTTTACTAATATTTTAACCTGTAAGGGAACATCGCAAATAGATTGATTTGGGGGAGGCCTATGTCCAAAGTTAGATTACTTACGGCTGAAGAAGAAGAAAGGGAACATCCACAAGCTACGTCGTAAAAATTTTTGGCTTTATAATGCTCTCATTCGTCGTAAACCGTTGTTTACAGTCGTGGCCCCCTCATGTCGACGTAATTGCAACTAATGACTCCCCTTTCAGCGATTTTTTAAAAAGTTTAATGTTATTTCTGGATTTTTTAAAATTAACTATTAAACTTTGTTTACGAATGTATCATAACAAGAATAAATAATTAAGATTAAAAATGCACTTAAAAATATTCTACCCTCTGGTAGAAGCTAGTAAAAAATTATATTTATAGATACAATTGCGATAAATTGAAATACATTAGAATTCCTTGTGTATTACACCATCGTAATAAGCAAAGTTTCCCCTCCCTCTTTTCTACGACGTAGTTTGTGAATCCTAAGTCAATCAGGAAATCGAACATTACATAACTGATATAGGCCGGATATAAATGTTAGATTCTAGATGTCAATATTGAATTCGGAGCATTAACTGATTTAATCTACATGTCAAATGAAAACTAAAAGAAAACGAACAAAAAAGATAAATAGACCTGAAGGGGATGAGTTAAAGAATTCAACAATGACGCAAAATAAAGCAATAGAGAAAATAATTGGCGAGGTTAAAAAAAGAATACCGAATTGCAATTGATTTTAAAGTAAATGTAGTCCTGTAATAGAAAGTATAATACAAAAAGAAACTAAAGATAGGAACAGAAAATAATGAAAAACCAAGCTTTGTACCTTTATGTGCTTACTTACCCCCCCCCCCTGCATCTAAACTATTACATCAAGGTAGGTATTCTCCGAAGAAATATACCAAAGAAACTAATGAAGAACAAGGATTATAATCATGATAAACAGAACAGAAAAAACACTACGAGGAGGAGGGTAGACTGAATATGATTAATAGCCAATCATAAAAACAGTGAGAGCTCATAAATATATAATGAATGGAACATATAAAGTAGTAATAGAGGAACGTACTAGTGCAGAAAAGAAAACTCGAAAACTTCGTATTACTACATTACAAACAACTGTTAAATACATAAAATATCCAAAAAAGATAGATGAGTGCAAAGTTTAAAATCCCAAACAATTTATTAGTTACGTACTTTCACTTTCTTTTCCATGTTACGTATATTCATATTTACTGTTTTTGGACGCATAGCTTTCTCAAAAAAAAAAAATAAAACCGACAGATCGCGCCACCACACACTACGTGGAGTGGAATTTAATCTATTGGAATCGAATCAAATAAATTGAATTAAAAACCATCTCTCCGAGCGTAGACATAAGAAAGCTATGCTTCCCCTTCTCCGTAACTCCCAGAGTGCCATATCCTGTTATTTTTTTCACCGATTCCCTCTTCTCAAGATGACTACATATCTTGGTTGTTGTTTTTAAACACATTATATCCAAAAATTTCGTTTTCGTATTAAAAGCATATTTCATTTAGAAACACTCTGTATTTAAAAATTTGAGCTTCAATTCCACTAACATTGTTAACCTGTTGAGCTTTTCATAGTTATATCTAAATTGTTTTCTGATTAACCCATTGTAGGCCACCGTCCTATTTATAGAACACTAAAAAAATTTTTCAACCATTAAAATTTGTTTAAATTTAAAGTAAAATTTACCCTGTATATTTTATGCTGTAGTAAAATGAATTATAAATTGTGTTTGATTATATTACCAACACCTATTCAATAGAAAATTATAAACATTGGACAAATTTGTTAACCCCGTCTAGATTTATACATTTAATAATAAAAGTTTCATTTCGGCAGTTTTTATCTTTCAATGGGTTATTATTGTTGAGTAAGGTTTATTATAACCAAAATTCATAAATAATCTCGGAAATATACATTACTGAATCGTCAGTATAAAGTTGATTTTACTGTCCTATAAATAGGTCACTGGTACTTAGCGATATCAAAATAGGATTGAGTTCTATAATAGGTTGATTCAGTATTGAGTTTTATTTGAATCGTTGCAGAAATCGTTGGGGGTTTTTTAAATTTTACATTTTTTTGTGATTTCCATTAAATTGTTTTGTATTTAATCAAATTTGGATTATTTGTTAATTTATTTACAAAAATGGGGATACTGAGCAACAGGAACCTTGCGGAAAAATCGAGGTGTCCTATATAAGATACAAAAACCCTTAGTAAAGAAGCTCGTGGTTCATATGATTTTCGGTTTGTTATAAATGGAGAAATACTGTTTGTAAAATGGAACGATAACAAGTGTTTCTAATTTTGATAATGTAGAACCTCTCGCACAAACTAGTAGATGGGATCGCAGGCTCAAACAAAAACGTTTAATTTCTCCATCAAAAGTGTTAAAAAATTATAATAACTATATGGGAGGCGTAAATGAACACGACTGGTTTCTTGGAAAATATGCCACTAAAATCATAGCAAAAAAGTGGTATTGGCCAATATTCACACGATTGATTGATATGACATTAGTAAATTCATGGCTTCCCTACAAACTAGCCAATAAGTAAAATATTACTTTATTAGAATTTCATCGATCTATAGCAGTTCCCTAACTAAAATTGACTCTAGTACAAGAAGTATACTAGGAAGACCGAGTACCACATCGTCAAAAGTTGTTATGGACATAAGATTAGATGGGAAAGGACACTTCATGGAAAAACGTGAACAGCAGAGACGATGTCACTATAACAATGTGTGGAAAATGTACTGTAACATTGTGTAAAAATTGTTTTATACAGAATCTTGTTTTTATTAGATGTACTTAAATATAAATTTTAATTCTCGTAACTGTTTTAAACTCATTCATACATACTTACAATTATGATAAGCCTAACGCCAAGTGTCCTATTTATAGGTCGGGTCATAATTCAAAAATTTAAAAGATGTAAAATTAATTTCATGAATATTTCTTTATTAAGAACAAGATTACTGCTAAAATGCAGTACTGCAAATTTGAAAAAAAAAAAAAATTTGGGCGGTAATGGGTTAATTTCTAAAACCATTATTTAATATCTAGGATAGGAACAGTGTCTCGGTAACACTGTCCTTGTCATTTTAATGTTTTTCATTACTTGTCTTGCGCGGATGGCATCCATGATCGAATATATTCATATTTTAGCTAGTCAATTAGACAAAAATATTGTATTTGTTAATATTTGAAAGGTGTAACTGTGACTAATATGAGCCACATAAGCAAAAGGGAATTATGTTTAAGATGTTTTATTATATATTGGCATTGTGACATTATTTTAACCTTAAGTACTATGTTGTCCTTCTATAATAATCAATGATGGATTGTCATGTTATAAACTTGGTGCTTGGATTTATTGAAATTAATCAGAGAGATACTATAACGGAGCACGTTTCAATAAACTGATTTTGTTTATTCAGTAGTTTTCTTTAACACAAAACGTATTAATTATGTGAGCCATGAAATATTAAGAGCTAGTATTAAATGTTTTCAATTCATAATTTTATTATTAATACTGAAGTGGCTATTGCAAACTTTAGCAATTCTGTATCAGCATGTCTGGTTATAACTTCTTGTATTTTTGCTAAGTTAATTTTGGAAACACATAAGAAAATAATGCTGATGGCGGTGTTCTAGAAACTGCTTACAGAGCTGAGAACACCGATTTTAGTCCTGAAGGCTACTACGTCCGTTTTAATTTGTGACATAAAGCTGTAATTTGTTACCAATTACAAAATGAGAATCGGGTTATGGAAACATAATAATCATGGTACAATGAACACATGTACAGTAAAATACGTCTTACAGTTAGTTCAAAATACTAACATGTAAATTGAAGTCAGGAGACATGGCTATCTCATGGCTAAATTAAATATTCGATACTCCTACCAATACTATTGAAAGTTTAACGAAGAAAATTGGGGAAGGAAATCTCTTGTTGGTAATAATTATGTCATACATGATTCACTTGCACTTATAAATTCGGGATATTTTTTTATATCTGAAAATGTATAAGGAAAAATGAAAACAATTGGGAAAGTATGGCATTTGAAGATTGTCTTGTGGGAAACTGTTACTGTTATGTAAATTTGGGAAACTTTAATGTTTTCAAAGAAGCTTTGTTGTATCTTGTAGATCAACAAACACGTAATAAATAATAATCCCATTCAAAATGTAAGGATGAAGATGCTTTTGGCATGAACGATAAACGATTCAGACTATAGTACCAAAACAATCCCTCTCGCAAGCAGTAACAGCAAAAGCAATGACTCACGTATTTCCAGCGGGAATCGTACATACTATGCTAATAAAAGATTGATGACATCGAAATTATTAGACAAAAGAACCAAAATGACTATCTACAGAACACTGATTAGACCCGTAGTAACCTATGGATGTGAAACTTGGGTAATGACGAAAAAAGATGAAGCCCAACTCAGGACATTCGAGAGAAAAATACTGAGGAAAGTATATGGCCCGGTACAAGAGGAAGATGGCACATGGAGAATCAGGAGAAACGACGAGGTTAATGAGTTAAATGAAGGTTATGACATTGTAAGATTTGTGAAAAGTCAAAGACGGTCATGGCTGGGACATGTGCAGAGACAAAACGATGCAAAAACAACAAAGAAAATGTTACAATGGAAGCCCATAGGAAGGCGAAAAAAAGGAAGGCCCAGAACGAGATGGTTGGATGACGTGGAAGACGACCTGAAAACAATGAACATAAGACAATGGAGAAGAAGGGCACAAGAGAGATCTGAATGGAAGGACATAGCCAGACAGGCAAAGACCCATCCAGGGTTATGATGCCAAAAGAAGAAGAAGAATGACTCACTTGAGATTATAATTACTTCCGGTAGGATAAAGTTCTACAATTTTGATATTTAAAGGATGCGTGATCTGTATTAATCCATTAAACGTTAAAGCCCATTAATATCAAATGAGATATAAAAAATGATCATCATCATAGGAGGCTCGATAATCCGTTGTGGATCTTAGCCTGCTCACAAAGAAGTCGCCACTCCTGTCGATTCCTGGCAACTTCCCTCCATCTTCTGACCCTTAGAATCTGTAGGTCTTATTCCATATCATCAATCCATCTCCTTCGTGGTCGTCCTCTGCTTCTTGTGCCCTCTGGTTTTGAAAATGTTAATCTCTTCGTTTATTCGTGATCTGACATCCTAGCAATGTGTCCAGCCCATCTAAGTTTCTGCACTTTAACGAATTTCACAATATCTGGATCGATGTATAACTGATATAGTTCAAAGTTGTACTGTCGACGCCATAGCCCATTTTAATTTACGGCCCCAAAAATCTTTCTAAGGATTTTTCTCTTAAAAATACCAAGAAGTATTTCACCATTTTGAGATAAGATCCACGTTTCAGCTCCATATATCAAAACCGGTCTTATTGTATATATTAAGCTTTACTGCACGTTTTATATTTTTATTTTTTAAATGTTTCTGGAGACCGTGAACAGTTCTGTTTGCTATTGCTACGTGTCTTTTTGTTTCGCCGCTTGTCGTATTTGTTACGTTTACTAGCGATCCAAAATATGTGAATTCTTTGATTTGCTCAAAGGTATGGTTGTTAATTTGAATTCTCTGTTGGATATTTCGGAGGTTTTTAGAAACCAACATGTATTTGGGTTTTTCCTCGTTTACCACAAGTCCTACTTCACTTGCCGCGTCCGCAAGCCTTGTAAAACACTGCACCATGTCTCTCATACTTCTGCCCACTATAACTATATCGTCAGCGAATGCGAGAATTTACGTCGATCTATTAAAAATAGTTCCATTTATTCTAATATTTAATTGTCTGATTGTCTTTTCCAAGGCAATATTAAAGAGAAGACACGCCAGCGCGTCCCCCTGTCTTAGACCAATATTAATGTCAAAGAACGTAGAGTTTTCTCCTTCAATTCTAATGCATGAGCTTACATTTTGCATTGTTAGTTGGATCAAATTAACTAACTTAGGTGGGATCTTAAAGTCTATCACTGCATTATATAATGCAGTTCTTTGAAGGCTTCCTTGAACTCGACGAAGAGATGGTGTGTATCTCTGTTATATTCTAGTGACTTTTCTAGAATCTGCCTATGTGCTTGAATTTGATGTTTAGTTGACTTTCCAGCAGTAAATCCGCAATATGACATTGACCAACAATATCCTTTGTAAAATGTTTAACTATATTATAAACAATACATTGCCGAAGATTTTATATGCAGATGCTAACAGAGTAATGCCTCTATAGTTCTTACACTCCAGTTGATCACCCTTTTTATGCAACGGACATATTATTCCCTTTAGCCACTCTTCTGGTATCAATTCATTCTGTTATATAAGTACTATTAGTTTATGGATTGCTGCAAAAAGTTGATCACAACTTTTTTTTATACATTTCCGAACAGATTTCATCGATTCCTGGGGCTTTATTGTCTTTTAGTTTTAGGACAGCATTTGACACTTCTTCTCTTGTTGGGTCTTCACTGTGTAGTTGACGTAGATTTTGTTGATTGTCTATATTGTCACCTCCTTCAATATCGTGTATATTTAGATGTTCGCTGAAATGTTGTGCCATCTGTTAACAAATGAGTTTTTATCATGTAGAATTTTACCGTTAGTGTCTTTACAAATTTTTAATCGTGGTTTAAATTCTCGACGGCTATTATTTAAGGATTTGTATTATTTCCTCGTTTCATTTTTATCGAATAAACTTTGTATCTCATTGAGAGTGTTCTGTTCGTATTCCCTCGTCTTACGTCGATGGATACGTTTTTCCTCTCTTCTAAGGCGTCTATACTCTTCTTTTTTCTTCGTGTACAACCTGCGTGGATGGTTTTTTGATATGTTGCGTCGTTTGTAATAAAAATGTTTTTTAGTTTTATTCTAGTTTTACTTTTAAATTCTATAGGTCAGTTTACAATTTGTGTAAACAGTTTTGAAATGTGCCTGCCTTTTCAGGGTTCGCTACGATATGAAACATGTATAAATAAGTGTAAATAAAGAATGTGAAATAAATTAAATGCAACATAACAAATTTTCGTTAAAAAATATGTATATAATGCCACAATAAAGTAATGAGCCTTCAATTTTGTTTTGTTTGCAAGTATTTTTGAAAAACTGCCTACCAAATCCCTAAAATACTAGTACACAATTATGTAGAAGAAATTATAGGAAAATTGTAGATATCGCTATGATAGTCAATACATACACAGAAATAGTGCAGAACGGAAAAATAAATAGAGCCGAGCCAAGGTGGCTCGATGTCGCTCCCTAAAGTCTCTCTAAGGACCCTCAGGTTATCATTCCCTCGTTCCAAAAGGGGTTGGTGAATATACAGAAATTAGTAGAGTCCCTGAATGAACTTTTTAGAGTGACCTTCATAGTGAGTTTGAAACACAACTGATACCACTAGACACATGGCAGCACACTGGACTGGGGTCCATACCTTATGGTTCTAGGGCAAACTGGCGTGTGGCAAATGAGTGGTACCTATAACAGGGGAAAATCAAATAGACAATAAACTCGTTTCCCCGGTCGGGACATGATTTGTTCAATACTCCTACAGAAGGGAAATATTTCAGCTGTAGATTCCTGGGCACAAAATATTAAGGTTTAATCCAAATCACTTATATAAAATGTGGCTTCTTAGTGAGTTACAGGTTGTTTTATTTAAAAATTATTTGTAAGTATCCAGTACTTTAAAACTATTTGACATATTCTTGTCATACTTGGCAGGAAGTGTAGCTACTGTATCAAAGAATATAGACGCATATAGAAGGATTTTTCACTGCCATTTTTCAGCGTCGGCAAAGGTTATACACAAAATAATATAAGTTGATCATGATTTTAGTTCCTTATTTGTACCACTAGGGAGCGGTCATGTCAGCGCTATTACTGCTTCTAAAATAAGAAAGAGTGGGGCACCCATGGACGTATAATGGGGGCACCAAATGCAACTTTAGATATTTTTATATGTAGATGCCGCATGGTCGTAGAATAGCATTAAAGTTTTGCGTTTTATAAAATTTTTTGAAAAAATAAAATATATTAACTTTTCATAAATGAATCTTTTTAGAAAAAATATGATTCAAATTTTTATTTTAAATATGTACAAATCTACAAATGATATAATTAAAACTCTCTTCTTATAAACTATAAATAAAATTAATTAAAAGAGAATCACCGTGAGAGAAAGCTCACAAAATTGTAAGGTGTTTCGATCAAAAAACAATTCCCGATCTTATTAGTACCCTAGAATTGCATTTTAGCACATACACCATAGACTTATTTCTTACAATTTGAAAACTCGAAATTGTGAAGTATAATTTCGGATGTTTAAATTAAAAAAATAAATAAGTAAGTCTCAAATAACGCCTCACTAGAGCTCAACAAATGAAGATTTGAAAAAAGGCAAAAATGGCTTCTGGAACATGGACCATAGCAAATCCCAAGAAATCCAAATCGGCAACACCCGACGATAAAAAGAGAATTCGGGAGAATACCATCACTCCCCTCGCAACAGAGTTACCAAGGAGCTCTAACGAGCAGACTAGGTCATAATATACACCCTGACAAAAGTATTCAGAATGGTGGTAGCACACAGACACTATCCTGATACTCAACTAGATCGGGCTCAAGCAAATTTGATCATTAACAAACTGGAGCAAGCACTTGATGAGGCTCCTATCTGAGATCAAAATGAAATTCTGCAGTTCCATAAAACATCGTTTAGCGAAGGGACCCTGTGGGTAAACTGTGTTAACGATTATACAAAAAAATGGACGACTGAAGTGTTCAAGACTATTAAGGGCCTGTGGGAGGGAGTAAACTTAAATATAATAGATCCAAATAATATGCCTAAGCGCTCCAGATCCTCACCCGCCTCCCCGAGAAAAAACTTGATGAAGAAGACCTTAACACAGAAGACTGGTTGTGATCTCTGTTCCACATACTGAACGACAGTAAAGATAAAGGTTATAGAGGGAGGAGTTATGAAGGAGATAGTTCTCAGATCAGCATACCTCCCATCCCGAACAACCATCAAGGGAGTTGGAACAGTTAGTGAGGGATTGCTTGAAAAATGAACCGCAATTAATCATTGGGTATGATATGAATTCCTACCCATCTGACCTGGGGCAGTACAAACACCAAACTTTTAAAAAATGGCATGCCTTAGATGAGGTGTCTTGTTCAGACCATTGAGAGAGGCTACACACCACATGCAGCCCTTAGATAAAACGTTAATGGGACCCTTAAAAACACATTATAACGAGATGTTGAGATTATTTTTAAGGTCATATCAAAGACCAATTACACATTATGACATTGCTGAACTATTTGGGAATGCGTATCTTAAGATGCAAACTGGGACAATTGCCGTTAATGGCTTCAGAAAGACCGGAATATATATATATATATATATATATATATATATATATATATATATATATATATATATATATATATACAAGGATTTCCACAGTTTTCACTGTATTCCTTCACTCAACCGTTTTCTCCAATTTTTCCTGTTTAGCCAGTCCCCTTCCTGTAGGTTTCTTCTACTCATTGCTTCGTCCACTTCATCTCTGAAAGATCTTCGGGGTCTGCCTCTCTTTCTTCTTCCTATCGGGCTCCACTCTGTTATTCTATTTATCCACCGATTTTGGTCTGCTCTTCTGACATGTCCGTACCAGGTTAACCTCTTCTGTTCGATGTAGTCTATTATGTCGGAGTTCATTCCCATTCTCCTCTTAATCTCCATGTTATTTATTCTATCTCTTCTTGTTACTCTGCAGCTTCTCCTTAGGAATTCCATCTCTGTTACTCTTATTTTGTTTTTGGTTTTCTTATTTATTGTCCAATTTTCACACCCATAAATGAGGATACTTCTTGTCATGGTATTATATATTTTTTTCTTTGTTTTCATGCTGATGTTCTTATCCCATAGTACCGGGTTCAATTTTCGTATGCAGTCTCTTGTTTGTCCTAGTCTATTTTTTATATCTTCCTCCGTTGTTCCTTTGTTTGATATTATGAAGCCTAAATACTTATACTTGTCTGTTCCTTTGATTTGTTTACCTTCGTCTATTTCCAGCTGTTTTATTTCTGTATTCTCCGTTGTTAGGTATTCAGTTTTCTTTAGGTTTATTTCCATCCCATTCTTTGTATATTCCTGCTCCAGTTTTCTCATCATAAAACTGAGGTCATCCTCGTCTTGTGCGATCACTATTTGGTCGTCGGCAAAACTTAGCGTATATAGATATTCGTTCATTACTGGAATATTTCCTATAAATCGCCATGTCTTTAACGAAAGCGATTTCCTTGCTGCAGAACAAGAAAATACTGAAAAATAACAATATGCAGTAGTTGAAAATATTGCCGACGATAGTGTAGATGAAAATGAATATGTTGGACCCGAAAATATTACAGCGGTGCCAACCTTTCAAAAACAGACAGGACCTCGAAGGGGTAGGGCACCTGGAAAAGCAGCGATTATTACCTCGTCTCCATACAAAGACGCTTTAGAAACTTCAATAAATTCTTCTTCAAAACAAGCCAAAACAGTAAAGCGGAAAGTATTAATGGAATCATTAGATAACCAACAACCATCCTGTAGTTACCAGCATCTACGTAAGACGAAGAAGAAGACAAAATTTCAAGATTCCTCTTCAGAATCCGAATCAGTAAGTTTCAAAGACGATTCTTCCGATGATGATGACATGATAGATATTGCAGCAGACAATCCTAAAGGAGAAGATGCTACGTGTTTCTATTGCGATGGAAAATTTTTCTAAGACAGAAAAGGAGAGAACTGGTTACAGTGCGTTGTCTGCAAAGAATGGTGCCATATAGATTGTTCCGGGTGTAAAACTGATATCTTTATTTGAGAAATTTGCAAAGACAATTAACATGTTTTGTCAAGGAATAGAAAGTATCTAAATCCTAATAAGTTAAAATATAAAAATAAAGAATTTCGCAAAATAGATAGTGTTTTATTTTAACTCTTATTTTTTTATTCAAATGCATATTACTGTGTTCCATATTAGGATCACAGCTTATTCCATATTAAGTACATATTCCATATTAGGTGCAAAATTTACCTTTTTCATATGTCACTTTTTGACTATCCCGGTATGCAGATTTTGCTATTTTTAATATTAAAATCTGATATATAAAACATTAATGTGTGTTTATGAATAAAGAATGACACATTATTTTAAGAAACAAAAAAATTACAAACCAAATACAAAACGGTATTCCATATATGGCGTACTTCCTCTATATATATTTCAAAGAAAAAATATTGTATTTTTCACTAATAGGATCCGTCTTTAGTAGTGGTACTTTATAAATTTGACCATAGCTCTGAGAATGGCTTTGGATTTTATGCGCTCCAAAAATACATTACTTATTCATTCATTCATTTATCATAAGTGTGTACAAAAGCATATCAGTCTTTTTCAATTAATTATTTGGTATTACTTACCCTTTTTATTTTAGGGTTAATCATTTAGTAGATGTTAATTTGAACATAATTTTGCACTTTTTTGATAAAGTGTTTATTTCTTGTTCCATGTGGATATAAAAATAATAAAATACCAATTCCAGGGTTGTCGTTTTGTTTACAAATGAATCTCGCGTTTCCAAGTTCAAAAATAATATCTGTGAGAAACACTACAGGTGTTTATTATAAGAGACATTGTCATTTAATATTGCTTTTGTTTTTGGCTTTAGATAGGATGATATTATGACAGTAATGGCCTTGGTATATTTCACAATAGCAGACTCTGACAGAGGTGATTTATTTGCAGATGGAGGTTTCTTTACTAGATGTTTTAACGTTGGTTGCATGAGTATATTACACGATACACATTTCTTTTATAAAAATTCAACAATATATCAGGAAGCTGGTCGGATTCTGTAAATTTTTTGGCGCCCTAAAAACAATAAAAATACATAAAAAATACAAATCAAAGAAATTAACATTGAAATTATAGAAGAAAGTATGGTTGAATTGGCTACAGTTTTAACAAGAATTCAATAGGTCTTTATTATACAATCGCGCAGAAAGTATAAAGAGATGGCTCCTAAAACTTCTTCTTCTTCTTAAAGTGCCTATCCGTTCCGGACGTTGGCGATCATCACGGCTATCTTCACTTTGCTTATTGCAGCGCGGAACAGTTCAGTGGTAGTCGTGTTATACCACTTTCGCAAATTTTGAAGCCAGGAAATGCGTCTTCTTCCCGGTCCTCTCTTACCATTTACTTTCCCTTGGAGAATCAGCTGGAGAAGGCCGTAACGTTCTTGATTTCTCATTACATGACCTAGATATTCCAACTTTTTAGTTTTGACGGTCATGAGAATTTCACATTCTTTCCCCATTCTACGCAGGACCTCCACATTAGTAACTCTGTCAACCCAGGATATACGTAAGATGCGCCTATAACACCACATTTCGAAAGCTTCGAGCCGATTCATAGATGCAACAGTCAGTGTCCATGCTTCCATTCCGTAGAGCAGAACTGTGAATATGTAGCAGTTCAATAGACGGCATTTTGTTTTTAATGATATGTCTCGACTATTGAAAATAGTTCTCATTCTAACGAATGCTGCTTTTGCTTTTATTATTCGCTGTTTAATTTCTGTTGAGTGGTCCCATTGGCTATTTAAATTGGTGCCTAGATATGTATATTGCTCGACTCTTTCGATATTCTGTTGGTTGATTGTAAGTTGAGCGTTTAGTATTGGTTTTTTACTAATTGTCATAAATTTGGTTTTCTTTATGTTAAGAGCTAGTCCGTATCTGTTGCTGACTTCTGTTATGCGATTTGTTGTAAGTCATTCAGATTATCGGCAAAAACTATAGTGTCATCTGCATATCTAATGTTATTCAACCATTCACCGTTTATTAGTATTCCTTTCGCACAACCGTCTAAAGCTTCCTTAAATACTCATTCAGAATAAATATTGAACAACAATGGAGACAAAATACAGCCCTGTCGTACTCCACGTTCTATTGCAATTTTATCAGTTAACTGGTCTTCTATTTTGATTTTGGCCGTTTGATTGTAGTAAATGTTTCTGATAATTCTAAGATCTTTGTTGTCAATTCCAATTTCTTGCATTAGAGTCATTAATTTGTCATGTTTTACTCTGTCAAATGCCTTCTGGTAATCTATAAAGCATACGTATATATCACAATTCACATCCCTGCATCTCTGAAATAGCACCTGTACAGCAAAAAGGGCCTCCCGTGTTCCCAGAGCATCACGAAATCCGAATTGTGTTCTTGTTAGTTGTTCCTCGCATTTTGTATATATTCTTTTGTGGATGACTTTTAGAAATGTTTTAAGTAAATGGCTCATAAGGCTTATAATTCTATAGTCTTCGCACTTTCTCGCATTGGGTTTTTTTGGAAGATTTATAAAAGTTGACACTAACCACTCTTGGGGAACCACGCCCGTATCATATATACTGTTAAATATATTTGTCAACCATTTTATGCCATCATAGTCCATAAGTATTTTATGCCTCCTAAAACTACGAATTTTAATTTTATTATTTTTGATTCTTTTTGGTTTAGATTAAGAAAGTACCTAATGCTGACAAACTTGCTTCTTCTTTTGATAATAAAACATCATCCCGATCAGTTGCGGACTAGCGGGTCCTAGGCAACATTATAATTCCGGGACTATTTTTCAGTTGTGACACATAAGAGAGAGGCTGGAACACTGGCCACTGGCCAGTCAGGTACAGTACTACAGTGACCACTTTCATGGTACAATGAATACACAAGGTATGATATTGCGCATGACATTTGACAGCTGGCCCAGGAGTGTGACGTAATCAAGACCGCTCGAACCACCTCGAACCCATTATTACAGCTTATTATACACATTAATTTTGAAATTATGGTCAAAAAATGATCTAGTTTTTTTTTTAAATGTTTTGTTTTGGTTATAATTGAATAAAAAATATATTTTCAGTAGCATAAAACCTTTAGGTTAGGTGGTTCGTTGAATATGTTATATGTTACATGCCCCCTATAGTTCGTTGACATCGCCAATACTGACTGAGTCATCTATTTTATAATAGAAAAATAATTTAGATATATGCTTACTTTATACAAATATACACTTCGCAAGGGCTTAAAAAATTTGATGGGTAAAATGTTGAATACCATGTTGAATACTTTGCTTCACCACCTTTTATTGAGCCTACCTCTTGTCCTATTTGCTTGGGGTTTAATCTCTAGATTACTTGTACAGCTCGATTATCTGGCATTCTTTTTAAGTGGCCAAGTCAGTTTAGTCTTTGTGACTTTACAAATCTAACGATATCTGCGCTCTGCAGTAATGCATCCAGCTCTGCATTAATTCATTTTTATTCTTCATGAACCATCGCTATTTTTGAATGTTTGTTATGTGTTAAAAATAGGTGCTTTTAAAAATATTTGGATAAACTGAGTGATGTGCTAGTTATGCAACTAGAAAAAACTCCATTATAATATCTTTCATTTTGTAGATTAACGAAGACCCAGAATTCATATGAATATATCAGATTAAATCTTTTTAATATGTTACTGTAAAATTGTTGTTATTTTTTTAGACAGCAACCTCAAATGGTTCTTTCATATCGATTTGTTAAGTAAGAAACTAGCCTCGGCATGCTATGCAATTTGCAATAACAACTGTTTCGGAAGAAATCAATTTAGCATCTTCCAAAATAAGATATTTTTCTTTGTTAAATCATGTTATCATTATTATAAACAATACCAAGATAATTTTATGTTTGAATATTACAAAAGATGTCATTTAAAATATTGTGCAATATTGTGTGACCTTACTACACTCATATTCGATGGCCAGCTAGCTCATTCGATCTAAATAAAGTTGACTTTATCATTATTTATTTTGATTTTGTGTTTTGTTCAGTAGGTATATACGTACAAATTTTGTGTACCTCCATTACCAGTTTTTTGTATCTTTTTAAACATCTGAAATATCGAACTCTCGAGTATAAGGTAATTGACCTGTACCTACGTGCAATAAAAGATAATTAAAACTTGTTTTATAAAGGATATCTATGTTAACAAAATAACTGTACCAACAATCAATAAATTTAAATTAACTTCAACATTTTATTTATGATTAAAATATTATAATAACATAATTTTATCTTCTCTTTATAATTACTATAATTAAATTACCCAAATTGTATAAAAAAAACTTCAAATCAAAAGTCTTTCCTATACTACATTCAAATGTTGCGGGAATAAGCGTTCTTGACTACGTCATGCGCGAAAGCGAACCGATTTTGGAACATTATGTATCATACCTTCTGTATTCATTGTACCATGGCCACTTTTAAATATTTTCTTGTTGTTTGATAGATACAAACGCGCCATCTAGTACAAACGCTAACAATTTTAGTCACAGTAGTCGCTTACTACGCTTAACCCCTGCACCATCGTTTCCAGAACCATTTTGTATACGAACCTGTTGAGAGTTTTTTCAACCAATAATAATATACATATTAAATGTTCTGTATATTTTGTGGTATACAGTATAGTATTTAAAACTTGCAGGTGATGCAAATTATGATCTCTCTTCAAAGTAGTAGATTTTAGGTTATGCCTCCTAAACAATGAGCTTTTGGTACAGTGGTCACACACTTATGCAGGAACAGTGGCCATTGCCTTTGAAAAAAAAAAGTGGTGGCCACTGTTCCTATATACGTTTGTAAAAAACAGTGGTCATTGTTCTTTCTGCAAAAAATATCAAAAATAATTTTGTTTCTAATAGTAATATGCCACGGAAAATACCAAAAAATCCCGGTGTTGGAAAAACTACACATGAAAATATGAGAAAAGCGATTTATGATGTTTGGGAAGGTGCATTATCACAAAAGGCTGCTGCTTTAAAATACGACATTCCACGTACTACGTTTAGGAGATATTTTAAAAAGTGCAACGAAAATAAAAATAATATAGATTGGACTTCAGATGTTCTTGAGGGAGCTCCAAGATTGACCCCAAATTATGGTGTCAATCAAATTTTTTCTTCAACCGAGGAAAAAGACTGAGTAATTATTTATACACGATGACCAAGCTTCATCATGGTCTCAATCCGAAAGGTGCCAGACAACTAGCTTATGGTTTAGCAATTGCTAACAGTAAAAAAAATACCAACTTCATGGAAAGAAAATAAGATGGCAGGCAAGTTTTGGTTTACAAGTTTTATGAAACGAAATATTCAGAATTATTATCATTACATTACGATACGGAGCAACTTCACTAGGTAGGGCAATGGGGTTTAATCGACCAGTCGTTGCAAATTTTTTTAGTAATCTTAAGAAGATTTATGAAAAATATGCATTAACACCTAGTCAGATCTACAATGTTGACGAAACAGCACTAACAACTGTGAAAGATACAGGAAAAGTAATTGCCAAAAAGGGACAGAAACAAGTAGGCCATATAGTTTCAAATGAAAGAGGCACTTTGGTAACCATGTGCAATGCAATAAACGCTAAAGGTAATTCGATTCCGCCGTTTTTAGTGTTCCCTAGGAAACTTTTTATAGATTATAATGGTTAAAAACGCACCTCCAGGCTCCCAGGAGTGTCCTGCACCATCTGGATGGATGACAGCAGAATTATTTGAACAGTGGACGATACATTTTGTCAAACATACTAATTCTACAAAGGAATCTCCCATTTTAGATAATTAGATAAAGCTGTATTTGGTCCTCTGAAGAAATATTACTCACATGGTTGTTAAAATTGGTTATTGAAAAATCCTGGAAAGAGGATAACAATTTACGACATAGCAGAGATTTTGAGCGACGCTTATCCACTTGATTTCTGTCCCAAAAATGTGGTATCAGCTTTTAAAGCTACTGTGGTATTTCCATATAATAATAACATTTTTAATGACGACGATTTTATGGCTTCAACCGTAACATATGGGAAAAGAGTTTAGAGAGAATAAATGTTTCAAACCACTCTTTAACAAAAGGATGAATCACTAAATACAGCAGTTCTAATATGTGATTCATTGATAGATTTTATGCAATGAGCTGATTTTTACAATTTAGAAAAAGAAACAGAAAAGGTTAAAATTTTGCATATACCTTTACATATAAGTATATATATATATATATATATATATATATATACATATAAGTATACATATAAGTATACATATAAGTATATTATATATAAGGATATAATACATCATCGATCCATCTATCCATCCAAGAAATAATTATTTTAGTACTTTCCATTAGTGTTTGGCGCTTGTCTATAGTTTTTTACTTAAAATTATGGGTTTTAAGAAATCATCAAAGGAGAGACGATGTCGACGATGTAATGACCGCCAGAGATTTAACAACTGAAGATTGCTTCGACAGAAAACGCTGGAAATTAGGATGCGAGAAGCGGCGCCAGCTGTAGCAGACTCGCTTGTTATATATATATATATATATATATATATATATATATATATATATATATATATATATATATATATATATATATATACATCCCACCATCAATCAGAAGTCCTTATAAAAAACGAGAGTTGGACGTCCGAGTCCCTGTATATTAAAATTATGTTTCACTTTTCTATCAAAATGACGACCGTTCGTTCTACTAACAATAGTACGCCCTATTGATATACATTTAGTTTAGTTTTACGATTATCGGAAATCCTTAGTGAATATTTGTTTACATTCTCAGACCAATCTGAACTCCAACAGTGTTGTCGAATATTGTATTACGATCTGAGAGTACCTATTTATCTCCGGTTTAAGTTCTTTTTGAACAAGATAAAAATTTTACAATTATTGATTGATTCATTGAGTTCGTTGTAAAGTCTAAATGAGTATTTATACAGACATCTAAATTTAAAAGGGTTACTTTTTATCTAAAATAAGTTTTTATAATTCATACTTGACATTTATGTGATCATATTTTTTTACCATTAAATATAAAAACCTTTTTATTACTACAATTGAGTCTTAATAATCCGACATGGGACCGAAGAAATATCGGATTCCCGGAAATGTCTGGAATACGAAAATTTTTAACAATTTTCAAATTTTTTGCATTATTTTGCTAGCAGTAGGCCACAAGACATTTATGTACATTTATATTAACAAAAATAAACAAAAAAATATATATATTATATTTCTATATGTTATGGTTTTGCGTTTTTGCGTAAACAGTCTGCCATTGCTTGTTCTTGGATCTACGGGAAATGTCGGACTATCGAGCATGTCGGATCATAAAACGTCGAACTATAGAGGGTTAACTAGTATTTCCTGTATAAGATGTAAAAAATTTGGTTTTCTATAATCTTAAAAAAATTTAAAATAAAAGCACTGATGCCAGAAGAAAAAAATACAACTGTAGATTATGGAAGAAAAATTGTTCAAAGAGATATTAAGAAATTATAGGTACTACATTAAACGATAAAGAACAAAACAAAAGCATAAAAAATGGAAACGTCTTAAAAATGAAATACTGACAGAGGTAGAGGAAAGTTGTGGTAAAATGAAGGTGAGAAATAATAATGTGAAAAAATTATATGGCGGACAGAGAAAGTAAGTATAAAAATAAGAAACAAACACAAATGAAAAAATTGCTAAAACCCTGAATATTATGAAGTACCTATACAAAAAAGCGAAAATAACTGAAAATAGCAATAAAAAACAAAACAAAAATCATGGGAGACTTTTAGTCTGAATATGTAGAGAATATTAAAAATTAATCTCTAGCTTAAACAAATAAAACAGAAAGGAAATATACGATGATAAACGTAAAAGAAAAAATTGGAAAAATAATAAGAGAAAAATAAAAAATAATAGAACGATGGAAAAAGTATTTCGACGAGCATACACAGACATACCAGAATCAGAGGAGGAAGAAATTACAAAATAAGAAAAAATCATGGTACTCATAAAAGAATATTAAACAGAAGACTCAATAAAAAGAGTAAAATATCAAATTATCAGGTACCTAAAGATAACATCACTACGGATGTGATAAAATACGGAGGAAGAAAAGGACATTTAGAAATTTTAGAATAGCTAAATTAATCTATGAAATAATGAAAAAGACAAAAGTACCAATAGGTAGGAAACAGCCATAATACCACCAATATTCTACTACTGCCTGTTAAGTGTTCTAGCTGTAAGATAGGCAATGTGGATTCAAACAGAATCAAAGCACAGAAGACCCCATATACTCTATCAGAGAAGCGAGTGAGAAACTAGTTATCAAGAATAACGACAAACACATATGTTTCGTAGATCTGGAGAATGCATTTGACAGAATACGAAGAGAAGACATATGAAAAGAGGAGTAGACAAAAATTCAGCAAAAGTAATAAAATATATGTATTGTACAAAATTAATGCCAATATCGTAAAAACCTAAGGAATTTATTATAAGGCAAGAAGTCAAGCAGGGTTGTGTATTAATCTACTATTTTCACTAGTATTGAATGAGGAAAAAAAAATTAAATATCTAGACGAAAACAAACACAACTGACTGAAGTAATGTTTGCAGATGACATGGCAATGTTGGCAAACATCAAGGAATATGAAAATTGACACTACAAAACCAAAAACTTTGATTATTGCTAGTACGAAAAAAGCAAATAAAATAAGATTGGATGGGAAACAAATATTTGGGATCAATCATAGACGAAAACGCTTAATTGGATAGAGAAATAAATGAAAAAATGAGAAAGAAAGAGAGAAAGAGAAAGACTGGAAACAAATGCATGGGAAAGATAAGAAAGAAAGATCAAGAGCAAGAGGGATAGACGGAATCAGAAAAGAAGCTGCAACGAATGGAATGGCATGGGAGAAATTTGGAAATTTAATACACGATAGGAAACAATGGAGGCAAGGAAATAGATCTCAACTCCATCCATCGTACATCAAACGTAAAAAGGCTTAGGATTAAGTAAGTATAAAACATGGTTTAGACCTTGGCAACAATACTACACTAGCCACTAGGTGACAGTTGAACAGTTTCTATTTTTTTTTTTCAACATTCACCTAAATCTTTTTTCAATTTTGTCATTTAAAAAAGCTAACATGCATCTCGGCCCATATCTTCTTATTAAATATTTGTTTTATTACATTTCACATTCAAGATAAAAACTCTCTCTTTGCTGCCTTAATACATTAATAACTGTTTTCTTTTTTTATTTCTATTAAATATTAAAGTTCGCAGAAAAAAGACAAATTGCAAAAATAAACAATTTATTTATAAACATATGGTGCATTAAAAACTTAAATTTTTTCTCAAGTACTTACATATAGTCTAAATACATAATGCTTTATTTTATTTTTGAGAGTAAGTGTTCTGTATAAACACTTAAATTTTTAGCCAATTCTTATTGCTAAGTAGCTGTTGATGTTTTTCTTTGAATTGTTCCACTTCTATCCTTTTGGGTGGTCTTTTTTTCTTTATATGATACTTAAAAAATGAAAGGACAACCTGTTTTTGTTCCTCCGTCCATTTAATTAAAACTATTTTTTGTTTTTGTTGCTTCGATTTATGTTCGCCTTCTTTAGGTACGTCAGCAGAAACTATCATTTCCATATTATCTTCGTGATCTTCTACATTTTCTGCTGCTAGGAGATCGTCCTTTAAATCTATCTTGATTTCATTTAAACTTTTACCTTTGTGCTCTGCTGCTAAACCTTGCTCCATTAATAAAAGAAGTTTTGTAATCTTTGAGGTTTGATAAACGTCATCAGGTAGTCTATAAGAACCCCTATGTGTTCCGGGAGTGTGTCCCATGAAAGTTGACAATTGTTCTACATCTTGATCAGTCATAGAAAAAATTTGTGACAATGTAGCCAAATGTTTTCTTAGTCTGGTTGTCGATAGTGCATTACTATTTTTAGCTCCACACTCACTAGCAAATTGTTTTAAAACTTTATAGCTCGCTATTGGTTCGATTGTTCCTGGATTACCAAACAGATAACAATTTTTAGAACCTACGAAATTATCACGAAACTTAAGCAATGTTTCTATTTGTTCTTGCACATCACAACTGAACAGTACTGGTACACCTTTACCCTTTAAAGTCAAATGGAATAAATTCATTATTTCGTAAACCGGCGACTTTAAGGAAAAATCCCGAACCAAGTAGATTTTTATTTTTAAATTATGATTTTTTGGTATATTTATCATACTAGTGACGTCATCCATCCAGGTGTGATGACGTAATTGATTCTCTATTCAGTAATATAAACATTGACATAATTATTTATACAGGGTGTCCAAAAAAAATTAATTAAATTAATCTACACAAAACGAAGGGTGTATGTA
Source organism: Diabrotica undecimpunctata (assembly GCF_040954645.1). Taxonomy (NCBI): domain Eukaryota; kingdom Metazoa; phylum Arthropoda; class Insecta; order Coleoptera; family Chrysomelidae; genus Diabrotica; species Diabrotica undecimpunctata. Next base: position 19,962,690 of record NC_092812.1, read on the forward strand.
ATTTGTCTAATTCAAAATACATTTTACTGCTATTATAAAACAGAAAAAAAAATGTTTACTTCAAAAATAAACATTGCTTTTCGCATAAATTAAATGTTCAAACTTCCAAGAGACAGGTGAGTGGCAGCTTGAACATTGAATTTAAGCGAAAAGCTATGTTTACTTCTCAAATATTAATTTTTTTCTGTTTTCTGATAGCAGTAAAACGTATTTGAATTAAATAAATTACGTATATTCTTCTTTTTATAGGAGATGGTGGTTTATTACAGAACCAGTTACTTTTTTTCAAGTTTCTGCCATTGGTTGAAGTACAGTGATACTGTAAATATTTATTTTATTAGAACTTACAAATCCATATATGGACGTCCGATTGTTGCTAGACGTCGAGTTGTCGGTATATTGGTAATGTATGGACTTCCAATTGTTAGACGGATGTATATATATATATATATATATATATATATATATATATATATATATATATATATATATATATATATATATATATATAGAAATCATCAAAGTGTTGTTGCTGAATATGAGAGAATGTCCTTTCGAACCAGTTAACTTCGAGGGCTTTCAATAGTTCGAAAAATATTAGCCGCATCCATTTTGTATATTGTTCTGATTATAGGTTCCTTTAAGTGCGGTTCTATTTGTCTGAATTTGCACAATCCTTTCTCCTCTGTTTAGAAGAAGATGTTTCTCCTATAATCTTGTAGCAGGTTGCTTTAGGCACTCTGATAAACATGTTTCTGCAATTGCCTCTGATTTAGACAATTCAGAACACAATCCTTCATAAACATGTTTCAGCATATGTTTGGGATCATCAGAGAGGTATTGAAAATGTCGCTTACGTTTTACTGCACAGCTTTGTAATTATTCCAATTGATTAGAGGGTTCCACTCGCTCTTCAGCTGCAGAATTATTATCACACCCATATTTTCAAACATAATACCAGGCATATCTGAATTAGTCCAGTTACTGAGGCTTAAAATATGGTAATACCTCCGAATTTTTTATAACTGCATCGATTTCTTTGAAAATTTTAAATTAAGCTTATCTTACCTTCCACTTCAAAAGTTATATACGCTTTAGGTGCGCTTTTTGTTTTTAAGGGGTGAAAACTACCCCTTATTGAAGAAACTGGGAAAAACACGGATTTAATTATTTTATGCACTTAATTCTTGTTTATTCGCATAAGGTAAATATTGTAATGTGTTCTCTAATATGAAAATTAATTATTCACAATTTTCAACCCTTAAAACCCTTTAAAAACCCTTAAAAGCTAATACTTTTTATAAAAATAATATGAAAAAAAAGTCGTAGCAGCTTGAGATATTTCAATTATGTATTTAAATACAAATAAAAATTAATACTCTTATTAATCTTTACTCTTTTTACTTATAAAATGAGCATACTTTTTTCAACCCTTACAAGTACCCCTTTTGATGAAAATAAAATCCTTAAATCCTTAACTTAGACATAGACATAAATAGAAAAAATTTGTTTGGTCAGAAAAAATGCCAGCAAAAACATATCGGTTCGTCAAGAAGTAAAGAAGCTTTTTTCAGTAAATTTTTGATATTCCACAGGATCCATTTCTTCTTTTAAATTATTCATATCTTGTACATATAATCTTGCAGATTTAAAATGCCCAGCAGCATGAAAAAACAATAAGTTCGTTACATTTCAGCTGAGCGTTATGCATATGTATATATTAAATGTCTATTAGTTCCATCAAAATGCTCCAATGCTCCAAATTATAAAAATTTTCCATGCTCCAAAATTTATCCTAAAAAGTACTATTGGTGTTTTTACAATAACTCGGTTAATTTTGATGCTACAACATGCATAAAAAACGATTTTACTGGTAATTTAACGGGCTATAAGTATAGAAATGTTAAAACATTCTAAAATCCTTCATGTTTAAAGGGTGAAGGGTCAAAGGGTCGGAGACCAGTGGTTCATGCGCTATAAAGCAAACTTCAACCAACTATATCTCCGTTATTTTTTAAGCTACAAAAAAAATTCAAAAATGAAAATTTTTGTTGATAAAAAACCTTTTTTTTGTATTCTGTCATCTTTTACGTATCTTTTATAGTTTTGAAGTTATTAATTTTTTTTAATATTTACAAAAAAAAAGATGCAATCATACTTTTTTCAAAAACTAGGTATTCTAAAGTGGCTAAACTTTTGGATCATACAAAAAACACTAAAATAAAGTGAATTCTATAAGGAAAACAATTTATTGCAATCTTAGTGAACATGACGTTAGTTTTATTGCGTTTTTTTTTACAAAAATTTGAGAAACTCATCGTTTTTTGATCGTATCTCACGTACAGTTGGTGCAAAGGAATTTTACCACAATTCATTTTAAAGATATTTTCAAGCTCTTTTAAAAATATTATATGAGTTTTTGTCGAAAAATGTACCAGTTTTCCGTTATTTAACGTTAAATACTCGTATTGAAAGACAAAAACAAAAACAAACCTTCCTTGAACAGCGATAACTCAGTTAATATTGAACTGAAAATATTCAATAAAAAGTCAATCTTTTTGTTTTTATATGAGCTTTAAATTCAGTCTGTACACTTTTTTTGATAAAACTCTTAGTTTCAGAGCTATTCTTAAAAAACCTTTGAAAAACATGTTTTTTTAGCGAATAATGACACTTTTCAACAGCGAATAACTCAAAAAGTATTGATCTAGCGAAAATAATGTTTACTACATATTTTGTTTGAAATTTGTCCTTCTATCGAATAGCGTGGTTATTTTGAGTGAAGAAATTTCCACCCTCGAAAAGGGGTGGCAAACACCCCCAGGGTGGAAGCGCACATCGGCACTATAAAACTTTTGTTCCTTGAGTAATTATTTACCAACACACAAAATTTCAAATGAATAGATTCAGTTATAAAGAATTTAGAGGTAAAAACCCTCAGTAACTGATCTAAATGTAAATATCGATGAGAATATTAAAACGTTATATTACATCTCAGTCATTGATAATTTTGCAGTTAATAACTACTCCTGGTAGAGTACTTTCATTTTAATTTTTATTGCCTGGTTTTATTACAGATAAATATATTTTTACAGTCTCACCGAAATATGAGGCGATTATAACTGAATTATTGGATATGTAGGTGTAGGTATAATTAATTTGTAATAAATTGCTAATGTACTATATAACAGTTTTTTTTTGTGTAATGAAACTTGGTTGTTTTATTACACTTTTTTGTAAAAATATTTTACGTTTCTTGATTATAAACCACTGAAAAGTTAGTTTTACTACCAGTAAATTTTAATCGGTACTATATCAACTAATCGCACGGTCGGGCCTCATTGTGATAATTTGTATATTTTATATTCTGAAAGATTTGTGTAAAGAAATAGTCATAAAGTACTTAAACAACTATGTCAAACACCTACTTACGATTGAATTACTCGTATGTATTTTTAAGCGTTGTGGGCATAAATACTTTACGATGTTCATGTCAGATTTGACGTCTCTACACATCTATTAATTATATTTCAAAACATCTCGTAGACATAATTTACCGGATGAAAAAGATAATGAAACCCTTTTAAAAACGTTTCCGAACCAGCATCCATTTTGTATTTATAAAATTAATAAATCTAAATGAAATGAAGATATCACCATTTTCCTATTTTCTGAATACACTTTCATTCACTTTAAACATAATTGTAGGCAAGTCGGAAGTCACTCCAGTTGTAATTTAGTTCCTTTCACAGCTTTCAAATTGAGCTCCATTGAAAGACAATTGCCAGGTATCTGGCACAACGAAAACTTTTGATTATTGAATTTGCAAATTCAACGCCTACTTGTGTTTGTTAGTGCTATTCCACACCGAGGTAATTTTGCACGTAAGATTCAAGTTATTTGCATCTGTCCTTTACGAGGGACGTGATTTGTAATTTGAGTTTCGAACAGATATATAAAAAATATTTATCATAAAAAGTGTATGATTGTGTTTCAAAATACTCTCCATTATTATCAATATACTTTTATATACATTTAAATAAAAAGAAATCAACCGCTTCTTTAGGTGTCAGGACACATTGATCTCGAAATTTATTTTAGATGAATAGGATAACTTCTTTCTTATATCCTTTTGCCCTTTCAGGCATCGGATGCGGATTCCAGTTATTCCTTTACCCATTTTCTCAATGCATTTCTATTTTTGGCCATCGTCTTTAATTGAGACATGTCATATCAAAATTAACAAACTCTAGTTTTTATTAAAATTGAGATTTTCTTTCTTACACTCTAGCCATTTCTTTATATAACAAGTCGAGGTATTTACGTCAAAGTAGACAAAATTCCCGACAAATTTGTATAATAAAACTGGCATTTACTGCAAAGTTCACAATTTCCTTGACATATTCACAGCATAGTTGACAATATCCAATTCAGCCAATAAATTTATCGGCTGATTGATAATGTCATTTTAGTATGCTTGTAAACATAAAAATAGTGGTTGTTTCGTAAAAAACACAATTAGAAAATTTGTTTTATTACAACAAGTATTCAGTATTGGGGAATGTTGGTTACTACGGTGACCATATATATATTGTTTGAAAAAAAAGTATAAAAATACAAAAATGTGGTAAAAACACAAAATGAATATTTTTTTTTGGACAATCATAACTTTTTGGAATTGAAAATAAAGAATAAACTATGTTAAACATTAAAACAATATGTTGCTAAACAATAAAAAAATATATCAATTAAACTAAACATTATATTAACTTCGAAAAAGTAAAAATCCTGTACTTAAGAGTTTTTAGATTAGGGACCTGGAATAGCCTCATCTTCTTCTGGTTGTTTATACCATTCATATTTTTCAGAAAATTAATTTAAGATCCGGCTTTGACTGAAGCAAATGAAACAATTCATTACAAGTCTCATTAAAATTTACATACACCTGCATCGCTGCATTGAGAGTGGAAATGGACTTTTTAGTGGAGAGTGGAAATCAATGGAGTGACTTTTCTGATGTCCAATAATTATTTATTATAGAAAGGAAACGCTCTATAGCTACACTAGTACCCGGAAGACAAAAAATAATGTCGCATAATATTTGTAAGTTTTTCAGTTTGAATTGATCTACACACTTAAAAACTTTAAGCCATTGACCCTCACTATTTTTTTCTTGTCTGTTCCACTCAGCAACCCACGAAAACCCCGTGTAGTGGAAGTCCACAAGATAGCTACGTGGAACGTCACAACTATGTTTGAAGGCGCGAAGTTACACAGTATTCAGAGTCACAATTATTGTCAAAGAAGAAATTCGTAACTGTATTAGAAATTTCGTTCCTTTCAATGATCGCATTATGATGATACAGCTGCAAAATAAATTAATGAATATTAATATAATACAAGTCTATGCACCAACAGCTGACAAACCAGATGAAGAAATTGAGCAAAATTGATGAAGTTGGTGCCGAAATAACACAAGATATAACCGGAAAGTATGGACTTGGAGAAAGGAACGAAAGAGGGCAGAGATTAATACAGTTCTGCCAAGAAGAGAATTGCATTATAGCAAATACTTTGTTTCAACAACCTAAAAGACGACTATATACCTGTAAATCTCCAGCTGATCAAGAAGGAAAGGTAGTCAGAAATCAGATCGACTACATTATCATTAACAGAAGGTTTAGAAACAGTATTACATCTGCAAAAACATTCCCAAGTGCAGACACAGTAACTAATCATAATCTGCTCTGCGCTGGATTCAAACTAAAATAAAGAAAAACCCGACAGCTCAGAAAAAACATAATAATCGACTCCTAAGAAATGCCGAAATAGCAGATGAGTTCTGAAATAAGATAAATCATGGAATTAAAAAACAGCTAGAAAGATCTGAACAATCAAATATCGGACAAAATATAGGTATAATGAATTCCGCCATGGTTACCATAGCAGACGAAATTTGAAATATATAACCACATATACGAAACTGGAACACTGCCACAAATATGGTTGGAGGCTTCATTTATCCCACTTCCAAAAAAACTTAATAGATCATCATGTAAAGACTTTATTAATTAGAGTAAAGACTAATTAGTCTCATGAGTCTCTCTCTCAAGCTACTTCTTAGGATAATTCTTAATAGAATCAAGCAGAAATGTGAAGACACAATGGGAAATAAACAATTCGGTTTCAGAGAAGAATTGGGAACAAGGGAAGCTTTGTTCTCAATGCTAACACTACTTCAACGATCATGGGAAGTACAGAAACCAATTTACGTCTGTTTTATAGATTTTGAGAAGGCGTTTGATAGGGTTCAACATGGTAGGCTGTTTGAATATCTAAAAATGATTGGAATAGATGATATACATCTGAGACTTTTACAACATCTATATTAAAATCAAGAAGCTTCTATTCTGGTAGACAGCAAAGAAACAGACAAAATTTGTATTCAAAGAGGTGTTAGACAGGGTTGTGTGTTGTCCCCAACTTTGTTTAACGTTTACTCAGAAATAACTTTTAACGAAGCCTTGGAAGGGTAATGTGGAGTACGAATCGGGAGAGAAACTATTACCAACATCAGATATGCAGATGACACCGCGATCATGGCTGAAAGTACCGAAGATCTTCAATTCCTTATAGATCGAGTCACTAGAGAATGCTCTAATAACGGACTAGGCATAAATACAACACAGACAAAGTTACTTGTGGTTAGTAAACAAGACCTCGGCGCTATACAACTAATTTTTAATAATGAACCGATAACAAAAGTTAACCATTTTAAATACCTAGGATGTTGGATAAACGAGAAACTAAATCCGGATGAAGAAAATAAAACTCGTATAGAAATTGCAAGAGGAGTATTTATGAAATTTAGAATTCTCAGCCGACCTTAGAGCTGAGAATTAAGTTCCTAAAATGTTATGTGTATCCTGTATTACTGTATGAATGTGAAACTTGGATTATGAAGGTTAACATGATGAATAAATTAGAATCCTTAGTTATATATAACTTAGAGATGTGGTTATATTGTAGAATGCTCAGAATATCATGGGTTCAACACATTTTAAACAGAGAAGTTTTGAACAGAGTAGGTCAAGGTGAAGGCAACTTAATAAAGATAATAAAAAAGAGAAAACTCGAATATCTGGGGCATATAATGAGAGGAAGCAGATACAGGATAATACAGTTGATACTCAACGGAAAGATCGACGGAAAAAGAGGAATTGGTAGGAAGAAATACTCATGGCTTCGAAAACCTTCGTCAATGGACTGGCTTATCAGCAGATGAAGTACTACATGCCGCGCAAGATCGAAAACGATATCGGCAAATCGTCATGGAAGCTACCCACGCCTAAAACTTGGGCACGGTACTCAAAGAAGAAGAAGAAGTATAATTTTGATGTGGTGTTTCTTGAGGCTTTTTGTGATGCCCGTTATTCATGTATAAAATTCTTCTACCTCATTCTCTTCTTCGTCTGCTTTGTGTTCATGTATATACTTATATTATATTGAGTATAGTGTTTTTACACTTAAGTTGTAGTAGCGCTGTCCTTTCGGAGTAAGGGGTAAATTTTTATAGAGATATATCAATGTTTTGTGTATGATAAATGCGACACCATATTGTTAAGGACGGTTATTTTCTCCTCCAGAGAAGTAGACAACATGGTCATCAATTTCTAGTCTTCCTGTACTGTGCCATTTTCTTCGCTCAATCGTAATATTTCAATAGTATGCCTGCTCATTTTTTGAATTACATTATAGACCTATCCTGCTCTTAGTAGGCTTCGAATATTCCATTTTACAATTTTTATCGATTTTTTCATTATAGCAAGTCCGGATATTCTTCGCATCTCTGCTTCAATTAAAAAGCGCTGGTATTCAGGGCCATTGTTGATTTTACTTGCCATTATGAGTGATTTTCTTAAGATATCCATAAGGGTTGTTTTTTTTTTGTGTAAGAATCCATAAAATATATTTCATGTTTTGATAAAAATTCTGGAATTTCAGTTTTGTTTGAATTAGTCATTGCAATTTTACTCTTTAGTCTACAATGATACGGAGCACTATCCAAAATAATAACACTATTTCTTTTTAATTTAGGTAGTACTTGCTGCTTAAACCACTTTTTAAACAAAGTACTGTCCATATCTTGATGATAATCTAAGCTACAATCACTTACACTCTTAGCAGAGAGTAATAAAGCATCTTCTACCCACCCTGATTCTCCCCCACAATGTAAAATACAAATTCTCTTCCCTCTACAGGGAGGAACATTGGTGACACAATTTTTACTACCATCGGTCCAACATTTTTTAACAATATCGTGAGTGTCGAACCAAGTTTCATCCAAATAATACAAGTTCTTCCCTTCACTCCTAAAAGACCTTAGACTCTCCAAATAATCGAACCTCCACTTTATTAAACGGCTGGATTCCATAATTGCCTGCCGTTTATTTACTGTCTTAAACATAAAACCATTAGATTTTAAAAACCTTCACAAAGTAGTTTTATGACACTTTATGATTATTTCTTTGTTTCTCAATTCACTCAAAAGTTTATTTAAAGCTGGTAAGTTATTCACCATAACCATAAAACTTCGCAAACTAGAATACCTGGGCAATATAATGCGCAATGAACAGCGATATGACCTACTTCGGACCATACTTCAAGGTGAAGTGCATGGGAAAAGAGGTCCAGGACGAAGAAGAATATCCTGGCTGCATAACCTGCGAAAATGGTTTAACTTAACCACTACCGGACTTTTCAGGGCAGCAGTCAACAAAGTCAGAATAGCCATGTTAGTGTCCAACATCCGTAACGGATAGGCACCATAAGAAGTTATTCACTGAATACATATGATATACTGTTTCCCGTATAGCTGATAAATGAAAATTCGGTAATAGGTACTCGATAGCCACCAGAATCCTTTCTTTTTTTTTGCAACACTGGACCGTCTTTTATAAGTTTGTACACAGTGGATCGTGCCACTTGTGTCAAAAAATTTAATATAAAATTAGATATCTACGCTACTGTTCAGTAGACTACTGGACTACTCGCTCTTGTTCCCGTAAATTTTGCAACAAAATTACGTCATGCCTACATAAAGATGCTTGTAAAACTCTTTCATTTATTGATCTAGCTTGTCCGGTCACAATATGTTTAATTGCAATTTTACTTGATTTGAATTTTTCAAAACACTGTAGATGACGGTATTTGTATTTACATAGCAAAATATATTAACCACTTACGCAAATAAACTTTGAATGATATATTAAATTTTTTTATTAATAGCTCTCGGACAAACACAAACAGTATCTAATAAAAAAAATAAAGGTTAAGAAGGTTTCATACGGTTTTTATTATTATACATACAACAAATATAAAGAAATTTGACAAACTTGAAAGCGTCTTAGCTTACTTTTTATCCCGTAGATAAAACTTCCTATTTACGAGTTGATGTTTCCCTATTTGGGTCAAGTGCCGCAATATTCCCTCGAATTCAGACAATTTGACAAGTCTCGATTTTCCTTTCTATCATTAGGATACGGACATTTCGAGACGTTTAAATATTATTCGGATTCTCTGAGATTCACAAAATTAGGGTAGACGTAAACCACATATCTAATACATTTGAAGTAGAGGACAGTAAAAGAAATTTTTATATTGAAATATTAATTCAGGAAAATAGTAAAAAAGTATCAAAATTTTTTGTATAAAAACGTAATATTACTAGGAATATTTGTGTAAATAAAAAACAAATGAAAATTCTATTGTTTAAAATTTCACACAAAATATTATTACCCTAACCACAGTGAATAAGAAAAAAAGGTATCAACTGGTATGGTGTTTACGAAAAAATCATCCATTACACCAGTCCTTTATCTTCACAACAGCATTATTCCCTTCCAAATCTCCGTGAAATGTCTTGGTACGTGGCTGGATCAAAAACTTTTCTGGAAAAAGCACATACAACACTTGGCGCTAACATGCAACAAAAGACTCAATTTGCTTAAAACCGTATCAAATCGTTTCTGAGGTTCCGACTTCTCTACACTACTCCTTCTGTATAAAACACTAATTAGATCCAAACTCGATTACGGTTCAAATGTTTATGCCTCCGCAACCAAGAGTACCCTAAAACCGTTAGATACAATCCACAACCGCACTTCGGATCGTTCTCGGAGCTTTTCACACTTCACCCATAGAAAGCTTATATTCCGAAACTGGAGAACCATCATTGCAGTATAGTCGGGCACTTTCAACACTTTCACAAGCTTCTTCTGTAGCTGCTAATAAGAATCATCCACTCTTCGAAAATACTTTGTCTAAAAATAATCTTGACTTTCTCTTTAATAAACCTCGTACTGGAAAACCGAACATACGAGTAAGATTAATTCTGAATAATTTTGACACAACATTCCCAGATGTATTTCACTGTAACATCCAACATCCGACTCTATGGTTAATAAGCATCCCAAATTGCAACACCTCTCTAACAGAGTTCTCCAAAAAATGCAATAACAATATACTAATCAAAAACAAACTAAACGAGATTCTTGAACGAGACTACCCTAAATTGCACAAACATCTTTACCGATGCCTCTAAATCTAATGATGACATTGGTTGTGCATTTGTTACTCCAACGTCTACTTCCAAATTTAAATTACCGGCTAGCTCAAGTGTTTTCACCGCTGAACTGTTTGCTTTGCAAACCTCTCAAGAATTTCAAAACCTCTGTTTCTCAGCGACTCGCTAAGCTCTCTTCTTGCAATACAGCATCTGTATCCTAAACATCCCTTGGATAAAAACTGAATTACAAATCGCCCAAGAGAACCACATAACTCCTAAATTTGTATGGATCCCATCGCATATAAGAATTATCGGCAATGAAGAGGCAGACAGTAGTGCTCGTGATGCAGCAACAAGTGCGGAATCTGAATTAGTGCGTGAGAGTGTATGTGAAGCTCTCAAAACGTTTTTTAAACAAAAAGTAATTGGTGAGTGGCAGCGCGAATGGTTTCTATCGCAATCTAAATTAAGATCGCTAAAACCAGATACACGACAGTGGAAAATTAGTGCTAGTACACGGTTTATTCAAACGGTTCTAACGCGCCTACGTGTAGGACACACTCAGATCACACACTCTTATTTACTTTCGGCCAGTGAACGCCCCCTGTGCGACCTATGTGCTACGCCTTTTACCGTCGTCCATTTGTAAATTGAGTGTCCAAAATACCATAGAGAACGTTCAATAAACAATATACCAAATATTCTACCAGTTTAATTAGGAGAAAACTGTCACGTAAAAAACTTATTAAATTATCTAAGGTCAATCAATATTTTGTATCAGATTTAAAGTTTTGTATACTGAGTAGCGCTGCTAATAGCCTGTTGGTGGATGCGGCAATGTTTCTTTTTAATCAAAAAAAGGTAGCAATCCTATTTGAGGAGTCAACGAGTGAAAACCTGGCTTGTCCTCCTAACTAGCATTTAAAAACTCGTCAGTTTATGTTTTTAGTTTATCAACGGAAAATATTGGTAATAGACCAGAGAAATTAGCAAATAAAAGGCCTTTTTCGTGACACTCTTTGATACATGTATCTAACTACTGCTTTTAATAAATTTGAGCAATATGTAATAAACAAAATATCCAAAAAATTTAATGCCACTTTTTACTTATAAACTATTTACATATAAACAATGTAAGATCGCAATTTGATTTTAAGTACTTAATTTTACTGAAAAAGCATAGAAAATCATTTAAAATGTGAGTTTGTAAAGTTACTTTTGTTAATTTGTTGCTTAATTATTGCAAAATCGTAAAATGAAGTGCATAAATTGTAATATGTTATATATAGACATATTAATTAAATAATTTTATTTTAAATTATACAAAGGTTATAAAAATTAATGTGTGTAAAATATATTTGTACTGTTTTTGAGAAAAAGTAATTTTAAAAATAATAAGCATAATTCAAGAAAAACCAACACGTACAGATTTGATTTTCAAATAAAAATTAATTTTTTGTAAAATTTGTTGTTAAAAGATGTTATTTATAACCACAATACATATATACTTAAGTTGCTTATCATTTTATAACCTTTTTACTAAATAATTCTACAAAATTAGACAAAGGTAAAATTTTGCAAAGTTTATTTTAAATTGTTTAACACTTTGACTGCCGTGTGTATCCAAAAGTATACACAAGCGAGGGTCAAAATCGCTGGGTGTAGAGTAGAGTAGGGTAGAGTAGACTATTTATTTAACTACATAACAGATACAAAAATTGTTTGTAGCAAGTCAAAAAAACATACATAGTATTTAAAAAGATAAAACGTAACTTAAATATATATAAACAAGAACACATATTAAACAGAAAAATATTTATGGGAAAGTTACGGTAAGCAGTTCAGTGGATGTTCTGCAATGAGTCCTATATTCTTTTGAGCAGTAAAAACAATGTTTTAGAAGATAGTTTTTTATAACTTTATTGAAACTATTACAGCTTAGCTGTTTTATACTTTTTGGTAAATTATTGTAATAGTTATAATCAAGAAAATTTTTTTCTCAGCGATTTGTTCGTAGGTAGTGACAGTTTCGCGTATTGTGAACATGGAAATCAGACTGCTTTATTAAATGGGCACGTTTTCTGTGAATTTCAGTTAGAACTTGACATATCAACAGAGTAGGTAGAGGCATAATTTTGAATTTAATAGAAAGTGTTCTAGATAACTAACCCCTGCTAAAATCTTGACAGCTTTCTTTTGCATTCTAAAAATTTGAAGTGTATTTGTTGAATTGCCCCATATAATTACATCATAGTTTAAGTGAGAGTGGAAAAAAGAAAAATATGTAATTTTTAATGTTTCAAAGTTGACAACCCTTGCTAGTTGACGAATAACAAATAATAAACTTGATAGCTTTTTCTTAAGTTGTGAGATATGAGCCGACCAGTTGGGTCGATTATCTATGGTCGTTCCCAATAGTTTAACAGTCTCTTTATTAACTAGATCATTGTGTAAATTACTTGCAGATATAACCAAATTTTGCGTTTTATCAGAGTTGTTTTAGTTTGTTTGCAGCAAACCATGAGCTAGATTTAGTAGAAACTTCACCATGAGACATTTTTAAATCATCATTATTTTTTCATGATATAATGTCGTACCATCTGCGAATTGTATGGTTTTTTATGGAGATACGAATTTAAGCAGATCGTTGACATAAATAATAAACAAAAGAGGTCCTAAAACCGAACCTTGTGGGACTCCATGTTTTACGGATAGAAAATCGGAGAGACGACTCTTAGACACTACCGCCTGGTGTCTGCCACATAGATAAGAATTTACAAGCTTAAGAGGGATACCTCTGATTTCATAGTAATTTAATTTGTGGAGCAAAATGTCGTGTGAAACGCAATCAAAAGCCTTCGACAAGTCGCAAAGCGAAATTACTATGCGATTGCTGCCTTTAAGCTCCTCATTCACCTCGCTTACAACATTCAATACCGCGTTCGTAGTAGAACGAGTACTTCTGAATCCATATTGTGAGTTGTTAAAGCAATCAAAATAGGAATAAAATTGTTGTTTGACAACCTTTTCAATCACTTTCCCAAGAGTAGAAACAATGCTTATGGGTCTGTTATTGTCAGTTTTTGAGGAATCACCTTTTTTGTAAATTGGTAGTACTTTTGAGTATTTTAGTACTTCTGGAAATACTCCAGTTGATAGAATTAAATTAATAAGATGAGTGAAAGGTGTTAAAACTATTTGGTAAGTTTCTTTTGAAATTTTGCTATTAATTTCGTGAACGTTCCTACAATTGAGAGGCCTCTTCTTCCAGAATGGGACGAAAAGAAAAAGACTTGCTCGGAGAAGGATAATTTCTATAATTGAAGAGGACATCGACGTTAATTGTGGGAAGAGATGTAATTATATTCTCTGCAATTGTAGTAAAAAATTGATTAATTTCGTCTGGAGGTAGATCAGGTTGTATCGAACTGGATCTTGTGTAGTTTCTTTCGAAATTTACTATTTTCCAGCTGTTTCTAGGTTTATTATTGGAATTAGTAATAAAATTACAGTAAGCTGACTTTATATAGCCGATTATATTGAACTTTTTGTTGTTTACATACTTTGAACAAATCGGGATCCTTACTGGCATCTGCAATGTATTTAATAAGAGAAAGATTAGATATGTAAGACCTTAATTCATCATTAAACCATTGCACAGGTGTTTTTTCAGCTATTTGTCGTACTTTTTTTAGTGGAAAATGCTTTAATATTAAATTGTTATAAGTTTCATTACGAAAGACTGTTAAAAAATCAGGATCATTATTAATATCGTAGAAAAGTTCATATTTGGATTATCTAGCGCACATTTAAGCTTCTGTAAACCAGAAGAAGCAATAAACCGTTGAAATGTTTGATTAGTGTCAACAACTTTACTGTATACTTTTATACACTATGTAAAGTTTTAATTGGAGTCATGTGTATATTCAAAGAGCGCAATACCTATGTATTTCATATGGGTAGGTAACTGACGTGGCCGGAGGCTGTATAACAATATACTTTTCATTAGGAAATTAAAAAGTTTACATTTTTTATTACGATATTATTAGCTATACCGTTTTATACTATTTATCACATATACACTTCTCAACAATTGAAGTGGATATTATGAAAAAGTGTATTTTATTTTTTGTTCATAAGGTCAAATAGAAAAATGGAATGATATAAATAAAGATTTATTTTTACTTCGTATTTTCATACAGATGAACCGAAAGAAAGAAATTCTTTAAAAAAAAATAGAAAATAAACAAAAATTGTAAAATTAACAACCTAAAATTTCTATTCCTGCTCAATTTCTAATATCCCGAAAAGAAAAATTAATAGTGTGTGGGTCCACCTCTGTGTCGCCTTAGTGCTCTAACTCTATTTGGAAGACCTCTTATTAAATTATTGATGAACTGTTGTGGTATACGTTCCCAAATCGCGCGTAATGTATTGGCCAACTGATCTAAGGTTTGGGGCGGTTGAAGGAGCTTGTTTTGTTGCCTAGACATTTTGGCCCAAACATGTTCAATGCAATTCATATCAGGTGAACACGGTGGCCACTCCATTCTTGTAATGCCATGAGCTTCTATACACTCGTTGACAATTCTCGCACGGTGAGGGCGAGCATTATCATCAATCAGAACAAATTGTTCGCCTATTGCACCAAAAAATGGAACAACTATTGGTACTATGACTCTGTCTCAATATCGTGTAGCAGTCATTGTCTCATTAATTAAGACGACTAAGTCCGTCCGATCGTCAAAACATATGCCTCCCCACACGCAAACCGATCCACCTCCAAAAAGAGTGGTTGGGACTCTCAGATTTTCATTGTAACGTTGTCCTCTTTCCCTCCACACCAATATTCGGCCATCATTTGTATACAAACGAAATCTAGACTCGTCAGTAAAGAGACAATTCCTCCAATTTTCGAAATTCCACTGATAGTGCTCCATCGCCCAGCGATATCTGCATGCACGCTGCTCCCTAGTTAGTCGTGGATGGGTAGCGCGCCGTCTAGCCCTTAAATTGGATGCATGTAACCGTCTTCTAACAGTTTGAGTGGAAATAGCTCGTCCAGTAGCATGCCTGAAGATACTGTTAATTCTGGAAGCTGTGAATGTTGGGTTCCTTCTTGCCGTCAGAACTACAAAACGGTCTTGCCGACGAGTTGTAGATCGTTCTCTTCCTCCTTCATGCCTGTATGTTGCAGATCCAGTTGCTATATACCGATCCATGCATGACTTATCACACTTTGCGACACATTTAGCCTCATAGCAACCTCTTGTTGAGTTATGCCTTGTTGGATCCAACGAGCTATTTGCTCGAGCTGCACTAGTTCTAAACGTCTTTGCGGCATAATGTTTTTGTGATAAATAGATTTCTTGACTTATTGACAACTGGTAAAGCCAATACAAGCACTTTTATACGAATGATATATTCATGTTTGGAACAACATGTCTCTTTTTGTACGAGATAAGGGCCGATAAGAATACGGAGAAAAAAACCACATGCAAAAAATATTGGCAATAAAGATAGCATATAGAGTATAGTACAGGCAATTATTTTAAAAATAGTTTTATATGTTAACTTTAGAAATTTTAAAATTATCCACTTCAATTGTTGAGTAGTGTAGTAACACGGTAACCTTTATTATTCAAATTGCAAAAATTAAGTAATAATCAGCTATTTATTACAAAAGTTTTACGAACAAGTAAAAAAAGTTAACAAAAAATCTTACATAAAAGAAAGAAAAAAATAAAAAAAACATTTTCTATTACAAATATGATTGTCAAAGAAGCATTCCAGACACAAAAAATGTTCCCCACAAGTTTCACATTTGGTTTTAATTTGCCTTGAATTTTTTGTTGCGTATGCGCGTCCATTGGCATCCTTATATTTTTTGTAGCAAATATCAGAACGTCCTTTTTTTCAGTTGGGATCAATCTGTGTTTTAGCCGACGTTGCAGTTGAAGGTCTAGGATTTTCTTTTTTCCAAAAGCAAGCAATTTGAAACATAAACTACTCGGAATTCTGTTATTTGTTTTTAATCTATAGTAAGGGACAAGATCTATGCAAAATTCTTAAAACCGACCTACTGGTAATCCGATATTGATACCTATTGTAACACAGACCCCCAGAGAGACATTTGTAGAGTTGCACTAATCTGTATCCAACATTCAAATAAAATTATCGGAGAAAGTGTTGAATTTTCAATTTTTAATTTGTGTACTTAAATGTTTTTACCAATTGATTGAAATACTGATTATTTTTAAAGTAAACTACCTAATAATATAGTATTTAGAAAAGTTTACCTTCACTTTTTTTCAAAATTAATACTGGCAAAATAAAATATTTTTCAGTTACTAAAATAAAAATTTTCTTTTGGTGGAACCAGGTCGACTTTTACACACAAAAATATAAATATACAATATACAAATCATCAGTAAATATTTATCACCGTCCTAATATAATCAAATTAACAAAAACACCAATATATTTTTTTCACTCTTTATTTGCATTAATACCTAACTTAAAAGATTTAGATGTAGCAACTAACTTCATGATGTGAATATGCGCGTACTTTATACTGTGAATTTTATAAAAAGTTACTCTCATCAATTTTTCCCAATCGCGCCTAAAGAAGTATAACTTCAAAAATAGTTTTATTTACTTACATGTCACATTTCTTTGCCACAAAAAGTTACCCATTGGTTTTTTTACTATTATAAATTAAATGGTATACTAGCCACTTCGGAAATTCACATTCATTTGGGATCTTCCAGTTAGAGATAACAGTTATTCCAACTCATCATCATTATCGTTCTCTTCATCACTCTCAGCCAAATTAATAATAATTTTCTTCAAGCCTGGGACATTTTTCATGTAATCTTTTCCAATCTTTTTTACATGTTCTATTTTATTTTGCCAGTTTTGTGCACTGATATTTTTGAACTCTGTTTTTATTAGTTCGACAACACTTTGGGCATCTTTTGGAGATGTGTTATTTCTCCGAACATCGTTTTTTAACTGAGCCCATAGCAATTCTATGGGATTCAACACACAGTAATATGAAGGTAATCTTAAAACCATATGTCCATTATTAGTGGCTAATTTATCTACAATATGTTCTTTAGTTACGACTTTTGTATGAAGAACCTGAATTAGTTGATCTTTGGTGTAATGATCCTCAAAATATAGGTCTTCGGCTATTAAAAATTCTTGAATTTGATCCTTCCTACTCTGTTTGGTTGGAAGTTTTTTAATGCATCTGGAGTGCTATGATGCATTGTCCATAACAATCACGCTATTTTCTTTTAAATTTGGGAGTAATGTATTTTCAAATCACAATTCAAAAACCGTCCCTTCGATGTCTTGGTCTTCGACTTTTGGAACTCAACAATAACGCCTCGTTTACCCATCCATATTGTCCTCCGCAATGTAATATGCAAATTCGCTTGCCTCTAGAATGGGGTACATCTATTTGGCATTTTCTTGTACCGTTTGTCCAGGTTTTATCTATCGTTTCGTGAGAATCAAACCAAGTCGCGTCCAGATAATAAATTTATCGACACTCACTGCGGTATTGTGAAATTTGTTTGATATATTCATTCCTTCATTTTATTATCCGGCTACTTTCCATTATGGTTTGTCTCTTATTGACAGTTTTATATTTAAAACCATTTTTGGTCAAAAATCTTCCAAAAGTCTTTGTGGAACAATCATCAACAATATGTTTTTATTTTAATTTTGCCATGATATTGTTTAGGTTAGGCATAACTTTAGCTGCATACATATTATATATTGTTTTACTAATAGGTTCCAAGAAGGTGAGGTTGAATTTTTTTAGAGCTTCCCAAATCCTTTCTTGTTGTTCTACTTTTCGAACCTGACTTTATTAAACGGTACACTGTTGTACAAGAAATTTTTGTTAAAACCGCCGTTTGCTTAACAGCTTCATATTTGGTCATTTTTTTAGAAAGTCCATCAAATACATCTAACACCATATTTTTCTCAGCTACACACAAATTCTTCCTTTGCTGAGTACTTGGCCCCGCACTTTCATCTTCATCTAAATTATTCGTAGGTTCATTTTCGTCAGGTAAACGCACATCACTTTCCCATGGTTGCCACATATTTTTCTTTGATAAATACTAAATATATCACAACACTTTTTTTCGACAAACTCTGGCTGAAAGAACCACAAAATATACTGCTTAAGAATGACTAATTCCGTTATTTAGATATTGTGACAATGATCCCGCCCCATTTAATTATTCTACGAAAATGTACTTATTAAGTACTTAGCTATTACCGAAAATATAAAATTGTTTGTAAATTTGTATTTAGGTCAACCTCAGGAATTTCTCTTAATTATTTTTAAATGTTATAAACAAAGACATATTTTTGATAACATTTCACAAAAATATTTAATGACGATTATTTGGAATAAGTTTTATTTCTTTTTGTGTATATCAATAATTAGTGTTCATTGACGAACTCACAAAACAAAATGTCTACTTATTTTCGTAACTGAAATATATTTTATTTTGCCAGTCCTAAGTTTAGAAAAAAGATGATCGCAAGTATTTTTTTAATAGTATATTGCGAGATTGTTTACTGCTAAAAACCATTGTTCCGATCAATTTGTAAAAACATTTAAACAAACTAATAATTCAAAAGAGGTAAAAAGAAATAAATTAGACTTACTCACAATCAGTTTAATGTTACTACCCAAGACGACCGGTTTCGCTTTCTAAAATTTGCAAAGCATCATCAGGTCAGTGGTACAAAGTAAATTAAATGCTGAAATTATAAAAAGCCCATATTAGGGTGCTGTCTTATAAGGATATAGATCAAAAAAGTTATAGATCAAAAAAAGGTTTTAGTAATTTTGCCAATATTACATGTCTGTGTTAATTAATATGCATAAATTGCTTTAGCAGACAGAGTGACAACCCACAAATTGATAAGAGAAAAAAATCTGTTGAATGTAATAAATTAGAAATAAACAAAATACTACTTACATTCTGGTACAAGAGTTTTTATATAGTGATTGGTGATTCATAGTTCAAACTATTCCGTATTACTGATAATGAGTGATCTTCGGTCAATGTTGTAACTGTCTAACAACTTTCTTGAGGGGAGGGATGTTAACAGATGATAAAGGAGTAAGGTATATGTTATGGTTTGTTGAAAGAAAATGTGATGTTTTATATTAGTTAAATTATTAAAGTTATTTATATTTATTAAAGAGATATATTTTGAAATGTGTGTTAAATTATTGAAAATTTTTATATAAAAAAAAATTTTCGACGGAGTTTTCCGTCACAGAGTTATAATACCCAATTATACATAATATGATCATATATTATAAACCATACGCTTTTAAAATCTATATTGGATGGATTAGTCAATCTTCTTCTTCTTCAAGTGCCCTGTCCGTTGCGAACGTTGGCTATTAACATGGCAATTCTGATCTTATTTGCGGCGCTTCTGAATAGTTCGACCGATGTGAGCCCGAACCACTTCCTCAGATTTTGGAGCCACGAGTGTCTTCTCCTGCCTGGCCCTCGCTTACTGTCTATTTTTCCCTGGACAATCAATTGCAGTAGACGGTACTTATCGTGTCTCAATATGTGGCCTAGATATTCAAGCTTTCTTTGTTTAATTGTATTCACGATTTCTTTCTCCTTTCCGATTCTTTGGATTACCTCTGTGTTGGTGACATGTTCGGTCCAGGATATACGAAGAATGCGTCGGTACACCCACATTTCGAATGCTTCTAGTTTTCTCGTGAGCGTCTCCGTCAGCGTCCAGGCCTCCACACCATACAGTAAGATCGGAAAAATGTAGCATTTAACTAGACGTAGTTTTAGGGGAAGAGACAAATCCCTGCTTATGAGGAGCTTTTTCATATTGCTAAATGCTGCTCTAGCTCGTTCTATTCTCGCCTTAATTTCTGTGGCCTGTTCCCATTTTGCATTTACGTTGGTGCCAAGGTACACATAAGATTCTACATGGTCAATTAGTATGTTACTTATCCGTAACTGTCGAGCAGGCTGTTGCTTCCTGCTTATCAGCATCCACTTTGTCTTCTTGAAGTTGAGGCTCAGGCCGTATTCCTCACTAACTGAATAAACTCTTTCCATTACCTGCTGTAATTCGTCTATGGTACTGGCAAGGATCACCGTGTCGTCGGCATATCTTATATTGTTTGTTAACTCGCCGTTTATTTTATGCCCTCATTTGCATTTTCCATACATTTATTAAATATTTCTTCGGAATAAATATTGAATAGGAGTGGGGATAATATACAACCCTGACGGACACCTCTTTTGATCTGCACACTTTTAGTGAGTTCGTTGCCAATTTTTGCTCTTGCTGTTTGACCCCAGTATAGGTTTGCCACAATTCGAATGTCCTTGTCGTCAATACCTGTCTTTTGCAGAATATCTATCAATTGTTCATGATTGACATTGTCAAATGCTTTTCTAAAATCCACAAGACACAAATACACGTCCTTATCAACGTCTCTACACCGCTGTATAAGCACCTGGAGAGCGAAAATTGCTTCTCTAGTTCCAAGTGCTTTCCGAAAGCCAAACTGCGATCTATCAATATTTGACTCACATTTATCATATATTCTTCTATGAATGATCTTAGTGAACGCTTTAGTGACATGATTAATCAAGCTTATAAGCCGGTAGTCATCACAGATCTGGGCCTTTGGTTTCTTCGGGATTGTAATAAATGTTGACTGCAGCCAGTTCTCCGGGATTTTACCGCTATTATATATGTTGTTAAAAAGTTCAACTAGATTATCAAGGAACTGTTTGTCTGATTTACATAGGATCTTTAATATTTCGCAGGGTACATTGTCCGGACCTGCTGACTTATTGTTTTTTAGTGCTGCAATGGCATCTTCTATCTCCGATTTAAGGATTGAAGGTCCTGTTTCTCCTTCTCCATATAGGTGATCATCAGTCCTGTCAGATGCAAATAATTTTTCTATGTATGATTTCCATGTTTCTAAGATCGTTGATGGCTCCGAGATAAGATTTCCATCGCCATCTTTTATGCTGTTGGGTGACTTATTGAATTTCCTCTTGTTTGTCATTGATTTTATTTTTTTGTGCATATTGTAACTGTCGTATTTTCGTTCGTATTGTTCTATTTCCCTGCATTCGTTGGAAAACCATTTTTCTTTGGCTTCTCGAATTTTCGTTCTTATGATTTTGTGGATCTGCTGGTATTTTTCTTCATTTTTATTCTTGAATTTACGTCTTTCATCCATCATATCCATTATCTCATCAGACATCCATTCGTTCTTCTTTCGTCTGTCACGCTTTAATAGAGTCGCGCATGTTGTTTGGATTGCTTCCCTCGATTTATCCCATCTCTCTATTATGTCCGACGTGTTCTCGTTAATGTCGTTTATTTTCTTTCCTAGTTGTTCTCGTACTTTTATTTCGGTTTTTGGGTTAGTGAGTTTCTTAATATCAATTGTGTTTAAATTAGATCTTTTCTCGAGCCGTTTTACTCTCATGACCATTCTGCATACCAACAGATTGTGGTCCGTAGGAACATCGGCACCTGGGTACGTTTTTGATGATTTTATCATGTTTTTATATCTTGTTGGTACTGCTATATAATCTATCTGATTCCTTATGATGTTGTCAGGTGAGTCAGCGGGGGATTTCCATGTGTAAAGTCGACGTTTGGGGAGCTTGAAGAGTGTATTACTTAATAGCAGGTTATATTCCTGGCAGAAGCATATAAGTCTATCACCTCTATCGTTTCTCTCTCCTAGGCCGAGGTTACCCACGATCTCATTCACCTTGCCTCTGCCAACCTTTGCGTTAAAATCTCCCATCACTATTGTTACTTCATGTTTTTTTGTCATTTTCATCAGGCTTCCCAGTTGTTCATAGAATTCTTCGCTGGTTACCTCATCTTTATCTGCCGTTGGCGCGTATACCTGTAATATGTTAATATTCACCGGTGTTGCTTGAATTTGTAAAAGCATTATTCTATCTGAATGGGGAGTGAAAGATTTTACTGCCGAATTAATACGTGGGGCAACTATTATTGCGGTGCCGTTTCTGTGATGTGTTGTGTCGTTTCCAGCATAGTAAACTTTATATCCAAGTATATCGCTTTGTCCAGAGTTTTGCCAGTGTGTTTCACTAATTCCCAATATATCAATTTTTAATCTTTTCATCTCTTTTACAATGTTATGAGTTTTGCCGCTCTCGTACATACTTCGTACATTCCAAGTTCCAATCCTTAGGTGTTGAGGACTTGCTTCCTTTTTTAGGCCGTAGGGATTTCGCTGGCTGACGACCAGGGAGGCCCTACTATTTGTTTGTGTGCATCCTCCCCTGCCGGGTCTTGGGATCCGATCACCATGATCAGTAATGTTTTTGTTATCGTAGTGTATTGCCATGATAACTATTCTAGGAAATTCTTATGGGGTGGTTTTCCGTTGCCTTCCCCATCGCAGTACCACAACCATTCAAACTGCTTCAGTCATGCTTGTGGTAGTCCAGTTTTAAGCCGATCCAGGATCATTTCCTTTGCGCCTTGAGCTGGTGCTGATGATCGCTGCTGCCCTTCATCAGGGTATCACTCGGTAATCACTCGGTGAAATTTTCGCCATATCTGGCTACCCTCACTTATTTAGTCAATAAGATATTAGTATTATAAGTCAATGGATTAGTCAATAAGATATTTATATATACAGATGAATCCAAAATAAAACACGGAGTTGGTTGTGGAGTTTTTATTCAAAATACAAAACAATCATTTATGTTTAAATTACCATCAATATGTAGCATATATACTGCTGAACTTATAGCAATTTTGAAGGGCATTACTTGGTTAATATCAAATAATTTACGAGAGGGGGGTAATACTAATTGATTCTAAGTCAGCCTTGGAGTCAATAAAAAGCATAAAATTTAAAAGAATGAAATGTACTATATTATGCAATTTAAACAAATTGATAGCAGATTTAAATATAACTAATACTAATATATATTTATATATAATATATAATATATATAATAAAACTAATAATTTAAATATATTTATATGGGTCAAAAGCCATATAGGTATACTGATAGTTTGGACAAGGAGGCAGTACAAAACGGAGTTATTGTAATATTTGTACAATACCAGACGTCTCTAATTTGATAAAAAATAAAATAATGTTAAAATGGGAACGACAGTGGGAAAACGTTGTAGAAAACTCACAAAATACGTATTTTAAAATACATCTAACCCTATCATCTCCACCCCAATATATTTTCAACTATTCCACTTCAAAATTCATGGACGATTTTCATCGCACCTTGCTAAGCTGGGTATTATACAGTCATCGGCCTGTAGTTGTGATCAGAACTCTTACGGAGATCTAAACCATATATTCTTCGGTTGCAAAAAACATTTTAAAAAATCCGATGATTTAAATCGTAAACTCATTAAAATGAAATATTTTCTTCCATTAAATCTATCACACATTTTGTTAACTGCCAATAGAAACACCTTAGAACATCTAGTAAATTTTATTAAAGAAGTAAAAATAGAAATTTAAAGAAGCATAACCCACAACTCTGTATTTATATTAAAGAAAAGTTCTGTATACAACTTTCTGTGGCAAATGGACTTAATTCCGTGCCATTATTTTTCCACACACACACACGCTAGCATATACCTTCATAAATTTCGAGAAGGCTTTTGATTTTATGTATCCCAAGGCAGTAATAGAAGTTTTGACCAACCAAGGCATTGACAAAACTTACATAGAAACTTTAGCAAATATATAGACAATCAAAAACTGTTAAAAATTTATAAAAACACTCCAGAATTTCCCACAACCAGAGGCGTCCGACAAGGAGACTCAATATCACCAAAGCTCTTCACTGCAATTTTAGAAAATATATTCAGCAAAATGAACTCGGAGAACAAAGGAATATCCTTTGATGGAGAACACTCCTCAGCCATCTAGGATGTGCAGACAACATCGTTTTGATTGCTTATAATCCTGCAGAATTATAAGAACTTATAAGCGACCTAAATGCAGCTAGCAATGAAGTTGGCCTAAAAATGAACTTGACAAAAACAAAAACCATGTATAACGAGCTAGTGGATGTCCAAGATGAAATAATAAACAACGCTGCACTTGAGACAGTAGACGAGTATGTATACCTGGGACAATTAATACATAAATCTGGCTCCTTACTTCCAGAAATCAACAGAAGAATAAATCTAGCTTGGGCATCTTTTGATAAAAATGCTGTGACATATATTCAAATCAAAGATCCCAATTCACCTGAACAAAAAATCGTTCGATCAATGTAACGAGCTATCAGTGTACGGCTGCGAAACTTGGACACTAAAGAAAAAGATAATAGCGAAACTTAAAGTCCCTCACAGGTCAATGAAGCGATGCATGCTAGGTATAACAAAGAGAGATCGAAAAAGAATAGAATGGATCAGACAGAAAACCAAGGTTACTGATGTAATCCATAGAATTAAATCTTTAAAATGGCAGTTAGCGGGATATGTAACGAGAAGAACTGACAATAGGTGGTCCACTAGAATTAGACTGTGGTATCCCAAGAGGCGTCAAGAGACCAAGAAAACTTCCAAATTTAAGATGGGACTATGACATAAGGAAACAATTTAAAACATCAGGAAACAACAATTTAGACAATATGCTAAGAATGATGATGATGATGACATACTATCTATGTAGCATATGCATTCTTCAATTACTGTTAGGAGTTCCTTTCCTTTTGTCGTATTCAAACGAGTTTAGGACCTCGATGTGTGTTCTTGGCATTATAGAAACCATCTGCTATAGCTCCATTACCTCACGTATTTAATAAGTGATAAAACAATATGAGAATCAATATAGTGGTTCTTCTTAATAAATCTTTTGGGGAAAACATATTGATTTTATTGTTATAAAGTAATTTTTCATCCACATTATAGCCGCATATTAAGTGTTATTTAATCTCTTATAATCGACGCAGTAGACTTAATTTACATTCAAATAATTATACTACTTACCGTTTAGAAGAACTGTAAAGAATGAATAAAGAATTCATCGTCAAAAAAATAATCTGAGTTTATAAGAAAATTTATGGAACATCGTTCATGTCAACAATATCGGGCATCTTTGCGGGAAAAATTGTTGAACTACCATTAATTTAAGTTCAAAGCAAATATTCTCTTTTTTTCTCTTTTTTCTTTACCAAATCTGACGTGTTTAACTTAATCATTTTTTAGCTACTATTCGCTGAAATTTCGGTAATTCAGTGAAAAAACATTTATTGGAAAAGTAATTTAATCACGAGGAAATCAGATAATATCCTGAAAAGATGGAGGGCGTATTTTGTTAAATTATTACACATATTTGTTAAAAATACTTTTTAGTGTTGGTATGGTTTAAAGTAATAATATTTTACTTAAAATAAAGAGTTTTGAACAGAAAAATTAAAGATTTGTTTTGCTTAATTATTTTAAACTGACAAAATCAGAGAAAGTTTCTTATGTTTATTTAAATAAGAAATTAGGATCAAGTATTAACCGAATGATAAAAAAGCGTTTCTACCTTTTTTTATTTTGGTCAAATATTTTTAATAATTAAACCTATACCACTTTTTAATCCAGATAGACATGCCTGAAAGTATTTTGTTTTAAATTTTAACTTTTTTAGGAAAAAACAATTAAATGTTTAACAGATAATAAATTTTTTTTTGATAGCTGGAGTTTAAAAAAAACGGTGTCCTTTAAAAAGAACAGTATGCAAATAACTGACAATTTCAAGAAAATTCTATATATTATACTAAGCTTATAAAATAATATACGGAATCAAAAGAATTAAACAAAAAACTTAAAACAACTAATTTCTTACATGATAAGGCTTAAAAAGAAATATGGAGAGCGACGTTGCACAACAATCAAGTGATCCATACGATCGTAATGGGAATCTGCGTTTTCAAATGAAGACAGCCTTGAACGTTTGGAAAATTTTCTCTGGTTGCCTTCTAAAATGGAAATGACTACTATGATCAAGGGAACCTCCGTGCATCCTATCTATTTACTACGCATTGTGCTCAAACATATCTAGCATGTGAAATATAAGAGGCATGTACCATTTTTTACCTCGTATGGCTACTCTATATAAACTGATTTTTGGTCGCCACGATCAACGTCCCCCATGTTTCTATTGTAGATAAAAATATTATGAAGTTGTGGAACGGTAATATTCTTAGCCTAGTAAACTCTTAGTAACCTCTTTTAGAAGAAGTCAGCTAAACAACGTTACGAATTGTAAAGCAATAAAGGGTGAGTGTGTAGCTAGCCAACACCGACCGGTGATAGTGGATACGGATAAGGGCGAGGCGAAAAGAAAAGCAGGTAGGACACCAGAAAGTTAAAGGATAAGGATTTGGCAAAACTCTTTAAGAGTAGAGTGCTGGAAGAGCTTATGGTGGTTTCCATGGAAAAAGATATGGTAAATGACTAGTGGGAAGCCAACAGTAAACTGCAATGTAAATTTTAATGAAGATGAAACAATTGAAAATAAGAAGGAAATTTTTAAGTTAAAATTTGAAATCTTAGATGATAATGAAGAAAGAGACTATGATGATATGTATGATATTCAAGAATGTGACAATAAAGAGAGTTTAGAAATGTCACAAGATAGTATTTCTCAAGCAACAGATCATGGCGATGAGGATTTTGCTGTTAGTATCGTTCAAACAGTATTAAAATTAAGTATAGTAAGAGTTTTCTGGATTATTTTGTCTGTATTAATGTGACCGGTGGCTCAGAACAATTTCTATGAAAACGTGGGGGGCGTCACTCACTACTTAGACAGCAAATACAATCAAAATTTGTGCAATTTGTTAATTGAAATGAATTTTTTTTTATTTATTTAAACACAAAACCACATCAACCGCGCAGGGTTATTAGTGGATATAACAAATACATGAAATCTTACATTAAATAAAATTGAATAACTTGATGTCTTTTAAATAGCTTAACACTGTCGAAATTTTTTTGGTGAGAACTGTCTTGAGATCATCATCTGTGAATCCATGGGATCTTATTTTTTCCTTGAATTGAGGACAATCAAGCAGAATGTGTTTTACAGTCAGTGGGTTAGAGCAGCTGGAGCAGATAGGTAGTGGTTCTTTTGTTATTAGGTATTTGTGTGTTAAGGCAGTATGGCCAATTCTTAAACGGTTAATAATGACTTGGTTTCTTCTGTTTAAAGGAGTCTCCAGGACATCAGTTATTTTTGGGCAAATTACATTTAATTTAGTACCCAATTTTTTCCAATAATTTTTCCAAGTATTAATACAGTGGATTTTAACCAGGTTTTTTAAATCGGTGTACGGATCTGTCTTCAATTTTGCAAGATGTTTTGAGTTCATTCGACTTTTGTTAGCCAGTTGGTCTGCTTTTTCATTTTTGTAAATACCTATATGTGAAGGTACCCAAATAAAAGCCGCTTCCTTTCCTAATGATCGAAATTTTTCTAGTTCGTTTTTTATACTCTGTATAATAGAGTTGTTGGTATATATTTGTTTCAGTTCCAGTAATGCATTTAATGAGTCTGTTACGATAATTCACTTCATCGTTCTATTCTTTTCGAAGAAGATTAGGGCTTCCAAAATAGCTGTAGCCTTACCTGTTAGTATACTGCAGTTGGTTGGTATCGATATGCTAAGAATTTTCTTTACAGTAGTAGGCAGCAGCGTGACCATTTGGAGTTTTCGAGGCATCGGTAAAGATTTGCAAATAGTTAGGATAGTGGTCTAGAATTTCCATGAATAGAGATTTAATTATTGTGGAATTTGTAGTTGATTTGGGATACTTGGTAAGTGTTACGTCAATAGTTAATGGGTGGCTTGTCCATGGGGGATAGTTTGAATTTATATTTAGCGATACGTTGAGAAGATTCATATCGAAAGTTGTGAGCTTTATTCTTTCTATGAAGTGTGTGGAGTTTTTGGTCTTATTGTTAGGAGGAAGTCCAGGGTTGCAGATGTGGAAAAGTACAGGATGCTGTTTCTGGGATGATATCATGGAATGTAGTTCAAGGATAGTTGCTGTCGTCTTATATGTAAGCGAGGTTCTCCAGTTATAACTTGCATAGAAGATAGCTACTCCGCCACTGGCCTGTTGTGCTACTCTGTTTTTTGGAAAACATTGATAATTTCGAAGATTTATATTAACTTGTTTAAAATGAGTTTCTTGAAGACATAAGATCTTTGGGCATAATTTATTTATTAATAGTTTTAACTGTTCCAAATGGGTATAAAACCCATTAAGATTTCACTGTAAAATAAAGGAATTGGACATGTTAGAATTCTGCCTGAGATAATTGTTCATCTGTTTCTTCTGTGGAAGAGATATTATTGGGCTTTAGTTTCTTTTTTAATCTAGTTATATGATTTTTTAATTTTGAATTGTGGGTATAAGCGTGAACAAAATTAAGGATCTCAATTAGCTCGGTAGTTTCATTCGAGTAATCTTTTGAAATTATTTAAGGGTGTTTGGAATATATTGTATTTTCTAGAAAGTCACATATTTCATTATAATTTAGGATAAACGGTGGTGATCTGTTTTCTATTTTGTCTTTAATTGACTCTAGTGAAAGTAAAAGTTCTTCGCGGGAATTTCTGGTTGATTTTTTTGACTTTTTTTTTGGTTTGCTTACTAGAGGAGAAGTAAATATCTGTGAATCGGTCTGTGGGGTATTTTCGTTAGTGTCTGGAGAAGATGAGATGAACCTTTTTAGTTAATTAGGGACGTTTGTATTAATTGGATTTGGTGTTATTTCTACTGGAGTAGGATTTCTGATATTGTTTGAGGTTGATGATGTTGGAGTTTTTAAGGAAGATGTTTCACTTCTATTACTTATGGATCCTGTCAGGTTATTGTCAGCTTCCATAATTTGTTCTGTTTGGTTATTAGAGGATTTTATTGTAATTAATGTGTTTTGAAAAGTTTCTGGGTGCTCACTAGCAGTGGATGAATTAGCGTTGTCAGAACTTTGTAGTTATGTTTGTTTATTAGATGTATTTACTGTAGGTAATATGTTTTGAGAAGTTTCTGAGTGTACATTAGAAGTAGTGAGGTTTCCTTGGTTAGAGCATTCAGCTTCCTGATGACCAATAGTCTTGCATTTTGTACATTTAAATCCTTCTATAGAAAGGTATAAACGATAATTGGTATTATCATAAGAGATAATGAAAGAATCAGGAATAGATATATTGTCTAAAGGTGTAATAAATATTTGCCTTCTAAAACTCAAGACATGATTGTATTCGCTTTCAGGTATACCTACTCTTAGAAAAGTCATTTTTGAGACGGAGTTTATACCCATCTGATGTAGTTCTTGTTCAATTAACGAGTTTGGAACAGTAGGACAAGCATTTGATATGACTAGTCTTTGAGCTGGAGAGATAAGTCTTCTTATTTCTACTTGAGTTTCTTTTATATTAACATATTTGTGGGAATGTAGTAGTGAATCGACTGCATTTTAGATGATAGATATAGACATATTCTATTGTTGGCAATTCTGGAAGCGAAGGATA
Source organism: Diabrotica undecimpunctata (assembly GCF_040954645.1). NCBI lineage: Eukaryota > Metazoa > Arthropoda > Insecta > Coleoptera > Chrysomelidae > Diabrotica > Diabrotica undecimpunctata. Next base: position 19,992,864 of record NC_092812.1, read on the forward strand.
CGTTACGTGGACCAACTAGTGAACCAACGGCGATGATATAGTCATGAACTTTAGTTCCTTCAATACTGGAAAGTATTATAGCTTGTTCTTTTGTTGGATATTTAAATGTGTTGACAACACTGGAATATGAGACGTGAGATAAAGTGTGAGTAGTATTCATAGTTTTATTCGAAGTCATGGTTGATTAATTACAAGTCCGGCCCTATCACCGGTTCGAAAACCGGTGTGGATTTTGACCCAAAACTGGATTTGTTTCTATTTCTTCGAAACGTTATAGGTTATATTAATATCAATATAAATACTATGAAGTGATTTTTGGTACTCACGTAACGTTTACTCGGTTGACTTGAAGGTAGCACTATAAAGATTTTCTCCAATAAGTTTACTACCTTTTTACTGCCGAAGTTCACACACTACTTAGTTTTTAACCAGTTTTACTAAATGAAACTGTGAAAAATACTTTAATATTAATTAATATTGAGTATTGTTGAAAGAGTTCTAACTTAATATGTATTCTGACTTTGACATTTTTTGAAATGAATTGATACATGAAATTTTCTAAATTCAGATGAAGGTCTTTTCATCGGTTGACAGGGATTTGGAATTGTTGGTTTATTATTTGATTTTTGTATTTTGAAATGTGACAGTTAAAGTACGCTTCAGATAAAATTACTACCTTCTATAAAGCCAGGAGTTACTATGCATAATAATTGGTTCCAAACGAAGTTTGATCAGAGCTACCGTATCAAATTACACTTACTATAAAATAATTAAATTTAGCCAGAATAATTAAAAATAATTTCTACTGTATAAATTTTCTAAAACACGGTTGTGCGTTGTAATGGAATCACAATCCGAATTTAAGTACGGCAGGAATTTAGAAACAAAATAAAGGACAACGTGTTTCATTTGAATTTCTCCACCTGACCAGAAACTTTCCCAAAAGGCCATTAAATGGAAATCTGCTCTCGTGGCTTTTAAACTTACTGTAAATTAAACAAACAAAATTTAAAATATTGTGTTACGTTGTTGCGTACTACAGGAAATTTCACGGTGGAATTTAACTGAAACATTTTTATTAACTTATTTAATATGTTTATTATTTAATACAGACAGCTTTAAAAAATTAATTTTTCTTAAAAAAAATATTTATTCTTAAAGCAGATCGCACTCATCTTACTGTAATTAAAATTTACATGAATCGATTTCAATTAAAAAAAGAGGTTAGTCTTTGTATGTGGGTATATTTTATTTTATAAAAACCCTTAAAAGGGCAACATTACAAGCACGAACGTTTTCGGAACAACTGTTCCATCATCAGGTTTAAAATGCAGGTTAACATGCCTGAGCCACCAAAATATTTGGGTAAAAACCCTTTAAATTGAAAAATGTTACCAAAGATTGTACATGATGTTTATAATATTATGTGATGTTTAATATTTTAATTAGATTTTACTTCAGGTAACATACACCCATGCTTAAGTGAGTTCCAGTGTCCGGAGAGTAAACCTCTTCAAACGGACTACGGTTGCCAACCGTAGTCCGTTTGAAGAGGTTTACTCTCCGGACACTGGAACTCACTTAAGCATGGGTGTATGTTACCTGAAGTAAAATCTAATTAAAATATTAAACATCACATAATATTATAAACATCATGTACAATCTTTGGTAACATTTTTCAATTTAAAGGGTTTTTACCCAAATATTTTGGTGGCTCAGGCATGTTAACCTGCATTTTAAACCTGATGATGGAACAGTTGTTCCGAAAACGTTCGTGCTTGTAATGTTGCCCTTTTAAGGGTTTTTATAAAATAAAATATACCCACATACAAAGACTAACCTCTTTTGTTATACGTGGTATACAGCCAGCTACAGGAATTATTTTCCTTGTGGATTTCGATTTCAATTGTCAATTTGTAAATAATTCTGCAGGTAATAAGGCAAAGTATAACTGTATCCAGAAATTTATTGTCTCATTATAAAAGTTATTATAATAACAGCTGTAAAACTGAATAATCCCTTATACATACTCTATTGTTGTATAATTATCACAGCTATCCAAGCTGACAGGACCGGCATATAGCCAAGTCAACTGTAGGTTAGTACATATAATCAGATCAAATATTATCATTCAAGCGTAATGTCAAAAAACTCTTTTTATAAACATACAAATTTTCCATAATTATTGTATTCTTTTGTTAATCATTATTTTAAGTCTCAACGAAATAAAAGCGCCCAAAATTATGAAGATCTCAATTTAGTCAAATTGACTGGACCGGCCGTGGAAATTAATTTTTGGGAAATTAAGTTTTGGGAAAACGGGTAATATCCCAAACAGCACATTAGAACTGACAAACCCGTATATACAGTTATAATGAGTAAACGTTTAACTTAATTGACCTATTAACAAATTACTTGGTATTTATATAACTTTCTACCTATTATTTATCGTTAATTGTTTTTTAATTTGAAGAGAGTTGTACGATGACAAACTAACACTTAAAAGTCTGCTTTCGACGGAATTGGTTGTAAAGTCGTTTGAGTGTTCAGTGTGTGCAAAAAATTAGTTTAGTATTGTTATAAAAGTGTTTATTTTTTTAGAGTGTGTACACTTGCCGGTGAATCCACGTAGTCAAATTTACCTTTATTGTATGAAACAATTTGGCGTCCCTTGGGTTCAGAGGATAATTGGGCAATTTCGCCAGTTAATGAACCGGAAGCAAATCGACAAGGAGGTGATCTCATTCAAGTATTAGAACCTGAACACCGCTAACGAATACATTTATCTACTGATGCAAAACAAATTATTGCTAATGTTTTTCAAACTCTTGTCGAAAAAAAACATGGACAGTAACGAAGCCTTACATGAAACGGCAACTTTGACTAAAAAACCATTATCCACAGTCAGAAAAATTGTAAGTAATCCTATTATACCAAGATTAATAAGACGAGATAACAGTATTTCTCGAAAGCTCGATCGTGCAGATGAAGATCTTATTCGTCGCAAAGTGTATGCATTGTATGAAGAACAAATTGTACCCACACTAGATATATTAGTTGACAGGCTTCACGTCGACAACACTGAAATTAAGTGCGGTAGAACAACTGTTTGGAAGTGTTTGCAACGTATAGGGTTTAAATTCAAAAACGTAGATAAAAGACAGGTACTTATGGAATCCAATTGGATATGGCGAATGGAATATTTAAACAAAATTAAACAGTATCGTCGAGAGAATCGACCTATTATTTATTTAGATGAAACGTGGTTTGATACTCACGATACGTTATCTAAAGGTTGGACAGATACTAGTCAATCTTGTTCAACAAAAGCGCCTTCTAATAGAGGAAAAAGAATAACAATATTCCATGCTGGATCAGTCGATGGATAGGTTCCAAATGCCTTATCTCTATCAGCTAAAAACATTAGTGATTCATGTCTCGATTACCATGACAACACAACTTCAGATATATTTGAAGACTGGTTCAAAAATAAGTTAATACCCAACATACCCTCTAATAGTGTTGTAGTTATGGACAATGCAAAATATCATAGCAGGCAATTAAATAAAATTCCCAGTTCAAGCGATACGAAAATAAAAATACAGAATTACTTGTATGACAAAGATATTTATTTTCACATAGATAATACTAAGAAGGATTTATTGGACATTTTAAAAAGTTTCGCATTGAAAAAAGAATACTTTTGTGATAATTATGCCGAAAATATGGGTCATACGATTTTAAGATTTCCACCATATTACTGTTAATTTAACCCAATCGAACATATGTGGCATCAACTTAAGTCAAGAGTTCGAAGAAATATTACTTCGCCACATTTAAATGCATCTGTCCTGCATTTAATTGAAAAGGAAGGACTCAAAATTGATGCGAATAATTGGAAAAATGCAGTCTCACATATCATGAAAGCTGAGAATTCATATTTTCCCACATATAATATACAAAATATTATGATCAATTTAAAAGACGACAGTGATATTGACACAGATTTAACATAATATCGATGTGATGTAATATTTATACTCGTTTTGTGTGTGTGTGTGTTTTGTGTTTTATTGGCACTGGTTTTCATAACCAACTGGCCAGTCAATTTCATAATGATTTTTTTAGACTATAACTTATCACTAGACTTGGGCAAATATGCAAATAAAAAAGTATGAAATATGCGCATAAATATGCAGTATTTTATGCAAAAATATGCAGTGTTTTATGCAAAATATTCATATTTATCTAGAAAATATGCATGTAATAAAAAATATTTACAATATTTTTTTATTTACAAAATACTTAAATATTATAAATACATAACATATACAATTATTTTAACATATAAATATTATTTTGAATTGTGGTAACAATAGATTATTAAATGATGTTCAAAATTTTCTAATAAAAACTTATAGCTTCTATCTGAATACATATATTTGTAAATAGAAAAACTTTTTTCGACATCAACTGATGTAACTGGGGCATTTTTCAAATTTACTCTAATAGATGGTTCTAAATTAAGTGGTTCGGAAAATGTCCCAGCTAGTACTTGAACTACTTCAGAAAGAACCTGGTAACCACTATGTTTTTCCATGGTTACTTTAAATTTTTGAAAAATTTCCTTTCCTATAGTACCTTTAACGTTTTGACACAAAGACTCAAATTCTTTTATTAAAACTACTCTCTAACAATGATAATTTTGAGGATTCTTTTCTGGACAAAACTATAATTTGATTTTATGAATGACAGTTGCTGTTAGATGATGTTATTTTGAAAGGCTTGCTTAGCTTCCAATAAAGATTGGCAACTATCATCCGTAAAATGGTTAATTATTTTTTTTTAATCAACAAAATGATCAGCATAGAAATTAGCTTGCTTCCAACCATATTCCCCAACGTGTTAAAATGGGTTGCGGTGGCAGTGGAACAGCAGGAAGCATATCTCTGTAACATTGTATTCTTACAGGTGATTTCAGGAATACCTTTTTGACGCTCGCTATTAAACTGTTAACTAGTGGAAATTATTTTCTTACTTCCTCCGCAACTCTGTTTATTCCATGAGCTAAACAAGTGACATGTATTAAGTTTGGATAAAATATTTTTAAATTTTGTCCTGCTTTCACCACATATTGTGCGGCATCAGATAAAATAAGGAATAATTTATCATTAGGCACAGCAGCAGGAAGAAAAAAGTTTGCTAATGCTTCTTGTAGAAACCGTGATATTGTTAAAGCGTTGGTTTTTTCCACTTGCTTACAGGAAATTAAATACGATTTTGGAAAGGTTTCATCGCTAAGTACACTAATCAAAAAGTGCACAATGTATCTTCCTGGCGAGTCAGTGGTCTCGTCCACACATATGTAAAAGTAATTATTACCTATTTCGGCTTTTATGTTGTGGATAACTGAGGAGTATAACAACTTGACATTATTTCTCTTTAGGGTTCGTTCACTGGGAATGTTTTGTTTGCAATAATTTTTAAAAAAGAACTAAAGTTTTCATTAGATAATTTTGAAAGCGGTATATTAGAAGATACTAATACACGACACAAGTCTTTGTTAAAAATTTCTTGTTTGGTTTGTTTTTTGGAACTTGACTGAAAGCACTTGGACACTGAAGGTTGATATTTTTCACCGGATGTGGTTTTTACTTTTTTAGTTAAATATTTCGCGGTTCTGACATGCTGATCTATTTGAAATTTTTTTTCAGATAAAATCTAAAAAAGAATATAAATATTCTATAGTTGTACGCATTTTTAAAATCTAAGATTGTAGAAATAAACTAAAAATGAACCGTTTTTGTATAACAATTAAAATATTTAAATGAAATCAAATAAAAATCGGTGTAATAATCTGGAAAATGTCAAGAAATGACTGTACAAGAAAGAAGAACCCCCAAATATTTACAAGAGGCTCTTGGTCTTTTCTGTTTACATTTAAAGAAAAAATACTGTGAGCATAAATTAAAAGCACCTAATTAAGTCCAATATATATTGTTACGAACATGCTTTCGGCATGGCCCATGTAACGGTTGCATCTCGAAAACGCTTCGAGAACTTTCGCGATGTATCGAGTGCGAGGGAGAACAACCGGTCACGTAGGCGAATTAGAGGTGGGACTACTTTGGATTATTCTAGAATAATACTTTTGGTATATATATGTAACGATGTTATGAGTTAGTTTTAGTTGTTAAGATATTACCGAACTGTAAACTTATAAATAAATATATTTATATAAATTCGAACCGCTCGTTTTATTTAAAAACGGTACAATATGTTTTTGTTTTTATTAAAATTAAAGCAAACTATGCTATTGTTAGAAAAAAAAAATGTTAGCGACCTTTCAGTAGACTATTGAATGATTTGAATTTTAAATAGGTATCCTATTTTTTATCGCAAGGAGTTTAAAAAATGCTTGAAAAAAGAAAAAATACATCGATTTATTGCGAACTAGCGTTGTGTCGGTAATTTTCTTAAACATAATCTCCAATTTTAAAATCTTTGTTTGTACCACCGTGTAAATTTTTAAAATAAAATAAAAAATAATACGTATGTACTTACAGTTTTGCCACAACATGAGCAATAAACTTTATCCATATCCATAGATAGCTCTTTGTAAGGTTTTATCCAAGTTGAAACATTGCTTATTTTCGGCATTTTCAAAGCTCAATAATTATTCACAATTAAAAATACACATTGTTTACGCCTCCAATTTTACAACAAAAGTGAAACCAAGTGAAACTGACCGTCAAAATAAAAATTTTTACCTAGAGACATAAACTGGCAAACACAAACCCTTAATTCTAGGACAAAACTATAAGCCGCTGTCTTTTATTAGTTACTATATCAAGAATTTGAATACCAAGTGATTATAAAACAACACAAAATTTTCAAATTATATGCACTTTATGCTCACTTTTATAAAAATATGCAAAATTGGACATTTTTGCATTTTTTATGCATTATATGCAAAATATGCAATTTGCATATTTGCCTAAGTCTACTTATCACTAACTCAGGGGAGTAATGTGTAGTGTCTGTGTTAAGTAAATGTCTTGTTACTTTAGTAAAGTCGACGTCATTGTCTTTACAAAGAGACGCTAATTGTATCCGAACGTCTGCGGTCCCTCAGGTGAGTACCGATTTACTCGTTTTAAAAAGTTCATATTTATTCATGTTGACTTGTTATGTTTAACTTTTCCGTTTCATGTCTGAAAAAGTTGGCAAAAAATGATAAATTTCTTTATTAATAATTTCACGAAAAAAAAATTATTCTTCACTAAAGGTTGTGCATCACATAAAATTAATAATCAATAATCTTATAAAATATGAAGTGGTAGATAGGGAAAATCATAATTATTAATTAATACTGAAGAAGAAAGTGATTTTAAATTTAGATATATAGGAAAATGTTATTTTAAAATGTTTGTAGGTATTAAAAATTATGTCCAAGTTTAGATTCATGGCCTTCTAATAATTAAATAATACATTTAAAGTAAAAAGTAAATAAAAAAATACTTTTGCATTTGTTGATTTTGTATATTGAATAAGTTATCAGTTTATGTATTTTTTCCCTTAATTATCTAGATATTTATTTAAATTAAATATGTAATGTAAATGCCAAATAAAATATAAAATTCGTTAAGCCGTCCCTTTTTACTATTTACCTGAAGAGGCAAATCTCTTTATGGCGTCGAGTTTATCAGCGGGATACTTTTAAATTCTGCATAAGTCAGTTCTTATAATTGTGAATGAAGTTTACCATTACCAACGTACAGAGTTCCTCTAATCGGATTACCTCACGCTGGGTCACTGTTTTCAAAAAACCGGTTAAGAGTGCCTCGAGGCATGCATAGGGTTATTACACGCAATAATATTTATTCATAAAACTGCTAACAAATGCTTACAGACAGTACCTTCATTGTTATCTTGGTTTATAAGCAAGATCATTTTACCGTTTGGTTTCGTTTGCCGGAACAGTTTAGTGAGAAGTTTCGTAGTGTTCAGATCGAAAATTATTTCTTGCTACAGTCCAATTTTCAAAAAAAAAAAAAATTATATAGTTTTTTGTATTGGATCTCGTCGTGATTTATACCGTTGAAAAGGTAAGAATTCATTCTTTTAATATGATATAAGTGGAAGTGAAAAATAAATTTACGAAGTTGTGTAAAAACAGAAAAAGGAAAGCGTGCCTCAGAGCTCTTATGACAGTTTAGATGGAGATTAGTGTCCTCTTTCTATTGTGTTTAGCTGCCTAATTTTGTCATTGTTTACAGTTCTATTGTGGCAGAAAATGGATTTTCGAAGCCGAAATAAACTAAAGATCAGCGAAATGAGCGAAGAGGAACAATGGGCATTTATAGAATCGGTCGAATCAGATGTGGAAACTGATTTCAGTAGCGACGATGATGTAAACAATCCAGATTTTCTGCTTGAAATATCCCCCGAGGATGAACAGTATATTTCACAGGTGGTTCGGCAAATAGATGAAGACGAATCTGCTTTCGTCAATCAAGCGGCCGACTTTTCATTGAACTTGACTGCAGTCGACGAAGCACTTCCATCATCTTCGTCAACATTACTTCCTGAACGGAATGTTTCGCACGAAAATATTGTTACAGCAGAAGAAAAAGATCAATACGACGTGCCATCAACTTCAACACCGCGTTTCAACAAACTAAAACGACCTCGTTCTCCATTGCCCGAAATCGAAATTGCTGGTCCATCAATTGTGCCTTCTGCTGGAGGTTTCACCGGTGCAGGTATGAATTGTTTCCTAAACTAGTATTATAACTTTTTCGCAGGTATTGAATCAATAGCTAAAATTTCGGCTCAGTTTTCCAAAATCGTATGGCGAAAACAATCAATGCGTTTGCATGTCAATCAAGTAACCTTCCGGGGTGACCCAAGCATACCATCGTCCATGAAAGAGCTCGAGACACCGATTTCGGTATATTTTCATTAAGGAATTGGTTGACTTGATTGCATTTGAAACAAATCGAGCAGCTTGCCAAACCGATATCAACAAAAAATTTACTACTAAATTTTACTAAAACAACATTTATCCTTTCGTGATGAAAGCACTCGAGTCAAGAAAGGCGAACCCAGCTGCGATGCGTTGTTCCGCATTCGAACATTAGTTGACATTATCAACACTGGATTCGATTCCGTTTCGAAGACTGCTCGATTAAGCATCGACGAACAGATGTGCAGCACAAAAATAAACCACACAAGTGGGGTATCAAGCTATTTTTTTATGTGATACGAGTGGATTCGCTTATCGGTTTGAGGTTTATAACGGTGCTGGCGACAAAGTGATCCTACCGGGCCAGCCTGATCTTGGAGACTTATTGAACGTTGTTGTGCGATTGTCACAAACAATTCCAGACTTCGTTCATCACATCTTGTATTTCGATAATTTTTATACATCGTTGCCTTTGTTGGTGTTATTGCGAGCTAGAGGCATATATAGTTTGGACACCATACGAGTTTCTCGTATTCCAAATTGCAAGCTTCCGGTCGATAAAGATATAAAAGATGAGCTACGCAGCTATTCATGTAAATTTGTAGGCTCTGCATTTGGTGTGGACCTCAATACTGTCTTATGAAAAGATAACAAGTCACTGCGATTGGCATTAACGTACGTTGGTATTGAACCATTCGCTAGATCCAACGAAGATCCAACCAAACATCCAGCGAAAGCAGCTCGCTAAGACCGAAAGGCTAAAGCATATTTGGAAGTTGATTGTCCCCAAATGATAAGAGAATATAATAGTCACATGGGCGGCGTGGATTTGATCGACGGACTTATGGCCGGTATCATATTAGAGCAAAATCACACGATGCAATCACCCGATTGTGTTACCATTTCATTGACATGGCCGTAATTAATGCATACATACTGCCTAAACGGATCAATGCGGAAAAGGTCAACTACTCAAGTAATGTCTCGGCCAAAGAACATTACTTGAGTAATGCAATTACCACGATTTCGTGAAGCAGTTGCCGCTTCTCTGGTAGCGTACCAAGAAAAACGGCCCGTTGGTCGTCCAAAACCATCAACTTTCGTAGATCCACAGCCAGGCAGCCCGAGCGTTGATCAAAAGTCGAAACATCCACTTCCGAAAGTGCGTTACGACGATAAAGACCATTTCCCAATCTGGCTCGGCAAAGAAGGTGTAAAGAGATGGTGCAAATTGTGCAAGGAAAGCGATTCTGCTGGCTTACGGTTAAAGCTAGTAGAATTGCTGCTCCTTATGAGAAGTCAATAATTCTGTTGGGTTAATATTTAAGGTGATAAAAATCTATTTTTAAAATTTTACTGTACTTTACTGGTAACTGAAAGTATAAATTGCTTGCCAGGTTTTTACTGAATTTTATTCACCCTCATAATTTTTGACCCCCTAAGCCACAGTTAATGGGAAACATTCAACAAGCTACGCATTCACGCTAGCTAAATGCAAAATCTTTTTGGAAATACAAGAGTGCTCTGCTAGATTTTTACTATATTTTTACCAGCCTAGTCATTTTTTTCTCAACTACCCTCATTGAAAACATTCTGAAATATTACTTTGTGCTAACTAATATTTATTTTTTAAATGTTTAAATATTGAAAATATGAAAATAATTTATTCCAAAAATCATAAATTTTAACTATTTTAAAAAAAATACTCTGATTTTAGTCGTGAGTACATGGCTAAGCGAAATCGAATCGTGAGTCCCTTTTATGAATATAAAATAACTGAAATCAAGTTGAGTTTTAGTAAATACAAGGGAATTATTATATTTCACAGAATAGTTACCAGGTAGATAAATATTCAAATTGAAATAATTTTATTTATTACATTAATTACCTAATTGTAAAGAAGGGTCGGGACACCTTGCGCACCTATTGTTAAAAGATTAAAATATTTGTATTTATTGGGTACATTCATAGACCTGAGCGAAGTGAACCACCAATCAAGGAATGGGGGCTGCAGTCTTAATTGGATATTAGATTGATACCGCCCCCTTCACTATTATTTATCTTTGATAATAAATTGCAAATATAGTGCCTTTGTACTATCCCTGAGTGTGTTTTATGCTGAGTACGATGGCTTTTGAGTAATTTTTAATAGAAAACAGCAGTACATATTCATCTACGCACGATCACGTCTATAGTTGATTTTTAACTTTTCAAAAGTGAAAACGTGCATTTTTTTTATACCGGATGAAAAAGTACGACTTTACGCTCCCAAAGTTCGAGCGCAAAGTGCGGAATTTACGCCCAGTGTGTTAGGTGAAGAATATGAAGATAGCAAAAAATAGTAAAAGGTTGAAGTAAAAGTACAATACAAAAAAATTATTAAAAATACCTTTTATAATTTTGTTTTGTCATTTCAAAATTCAACCTAGCAGAATTATTGGCTTTTTATAGGCTGGTAAACAATTGTGAAGGTAGTAAATGAATTAGAAAAGCTTTGTAGCATACAGTGGTATTTAAAAATTACTCTTTTTAAGCTACGATGGGTTAGTTGAGAGGCGAAAAATTAGCAAAAATCGAGCAGAATCATGTGGTATTTCAAAATTTTTATTTGAATTATTCGAGCTTCCACTTAATAGCTTAATATTGACTTCCCACAAGGAGTAGTTAAGAAGTAAAAAATTAATAGAGTGTAATTAATATTAATAGATTCCGCTCATTTGTCCCCGCTAGCTTAGGGGTCCTTTTTCAAAATAGCGATTAGAATTTTTAGTAGATTTATTATATAGTATTTTGAATGACATTTATGGACTTCAAAAATGTGATTTTCATAAATTTACGCCGTTATTATTCAAAATTCAGAGTTGACGCAATGATATATGAAGTGATTGTAATTTCGAGACGAATTTATTCATGTAATTTTATTGCATTTTAGTGACATTACATTTACCATAAGATGTGTGCGATATCCTTTTACAGAAATTTATAGATAAAAATATCTGGAAAGCATGATAGTACTATAGTACGATCTGGAAATGGTAGGGAGTGACTAATTTTTAAAGTATGACCAGTTACGGTGTAAGAGCTCTTGTTAACGACAACGGTCAACGGCCCGATTTTGAAACCGTTCCGTCAGCAATTTCTCAGTGTCTTTCAGGTTCGTATGAATGTTTTTTCACGCACCTGCAACCAATCCGTTGATTAACTTATCACCGTCTACGTATGTCATCGTTCTTCGTCGGCAAGATGTTAGTCGGACCCGTGCAGTGAACTACTTTAGTTTATGCAAGTGTGTTGACTGCATCGAAAGTACGGTCGAAAATGATATATATAAAAATAGGGAGCTCAATTTTGCAGCATGGAGAGAAGTCTGCGTGATTTTGCACGAAGATTTCGAGTCATTATCGGACAAGGAAAAAACCATGTTTTGGTAAGTAAACATTAATTGATAAAGTAGCATGTTCAAAATGTCTTAAATATATTACATATACTAAATTAGTTGCGAATATTATTGGATGCTAAATTTCCTCTTACCGAATTTGATCAGGGCGTAGTGCAGAATCGGAGCCATCAGTAGCATTTAAATCACCTGCTATGTTATTAATAATTTCTTCTTCTTTGTGTATGAAATTTTGCAATAAACAGTAAGTCTTTACTATATCGACCGCTAAATCCGTCAATACGTCCAGTGGTTGATGAAAAATTCGCCAATATTCCAAATGCGCATTCAACATACCTTCTTGCTTTTATCAGACGATAGTTGAATGTTCTTTTTACTTCATCGAGTTGATGACTACCAAAACGACGAAGTAAATGTTCATATATTGCAAATGCCTCGTCGGCCATGAACACATAGGGCAGTTCACACTCAATTCCCAATTTGTTGGTAGATAGAGGTATATTCAATCTTGTGTTTATCAAACTTTTCCAAAACTCCGTTTCCCTTAATACGGCCAAATCGCATTTTTATCATATGCACCAACATCAATAAAAATGAAATTAAAATTTGAATCTACCACAATTATTATGGGCGTGCATGATTTGGACGCTAAATTTAAAATTCGACACTGAAAAATAAAATTATCTGTTTCTGCATACATGATTTGGACGCTGGGTGTAATTGAAATGTAAATGGAAAGTCAGGTAATAAAATTCTAGTGATTAAGCTGGATAAGGTTTATTTGTCACTTTGAAATAAATACGACATACATTTTACGAAATGGAATCGATCGATACAGTTAGTTTGATACTCATGTATCCTATTTCTAACGAACATAATTTTTTTTCTACTCTTTGGATCTTTAAGTCTATTACTTTCACTATTACAGACACTATTAATTTTAATGTAAGTTTCAGTTTGAAAATTTTTTAAAACATCAATAAAATGGAAAATATTTGGATGAGCATGGTAAAAATTATCATTAAAACGCGAGTGGAACGATTCACAAGCATTAGTTGTTAATTGTAAACTCTCACTCATCGCAGCCCACATCTCCGACGGAAATGTTGCGTGGTCGCCAATGTAGTTGTCCAATAAGTAGTCGGAAAACTTTTCAATTTTTGAATCCTTTGGTTGAATAGCCATAAAATCATATATGAAAGATTCTTCGACTTCTGAGGGAGGTAAAAATGGCAGCCCAAAAATATATTTCAGCCATTTAAATATTTCACTGTCTGCCAATTTATATTCCCGAATTAAGCCACAACCACCGATATTACGATACCAAGCTTGCATAAGATGAAAACGGCACCCCTTAATGTGCACATTTGGAAATTCAAAACGCGCTGCATTGTGGATAGCAATTTCAAAATCGGAGAAAATGATTTTTGGATTGAATTTTAGACCAATTACTTCACATTTGCGTTTCAAAACATTAAATAGCTTTATATAGGTTTGTTCCGATTTGTCGGGAAGTAAACAATAACACAATGGTATATAATGTCCATTGATAAATACATGTATGGTAAAAAATTGCTTGAAATATTGAGCACAGTAACTAAATGTACCGTCCATATAAATCGTTTCACTGCCGTACAGAAAACGCATGTTAGTGTTACACGAGAAGATGATAATGTTAGAACTTAGTTCAACCGCAAATATAAAATTCTCGTCCTTAAGTGTTTTGATATTCATAATATTTACCGCAGCAATAGTTTCTTCTTTACTTTTGGGCAGTTTCGGTTGAGCCATTCGCCGTTCACTGTATATTTGATTTCGTATTAAATTAACGTCTTTAACAGACATGTGGCTCAAGCAATCTACATTTTCTTTCAACGCACTATGTATGATTTTGGACGGCCTTTCGGTCAAATTATCCTTAGCCTTCCTTTTGGCACTGCTACGCACAATCTGTCTATTAAGCGTCTTGATATCACACTCGTGATTATGTTCTAGATTACTTCGGATCACTAACTTTTCTGGCCCTTTCGTGAATATCTTCGCTTTACACGACCCTTTTACGCACCTCCAATACGTTTCTCCCGATTTAAGTACTTTATCTTGAGAAAAAGTAAAACTGTACACTTTGAGCAAAATTTTACCACGATTACTTATTAACGTTGAAATTTCCATGTTCACTTTTCACTATTCTCTGACAAAGTAATAACTATAGATAAAGTCACGTTGAGATGGCAGTGTACGGATATAGGATAACAGCGTTGCCAATTCTACTGCCATTGTAAGTTTTGCTACTTTTGTAAAATAAGCAGGGCCAAACTCACGGTAAACTAAGATATGTTTAGGTAAGCTAAAGTTGTTAATAGAAAATTCGTGAATGAAATAAATGGTAATAATTCCTAAAATGCTTTTATACATAATACCGCAGTTAATAGGGAAAAAAATATGAAAAATATTCTACAGGTTTTTTAATGTTCTAAACGGTAGATAAGGGATAACTGATGATAATTCCTTGAAGAATTACAGACAATTTTGCTTTGTTTATTTTTTAAAGAAAGATGAAGTTTGGAAAAAATCATTTTTTTGCCTATTTTGTTCCTCGTGCATTTTAGGGAAAAATGTTTCAAATAAATGTTGCAGATCTTAAACAGTTTTTTAATTTTTTAGTTTGTAAATTAAAATACATAAACAAATGACTGAGATAATTGCAAAAAACCCCTAATTGAGGCCCCTAGAACACAAGGGTGTAAGTGCAGTTGCTTATCACTTAGCAACTGATATCTAACAACAGGCACGTACTTTTGGCTTCAAACTTTCTACATTAACAACAATAACACCATCAAAAATTACATGTCATTGAAAACATGCTGAAAACTGAAAAAGTGCTACCTAGGTTTTTAAATTTATATCGAACTTTGAACAAAGATTTTTCAAAACTTTGTTTTTGGCACTTACACCCCTTGTGTTCTAGGGGCCTCAATTGTGCACTAATTTATTAAATGTTCATAACTTTATTTTTTGCATAATGACGTCTAATATAACTACTTGAAATTATGTCGATTAATGAGTTATTTAAGTGTGCTACATTTCAACCAGATCAACTAAATATTTTATTACCTTTACTGAGAAAAGAATACCCCCGAAAAACAATTTTCAATCATCTTCATTTTCATAATCTAGTTCATCTTCAGAGTCATCGTTTAATGAAATTCTAATAGGTTCAATGTCATCTTGAATGTTGTCTACTGTCCAAAAATTATTCTCCAATTTTATAACATGGTTGACGTAATTTTTCCAATGTCCATTGTTCTGTACTTTATCATAACCTTCATAAATAAATGTTTTAATTAACGTCGTTTTGTTTGAAACTTGAATTCTTAGAGGACACGTACCGTTTCACTTCACTCCACACCATTTCTATTGGGTTCAGTTCACAGTGATAAGGCAGAAGTCTTAAGATATGTACATCTACGCGGCATTGTTCGTCACTGTGATTCCTGTATTTTTCACCAATACAATCAATTTTGTATTTGTCATAAATATTTTTAAATACATTAGCAGTTTCCAGAAGTTCATTTTTTAAGTAATCTTCTTCAAAATAAATGTCCTTTTCATAGAGCCACTCCTTAATTTGACGTTTCACCCAATATTGTTTGGGAAAATTTAATTTCCTAGAGTGATAAGATGCATTGTCCAAGATAATGACATTCTTTTTATTTTTTGGGAGATTCGGTATTAACATCTCTTCAAACCATTTTTCAAATAGATCTCCGTCCATCTCTTCATGGTAATCTTCAGCACCTTTTTTGGCAAGAAAAGTGATGTCAGCACCTTCAACAAATCCGTCTTTGTTTCCTGCATGGACTAAAACAAATCTTGGTCCTTTTCCGGTCGGAGTTTTTAAACCTGTGGTAAGTCCATTTACGAAAGCCTGTCGGCTATTTTTTATTGTTGTATCTTGCCATACTTGCCCATTGGTTATTCCAGTATTAACCCATGATTCGTCCATATAAATGATATTGGCTCCTTCGTTCCTCAGTTTCTTTATTTCCCGGATATAGTGACGCCTCCAAGCGACTATTTCTTGTTTTTCTATTAATATTGAATTTCTACCTTGTTTGCCATATATAAAACCCATGTCGTGCAATAGTCTTCTCAACGTACTCTTGGAAAAATTCGGAAGATGCTCCATTTGCTTAATTTTTTCTAGTACTACGTCAAGGGTTGGAGGAATATTGTCCATAAAAAAACCGTGCACTACTTGTCTTATTCTAGACCGAGTTGCTTCATCATATCTATTCTCACGACTATTCAAATAACCGGTTCTTTTTTTTCTTATAGGAGTTACGAGTGGACCATTTTTACTTTCACTTCTATATCGGAATATCGTTCGCTCAGAGACTCCAGTCATAGCAGAAACTTCCCGCACTATTGTTGATACACTTTTATCATTATTACTGTTTGATAAATAGTTAAAAACATTTAACACTATTTTTTTGCATTCACTATTTAACAAATTACCGTTTTTGAATTTTATTACACTCGCGGCCATTTTGACACTGACACGACACAAACGTCTGATATCAACTGAAAATTCTTTTAATGACTCTCAAGTATTTACCTGAATTTATAATTGCTGGCATTAGACAATAATTTTGAATTTATAAATAGGCATATTTTTTTAATTCTAAATTATTTTTTAATGTCTGTAACTGTAAATGCAGGTAGAGAAAGTGTGTCATTAAAAGGACATTAAGATCAAAAACGGATTATACAAATAATTATTTCATTTCCACGAATTGTAAACAATTTTGAACAGAAGATATAATTCCGAAAAGACCAGATTTCCGAAATATAACTTTCTATTTTTAAAATACCAACAGAAAAATTATATAATTAAAAAAATGTAGTATTTTTCCGTTTCACATTCATAAATATTTCCGAAATTATAATTCTTTTATAGGAGCCGGCCCATAACGTACGATTGTAGGTACGATTAGAAACTGACAACAATGTAGTTATTTCTGGCATATAGAAAGTACAGGCCTATCTCTGGAACGCTGCCATCTGAATGTGAATTTATCTATAGTAACTAAGTAAATTTCAATGACCATCATTAAACCCTAATTATATCTAATATCTGGTACCTGCGATAATCCTTCCGGCAGCGTCCAAAACAAGGGTACTTTTAAGACCCTCAGGCACTTCAGCGTCGAAAACATGCCCGCCCATTATTATATTCATTATGATCATTAGCAGAATGATTGCCGGTAACAGAGTTAAACCGAGTTTTTCTCCTGTATTTAAAAGTACAAAATCTGTTTCATTAAGAAATTTTTCTATTTGTTCTCCTTTTTTGTCTGTGGAATAACATCCCCAGGAAATGTTATGAGAATTAAAGTCATCTAGAATAAGTCTAGGTTTTGGAATTTGTTCGATTAAATGTTCCAGGTCCTTTGTGACAAAATCCATATCTGATGGGATATGAACATTGCATACAAATAGCTGAGTTGGACATTGAACTTTAATCGTTACGGCTTCTAAAGCAGAGTGTAAAGAAATCTCTTCTGATTCTAGATTAGAATTAACATATATTGATCCCCACCGCTTGCTTAGTTGGCGTAGTTTCTGATTTTGTGGTATGAATCAAAATGTTTTAAGTTGTATTTTTTGTTGTTTTTGTTTAGTTTGTTTCTTGTAGAGCTATAATTTGTGGGTTTATTTCTTTTATTAAAAGTTGAAGCGTTTCGATGTGTGTAAATAATCCTTGTATGTTCCACTGAATAATATCCATTTATTATTATTATTTTTTAATGGGTGCTTTCTTAAGAAACATCTGTATCTTCGGAGTTGTCATCTTTTTCAGTTTATTTTACAATTGTTTCCTTAAATAATATTTGTTTGTTTTAATGAATAAATGTCACTAAAACTTAAACTTAAATGTCTACTGCATTGCTTTTTTTCAGTGTGTATTAAATACAAATAATTTGGGTTTCAAATATGCCTTGTAGTATACTCTGCCGTAACAAACTATTTCAAATTTTTGTTTATAAAATTTCCACAAAGTTTGGGAGCAGCAAAAGCAGATTCTCATTTAATGGCTCGTTCAGGAAGTTTAAGGTCAGGTGGAGATATTCAAATAAAACAAGTTTTCCTTTATTTCGTTTCCAAATTGTTGTCATACTTAAATTCGGATTATGACTCGTTTACAACGCATAAAAGTGGATAATTTCAGAAAATTTGTGCAGTACGAATTATTTTTGTTTGTTAGTCCCCTTTAAGTCCTTATTATTTCTTCATTATGGTGACGTCGTTTGATATATTTAAATTATTAAACCCCGTTTTATTAAAGGGAGTATGTGTTTCAAAAAGTAAGCTAAATGCCACCGCTCAGAATATACAAAGTAAACTTAATCGTAATACCTAGTGAGACATATCTATGACAAAAAAGTGTAAATGTTTTAGCCGGAATCAATAAATTTCTCTGTTAGAAATTCTCTGTTTTCAATTAACCCGCCGTTACACGAGTCTTTTATTTTAACGTAGTTCCACGCGTGTGAGCCTCTTCCCCCTAACGTACATCAATTCCACTTATTTAGAGAAAGAATGAATGTCAGCATGTAATAAAAATCAGAATAAATTATACTAACATATAATAAAAATACCCAACTGGTTTTGCTATGTTGATGACTGTCTAGTCTTCATTTCAGGTAACTCTAACTCAGCTGATCAATTACTTTCTAAAATCAATCAAATCCATCCCAATACAAAGTTCACCATGGAACTTGAATCATCTCAATCAATTAACTTCCTTGACCTTACCATTACCAGATTAAATGACCAGTTCGACTTTAGTATCTATAGGAAACCTACAGAGACTGATCGTGTCATAACCTTCTCATCCAATCACCCAATTTTACACAAATATGCAGCATTTAAAAGTTACATTAATCGTTTAGATACCACTCCTTTTGTTGTATATGTACGTGTAATGTAATGAAAATGGTGTTGAATGTATTTAATGTTCCTTTATTTTACTAATTAAAACATGTTTGTGGTAACCTACATAACGTAACTCCATAAGTAATGAAGTGAGTAATGTCCCATGACATCTGTCAACGTCCAAGTGTCATGTCATAGAACTACTAAAATGTCAAATATATGACAAGTTTATCTCAGAATAACTGCAACACCGAACTCAATACCCTTAAACAGATAGCAGTCAACAACGAATATGATCCGAACATCATCACCAAACTCATCCACAAAAAACAACTCATAACCTTATAAGAAACTGCATTCCCCAGAGATTTAATCACTACACCCATTTACACTTCTTTACCATACCATCATAAGAGCCTTTCTGGATATCTTAGAAATCTTATCAAAGGACCGGTTTATAACATTAAAATTTCTTTCAAAGTACAAAACAACTTAGGTCAGTGTCTCACCAACTCGAAAGACCGTATCAACTACATGAATCGGAGTGATGTCTACAAACTTAATTATTCCAACTGTGATGCTACATATATAAGGCAAACCTGTAGATCACTTTCATCACGGTCCCCAGTGCACACTAAAAGAGAAAACACGTCCACTTTTTTTAACATTTGAAACAACACAACCACACCCTGAATATTCCAGAAGATGTATCTCGTATACACAATATTCCACAAAAAAAATTCATATCTTATACAACATGTCCTATTTACATCTCTTTCTAACCATTTCTTCTTTGTCCTTTTACTACATATCTTTTAATTTACCTAATCTATCTTAAAGTCAACTCCCAACCCCAATAATACCTAAAATATATAGGTCAACTTTTCTTAATCACTCACCATCATCATTATCATCATTGTGGCTTTACGACCTTTACTTCCTGAATATTCCAGAATGAATTAAACAGAAAGGGCATGGTGTAAAGTGGCAAAAGTAGTAAATAAATCAGATAATTATTATTTTTTTGAACATAAAACATTTTTGTGTAAGTTGCAGTACATTTTAATTAGTAGGTAACATATTTTAACTGCCAGGGTAGAGATCATGGTGGAGTAAGAAAGTAGTTAGCTAAATATTTTCTGAGAAGTGGTGAAGAAGAATTACTGCTAATTATAATGTTTTGTGCAACAATTTCTTCAGCGTCGATGTCGGTTTCGTAATCATGAGGCAAATATGGATTCCCTTCTCGTCTATGTACATAATTGTAGAAAACACAAGCTGCCCTGATGACAAAACTACCCTTTTGTGTATTTCAGATACCAATAAGACCGTCCAAAATTGCAAACTTTTCACATGATATTCCAAATACACAATCAATAGTTTTTCGTGCACGACTCAACCTGTAGTTAAAAATCCCTATGACATTATCATTGTGTGTTAGCATTGAGGGGGAGGAGATATCAATCCAATCCAATGTTTCATCACTTTCTCTCATTATTTTTGGTATCTTCGTGACAACAGCATCAACTGTGCTCTCTCCTCTGTCAAAATATAATGCAATTGAGGTAAATGTTGAGTCAGTTCCTAGATACCTGCAATGCAAATTAATCCATAGTAATAATCATGCCAAATACATTTTTGATAAATTGTTACAATTTTTTTAAAATTATTCTTGACATTTCGTTTTTTCTTCCTCACTTATACGAGTATAAACTTTCTACTGTACGTGTATTTCTTTTGTTCTAGTACCAGAATGTAAAGAGAGGTGGAAAAACGTACGTGTAGTTTGTACTCGAGATATGAATCCTCTGAAAAGTGGTTCTGAGACGAGGCCAAAGAAGCCATATTATGTTTTTAAAGCAATGCGTTTTAAGGTACTAGGATCTTCCTCAGGAAAATCTGTTGAATCCTCCAACAGAGTGCACAGATGAACCCGAGGTTTCTGATTCAGACGAGGCAAAAGTTATAGACTTGGATACAGAAAGAGTACAAAAGAAGGTTTCTTTTTAAAACAGTGCCGCACGATCCAAGGCACCAGGGAAGAAGGTTTTGAAAATGTTTCTCCTGAGTATTTTGCCCGATCTTGTAAAAAAGTCCGATAGCTGCTTACGTTTAGGAAGGCAGCTCCTGTATATTGTCTATCGTTAAATCCAGCTGCTATGTACTCTGGTAATCTGAGTACTTGTAGCTCGCTGGAGTGCTCTGATCTGAAACTGAATTGTGCTTTTGGTATTTTGTCTAGTCTGTCTGTTTCGGCTTGGAGTCTGTTGAGTATGACTTTCTCTACAATCTTACTGAGTGCAGATAGTAAGCTTATTGGCCTGTAATTTTGCAGAATGTAGTATCTTTTTCTGGCTTTGGTATCATAATGACATGGGACTCTTTCCATTGGTTTGGGAATTTCTTGAATTTTAGCATCACATTTATTATGTTCGTTAGATATACTATGGCTCTCGCCGGTAAGTATTTTAGAGCCCTGTTCGTTATTTGTTCGTTAACTCGTTTAACTCCTCCGGTGATGTAGGAGGGACATTTTCGTTTGGATCCTCGGGTCTTTCTCTTTGTTCTTCGACTTCTTATATGAAGTCGATGTCCTCGTCTGGGTAGTAATTTAGTATGCACTTTTTCTCGAGAGTATTTCTCATTATCTCTGCTTTTTCTTTGGAGCTTCCAAATATTTTGCATATTTGGGCCTTGTATGTTGTTTTCCCAGCATTGACTACGGTGTTGTTGTAGTGCTGTTTTGACCTCTCTTTTTACATCTTCAACGCCTTCATCATGCTTTTATATTCAAGCTGTACAACGTTCACAAGTAGCTTAACAGGTTGCAGTGACAGAACTGCGCAAGGTGCGCACAGGTTCACACAAATTAAATTCGGTGTACAAGTTTTAATTACATAGCTGAATATACTAAACCTAAATTGTGTTGTTAAAAAATAAATATAATTTTCTTACCTGAGAGTGATGAGTATCCGTTCTTCAGAGTCCTCGCATTCCTTCTTGTTTGTATTTTGTTTATTTGCTAAAAATCCATTTTACTAGTAATGTATAACTGTCTTGAGACATACGATAGAAAGACAAAAATGTTGCATCTTTAAGTTATAGTTCGTTTGCAACAACAAAAACTCAATTTTAATTACGTAATTCGTAATTACGATTTAGATTTTTTTTCTAGATATCGATCATTCCAAAATCTTCATCCCATTCTATTTCTTCAGAAACGATAATAATAATATAATATTGTCACTTCTTGATTACTGGAATACCTCCGTGATAACTTGTGATACCTCCGTAAAAAAGTTATATATACTAATAAGTCACTTCAGTCACCTCTGAGTAGCCTCCGTCTGTGGACTGGAGACACATTCAGACTAGTTCTCTTTCTTCTTCTTCCTCTTTTTATGTAGACATGACTCTGTGTGTTTTTCAATGTGCCTCCAGTAAGTTGTCGTTCCATTGTTTTCTTGGTCTTCCTACTGATCGTTATTAGGAATTGGGGA
This sequence comes from Diabrotica undecimpunctata, assembly GCF_040954645.1. NCBI lineage: Eukaryota > Metazoa > Arthropoda > Insecta > Coleoptera > Chrysomelidae > Diabrotica > Diabrotica undecimpunctata. The sequence continues at coordinate 20,015,668 of NC_092812.1, forward strand.
ACCGTCTCTTACCCTCTTTACTACTATATTTGTTGTCATTCGGCTTATACGATAGTTCCATTCTACTCTTCTATTTCTCTTACCCAGTTCTTGATATTTTCCGCCTTCATCTACGTCGTATATCTCTACTTCTAACTCTGTCCAATAGTGTCTTACCATCAAGTGTGTTCATCTCTGCTGTTTCTAACATTGTTTTTGTCCTCTCTGTGTAAATTCTGCCAATTTTTCTCTAAACCATGGTGTTTTTTTTTGGTATGTTAGTGTTCGTTACTTCTCTCTCTCCAAGTGAATCTGTTGCTGCGTTAATGTTATTTTTGAGTTTTTCCTAGCTTTCTTCGATGTTATCGTTTTCTAATATTTTATTCTCAGCGATTTTCTCTGATATTTTACTGTATAATTATTTCGTGGATTCCGTATTTAGTCCTTCAACTTTTTCTTTGCGTTGGCGCCGCTTTCTTGGGTGTGAAGTATTTCAGGATGATTCTTATTTTACATAATACTAGGATATGGTATCTAGAGATATTCAGATTAGTTTACAATTATATTTTTTTCTCTTCTTCAATTTTTTTACTGAAAGAGGAATAGAAAAGTGTGAAAAGGAGAGGAAAATAATCATAATATTTGACCAGATTACTTGGAACTTGGCGTGTTCACTAAAGAGATAAATATTGCGAAAGGTAATATTATATATAGTACGTTTAGAATGTATGTGGAAAATGTAAAATATAAATGTGAACAAATAATTTTGTTATTTGATTAAATTATAATGTTACCTAAAAAATCTTACGTCGCAGTGCATATATCATTTATTTCATTCATTTCAGAATTCCGTGGTATTCTTCACTCTTCAACTAAGGCTTTATTTGTTTCTGACTTTTAAATTCTTATGTGCTTCTTACTTTACCTCCAAAAGACACAGTAATATTTCTTCTTTGTGTAAATACACATCAGCGAATCAAACAGATATTGATAAAGTGTGTGATGCAATGGTATAAGCTGTATATAAAATTTTCAAATAAAAAGAGACCCTGAGACGATTGAGAAAACAATAAAGGGAAATGTCAAATAAAGCAAAAATAAGGAGAAATAACAAAAAAAAATTAAAAAAACATTAGCACAGTCAGTAATTGTTATTAGTAACCTGTGTTAAAACTGCTTATAGGAGGTAAAAAAAAGCACTCTAAAATTAAAACAGTAACAGTTATCGACAAATGATTAAACTCAGAGGTTAGGCAAACATATTATTTGAACTACTCTGTGGTTAAGATTTGAGCAGACTTTTTCAAAGATGAGTAGGTACCTATTCCAGGAAAAGAAGTATTTTCCATAACTTCACAATAGCCAGGTATTTGTCGAGTTTTCCGTTAATATATACATATAGTAAGAAAACCTGAACGTTTTCTGCAGAAATTTCGGCGTTGTTTTATATTATTAACAATTTATTGCGAAAAATGCAATTTTTTTAAATTTTGTTACAAAGGATATACATAGATCATGTTCTATATATTTATGACCCTGGAAAGAGAGAAAATGGAAGAAATAGCTTATTCGTTCGGTTTCTTCATCATCAAGCGTCCATATCTGTATTAGCGTGGTGTTCTGTTTCTTGTGAATGTGACTTTGTTTTATAATTATTAAATAGATTTTATTATATTTACTAACTTTAAAATAGTTTTTAAGGTAACTAAACAACAGACAAATAGCAGAATATTATGATTGATGTTTATTCTTTTTATAGCAATAAGATGAATGCTGTAGCGGGTCTAAGTAACGTAGAAAAAAAAGTTTGTGCCGGTAAAGAAAAGCAGATTGTATGTAGAGTGTATGAAAATTTAAAAAATACACTTCGTACAGTGGAAGTTGTAGTTCAGTATTCATTTTTAACGGGAATATCCGTGTCGACAATTAAACGCATTGTACGTGAAAAAAAAGGAGACTGTGATTGTAGTACATTGTCGAGGTAAAAAAAATTGAATTAAATGAATACCGGAAAAAAATCGTACTATTCATTCCTTCTTTTTGAAAATAAAGCGCAAACCCTAGAATTCATTAGGAGAAAAGTAGTGGAGATAGAATGATCTCATTCCAGAAATGAGCAAAGATACGTTAAGGATAATAATAAAAGACGATTTATAATTTATATATGCCAAACGATTCTGTAAATCTGTCTTAATAGAAAAAGAATATTTAGTCTTATGGCGACGAAGACATCTACACTCTATTAGAGAGGTTCGTTCTGCACATAAAAGATTTATTATCTGAACGAAACGTGGGCGAATGCTGGTCACACAGTGGCCATAATTATATACTACTGTAACGAGTTATCGTTAAGCATTTGTGACCAGTTTGTGAAGAGGGTTACGAGGACCAACGGATAAAGGGCAACGACTTATTTTCGCCCATATAAGTGGCCAGAGTGGCTTTTTAGACGGAGCCAAATTCGGTAATCAGTAATTTCCTTCTTATGGAAATCTTATCTCGGAGCCATCAACGATCTTAGAAACATGGAAATCATACATAGAAAAATTATTTGGATCTGACAGGACTGATGATCACCTATATGGAGAAGGAGAAACAGGACCTTCAATCCTTAAATCGGAGATAGAAGATGCCATTGCAGCACTAAAAAACAATAAGTCAGCAGGTCCGGACAATGTACCCTGCGAAATATTAAAGATCCTATGTAAATCAGACAAACAGTTCCTTGATAATCTAGTTGAACTTTTTAACGACATATATAATAGCGGTAAAATCCCGGAGAACTGGCTGCAGTCAACATTTATTACAATCTCGAAGAAACCAAATGTCCAGATCTGTGATGACTACCGGCTTATAAGCTTGATCAATCATGTCACTAAAGCGTTCACTAAGATCATTCATAGAAGAATATATGATAAATGTGAGTCAAATATTGATAGATCGCAGTTTGGCTTTCGGAAAGCACTTGGAACTAGAGAAGCAATTTTCGCTTTCTAGGTGCTTTTACAGCGGTGTAGAGATGTTGATAAGGACGTGTATTTGTGCTTTGTGGATTTTAGAAAAGCATTTGACAATGTCAATCATGAATAATTGATAGATATTCTGCGAAAGACAGGTATTGACGACAAGGACATTCGAATTGTGACAAACCTATACTGGGGTCAAACAGCAAGAGCAAAAATTGGCAACGAACTCACTGAAAGTGTGCAGATCAAAAGAGGTGTCCGTCAGGGGTGTATATTATCCCCACTCCTATTCAATATTTATTCCGAAGAAATATTTAACAAATGTATGGAAAATGCAAATGAGGGCATAAAAATAAACGGCGAGTTAACGAACAATATAAGATATGCTGACGACACGGTGATCCTCGCCAGTACCATAGACGAATTACAGCAGGTAATGGAAAGAGTTTATTTAGTTAGTGAGGAATACGGCCTGAGCCTCAACTTCAAGAAGACAAAGTGGATGCTGATAAGCAGGAAGCAACAGCCTGCTCGACAGTTACGGATAAGTAACATACTAATTAACCATGTAGAATCTTATGTGTACCTTGGCACCAACGCAAAATGGGAACAGGCCACAGAAATTAAGGCGAGAATAGAACGAGCTAGAGCAGCATTTAGCAATATGAAAAAGCTCCTCATAAGCAGGGATTTGCCTCTTCCCCTAAAACTACGTCTAGTTAAATGCTACATTTTTCCGATTTTACTGTATGGTGTGGAGGCCTGGACTCTGACGAAGACGCTCACGAGAAAACTAGAAGCATTCGAAATGTGGGTGTACCGACGCATTCTTCGTATATCCTGGACCGAACATGTCACCAACATAGAGGTAATTCAAAGAATCGGAAACGAGAAAGAAATCGTGAATACAATTAAACAAAGAAAGCTTGAATATCTAGGCCACATATTGAGACACGATAAGTACCGTCTACTGCAATTGATTGTCCAGGGAAAAATAGACAGTAAGCGAGGGCCAGGCAGGAGAAGACACTCGTGGCTCCAAAATCTGAGGAAGTAGTTCGGGCTCACATCGGTCGAACTATTCAGAAGCGACGCAAACAAGATCAGAATTGCCATGTTAATAGCCAACGTTCGCAACGGACAGGGCACTTGAAGAAGAAGAAGAACGCTTCTTATCACAGCCGATTAGTAGAACATATACCAATTATGGCCACCAGAAAATCAGACATGCAAGGAAGAAGAAAAAATGTGGAGATAGGACGGGATAGTCGTTATTATTTTGTTTTCGACAAAATAATAATAGACTGGTGATTCCTAAAATGGAATATAATAATTATTTTGAAGTTTTTTATTTTTTGAAGTACTGTATTAGGTACTCTATAAATAACGTCTCTACAAAGTTGATAGCGAGCCTATCGGTTGGTCGCTTTAAGTGCAATTTTATCACCTTTAATTGAAAATTGTTGTAGTATAGAACGTAGCTTGGAGAATAGACAAAGAAAATTTAGTGTTAACTGTCAATAAAGATTCAGCACCGTGTCACGTGTCCAAAGTCATAATAAAACATTTTAGAAGCAAACTTAATATATCTTGCTCTGATTGGCCAGGAAACTCACCGGATCTGAATTCAATTGATAATATGTAGGTTATTTTAAAAGCTAGACTTGGTAAAATAGATCTCACAACTACAGCAAACTTGCCAGCAAGTACCATCAAACTGTAATTGCTTACTGATATTATGCCAAATACATTTAGGAATAAAAGGTTATAAATGCTGATAAGCCAAGGCAGTACATATTTCCCTTTAAAACAATTTAAACAGTTTTATATTTTTTATTCCTCGATAACTAATAAATATTGTGTATTTCAATTAATACTTTTGTCCACATTAATTCGCATAATAATTAATTCATGTTGCAAATTCCGACCCTTCTTGAGCAGTATTTTTATATATCTGTTCATTCATACATTTTATGGCGATAAAATGACAATTCTATACGTACTATACATAAATACCAGTAATTTTGAATAGTCTTTTGAATAGTAGAGTCTATAACACTCCAAACATTATTGGATGAAGTTTCTCATCGAGCACCCAACTCAAGTGCCAAGCTACTCTGATCAAGTTATATCAATAACTGTAAACGATACGTTTATTTGAAACCTTTACAATCTTAGCACAAACATTTACTTCATACAGATCTCAGAGCCAACTACCAATATCGTTTAAAGTATTTATTAAACATTCAGAACATAGATATATAGGTTTATAACACAAATATCATGTCAATGTCACTTTCTAATACCCAAAAACAAGAGTATTACATAAATATATTTTCTTAAAACCAAAAAGAAACAGTTTTATATAATACAATAATTACATTAACCTAGATCTTATATTAAAATATTGACATATAGGTTAGAAATCAATAAAAGTGTACATGTAGTTAAATATAAACATTAAAAAAAGGTAAATCACTAAGAAAAAAGGGTTAGGTATAGAAAAAAGAATTGAAAAAGACAGACAACCGATGAAGAAAAATGATTCTCAACTTTTCTAACGAATAAAATAGATTGTTGTCCTATCCATATTAAAATGTTAGTTAATGTTCTGACTGTATGCTGGAATCTCTAATTCATTATTAACAGTAGGTCAGTTGGCTGGTTGTAATAGGTGAACAAGTGATCCTCGTTTCGAGCAGGTAAGATGCGTGTTTCCTTCATGTTAATTCTTATAACATCGACCTAATGTCATTATGTTATTAAATTAACCGTGAGTTTCATGTAATACAAAGGTTTCTACATCTAAGTACGTAGCTAGTTTTAACTTCTTTAAATGTTTTTCACTGCTGATGATCGGACTGGACCCAAAACGTTTTGAAGATTTGTAATCCTTTAAGATAAATTTTTAATTTTTTTTTGAATAAAATATACAATTAGTCTATACCAGAAGTCTTTACTTCAATGTAAGTTTTTTTAAACCATGTTGTAGAGCCAACCACTGGGACTTTCCCCTTTTACTTTGTACTTTATTATTATTTCACAGTGGGTCACATTCACTATTGGATACATGAGAAGTTTTTCCACAATCTCTTTAAATTTTCTGTACTTTGAACTACTTGTTTGTCCAGTTTTCACTATATTCTTATAGTCGGTTCTTCTAGTCAATGGACGTTCTCGGTTTGTTTTATATAATCTGGCATTTAGTTCGTAATTCATCTTGTCCACCACTTGCCCAGTTCCAGTTCTAATTCTGCCCATAATTATTTCAGTTAAATTATAAAATCATTGCTCTTTATTTGATTTATCTATTTGATATGATTTCGTTAATTTACACTAAAATAGTGTACATTTTAAATCACTGTTATCTTATTTGCGAATTTCTTGGCATAAAATTAATTATGAACTAGATTTCCGCTTAATGCAAATATGGATTAGATTTGTCTAGTACAGCCCAGGCAAGTTTATTAGTATTTGTATGCAGCTATCTTGATTTAATGATCGAGCTACTTGTGAATATCTACTTTAATTTTGCATCATTATTGATATTTACAAGATAAGATAAAATCTTGCATGAGAGCAATGACGTCATATAATCAACTGAATTATTGTGTGAAATTATTAGATGAACTATTGATGGTATGAAAGGTATATGTTATAGATTCCAATATTTAATTTGTAAAGTATTTCCAGAAAATTTACATGATACTACATATTTTCTTATAATAGTCAGACCCCCCCCTAGTTCTATTTGACCCTTTATATGTTGTCCATATACAGGGTGGTCCCTAAGTAATTGTACAAAAAGAAACAGTGGATTCTACACAAAATTTTATTTTTTCCTATAACTTTCATGTTTGTGAACATTTATGTTTGCAACTGGGTGCTTTTAAATATGAGGAATTATAATTTAGTGCAAAAATTAATGTAGTTAATAGAGGGCGCCACATATGCTACATATGTGGCATAAATTTGCGTTTAACTTTTTTGCTCTTTAAGTAAGGGCTACTTGTGCCAAAAAATATTAAAGATACATTATTTAAAAAAAAAAGGTATACTTGTTATTAACTTTAAAACTCAACAGTTTTCGAGATAAACGCAAATTAATGCCACATATGTGGCATATTGAGCGACCTCTATCCGTTACATCCAATTGTGCAACAAATTATAATTTCTGATACACAAAAGCACCCAGTTCTAAATTTTGATACGTCAATGTTACAAACATAAAAGTTCTAGCGAAAAATAAAATTTTAAATTTCCACTTTAACACCTTGTATCTTTTTTAATATCCATATTTTATTACAGCAAATTGGCTTAAATCGTAATATACTAAAGTGTAGAATATACTATTTCTTTTTGTACAATTACTTAAGCACCACCCTGTATATTAACTTATATTTTACACAGAGATGTAAATTTACCCTATTACACTAGATCTCCACGTAATTATGATTCACACACATAGGCAACCACCAACACCTTACACATTATCTATTGGATTCTTTTTGGCAAATTCTATGTATCTTTCATATCATCAATAGTACATCAAGGAAACACAAAATATTTATCAGTGTAATATTTAATTTAATAATTTCACACAATAATTCAGTTGATTATACCTATGACGTCATTTCTCTCGTGCAAGATTTTATCGTACTTTCAATTTATCAACTGGAGTCTCTCTTTTTTCAAAAAAATAATTGTATTGCACAATTAACCTTTATTTACACTCAATAAACAATAATTACATTCAATCTATTATCATTAAAACAATAATATAATTTATACGTAAATCTAATCAAAATCAAAACCCACAGTGGGCATATATTATTTGAGTATTTACTTAAAACTACCTTTCATCTCTCTTTAAAGTCTGGTCAGTTGGTTGTTTTTACTCGTTGGTTTACGTCCATTTTTTCGAGCGGGGATCTGTAGGTTCCCTTAAAAAAATCCTTTATCATAGGTCTAGTGCCAGAAAAATTATTTAACATTTAATACTTTAAATATGTAATACAAGGGTCATCTGACCTCGTTATGTGGCTGGTTTCAACTATTATAAATATGTAAGTATTTACCACATGTTCAATTTAATCGTGAAAATTTTATCTACTTGTTTTAATTTTTAACGTGGAAATACTTATTTCTAGGTTTTTACTGATGATGGTCCAATAGGACTGAAATCGTTCTGAAACTTTATAAGTCCATTTTGGAAAATTTTAATAAATATTTTACAATTTTACACAAGAAGTTCATGGTAAGTTTTTCATATTTTCTTGTTGATGATTTTGAGTGTCAGATATGATCTTATTATCATTTTCTTGGCCTTCTCTTCTACAGTTGAAAATTATGTTTAAAGCCTTTTAATAATACACAAACAAGAAAGTATTTTTATACTATTTTTCCGATTTTTGGTTAAATTCTGTCTTCACTCGGGACAACGAAGAAATTTTACTTCTAAATATTAATCCAAATGTTTTTAGTGAAATATAAAAAATAGTGTTGCAAAATAAACATTTAATATAATGACAACTTTTATTATATTCGGTTGTACTTTTGTTATTGTATTCGATTGATGGTTAACGAGCTTGAGTTGCTAGAGTTGCTAGAGCTAACGATGAGTTTAAAATAAATTGACCCTCTAAATTTTGCTATTTTTATAAAATTGGGATCTTTGATAATTTAGATAAAATTCTTTTATACGATGAAAAAAAATAACAAATTAAAACGATGAACAAGCTTATTAGTCAACTTAGTTCTTGAGTTAGGGGAAACTCAATTGCAGTCTGCTCTTATTTTTGTGTTTATCTCAGATCTGAGTTTTATATATTCTAATTTTAATTTCTGTTGATAACAAAACTATTTCTCCAAATAGAGTCATTTAGCCATACAGATATTCTTTCTGCTACAGTTATTTAATATTTTATCTCCTCTTATAATTTCCCCAGGCTACATATTTTGTCAATATTGGATAGAGTACTTGCAATTGATTAAACCATTATGTTCTACTAGGACATAAATGCAACATATTTCATGCAGTTATATTCCAATGAGTTCTCTTTTAGTTTTCGTACAATACATACCGGATCGGATTTAGATTCAGTATCTTGGTGCGATCTCCACGGGGGAGATCGCCAGTCATCATAGCTATTCGGACTTTAGATATCTACGATATTTTCAGAATTCTTCTATACATCCACAACTCAAATGATTCCAGTTTTTCATTGATGTCGCATTCAAAGTCCAAGCTTCCGTTCCATAAAATAGAGTCTAGAAAACGTGACATCTCACCAACCTAACTTTAAAACTCTTGAACAGAGCACTCTTCTCGCTTTGTTGAAATTTGCTCTAGCTTTTTCTGTTCTGATTTTGATTTTCTAAAAGTAATCATTTTCTGGAGCTAATCATTGTTCCAAGATATGCATATTTGGCCACTTGTTCGACATTGGTTCCGTTTATTAGAAGATTCTTAATATTTCTTTGAGTTTTCGATATTTTTAGTTTTGGGATAGTAAATTTATGCCTCTGTAGATACTTTTGTTCTTTTCGAAATACTTTTTTTTAGAAACATCAACACTACTGCTCTTCGTCATTAGTTAGGAATTTCATTTTATGCTGTGATCTTGAACATTTTTTCTTACTCCATCGTGTAAAAATGTGCATCGCCAGCTATTGCCACCTTCTCGCCTACGCTACGTACACACGGACTCCAACCGCTGAGTTCCACTTCCATCGATGAGCGCCAGAGGAGATGGAAGACTGAAAACGATATAAAACAAAAGCCGCCGCACAAGGAATTACAGCACGAGACAGAAAAGGTCGGCTTGGATTTCAAGAGAACCGCCGAAGATCAGAGATCAAGGCTAAGAGACTTTTTTTAAAGATCGCGGAAAACCAACAGGTCTGATCCCAAAAGTCCAGCTTTCCAAATGATCTGAACCCAGGAAATTTCAATTATGAAAAGGCAATTACGAGATCTAACAAGACCGATACAAATGTCGCAAGCAAGAATTATTAAACCAAGTACAGAAGTACAACACGCACTTTGATAAAAACCACTCGGACGCAATAGACTTCATCGAAAGGATAGACGAATTAAGCCTGACCTACGCGATCGATAAACAATATCTTACAAGATATTGCCTTGCTAGGAGACCACGCATTGGTATGGTACCGAAACAACAGCAAAAATTAGAAATCGTGGACAAACGTAGATTTATCAAAGATATTCAAATCATAATTAATCAAAGATTAAGAACTGGAACGAATATATATGAATATACTATAAGGATATAAGCTTTATATTTGCAACCGAGGCAAGAAGATTTAACAGAATTACAAGACAGAATTACAAGACAGAATTACATTACAAAATCCCCAAGCGAATACGATACCAAAGGCACGTGCTTTAAATGCAAAATGCCAGGTCACATCCATAGAAATTCCTAGAACCCATGGAAAAAATTCTATTTCCATTGAGGCAAAGATGAAGTGTACAGCAGTGACTGCTGTATAAGTCGTCAGGAAAACGAGTAACAAATTTTACTTTTCATATATTCTATTTCGTTTTTTGCCTTATTTTCTTTTTATATTTTAATGCCATTACTTTTTTTTTCGCTTTCGGCAAACCAGCATATATCTTGAAAAACACCTCCATTCCTGTAAACTTAAAGAAAAAGGTGTATAACACATGCATACTACCAGTTTGTACCTACGGCTTGGAGACAGTAGGCCTAGTAACCAAAAAATCTGCTAAAAAATTAGAAACAACGCAAAGAGCAATGGAACGAATCATGCTTGGAATATCACTGAGGGACAGGATTAGAAACACCGAGATAAGACGTAGAACGAAGATTAGGGATATTGTGGAAGAAATTACAAAAATGAAATGGCGCTGGGCAGGTCACGTAGCCCGATATAATGACAACAGGTGGACACGGAGAATTCTAGAATGGAGACCAAGGACGACAACAAGAAGCATGGGAAGACCTCAAAAAAGTAGGTAGATGACATAAGAGCAGTGGCAGGCAAACAGTGAATTAGATTGGCGCAAGATAGAAAAAGATGGAAGCAATTGGGAGAGACCTACATTCAGGAGTTGATAGAAAATGGTTATAAAGAAGAAGACTTCTCTTTTGAAATCTTGATCATTAAAATTTAGCTTAATTAGCAAGAAGAAAGTCGCCTAATATGGGGATAAAGCCTAATATGGGGTAGGTCGCTTTCGCGCAAGTAATGATTCCGATATTTATCGTATGCATTGTTTACTAACCATCACCTTTCCATGAGGTAACCATTCTCTCTTTTTGCACAAACTTGTTCTTTTATTTGACGTTTGAGGTTAGAATAATGTTGTGTGGTTTAGTTTTTTTTCAAAACAGAAACATTTTTTTTGCAAAAAGTCGCCCCTCATAAAAGTCTAGTGTCTTCGTAATATGGGATACTGGGCAATTCCTAATTTGGGGTACCCCATATTACTACGGGTACCGCTAGGAATATTTACTTTTAGCTGCATTTCCAAGCAAGCGAATAGGCTGACAGATGTCGACGCCATTTTTGGCTTTCCAGTTTTCTCGAAAAGTACATATCTTAATAAAAGTACATACATTTAGGTTTAAAAAAATTCTAGCAGTAGACTTTCCAAAACAATTTTAATATTTTTAATTTATCCGTATTTAATTAAAAATATTAAATTAAGTAAAAACAAAAAACGTGGAATAAGGAACAAATAATTTCCGCAATTTTAGCTGTTCGGCAAGGAGTAATGGGCTAGCTATTTACATGAAAAGTGCGCGAACTCACAATATACTTCAAACAACCTTAGGTAGGTTAAGATGAAGGGGAATCCTGAAGACACAGTAAATTCTTATTTAGGACGAAAAATAGTATTTTCGAAAAAAATGGAGTCAATGCTCGCTAATCACTGCTTAGAAATAAAAAGATTTTTGGAATTACACAAAAAGACGTGTGTAAATTGGCATGTAGTTTATACAAAGCAAAAAATATAAAAAATTCATTCAGCGTGACCAAAGAAAGTGCTGAAAAGAAATGGTTTGCCAGGTTATTTGCAAGGCACAAGAAATTATCACTAAGAATGCCTCAAGGAATATCATGCAAGTATTAAACCATTCACCAAAGAAAACGTTGCGGCATCTTTTGAAAACTATATGAGCCACTTTTACAAAACATAAATTACAATCCAGCAAGGATTTTCAATTGTGACGAAACCGGTTTCAGTATTGTGCAACATAAACATCTGAGAATTTTGGGGACAAAAAGGAAAAAAAAAACAAAAAAACTCACATCAGCCGAACGCGGATCTTTGTTAACCACAGTTATTAGCGCAACAGTCTATTATATGCCACCCTTTTTAATTTTTTCACCAAAGAATATGAAAATGGAACTAATGATTGGCAATCTTTCTGGATCAAAGAATGCTTGTCATGTATCTGGCTGGATTCAACAAGAAATTTTTGTTGATTGGCTCCGCCATTTTATTAACATAAAATAACCTAGCGCTGACGATGCAGTGGTTTTGATCCTTGATAGTCATTACTCCCATACAAAAAAGTTGGAGATAATAACTTTAACGGCATTTATGTCACCGTTCAAAACTTATTACATGCAGGAGATCACAAACTGGATAAGGCTTAATCCAGGACGTGTTGTAAGAGGATATCAAGTAGGGGAACTTTTTGGAAACGCTTATATAAAAGCAACCATGGATACAGCAGTTCAAGGGTTTAAAAACAGAAACCTATTTAAAGAATGTGATTTTGTCGCAGAAATGCAAGAAATAGTTGAATAAAGAGCAGAAAAACAAACTGTTAATGAAAAAGCATTGAAAGAAGTACGAACTGTTAATGAAGAAGCAGTGATCAGTCAATACTAGAAGGAGAAGCAGTAGAGGAAAAGCAATTTTATAAGAATGTACCAGAAGAAGAAACCCATGAAAAAGATGTTACTCCTGCAGATTTGATGCCGATTCCAACATCTTCTACAAATATCCTAAAAAAAAAGAGTACAAGAAGTGTCAAAGCTGCTATTGTAACAAGCACTCCATACAAAGAAGAATTAGAGAGCAGTATTGAAAAAAGGAAATTAACTTCAACTTCTGGAATTAAAATGAAGGTAAATTATTCAAAAACAAATAAACAAAAAAACTAAACCTGCCCAAAAAAGAAATTGTCAGTGGACAAAGAAAAACCAAATAAGTGTAAAAGAGGATCCAGCAGTTATTTAGCTTTAGGTTCGGATACTGCAGTAGAGTATCAAGATTCAGATGTAGATGACCTGGTAGAAAACTTTAAAGAAGATGCCGTTTTATTTTTTGCGAAACTCTATATTCTGAAAATGTCAGAGGCGAACAATGGGTGATGTGTCAGGGATGTTTTAAATGGGCTCACGTTGAATGTTCTGGGTGTGAAAGAGACCGGTATTTTCGTGACTTTTGCTCTGATAAATAGATTTATTGTGTGATATTCTTAGATAAGTAGATTTTTAGTTAATTTAAGAAAAGTTAACTTTTTGTTAGATGTATTTTTATACGTCATTTTCATAAATAATTAATTTGAAATTTTACATTACGTTGTAAATGGGGTAACCTCTAATATATGGTAGAAAACCTTTTTTGAAATACTTTTACTCTTTTATCTTTTTTAATAAACGCTTAAAAAGTGTCCAAGAAAACCTAAAATTTAAAAATATTGCCTAAAATATTAATTACTTTATTTTTAATGGTATTTTAAAAAAAAAGTACCCCATATTAGGCGACTTTCCTCTATGTATCCTCTATGTATGAAAGTTAAAAGAAATAAAGTACAGTTCTGATACGACCAAAGGTAATATCCTACTTTGACCTACGTGGAGAACGTAGGGCGAAAATATAAAAAAATGACGAAAAACAATTAAAACTGTAATTTAAAATTATTTTTGATTTGATTAGGCTTGCAATCCAGTTCCATTTTAAATACAAGGTATAAAAACCTTAGGTATATGTGAACTCTTGAAAGTCTATGAAATACTTAGATCACCCCAAAAATAATTTTTTAAACTCTTACACGATGTTAAGATTCGGTAAAATTAAAATGCAATAACCCACGAATAAGGAGGGACTTACAAGAACGTCAAGACAATGGAATTAAGATTCCTGTTGGGTTTTGAACAAAGATAAGAATGCAGAACATAAAAAGAAGTTTAGCAGCTTTTGTCACCATGTGACACCGAATGTAGATTCTACCTTTTCCCTGTTTAATAAAAAAATTCATTGTAATTTTTATAGATTCAAATTTTTTTACATCTTAAGGTAAAATATATATTAGAATTAAATAAAAATACTCCACATACACTTATTTTTGTGATGTTTTAACAGTTCGTCACTTAATTAGAGAAACAGTTAGAAAGAGGTGGTGCCACTTTGACAAACCTCTCTATTTTATCGCTTTAGTTGGTACACAATTTTCCTGCTGTATTAGAAAGTGACATTACATACATTGTTTAAAGTGTGTATATCTGCATAAATGACTACATATACTAAGAACATACATACAATATATACGTTAAACACTGTATGTTGAATTTGTATAAATTGTTCCTACCACATTGTTTGAAAATATGCGCGAAAATTATTCACCTGATCTGATTTCACTTTAACAAGTTGATATTTTCTATATCCTCTGGGTATATTTGTCAAAGACATCACAAAAATTGGTTTTACAAAAGCAAACACCGGTTTAAAAGTTTTTTTAACTTCTTTTACGCGGTTTTTTGCGTAGATCGTGTCTAATAAATTGCTATTGGAAAATATTGTGTAGTTATTGCAGCTCACATTAAAGAACTTTGTAGCCTTGTCTTACCTAGATGGACCAGAGCCTCATGTAACTACTACAAGGTAGAATGACAAATCACGACAAAAATATAATGGTACCCAGAGTTTATACGTTACTCTTTTATTCCAGCTTGCTACTTGATTAAAAGGTAACATATTTTATGATGTTTACATTTATTGGTGGTATTTAAGAGACATATATAGAATATAGATATATCAGTGAATCAAATAATGTAAAATAGGCATCCTACCTGGCGTGAATAGTGAAGTAAAATATTGAGATGCAACTCTATAACATTCTCATTTTGCTCTTCAACTTTGATGTGGCGAGGGGATTTGAACGGGTAAACTGAAGCAATCAACGACTGAAGCTAGGAGTCTAAGAGAATAGTAACACGGTAAAAGTGTATTTACTGTAGCCAAACCTTCATGACAGTTTCTCTTCCTACTACGTACCATCTCTTTTGAGGTCAGTGACTATAAAAGAAAATTAATTTTGTCATGAATTGATGGATTACAGTTTTTCTTGGTCCATTTTTTATTGTTTCTAAGCCACGATTTTTTTATTTTTCTATGTCTCCTATCCAGTCTATTATCCCTTTTACTATAATGAGTCTCAAATAGCGTCTTCTACTTAAAAGTCAACCTCACCTTCACGTTAGTGAACCCTGTTATCATAAACGAGACTCTGGTGACCGAGTATTAGCGGAAACTGTAATACCTGGAATTAAGAAAATGTAATTCCGTTAAGAATGAGTGGTACCGACCCGTCTTCCGAGTGATGTTGGCTGAACTGAGTAGACCACTTAACCTTGGTTGCAACGGTCGATAGCATACATTCTTCGTCTTTCTAGCGTGGTGTGATATGGCCAGAACCTCTAAACAGAGACACCCGAGGTGGGTAGGAATTTTATTTCACAATCTCACATCGAAGCAACGGTCTGCTCCAAGAATTCTGGGAAGGGGAGCAAGTCGACATTGAACAAGAAGAAAATCAACAAACATCTCCATATAGCAACATACAATATATGTTCCATGACAAAAGATGAATAATTTTACGAACTAGAAGATGAATTGGTGAACATGAATTAGGACTATCAGAAATTAAAAAAATAGGTGAAGGGTAGGAGGACTTGCATTAAGGCAACAGGCTCTACTACAAAGGCAAGAAAGATTATACATACGGTGAAGTAGGTTTCGTAATCAACAAAAAGAGAAAGTCATAAATTCAAATATTGCATAGCTAATTGCATACATGATCTTAAAGCTAATTCTTAAACCAGTATAAAGATTGTGCAGGTTTATGCTCCAACTGAAAAAGCAACTGAGAAACGCAACAGGAGAAAACCTTATGGAATTCCTGGAAGACGTAAACATGTGTACTATAAATACCCACAAAAGGAAACCCAACAGAGAGTGGGCATGGATCACTTCTAAGAGAACTACCAAAAATGAAATAGAATATTTTCTTTCAAACAACAAAAGAATATTTCAAGATGTCACAACAATAAACATAACAACTGGTAGTGACCATCGTACAGTTAGAACAAAAATAAATATTAACATGAAAGAATAGAGAAAAAGGATCTTAAAAAAAACAACTCCGATAGATGCCTTTAATCTAAGAACACATGAAGAGGAATTCCGAAAGGTCTTGGCGTTTAAAATCGAATCAGATTCTTCACATAATCAAGTCTTAATTGACGATATTAACAAAAATATAAAGAAAAACCTTCTCAAAGCAGAGCTACAAATCGTAAAGGAAACAAGAACTAAAAAAGGCAAGATAATCAATGAAACTAAACTACTAATGAAGAAAATAAGACAACTACTATCAGAAAATAAACGCCTTACTCAAGCATATGTAGAACTTAAAACAATTAAAAACGAACTAAAACGTAATATAAAAAAATGGAACGAGAACTTAATAGAGTAAGTCATTGAAAGGAACAGAGGCCTAAAATATCCAAGACCAACACTGGGTGTCCAAAAAATTATCAAAATTAAAAACACCAATAATAAGGAAGAAAAAAACAAATATAAAATTACAAATATAGTCGAAGGCTTCTACAAAATCTTGTACAGCTCGCAAAGCCAATCTAATGAATCAATAAAGAAGAACGTCAAAAGTAGACGACCAAGAGGAAGACCATAGATAAGATGGGTAGATGGTATAAAAAAATAGCTAGAACAAATTGGAAGTATGTTGCTCAGGACAGAGATCGATGGAAGGAGATGTCCAAAAATAGACGATACAATGCTAAGAAGAAGAAAAAAGCTAGTCGTAGACTTTATTATGTGTCCTAAATATGACCTTTTTCTTAATTTTGTTTTGTTTATAAGCTACGAACTAGCGTTCATCAGTCTTATCCACATTTTAAAGGCTGGCAACTTTGTTATATCTTCCTTTTTAATGCCAATATTTTGAAGCCCTACAAAAGTAAGGACGCGTCTAAAAATGACTATCACAAAGGCTCTAATAGAGGCACCAGGCCACATCTCCTTTTGTATAAGGCCTTACATTTACATTGTAGCTTTATAGATTGTTAACTTCTTTCTCTAATACTCGTGGAACCAGAATAAATCAAATAGTTACAAATTAAAAAACTTTAAATTTTAAAAAGCACCTAAAACATCCTTTAACATGAAAAAATTAACATCCTTTGTAAAATGATGTCCAGTTACTAAGGAAGCTCAAAAACCTCGGAGCAGAATCCATCATTAGAGAACGCTTTAAGTACAGAAAACACCGATAAACTTAAGGTATCTCAGCATGCTTTTCTTAAGTTTACAGAAGTAAGCTTAGAAATATGAGAGCGCAAGGTATAGATACAAGCCTTCGCGTATAGATATCGTATTATAGAAGTCTTCATGTCAGATTATTACCCTATGTGAGGACTATAAATACAGCAGTGCTCATATACCCAAGGATGCGCCTTAGATAAACAGGGTGGACCTATTAAAGACGACCAATGCAAGTAACCAGACAACGCATCAATGGAAAAACAAAAAATATACATCAAATCCCTGAATACAAAAGAATAGGAACTCACCAAAGAACTCACTGATGCACACATAGACATAAGTGCTGTCCAAGAAACAAGGAAAAAGACCAAACCAAGTTAGACAATGGTATGCAACTGATGGTATACAGCGGCGCATCAAAAGAAACGAGAGTCGCTATATCAATCAATAGAAAATTGATCAATCAGGTAGAAGAGTGCAAATACCTATCAGAAAAGATTATTGGAATCCAAATTAAATTATGAGAAGAACAAGTTAACATCATAAGAATATACGTATCGAAAAATAATAGAGAGGAATTTTTTGAAAATCTGCAGGCAAAAATAAACGTCACTTTAGCAAACGAGTATATAATTAGTTTGGGTGACTTCAATGCTCAAATCGAGTATGTGTTATCCCAGGAACTAAACAACGAGTCGATAATAATGTCAGAAATAAGAATAGGTATCTTTCAACAGAACTATGTAGTACAAACGAAATACGCATAAATGATATAGTTTTCTCACATAAGGAGCAGTACAAGTACACTTTAAGAACCGAGGAGGATACAGATCCATGGTTGACTGCATATTGACCAATAGAGAAATACACCCGTCTAAAATCTTGCAAATCTTGCAAAACGTGCATCCAATAACCTCTGCTTGAATAGGAATTAATCACACATTAGTAGTAGGAAAAATACGAATGATCACAAAATACGAAAATATTAAAAATATCGATTAAATAGGCTGACGAGTCTACTTTGAAGATTATCCTAAACATATTTCACACAAGTATCAATGACAGTTAGGAAAAAAACTTTGAAGAAGTCTGGTTTTAGAAATACCCTCGCGACTGCAGATGCACTTTTTGCGCTGAACATCCATTTGTAAATGAAGTTGTGAGTAGGGTAAATATGGTTTTATTTGATTTATAAATTTCAAAAAAGTATTTGATCAATTCTAATATGTAAAAGCAATGGAAATAATGACAAATTCTGGTTTGACGACAAAAATATTAGCACAAACAAAAATATATGCTGTAATCAAACCTCCAACGTAAAAATCAAAAATATTCCTACCAACAAGATATCTATATAAATGGCTCAAAAAGTGCTTGCTTTATGTGGTTGATTCTCGCTGCTACATACCGGTTCTCATACAGTTGCGCAGCTAGGCATCTCTTCGAGAAATGACTACTAGATAGGTGAATCGGCCAGGGCTATGTGTTTCTAAAAAAACTGACAATGACGCTGTAATTTTAAACTGATGCTTTTGATATTCCATATTTGCATATCAAAACTTTTTCAAGGTTTCGTTCCGAAACGAAAGTTTACTTTTTACGTGTATTACAATTTTATTACGGTACTTTCCTCATATAAAAGTGGTTTCAGTTAAATTGTTTAGTGTAATTGTGTTCAGTTTTAAAATGAACTTTTTATTAAAATTAAGAAAGTTAATACAATGATCACCAACAAAAATTAATCAATGTCCAACTAAATTAAAACGGCCTACGCACGTTCCTACAAGACCACCCAACTGTCGTACCGACAATGTTGGACCCGGCAACGTTGGGACCGACGGTTGGTGTGTGTGTGTAGGCTTGTTGGCCGACAAAAATAGTTGTCATATCCCGAGTCCACAGGTTGGGTATGGGGAAGTCGGCTGTCGGGATGTCGTGATTGTACAACCAAATCGATCGACCTGACCGTCGGGCACAACTATTTTTGTCGGTCAAAAAGCCTACACACACCAACGATTGGGCCCAACGTTGTCGGTCACCACAGTTGGGTGGTTTTGTCGGGACTTGTGTAGGCCGTTTTAATGTTAGAAATGCAACTGTAAAAAGTGGGACCATGTTTAGAGCAGACATTAAAATAAAAAGATTGTTATACAAATACTAAGAACTATATGGCATAATTGTGAATATATTAAAATATGAAAAACATAGATTGTATGATCAGCTAATCCAAGATCCCCCAGATAACTTAAGACTTTTAGTTAAAACTGCAAAAAGATATTATACAAAACAACGAATTGAAAAAAATAAGACCTCTTCTTGTGCGGAAAAATAAAAGGAAATACAAAAATTTAATCGGTTAAAACCAAAACAGGAGAAACAATAACTGATAGAAAAGAAATTGCAAATAAATTTAATACACATTACAGTACATTAGGACAAAGGTATGGACAAAAAATACCCATTTGTAATGACCAGATTGAGGAAATAGATAGGATATAAAGCAGTATGTACTTGTATATTGTTGACCAAAAAGAAGTGGTAAATGCAATAAAATCTTTAAAACACAAAAAATCTCCTGGCTGGGATGGTATCAAGACAGAAACCATTAAACAAATTAAGGAAGAAATTGTTACTACTTTAACTTTTCTCATTAATGCATGTTTTCAGGATGATTGTTTTCCAGATGTCTGAAAATCGGCAAAATCAAACCTCTGTTTAAAATAGGAAATAAAGAAGACGTAATTAACTACAGACCAGTCTCTTTGTAATCTGTTTTTTCCAAAATATTAATTTTCCAAAATTTAAAAAAATAGATTAGTAAGATAGTTTTTGGATAGGTTTAGTATAATAGTTTAGAGAAAGAAAATCGACCACAAGATGCTATTTGTAAACAAACATCACAAATAACAGAAGCTTTTGAGTCTAATAAACGTAGTTTATGCATATTCGTCGATCTCTCTAAGGCGTTTGACACGATATCTCACGAGATCTTGTTAAAAAAACTTGATAGGTATGGTCTGAGAGGACGAGTTTTGACATTATTAAAAAGTTACTTAGCTGACAGAAAACAATTTGTAGAAATTGATGATGTCAAAAGTGATCCTAAAGTAATTAATTATGGCGTACCGCAAGGGACCGTTTTAGGCCCTCTACTTTTTAAACTATGTTAATGACATTCTTAAACTAAAAACTGTTGGAAACACAATTAGTTTTGCTGATAACACCACAATTTTTTATATGGCCGATAATTGGGAAGATCTTAAAATGATAGCAGAACAAGATTTCAAAATTATTAAAACATGGTTGCAAATAAACAAACTCACACTAAATTATGAAAAAACTAGATATATACCTTTTGCAATATATAAAAATTATCTGCCAACTTTTAATTCGGAGTTTAGGAGTTTTAATTGGCAGCACCTAAAATGGGACTTACAAATAAAAAATATTATAAGAAAAATACGAGGAGTGCTACCAAAATTCCGCTATTTAAAAGAGTTTTTGGATGTTAAACAGCTTAAAATGCTTTACCTATCTCTAGTACAATCTCATCTTGTATATGGGATTTTAGGTTGGGGTGGAGTATCTGATTGCCATCTGGTGACCCTTCAAAATACTCAGAAATAGTTTCTTAAACTAATATATGGAAAACGAAAAACATATCCCTCAGACGAACTTTTTCATGAGACTTAGGTTCTTGATGTTCGGCAATTGTACTGCTTAGAGCTATTTAAAATATTCATAAAGATAAAACTCCTCTTAAAGTAAAAGTGTCAAATTATGAAACAAGAAGAAAATTGAATGTCGAATGTCTTCACACTTTAAAAACAATCACGCAACGGTCAATTAAATATTTTGCTCCAAGAATATACATATTTGCCCATAAATTATAAAAATATCAAAAATTTTTATTTGTATAAAAAATTAGTTACTGCTTGGATAAAAGAAAAAAGGGAGTTGTGTAATAATTTAATAAATTTAAATTATACTAGACAAAAAAATATAGAAATTAGATTAGAAACTGTAAAAATAAAATAATGATTTGTAAAAAAAAAAACAATAGACATAAACCTGTCAATATTAGACAGATTAAGTCAACAAGCATGTTTATGCTTTTAAGATTTTGAAGTTTATTTTATTGTAAGTAAACTGAAATTGTAAATTAATGTAATAACTATTGATTTGAATAAACGTATACTATTATAAATCCATAGTTTCATACCAAAATTTCAATTTTTTACTTTACATATTATTTTTTGTTTATCGGACTATAGGCTTAATACTGAAATATGCGGTGAGTACAACAATGTGGTAGGAACAAAATGCACGGCCATGAAGGGTAAGGTACAGATATTGAGGAATTGATATCGCTATGCTAACAGCTCTTATATCTTTCACATTGATAACAGAATTGTTTGCGGTATATGTTTAGCATATGAGTGTAAGGAATAACCAGTAAGGCATAATAAAGTGACATTGCTATATGATTTACTAAAATTCTTTTACATTTAAAGGATAGAAGCGTAAACGATTTTTATCACATTTTGCACAAACATAGTAAATTGTCCCGTCCTAAAACCATTGAAATCAGTTTTTGACTCCTCACTTGCCAATTAAATATGTTAGTCACTACAGAATTTACCAAATGGCTGTCTGAAAATGTATTTTAAATGTATTTATTAGAACGCCAAGATGGGAATCATTTGCAAGGTTTGTGTGAACGTCATATATAGTTTGATTATTTTAAATACGACATTATGGAGTCATACACACAATACATTGGAAATAGTATTTTTTCTTTCGAGTTTTTAACATGAAAGTATGTAGAATTTAAATTTATTGCATAAATACCGTCTTTAAATTATATCTTTGATTATACGAATTCAAAGATTCTGCCAATTTGGAACCATCTTTAACATTTTCTAAAAGTCTTGTCCAAAACTTTACATTCGAGAAACAGAGATGTGCACAATGAACCAACCGAATATACTAACCGAAAACGCTATAAAAACGATTTTGTGAAAATATTTAAACTGTTAGTTTTCGTTCTTGACTTTATAAGAAAAGTTTTTATCAAGCATCAATCAAACCAATGAACAATGTATCATCATCATTCCCTTTGCTCGTATTTATGCACTGGGTTGGCTTTTCTAATTAAATTTCTAAGTAAGTTACCCTCATTTTAACATCAACTGATGATACCTAAAATTCCTTTAATTTATTTATTCTTAATAAAATCCTTTATGCCACGTACTCATCTATCTGAGAATTCTAGTCGGGTGTACCCAGGGCAACGTTTTATTTGGCTAATTTTTTACTCACCAGTTTGATCGATGAATCTATTACAAAGTAAAATTGTGAACATTTTTCTTCATTTCATTTTCTTTCTTCCTCTACACACCATATTTAAATAGTTGCATTAAAATGGCCTTTTTCAGGACAATACATTTATACGACTTAAATTAATATTAGAGGAGAAAGTGGTAATATGGGATCTGCTTTTATACGGAACCCTTCATTTATGTGGAAACGCCTACTAGTGACATCTATATTATAAGGGACAAAACTATGGTGATAACGGTCGCAAAACTATTGGCAGCAGTGGCTGTGCTACTAGTTTCGCCGCATGTCACCAAGTCGTGAATCACGATGTCTAAGAAGTTTTATTCGCAAAATGTTTTGTCTCTTATAGTGGTTCCATCTAGTGGTAAGTAAGTTACGAGTGCTTCAGTAGTTTAACATAGGCTTTGCTTTTATTGTTTTGCCAATAAAATATCTATATAAACCAGTGAAAATATAACCACATTTTTCTTAAACCATGTATTGTTATTAATATACAGTGCGTCCATAAAGTAACGCATACATTAATTATTTCATAAATCGGTGACTTTAAGGAAACATCCGGAAACAGGTCGATTTTTATTTTTAAATTACATTTTTTTGGCATATTATATCATACTAGTGACGTCATCTATCTGGATTTGATGACGTAATCGATGATCTTTTTCAAATAAGGCTAGGTGTCATGTGATAGCTCATTTGAAGGGGTATTCAATTCTCTATTCACCAATATAAACATTAACATAATTATTTATAGAAGGTGTTCAAAAAAAAATTTTTTTTAATTAAGTTAATTGAGAAAAAAGAATGTATGTAATTTACTGAATTCAAAATACGTTTTACTGTTGTCAGTAAACAGGAAAAACATATTTATTTGACAAATAAATATTGCTTTTCGCTTAAATTCATGTTAAATCTGCCACCCACTTGCCACTTGGCAATTTGAACGTTTCGTTTAAGCAAAAATCAATATTTTTTAAATAAACCATTTTTTGTGTTTTTTGACAGTAGCAACATGTATTTAGTAGTAAACAAATTAAATACATTCATCTTTTTGTGCTAATTAATTTAATTAAGAAAACATTTTTTTGGACACACTGTATAAATAATTATGTTAATATTTATATTACTAAATAGAGAATTAAATGCCCTTTCAAATAAGCTATCACATGACCCCTATTCTCATTTAAAATGACGTCATTATCGCGTGACGTCATCACGCCCAGAGAGATGACGTCACTAGTATGATATGTATGCCAAAAAATGGTAATTTAAGAATAAAAATTGACGTGTTTCGGGATTTTTCCTTATAGTCGACGATTTACGAAATAATGAATTTATCCGTTACTTGATGGACGCACTGTATACCAATATAATGGAAACGGGTTCCATATTAAATACTCGGGTTCATATTATCTACAAGGTTTGTATCTAATATTTCAAACAAGTGTAAATTGCCATAGGGTCGCCATTATGTCGCGGAGAGAATTAGTTAACGCTAAAAGAAAAAATGTTCACCAGGAACGTCTCATCGGAAAACTTGGGACAATAACTCTATGATTAATACGATCACGTATTATCGTACTTGAGTAAACGAAGAAGAAGGTCGTGCATGGCTAGACCACCTTTGCATCGTCACCAGGACAAGCTCTGTATTCTCAAACCTACGGGTACGTCTATTTTAAGAGCTAATGCAGAGAATCTATTAACGTGCTTTTTGATCTTTCAGAGCATGAAAATAAGAAGCATAAATTTACTTCTCATCGAACGTGAAGGAAACTGGCCTCTCAATCGTCCAAACAAAATTTCCTCACATAATTGAAATGAAAGGTAAAAGACAAATTAGTGCACTGACTGTAGCTAAATGAGGGTCAACAATTACAATAATATGTTGCATAAGTGCTGATGGCAGACTCATACCGCCTATGCTTTTGTTTCCCCGCAAAAACAATATGTGCGATAATTTTATGAGAAATGCACCACTTGGTTCAGTAGAGAAATGCCCAAGAAATTGGGTTGGGCGAACCCGAAGGATGACATTGACTGAATAACTTAACATTGGACATGTTAGGCCATCTGCAGAGTCCTTAGTGTTGTTGTTACTTGATGAACACTATTCACATACAAAGCATCGAAATTATAGAACTAGTCCAGCAAAATCATGTCATCATAGTGTGCACACCACCACATACAACATAAACTAAAACCTTTGCATAAAACGTTTATTGGGGCAATAAAAATCCATAACAATGAAGCTATTCGCCTTTGGATGCGTCATAATGAGCAGCGGCTAGGAGATCCTATGTATGATATCGCAGATCTATTCAACCAGGCATATGTTCAGTGTCAAACTGGATCTCTAGTAATCAATGATTTTTCTACTTTCTGAAATTTTCCTTGCAATCGGATAATTTTTACAGATGTTGATTTCATTGAAGCTTAACTGCAAGAGGAGCCATTAATTGCCTTTGATGGAGACGAGGATCGTACACTGGCTGGTTGTAATTCACCTCCTGTAATAGTTTCAACATGTACAAAACCAGAAGCAATTTTGCCTGTTGATATTAGTCTAGTTCCTAAACCAAAAAGAAAAGTGCCCCTTCCGTGGCTGTTATCACCAGTTCACCTTACAAAAATAAATTAGAGAAATTTGCGAAATAAAGAAAAGTTACACAATTAAATTCTCATTGTGAACAAGAGCAGATTCCTACACCTAGCAGTTCTGGTTTGCATGTTGGGTTGGCGAAAATATCTGTTAACAAAAGCGGACAAAACAGAAAAAAATAAAAGCAAAAGAAGAATCAGAATCATCTGAAGAAGAGTGTGATAGCTTTTTTTCTAGTTCATCTGGTGGTCCAGATCATTGTTTGGGGAGAGTACATAATTTAAAAGATGATACAATTTGTATTTTCTGCGAAAGACAATTTTCCATACTACATATATTTCTACGCACGAAAAACAAAATGCGGTTCCTTTTTCGTACAAGGAAATATAAAGATAACAAAGTTTTATTATCTGACATAGAAGATACCAACAAATACGATGAGCTTTAAGTAGAGGAAACCCACAGATTTTCTTCTTCCAAACCTAGTATATCTTGTACGAAATTGACCAGTGAAATACCACATGAAAAAATGGCAGTGCTGTTTTTGGCTAGACTGGTCGGAACATATCATCATATCATCTGCTCTAACTGATCTAACAATGCAGAAATTTTCAGTATCTGCACATTAAATTTCTCTGTGACCTCTTTATCAAAGTCTCCTGGGAAATATTTTACTTTTACGAAACCATTTGTTCCTTCTGGCTCAGTTTTTTGGTATTAACGACTACTTAGGCAGCCGAGACCGTCGTCTTTACATATCGGTGGCGGCTCAGTTAAATTAGAAATTTAAAAATTTCCTACCTCTGAGCTAGGATGAAACCCAGGTCATCCAACTTGGTCAGTCAGGACCTAACCACTTAGTTACACCACAAATTTTATTTTGGTCTATATTAATTGTGAAAGTACTGCATGGCACTACATAAAACATAGTAACAAAGCAATATGAGAGTATAGATCATGAATGGATAATTCAAGGATAACTATAACTGATCCACAATGCCAAACTTTCCTTTTTTTTAGTATTGCTAGATAAAAATCATAATATAATCTAGATCATTTATAGCAAGAAAAATATCCACTTAATGTAAAAAGGATGTTAGAGATAACATTCCTCATATTTAACACAAATTAATTAGGTACGGAAGAGACACTGTTTAAAAGAAGATGAAATTTAAAAACGGTGAATTGGCAAAAATTCACATCAGATCTTAATAAGATAGTGAAAATTTATCTATCTGAAAACTATAATGAATTTATTATCATTATGGGAACTGCTCCAAAGATTCTTTAAGAATGCCTTACTTACTATATTGTCTATTAAAGGAGCAACTCCCGAATCTATTGCATTGCTACCCCTACCAAAAGCTTTATGATGAAGATTCTTTCAGTGATGATACTGAAAAATATAAAGTAATATGACTTCAAGTGTTTTTTCATAATATCTAAGAGCAAATGGTGCAATCTCATGGAAAAGCTGCACATGGTAAAAAATAGAAGATCGACGAGAAATCTATAGAAGAATCTTAGCCAAAATTCCACTGAATGAACTAACATAAATGTCTCAGCAAACCAAGTGGTCTCCGTACTGCATAAAAATGGCAAAGCACCTGGATGGAAAAACAAAGAAAAACTCAAGATGGGATGAGAATGGAACTAGTCAGTATATCAAATATTTCAATGGTGCCGATATCTACACCATAAAGAATAAAAAAAACTCTTGGTATTAACGACCTACGTGCAGCTTCCAATTAAGAAATTTGTATCCAAGTGGACTGAAATCTCCATTTAATGAACAATTCTGTCCAAAAGATGGATGGATGATATAATAAAAAATGAATTGGATGCAAGAACTTACAGATAGAACTAGGTGCAAAATTTTACGTCCTACGTTCAGCAGTGGACAACTATAGGATTATTGATGAAAGTATGAAGATCAGTCTTGTTTGAAGTATTGTTACTTAAACTTGCAAATATATCAACGACTCCAAAAGCTATCGACAGATATCTTTGCTCTATAACCTGTTCAAACTATTTAAACACCTAAAGAAAATCAACCTGATGTACAAGGTCAGAAAAATATTGTACATTATAAATACTGAATCTCGCCCAATATACCAAACACGGGTATGAAAGACATCACCTATCCGGATCTTTATAATACCTTAAACTACAGAAATTCTTTTATAAACTATAAAAAGTAATACAAGACAATAAACTTATTTGTTTATCCGCATCTTCCTGTAGAATAGAATATTAATCTTCTCCCTTAATGGAAAAACTATCAGATTTAGAATACCAAAAATTGGCCAAGGCAGCGTAATGGTCTCTAATTTGTAAAATATAGATACTAATAACCAACCCCTACAACTAGATACTATGACTTTCATACAAAAAGGCGACACAGCTAATGCTGCGCAAGCAGAAATTTTTGCTAAAATAGAGATGACACTAACTGAAGCTTCGAGAATAATGACAATCATACCAAATCCAAAATTTAAGTATGCTATTTCTAACTTTGTAACAGAGGCAAATTAAGTAAAAGGGTTGACTTAGTAATTCCGGTAACAACAAGGAAAGACTTAGAAGCAGCAGTCGTCAACTTTAAAAAAAGTATATAGCAATCTGCATGGTTAATCACACCCGAATAATTTACTTCATTCATAAAGAATAAAATATCTCTAATTGTTAAAAAACAAAAAGTTAATTATAAAAAGATGGCAAACAACCAGGATGAAAATAGACAAAAAAAAATTAACAAAGCTTGCAAAGAACCAAATAAACTGCTACTTGACATACGAAATAAATCTGTAAATAAATACTTGAGTACACTGACAGCTACAGAAAGCACTGGTTATTCCTTGTGGGAAGCGATAAAAAAATTAAAAGGTCTCAACAACATATTTCACCAGTTCAAAAACTTAGCGGTGGATGGACAAAAACCGACACAAAAAAAAGCCGAAATATTTGCAGATAATCTTGATCCATCCATCCATCCTATGGCTATATAGCCCAATTCAAGCCCTGGCCTCCTTCAGCAAACCTCTGGATTCGTTACAGTCTTTAGCCATTCTTCTTCACGATCAACTGCCAAGGAGATTTCTTGTGTCCTCATTTACTTCATTCTCCCATTTACTTCCTTGCATTATTACATGCATCAGTTGTTTTAGAAGCTTTTTTTCTTCCATCCTAAATACATGGCCTGCCCATTGAAGACGCTGTATACTGACATAAAGGTGGGGTTTTAGTTATATTATATATTCCATAATTGTATCTGATTCGCCACCTGTTTTTCTAATTTATACGACCTAGTATTCGTCTTATTACCTATCTCTCAATGATGTCCATGCGGTTTACAGATTTTTGAGTCAACATTCAAGTTTCACATTAATAGCTACTACCTATCGGATTATGGTCTTATAGATACGTATTTTAGACCTTTGATACACGTCTCGTGATTTAAATATCTCGTCCCGTATACGTATTTTCTCCTGTTGCTTTGATTCTGCTCATGTTATTTACGCCACCTGCATACCGTGCCAGTTGGACTAATTTATTGATAAGTGTGTTGTTTTTATCTTCTGATGTTTTTCTAACTACGTATTCCAGGGCGACAAAGAGAAGAGCACAACATCGTAAAGAATGGAGGAGTTTAAGGCATGCCTGTGTCCAGTAGTGGATGTGATAAATGAAGGCTGGAGAATGATAATGATGATAATTCCACTGCTAAATGAAATATTGTTGGTGCCAGACCATCCCCCTATTTTAATCCTTGTGTTATTTGTGTCCTTCCCATGTTGTATCTGTATCTGAGTCACTGTGTCTCTCATCGTCATTCGGATAAAAATAAGTAGCTTGGACGGTATTTCAAATTCACTTAATATTTTGTATAAGCGTGCCCTGTTTATTAAGTCATATGCCTGTTTAAAGTAGACAAAAATATTATAGACATCTATGTCATGAAAACATCTATGTCTGTAAATAGTTGGTCCATGATTGATCTTCCTTGTCTGCATCCTACCTGATATTGTCCGACGATCTTCTATGCAAAGGGGGTTGTAACTTTTGGTTAAGTATACCTACTGGTAAATATTTTATTTCTACATCACGGTAAGCTAACATAGAAGAGACAATGAAACAAAATCAAGGGGAAAACCATTATACTGATATTTAAAAAAAGGCACTTAGAACGTACAAGGTATAAAATGCAAATAACAATAGAGAAGAATATACTAATTGACACAATAGTCAAAAAGGACCTTTTTCTTCTGTAACCTTTTAATTAAACCGAGAAAGTATATTTTATTCACAATTCACAATTCCTTTCAGGGAATCTGATTTTGATGAAATATTACTAATCTTGTATCATCATCATCATCATCCATCCTTCATTTATCACGTCCACTGCTGGACATTGGTCTCTCTTAAACCCCTCCATTCTTTACGATTTTGTGCTCTTTGTGGCCAATTTTTGGTGATACGCCTGATGTTGTCGGTTATTGGGGACCATAGTTGTCATAAACTTAGTTTTGGTCAAGTTCATTCTGAGACCCACCTTCGAATATGCAAAGTGGTCCCAATTGACCATCTTAAAGGCATACTCAATGCCTTTATGAATAATTTCGATGACAATGTATCTCCTTGCCTTATCCCACTTTTATTTTTATTGGTCGGTTTTTATCGTGTATCTTAACAGTCATAGTGGCATTTTTGTAAATATTGTAAATAAGTACACTATACCTATGGTCAATCCTGCTGTCATTCATTACTTCTATAAGGCTGTCTATTTCGATCGTGTCGAACGCTTTATGAAAATCTATGAAAGTGAGGACAAGAGGTTAGTTGTATTCTATAGATTTTTCAATGAGTGTCTGTACTGTATGATGGTGATCATTGGTACCATAATTTGAACGGAATCCCGCCTGCTCTCTCTGTTAATAGAAATCTAATTTTTCCTCCAATATTTCCTTTTTTATCCAAAAGGATGGTTATAGCATTGTTCTATTCTTTGGACACCCCACTTTTCTGCAAACATAGATTAAATAGTTTCCTTCATTTATTTAATAGCATATCTCCTCTATTTACGATAGCTTCTATTACAATTCCATCCTGTCCTGAGGCTTTGTTATTTTTCATTTTTCTTAATGCTTGTCGAATCCCATCTACCTTTATCTCTGGCATTAGTTCGGTTGATTCAAGATCTTCTTTGAAATGGCTGTTTATATTCCTGTTTGATCTTCTCGTCTACTTCTATATAATTCCTCGTAAAACTCTTTGACGAGCTGTATTAACTCATCTCTACGTGATATTATTTCATTTTACTTGTTTTGTATTTTGCTTTTTTTGTATTTACAAACAAGCAAAAACAACGAATCTTGCAACTTATTCGCTGATAATAACCTCAGTAAGAACATGTTCTTATTTTGCAAATTTATAAAATTCCCGATTCTTTTAGTTACATGAAAACGATTAACCAAATTTACATCACCCATCTAAATCTTTTAATTAAATAAGAACTAACAACAACATCAAATAGTAACTTGTGTACAGATTCCTTCAGAAAATTTTGCAGTGGATAAAACTATCCTCATACAAGGAATAAGGCTCAGAATACGAAGGTAAATGGCGAGTTAAGTGAGAAATTTAGTGCTGAATGATTTAAAATCGTTTGTTAAAGTGAAGCTCATAAATTTATAGTAAATTCAATAAAACATTAAAACATCGAAACTTCGCAAAATGAAAATATAAATCAATTAAACATCGGAAATATCAAATCCCCAAAAGTGCTAATCAAGTTGTGAGTTACTCGAGTTTGCCGATAGCTAACTCTACATTATGTAACAACTATAATATTCCACTCAGTTTTTAGCATAATACATATTTATAGACTATTTAGAAAATCAAATAGAAAGACAAATCAACCTTAGAAGCAAATAAATAAGTGACATATTAGGACAAAATTATGAATTATTATTATATGTACTGAGTGACAAAAAAAGGGAAACACCTAAGTATGTTTAGTAAAACTCATTGATTTATTACATATCGACTAATCTTGCAATGAACAACAAGTGATTTTGACAACATTTTCATGTTTATTTGTAAAGTTTTTGTGGTGGCTGCGTGAATTGTTTGGTGATAAAGATGCATTCATTTTTCGTGAATTTACGGTGTCAGTTAAATTTTACATTTCATGTAGCTGATTGAGAAGCTTTTTTGTGATTCATTAAAACGCCTAGACTGTGTAGAATTTTGCGGGTATCCCAGCTAAGTGACTTTGAGAGAGGTCAAATTGTGGGGTTGCATGAAGATGGTCTATCGATAAGAGAAGATTTTAAGGGGACCGTAAGTAGTACACTGCAATGGGAACAAGCGTAAACTCAGGAAGACCCTGTCAATATGAGGTCTGGCATTGTCTTGCTGAAAAATCGGGTTTTGAATGGTGTTTAGGTATGGAACATGTTGAGGCTTCACTACATCCTAAATATAGCTTTGGGCTGTCATAGTATCCTGATGAAAATTATTGGTGATCTGCTACCAGAACGTGCCTCTCTCTGTCAAATTCTGGGTCACGTCTTTCACCACGTCGCCTTCTTACTCTTACCCGACCATTGTGCATCCCCAGACAAAAGCGGTATTTATCACTAAAGATCAACTGATTCGATACCCGTCCCCATAGAATTTTTTCTCTACACCAGATCAAACGGTTACGTCAATGTTTACCTGTGAGAGGAGCATCCAATGTGGGCGATAAGAAAAAAGGCCAAACTGTCGTATTCGGTGGTATACCGTGCGCATACCAATCATGCTTCTATGCTCTTTAAACCAATGATTTTCGATGGCTGGAGTATTACTTTTTCTGCCACTTAGAGCCAGAAGTCTTGATCTAGATGAAATAATAAAAAAAGTAAGAGAAAAACAACTTTAAATAATCTACGACGACGTAATATTGATTCACTTAGTAAAGATGATTTATAACGTCTGCTTCACTAACTTAATATAATCGCCAGAAAATTTAACAATAATTTAACCATAAAAAAAAATTCATGGTTATACCAGTAAATCTTTTAAGATGTAAAGTGAACATGGAGAGACAGATAATTGAACAAGTGATGGAGTTAGTATTTGGGCATCACACTATGGTGCTGCGTGACTCAACTCTACGTTTGAGCTCATTCTATAGGTCCCTGATAAAATTTTTGTCTGGACTTGATAGAGGTCTGTACGATATCGTTATACTGATGTCAGCCAGGTAACCCTTTATGTTGCCGGTGTACGAAACAACATGATCTTATAGAATATCTGAAATTTAATCATCTCTCTTTAAAAACTATTATGTACGAACCCAACCTATAAATTTCTTTTTTAAATAGTTAGCTTACCGCATTGATACTGCAGTATTTGGCAGATCTTTTTAAGGGTCTACAATATACGCTGTGTCTTCTATCATTACAATAGATGCACATTCGGCCTCTTTCATTCGGCTTCATCATCATCATCATCATCATCATCATCAGCATCACGTAGCGCTACAACCTTGGGTGGGTCTTGGCTGAATGTACAACTTTTTTCCAATTTGTTCGGTCTTCCATCAACCTAGGGTCAAATGGAATGTTTATTTTCCGGAGATCTGCTTGGATGTTATCTCTCCATCGCATTCTGGGACGTCCGAGTGGTCTTTTGCCTGTTGGAATCTCTTCCCATACCAGTTTTACAAGTCTAATTCGGCTTCATCACAGAATAAAATTCTGTCCACCCACAAATTGATGCGTTCTTAAGAAATGTAAAGTCGTGCTTATTTTTGATATGCACCCAATTTGGACTCTATGTTAGACCCTTTTCCAGGAGACTGAGCAATATTCAAGTAATGAGCGTCAGTCCCAGACCCGTCAACCTGGTCATTTGGTCATTTGATAACAAATGACTTGCAAAGTTAACGGGAAATTTATAGACGGGAGATGCGTCGCAGATACACGATGTACTGTGCACTACATTCCTTATATTCTACAAATAGTTACGGATTGCTATTACTTCATACTTGTCTAGATACGGAAAGCTCAAAACAAAAATGGAAGGTCAACTGAATCGAGCAAACAGTGCCGCAGGGTACTTGAATAAAACAATATGGTGGAATAAAATTATCAGTAGAAAAATAAAAGGCAGAATTTACAAAAATCCATCAGACTAATAATGACATACTCGGCCGGAATACGACCCGACAGAGAGAGAACAAAAATAATACTAGAAACAGCAGATATGAAAACCGTTAGAAAAATGAATGGCAAACACAACAAGAAGTACAAATATATACGACTGAGATGCAAAGAGAAGGTCGCCGCCGTGTCTGCTTGTACTGAAACCCGTCGCTGAAACCATTCTTACCGGATGCTTAATTTCGTGAGTTCTCCGTGAGTAGTTCGGTTCGATAGGGTTTGTCGATACAGTAATTCGTAGTGCAAAAGTTTTATTTAATTCAGTGTATGACAGTGTACGGCAGTACAGTGTATGACATTATGAAAAACAAAGACAAAATCGAAAAAATTATGAAATCTGTAGAGAATGATTCTAAGGACAGAAAAACTCTTAAAATGAGTGGATTTCCTATTTCACAAGGAATCTAAAAATTCCTTTATAAAAGGTATAATATTAAAAAACGCTATCGGGCTACATCACAGAACGTTTTCGGAATTATGGAATTATGAAATTTCGGATGATGTGATGTATCCCGATGGTTTTTTTAATATTATACCTTTTATAAAGGAATTTTTAAATAAATTTCCTGATGTTGAAGAGGCTCTGCACATATGGTTTAAGCAGCAACGAAGCAGATAAGCTCCTATTTCAGCTGACATTTTAAAAAATAAAGCTCAGTTTTTTATCAGGAATTAACAAAGAAAACTGATTTTCGTGATAGTCAAGGTTAGTTCGAAAACTTCGAAAACTCTCTGGTACGTAATACGAGTTTTGCAGATAAGTAGAGAGAAGTTTAGTGCAGATGAGTCTGTGATTACTGAATTTATTCAGAATTTGAGCAAAAAGATCACCGAATTATACTTAATTCCTGAACAACTTTATAACGCTGATGAAACCAGTCTAAACTGGCGGCAACTTCCAATAAATATACTTGTCACTTCAGACGAAAAAAAAGTTTTTGACAGAAAACTTTAGAAAGAACGTCTCACTCTCATGATATGTGCGAATGAATCAAGATCCCATGAATTGAAATCGCTAATCGTGGGTTAGTTCAAAAAACCTCGTCCCTACAAAAATGTTAAAATTGAGAAGCTACCAATTACGTACATATGGCAAAGTCGTGTCTGGATGACAAAAGAAGTTTTTCTGGATTGGTACAAGAACAGCTTGGTCTCACAAGTTAAAGATAAGCTAAGAAAAAAGAAACTGTCAGTGAAAGCCTTCCTCTTGTTAGAGAATGCTCCAGAACATCCTGAAAAGGACGAATTAAAAATCTAAACTGCCGATGGATATATCGAGGCAATGTACTTACTGCAAAATACCACCGTATTGATTCAGCCCATGGATCAAAACGTTATTAAAACTCTCAAGACACACTATCACTTCAATTTAGAAAAACTTTAACATCAAAGATGCGATTATCAATGCTACGTTTACCTGACATCAAGTCAAGCCTACTACA
Source organism: Diabrotica undecimpunctata (assembly GCF_040954645.1). Lineage (NCBI taxonomy): Eukaryota > Metazoa > Arthropoda > Insecta > Coleoptera > Chrysomelidae > Diabrotica > Diabrotica undecimpunctata. The sequence goes on from NC_092812.1 coordinate 20,050,782, forward strand.
CTGATTAAATCGTGGAAGCATATTTGGGGCACCCAACAATCCACTCTCTCCAATAGAAGTTAACAAAGAATCGAATGACCAACCTGTGCAAGTTGTACTAGATGTTGCCCTTCAAATTTGCAACGATGTGACTAATTCATCACAATGCTGACTTAACAGATCAAGAGATAACTAAAGAAATGACCGAATTTGATGAACACGTGTCCAGGAAGCACAGGATGAAACATCTTTCTGTCAAAGCTAGATTATACGCTTACGACCTAGTTATTTTCTGTAGAGGAAAACACATAACAACGATTCACAATCACATTAAAAAACCGTTAACACTCATTGCGAAATGGTCAGCTACAAGTGGATTTCAGTTTAACACTTCAAAAACGAAAGCAATCTGTTTCTCAAAGAGAAATCAAATCCAAACAAAAGAATTATATCTACACGAACAAAAACTAGTTTATGTAGAAGAAATTCGATTCTTGGATATGACGTTTGATAAAAAATTAACTTGGAAGACACATATTCAACAGCTGAAGAAATCCTGTCTATCTGGTATACATTTACTATGATCACTTGCCTTGAAAACTGGGGTGCCGATTATTCAAGTTTAATACTTATTTACAAATCCATAATTCGATCAAAACTTGACTAACGGAGCCAACTCTACAACAAAAAAACACATTTAAACTGAATATTATCTAAAATAGATGTCTATGTATTTCTTTAGGTGCTCACTACACAAGACCCATTCAAAGTCTCTATTGGGAAAGTGGAGAACTTCCTCTTTCTTTCAGAAGACAATATCTAAGCCTAACATATGCAGCAGCAGTGTCATCCAACCGAAATAATCCAGTACTGCATAACGTTTTTGCTGATCGATTTACAAATAAATTTCAACAAACACATCAAATCGATCATCCTTTTTTACTTTCGTATACAATCATACTTATTCAAATTAAATTTTCAATTTCCAAAAACCTGTGATACCTCTTTAATCCACAACCCTGCACCATGGACAATATCTATTCCTGCTATCGACATCAGTCTAACAAACCTAAGAAAATCAGAGCTATTATCAATCGTCATTAAACAAAAGTTTCATACACTATTAAACATATATGGCAATACCTACAACGTATACTCCGATTCGTCAACAAATGAAGACATAGTTGGAGCAGCAATTTATTCGGAATACTCCTCAGTTAGTTTCAAATTGTCGTCAATTACAACCATCTTTTCGGCTGAATTATTCGCAATTTTAAAAGCACTATCGTTAATACAAAACAAAAAAAAGAAAGATGTATAATAATCACAGATTCTCTAAGTTGATTATCCTCACTGACTCAATTCTCCAGTGACAACCCCCTTCTACTTCGTATTAAAAAAGAACTTAAAAACATTTCAAAAGAGAACATCCAAGTTCACTTTTTATGGGTGCCTTCTCATGCCGGAATTAAAGGTAACGAAGTTGTAGATAAACTGGCTAAAAACGTACCAACTAACCCGATTTCTGAAGAAAGTAACATATTGGTACAAAACGATTTAAATCCATACTTAAAACAAAAAAAATCTAATACCGTCATTATGTTTTAAAACAAAAAATAATTCAAAAATGGCAACAAACTTGGAACAACACTCAACCAAGGCTATACGAAGTCAACAAACATCCACATCTTTGGAAACCAAAATAAAAGACAGAAGAGAGCAAGTGATACTTATCCGTCTCCGTATCGGCCATACACGAGTTACTCACGACTATTTATTACAGCGCAAAAATAAACCAGTATGTGAAGTGTGCAACAGTGTTCTAACGGTAAAACATTTTTTAATACATTGTCCCAAATATAACAGTGAACGACTCAAATATAGCATACCCAACTCCCTAAGAGTTGGCCTTAAAATGCCTTAAAAGAAAATACAGATACCCAAAAAATATTTTCTTATCTTAAAGACTGTCGACTACTTCGGAAGATCTAAAAAATACATTGTAATATGCATACACATTATTATTGTAAACTTATGTATATACACTAATTGTATCAACTGTCACATTAATCTAAATACGCTAATGACCTTGCGTGGTTGATGCTTTATTAAAATAAAAAAAAAGGATGTATCCCACTATTGACAAAATATCAAAAATATTTAAACATCAAAAATTACAAAATTGGAAGAGCAAAATCCATCTGTAGATGACAGTATTTATTTTGTTAACCCGGAAAAAGAGGCAATTAAAAATCTTAATGGAACAGTTGGTGAAAATATTAAAGAAAACAAAGATTTTCCGAGAGCAGACGATAATATAATAAATATTCGTTTTATTATTTATCACCTCGTCTTCAATAAACGCATCGACAATAAATATCACGTTCTGTTGAGTTAGTGACAAGAAATTTCGGATAAAAAACTTTCGCGTCGTTTCACTTTTCCCCATTTATGTCGTCATCTTGAAGATTCGCTGTAAAGTTTTGTCCACAAAAAAACTGTTACATATTATTTCTTTTAAGTTACTACATAATTACAAATGCAACTAGAAATATTTTATTTGACGCTTTGACTAGCTCGAAATCGTTTTAAAGACACAAATTTGTATTTTGAAATCGATTTTTACAATCTTTATGATCGACAGTTAATATTATGTACGATGTCCACAAACCTGCAATGTTAAATATTTTGGTAAAATACATTTTTATAGCAGCCTTTGGTATATTCTTTGTATGTAGTTGTACATAGATCAAAATTAAGACAAACGAAGCTAAGTAGTTATTTAGTTATAAAATCAGTAGCTAGTTGTTTAACAGTACATCCATTTTAGTAATTATTACAATTATTCTTACGAATGATATGTTCATTTTATTTTTATAAAATATTGGATACACCCTTCTAAACCATTTCAGGAAATTTCCTAGAACAAGATAATATATCAAGCTATAAAAAACACATATAGCATTGTAACATTTTTTTTTATAATTTAAGTTGCTGATACGCTCATGGCCGTATCCGCAAATAGATATGCGGGTGGGCTTGCTCACCCTTAGGAAATTTTATTGGAACATACCGACTATCATGGAGTATCAAAAGAGGCCGAAGCAGAATATTTTGTGGTAGAGCATTGGTGACCTTTTTCGGTTTCAGGCGGGTCCTTTTTGATAACTTTGGTAAACAAAGTCGTAAAAGCTCTTTACAGTATATTTCTGAAAGAACCTTAAGTGTCCCGTTACTTACCTAGAACCGTTCTATGTTCGGGTATCTTCCTATAGATGGAAACAGCCTCAAGTTGTCATTTTTGAATGGGGGATATCCCACTTTTTTTGGAATCTTGTTAAATTTGGAGAGAAAGAATAGGACTCTGGGCAGGACGGTCTTCGAGTAAAGACGCTTGCTTATTTTACCGTTCTCTGTGAATTTTTTCTTTAATTGTGTGTACACAAATCTTTGAAATATCTCAATCTAATACCATATTAGATTAAACATTGTTATAAAGTACCTTCATTTTGATTAACTTCAGTGCTTGATACTAGTAAAGTATAGTAGAATCAGTGAAATAGTGCAGCAGTCATCGAGATTTATTGTAAGTTATCGTAATCATATTGTATTTGGGCGACTAATATTGTAATCATATTACACAATCCTGGACGGATCTGCGTCAACCATTACTTCACCTGTAGTTAAGGTTAACTACCGATTTATCAATTCAATTAGAAGAACATGTAATTCTTTCATACGAATTTTCAATCAGTTATTAAGAACTTCTCATAAATAATAATAACGAACAATCAATATTCAGTAAGAACAGTTAATTAAACTAAAAACAGTGCAAGACAGATATTTACCTTACAATCAAGTGCGGGTTGGTTTCATTTTTATACTACAGAATTCTTGTAATCTTTTTGTATTCTTTTGAATTTAAATTTAATTAAGTTTGTTTTTTGCTATAATTGCTATCCATTTTTAAATTTACTGTACCCATTATCTCGAGATAAGCCCATAAACAGCGAAGAGAGATTTCTTTTATCAGCTTTAGTTGAATTTTTTTAAATACTACCAGGCTCTCTTCGCTGATAATTTAATTTGTACATGCTTTTATTATATTGTATCTGTAAAGGTATTTCTTGATCATAATAATGTTTATTTCCATATGTATACAGCCATTTGTTAATTGATGGTGCATTTTTTTTAGTTGTTTACATTCAGCCGAGTATTTAATCGTGTTGTTGAATATAGTGTTTTGTTTTATCCATGGATTTTATTTCTCGACTCCTAATAAGTTTCCTGATAAAATAATACCTCTGAATATTTGCTTATTACAATAAATTATTATTATACCTTCGACCAGGAGAAAGATCAGGTTGATTAAGTTTTGTACGTTTGTAAGTAGGTGGACGGAGTCCACCTAATATATTTATTATTTGTTTATGTAGTGTGTTGACAAAATTTATTTAATAATTAACTGTTGATATCTTTCCTTGGATTTGGTCTCAGAACCTAATTATCTTTTCATACCTCTTTTCGTTTCTTGGTTTCTTAATTTTCCCCTTGAACCCCAAAAAGTTAAGTGGCGCCCTTTTTCTATCTTATTTTATCTTTGGAAATTTTATCCATCTATCTTTTTGTTTATTTCTGTATCTTTTCTAATATATCTTATCCTGTCCTATCTTTACTTATTTCGTCCGTTGGACCCATTCCCGGTTCCAAAAGCTAGTTTCGAACCCACGACTCGCTCTCCACCATCCATCTGGCTGTCGTCCGCAGTGTCTCCATTGGTGACCTTTCTAGCACCACCCAAAAAAGGTTTCTGAGGTTAGAGCATCACATAATAGTTATGATAATAGAAATATTTCCTCTTATATTGCATATCATATGTATGTGGCCTACGTTGTGGGTAAAAAGTCGATATCAGGCACAAATTGGCGAATTTTTGAAAAGTACTCTATATTTTAACTCGCGATGTCAGGAACAACTCAGTAAATGTTGCTCTCACAAACTGAAGACACTAAAAAACTGATCTTTGTTTGGGTAAAGCACACTCAGGCATAACATACAATGAACAAGTTGACAAAGTACCTAAAGAAAGCATACAGTTGGGAGAAGAAGTTACACTCTTATTAACATTGGATGAAAGAGTGAATATAGACAAGGATAATTGATATCAAAACTTGGTCTAAATAATATAGATATTTCTGTTTGACAAAATGCACAAGATACACATTGCTAGAACTCGATATTCGAAAAAACTACTGGTTTGCAAATTACAACTATCCGAGAAGTTCCATAACAACCATGTCCCGGATGAAGTTCGGCCATGCTTGCTATCCGGCCATTTATACAAAATAAATATAATTGACAACAATCTTTGTGCTATCTGCAAAGTAACGGCAGATTTTGATCATATATTTTTTAATTGTAACCTTAAAATGTCTTTCCTTTTGGTTTATATAGCTACCTAACCGCGATCTAACCAGTATTTGTTTAAAAAAATGTTCTATGGGCGTGACCTTTGTCCTAATCTCAAAATTCTTATTATGATTAATTTTCCAAAAAAAAAAATTTCTTTAATCATAACAAATAAGTCTATCAGACTGAGAAAACCTAAAACCACAGAGCTAAAGTTAATACTGACTTCGTTTCTGGCTGCATGGACTAATCCTAAAGCCAAAAAACCCACTGTACTATCTTTTTTTAAGTAGCCTTTTAATTTTCTTATCTTGACATCAAAAAATTATTATTCAAGCATTTTTACAAAAAATATGGCAAACTCATAAATTCATCAAATTGACTTTTATTATGATTTTATGACTATGTTTTATAAAGTCACGTACCTTATGCTTCGCAACAATCTGAATCAAAAAGTTCATATTTTTCCCCTTTAAATTCTCATATAAATCAATAAATAATCAAAAAAATTGCTGTTGGTTGGACTGTGGAGTTGTTCCTGACATCGCTCTTTATAACATAGAGCAGATTTTCAAAATTCACTAATTAATTCACACTTTTTCACTCACAGCCTAAGATAATGTGGGGATGCTGATGATAAATGCGTAAATTAGTAACTATTTCCGTTACATCTTCCTTAACAATCACTCAATGTGGATGAAAGTTTCACAACCACAGGAAATAACCTAAGAAAGTTGCTTCAAAGAAAAAAATAAAAGTAAATTCTAAATATAGTTTCAGACACAATTTTTCTAATTCTAATTTAAAATTCACAAAAATCACAATTCTAATTTAAAATACTTGGTGGTCTTCTTTGCCTGCTGACATTAGAGCTTGGTTTATTCTTTGGACGTTTTTTTTTCTGTGAGTTTAACTGCTAGTACTCTTTCAGATTTTTGATATGTCCACTGTAATATAAGCAAGATGTTCGAGTTGTCAAATTGGAAACTATTGAGTTACCTAGCTCTACATTACCAAGACCTGTAGCAAAACAGGAAAAAAAGAAGCAAAAAATCTTTGAACTTTTCATTTTTATAACTAAAACACAACTGAAGCCGCTAGGTAGTTTTCAACTGTATGTTACGTACATCGATTGAAGAGAGGAAGTGTTTGGTTTTGAGAAAACATGTTTTCCTAGAACTAGAATAAATATAAATACATTATGACACTTGTTGCCAAATGAAAAATATTTTACATACTTTTCTCTATATAGAAAGTAAGGTAAATAATTCTGAAAAACATCCATTGCCATGAAAAAAAAGTGTGGAAGCACTGTTTCAAGTCAAATATTGAGAAATATTTCAAAACAGCTAAAATTTGTACTCCAATAAAGTCATATTTATTACTTATTTTCAAATTACTTTATATAAGGCTTTTAAAAGCAGAGTCAACTTTTTAAAACTTCAATGTATTTAAAATATTTCCTGTAATTTTAATATAATACGTCGACTGTTAAATAAAAAATATAAAACAAATTTTAGAACTTGACATAATTACCTTGTCTTGGAAATATTTTACGGAAGCTCGTCATTCAACGCTCTTAATATTTACTACTATCGTTTCTACTGCACACTTTTGAGCATTGTTTCATTCATACCAATTTAAAACGCCTTAAAATTTCTATATCGATATTGACTTGCGTCTTAAGACTACTCAATGTACATGGTGTCTGAATTTTATTCGTTTCGTTTAGTATATATAAAAATCTGTATAAATAGAAAAATAATAGTTTATACCAGACAAGGTTACGTACAGTTATTCAAATATAAAAAAATGAGTATTAAAGAACTTTGCACAAAGAGCAAAATTTTGATAAAATTTCAAGTTTAATAGGTGATACAAAATTCAAGTATTTAGAGCGTGTTTTTTTCCGTTGACCGTCCATTTATGATCAATTTTAACACCCTCAAAATCATTGATTAATGACCCCTATTAATGAATGATTTTCTATTAATGAACGATTTTATTATAGGCAACACAACATACATTGCTTGCATAAATTAATTAAACGCTCTGAGATTGGCAGTGACCTGTGGTGTAGGCAACCAAACATATACCTATTTATAAACCCACTAAAAAATTAATTTAAAATGAAGTAGCCGATGTTAGTACTATCTGTCATTGTATGTCATTATTTACTTTATTGTTTAAAATTCTGTGTATTTGAAAAATTAAAGGATGGATATTGACGAAGAGTTTAATTTAACTCCACCAGAATTTAACTTCTTCTATCACAGAATTTACAGAGGTCCAAGAAGACTTAAATATAAATTTGTCAAAATGCTATACAGCAGATAATTATTTATCAATATCTTCCTTTAATTTCAGTAATTGTACCATTTCGAATATTAATGTTTACTATAATAAAACTACCACTAAGGAAACTTTGAATAAAGTCAATGAAAGCTGAAAAAATTGTTGTTTATCGTTAAGTAAATAAATATTTAAACTAAGATATCTTTATTTCTGAAAAGTACGGTCCACGAAAAAGTTTTGTAACTAATTCATGAATTAAAATGGCGATTAACAATCTCGAACATTAACGCACTCGCTTCGCTCGCGCGTTAATATATCTCACTTGTTAATCGACCTTATTAATACACTTGTTGGTTAAATAACTATTAAGTTGTTAGAAATAAATAACTAAAGTTAGTTAGTTTGTAAAACAGCGTCAAAAACTAATCAATAATGCAAAATATTAACTTCTAAAAGGTGAGTCAGTAAAAAAACTAGAGAAGTATCCATAACAAATTGACGAGCTTAACTGATAAAAGCGATAAAGGCTCATTGACATTTGTCAAGTTTACTGGCAGTTGACAGTTCACTTGTCATTGGCCCGCAAGCGCAAAGTAAAAGTCGAGCAGTCGGCTAGTTTGGAGGCCAACATTCTCTCTTCTTCAAAGTTATTAAAAACTTTTACTTTTAAAAAATTAAGTGGCACAGTGACCAAATAATAGAATTTCTAAGTCTCTATGAAAAATATGTACTTTGGAATATAAGGAATAAATATAAAAATTTTTTAGCGGTATAATGTTTCACCAACTTTTAAGACAAATGAAAAAAATAGAGGTATTTGCAGTCATCGATTTGGTTACGCTGAAACGTACATTGAAAACAATAAAAACTGTGCACAGACAAGAACTAAACAAGATTTTAAATCCAAGACAAGTGGATCGGGTACAGATGACCTGTACACTCCGAATCAATTTGATTTACCAAGGCAGATCCGTTTTTAAAGAACGTAACTGTAATCAGAGATACAACAAACAATATGGTATTATTTAAAAAGCTTTACTTCATTAATATTTGTTCTTATTAAAATTACTATTTATTAATAACTCGTTTTATAAACAGCGCCTTTCCCATAAAAGTAATTTGCAAGTTCATCATTATTTATTGTCTCCTGAATGCCCGATAGACTGCAGATGTTTAACTTCTGAGCGTCATATACCACTTATAACTTCCCCTGTATTAATATCTGCTCTGTCAATTGAACCATTATGCAGATATACTCGCAAACTTCTTCTGAGTCAGTTATACAATCCACAAGAGTCTTTTATTACTAAATCTATAGTTTCCTCTTTTAAATTATTAGTTTCACGACACATTCGAAATCTTTCACTTAAAATGCCGAATGCGTTTTCTACAGCTCTCCTAGCTTAAGTATAGTTTTCCTCCATATTCGTTTTCTCTTCTTTTGCTTATGTTTAATTTCATTTATTAAATTCATAACGATAGCAATAACCACCACTTTAACGCCAGCATGTACTACATAACTTGGAGCCATTTTGTTTTTTAAAATCAGCCAATATATTAGAAAAAGTGTAAACAGATGTATCATAGCAAATTTACTGGTGCCAAGTAATTTCCGGTAGTAAACTTGTCAAATGTAAATGAGAATTAAGAGGCAAATCAGTGCTTGGTGCCCAATAATGAAATCATTTTTGCAGAAAGGAGAAGATTGGGACAATGAATCCTCTGATTCGGGACTGAAGCTCGACAATGAATGAAGAAATAAAAAAAATTAGAGAGAGTAGGACATCGGAAATCAGAAAAGAGGAGAGCATACGAATAGTAGAAAACTATCAACAAATACATCACAGACTAAACACGTATGAATCCTGAATACCTGAATAATTATGAACCAAAACTAGATACCATAATTGAAATTATGAACAAATTGTCAAACGATGTCATAGAGATAAAGAATTGAAGATGCACCAAAAGAGCAGTAAAGAAGCAGTAGAAACAAAGCAACAAAGAAATCAAAGAAGATCTGAATGAAATCAAGGAGAATATGGAATTTATGAAAAAGATGCTAGAAAAACAACGTAGTGATGAATGGTATAACAATAGACATCTATGACCAAAGACTAATAAAAGAGATGGTGCTGAGAGAATTGAGGTCAAAATCAAAGATGCATACAAGTTGGGAACAAAAATCTGTGTGATTGAACTAGAAGACCAGAAAGAAAAGACCAAGGTCATAAAGAACAAGCCCAAACTAAAAAACCACAAGGAAGAAAAAATATCAACAATGACACCAAAATGTGAGTAGAAGAAATACAAAAAACTATCAGAAGGATCGCACGAAAAGAGAGAGATAAAGGTAATGAGGTAAAGATTGATACAAACAGGTTGTGGGTGAATAAGTAAGAATGGAAATGAAATAATAAAGAAGATAATACAGACTATCAAAAAAAATCAATAATAAACGGCAATGGAAAAACGATGATGGAGTAGATAATGGACAAGGACACCAGTAGTAATAAAGTTATATGCAAAGATTAGAATAGAAACTTAAATATATGAAAAAAGGTTAAAAATGTTTATTAATACATAGAGCATCTGCATACAATAAGATCAATAGTATAAAAATAACGGCAACTGCAAAAACCAAAATATCTGAAGGATGAATAATAGGATCTTGGAACGTAAGAGGTCTCAAGGGTGAGGAGACTGAACCTGCAGGAGAATTTGATAGGGCTAAAGTAAATATACTAGGACAAAAAGAAAGGACAAGAGCACAGAGTTCCTGAAAAATGGCCATTTTTGAATCATCAGTGAAGTACTCCAATTAGAAGGGACAAATGAAGAAGTTGGAGTCTAATCAATAAAAACCTGACTAGTAAAATTTATGATTAGGAATGTATCACCGAAAAAATCTTGAAAATAAGGTTAACGACCGATGAGAAGAAACTAGTCAACATATTTGCTATACATAGACCAAATGGTAATGAAAGAGCAACATTAAGAACATTTTTTGGAAAAGGCGACAGAGGTGATAGATAACATAAAAAGGAACACAATAATAATTGAAGATATTAATGGTAGAGTGGGCGTAAAAGACAAAGATTCCTCGGATGTACTAGGATAACATGGAGAACTAATAAGAAACAATAATGGAGAACGTATTATAGACTTTTGTAGAGAAAATGACTTGAGAAGCATGAATTCGTTTTTCCATCACAAATATGTACATAAATATACCCCAGAAGCTAAAGGTATGGGAGAAAGACTTATTATTGACTATGTATTGGTAAACAGACCCGTAAGACAATGTATTAAATATGTCAGGGTGGATCAGAATTATATAGCGACCATTACCTGGTAGTAGCCCGAACTAGTTTCGAAGTGGAACGAAAACTAACACAAAAAGCCGAAGAAAAGAGACAAAACCCTAAGAAACCTCATTAATGCTCTTAGTAAGTCATACAAGCTATCAGATAGGAAAATAGCACAGAAATACCTACAAAAACTATGTAAACAATGGTCTATAAAGGCATATAAATCAGAACTATGTCCCAGATGAAACTTAAAGAAGTACTCCTAGATGGAGGTAATCAAATCTGCGGAATGGCTAGAATTAATAAAAACAAGCAGTGCACGAATTGGTGGTGTAATGAAATAAAGAAGAGGTCAAATCAAAAAAGCTAGCGTAGCAAAAATAACTATAAAACCAGAGTGCAGAAAGCTATCAAATAAATAAACAACGGGAGGCATAAGTCAAAGTCATGATGATGAAAACAAAAAGAAGAGTTGGGAAGATTTTGGCAATAAAATAAAGAAAGATTACCATACCAATAAAAAATTATTTGATTTTAATTTTATTGAGAAGTCCAAGAACAAAGAAGAGACAACAAATACCAAAACAAATTAAAAATAAAGACGGCCATATCCTTTGCGAGACCGTGAGTATTATGAACAGATGGAGAGAAATTTCGAAAACCTCTTGGCGTAAGAGGACTGCAATAATAAATTAGACAACACCCAAGAAAAAACGAAATATCAACAGATGAAATAAGAGAATTAATACGCAAGCTTAAAAGAGGAAATGCAGCTGGCTTTGATAAGATAATCGCGGAAAATTGAATTATGTTCCAAGAAATACAACTAGAATTTGGCAGTTAAAATCTCACAGGATGAAACACTGGATGCCCAAATGAAGCATAATTCTAGCAAACAAGGACAGTTTTGGGCTGAATGCAAAATTAGTACTTAAAGTCAGAAAACAAATAGCAATACAGAACACGCCTATACTCCCAGTGCTGACATATGGATTGGAAACATGGACTATTTCTAAGACAGATGAAAACTTTCTACTTATATTTGAATAAAAGATTTTAAGAGAAATACTCAGTGGCTTCTGTGAAAAATATATTTAGAGAAGGAGGTACCAGTTTGAGACATACCACAAATACATACATATATATGGCGGTAAAGACTTAATATTTTATACTAAAATAAATATACTAATATGGATAGGTCCGTGTGGAGTTGTCTGTCTCCCATCGGATGTTTCCCCAGGTGGTGGGTAGGAAAACTTCCTAACCGGTCATAGGACCGGTGGATAGCTGGGAAATAAAAATACCAACCGCGATCCAAAACGGACAAAGGTATGGCAACCCTAACAGAAGAGTCCCTGGCTTTCCAGGTTGAGGGTTGAGCTAGAGGCCGACAAACTCTTTCTGTAAAAAAGCATATGCTACGGAACCTCAGGAACTATAAGCTAGATGAAACTCACGACTACGACTCCGCAAACGAAAAATTTAATTGAGATTAGGAAGATGGAATACATGGAGCACTTACATCTTTACTAGACATAGTGAACACGTACAAAGTAGATCTTTTAACACTACAGAATATGCGGTGGATGGGAACTGGCACTCTTGACCTTGACTTTCATCTGCAATGAAAGCCAACACATGGATGGGGTGGGATTTATTGTAAACCGAAGAAGAAAATGCCTAATTACTGACTTTAGAGCCTACAGTCAAAGAATTAAAAGGGAAATTCTTTAATTACAGTTTGGTCAATGCGCATAATCCAACTGATGACAAACCAGAGGACTTGTTATAGAAAACGGCGTCATCGAAGCAGTAAACGAATTTATCTGGGAGCGCTCCTTAACACTGAAAATATTACTACTGCAGAGATAAACCGCAGAATTTGCACGGCTAACAGACGCTATTTTGGGCTCAATCTCCTTCTTAAATCCAAAGTCCTAACGTATAGTTCAGAGACCTGGACTCTAACAAAAAGTAATGAAAACTCGTTAGGATGTTTCGAAAAAAGTAGTAAGGTGAATCTATGGAACGGTGAATGACAATGGAGTGTGGAGAAGACAATACAACTTCATACTTAATAGAATATATCAGGAACCTGATATCGTAACACATATTAAGATAGATCTGAGGTGGATAGGGCATGTAATGCGGATGGAACAAAATGACCCAGCTAGAAAAACTGTCCTTGGTAGACCCATTGACCAGAGAAGAAGAGGAAGACCCAGAACAAGGTTCCTTGATAATACACGCTTGGAGGAGGAAGGCGATGGATAGGGACAACAGGAGAGAAATTCTTGAGTAGGATAGGACCGACGCAGGGTTGTAAAGCCACAATAATGATGATGAATATGGATAGGACATCTAGCAAGATCACAGAAGAACAACCTTCTTAGACAAATCCTTATACTACAGCCTGGGAAAAGCAGATGAAGAGGTAGGCCAAAATTTGTGATTTCAACAATTTTTAAATGACATAACCAATAACAAAAACTTTGGTCATACTTTTCACAGAATTTGTATAATAATCTTTTTTTTTTGAAAACCATTTCCGAAGTGGAAATCTAAACGTCAATCATTAGTTAAATAAAAAATGTGTTTTTCTTTACAACCAATAATAATTATTGGTTTTAATGAAATTTGTGGCTTAATCCCAATTAAACATAATATCTAAATTAGACATGCCACGGGAAAGTAGTTTCAGAACCTTGCAAAGATTAATATGTGTTGCCAGTAAAATATTTATAACGCTGATGACAGAAAATATATTTCTGTTCTCAATATTTCATCCATTGCCTTTTAATATTACTGAAAGCAAGACATAAAGAAACTCATTTAGGTAATAAATGTCATCACAACCATAGAGCCTTCACATTTTAGTTACGCCAACTGTACAGTTAAGTCGATGGTCACTTTATAAAACATAAAAATTAGATACAAATGGCAGTAACTAAATTCAATACATCACAAACAAATATTTAAATGAATATTAGAAGGAAGCTATTTGGTAGTGAAAAAAGTTAATCCAGAAGAAAACAGAGATTGCTTTAGTCGACTAATACAGTATGTAAAATGAAAAAAAAGCTGTCATAATTTGCACATTATAACATATGTTAAGCAGGCGAGTACTGACGAAGAAAAAGAAAGTTTATAAGAACAAGAAAAAGCTTCTGTTAATATAGAATTTAATATCTTTTTAGTGATTAAATCTTAAATTTCATTACCAAATTGAACTCATGACACCATGTACATTTCTCGCTAGGATATTTCCGTACCTAATTAAATTACAACTATTTTCATTATTTCCCTATCAACACAACCTAAAACTTCATTTGTGACTAATTCTGAACTTATTTTAAAATGGTCTGTTTTTATTTTAAAAACAGTTTTAAATTTTAAGTACGTCTGACTAAAATTAACTATGCTATTAACATTGAATATATAATTTTTTATTGGGACAGAACATTGACTATACAAGAAGATTTCTGTATGGTACTGAGGAAAAATATGTTTTTTTTGCATGAATTAAATATTTTTGCGTTTTTTGTGGATAGTTTTAAAAAACCTATAGCATTTATTTCAAAATATGTAAAATATGCTTTAAATAAAATATTTTTCTTATTGCTTTAAAAACTATTTTTGACATTTTTCAAATATTTTAACTATTTTAGACGTTTAGGGAATATTTTTAGCGTATTTTCGTTATATTTGGAACCTGTACACAGTGGCACATGAAAACAGTTCACTCTCGTATTTTTACTTCAGAAAAAATACATTTTAATGATATTCACATCTGACAGCTGTCAACTACCTACCTTCCAGTTCCACAGTTCTTTAATTTTCTAGTAAGGGCGTAATATTGAGTTTAGGAATTGAGCAATTCGACTGAGTATTCATGTAGGTATCTATGATTTTTCTTTCAATATTAAGTCCATGTCTGTGAATAAACTTATATATTTTAAGTTTTACACCTTTTTACATTAAACGCAAAGCCTATATCTCAAATGCTATTCCCTAATGTGTCAAATAAAAAATTTAAAATAAATTCTGTAAAAGTTTGTAAGTAGAGATTTCCAAAAAGTTTCTTATCGGTTTTGCAAAATTTGCTTAATATCTATTTTGAGACAATCGACAATATTTAACACATTGGCGAAATAGAGACCATTGCTTTTAATGTTTTTAACTTTTTCACAAAAATAGATTAATATTGCATATGGTATATTGCCTAATAAAAATTAATTGGTTGTGGAAGTACAAAGGAGAGTGATGGCAATTGACAGATATCTGTATAGGTAAAATATATCCCTTTTTAAATAAAAATACAGCTCTTTTAGAATATTAACAAAATCTACTGAACGTTACTTAATATCACAGTGGACTGTTGTTATTGGTCCGTTGGAATGGATTTTCAAAAATTGCCGCCTATTAGTCCCACTGGGTTTTATGGTAAACGTTATACAACTCTTGCTTTAGCTTCAGATGACCTAGCGAGTTCCACTCATAAAGACGTATCGGTGGTAATTATTCCTCCTGAGACTGACTATTAAACTGACAATGAGGACATAGATGAGGATCATCTTCAGACTCAAAGCTTTCCGAATGACGTTCCCGAAAAAAACAGAGGTTCATTACATGAGTGATGACTCTGATAACGACGAAGAAGACAATCTTCTTTTTGCCATTACAAGAGAAAATTTACTGAAGTGTCAAAATAAAACCAAGAAATCTGACTGGACAAAAGAAATTACTGATATTAGTATGACATCTACAACAGGTTACGAGGATAGTCTGGATAATATGAAATAACAAATATGAGATAAATATCCTATACAAATATTTAAGAAAATTTTCAACAATGAAATTATTGAATATATTACACAGCAGACAAATTTATATGCCGCTCAAAATAATAATCATCAATTTCATGTAACGCAGGAAGAGATAAAAATATTTCTGGCTATATTACTTTTTACTGGATACCATAGGTTGCCACGGCGCAGAAGATATAACTTTGAACTATACACAGCATACAATGAACCCGAGATCATAACATCCATAAAGATCGGACGTCTGCGCTGGATGGGCCATGTTGAACGAATGTTGGAGACTGAAACACCAAAACATATTATGAGGCAAACACCAGTAGGAAGAAGGTCAAAGGGAAGACCCAAACTTAGATACATGGAACAAGTGGAACAAGATCTGAAAACACTTAAGATTACCAACTGGAAAAACAAAGCAAGGAACAGAACAGAATGGCGGAAAATCCTAGAACAAGCCAGGACCCAGAAAGGGTTGTCGAGCTACTGATGATGATGATGATAGATTGCCACGAGAGCGCAACTATTGGTGTTTAGATGAGGATCTTCAGGTCCCCCTCGTGACTAATGTCTATTGTGCATTAGTCACGAGGGGAACGAGACCTCTCATGAAAAAACTAAATAAAAATTTCAACAATTTGGCATATTTCACAAAGACTTATCAATTGATGAAGCGATGATAAAGTATTTTGGGCATTACCCATCTGAACAGTTCATAAGGGGAAAGCCAGTAAGACTTGGGTACAAGGACTGGATGCATTGTAGTTTAACTGGTTATTGCTACAATTTTGACACATATTGTGGATAAATCAAAAGTCGCGGCGTTGCCTTTAGGATAACAAGTTGTTCTAAAATTGCTTGATGCCGTTGATGTGCCTACTGACCACGAAGTATTTTTTGACAATTATTTTACTGGCTACAGTTTGATGGAAACTTTAAAACAGAAGGGCTTTAGGGCAACAGGCACAGCAAGAAAGAATCGTATAAAAAAATGTCCTTTGTTACCTTCCGCTGTAATGAAAAAGAACAATCGTGGATATTTCGAATATCGCATTGACAAAACAAGTCTACTACTTTTTGTAAAATGGAAGGACAACAATGTGGTCACAATGGCATCAAATTACGATAGTATTGAACCACTTTCAAAGGTGAATCGTTGGTGTGCAGTTGGCAGCAGCCAAACGAAAAATTGATGTACCCCAACCAAAACTTTTCTCACCATGCAATGCTTCAATGGGCGGTGTTGATCTCTTTGACCAATCGGTTAATAACTATCGAGTCAGTATACAAGGTAAAAAATGGTGGTGGCCCATTTTTACCCACATGATCAACTCAGCTCTTGTTAACTCGTGGAGGTTACAAATATTTGCTGAAAATAAAGAAATGAATCTTTTGGCTTTTTAACGAGATGTAGTACGTCATTATTTAAGAAGTTTTGGGAAATCTACTTATTCTAGAGAACGACTAGCAGAATCTGTACCAATTAGTCTAAAAAAGGATGGCAGCGGCAATTTTCCAAAGAATATAGACAAACAACTTCGATGTCACTTATGCCATCAAAGAGTACGTCGAATTTGTATAAAGTGTGAAGTTACTCTGTGTATTGAACGTGATTGTTTTGTACAATTTCATATTAGTTAGATTATAATACAGGATATACCCAAGTATGTACCTATATTGTAAGAAAATAAAATATTTTCATTTTTACACAATGTTTTATATTTTTGACTTCCGATTAGCCCATTGTACTCGTATGAGTACACCTACTTTTTGCTAAAAATTTAATTTTTTTATGTCAAATAACAATGAATTGTTACTATTTAACCCAGATCCAACTAGAACTTTCAAAAAAATCTTGTATTATCGAAAAAAAAAAAATGTGGGATCAAATGGGTTAAAACACTTATTGTTCTTCTATATTTTGCTGGAGTCTTGCGATCATCACACCTACATTTGAGAGATCTGTGGGCACAGGACGGAACCAGCGTAAAGATTTTTCGTCTTGCAATGGGATATAATCGATTTCAATTTATTGTTGCGAGCGATTCGCTTTGACGATCTTGATGATAGAGAGGAACGGAAACAGTACGATAAGCTATCTCCTATAAAAGAATATTTTGATGGATTTTTTGAGTGATGCAAAGCCAATTATACTCTAAGTGAATTTGTGACAATTGATGAAATGCTTGAGTCATTTCGCGGCAAATGTGGATTTCGGCAATATTTACTAAAGAAACCTGCAAAGAATGGAATCAAAATATTAGAGCTGAATGAAAACAATAAAAGGAAACATTGAAAAAATATACGAACGGAGGAATTTGCGTTCTAATAAGAGCCAACATAAAAAACACTTACACAGTGGTGTGTACAAAATTAAATGTGGCGACTGACCAAAAACTTACATTGGTCAAACAGGTAGAAATTTTAATAAACGAATAGCAGAACATAAAAGGGCTTTCAATAATAGAAAAACAGATTCTACATACGCACTTCACCTTCTAGATCATAATCATTCTTTTAATGACGAATTTAAAATTCTACACATTCAAAATAAAGGCCTTAAGCTATCTATATATAATTCTATATATATAATATATATATAATATATAATTCTGAATGACCAGCTTGAGACAAACAGTTCTCCCCTCCTCAACCTATTTCATTAGAGACTATAAAGTGTAAACCCATGCCAAAAACAGATCACTTGAGAAAGGCAATCAGCCGAAACAGCTGTAGTGATAAGAATTTAAAATAAATTTTGTGGAAGTTTTGAAAACAAAGTTTTCAGTGTTTTATTGTTACTTAAAAATATGTTTTTAAACAATTTATAAAAATCTAAATTTTTCTCTAAAGTAGATCGTTTTCGAGTTATAAACAATTAAAAATTGAAAAAATATTATTTTTGAATTAATGATGTACCTAAATTCAAGTTCAAATCTTGTGTTCAAATCAAAAAAAGTATCTGTTTTCGATCGGTTTCGGCTTATTTCATTTTAAAATAATGTTTTTTAGTTGTTCATTCATCCACATTGCAACCACATAAAGGTACACAAAGAACATTATGTTTTTTACAATTGCATGCTTTAGCTTTAAAATTTTTTATATATTTGCATCATTAAATCAGTTCTTTAGGTACTGGATTTTTTTGATATAAATTTTGGTGATAATATTCCTGCTCCATCTGTCACGTAACCAAAATTTTGAAAATTCAAAACCTGAAGTTTGTATATATGGCATTTCTTCATATGTAAGTTTTTTAACGAAGTAACGATGTAAGTTACTATCTATACCGCATGAACGGGTTAAAATATTTAGCTTCATCTATTGATAAACCTTTTTTATTTAATATTTTTATAAATTTTTTTTTCTTCTTCTTCCTCTTTATAAGCAATTCTGCTTATTCATTGGCGGATTAATACCTCTATGGAAGTTTGTCACTCCATCTTTTTCTGTCCTCCATTCTGCTTATGTGGTTACTCTATTCTTTTTTTCTATTTTGTTTTCATTCATTTATACAATGTACGTTACATTCTCTTTTAATGTCTTCACTTTTCTTTCGATCTCTCAGCGTATTTCCTGTAATTCTTCTTAGTACTCTCATCTCTGCCGTTTCCAGTAGCCTTTGGGTTGTGGATGTGTCGGGTCTTGTTTCTGAGGCATATGTAATTATTAGTCTTACACTGGCTTTATAAATTCTTGTCTTCATCTCAGTGTTATTGTGTCTGTTTCGCCGTATAGTGTTATTAAGGCATTCTGCAAGTCTATTTGCTTTTTGTAGTTGATCTCTCACTTCTTTGTCCAGTTCTCCATAGCTGGATATAGTGTAATTCCCAGGTATTTTATTTCCACTACTTGTTCAATACTGATACAATCAATTTCTATTTTACATCTGGTTGGTTCTTTGCTGACTACTACTGTTTTAGTTTTGTGAGATGAGGTTGTCATATTAAATTCTTTGGTCCTTATGTTAAATCTGTAGACCAGTTTTTGCAGACTATCTTCATCTTAGGCTATCAAAATTGCGTTGTCTGCGTAACAGAGTATTTTTATATTTTTTTGTTTCCCACTCTGTATCCTCTTTCTTTGTTAACGCTTTTGATGATTTCATCCATGAATAAATTGAAGAGAATGGGGCTCAATGAGTTCCCTTGTCTTATTCCGCTGCCTATTTCTATAGTTTCTGTAAGTTGTTCATCTATTCTGACTTCCATTTTGTTGTTTTGGTAAATGTTTTTGATAGTTTTTATAATATTCAGGAATCAAAGAAGATATCAAATCAGTTTGCTTAAGAACAAAGACGGAAAGATTATTATAGATTTAACAGAGAAAATTAATAGATGGAGTGAATACATAAGAGAATTGTTTGAGGACAACAGAAATAACATTGTTCAGGTAAATGGTGAAACGGGATCTGAAATTCTAAAATGTGAAGTAAAAGTGGCACTTAGAAATTCCAAAACTGGAAAGGCAAATGGACCTGATGAGGTTCCTATTGAATTGCTAAAGTTCTTGAATGATTACTCAATGGGTATAATATTGCACTTATTTAACACAATATACAAAACTGGTATACATTCGTTACACTGCCAAAGAAATCCAATGCAAAAGAATGTTCAGAACACCGAACAATATCTTTAATGAGCCATCTACTAAAGATATTTCTAAAAGTCATCCACAACCGAGTTTATCAAAAGTTGGATTCAGATATTAGTGATACACAGATGGGGTTTAGAAAGGGAATAGGTACTCGATGAAGGTCTCTTCGGTTTGAATGTTCTTACACAAAGATGCCTAGACAGAGTACGCCATGATGAGCCAAGAGACATTCTTGAAAGAAAGAACATAGATAATAAAGATCTGCGAATAATTCTCAATCTATATTGGAATCAGAAAGCTAACATCAAAATAGAAAATGAGATATCACAAGCAATAGAAATACGTAGAGGAGTACGACAAAGATGCATTTTGTCACCGCTGCTATTTAATGTTTATAGTATATTTAATGTTTTCAACTATTTTACAAACTCCCTTTACATTTATATTAAGTTCTTCATTTGTGGTAATTTCTGGTGTTTCCGGTTTTAGCGTCGTTTGTTCTTCCTCTGCATAGAGCTTTTTGAGGAAGTCAATCGATGTAAAACTTTCGAGCAACCCCGTATAATATACTTTCAGTCAAGTTATATCCGACCTTCATTTTACACCACTCGATAGGTGCTCCAGATAGTCGAGGACACAAGGAGGTCGACCCTCACAGTCTCATAACATCAACGTTACGATAAGGACGCTATTTTTAAATTTATCGTTTACAAAATATTTTACATGTGCTTTTTTTCTTCAATACATTTTAGTTTGTGATTTGTTTTTGTATTATTACACAACGTGAAATTCAAATAATATTTAACTTACATCCCCTACATAAATGGTCCTTCGAGCAGGATTAACCAGTTATCAAGATATATTTTGCTGTACATTCCATTGGAAGCTGTATTCATTTCGACGAATTTGCATCGTCCCATTCACACAGTATCGGAAGAAGGCTAGAAGGTAGGTATAATCTTTCGTCAAAGTCAAGGTTAGTGCATAAATAATTCCCTTTTACCCATTTTAAGCTGTATGGTCGTAAGCGGGTACATTTCGTATTTGATTTAATTCAGTAAAAAATATTTATTTTTAAGATCACGTATTTTACTATTCAACACATTTAGGGCCGATTGTTTGATAGCTAATGAAAACTTGATTGTAATCAAATATTTAATTAAAATCAAATACGTCACATTTTGAGGTTATGTTGACTGATTTATTTTATTCAATTTTATTATTTTGCGTTTTAATTTAAAATAAACCATAATTAAACTCTTTCTGATGTTAATTTCATGTTTTTATTTACAAATTAATAATATTAAGCAATTTTTAATAATTTTGACAGCTTATTGATTGTAATTACATATTTGATTACAATCAAGTTTTGATTAGCGTTCGAACAATCGGCCCTTTGAGTTCACACCCTACATAAATGGTCATGCTAAAGTCCACTTGGTTGGTATTGATATCTTCTCAGGTAAAAAATATGAAGATATTTGTCCCTCTACATACAACATGGATGTACCTTACGTTAAACGTGAAGATTATCAGTTGACAGATATTTCTGATGATGACTATTGATCCCTTATGTCTGATAACGGCGAATTACGTGAAAATTTAAAAGTTCCAGATGGTGAAGTTGGAGCTCAAGTAGGCTCAGAACATGCTGCTGGCAGGGATATATTATGTACTGTACTGAAGTCATGTGGTGAAGAAGTCGTTATTGCAGTAAAAACCAATACTGCTCTTGAT
This sequence comes from Diabrotica undecimpunctata, assembly GCF_040954645.1. Taxonomy (NCBI): domain Eukaryota; kingdom Metazoa; phylum Arthropoda; class Insecta; order Coleoptera; family Chrysomelidae; genus Diabrotica; species Diabrotica undecimpunctata. The sequence goes on from NC_092812.1 coordinate 20,072,926, forward strand.
AAACAATAATAGCAGGTTGTAAGACAGCGGAGTCGAGAACGCAAGCGTCATCCTTTGTCTACTGGGGATCCCGGCTTTTATATTTTATAAATATATTTATCATTTTGGACCATCAGTTATTAAACAAATAAAGCTTATTTAACGCCCAACGCCCTGTCAACCGGCATCCGATGTTGATGTGGTGTAATTTTACATCTATCTGTAATTTGTTGGCAAAATTACTTGCAAAGCTACATTTTCGTTCAATAAATCGTAATTTAATTTTAATTCTTTGTAAATTTTTCTTTTTTATCAGTGATTACCAGCCATTTTTAGAACCACCTTTTTCTGAGCAACCCAGCTGTACTGGTCCCTGTATGATATTTGTGAGTTTTTGTTTTTTTTTTACTACTAAATAAGTAAGAATTAGGTGATTCTAGACTCTTGTTGACATTTTTTTGAAGTGAATAAACAGAGCATTTTTAAAGACTTGTTCTAATATAGTTTAGACTATCAAGTTTTTATTGAATTACAAAACTTGTTTTACTTGGAATTGGTTAAATATAAATTAAATATAAAAAAAAAACAAAAAAAACTTTAAATGTTAAAACAACCCTATATAATATATTTTCAGTCAAGTTATATCCGATATTCATTTTACACCCCTCGAGAGGGCTAGAGGTAGTTGCGGACACAAGAAATTTCATCACATCAACGTTACGATAAGGACGCTATTTTTATTCGTATATTAATGTATATATGAAAATATTGAAATCTTTAAAATGTGTTAATACAGTAAAATACGTGATTTTAAAAATAAATATTTTCCACCAAATTAAATCAAATACGAAATGTACCCTTTTACGTCCATAAAGATTAAAATTGGTAAAAGGAAATTATTTATGCACTAACCTTGACTTTGACGAAAGATTGTACCTGCCTTCTAGCCTTCTTCTGATACTGTGTGAATGGGACGATGTAAATTCGTCGAAATGAATACAGCTTCCAATGGAATGTACAGCAAAATATATCTTGATAACTGGTTAATCCGGCTCCAAGGACCATTTATGTAGGGGATGTAAGTTAAATATTATTTGAATTTCACGTTGTGTAATAATACAAAAACAAATCACTTAAACTAAACTGTATTGAAGAAAAAAAGCACATGTAAAATATTTTATAAACGATAAATTTAAAAATAGCGTCCTTATCGTAACGTTGATGTGATGAGATTGTGACGGTCGACCTCCTTGTGTCCGCAACTACCTGGAGCCCCTTTCGAGGGGTGTAAAATGAAGGTCGGATATAACTTGACCGAAGGTATATTATACGGGCTTGCTCGAAAGTTTTAACAATCCACGTGTCCTTTTCTATGTGTTTTGGTTCTATTAGTTCTCTTACCTCCGTTCTTTGACCTCTTATGAAGCGCTGTATTTCCTTTTGCAGACCGTAAAAATCATGTTCCATGTCTTTCGAAAAGCGTTCTCAGTAATCATTTTTATTTTTTCTGTGAATATGTTTCGTTTCTAATTGTATTGTAATTATGGTATGCCTCCTGTGTTTCGGTTGACATGTATTTCAGATAAGCTTTTTTCTTTTCTTTACAGTTTTCCTTCACTTCTGTACAAAACCATGGAGTTCGTCGCCTTGGGAACAATTTATTTTTATTTATATTTCTCTCAACAAGAGCTTCCTTAGCCGATGCTAAGATATTAGACTTAATTTTTGCCCAGCTTTCTTCGACTCCATCACTTTCTGTGATATATGCGTTTCTGCTTTTTTCGGTTATTCTTTTTTGGAATAGGTATCTTGTGAAGTCATCCTTCAAGCTGCAGACTTTTATTTTTGTGGTGTATTCTGGCGTTTTGTTATCACATATATGTTTTCATTCGGATTTTGCACAATACTAATTTATGATCGCTTCCTATTTCTGCTGATGTCAGTGCTCTTACATCCAAGATTCATGAGAGGAGTGTAACTCTCTATTCGACATAATAGTATAGTCTCTCATAGATCTCTGTACTCCAGAAAAAATTTTTAGTGCATTAAATTGCTTGACATTAAGCGGCAGTCTGTTTCCTAAAGCATTCAGGGCATTTTAATTTTCTTCAATCTCAAATAGATCTAAAGTTGTATGTTTCGGTGCCAATTTTGCTGGTGGTATCATATCCCGTACATGTATGCATGGCTGGCAAAATGTGACACTTATTACAATTTAAGAATTCAGCTGCTATATGACAAGCTAAAAATTCTGATTTATATATATATATATATATATATATATATATATATATATATATATATATATATATATCCAGGTATGTATCCTAGTCCAGGTGCGCCTCCTGTCATAAGCGCTTCAAAACAAATAAAAATTTAAATAAAATAAACCCAAAATACTTACCAGGATCTTATAGAGCAAGCTTTGAAATTAAATTTGGGCAGTTAATCAATTCAAAAATAATATTTTTTACTTTCGTTTTTGTGCCTTGAAAATTGTCATTTTTGATTTTTTTTTTAGTTGTTTAAAACTCGAAAATGATCAACTGTACTAAAATTACAAGAGACCTTTTTTATACATAATGGTCCAAAAAACCCAAAGAAGTTTGTCCTGGCAGCAAAATTTGTTGAAACAAAAATTGTTTAAATAAATTAATATCACTTTGCGGATGGACGATCCCTTGAAGCTTATATGGGGTATCTAATGAAAGTGATTATGCAAATAAAAGTCATGGGAATATTTTCCGAACGAACTCGAGCTTTCCCCATTGTCTAAGAATAAAAAAATATTGGTAGCTTTAAATGAATCAGTCAATGATATATTTGACCATCGAAAATAGTTTTCTTATTTCTTTATACTCTTTTTTATACTGTTATTAAACTTTTAATATCATTAAAAAGTAGAATGCAATAACTACATTATAATTGTTTGGTTTATCTAATATTTATTATGTACATGTAGGAAAATCACAGAAAAAATGTAGCTTTCTGTGACTGTTTCAAAAATAATGGTTTTCCTCTAATAATAAAACTGTTAATTTAAATCTTCTTGCATAGTATGAAAACACTTTAGCTTGAAAATAGACTTTAAGATAACTAACATCTTACAAATAGACAACTATATATGTAGTTCACATTTATTACATACATTAAACCCAGCGTTTCCATAACCATGATCCATTTAATAGCTTGTCTTTAAGACATTCATAGTATGGTGCTGACTTTAATACATACATCCTATCCTAAATTCTTCTGATTATTTTAGTGCTAAAAACTATAATAAGTTATATAATAACAAAATATCACAACTTATAAACATATGCTCTCATCAGTCCTTTTCAATTTTCGGTAAAAATTGAATATTTTTTTGAGAGTATATGTGTAATAAATAGAACTTAATATTAATATTTTTAAAAAACAAGATCGTTGAGACAACTTAATATAGTATTAAGGTCGGTTTCACAATCAGTGACCAACTGTAGAAATATTGGGCAGAACTTCAGATTCTGTTTCATATTCACGTATTTTAATTTGGTATCAACTAAACTTTCATCCTTATTTTTGTAGAGGTGAACGCCTCGACGAGGTAACGATGCGTCTATAACAAGTGAAGGCGAATGAACATATATATTCTTAACTTCCCATAACTTGGGAGGTTAAGATTCTAAACTCAGCAGATTCTAAGTAGCAGAGTCGCTACCCAAATAAAACAACAACGCTTTATATAGCGACATATAACTGCAGCTCGCTACCAAATCAATCCAGATTTTTTGAACTGGAAAAAGAAACTGAAAATATAAAATTGGACGTCATAATAATCAGTAAAGTAAGACGAAAAGATGAAGAGCTATTTTTAAAACTGAACAGAAAATGGACCTGAGTAGCACCAAATGGAACCACTAAGAACGAAATTGACTTCATTCTAACCAACAAGATTGCTACAATGAAAGATGTCAGTGTAATAAATACATTTCAAATAGGCAGCGACCATAGACTAATCAGAGAAAAGTTGTTCTACATCTGAAGCTAGAAATAGCAAATATATGCAGACAGGCAAAAGCTCATGTAAAAATTTATGAAAACCCTCCAAAATTTCCCACTACCAGAGACATCCGACAAGAAGACGTAATATCAGCAAAGCTCTTTACTGCAACTCTAGAAAATATATTCTCAAATTGAACTGGCAGGACAAAGGCCTATCCATTGAAGTAGTATAAGCGACCTAAATGACAACGAAAACGACAATGAATTTGACAACAACAAAAACTATATACAACAAGCTAGTGGATGTTCAAGATGTAATAATAAACAACACTGCACTGATAGTATGTAGACTGTATGTATAACTGGGACAATAAATACATAAATCTGGCTCTTTACTCCCAGAAATCAATAGAAGAATGAAACTGGCTTGAGAATCTTTTGATAGAATAGTAGTTATACTGAAATCGAACATTTCACTCCACCTGAAGAAAAAAGCATTCGATCAGTGTATAATATATCATGATATACGGCTGCGAAACTTGAACTTTAAAGATAGAGATAATAGCATAACTCAAAGGTCAATGCAGCGACACATGCTAGGTATAACAAAGAGAGATTAAAAAAACTAGAATGGATCATATTATAGAAAACCAAGGTCACTGATCTAATCCATAGAATTAAATCTTTAAAATGGCAGTGGGAGGGACATCTAGCGAGAACTCGCGAAAGTATAAATATCAAATGCCTGTACCCAATTAAGATATTATGATGAAGGGAATTATTAAAGCTATCATGGACTTAATTAATTGTAAGTAAACATTTACTAAAGATCAAGAGTTAATTAATTACTAATTACTAAGATATGTGATAAAAGATCCAAAATAGAGCTACTTGCAGCTCATAATTTAGGAAAAATCTAAGAAAAATGCAGTACAAGACGAAAAAAAAATCATTCGGTCCAAAAAAACGTTTTGTTTTATCAGCGTGATTAGAGAAATTGGTTTGTTTAAAAATCTAGTCAACTCGCCAGAGCAGAAGTACACAGATAGTTAAAAATTGTTCTAATTTGTAGAATTTATTAATTTTTATTTACCCATTCTACACAAGAATTCCTTCTTAGTAGGAATTATTATTATTATCATTAAATATTGTCTGGTAGTATAAAAATAGCCTGGTTATATATACTTTAACAAAATGAAAGGAAATATGTTAGAACTAAGGCAATAGGACCTAAGTCTCTACTTTGTAGCCTCTACTTTGTTGTAGGTTAAAGTTACAACTTAAGTTTTTTAATAAAAGTTTGTTCGCCTGAATCAAAATAATAATGTACTTTTATAAAAAAATAATATATCCATTACCTGTTAAACTTTACTTATATTAAAGTTGTAGTGATTTGAAAATAAGAAATAAGCTTTAAAAAATATTAATAATAAATATTAAAATGTTACTTGAATTTGTCGATCATTAGTTTAAAGTGATTTCAAAGTTATCGCCTGTCCTCATATAGATGCTCGTATCTAAAAACTCCAACTGAGAGGTCCACAAAACCTATCTGCATATCTTTTTACTCATGTAGCTTCGATGTATGTAAACCAGTAAGGGTACGCTCATAACGGAGATCATTGCACCGCATCTTCGCCTAGAGCAGGGGTTCCCAAACTGGGAAAAGCGCCCCTTGGTTGCGTAATGACATGTCAGGGGGGACGCGAGACAAGTCGAAAATTAAACTAAATGTAGGTAGTCTTTCTAAAATTCTAAATTAACCATGATGTTTAGAAAATTAGAAGAAACCACTGTAACATCTGACTTTACACATAAATTTGAAATCGAATGCTTGAAAGAATGGGATGTGAGCCGTTCAATGTGGAAATAGCGCGCATTTGACAACCGAGTGTTTCCAGGCACTGCCTCCCTCCTACCCTTTCACCACCAGACGCAGTCCGGCTAACCGCATAACCGCTCCAACTAATCAATTGTGATACCTCGGCTTAGCCTGCACGTATTTTTGAATTATAAAAGAGTGAAATTTTAATTGTCTTAGTTGACTTTCATTGATTTCGTTGATTTGAGTAAGAGAATTTATTTTAGTCAAGATGAGCTTAGCAAAGAAACGCAATTATAATGATGATTATATCAAAAATATGGGTTTATTTGTATACGTAAAGATGACGAACGAACATCCTCAGGGTGTAATTTGCTATGAAGTATTAGGCAATGATGCAATGAGACCTAATCGTCTTGAAAGACATTTGTCATCCAAACATAACTCTTTTAATGACAAATCAAAGGAATTTTTTGCTACAAAATCTGAAAATTTAAAACTCATGAAGTTGGATAGTACTAGTTCTACGGTTAAGTCATCTAAAAAACTGCTTGAAGCTTTATATGAGCTATCACTTCTTATTGCTAAAGAAAAAAAGAGCCATATTATTGGAGACACGCTTGTTAAACCGTGTTTGTTAAAGGCAGCTGATATTATTCTTGGAACGCAGAGTAAACATAAGTTATCCCCAATAGCTCTTTCTCTTTCTGACGATATTGTGAAACGTCGCATTGATGATATGGCCGAAAACATAAAACCAGGTAGTTGATGCAGTAAATCAATCGCCATTTTTTGCTATTCAGCTAGTCAGCGAGAGTACAGACAGCACAATGTTCTCAGTTAATTGTTTATGTTCGGTATATTGAAAATGAAAGAATGAAAGACGGGCTACTCTTTTCTACAGAGTTGGAGACCACGACAAAAGCTATTGATATTATGAAAGCAGTATCAGACTTTTTTGACAAACATGAACTCTCTTGGCAAAAACTGATCGGTGTATGTACGGATAGCGCGCCTTTAATGCTTGGTTCTCGCTCAGGATTCATACAATTATTAAGAGAGATAAATGCTGATGTGACTGGGATGCATTATGTTATAAATCGACAAGCCTTGGCAGCAAAAACTCTTTTAAATGAACTGAATGCTGTCTTAAAGTAGTGAATTACACAGAAAACAGTGCGTTGAATACTCGACTGTTTAAAACGCTTTGTGAAGATTTAGGGAGTGATCGCAAAATACTGCTATTTCATACAGAAGTACGATGACTCTCAAAAGGAAACATGTTGGCAAGATTATTTGATCATACCGAGATGAAGTAATCACTTTCTTGGAACAGCAAAAGCAAAATGAACTAAGCGTGACCTTCAAAAAACATTGTACCCAAGTAATATTGGCTTATTTGTCAGACATCTTTGACTCGTTGAACAGCCTTAACCTAAAACTGCTGGGTGGAGACTCAAATAGTTACTCATCGTGATGCGATCAAGATGTATATTGAGAAATTGCAACTTTGGAGGCGTAAAATATCAGCAAACCCCTGCAATTATTCGAGTTTCCCTAAAGTAGAGTCAATCTCAGAAGAAACACGCTTCAAGGACATTAATGAAGGATCAAGTTTGAAAATCCAAATATCAAACCATTTGGAGAGCCTAATTGAAGAGTTCTAGAAATACTTCCCAAAAACTTGTGACGATAGTATTTTCAGAATGTCAATTGACGCATTCCATGTTAACATAGACTCCCTGCCTGAATCACTTCAAAAAGATACTTTGCAAATAAAACATGATTCCTCTGCCAAATACAACTTTGATATAATGGACAAACCTTCATTTTGGTTAAAACATTTCAAAGTGTATCCTAGTGTATCACGGGAAGCTCTTCGTTTATATTTGCCTTTTTCAAGCACCTATTTGTGCGAAAAAGTATTTTCAACACTTGTGATAATTAAAAGAAAGTATCGGAGTAGACTTGATGCTGCTAGTGACTAGCGTTACTAAAACTCCGAATATGCATACTAGTAAATAAAATGGAAGCACATCCATCTTACTAACAAACCTAATCTATATTTCTTTTATTAATAATTTTTGTATTTTATTTTATAAAAACTGATGTTATTGTATCTTATGGCAGTTTGTTTTCTATGTCATACTTATTTGTTTTTGTTTTGTTCCTAGGCCCATACAATTTATTGTTAATGGGTGGGGGCGCCAGAAACTTTCATTTCAACAAAAAGGGACGTGGTACAAAAAAGTTTGGAAACCCCTGGCCTAGAGCATAGCATTGACAGTGAACGCTCGCATTTAAAATAATGCATTTATTTTACGTATCGATCGGTACGATTCTATGGTCGGAGCGAGGGTCTGCGCCTCGTTATGAGCGCCCACTTATACATATCCAAGCCACAGAAAGCTTTTCTAACAGATTGAGTTTGATAATTTCATCTAGCAAAGAACTAAAATCAGTGATTAGTCAAATGTTTGTGTCTTGACTGTCAGTGTAGATGGCACCTTAGCACTTTTTCATTTAAGTGGAAAAATATGCAGATACGTCGCGTTTGTCTTTGGATTTTACTCTGGGCACAATTTTTGTTTCTGATGACAGACATTAATCTAATATATATATATATATATATATATATATATATATATATATATATATATATATATATATATATATATATATATATAACATATAAGTAACAGTATATTTTAGGGAACCGTTTGTTGAATATTTTTTATTTACCTGATACCTTTTTCTATTTAAAAATAAATTAAATTATTAAGAAGTTATTTACGTTTTTTTACATATTTTTTAGGAAATACAGGTTTTGCTTTAATTACTAGCTCAGCCCCATCCAGAAGGTCAACTAAAATTGTGAAACTGACTGACAAGAAACTCCTATATTATAAAGGTATAAGCAACGTAGTGCTTAAATTTAAATAATTAAGAGTTAAAACCAACGGGAATGTTTAAACCTAAATTTAGAATATTTCAAACGTGTCATTTGATTGTTTAAATCTTAAGTATTTTCAAAAAGACGAGCACTAAGTCTTTTTGAGCGAGTCTTGTCAGGTTAAAATACCTTTGAGGCATTGTGCTAACGGGAACACTTCTGTATTATGTACTAATGCCATACAATGTTCTATTTTAAACATTAGGATTTAAGTGGACTATATATATTTGACCCTTCTTACATAATACAGAATATCTTATCTATTTTAAGTTGCTTTATCGGGTACTGTCTGAGTCGGTGAGTATGTGAGTAAGTCCTGGTTCCAAAGACCAAAATATTGTCAATTGTTTCTTTGATTTGAAAATTTTTACTAGAACATAACTTTAAAATTATTTTTTTTAATAGACCAACGTTTGATACCAAATCATTGATAAAATACTAAAATTGTTAAATCCAGCAAACGAATGGGAGAGATACCTGACGGAACTGTTTAAAGGAAAGGAAAATAATAATATTCAACACAATAACGTACCTGAATTAAGACACGAAATAGAAATCAGTTTTCAGCAAGTAGAGATAGCCATAAATTCACTCAAAAATAGAGTCACCAGCACCAGACGGAATAACCAACGAGTTTCTAAAACACGGAGGAGAAAGTGTAACCCTAGAGATGACAAAAACTAATATTGCACTGTAAGATACCAGACGCATGGAGAAACAGCATAATAATACCAATGTTCAAGAAAGGAGGCGAAGAAGAACCCAACAATTATAGAGGTATAAATCTAATGAACACCGCACTTAAGCTTATTACAAAAGTCCTAACCAACAAAATCAATAAACTAACAACTTCATCAGATGAACAACAAGGATTCAGATCCGGAAGATCCTGCGTAGACGCCGTATTTTTACTAAGACAAATCACAGAAAAGGCCATCTAGTACAATAAACCAGTATATCTATGTTTTATAGACCTGACAAAGGCTTTCGATCGCATACAAGTCGAACACGTCTTACACCTACTGTATAAAAGAAACATATCAATTATTATTATACAAACCATCGAAAACATCTACTTTTATAATCGAATATAGGCAAAGATAAATGGAAAACTAACACAGTGTATACCAGTACAAAGCGGAGTCAGACAGGGTGATTCGTTATGCCCACTTCTCTTTAATATAATAATGGACGACATAATACAAGCATTACGTAAAGGTCATGGTTACAGAATAAGGAACAAAGAAATCAAAATATTATGTTATGCAGACGACGTCGCATTAATCGCCGATACAGAAGACACGCTCCAAAGATCTTCAATATAATAGCCAAGAAATACAATATGATAATATCAGGAGAAAAAACGTTGAAGAAGTACGACAACAAAGCGTAAAAGCAAGTAAAGCGGCGGAATCTCTTAATCACACAATCTGGAAGAACAAACACCTAAGATAAGACACAAAATCTATTAGCAGCAATTAGACCTATATTAATATTCGCCTATATACACGGCGGAGACAAGACCTGACACATCTAAAACGAGACGACTACTAGAAACAATAGAGATAAAAATACTTCGACGAATATCAGGGAAAAGTCTGTTGGATAGGGAAAGAAGCGAAAACATAAGAAGAGCATGCAATATAGAAGACACCAATGGATGAGAGACAAAAGAGAAACAGAAGTGGAATGAACACATTAGTAGAATAGCACGAGATAAGTTATCAAAAGGGCGAAGAAGTATTGGCAGACCCAGAAAAAGATGGTGCGATAATTTAAACAATTTAGTAAGCTAATATTGAAGAAGAAACAGAGTTTAAAGCCTACATAAAAGAAGGAAGAAGAAGAAGTTCAATTCGCACATATTTAAGTAGGAGAAATCAGGAGAATTTTTTTATTTGAAAAACACAAAAGCAAGCACATTAACTACAGATCAAAAAACAGATTTAAGATATACAGTGTGTTAGTAAATAAATGGGATGATATTTCAGAAAAAAATAATAAGAGTTTCGTATATAAATGTGTGTCTGCAAATGGTTCGTTTCCGAGATATGGGGTGTTGGAATGTTTTTTACAAACTTATAATTTATTTATTGCTCTAAAACCGGTTGAAGTATGCAAATAAAATTTGATATATTATAAAAGGTGCTTATTGTGCATTTTTTAACTTCCATTTATGAATTTTATATTTATCATTGGCGCGCATACGGGTAATGGTCTTAATTTATTTAAAAAATCGATACGTACGAAACTGTGATGTTGCAAATTAAAAATTGTGTTTGAATTCTACGGTTAATTTGTGATAAAAACCTTTCGCGTTTTTCTTTTATATGAGGCACCGTTTTTATACAAAACAATAAAACATCTTAGCGCGTATTATTCATGTTTTTAATATATTATGACGAACCATCTAATACAATAACTTTAAACCAAAAGAATGACAGAAAGTCACATAAGATTTCTTGATAATATTATAAATGTAAAGCTACAACAAATGTTCAAAATGACCTCACTCAAGCATGAGCCAATATTTAATTAAATTGATATAAGGTTGAATGCTCGAATAAATGAACTTTGAAAATGAAAGAAATCGAGCACAGGTTTATTAATTAAATCTTGCCCTGGAGTAAAGTAGAGTAAAGTACTTTCGCTTCCTAGAGCATCTTCAGGGGCATTTCGTCAATTACTCTCTACTACTACTTACCACGCTCTAATTGATGAAATGCCCCTGAAGATGCTCTAGCGAGCGAAAGTACTTGGGCAAGATTTAGTTAATAAAACTGTGCTCGACATCTGCCTTTAATTTTTAAAGTTCAATATTTAATTCTTCACCGTACTTGACTGTCGTATTCGCGCGAATATTCGTAGTGTATTTCTTATTTTCTCGCATCATTCAATCTTCGCTTATCCACTGCAGGACATATATTCGCCTCATAATTTTCCATCTGTTTTGATCTTGTGCCTCTTGCATCCAATTCCTATGGCAACGTTTAAGATCGTCAGTCCAGCGTGTTGGCGGACGACCTCTACTTTGGTAGGCATCATTTTTTTCTTGGTCTACATTCCGGTATCCGATTTGTCAATTTATTATCTGTCATTAGAACCACGTGCCCAGTTTCACTTCAGTGCTGCTATTCTCTCTACAGCATTAGCCAGTCCTAATCGCGGTCGTAGCTGACGGTGTGGGATCTTGTCTCGCATTTAAACTACCAACATAGCACTTTGAGCCATACGGATCTTTTTCACTATTCTCCTCCGTAAGTCAGCACTGGTAAATCACACTGATTAAGGTTTTTCTTTTAAGACACATTGGTATATCGGACGGTTTAGATATGTGCTTTAACTTGCCTAAGGTGGCCCAAGTCAGTCTTATACGACGAAGAAGCTCTACGGTTTGGTTATCTTTTCTTATGCGAATTTCGTAACTTAGGTATTTATAGGTCATTACCTGGTATGGATCTTGTTCCTACGCATATATCTTTGCTGACTACAAGATTTGTCATCATCTGGGTATTAGATATATTTATTTTCAATCCGCCTTCTAGCAAGCAAAGGTAGAGCTGATTTAAAAGTTCTTTGACCTTATCTATCCTATCAGCTATTAGCACAATATCATCTGCAAACCTCAGGTGGCTAATCTTTTCTCCATTTATGTGTATGCCCTTTTCAGTCAGTTTTGCCCTTTTAAATATATATTCCAAAAGCGTGGTGAATATTTTCGATGATATGGTGTCACCTGATGTACTCCACGTTGTATCAGGAATTTCTGAGTTTGAGGATCACCCACCTGTTTCGTTTTCGTATATGTGTTTAATTATATTTATACACCGAAAGTCAATTCGACATTATGTTAAGGCTTCCAACATTTTTTATTGATTTATAGTATCAAAGACCTTTTCATAATCCAAAAATATTAAAGAAAGCTAGTGATTATGTTCAATACATTTTTCTATAAGATTTTTTATTATCAGTAGGTGCTCGTTTGTTCCGTAGCCTTTTTTAAAACCCGCTTCCATCTTCTTTCAATGTTTGAATAATATTATTGTTCATTTCATTGATGCTGACAGTCTCTAGTCATGTGTAACGAAACTAGTCTTAATGTTTTCTTCATAAAGTGTAACATCTTCAAGGAACATCCATCTATAATTTTTTGTTTGAGGATAATTTTTGTTTTTTCGACTTCAGTGTTAAAAGTGGTTTTTGCTCCAATTAATCTATGGTCACTCCCTGAAAATTTATTTAAAACTGTTACATCCTGAATTATTTTTTTCCGTTTTGATATTATGAAATCCATCTCATTTTTTGTTCTTTGGTTCGGACTCTTCCATGTCCACTTACGTTGGGGTTTTTTCCGAAGAATTTTATCTCAAAAAAATTCTACTGATGTAAGAAGTCAAGAAGCTTGTTACTCCTCTCATTTCTTTCACCAAATCCAAAGTTTCCCATAGCAGAAAGTTTCCGAGTTTCTGCCTCATCTTGTTTAAATTTCAATTTGGCGTTAAAATCTCCAATTAACATTGTATAACGGGTTTTTGGAGTTTGTATAGCTGCTCTATCTTTATAAAATTGATCAACTTCCTTATCTGATTGACTCGTTGTTGCGTAAGCGTGAATAATTTTAAGTTTGTATCTTGGATTTAATTGAATAATAAGATAACTCTGATATATTGTGTTACAGCCGCATATAATTCGGTTCTTTAGATCGTCAACATTTTCGGTGGAAGAGAAAGAAACCAATGCCTTAAGAAAACCCAAAATGCAAAAATCTAGAGAATTTAAATCCGGCGATTGAGCAGACCACTGTACCGTACCTCCCCTCTTTCTGTAATAATTTGGATATACAGTATCTAAATGGTTATGTATAACTATTATTGCTAAAATGCGCTAGTACACATCGTACATAAACCATAAGTGTTGTCTCAGATGTAGGGAAATTTCTTCAAAAAGAATAGGTTCAAAAAGAATAGGTTTTCCTGGAGCAAAAAAAGACAAGATTTACTTATAGCTGATGCTAAAAATGAGCTTTAAAGATTCGATCTATAATTTTCGTATACAATGTCGTCCAAAAGTAGTCTCGTCAGTAAAAAAAACGTCATTTAAAAAAATAAGGGCTAAAGCTATTTGATCAAGAATCCACTCATAAAAAAATAGGCGCACAAAAAAGTCTCTAGGTAGTAGAGCTTGCATACGTTGAATATTAAACGGATACAGTTGCTATTCTTTAAGAATTTTAATTACAGTGAAGTTGCTTACCACTCTGTCTTCTGGATACAACAATGTTGTAACAAACTTAATGAAATAAAACTGACAAATAAAAGCTTGATAATATAGAAACGCTAATTTGACATTTCGTATTTAACATTAGATACTGGTGTTATAGTTTCACAGCTGTATATAAACACTGCTAAAATATTAACAGACTTTTTGTTAGTCTTAAATTTTCCCGTATAGTTAGCCAAGATTTTGCTTCCAAAACTGCAGACACTATCGAACAATTAAATGGTTGTTAATACAATGTAGCAATGAACAGACTGTTCTTTCATACATTGTTGTTAACGAAGAAACACAGAAAAATTATTGTATTTCGTTAAAGTTGCAGATCGCTTGGGTAATTATACACCTACGCGTTGCAACACCTTGTAAAAAACAACTCTTGAACCAACCGCCGGTTACCAGAGGAACGAGTTTAATCTGCCAACTAGGACATTCGTGCCTTGGTTAAGGGGTAGCGGCCCTCTGCACTATCACCGATTCTTTTGTCGTTCTCCTTCCTTTCTGATGGCTTCAATTGGTGTATAGAGGTCATCGTATGTGCACAAAGCATCAACATGTTGGCAGTAGCGAAATAAAAGAACTGATAAATGTTGACAGTAGCCTACTGCATAATATCTTAAAGAAATGAAAAATACGCGTTTAGATGTTTTATTTTTTTGGCATACAAACGACACATTATATGAAAAAAAAATGTAAGACAGATTTTTACACACAAATTAAACGAGAAATCATAAATTGTTTTTAATTAAAAATATCTTAGTGATATACTTTTTTTTTAATTCAGTCCATTACCCGTATGCACGCCAATGATGAATATAAAATTCTTATTTGTATTTCAAAAAATGTGCAATAACTATCTCTAAAAACCACCAAGTGTTATTTGAATATTTCAACCCGTGTGAAAGCAATAAATAAATTGCCATTTCGTAAGAAATATTTCAACACCCTTCATCTCGGAAATGAAGCATTTGCGGACATACGTTTATTTAGCAAATTGTCATTATTTTTTCATGCAAAATTACTCCTTAGAGTTTGTCCCACTTATTTACTAACACCCTGTGTACTTACGACCGCTCAGTTCGCAACAGAGGTCGTTCCATTCCTATCCTTTCTGCGTGGTTCCGATCCGCAGGAATGTGCGGACTTAGAAATCTGAGTAATTCTGTTCGATTATAACCCATTTCACGTTTTTCCGATACGAAGTAGTGTGCGGTCTCTAAGTAGTTAATTATGCTTTTCTTTAAAAATTTCTATTCTAAGTCTAATTCTGTTTTAGGTGAGAGTTTCATTATATTGGTTTCAAATAAGAGATGACTTCGTTAGCCAAAATTTTAAACGCAATTAAGGATGAACTTTATATGACACATATAAATTAGATATATAAAGGAAGTTATATTAGAATAATTTGCATAGATCTCTCTAAATAATAGCATATTTTTTATCTAGAAGAAACTTAGATTCACCAAGACCAGATTAGCTTTATTTGTTAGGAAAAATGTAACAGGATTGCAGCATTCATAGTACATAACAAGCTTTCTTATAATAAAGATATACTGCAATTGTCGATGTCGACGAAGTTTTGTAATAGGTTTTGCGAAAGAAAGATGAGTACCTTTTAAATCTTTAATTTTATTTCACAAAGTTTTTGATCAGAAAGAATTAAAGTTGGAACACGACTTCTACGGATCACAAAAATAAATATGGAGAATGATCAGACGACAAAGAAAAGAGATGAACGAACTAAGAAAAACGAAACACATTCAGATGGAAATATGGGTAGACCACTTTCGATACCTATTTGCTAAAGGTGACGATAATGAACCACTAACACCAGAGGTGACGACAAACGAAGAAATAAATATTGAGGAGAAAGACGTATAGGAAGCATTAAGGAAATTAAAAAATAGAAAATCACCAGGAGAGGACAGAATACCGAAAGAACTCCTAAAGTACGGAGGACCAGATATGACCAAACAACTATTAAAACTAATCCAAAAAATGATAGAACAAAACCGAATTCCTCAAGAATGGAGATCAAGCATCCTAATACCTCTCTTCAAAAAGGGAGACAAATCGGACCCAGAAAATTACAGAGGAAATAATGTATTAAACACAACACTAAAATTAATAACCAAAGTGATGACAAATAAACAGAATGAAATTATAACACTAGCAGAAGAACAACAATGATTTAGGTCGGGAAGATCACGCACCGACGCTATATTTATAATGAGGCAAGTGCAAGAGAATTCATTAGAATACAACAAAGCCGCATATCTATGTTTAGTGGACCTTAAAAAGACATTTGACCGAGTAAAACTAAATAGGTTATCCACTTATTGTACGCAAGAGAGATACCTCTATTAATAATCAAAACAATCGAAAATATCTTCCAATACAACACAATAAAAGTAAAAGTAGAAGAAGAACTAGCCGACCCCATTGAATCTGGCAATTGGATAAGATAGGGAGATTGCCTGAGTCCTTTATTGTTTAACCTGATTATGTATGAAATAATACAAAAAGTAAGAACTAAAAAAGGATACCAAATGGGAGAAAAACAACTTAAAATATTCTGCTATGCAGACGACGCAATACTACTCTCTCAAAGTGAAGACGATTTACAACGTATGCTGCAGCAATTTGATATAACCACCAGAAAATTTAACTTGTTAATTTCCCCAAAAAAGATAAAATGTATGGTTACAACAACAAATTTACTAAGATGTAAATTGGAGCTGGAAGGTCAGTTAATAGAACAAGTGATGCAGTTTGAATATTTAAATCTCTATCTAAATAAAAATATCGGGAAAAAAATGAAAGGCAGAATTTACAAAACAGTCATCAGACCAATAATGACATACGGCCCAGAAACACGACCTGACACAGAGAGGACAAAAAGGAAGTTAGAAACAGCGGAGATAAAGTTAGAAGTACATATATACGACGTAGATGCAAGGTGGAGAACATCAAAAACTGGGTAAGAAATAGAAGAGTAGAATGGAACGATCATATAAGCCGAATGGCAACAAATAGAGTAGTAAAGACGGCAAGAGACGATTCCCAATAGAAAGACGATCAGTGGAAAGACAACGAAAACGATCGAACGTACTGGAGGCACATTGAAAAACAGACAGAGTCATGTGTACATAAAAAGAAGAAGAAAAAAGTTTTTAATCGTAATTAATTCGAGACATATTGAACAGTTACCTCACCTTATCATTTTTAACTAAAGTCATTGAATTTATATGAGAGTAACTAAGATGAAAATCGGCAAAAAATATTATCACATTTAAAATGGCGGCAAACTTTTGGCACTATTGAAATATGCTTAAAATCCATGTAGGCCCAAATTAAGTCGTACTGAACAATGCCGTTGTTAAAAGGGTAGAATATTTTTAATACCTTGGATATGACGAGAAATTCTTTCCAAAATTGAGATATCTCACAATGCCTATATCACTTGAAAATTGATATTATGCAACAGATATATCTGTAGGCACCTTCGCAAAAGAACCCTTATATAATATTTTTGATCAGTTGCTAAACGAACATGAGATGTGGACTTAAAAAGCAACAACCAAGAATATTTTGCACATTTTCACTGTGGTGCTATTTTCGAAGATATTGTGAACCACACATACTACCAAGAGGAGGCTCCTAAATTGATGAATACAGGTAGGGAATTGTTAAATACAATTACAAGTACGAAATCGTTAGAGGACCTAAATAGCAATATTGTGATATAATTATTAGGAAAAAGTCATACAAAACTGATGGATTGGACGTAATAACTATTTTGATTAATTAACCTGAGACAATGTACGGGAGTAGATGAGTAAGCGGGGTACTGGACCACTTTGGTAACCTGTCCATCAGGGTCTGTGATTATTGATAGTCAAGGGGGTACCACAGCTTGGCTTGACCTTGGGTGTGTACAGGAAGTACAAGAAGTGATCGACAATGACCAGAGGGTTGTAACAAGAGGTCGCTTATATCTAGATGTCTGATCAGATGATTATTTTTTTAGTCACCAACACCCACAAACATTTTCCAAGTCTCAATACAAAATTTATTTCGATCACCGTGTACAAATTTAATAAACAGAAGAGAAGATCGAAAGATAAGTGACAAGTTTTGCACTTGACATACAGGGTGACCAATTAGAGGAAAAGGGGAAGAGATTTAGAGATAAGCGATGACCCTCTGGTCATTGACGATAGCTTCTTGCACTTCTTCAGCTACCCTCTGGTCATTTCTTCAGGACATGTTATTACACAGGTAGACAGGTAAGGTGACAAAGAGACAGATGAGGCAGGTAAGGTGACAATTCTTTAGCAGCGAAGAAGAGATTTGGAGATAAGCGACCAGTTCTTATGACCTTCTGGTCATTGTCGATCACTTCTTGTACTTCTTGAACACCTCTAAGCTAAAGCTTTGAAGCTCTAACTAGGCTGTTGACCATCAACATCATAGACCCTGATGGACAGATTACCAAAGTGCAAAGTGGTCCAGTACCTCGCTTACTCATCTACTGACGTCTTCAGGTGAATGATCTGTTTCGAGCAGCTAATAGAAAAAGATTACATGATATTGGTAGAATGATGATGGCCAACAGATGAAGGCAATTATTCGATAAAAAGAAATGTCCGTAAGTCAACAACTATGTTTTATAATAATAACAATAACAATAATTCTGTGGCCGTAGAGTTTAAATTAGAAATGTGGATTATAATACATGTGTAAAATGTTCTGCCACTCGAAAATTTACGTCCTAATAATATTGAGAATGTTAATATACTATATATGGCCTTAAGTATTATATAAATGCAAAACATAGACAAAAAAGACGATAACACACCAATAACATTATTTGATATATTGATGTATTAATGGGTGTTGTGAAAACAACGGACAAGAACAACTACTAATGAAGAATCCGCAAGGAAAATGAAATAGTTGGCTGTATACTGTTTTGTTTAAAAATCGTTTATAAAAGGTACATAATTATAAAGATCCTTCCGGGCTACATAAAAAAAAGGTTTCTGACTAAAAAGTCCATCATCAGTGTATCACCAGGTGCACATTAGTCACGCCACTAAATATTTGGGTAAAAACCCATTCAGAGACATTGTCTAAGGGTTAGTAATACACAATTAGTAGTACACCTAGTAATAAACTTCTTAGTCCAAAAACGTTCTGTGATGTAGCCCGAAAGGGTCTTTTTAAGTGTATATCTTTTATAAAGGATTTTTAACTAAAACTCTTACTAATGAAGAGGGAAGACATTATACCTTAGACATCTAATGCACCATGTGGAGCTTGAAAAACTTAAAGTAATATTAGCAGGTAAATTCGGGAGGAAACAGGGTACAGGAATAGTGAAGAAGTTATGACCGCGTAACACGAAAAAGCTTCTTCTTCTTCATGTGCCATCTCCTCTAAGAAGGTTGGCAACAATCATGGCAATTGGCACTTTCGATACCGCTGTTCTAAAGAGGTCAGCAGAAGTGCAGTTAAACCAAGCTCTCAAATTATTTAAAGAGATGCATCTTCTTCCGCGACTCCTTCTACCCTGTATTCTTCCTTGCATTATTAATTGCAACAAGTTATAACGCTCGCCCCTCATGACATGTCCCAGATATTGCAGTTTTCTGACTTTAATTGTATTTGAAACCTCTTTATCTTTTCCCATTCTTCTTAACACCTCGACATTCGTGACTCTATCCACCCAACTTATTCTTAATATCCTTCTGTAGGCCCCTAACTCGAAGGCTTCTAATCTGTCCGAAACATCTTTCTGTAATGTCCAAGCCTCCAAACCATAAAATAATACGGAGAACACGTAGCATCTCAGAAGTCTTATCTTTAAATAAATTGAAATGTCCCTGCTGCAGAGAACTTTTTTCAGTTTGTTGAAAGAATTTCTTGCCTGTCCTATTCTTGCTTTAATCTCTTCTGTGTACTCATTATTTTCATTAAGTATTGTACCCAGATATTTATATTTTTCAACTTTTTTAATTTGTTCTCCATGTATTGTTATGTTTTCTTGGTGCTGTTGGGCTTTTGTAATTACCATAAATTGTGTCTTTTTTGTGTTTAGGGACAGTCTGTTTTCTCCACTGACTTCTACCACTCTGTCAACCATTTGTTGTAAATCCTCAAGACATTCCGCTAATAAAATAGTGTCGTCGGCAAACCGTATATTATTGATTGGTCGGCCATTTACTTTTATTCTCATAGTTAGTTCTTCTAGTGCTTCCTGGATTATTTCCTCCGAATTCAAATTAAACAGAGTAGGATACAGGACACAGCCCTGTCTGACGCCCCTCTCAATCCGTATTTCATTTAAAAAGACGTTGTTCTCTTTTACCACAGCGATCTGATTATAATAGATAGCGCTAATGATCCTGATTTCTCTCATATTTAAGTTTTTCTTTTCAAGTAATTCGATGTACTGGCTGATTAACATCCATGCACCTTTGCACAAGTACATTCACAGCGAACAGGGTTTCCCTCGTTTCCAGTGCATTTCTAAATCCAAATTGTGTGTCACTTATGTCCTGCTCAAGTTTGTTGTGTATTCTCCGGTGTATAATTTTTAAAAATATTTTGAGCGTATGACTCATTAAACTTATTATCCGGTGGTCGTGGCATTCTTTTGTATTTGGTTTTTTTGGTAGTGTTATGAATGTTGACATTAGCCAATCTCTGGGAATGATTCCTGTACTGTATATTGTATTGAATAAGTCAACCAATATTCCAATTTGTTGTTTTTCTATTTTGTTGCCTTGTTGTTCTTTGTTCGCTTTATCGCCTCTAATACCTCATCTTCTTTTATATCTGGGCCGTTGTCGAACTTTTCCTGCTCTAGTATTATCTCAGTCCGTTCGTCTTTAAATAGCTGTTGAATATATTCCTGCCATCTTTTAAGCCTTTCACCGACGTCTATAAATATTTTGCCGTTTTTATCCAGCAGTATGTTTGATTTTTTTTTTAATATTAGTGCCTGTTATTTCCCTATTTCTTTTATGAAAGTTTAAGTTATCATATTTCTCTACCAACTGCTCAATCTCTTCGCATCTGTCACTATTCCATCTTTCCTTACAATCTCTGACCTTTCTCCTTATTTCTGTGTGTATAATATTATACATGTTTTTGTCTTTGGTTTTATAAGATCTCCTTGCTTACATTAGATCCAGAATCTCATCGGTCATCCATTCATTGTTGTTCTTGATCACCTTAGGTGTTAGTGTTGTCTCACATGTGCGTATAAGAGCATCTTTTAACATATGCTATTTCCTGTTCGCATCTTCAGTAGAAATAATTTCTATTTTGGTAAGCTCTTGTTTAATTTTTAGTGTCACTTGCTCTTTTGTTGATGGATCTCTCAAACGGGATACTTGTATCCTCTCTACTTTAGTTTTAGCCACAAGCTTTTTTAGATTAATTCTAAACCTTCCTACAACTTTGTTGTGATCTGATCTCACATCAGCTCTGAGGTATGATTTTACTGATTTTATGGATTTAACAAAAAAGCTTGGAATCACATAATAGGGAACAAATTAATTCATCAACTTTAAGACTAAGAAATATCTGCCATATTGGTAACCAAAACCAACCTCAATTGAGAAGACATTTAAGAGACCAGCTCAGGAAAATAGCTTGACATCAAATGTTCAGCATATAATATCAACTTATTATTATTATGAATACAATAAAATATACCCATTATGATCATACACTAAAACAAATAAATAAATTTCTATTACCTTTAGGTGTCGAGAAAAATAGACGACATTGGTCACAAAATTGATAGATTTCAGTATATATATATATATATGCGCAAAAATTCGCAAAACATTGAAGAAAACTTTAAAACATGATACAATGATAAAACTATATAAGATAATGGACCTTCGAGACAATGGAGAACCTACTCTGTCATTTGGAAGTGAAAGATGGGCAATGACGTCAATATATAGCTCTGAATCCAATGAGTTTTTTCTTGAAACTTGAAAGTTCTTGAAAGTTCAATCCAAAACGAAATGAGTTTTTTCATGAAAGCAATAAGCGCTAAAATTAGAAATAAATATTAATCAATAATGAAATTTTAAAACACAGAACAAAATGGAAACAACGTGTCAACATTATGGATCAAAATCAACTAGCTAAACAAATACGAACTGAAAAACTGAAATCAAGCAGTGTAGAATGCTCCTTGAACATATAGGTCAAATCTAGGTGCTGGAACAGGCAATAAATGTCTAATCTCTTAAACGAATAAATAGAAGATGGAGAAGGTAATACAACAGGCAATATGTAACCACCATAGACTATTTTGATAAAAAAAGCTGAGTCTAAAACCATTTCTACAATGCAAATTGGAGCTAGGATCAAACTAGACAAAAACTAAACACTACTACGGCTACATAGATATTAGACGAATGAAGTAAATATTATCGAAGCTGAAGAGATAGAAAATATTCAGATATATCTAACGTTTTAACTTATTTTACATAATCTGAGATACTACAGCGATGTAATAGTTCTTTACCGATATTTAAAACGTTTTGCCTAAGTTTATTAGTTTTGTCGTAAATTGATTTGAATTTACAGAACAAATTAACTAATATTTTGGTCTTATAGTTAGTCTTATATGAGTACTGATCAATGGAAACAGCAATATTGGTCATTTGGGTAGGGTCTTAGTATTCTTTTTTGTCATATTTAGTACAAAATATGTTATTTTTTTATTAGTTACTTATTAATAAAATTATAAATTTTTTCCTATAACCTATTCATTGTCTAAAATATATTGCACCCTAATTGACCATATATTGACATTAACATTTTAGAGCCTTTTTTGGAGAGACTGTCTAGATGTGGATATCTGCCATTGTAGGGATATTTTGGTCTCCTTCAGATGGAATCTGTAAAAAAATTAATTGTTTTATGCATCATGTATATCTACTGTAATAAAACAGAGTTTAATATTAAATTTATTCTTTGATTAGTAGCTTATACTTTTATCTTACTATATATATTAATTAAAGGGTCTTCCATAAAGCTCGAAATGAAAGAGAAAATCCGTAAATGGTTTTTCGGGCATCTTTTTCTGACTTTTGTATCTATTAAGACAAAAAAGTCATAGATTCAGCTGTATGACTAATCAAGGGCGAATAATATGCAACTGGCATTAATTTGCATATTTTATCAAATTTACCTGAGCCTTGCCCTATGTCGTTGAAAGTCTATGCATATTCAATTGAAAATATTTACGATATTTCTACCTGGAGGGATTACAAAGATCATCCTATTAATCTTCATGATGACAAATGTACTATCGTAAATCCCTTAATATATTTACGTTTTTAATGACGACACATTAAACATTTTCAAAATGGCTTTTACAATTTTTTAATTAAGAATGCATAAAATTTATTGGGGTTTCAAAATAGGTTATTGGGGTTCAAAAGGGGTAGTGAGGCGCAATACAAGCTGCTGTTTCCAGTTAGCATCTCTAGCCTATCCTACTCAATTCCTATCCTCACCTCCACGAAGTGCAGCTTAAGCTGCATGGGCGAACCCCGGAGAACCTGAGCAACCCTGCTGGAGATTGGGTAACCAACCCCAGTGGAAGTCGGGGTCAGGGCAGACGAGGAAGGGAGAAATGGTCGTCCGAAAAGGGGGTTTTGCTATGGACCAGCAATCTGTACATGGAAAAAGAAAGACGCTACGAATCGAATACTATTGCCTCAAAATAGACCAGGAACACGGATTAGATCCAAGCTACGAAATAAGGACATTCTCTTAGGCACATGGAACGTGTTAAGCTGGTTCAGGCCCGGAATCGCAACACATGCCATAAAACAGCTTCAAAAATATAAGATGGACGTAACAGCGATTCAGGAAATGAGATGGACAGGATCGGGAAGCCTGCAAATGGAAAATTCCCTGGTTTTCTGGTCAGGAGAAGAAGAAAGGCACGAATTTGAATGTGGGTTTGTAGTTAACGGAAAACCCAAGTCTGCCATAATTGATTTCAAACCAATCAACAAGCGCATTTGCTCTCTAAGACTCAAAGGAAAATGGTTTAACCTAAGCCTCCTCCCAATCCACGCACCAACGGAAGAAGCAAATGAAGACGACAATGAGGAATTTTATGAAATTTTAGTACAACAGTACACAACAGCACCCAGATACGACGTGAAAATCATACTGGGAGACTTCAATGCCAAACTAGGTAAAGAGAACCATCTTAGAGCGGTGATCGGCACACATAGCTTATATGATAACACAAATGATAACTGATCAAGACTGGCAGAATTCGCTGTAGCCAACAATATGGTAGTAAAAACTACACAATTCCAAAGAAATGATATACATAAAGTAACCTGGGTGTCAAATGACGGAATCACACGAAACCAGATAGACCATGTGCTTATCGATGGAAGATATTCTAGCAATATCCTCAGCGCACACAGTCTGAGGGGAGCAGAAAGTGACTCTGATCACTTCCTGGTGAGAACAAAAATGAGAACAAGGCTAAAGACTAGACAGCCAAAGCAACGCCAACAAGTAAACAGATGAGACATTTCAAGGCTCGATTTACCTGCTAATGGACGCCAATATCAGGCACTGATTCAAAACAAATTGCAGACACTGGAAGAAGAAACATCAACGCCAGAATTGATCATAGACCAGAAATGGCAAAATATAACGAACGCCATAGAAAGTGCTCTAGCGGAAACTATAGGAAAAAAAAAGGAATAACAAGAAGAAAAACCAGTGGTTTGACCAGGAGTGCGAACAAAGCTTGCATCAGAAAGCAATCAAGAGGCTAGAGTTACTAACACGCCCTACTGATGAGAACAGGGAACACTACAATAGAGTAAAGACTCAAACGAGAAGACTTTTGAAAAGAAAAAAAAAAAACAGTACCTAGAAGTACCTACAGCAACTGGAGGAGGAACATACAACCGGTCAGTCTAGACAGTTTTATAAGGACCTAAAAACAATGAAGGGCAACATGACCAACAGCCCAAGATTTATAAAAGACGATGCAGGACAATTGCTCACAGACGACGAGGAGATAAGCCGCCAATGGAGAAAGTATTTTGAGCAACTCCTAAATACAGAAAAACCCATAACGACAGGGCAACAAAGACAGTACCAGTTAGCCGAACCTGAAATACAAGGGCCCACACTAGCTGAAGTAAAGTCTGCAATTTCGTCCCTAAAAAACCATAAAGCCCCAGGCCCAGACGGCATACAGGCGGAACTACTAAAAAAAGGGGGAGAAAAGGTCCACCTTGAGATATATCACCTTATAAGAGAAGTCTGGGAAAGAGAAGAAATACCGAAACACTGGATTGAAAGCCATATAGTACCTATCCACAAGAAGGGAGACAAACAAATATATCGGAACTATAGAGGAATATCGTTAATCAATACAAACAAATAATGCTTCAAATATAATGTGCAGAATAATTACGTTCCGCTAATGAACTTGCTTTTTTGCCCTTAAAAGTAGAAAAAAGTTTCAATTATATTGCTTAATATTTCGTCTAAATATAATCGTCTATAATCTATTTCTAATGAGTGTAGAGTAATAAAATCTCATGAAGTATTCAAAAGCGCTACAGGGTAATCCGTCAATAATCCGTCAATAAATTCCGTCCGCATTGCAAAATTCTGTCGTTTCATAAAGAGCAGGTAGGTATCACCCTGTTTTAAGGGATTAGTCCATTGTTATCGACAGATAAACACTGAGCCAGAGGCGCGCTAGTGGGTTAATTGACAAAAGAATATGCATTCTTAAAAATCATATTAAAGGAAATAAAAATGTAATACAGCAGAACAGTGTTATTAAAAAAATATAAAATGTAACAATAAAATATATACGAACCGAAATCGGGAAATACTCACAAACACACACGAATGAACTTTACATATTGAAACACTTGTGGGGAGTTTAAATCAATTTATTCACAAAAACTACAAAAACTTTACTGGATACGTTATTACAATTCTACATCACTATAGTCTTCATCCGAAGAACTGTCATCATCCCCTGGTGTTATAATTATAGGGTCAACCACCTGATCGACCAAGTTGTCCAGTTCCCACATTTTATCTTCCTCTTTTAAAACATGCTGGATTGCTTTTTGCCAGTTTTCTGATGTGATTTCCATAATGGCTTGATCAAACAATACCTTGACATCTTTCATTTTAAATGTGGTATTGTGCCTTGCAACATATCCTTTAACTTGTGCCCATATAAGTTCTATGGGATTTAATTCGCAATGATATGGCGGTAGGCGTAGCACAGTTACTTTATACTTTTCTGCTACATCTTCTACGGCATATTTTATGAAGCGAGATTTATGTTGTTTTACTACGGCTAGTAGTTCCTTCTTTATTGAATTCGTCTCAAACTGAATACCTTTATTTGACAGCCAGTTAATAATTTCTTGCTTTCTCCAAGCTGAAGTTGGTACCTTCTCTATGCGCCTTGAATGGTAGCTTGCATTATCCATAACCACGACCGAATCAGCTGGAAGAAATTTTAACATTTCCCCGAAGTAGTCTTCGAAGACATCCGAATTCATGTCCTCATGATAATCTCCCGTCCGACACGACTCAAAGCTTAACAAACCTTCTTTTAAAAATCCTTCTTCGCTTCCAATGTGAGCAATTATAAGCCTCTTCCCTTTTCCCGAAGGCACTTTAATACCCGTCGAAAGGCCTTCTATGAAAGCTTGGCGAGCACTTGTTACATTTTTATCTTGCCACATTTTTTGGACTATATAACCTTCGTTTATCCACGTCTCATCAAGATAAAAAATTTTCTTGTGCTCTCTGCGGTACTGTTTTATAGTTCTCAAATATTTTCGTCTTCAGCAAATGATTTCATCACTTTCCAGTAATAGTGCCTTTCGATTGTGCTTTTCCCAGGAAAAATTCATACTTTTTAAAGTTTTCCATAAAAGTTTTCTGGATATCAAAGGAATATCGTTATCTTGGCTTATCTCCATTAGTATTTTGTCAAGGGTGGGTATTTCCTTTTTAAAATAAAACGAATGAACTTTTCTTCGAATGTCACGTTTGGTGTCTTCACCTAAGATTTTTATTGGTCTTCCTGATTTTCTCTTGCATGGACTTAACTGGCCTGATATCTTTCTTTCTCGCAATAATTTAAAACTCGTGGACTGTCCAATTCCAGTCATTCGGGCACATCGCTCAACACTTTCTTGCACAGACAAACTAGGGTGATCGTGTTTTATGCAATCATATACATTTAAAATTATAACTTTTTCACTAACAGATAGCGGAGAATTTTTTACACCTCTTTTCTTTGGAGTAAATGTCGCCATTTTATAACTTTTTCACTATTTCTATATCACAATATTACTGTACGTTTAATTGGTGTAGTAACAATTACTAACTCGAATGTCGAATGTCGAATGATAATAATAACATAAAAGAGGGATTATAATGAAAGTGTAAGTAAAACCTCATTACGCGTTATTAGTCTTCATGTTGATTTATTTTAGTTCTTAGTAATATTAGGAGGTGCGTCATACCCTTATCAGTTTCTTCTAATGCTTTTATTCGTTCAGTAAGGAAGTGAATTTGTTTTTATAAATAAAAATGTAATTAGCTTTAATGACCATATAATGGAATACGAGTTTGAAGAATAAGTTAATCGAAAAATTAAATAAAATTGGTTATCACAAAATATCCAAAATATGATATTTTGAGGTACATCAATTTTTGACGACGAAGTTGACATCCGTCCATTTGCCTACGCCCATGACGACACCGAAATTCAGGCAAATTTTATGACACTTCATGATTTATTACTCTACACTCATTTGAAACCAATTATAACAATTTTAACTGTACTAATACCCAAGTATCAATTTTCAAGTTTTAAAGTGATTGATTTACAATGAGTAATCCAGTTGTACAGATACCGGCATGTGCCTTATCTAAGGGACTGGACTTTTTTAGTTTAGTTGTATCTTTGCAACTATTATAGCTTATTTATAGATTGATGTGCATTGTGCATTGCTTTAATTTTGAGTTGTGTTGAAATTTTGTTGTGAGTAGTTTTTTTTTTTATTATTTAAAACACTTATACCACATCAACCACGCAGGGTTATTAGTGGGATGACAAACACAATAGTTTTAATACGATTATGTACATTAAATAGTATTATACAATTTTATATCTTTTAAATAACTTAATACATTTAAATTCTTATCTGTCAAGATGGATTTGAGGTCGTCTGGAATTCCATGCATTCTTCTTTGATTTTGGAAACATGGGCAGTCAAGTAGGAAGTGTTTCACTGTCAATGAAGTGGAGCAGTTATTGCAAATTGGCGGTGGATCTTTAGTGATTAAAAATTTGTGTGTGACAGCAGTATGACCAATTCTTAAACGGTTTATAATTACTTGATCTCGTCTGCTTGTGGGGTTATTTAAAGAGCTGTTCACCTTTGGACATATTGGGTTTAATTTCGTTACTGAATTTTCCCAGTAATTTTGCCAAATGTTACTGCAATGATCTTTAATCAGATGTTTCATGTCACAATAAGGATATTTTGTCATTTTTGTAGTATCTTCTAAGTTGATACGGCTTGTAGTTGCTAGTTGATCTGCTTTTTCATTTCCCCAGATTCCAGTATGCGATGGTACCCAAATGAAAGCTATGTCCTTTCCCATGGAATGAAGTGTTTCTAATTCATTTTTTATTGCTTGTATAATGGGATTTGTTGTATAAATTTGCTTTAATTTCAATAAGGCATTAAGTGAATCTGTAATGATGACGCACTTCATATTGTTACTCGTTTTGAAAAAAATTAAGGCTTTTAATATAGCTGTGGTTTCACCTGTGAGTATACTACAATTTGTAGGTAAGTGTATGCTGTAGGAGTTCTCTTCATCAGAATAGTAAGCAGCAGCATGTCCATCTTGGGTTTTAGAGGCGTCGGTAAAGATTTGTAAGTAGTTGGGGTAATTTGATATGATTTCTGCAAAAAGATGTTTAATTATCGAGAAGTTTGTATACGATTTGGGATACTTTCTTAGTGTTAGGTCAATGGTAAGTAGGCGGGTTGTCCATGGAGGAGAGATTGCATTTGTATATAGCAATAGACTAAGTTGATCCATGTTAAAATTTGTGACTTTTATTCTTTCTATTAGAGGAATACAGTTTGTTGCCTTTTTAAAAGAGAGGATGCCAGGGTGGAAAATTTGAGAGAAAAGAGGATGTTGTTTTTGAATTGAAATTTTGGCAATATAGTTTAGTGATAATTCTTGTCGCCTTATGTTTAGAGGTGGCTCTTTAGCTAGGACTTGTAAACTAGTAGTGGGACTAGTTCTAAATGCACCAAGTGCTAATCTCAAAGCTGTAGATTGAATACCGTTAAGCCTTTTTAAGGTAGTTTTGCTTGCAGAGTTATAACAAATGCAACCAAAATCTAGTTTACTTCTAATGAGTGATTTATATAAGTTTATTAATATTTTAGTATCTGCTCCCCAAACTTTATTAGACATAATTTTGAGTATATTTAAGCTAGATTGGCAGGAATGTTGTAGATTATTGATATGCAAGTTCCAATTTAAGGTTCTGGTAAAAGTTAAACCTAGAAAATTAACTTCTTCTGATTGTTTTAATGCTAAATTATTTAAAGTTAGGTAAGTTGAATACCGAGATCTGTTTTTATTAAAAATTATGTAGTGTGTTTTTTCTGTAGAGAATTTAAACCCAGTTTTTAACGTCCAATTTTCAATCTGAGTTAAAAAGTTTTGTAAAATTTTAGTTGCCGATTTTATATTGTTTGATTTAGTATAAACGACGATGTCGTCAGCATAAAGACTGGCTTTAATTGGTGCTCTAATTTCATGAATAACACTATTAATAGCTATTAAGAATAATGTTGGACTTATGATGGAACCTTGAGGGATACCATTATCTAATGTTCTTGTTGAGCTTTTAAGGCCATTTGTTCTAATTTCTATTGATCGATTATTTAAAAAATTGTTTACAAATGCTAGTATGTTACCTTGAATCCCGTTATCGCTTAGATTTTTCAAAATGCAGTGTCTCCAAGTTCTCTCAAAAGCTTGGCTTATGTCAAAAAAAATTACAATCAGTTTTTGGTTGTTTGCAAAAGCTTCATTAATTGAGGTTTGTAAAGTAACATGGTTATCTGACGTCGATCTACCTCTTCGAAAGCCACTTTGATAAGGGGAAAGAAGATTACTATTTTCCAGGTGCCATACTAGACAAAGGTTTAAAATTTTTCCAGGATTTTACACATACTACAGGTTAGCGAGATGGGGCGGTAAGAAGTGGGCTTATCTTTAGGTTTGTTGGGCTTGATGATGGGAATTATTACAGCCTGGGACCAAAGATCAGGAAATTTATGTTTTAGAAAACAAGTATTAAATAAATCTAATAAAACTAGTTTAGCTGTAAATGGCAAGTTTTTTATAAATATTGGTGGTATGTCATCTGGTCCAGCCGAGGCGTTTTTTAAATCAGAAATAGCAAATTCTAATTCTTGAAGAGTTATAGCGATATTTAAAGGATCATTGGTATCGTTTATGGTGATAATAGAGGATTCTATAGTTTCCTTGTGCGTTAACATTTCCTGAGGTATATCATTATTGCTAGAATTTTGTTGATAAATATCAGCAAATGTTTCTGCAATAGCTTTGTGGCAAGTAATTAGTGTTTGACCATGAGTTAAGGAGTTTATTTGTCTAAAAGAGTTGGAACCTTTGAGTTTACGAATTTTAGACCAAATGACAGCTGAAGGGGTCGATGAATTTATAGAAGAAACATAATTTTCCCATGTATTTCTTTTACTTTTTTTTTATGAGATATCTCGATCTTGCTCTAAGTTTTTTAAAATTAAGTAAATTTTCTTCCGTATTATGCTTTTTAAGTTTATTAAACGCACGTTTTGTTATAGATAGAGCTAGTGCGATTTCGCTGGTCCACCAAGGCACTGGTTGTCTATTACAGAGTTTAGTTTTACCGATATTAGTTAAGGCAGCTTCTGTTATGATATTATTTAAGGTTTGTTTATTATGTCAGAGTTTATGTCACTGCTTAATTGGAAATTTTCAATTTTCATTTGGATGTCGATCTGATAGGAGTTCCAGTTTGCACTCTTTATTTTCCAAGATTGATATATTGGGAATTTAGGAGATTGAGATTTATTAAGTGTTACATGAATGGGGAAATGATCACTGTCGTGTAGTGATTCTAAAGTATTCCATAAGAGATAAGTTGACAATGATTGGCTACATAATGTCAAATCTATGGCGGAAAATGAGCCGTTGTAAGAGTTAAATCTGGTCGATTTTCCATTATTAAGTAGTATTAAGTCTGAGGAATCAATGAAATAATTTAATAAATTACCGAATTTTTATTATTATTATTATTATTATATTACAAATAAGGGCAGAGGAGCGAGCTCCTATTATGCCCAAAAATCAAAAATAAAAAAAAACATCCTTATAAAACTAATACCAATTATAAAGTAAAGTAAACATAAACAATTAAGTATATCATACAAAAGTTGAATGGTGAGACAATAAATAAATAAATAAATAATGCTGTCAAAGAAAAAAAATCCTATAAATAAAATAAACCACTATCAAGTTTATTTTTAAAGATGTTAATACTAGTTGCCGATATGGTGTCTTGATCCAAATTGTTCCAGATATTAAAGATTCTATTTGGCAAGAAGTTCACCCTGGACCTTGCAGTAGTTTGTTCTTTTTTCAATTTGTATCGATGGCCTCTTAATCTTTCGTCTTGATTCAAAGTGAATATGGTGCTTAGGTTCCCAAAGTTATGTTTTAAAATACGGAAGGACATAATTAGATCACCTCGAAGACGTCGCTGCTCGAATGTCGTAAGATGAGCCATGGATAATCTATCTTCATAGTTAGGTCTTACACGACCGTATGCCAGTCTTGTAGCTTTACGCTGAACATTTTCAAGTAAGATCTTATCGCGAATGAGATCTGGATTCCACACTGGTCCGGCAAACTCAAGAATAGGTCTAACGTATATTGAGTAAAGTTTACTAACAGAAGTTAGAGATATAAGTGTAAAACATTTACGGATCAAAAACAGTTTCGAGTTTGCACGTTTACACACCGACACTATGTGATCAGACCAATTTAAGTCACTATTAATTATCACTCCGAGATCATTGTGGGAGGTTACCGAGTTTAAGGGATGTCCATTAATAAAGTACGGTAGTGATGGGTTATTTTTGCCGATATGTAAAACAACGCATTTTTCAATGTTAAGCGGAAGTAACCATTCTGAGGACCATTTGAATATTGCGTCAAGATCTTGTTGAAGAACATGTTGGTTAATAGTTGGATTCACATATAATTTCGTGTCATCAGCGTAAATGGAAACCTTACTGGATACGATAAGCGGAAGATCACTAGTGTAGACACAAAATAGTAGCGGTCCAAGTACTGATCCTTGTGGGACTCCATTCTTGACTGGCTTATCTAGTGAGTGGTCTTCCCCAACACGAACCCTGAAGTATCTATCGGATAGAAAATCTTCAATCCAAATGTTCAACTTTCCGCGGATACCATAGTGATCCAATTTAGCTAGTAATCGACGTTTTGGAACACGGTCAAAAGCTTTGGAGAAGTCTAAGTAGACTACATCGACAGGATTTCGATTGTTTAAAGATAATGACCAATCATTTACACAATGAAGTAAGTTTGTGATCGTTGAACGACCTTTGATAAAGCCATGCTGTTGGTGAGGGATGATATTTTCTTGAAGAAGAAACTCAGACATAGCTTCTGAAATAATCAATTCCATGACCTTGCCGACAATAGGAACCAGGCTGATTGGACGATAGTTATTGCAATCAAGTTTATTTCCTTTCTTGAATATAGGAGTAACCGAAGCCAATTTTCAGGACGAGGGGAGAGAACCTTGATTAAAAGAAGCATTCATTATAAGAGATATAGGGATGGCTACAGATTCTGCACATTGTTTGAGGAAAAAAGAGGTGAGTCCGTCTAATCCAGGTGGTGAATTATTTCGTAGTTTCCTTAAATGATGTTTAACTTCATCCGGTGTGAAAGATATATTGTCAAGAGTTTTAGACAAACGTGGGCACATTATTTGAGGAATAGTATCGTTAGGTTCATTTGTGAAAACCTGAGAAAAGAATAACGATAAACATTCCGAAGATTCGTTATTCGAAGAACATAAAGACCCGTCAGCTTTTTGAAGTAACGGTATGGAGACTTTAGAAGATAAAGATGTACGAATGTACCGATAAACTTTTTTACTATTACCACTAGCAATGATAGATTCTTCAAATTCTGTTCTTAACTTTAGCAAAGATTGTTTGACTCGGTTAGAAAAATTACGGTGGGCGAGAAAATCATCAAGGGATCCAGTAAGTTTATATCTTCGCCAAAGCTTTCGCTTATGTCAAATTAAATGGGTAGCTGAGAGGTTAATCCAAGGTTTTAGTCGGTTTCTGTATAGCTGCCGTTCGGTTGTATAATCAGAAATTGTTGTAATAGCAGTATTTGTCAGTTTTATGACTTCCCCATGCCGGATGATGGCAATTCATATCACCTAAAATTATTTTTGGGTTTGGAATTTGATCTATAAGATTTCTAAATTCTTGTAAATTGAGATCGTTGGGATGAGGCATTGTGAGTAGTTATAATAATAATTGTAGTATTTTTTTGTTGTATGTTTTTTTGAAACTGTCTATTTGTGTATAAAGAAAATGTTTAGACTATGGGGAAAATCACCCACAGTTTTTCAATGCATGGGAGCAAGAGAACCTAAGTAGAAGTAGAGAAAGTATAGTAGTCAACAATCTTTTAAGTGTATGTGATACAAAAAACAATGACACTGAGACTGTAACTGTAGAAAGGTATTTAAGACTTCCAAAGAAAAGGATTGTTTTGAATGAACAATCTAGGAGAATTTATATGAACGTTTACAAAACTCTTTAAAATGATCCTGAAAATAGTTGTAAAGGCAGTATTATAAGAAAAGCGGCCTTTCTAACAGGAATTCCGTATTCTACTATGCGCGACATCATGAAAAGTGGCGTAAAAAAGAGAAAAACAAGATCGGATGCTGGAAAACCTAAACAAATTAATATCGTGAATGCTAAATATTTAAGGAATTTGGTTTACGAGGAATACAAAAAAATGTAATACCAACAATTGATATTATATACACCAAGCTTGTTGCGATGGAAAAAGCTGCCTTAAAACCACTTTACGTAGACGGCTGAAAAAACTTGGGTTCAAATACAAAATCGTTGTTAAACGGGTGGCTATTATGGAAACATCAGAGATTGGACCCACACAAAATGAAATGAATTAATTCATCAAGCCCAGAACAGAGAGAAATTTACCATATTGATTGCCAACCTCAACAGAGAAGGCACTTAGGAGAAGGAGGATTATGGAAAGTAAGAGGATAGTACACTGGCGTTTAGATTATTAAAAAAAAATTCAAGAATATCGAGACCAACAGCGGACTATATATTATTTAGACGAGACATGGTATGACACGCATGATACCGCTAGCAAGGATTGGACTGATGGTTTACTTAGGTGCCGGTTGAAAGGGGTACCTGCGAATAAAGGTCCTCGGATGATTATTGTGCACTGTTGATCTGCAAATGGTTGGGTGCCAAATGGGTTAATGCTTTGCGGAAAAAAATAGAAAAATGTAGTGTAGATTATCATCAGAATATGAATTCTACTATATTCGAAGAGTAGTTTAAAAATACACTATTTCCCAATATAACACCGGGCAGTGTGATAGTTATGGACAATGCTAGCTACCACCCAAGGCTTCTCAAAAAAATTCCCAACAGTTCTTCTTCAAAACAGGAACTAAAAGATTTCCTCTCAGATAATGATTTGTATTTTGAAGACAACTATAATAAGAAACAGTTACTGGAAGTGCTTCGTACTAAAACTTATAAGAAACAATATATACTGGACACTATTGCAATACAACATGGCTATACTGTTTCCAGGTTATCACCTTATTTCTGCATATTCAATCCTATCGCACTTATTTGGGGACAAGTAAAAAAACGGATTCAGAGGAAAAAAAGTTTTCCAAAATTTGACGCGAAAGTGGTCGATTTAATTCGATATGAACTATCAGAGATTACAAGTGCCGACTGGAAAAAAGCAGTAAACCGTGTAGTGAAAGTAAAAAATGATTACAGAAAACTAGCACAATTATTTTCAAACAGTGGACAACTTATTATTAATCTGGTGGATAGTGACGATGTTGAGAGCTCGCCTACAGGAGAAATATTTTAGACAAGGTACGCTAACATGATGATTATTTAAGTTAAAACAACTCAGTTTTTCATTATAAATTGCTAACTTTGTTTAAAACAATATTTTCTTAAATGTAAAATACTTTTCCACAGTTTCGTCTATGTACGTCATCGTTAAACGCTAATAGGGCTTTTCAACGCTTCTCATATGTTTCAGGAACTTGTCATATATGTCGTATAATTTTAAAATATCTACGTCATACGTCATTGATATATAGTATATACCAATACCTATGTATTAAAATGTATTAAAATTGTATGACGTATAACAAGTGCCTGAAACAAATGATAAGCATTGAAAAGTCCCATAGAAGATGCCGTTGTATCACTTAGTATTTTTTCAACAGTGTGGTAGAGTGATAATTTTTTTTACATTTTACTTTTAACCATTTAAAAAAGAAAGAAATATAACGTTTTTTTGTTTTTACAAAATCAGATTTTCTGCTCTTTGACTATAATGTACACATTACACATTGTTATTTTATGATTTAATACTTGTATCAAAAAATTTGTGTCGGTGAAACAACCAATATCGCAATACGTCCCTGGACATCGGTTACTCGAATTCCATAACATACAAATATATCTGTTTGAATTTGCCGACTGACGAAATATCGATAGACCCGACTTTAGCTGATACCAAGACTGACTCTTGTTTCCGGAATGTCAGTGATGTACTAAAAAAAATTCTTTTGGTACATGTTTATGTAAAATTATTATTTATTTTCGTTTCAATAAAAGATATAATAAAACATATTATTTTTATAACATAAAAACAAAGAATACATTAAATTATTAACTTAACACATAATGTTACCTGTTTTACATTAAAATATCAAGGATAACTATATTAATCACATGTCAAATTCAAGTCAGACATTGTAGCTAATAATGCAACGTCAGTTCCGTCGTTGATCAGGTATATGTCAAAATATCAACATCTTTCATCCTATATTACATCGTTGGTTGCACGAGTATCTTTTAATAATATAGTGCTAATTATATAGATTGGTGTATATAGATTTCAGTGCAATAAAATCACTTTCTTGATAAAGGTAGGGAAGCAAAAATAAAATATAACGTTATAAACGTCACCTTTTTATTAATTCATATTTAAATAATTACTTTATTTTAATTTCTTTATTAATTTATTAATTCCTTAACCTTCAGTTTCTTTTTTACTATTTTTTCTTCAAAAAATAGTTTGCACCCTCTCTCTTTCTGTCCGATAGAGTAAATATTCGCTATCTCTTTCTGTTTGATAGACTAAAATATTCTGTTCTATGTTGACAGAAGAGCTAATTCCATCATAGGCATACGTCCTATGGTATCTGTGCTATACTTGATTGTAGTCACTCCCTACTTTCTGTCAATCAGCTTCTCTAACGTGGTGGGATATATTTTTTTGTCTGTAGTTGACATTTATAAAAGAGGGAAATATGGAATAAGGTTCATTTTATGGTCGGCAGAAATCTCTGGGGGTGAGTACTTTCATTGTAACCTATATTTTATAATTCTGACTGTAGTTTCAGTATTCATAACCTCACTTCTTTCAAAGCCACGTTTTTAATTTTATGCATCTAGGAATCTTACAAAAACTAATTTTAATAATAATTCTATTTCACTTTTTCCTTGCCATCTGCTATTTGTTTAATTGTGATTTTGTAAACTAATTGGCCTTTTATGTCTCACTAATGCTGATGTTATATTCTAGTTTATTGGATAATTTCCGGAATATTCTATGGAATGGTTTATCTAATAATTTATGGAATAATTTAAATAATTTATGGAATTTATGGATTAATGTATAACTAAATACCTGCAGCTGTCTTTAAGACCTACCCACATACTCTGGAGGCAACAACAAGACCTACCGAAATACTCTGGAGGCAACAACAAGATCTACCCACATAATCTGAAGGCAACGTTTTAACGGAAGCAAGCAACTCATCAATGCCATAAGTATCAGTTTTAAAATTTGTGTATAATAAAGCTTTAGGCAGGGTTGTTTTTGCAAACTAAATATTATTTTATTTTATGTTGAATAAATATGATTAGTTAACTCATTGTTTTATTTGTTACCAACTAAATTTTCATTGTTTAAGACAAGACGGATTCATACTTGAGAGACTGAGCTAGGCGAAGCATAGACGATAAGCTCCCATAGCTGATTAAGGTATTATTTTATACTAGTACTAGCGGACCCGACAAACTTCGTTCTGTCAAATAGATTTGAAATGTGGCAGTTTATTTCTTTAATTCTCCTGAACAGAACCTTCACCATGATGATAGGGCGGTGTGTGAGGGTCAGCTCGGGTGACCTAAGTATCTTCGCTTCCACGAACTTTGGCCACCCTTTTGGACCCACTAAAATCCCCGACTAGGGTGTCTGCCAGAGGGCTTCAAACTAAGAAGGGAACTTAAGGTTTAAACCTGATTGAAGAATAATCTAAAGTGATAGTGGGAACCTAAAGGTGACAAATAAAAGTGGGTGCTTCAATGAAAAAAAAAAAATAAAGATAATTCTTCTTCTTGTGGTGCCTATATGTTACGGATGTTGGCTACTAGCATGGCAATTCTAACTTTATTGACCGCAGCTCGAAATAGTACGGAAGTGGTCAAGGAAAACCATTTTCGTAAGTTCTGGAGCCAAGATATTCTTCGTCTTCCTGGTTCCCCCTTTCCGTAGACCTTCCCCTGTATTATAAGTTGCAGCAGGTTATATCTATGATCCTTTCGCATTATATGTCCAAGATATTCTAGCTTGCTTTGTTTCACTGTGGATATAATTTTACATGTTTTATCCATCCGACGTAGAACCTCAATGTTTGTTATTCGGTCCACCCAGGAGATCCTCAGTATCCGTCTATAATACCACATATCAAACGCCTCGAGTTTTCCCATGCATGCCTCGGTTAGTGTCCATGATTCAACCCCATAGAGGAGCACTGTAAATACGTAGCATCTCAATAAACGGGTTTTCGTTTTTAAGGGTAGGTCGTGGCTCTTAAATATCTTGCTCATTCTGACAAATGCTGACCTGGCTTTCTCAATTCTTTGTTTTATCTCAACTGAGTGGTCCCATTGGTCGTTTATGATGGTTCCTACATAGTAGTAATGGCGCACTTGGAATATTTGTTGCTGATCTACCAGTAATTGACTAGGTGGAATATGCTTCTTACTGATGACCATGTACTTTGTTTTCTTGATGTTAAAATCAAGCTCGTATTCTTGACTGATTCTCCACAATTGCGTTACTAGTGTCTGTAAACTTTCTAAACTGTTTGCAAAGAGGATGGTGTCATCTGCATATCTGATGTTATTC
This sequence comes from Diabrotica undecimpunctata, assembly GCF_040954645.1. NCBI lineage: Eukaryota > Metazoa > Arthropoda > Insecta > Coleoptera > Chrysomelidae > Diabrotica > Diabrotica undecimpunctata. The sequence continues at coordinate 20,111,670 of NC_092812.1, forward strand.
AGGCGCTCACCATTTATGAGAATACCCTCTTCGATATGCTCTAAGGCCTGGCTCATGACGTGTTCCGAATAGACGTTAAATAATAGGGGAGAGAGTATGCAGCCCAGTCGTACTGCTCTCTTTATTGCATCTTCTTCTGTTAGTTGGTCTTTCACCCGAATGGTTGCTGATTGGTTGTAGTATATGCCCTTGATTACTCGAAGGCCTTTGTTATCCAGATCAGTTGCCTTTAGTATATCCATGAGCTTATCGTGCTTGATTCTGTCGAAAGCTTTCTGGTAGTCGATAAAGCATACATAAATATCGAAGTTAACGACTCTGCACCTTTGAAATAATATCTGAACCGCAAAAAAGGCTTCTCTTGTACCTAACGCATCCCTGAATCCAAACTGCGTTCTTGAGATCTGTGACTCGCATTTCTGGTAAATTCTTCTGTGTATTATCTTTAAGAAGGTCTTAAGAATGTGGCTCATTAGACTGATAATACGATGCTCTTTGCATTAGGTTTTTTACGTATAGCAATAAATGTAGATTTTAACCAGCTCTCTGGGATTTTTCCCGAGTCATAGATTTTATTGAACGTTGTCGTATTCCTTCGTCTCCCATGATTTTTAGAAATTCTGAATAAAAGTTGTCGGGCCCTGGTGCTTTGCCTGCTTAGGTTGCTTTAATTGCGGCTTTGACTTCGTCTTGAGTGATTGGTGGTCTTGTGTCGTATTCCATAATTATCTGGTTGTTATCTCAGTCGTCATCGAATGTCTTCTCAACGTATCTCTTCCATATATTCTTTGTTCGTTCAATGTCTGTTACCGGGTCGCCATGATCATCAGTCCTATGTCCTGATCTCTTGGGTTTGTATATTCCTGCTGCCCCTTTTACCTTCTTGTGGAGATTAAACGAGTCGTGTCTACTTTCCAATGATTCTATTTCTCTGCATTGATCTTCCAACCATTTGTTTTTGGTTTCTCTAATAGTTTTTCTTATTTCTTTGTCAATTCGTTTATACTCCCACATGTCTCTGGTTTTAGCTCTTCTATTCCCCATCAAGAGATAATTTATTATTTATTATTATTATTATTAACATAGGGTTAATAACCGATGTAATAAAGAATAATGAAATAAAACGTACATAAGTATTTTCAGTAATCGCTATATTGTAAATCAAGTGAATCATAATTGTTAACAAAAATCAGTTTTATTTTTATTGTTGTGCTTTATGATATACAATGTTTTTTGTTTGATTACCTGGTGAATATACAAATAAATCTGATGGTTTTCCAATACGGGAACAGGCAACATACAATTTATGATTTGAGAAACATGGGTTTTCTAGATTAATTTAACACAAACACCTAATGGTTGCTCCTGTAAGTTATTTATGGTCATAGCAAAAGCAAGCCGCACTGGAAACTGTAGTCGTTTAAATTCAAATGGTACATCAGTCGGAATCATTGCGATGCGTGGTATCAAAACGTCTTCTCCTTTATACTTTCCTTTCAGTATAGTTGCTTCTATCACGTTGTTCAATAATTTTTTATCGCTAACCGTGTGCTGTTGCAAAGACGCGGTTGGTTGATATTTCTCAACATTATAACTACCGACCTAACCTTTAATTGAAGATTGTGAGGTGACAATCCTGATAATTCCAGCGAGTTTAAAAATTCAGGCGGATAGTTGACGACATCATCTTGGTTAGTAACCAAATCAACTGATTTATATATCCTCAATTCGCCTGTAATTTGTTCTTGAATTTTGAAATTTAATTCATTTACCTCATGTTTTTTGCAGACAATATAGCCCGTTCGCTAAACCAATCATGGTTTCTGTAATTTTGAGCAACATCTGGAAACACCTTTTGAATAAGTTCATCTTTTGATCGAGTTAACTGACAAAAACTTTGAGGAAAGTTAATGCAACCAGTCAAGGTGTCTATAGGAAATTTGCCATTACCAATATCAATGAGTTGTTTAGAGAATATGTCTTCAGATTGGTCATTTTGCAACTCGACACGCATATTCTTGCTTTAGTGTAATACCGTGACATGTTTCCACAAATTGACAGGTTGTTTTTGTCTGTGAAATCTCTACTTTGTCTATGAAAGAGAATATAATCAAAGAGGATGTAACACTACGTTTTAGTTTTTTTAAATTTTTTTAAATTTGATATGACTTGGAGTCTAGTCCTTTAAGCCAAAACAATGTTGTATGTGTATATAGTATATTAAATTAATAATAAATTAATTATTAAAGATAATAAACGCTTTTTAACGCGGTTTGTTTGACAGATGCAACGACGTGAAAACTGAAGCAATTTATGTATTTAATTTATGATGCAATTAAAACAAAAGAAAGAATATTGCGAGGCCAATCAAATCTATAGCTCTTACATTTTTTGACTTTTCAATTTGGTCAGGTTCACGATATTATCACTTTTATGTGAACGCATTAGATCCTCCAACGTAATCACGCACACACACGAAAGCGCACACACATTTGATTGAATTTGATTTTTGTGCATCGAGAATAAAGCGCAAATTGACTCTTCGACGTTAGGAACACACCTACATTGTTGAGACAACAGTGAGTGCTTGTAATTTAATATAAACTTTATTGAATAGCAATAAAGTTCAAATTGACTCTACATTTAGTTAGAAAATATGTGTATGGGAAAAAGAAAAGGGCTGTTTTAGGGTTTTCCCGGAAATTATTCGAATTTTTATCGCCATAAAAAATATCCTTAGATTTCAAGGAACATTTAAAAAAAAGAATTGTTAAGATTGGTCCATGCGTTGTTGAGTTATGCGCTTACCAACACATTTTGCGATTCATTTTTATATTATAGATTTCAATTCTATTTGGTAGTCTTATCGTTAGAAAAATATAGATTTTCTTATGTTTACTGTGTACAGAAGTTACATACTTACAGTTTATTATGTCTACTCAACACAAATCAATCAATAAAATATGTTTGAGTCAAACATGAATCACTTTGCAGTTGTAATACGATCTTGATTTATAGATTCGTTATATTCCGGCAATATAGGTTGTTTTATTTCTCTTTTCAGATGATTTTTTTTAATTTAGAACAAAAACGTTAATTTGCAAAAATTAGAGAACATGAATTATATTATTTTATTGAAAATATACCCGATATTAGTGAAGATGAATTAGATTTGTCTGATGATGAACTTCTTGATATTGACAATGGACCATTGCTTAATTCAATTCCCACAGTTATGAATGACGGAATGTTGGCAAGCTTTTTAGATGAGTGTGGAGAAGAGCAAGTAACAATAGAATTGCAAACGAAGTCTCAATCTGCGAAAGCAGATCTGTCTCAGACTTAGAGACAGTTTATTCAACAACTTCTAGTACTATTACGTAGTACACACGCAGGGAGAAATAAATCATCTAGACCCAAAGAAGTATTATGGACGAAGAAGAATACCTACTTAAGCTTTACTTAAAACTTTTAATGGGTCATCATCATAAAAAAGTCAGATCGTTACATTTTTAATATGTTGCTGTAAAATTATTCAGCTGTACTTACATTATATTCCAGTTTTAATTTTTTCATTCTGATCCCAAATGTTTAAAAATGATTTAATTAGAGACAGACATATTATTTTTAACAGAATCCAAATGCAAATTTTACGATTTACTTTATAGAGCAAAACGATGTAATAAAAGTTGAAGTCGGATTCCCTTTGAATTTACCATATCAGAGCGAAGCGTTCTGTGTTTGGGATCCCTAATAATAAACACTGAAAACTGTTCTTTTGCAGTGACACTCATCCCAAAGAAAACTCTGTTTTAAAGTAGCGAAGCGGGAAACGATAAATAATTCGTAATTTAATAAATATGTAATCACATAGTAACATATGATGGGAAAGTAAAAAGTTCTCGGCCCATGGAGGGCACTGTTAGAAATAAAATAATTATTCTTTTACATTGGTTTCAATTATTATTGCAAATAAACGTCAAATTTACATAGAAACAAACTAACAAATACAGTGTGTCCGTAAAGGATGGAATAAATTCGATATTTTCTAAATGAAAAGCCTTTTTAAAAAAATCTAAAACACGTCGATTTTTTAATTTAATGTTCTACATTTTACAATAAAATTTCATTATACAAGGTGATACACATTACAGTGATGACGTCATCGGCTCTTTTTTTAAATGTAACACCTTGTATTTTAGGACATTCTTAGATCGATAAAAATGATTCCAAAAAAGTATAATACTGGGGATCTAACGGATATAATTTGAAAGATATGCGCTTAGAAAATAAATTTTTATTGATTTATAATATTAATAAATTATAATAAATAACTTGAAAGTAATCCAGTAATTAATACATGACTTAATCTTAAATGTTCGAATTGTAGCCCTTGTTCTATTTAACACTAACCCAAATGTTGTACAAATTCTTGTAGAACCTTGTTTATGCTTTCTTGAGAAATATTGTTTATTTCGTTACGAATTCTTGTTTTTAAGCCTCCAATATTTGCAGGTTTCGTTATGTAAACAACATTCCAACATTAAATGACCTCACATAAAATAATCCAAAGGATTGAGGTCTGGCGACCTCGCTGGCCATTTAATATGTCAAAACCTCCAAGATTAATTGTACTGGGGAATAAATTAACTAAAGTAGGTACGAGATACCCACTTAAAAACTGAAGGTATGCTGGCCCGTTTAAATTACCTTCGAAATAGTAGGCCCAATGATTTTATTTCTTACAATGCCAGCCCATACGTTTACCTTTTGCGGGTATTGTGTATGATGTTCCCGCATCCAGTTGGAGTTTTCTTTTGCCTAGTATCTACAATTCTGACATTTGACCTCGCCATTTAATTTGAATGTAGCCTTATCAGAAAAAAATAGGTAATATTTTGAAAAAAGAGAGTGTTTCGGTGGCTGTTATCCATCAATATTTCGCAAAATTGTATTAATTTATCTGGATCATCCTCATTTAATTCCTGTACAACTGTGCATTTTACTTACTATACTTACTTTTACGTACTTTGTGTACCGTTGTTTTGCAAACATCGAGATCACTACTAACCTTACGAACAGAAGTGTGCGCATCTTCTTCAAAATCAAGTAGAACATCTAATGTTGTAACATAATTACCAGAGGGACGACCTGATTTGCGTGCATTTTCAACCGTACCAGTTTCTCGAAATTTCTTTTCAATCTTACTTACTGTTGACTGCGTGATGGGTATTTCTGGATATTTATCGATATAGACGATTTCCAAAGTTTATATTTATATGCATGCATTGTTCGCCTCTTCTTTTCACTTCTGAGAGTCCTACAATATCCCACTTTATCTTGGATAGTTCTTCTTCTAATTCGTAGATCTTTTATTCTATCTTTATCGTAGATTTCTATTTGTAGATTCTGAGCTGCCAGCTCTATCCACATGAAGTATTGTCCCATTTTGTTTCCAGTTCAACATGTGTTTTGAGGGGTAGATTGGCATTAAAACACCACGTTTGCCTGACGGGTTGGTGAGTGTTCGCAGTATCACAGCCGGTTAAATCAGTATTTGATTTTCGCCTGTGACTTTGTGGTAATTCACCTGTCAGGAATTGTATTCCTCAGCCCCGGGCCACTAATCACACAGCTGCTGACCTGTGTTATGTCCTCCGTTAATCAGCAGGTGCTTATTTGGCAAAGCCTTATTCATACCTGTCCTGCATATCTACAGGAACGTCTCCTATCATCCATTGGGACGCGCCGTGTCGGGATTGAGGACTACCCCGCCCAGTCTATCTTGCACAAAGTACTGAAGGGCCCCTACTCAGTTCAGCGTCCCTCCTCTACACCAGCTGAGACTGGCACGATATTTCTTGTACAAATTGTAATTTACGATACATTGGCCATTCTTCTTTAACTCAGTGCACTGTCAATTTTTCTTTTACCGAAAAAAACTTTCTGTAAAAAAAGTTTCACATTGTACCTAGCAATGAAGCTTTCAACTTTTCTAATATAATAATATAAAGTTTTTGTGTCCTGTGATAATGTTATTGTTATTCATTTCTTAGCCAATGTTTGTTTTTTTATTTTTAAAAAAGAAATTGTAACTGCACTTAACATGGTGTTAATTATATATATATATATATATATATATATATATATATATATATACATATATATATATATATATATATATATATATATATATATATATATATATTGTTATGATAGATAAGTAGGATAATAAACAACAAACATTTCGAAGAAGGAAAGTTATTAAATTCTTGGATTTCCTGTACTAAACAAAATGTAAGCTATACATAAATTATTTCTTTGTTATACTTGAGTGACCCGCATAAGTTTAAGTGAAAGCCAAAGACAATTGAACGGGGTTTTTTCAAAATACATTAATGCAGTGATTAAAGACAATAGAAGGGATTATAGAAAGAGGTTTTTGTTAGTTTTTAAGAATTATAGAAAAATATTATTTGTAAATAAGTTTTAGGAAATTTATAATTATAGGTAAAAATTTGTTTGTTATCGAAATGAAAAAATGGGGGAATTGTGACGAGTTTTGATTGGCGGAGATTGAAAAAGGTGGGATAAGTATGTAGGAAAAAGTTTAGCGAGATTGAGGAGAGAGAAATGAGAATCAGTTGGTTTCCAAGTCGGTAAGACGAACAGTGATTGTTCTCTGGCGGTTCCTGAAATGTAGCAAGCAGTAGTGTTGAATGTTATTGAGTTTTTGTGGAGTTAGTGTATCTGACAGAAGCTGAAGCAGCAAAATATTGTAAGTCATATTTCTCTACTTATATTCCAAGAGTCACTGTTCAGGCCAACGAGAGATTCAGTTTATCGTAAAGAGAAGATATTCCAAGAGTCATTTTTCACTCGGGCCAACGAGAGATTCAGTTTATCGAGAGGAGAAAGGCTATCATAATTTGAATGATTTGTGCTTTTGAAGGAGATCATTAAGGACGATATACTTGCAACAATCTGTGTAAGATTGCTGATTACATAGGGAGCGGTTGAGAGGAGATAATATAGTCTACAAGGAACAAGGATTTGGACCACTCATCATCAGAGAGAGATATTTTTGTTTCTGCAGTTTTTTTTCTTTTATTGATAACACAATTTTTACACGTAATTTAGAAAGGATATAAATATTTTGATTAGGAGAGTTAGAATAGTTTGGGATTTTGAGATTTCAATTAATATTGTTTGTACCATTAATTTTGATTGTTCACGTACGGAGAACAAAATTTTGAGAATCCTTATATGAGATTTGTTTATTGAAAACTTTTGAGTGTGAATTATTTCATTATTTTTATTTCAATATATAGTGTTAGATCATATGTGTTTTTTATTATTCCGGTATTCTCTGGACCTTACCTTTCACATGTAATAGCATAGATATTGAAGCACGAATTTAACCCTGAGATAAAAGAATTAAAAATTGTGATAGAGTCATAACCATATCATTTAAATAATTTTAATTAATCAAAAAAATTAATTAGCTAATTTTTGCTTGGCGCACCAAGACTTTAAATATCACAAAAACTGGCTTCCAAAACGTGGGGCTTGAAAATATCGCAGCTTTACATTTGAAGGAAGGGAAAGAGATCTGGAATAAGTACAGGTGATCCAGAGATAAAAACATATAACATTGAGGGAATTTGAATTTGAAAGTATTTTGACAATTTTTCCAGGGAATATAAATTTGATTTATTGATTGATCGTAGTTAGTGGATAGTTACTGCTATTGAATTATTTGATTTTATTTTCTTTACCAATCGTACATTTGATATTTATTTTGAATTATTTGAATTTTACTGATTGCATATTTGATATTTGTCGTGAAAATTTAATACATTTGGGGAGAAATATTGTCGTGTTCTGAAACATATAGAGTGTTGTAAAATTTCACATTTGGCGGGGACAAAAACAATAACAAAAAGTAACAACATGTCTGTCACAAGGAGACAAAGTAAAATGCAGGAAAGGAAGGAGGATAACAGAGAAGATGAAACAATTTTGGAAGAAGTATCGGATAATGAAGGAAATGTGACAATAGTTGAGGAGAGAAAAGAACTATCAGGAATAGATAAAATATTACAACTAATGCAACTCCAGTCACAAAAAATGGATGAAACAAAACAAACAATGGAAGAAACATCACTAAAAATGGATAGAAATCAACAAGAAACAAAACAAACAATAGAACTAAATAACAGAAATATAGAGCAGCGTTTGGAAAACTATGAACAGGAAATTAAAGGATGTGTTGAGGGGATAAAGAAAGAACTGATACAACAAATAGAAGAGATTAATGAAATTAAAAATAATATGAAAGAACAAGAAATGAGAATTAAAGATAATTTGGAGGGATTAGAAATAAAATTTGAAAATTCGCTACAAGAAGACAGGAAGGAAGTAGAAAGAAGATTAAAGCAAAATGAAAAACAAATGGCAGAAATTGAACTAAGAGGGGTAGAGAGAAAAGAAGTTATCATCCATGGAACAAGCGAGGCGAAAATACAATTTGGCGGGGATATTCGGAAAACACACCCAGTACCGTTTGTCAAAAATTTGAAAACCAAATTACAACATATTAGATATTTTGACGATTGCAAAGAAACAATTAGAAACCATTTGAAAGAAGGAGCAGCGTTATGGTATGAAAGCAAGGAAGATGAGTTTGAAAATTGGACAGATTTTGAAAATAAATTTCTCAACTATTTCTGGGGGAAAAATAAACAGAGAGAAATCAACCAAGAGCTACAGAATGGAAAATATCACGAAAAAATGGGAATATCTGAGGAAAGATATGCTTTGCAGATATATAACAACTCAAATTAATCTAGACTACAAATATTCTACCGAACAGCTGGTAGAAATGATCAGCAGACATTTTGAGGAAACGTTGGAAGATCACGTGATTTTGAGAAACTATCAAGATATTGATAGTTTGTGCCAATTCCTTCAATTAAAAGAAGCGAAAAGAAAAGAAATGAGAAATAGAAGACAACATGACCAATATAATGGACCGGAAAGAAGGTATTCATCAAATTATGACCAGGGAAACCGACATCCCAGATCAACAAACGAATATAGGCCGAGAAATTACAATAATTACAATAGACAACAAAATTACGATAACAGGAATGACACACAACATAGAACATATGAAAATCACAACAGGAATAGAGATGCACAAAATCCTCCGAATAGGAATACTAACGAACAAAGGGACGATAGAAATAACCAGAGCTTCCAACAACAAAATAGAAGGGAGATGAATCATGTAGCAATAGGAAACGACAGACAAATTTCTAATTCTAATCTAATATTTTTAGATGCATTTATAAAACATAAAGCGATTAAAATTGTGATTGATTCTGGATCGGAGATATCGCTAATCAATAAAAAACTAGTAAAAGAATTAAATTTGGACAGATTTGTGTATAAGATTCCTAGGGTTGATTTAGTGGGTGCAAACAATAAAAATTTGACGACAGTAAACGAAGGCTTGGGAGTACAGATAAGAGTGGGAAACAAATTCCATATTATGAAATGTGTGGTGATTGAAGATTTAAATCATGATATGATAGCGGGAATTGATGAATTGAGGAAAAAATATATCACCATAAATTTTTCGGAAAATAAACTGGAAATCAGAGCAGAACCAGACAACACAGGAGAAGAAAAGCAAACAGATAGGAAAACAAATTCTGGAAGGATCAATGCACAGGAAAAACGCAAAGAAATCGATATGACTGTAGAGGATAAACCGAAAGTACAAGAACAAGATCTAACAGAAAAGAAAAAGAGAAGGAAGAAAAAGAAGAAGAGTTCGAAAAGAAAGCAGGAAAATAAGATGGAGACCAGAGAAAAACAGGAAATAGAAGGTACAGAAGAATTGTTGGCAACCGACGATAAAACAGAATGGAAGCAGGAAGAAAAAGAAGGTATCATCAGAGAAATGAAAGGAATAGAAACATGGTGCTCGGAATACCAAAGGGAATTAGAGGATAAAAAGAAAACAGAAGAAAAAATGGCACTGATGGACGAGAATCCAGAATTTTGTGAAGAAGTATTATGGACAGTGAACACATGTGAACAAAAGGAGGATGAAAGAAAAATAAATTGTGGAGAAAACATGGGAAAGAAAATAGAGAAGATTTTAGGAAACCATGGAGATCTTGTTAATGAAGTAAACCGAGTGGCTAAAAATTATGAACTTTCTTTTAAGGGAAAATACTTGGAAAAATTTAAAACGAAAATATATCCAATCCCGTATAAAGACAGGCAATATACGGGGTATTTTAACATTCACGACATTTATCAGTATCATAAGTAGATTTTAATAACATAGTGAAATAATTTGATCCTAGAAAACTTTTGTCATTTTTAAAATTTAACAAAGAGTTTTCGGCAGATCAAATGGCGGGGATTTGTTATGATATGTAAAATCGAGAAAAATATTGGTTTGTTTAAAAATATTTCAAAGTTCAAAAACATTAAAATTTCAGATAAGTAGGATAATAAACAACAAACATTTCGAAGAAGGAAAGTTATTAAATTCTTGGATTTCCTGTACTAAACAAAATGTAAGCTATACATAAATTATTTCTTTGTTATACTTGAGTGACCCGCATAAGTTTAAGTGAAAGCCAAAGACAATTGAACGGGGTTTTTTCAAAATACATTAATGCAGTGATTAAAGACAATAGAAGGGATTATAGAAAGAGGTTTTTGTTAGTTTTTAAGAATTATAGAAAAATATTATTTGTAAATAAGTTTTAGGAAATTTATAATTATAGGTAAAAATTTGTTTGTTATCGAAATGAAAAAATGGGGGAATTGTGACGAGTTTTGATTGGCGGAGATTGAAAAAGGTGGGATAAGTATGTAGGAAAAAGTTTAGCGAGATTGAGGAGAGAGAAATGAGAATCAGTTGGTTTCCAAGTCGGTAAGACGAACACAATTTTTACACGAATTTAGAAAGGATATAAATATTTTGATTAGGAGAGTTAGAATAGTTTGGGATTTTGAGATTTCAATTAATATTGTTTGTACCATTAATTTTGATTGTTCACGTACGGAGAACAAAATTTTGAGAATCCTTATATGAGATTTGTTTATTGAAAACTTTTGAGTGTGAATTATTTCATTATTTTTATTTCAATATATAGTGTTAGATCATATGTGTTTTTTATTATTCCGGTATTCTCTGGACCTTACCTTTCACATGTAATAGCATAGATATTGAAGCACGAATTTAACCCTGAGATAAAAGAATTAAAAATTGTGATAGAGTCATAATCATATCATTTAAATTTTGCTTGGCGCACCAAGACTTTAAATATCACAAAAATATATATATATATATATATATATATATATATATATATATATATATATATATATATATATATATATATATATTGTAACTCACCATAAACTTTTTAGCAATCACTGATGATAGTATCAAGCATATCGAAATATATTTGATTACTGTAAAAAAATTGTACTCTTGGCATTATTATATATATATATATATATATATATATATATATATATATATATATATATATATATATATATATATATATATATACATATATATCATAATGTATGTATATTATTCCAATCAAGTTTATTGATTTATCAGAATCCCTACTGTTCCATTCCTATGAAGCTAATATTCGAAAAGCAAAATTATTTGTATACTTGTGCTCATAGTGCAAAGCTGTTTCACTGGTTTAAGAAATTAACCTTCATACTCAAATCAGCTTCAACTACAAAGCCTTTGTTGTATTGACATAAACATAGTAGTTTTGAAGCCAAAGTTCGCTGATCGTTTAGTAGAGAGGGACTGAGTCGTAATTGTACAATAACAGTTACATCGGTATCAGTGATTTATACTGTGATCGGTTTCCCACAGAGCAAAATATATAAATATATTTATTTTTCTTGTTGGATTCTTTTTCTGCTTTTAGTTCTACGACAGTTATCGATCATTGGATATCATGTTAGCTTTTCTCTATTAATAGTAACTGTTTGTTTTTCACCTTTATAACCGTTTTTAATCTCATTCTAATCTTTCCTACCAGAATATTAAGATCTGTCAGTATATCTTCAGCTTGATACGTTTTTACTGTTATTACTGAATTTCTATACCTTTTGTTTGTACACTGAGGAACAACTGAGCAAACAGCAGTTCATTAATTAAAATAAATAAGGTAGGTCACCCAAATAAGTCTACGTTAACGATTGAATTTTTTTTTAAAAGGAGGCAGTTGAATAAGAAAATAACAAAATAGCGTTAAATGTCAATTAACTTACCGACAACCTATATTACTTTCGTTTTTACTGATATATTGTAAGAAATATTAATTGTTTTTAATTTTACTTTTTTTGCAATTTGGCCTTATTAGGACCAGGTGTTCCAAATAATGACAATAAAAATACACCATTTTGTGTTCATTCGTGTTAAAAATAATAATTACAACTGACTGCAAACAAAAGTCAAATTTATTTTTCGTAATGTGTTGGAAAATTAAAGAATATAATTTTGAATTATTTATTTACAAAATGAATATTTTTAAAAATGTACATTTTGGGCAGATAATTGCGTCTTTGTCGGATGCGCATTCTTCATGCACATACCGTTCACAGGCTAAGCACATCCTCATATCTCTGATCTGCTCCTCGTCACAAACGAAGCAGAACCATGATTTCTTATGGGACAGACCTCGCTGTGATGACTTTGTTAATGGCCTCTTAATTGTACTGCTTGTAGACGGTAGTGACGGATCAACAACTTCACTCCTTGAAGATTCTTTTTTCATTTTGATCTGGAGGCGTTTGGGTTTTCATTTTTCTTTTTAATAGTTTTCGGTGCATCGTCGCCTTTTTCAAAAGGAGCATCAAACAAGTTAATCACTAGCTTTTGGGCTCTTGAATTAATGGATTGTTTTCTTTGAATCCTTTTAATTTTAATCTTGGGAGTCACTACCGTCTACAAGCAGTACAATTAAGAGGCCATTAACAAAGTCATCACAGCGAGGTCAGAAAGACGAATGATTCTTGAGCAAAGTTCAGTTTCTTGACCAGATGATAAAATCGTATTTCTACCTAATTTTCTAGTTGATATACCTGTTGTCAAATGGTTTCGTAAGATCCTCCTAGGTATCCGGAATTCGTTTAAAGCCTGGTTGACAGACATTCCATTTTCAACAGCATTCAAGGCCTGCTCCATTTGCTCTTCGGTCCATTCAGCTCGCTTTTTCTTAACTACATTCGGCTCCATCTTGTCTAAATCATATGAACAAAAATTGTTCAGTGCAATTCAACATACTTAGTAATAATCTTTCATTCATAAATGGAGGGATAGTTCTATGTAATCACAACATTTAAAAGTTAATTAAGGGAATAAAATCTGTATTAAGCCATTTCCCTAATAAGGCCAGAGCTGGCCCTAATAAGGCCAGAGCTGGCCCTAATAAGGCCAGGCACTGGCCTTATTAGGGCCAGCCACAAAATTTTAACAGTGTTAAGCTATTTAAAAGACATCAAGTGATTCCATTTTATTTAATGTAATATTTCATGTATTTGTTATATCCACGAATAACCCTGCGCGGTTGATGTGGTTTTGTGTTTAAATAAAAAAAAATCTTCCAAGATAATGTTGAGCTTGTGTTTCTTTGTAGAAGCTAATACTCTTTCTATATCAATATACAAAGTTTTAATATATTCTTCATAGTAGTTTTGTTTGTATTCGTTATAGCATATTTGCAATATTACCCTATCTGAGAATAGGACTACGTTTTTTACACCTTTGCTTGTGTCCTTCGTCACAATCATTGCTACCCTATTTCTGCGCTTTGCTTCTCGTACATGGTATACAATATGACAATCTATAGTTTCTTTGTCAGATCCTGTCCATGTCATTTCTACACTAGTTCTTAACTTTATCAACGTGGAACCACACTTGAATAGCACTCGTTATCATTTTATCTTTTGTAGTGTTATTTATCTTAGCTAAACGTCTGTTAATTTAGGTCTGATGAATTACCAAACCAATTAATAGGCCAAAACTTTTACTTTATTTTCCTGCATAAAAGTCAGGGTAATTTTCGAACTGTGACAAGGAGTCAACTCATGTTGAAATGTTTCGTCAAATGTTTCCATGAATGAAACAATCCTTTTGCATAATATTTAAATGTATTTAGCAAATTGGTCATTCCTTTAACATACACTAAGCTTCCAGTACCATTTTTTGTAAAAAAGAACCAAAACGTCCGTTAAGAAGGGTATTTTACAGTCTGTTGGATATGATCTCGTCGCAGGGGTTAACCTCCACTTCCTCTAATAAAACTTGATTTATATCCCTGCAAATAAATGTAATAAATGTGATTCATCACTAAAAATCACCTTTTTCCAGTCGTCAACAGTTTATGAATGGTATTTTTTGGTCCATACTAAGCGTTTTTCTGCAACGTCGATTTTTGAATAAACGCATTCCTAGATTAATTAGGTCAGGAATAAAAGAAATTGGTCGTAATAAAAAACAAATTGTTTCAGCCTCAAATCCACACCCTGATCGTCGAGATCGTTGTTTTTACTGTAGTAGACAAAAAAATAGGCCAAAAAGATATACCTGCCAAAAATGTCTAAATGTGTGTGCTTAGAACACGCAAAATGCATTTGCTCCGACTGCCTACAGAATTATATTTCCGAAGAAAGCAGCAAATATTGATTTATTTCCATTCATTTATATATCTATTATGCAGCTTAAACATTTATTTTTTTTAGTCTTTGTTTAATTTCTTAGAAATAGTTGTTTTGTATTTGTATAATTTGAGTTTTTTTGTTTTATAGTAGGTACCCAAAATGTAAAAAAGATATATCTGTTAACTTTTATTTTTAACGCATGAGCTTAAATACACATTATAATAAAGTGTGCAAATGTTTTTTTGTCTATTTTAATTATACTGGGTGACAATCGAGAGCCGGATGTTTTTTAAACGCATAGTACGAAGCTTGAGGAGATGAGAGTGGGACAAGCGCGGCGTTACTACCTCTGTAGAAGAATCAGTTATCACTACGCGGCGGCTTTTTTGCACTCACCTTAATATTGGTAGGCATGGAGCGGTTTCATCTCGCAACACAATCTTAAAATGGATAAAGAATTTTAGAACAAGGTCCGAATAGAACAGTAAGAACTCCTGTAAACATACAGCAAGTGAGAGATGCCGTCGTTAGAAGCCTTACATGGTTCGCCCGAAAACATGCAACATACACACACACACACACACACACACACACACACACACGCAGTGATCAACCCTGTCCCTAGGAACATGTGTATACCAATGTAAGAATGGGATCCACATGTCTGAAGATCAAACCGGTCACACTTCGCTAGTCGAAGTGGTACCTATCTGACCCCCAGGCTTTTCCACCACCCCTCCTCATCGTGTGACTTACGTGAAGAGGCTTATGATCTGAAAGTTACTTAAGGTGCCCTGGGTAATAGGACACCCTCGGTTTTTAGTGATTGTGGTTATGCCACCTAACTGTAGGGGTAGCCACACCTAGGCTTTTCTCCCTATTGAAAACATGCAATTGAGCTAAACATTAATCGGGAATCGTTTAGAAAAATGTTTAATAAGGACCTAAAATTAAACCCTTATAAATTGCAGATTGTCCAGAAATGAATGTAAAGAGATGTTGAACAACGTGACGATTTTGCTACGAGAATGCAAGTTCTCTTGGAGGATAATTTACGTCAGCATGTTCTAATGAGCGATGAAGCTCATTTCCATTTGGACAGAACCGTTAATAAACAGAATTGCAGGTACTGGGCTCCTGAAAACCCACAAAATATCCATGAGAGTCCTTTACATTCTCAAAAATTCACAGTGTGGTGTGCCATTGGTCCGACTGCCATTATTGGGTCATATTTTTTCGAAGAAGTGTGAAGTATGGCTGGCCATACCGTCACCGTTAAATCTGTTCACTACGTTGACATGATCCAAAATTTTTTGGTTCCAGATCTACGCAGAAAAGGGATACACCTAAGGAGAGTGTGGTTTCAGCAGAATGGTGCCAGGGTACATACTGCCCATGATTCAATGAATATTCTCCGCAACCTGTTCCCAGGACAACTCATTTCACGTTTTGAAGGTTTGCCGTGGCCTCTAAGGTTTCCTGTCAATTTGTGATTTTTTTCTATGGAGGTATTTAAAGAGTCGTGTATATGCTAGCAAGCTTCGTAATTTGATCGAGTTGAAGAACGCAATTCGCCAGGAAATCCTGACTATTGATCGAGCGATGTTAGAGCGTGTTATGGAGGATTTCATTAAGAGGATCGAAAACTACATCCAACGTGATGGTCACCGTCTTGATGTCATTATTTTCCATACTTATTGTAAATGGCATAATATAAACTTCATTTTGATGTTATTAAAGTAGTATTTTCTTGCAAATTTTTTGTCTACCATTTAGTTCTATTGCCAATTGTCACCCTGTATATTTAAAGAATCGACAAGTTCTCAGACCGTTTTTCCAAAAATATTTGTTTTTGAGACCTTTTCTGGATTTGCAGACTATGAGTCCGACGTTACATTTTATGTAACATTACGTCACGTTATCCTTAAAAGGTTAAAGAGGAATTTGTGAGCAAGATAAATCATGGTCCTCTCACAAAGCATATAAACAGTGCATTGAAAGTTTACGGATATCAATCAAGGGAACACGTAATAAACTTTCGTTTGGTATAATCTTTAATTTGGGGATAGCCCAGTAATCATTCAAATCATACAATAAGAAAAACAAATGCAAAATAAAGTATCCTAGATTACCATCAGCTAAACGGCCAGTGCTTTATTCAGCCAAGATTTCAGTACAAGTTTTAAATTAATTTCCCCTTCAGAAATACAGGAACACGAGTCTGATGAAGATGAAAGTGAAATTTTGAAACTATAGATAATTCCATTCGGAAGGGATTTGATCAGCAAGAGTTGAATCACTTAGGACGAGATTTAGGACTATTTAAAAACCTTGAGAGATCTTAGCATCAAGAGTGAGCGAGAAACACTTATTTCAAAAGGGAGCTAAAGTATCTTACTTTCGATCAAGAGGAAGTGCGTTCCTACAATACTTTCGAAATTATGGTTGATTGGTACAATGTACGTAGTTTAATGAAATAGTTGAGAATTCCAGCCTAAAGTGTATGCTTCGCTATGCTATGCGTTACATAGCAAGCTATTATCTGTGGGTGTTTCAATACAATGATATGCTTGTGAGCTAGTTGCCACCGTAGTATTTTCTGTGTCGGACGTGATGATGGAAAGAAAACTGAAATATACATTAGCGGAAAATTCTATGTTAAAGTACAATATTTTCAAAAAGTGTTAAAATAGAAAACGTAAATGGGTACATAAAATTAATAGAGAAAGGGCGACAATTGGAGAGTTTCATCATTTAGTTGCTAAACTAATTATGCATCCTGATAAATTTCGAGAATATTTTCGGATGTCTTCAGAAATATTCGACTACATTCAGAGAGGTATGAGTACGTAGAAAAAATGCACACAAACTGGAGGAAACCGATAGGCGTTAAAGAAAGGCTTACACTAACTTTAAGGTAAGTTTGCATATTAAAATAGTACATCGAATATTTTCATAAATCTACCAAAAAAATACAGAGAGTCCCGTTCGCGCCCAATAACACTTTAGGTCTAGAAACTTACTTAGAACTAATTAGATTTTATTGGGAAATATAAAAAGTGGGATGTCTATCCAATTAGTCTCAATGGTGCAACTGTTATAATGCGTATAAAAAATACACAAGAATAATAGAGCAACGTTTTATTAATTTACGTACACATTTTTATATTTGTAAATCAGATAGTGTGGAATCTGACGTAGGTGAACCAAACGGAATCCCTGCAACTGTACTCATATGGGATTGTTTGTGTTGTTGTTGGTTGTGAATAGTACAACTACACAAAAGCTCTTGCATCTTCCAAAGGAACCACATTTTAGTATCCTCACGCATTTACAGGTGGGTAGAAACTCATTAAAAAATGATAATCTTCATCATCATTATGTTTTGAGTTAGTTGCAGAGTCTAGTAACTCTAATTTTTTTTCTTCCAAAGATATAAATCCCTCGATATCCAAATCATCTGATTTACGTTTACGCCCTTGGTTATTATTTTTGGAGCGCTTACTAGAGGATAACGTACTAAGTTGGGGTTCTTCATTATCTAATGAATTATTGTCATCGAAAGTTCTGTGATATATTATCATCTGCATTATATTCTTCAGTTAGAATCCCATTATCTTGTGATAACAGATCATGCTTATCATTAAGTGAATCGCTGTGAATATTCTCAGATTTCATACCACTTTCATAACACATGTTGCGACATGGCATTAAATCTAAGAAAATTAAACTTTTAAAATGTGTCTAAGATGTTGTAAAAGAAGAAGTTGTTGCATCTCCCGATTTAGGTTTCGGAATTTTTTTTTTAGTTTGGCCCTAAACACATCCCTTAGAGATTTCCACTGTTTTTTTGGCTGCATCTTCTGACAGAAAACAAATCGTATATTAAAAATATTACTACGCTGTTTTTGTTTGATGGCCTATCCTACAAAACATTGTTTTCCAGATTCCTTGCCACTGGGATGTCTTATAGAAGTTTAGCATTCACTTTTCGTTTAGGAGTCTCGACAGTTGTAAATATAGTACAAGAAATTTATTTAGAAATATGAAAAGTTTTTCTACAGAAGAAATGTTGATACATTCCGCTGTACAATATTGGAAAAGACAGAATGTTTTTCCAATTATAAGCAGTAATTAATAATAAACAGTAATTAATACTTACTTGTTACTTGTAACTTCTTTGCAACCTAAATCCATAATTTATTTACCATGTCCCTATTATGATAGTTTTTGATCGTTGATCTCATAGGGCCGGACGAATTCTAACATTATTTATTAATTTTTCCACGTCCATATCGCTCGCTAGATATGCGATTATTGGCGATGGAATCAAACATTCTTAAAAACCAAACCGAAGGGCATACTAGCCGCTACTAGCATCGCATCGCATCGCACTAAATCGCGCGCTATTTGAACAAGGCGCTTAAGATGCAAGTGTTTGATATAATCGAATAGCAAAGCATCGCATCGCTGATCGCGCTATAGCAGTCTGTGTGAACGTACACTAATGCTACTAAATGGCGACTGTTTATCGATAGCTCAAAGCGGAGCGTTAAATGTGTACTTCTCTACAGTGGAAATTTATCTGGTTCAGCCCCGATAGGTCATTTAATTCGTTGGAGTAAAAAATATGAAGGCTGCCAAAATCTAGCCTAAATCCTGGTGAATAAAAGGTTGTACATCAACCAACAACTTGTTGGCAGAAAGAACATTATATTTCCATCTGCAAATAAAATTCTATGTTAAAAAACAATTCGTTAGAATTTTTCTGAATGAGATTGATTCAAGAAACTCATTTCAGCATTTCCTAGCTTGTTATTTGAAAAAATAAAGGCCGGTGTTTTTGATGGTTTTCCACCAGCTTCTAGCAGATCAATATTTCACCGCAACAATGTCAGAACTTGAGAAGAATAGTTAGTTGGCTTTTAAAAAGGTCTTTAAAAAGAACGGTTTTAAAGACTTTCTTGGAAAAACACGAACACAGAATTACGCTAAAATTATTCATATAATCTCATACTAGCTTCATTAAGAAGGACACTTTGAAATCATCGATAAATCTGGATCCTTTGACACCACCAAGAGTTAACCAATAGAGAATAACCAGTAACTCGTACAGTCCATATCTTCTAGCAAGGTTAAGGGAACCGGATATCTTGAATGCCATTAAGCTACATCTTGCTTTTGTACACGACCAACCTGCTTCAGTATGTTACGAAGGATTCAACAACACAAGTGTTAAACTCTTTTTGGATTTCGAAGGACTTCTCACTAAGACTGAAGATCTACGAAAAATCCTTCTAGAATTTAACGATGCCTATGGAATTGGTCCAACTTGTGTGGAAGCTGATTTTGCTGCTTTTAGGTCCTTTCTTACTTCAGAAAGTATTATTTATCTGCAAAAATCAAGGGAAAGTCTTCGAAACTACTATTCCGTTGTCTCTCCTGTGGGACTTTAAATTATTTTAGTGATGAAAAATTTAGCATGGTTCCGATTAATATTCGTTCTATAAGATATAGAATAGATGAATTATTTTTGTTTCTAGAGGAATTATGATTTCCCCCAATATTTGCGGTTATCGAGAACTGTTACAGCTCATGGTGGCACCCTAATTCTGTCTACAAATAATGATTTCTCTCCTATAACAAAATATGACTTTCTATTGAATTCAGTCTTTTTTGAATTTTCATTGGTTTATAATAAGAATCTTAATCCATACTATATCCATATTATTTGCATATAGATTAGATATATCACTTGATTCTTTCACGGAACCCATTTTTTCAGAAGCTTTTATATTTGTTAGACGACCTGCCTAATAAAAGCAGAAAAATTCTATGCGGTGACTTGCATATTAATTACGCTGTTGCTTGTGGTACCCAATGATCATTGGTTAATATATTCGAATCATATGGTTTCACAATGCACGTTAATTTTTCTACAAGAATTACTAAAACAACATCTACCAGACCATAATTGATTATCTTGTCTCAGATTTCTCACCCCTTGCTGTACGCTTTACTTATTTAATAATATTTTTATTACTTATTTATACTTAATTATTAATGCAGGACTACCTGATCATGAAGCAATATATACCAAGTTTAACACTCTTAATAAACCATCCTCGAAAACCCAATGTTTAGGTAGGATTTTTTCCACTCAGAACTTTCGTAAATTCTAAAATTTGTGCTTGACTTCTGGGTGACACTTTTCGTCTGTGGACGTGGACTATAATGTTAGTGATTTTTAAGATAGGCTTGTCTGTATTTTCAATAAGGCATTACCTTTAATTAGTCGGTCAGATAGCCAAGAGGGCCAGGCGGCCGATTCTCATTCGCTTCACTGTCGAATAGTTCAGTGGATGTGGGTTCGAGCCCCAGCTCGGTGTACAGAAAAAAAAACTAAGTTTAAAATTCTAGATGAATCTGCGGCTTACATTAAAATATGCTGGTGTCTGATCGGCCTATGATGGAGCAGTACGGCAAGAGATAAGGGCTTGCGGCTCGGTGATACTCCTGCATAGATCCCTACCGGAAGGGCGTGGTGCCTAATATGTATATATATATATATATATATATATATATATATATATATATATATATATATATTACCTTTAATTAAAATTAAGTTAAAACATTACAAACCTTGGACTACCAAAGGTTTCCGCATATCAGCTAAGAATTTGCGTTCACTACTGTCCATTAAGAAATTTACTACCAAAGTCTTTGTCATCGAATATATCTCCAAGTACACAGGAATTCATCTAAAACGTATCAGTCCATAAAATTTTTCTTAAATCTCCCAAAAAATGTGTTAAGACTCCTGGTCTCACTAATTAATGATTCCTTTGAAAAAGGTATATTTCCAGAGTGCCTAAAGGAAGCCAGTATTATTCCTATTCATAAGAGTGGTGAAAAATTGAATGCCTGCAACTATAGACCTATTGCCTGACTAACGGTCCTATCCAAAGTAATTGCGAGACTTGTAAAAGCCCTACCTATGTCCTTTCTTGGTGAAAACAATATTTTGTCACAAAGTCAGTTCGGCTTTTTATGTAATGTATGTACCAGTGATGCTATGTTTTCTGTACTACATGAGGTCTATTAAGCACTAACAATAATATTTACACTGACACTGTTTTTGTGAGTATGCCAAAGATTTTGGTTGTGCTAATCATGACATTTTGATAAAAAAACTAAATTTCTACGAAATTCGAGGTATTTCTTTGAATGTGTTCTAATCTTACTTAAGGAATAGGAAACAACTAGTTAGAGCAAATGATACTGACTCTAGTCACAAAAGCAGTGTATGTGGAGTACCACAAGGTTCAGTATTGGGTCCTCTACTTTTCCTTATCTTTATAAATGACATCACTAACTTAAAAATCGATGGAAAAGTGTTTCTTTTTGCTGATGATACCAGTATCACCTGGAGGAACTCAATTATTGCAACTCTTCATGCAACTATAATTTCTGATCTACTTAAAATAAAAAACTGGTCCGACTCTAATTTACTCTCTTTTAACGATAAGACAGTAGGATTATCCTATAAAGGAGCTCTTCAACCGGTGCTTCTTAATAACAGCCAGATCAGTATCGTTGATTCTGTAAAATTTGTTGGTATTTTTATAGACAGCAACCTTAAATGGTCCCTTCATATCGATTTGTTAAGGAAGAAACTAGCCTCAGCCTACTGTGCAATAAGATCTGTTTCGAAGAAATTCAATTTAGCATCTTCCAAAATAATATATTTTTCTTTGTTCGGGTTTCATCTTCGATATGGTCTTCCTTTTTGGGGTTCTACTACAGCTGTCCAATCTGATGTTACTTTTAAATTACAAAAAAGAGCAAATCTTTTTGGCTTCAGTAGAATAATACATTGCAGAAGCTACTTCAAAAATCACGGGATTAATGCTTTCCTCTTTATATATTTTAGAAACTGTTTGCTTAATTCGTAAACACCTACACGTTTTTCCAGCAATTCCTAATCATGACTACTCCAAAAGAAATTCAACCTTTGATGTGTATTTACCAATCCTGTCCACTGAGTTAGTATGAAATCCCATATTATTCAGTGGAAGACTTTCTTAACAAATAACTAAGAAATTAAAGTACGTTTATTTACAAGTAACTAAAGTATTTTTATTTATATTTAGATATCACATGCAGCAACTTAAATTTATTACTTCCTCTTCTTCTTCTTTCTCTTTATAAGCAATTCTGCTTGTTCATTGGCGGATTAATACCTCAATGGAAGGTTGTCCCTCCATCTTTTGCACGGTCGTCCGATACTTCTTACTTCGTAAAGTTTTATTATGCAATTTGTAATTTATTAAAATTTTGCAATGGATTGCGTATTTTATTATCTTTTGTTTTGTGATATCGACAATTTATGTAATTTTTAGTAAATTTTAAATTGTCATTGTTATTTTTCTGACATTTTGTAAATTTTAGTGCAGTCAGTGATGAGTAGGGTGAGCACCAAGATTTAAAGTTTATGAAGGTGCGGTATCAAGGTAGATGGGATTTACATATGATGGCTGACTATTGTTGGATCATCAAGCGAGAACTTCCTCAGATTTAAAACTCCAGAAAGAGTTATAAACTACAATTTTTGTTTTAATATACAATTACAGTTAGTTACTTAAAAAATTATTTGTATGGACTTTAATCTAAGGTATGGACTTAATTTAACTTGCAGTAAATGATTTTGTAAACAAGTGATGGATTCGACCGTTACTTGATGGAAATTTATTTTAAATTAATAACACCACAGTTATTTCGACCATTTGAGAAAGGCAGTCCGGCCGAAACATCTGTAGTGATAATAATTTAAAATAAATTTTGTGGAAGTGGTCAAAATAAAAGTTTTCAGTGTTTTATTGTTTTGTAGACAGTATATTTGATAAAATTTTACTTTATTTTTCATTATATGTAGAATTTTTATGACTTTTGGGGGTATCCTGTATCTTAAAAAGTTGACGTCAAAAGTTAGTTGAATACGAGGGACAAATTTGAAGACAACGTAATTGCTGTTCCCCTGTGTAATATACGACCAAAATTAAATCTTGTAAGAATTTTGTAACACACTGTACATTTATCTTTCTACTTATTCCGAGTTTCTAGAACTTTCTATATCCATTTAAATAAGACTTGGTTTGTGGATTCAAAGGATTGATTTAAGATTTTAGCATATAAAGTGCCTTTTTGCCAACATATACACAAAGTCATATATAAAATTCATTCCATATCGATATATCGCTCATCTCTAGTTTTCATCCACATAATTCCGTTTCTGGAGATAATTTGGAACATAGTTTCAATGGTAACTTAAGAAGTTTATCCAGCGTTTAGAAATCCAACAGTTTTATTGTTAAAGTTTCAGAATTTAATTTGATTCATGATCTTGATATGGTGGCTAAAAAGACTTTCTCAAATGGAATAAGACAATCGGATTATACCAAGAAATTTTCAGCCAAACTTTAATTTTGCCTACGGCAACCCTATTAAACAGAAGCGAATAAGCCAGGAGGAGAGGAATTAAAATAATAGTAAAGGGTGATCAAATTAATAGAGCCAACTAGTAGATCGATCTTTTTAGCAGAGGTTTTATGAAAATGTGTTACAAATGTATTTATAACTTCTTATATGTATAAATAATGGCGTGAAATTTAACCTCTAATGATGTATAAGAACTGTTAAGATATGGAAATGTCGAGATAAATATATAAAATTAATGTTTAATTCATTAAATTTTTATGTTGTCATTATTATTTTTAATAATAAAATAGATTTCTTAACCCTTTCATTACTGTGGGGACATATGTCTCAGCGGATTTCAAAAAATCTGCTTGCATCTCTTTGTCCCCAAAGCCCATGTTATTTGAACGCATCCGATTTATAGACATTCCTTACTCATTACCTAGTAGTATGCAACCTGCATACCATGTCTGTAACTCGTAAATAATACAATTTTAGTAAAGAAAAAGTGGTTGCTCTGTTTTTTTTTTACGATTATATAATATAATTTACTTGCTGATTAACACTGGTTAGTGATATATATTGTTTATTTTTGATATTGTTTTCATTTATATTACCATAATTTCCAAACGGGACTCTAATGTCCCAATAGTAGTTTATACCGGGTCGTATTTATCCAATTCGTATTGTTTGACTGCAGACTTACTATGGTACGTAGACGTTTTGTAAAATAAAAAGAACTTCAAGGAGAAATCGGAAACCTATCAAATATTTCTGAAAATAAATCCGAGGAAGAATCTTATGCTGCCTCAGAGTCTGATTATGTACCTGGTGACAATTTTGACTAAGATTCTGTTGAAGTACCTTAGAATACTCCTGACCATGTGGATGTAAAGATCACTGCTTCCGACGAAGAAAGTTCGGATAACGCGGAAATATCTGAAGATGAGTCTGAAAGGAATAAATTGACAGCACAATGGAATATACCAAATACAAAATTTTGTATGGAAAAAGAAATTCCCCTCAGAGAAATGGGATAACGATACTAAATATTGATAAATGTTCTCGTCCTGTTGATATTTTTCTAAAATTATTTCTGTGTAGTTTATTTATGTATATTCCTAACTGTACAAATCAAAGAATAGCAGCACTTCCAAAAAACAGAAATATAAAATTAAAACACGAAAAAAACAGATATATACGAAATGATGACAGTGATTAGTTGTACTATGGTTATGTCTTACAATAAAGAACCATCTATCTCATACTACTGGTCACAAAACGAATCACTTTCGAATTCCCTTATAAAAAAAGGTATTTCAAGAGATCGTTGTTTATTCCTGCTATCTAATTTCCTCCATTCCTGAAAGGAATGACAATACATCAAAAACATACTACATCGATGAAGTGGTTTCTTGTTAGAAACAAACTTTTGTAAAGGCGAGGACTGAGAATTCCCATCAGTTCATCAACGAATCAATGACTATGTAAGTTCAAAGGAAGATCTGACCTGAAGCAGTATCTTCCTATAAAGCCAATAAAAAGAGGAATAAAAATGTGGCAACCAATTGATTCTTTTACAGGATATAATATGATTTCAATATTTACTCGGGAAAAGAATCCACGCAAACTAGTGAAACTCTAGGGGAACGAGTTGTTGAAACTCTAGCCAACACCATACCAGATGTGTATCTATGATTTAATAGATTTTTCACTTTATTCAACCTACTAAACCAAAATTTTCCATGTTTAGGAACCTATATGGCCATCGGGTAGACGTAGCCAAATTTGAAAATAACAAAATGTTAAGAAAATGTTGAAGGCTGAAGAACAATACGTGAAAGTTGTTTTTGTCACCATTGAAAATCATTTAGCGATGCGGACAAAAAATTTTGAAAGATATTTTTTTTCGACGACCTACTAATACGTAGTTACGAGTGGGTTAGGAATCCATTTCAAATTACACCCGAAGGGCTCTCCACTATTGAAGAAGAAACCTTTATGGACTTCACGGCAAATGCCGAAATCAACAGACAGTTTAATAATAAATCGCTCTTTGAATTTTGATCAGGGTAAATGAAGAGTTTTCTGCGCTGAAAACCAGAGCCTTCGTTATACTATTACCGTTTTCAACATCTTGCCTTTGCGAAACAGAATTTTCCGCGATGGCTGCTTTGAAGACCAAATATAGATTGCAGCTAAATATAGAAAAAGAACTGAGAGCGTCTATTTCTAATATTACACCCTGTTTCGATAAACTTTGCTCTGCAAAACAGGCCCAAGGAAGTCACTAATATACATTAAGCTGGTTGATAATTTAGTATTCAGTTCCCTTTATAATTGAACCTTTTTATCAGTGTTCATGTGTATTTTATTTTTTATTTTGTCAGAATGTTGTTTTGCTTTAATTTTAGTAAATTAATCAATGTTGTTGGTGTTTTTTTATATTCTCACGCCCCCTCACTAGTAAAAGCGCCCCACAGGTTGAGAATCACTGGTGTAATGGACTTTTTTATTTTGAATATAAGTTTGTTTCTTTACTGATGGGATTTATTTATCTCGCCATTCAAACTCATGGGACATATTTGTCCCATGTCCTTATGCAGGATACAAGGATAAACAACAATGTAAAAAAAATCGATCGCTTTGTTGGGTTTCTAGGTATCAACGAATATCATTAAAGTCATTTTAAACAGTTTTATTTAGCTTCAATGAAATCAGTAAACGGGGGTTCAAAGGAGTAGTGAGGCGCAATATAAGATGTTGCTTCCAGATAACATCTCTAGCCTCTCCTACTCAATTCCTATCCTCACCTCCAAGAAAGTGTGATCTTGATCACACGGGTGAACCCCGGTAAACCTGAGCAACCCTATTGGAGATTGGGTAACCAACCCCAATGGAAGGTATGGTCAGAGCGGACGAGGAAGGGAGAAAGCATAGCTTGTTCAGAAGCTATAGCCAGCAGCCCTGGCACTGGACTCGGGTGCAATAGGCCGATAACCTGTTCACCTTAAACTCAGCTATCACGAATGCTACGAACAATGAACTAACCGGACGGACCAACGGACAACGACCAAAGCTACGGAATAAGGACTTAATGATGGATTTGCGACTGGGAACCTGGAATGTCCAAACCATGCTGCAGGCAGGCAAAATGCAAAGTATTGCACAGGAACTATTGAAGTACGAAGTAGACATAGCAGCTCTCCAAGAAATCAGATTTAAAGGGCATGGTTGCATAAATAAAATAGAATACAGTATGTACTACTGTGGAGCAGAAAGACAAGGAGACTTTGGAGTGGGTTTTATGGTAAACCATAAATGCCGCAGGTCAGTATTGGGTTTTACTCCAGTTAATGAAAGAATATGCAAAATACGTCTAAGGGGAAACTTTCATAATGTTACAATTATTAATATCCATGCCCCAACAGAAGCAGCAGATGAACTAGTAACCGACCAATTCTATGACCAACTACAAGTAGAATGTGAAAACGCACAGAAGAGAGATGCAGTTATAGTTCTGGGTGATATGAACGCAAAGCTGGGAAAAGAGAAAATATATGCAGAATCCTTTGGTAAGCATAGTTTACATGATATTACCAGCAACAACGGTATGAGAGTGGCACAGTTGGCAATGGCAAACAAACTAAGAGTTGTTAGTACGTGTTTTCCTTATAAAAATATTCATAAAGGAACCTGGATGATACCTGGTACTAATAAATTTAATCAAATTGATCACATATTAATATCTAAGCGGTGGGCAACCTCCGTAACAGATGTTAGAACATATAGAGGCGCAAATTGCGATTCGGACCATTTCTTGGTTATATCGAAGATAAAACAAAGAATATCAATGGTAAGAAAAGAGAAAGGCGCCAAACAAAGAAAATGGAATATATATATATATATATATATATATATATATATATATATATATATATATATATATATATATATATATGTTTAAAAATCCTAAAAAGAAGAATGAGTACCAGCAGAAAATAAAAGTAATATTAAATGAAAAAGGAGAACAAAACAACATTGAAGAAGAATGGAATATCATCAAAACGACAATTACAAATATGGCAAAGGAAACATTAGGTGAAACCTCAAGCCAAAGAAACGAGGAATGGTTTGACCAAGATTGCCAACAAGTAATAAATATCAAAAATATAGCTAGACAGAAATGTCTACAAAGGGATTCCCGATCGAATAGAAAGGCATATGAAGAACTCAGAAAAGATGCAAAGAAAATATGCAGAAGGAAAAAGAGAGAAATGTTGAATAGAAAAATACAACAAATTACAGATTATAATAACAGAAGAGAGGCTAGAAAATTTTACAAGGAAATCAAGCAATGCACCCAAGGATACATAACAAGATCAACAGTCTGCAAGGACAAAAATGGGGCAATTATCAGCGAGAAAGAGGAAATAATGAAAAGGTGGAAGGAGCATTTTCAAGAGCTGTTAAACCCAGAAAAAGAACAAAACGAAGATGAAGAGATAATTCACCACACAGCAGAATAACTAGTTGAGCAACGAACATTGGAAGAAACGATAAACGTCATAAAACATCTAAAAAATAACAAAGCACCTGGCACAGATGGAATAACTGCAGAACTGATAAAGAATGGTGGACATGCGCTATGGAGGCGTATCCATAAACTAATCGACCGCATATGGACACTAGAAGTCATCCCAGAAGATTGGAAAGTGGGAATCATACTTCCTATGTACAAAGGGGGAGACAAACGACTCTGCAAAAATTATAGGGGCATAACAGTTTTAAATGTCATCTACAAGATATTATCAGGAATTATATATAGCCGCCTGGAATCGTTTTCGGAGGAGATTATTGGTGAATACCAATGTGGCTTCAGACCAAAGAGGTCAACTATAGACCAAATACATATGTTAAGAGGTATACATGAAAAATGTGTTGAATATAACATACCTATTTACAACTTGTATATCGATTTCAAACAGGCGTTTGATGGAGTAGATCGACAAAAGATGTTAAAGCAACTATCTATGTTAGGGATACCCAATAAGTTGGTTAAACTTATACGAATGACTCTGAAGGGTTCCAAAGCTATGGTGAGAATAGATGGAGATATGATGCAGGCCTTTGAGATTGAAAATGGAGTTAGACAAGGGGATGCCTTATCAACAACACTTTTTAATCTAACTTTAGAAGCTGTTGTTAGAAAACTGGATGTAAACGGCTGTATTAATACAAGATCTATGCAAATATGCGCATATGCGGATGATGTTGCCATAATAAGCCGCAACAAAAGGGTATTGAAAGAAAAAGTTATAGAACTAAAACGAGAAACTGCTACGTTTGGTCTATATATAAATGAAAGTAAAACAAAATATATGGAGCGCACAAAATCGAATGAACATGAGAATCTGAAGGTAGACAACCATACCTACAAATATGCCTCCACTTTTCCCTACCTAGGCTCAATAATAAATGACAACAACAACATCAGTCAAGAAATACAAGCACGGATTCTTAGCGGTAATAAGTGCTTTTATGCATACAAAGACTTAATGAAAAGTAAGTTACTGAATCGTGAGTCTAAGCTGAGAATCTACAAAACAGTAATTAGACCAGTGGTCACATATGGATGTGAAACGTGGACCCTCTCAACCACTGATGAAAATCAACTGAGAATATTTGAGCGCAAAATACTAAGGAAGATATTTGGACCAACCCAATGCAGCGATAGTTCGTGGAGAATTAAAATGAACCACGAGCTGGATGAACTAATGCAGAGCGCAGATATTGTCAGATTTGTAAAATCACAAAGACTAAACTGGCTTGGTCACCTAGAAAGAATGCCAGATAATCGAGCTGTAAAAGTAGTTCAGAGATGGAAGCCCCAAGGAAACAGAACAAGAGGAAGGCCCCGTAAAAGATGGATAGACGACGTAGAGAGGGATCTTAAAACCATGAACATCAGGCAGTGGCGAAGGAAAGTATCCGACAGGGCAGAATGGAAGAACATTGTTAAGCAGGCCAAGACTCACAAAGGGTTGTAGCGCCATTAGAAGAAGAAGAAGAGTTTATTTATGTATATTCCTAACTGTACAAATCAAAGAATAGCAGCACTTCCAAAAAACAGAAATATAAAATTAAAACACGAAAAAAACAGATATATACGAAATGATGACAGTGATTAGTTGTACTATGGTTATGTGTTACAATAAAGAACCATCTATCTCATACTACTGATCACAAAACGAATCACTTTCAAATTCCCTTATAAAAAAAGCTATTTCAAGAGATCGTTGTTTATTCCTGCTATCTAATTTCCTCCATTCCTGAAAGGAATGACAATACATCAAAAACATACTACATCGATGAAGTGGTTTCTTGTTAGAAACAAACTTTTGTAAAGGCGAGGACTGAGAATTCCCATCAGTTCATCAACGAATCAATGACTATGTAAGTTCAAAGGAAGATCTGACCTGAAGCAGTATCTTCCTATAAAGCCAATAAAAAGAGGAATAAAAATTTGGCAACCAATTGATTCTTTTACAGGATATATTATGATTTCAATATTTACTCGGGAAAAGAATCCACGCCAACTAGTGAAACTCTAGGGGAACGAGTTGTTGAAACTCTAGCCAACACCATACCAGATGTGTATCTATGATTTAATAGATTTTTCACTTTATTCAACCTACTAAACCAAAATTTTCCATGTTTAGGAACCTATATGGCCATCGGGTAGACGTAGCCAAATTTGAAAATAACAAAATGTTAAGAAAATGTTGAAGGCTGAAGAACAATACGTGAAAGTTGTTTTTGTCACCATTGAAAATCATTTAGCGATGCGGACCAAAAATTTTGAAAGATATTTTTTTTCGACGACCTACTAATACGTAGTTACGAGTGGGTTAGGAATCCATTTCAAATTACACCCGAAGGGCTCTCCACTATTGAAGAAGAAACGTTTATAGACTTCACGGCAAATGCCGAAATCAACAGACAGTTTAATAATAAATAGCTCTTTGAATTTTGATCAGGGTAAATGAAGAGTTTTCTGCGCTGAAAACCAGAGCCCTCGTTATACTATTACCGTTTTCAACATCTTGCCTTTGCGAAACAGAATTTTCCGCGATGGCTGCTTTGAAGACCAAATATAGATCGCAGCTAAATATAGAAAAGGAACTGAGAGCGTCTATTTCTAATATTACACCCTGTTTCGATAAACTTTGCTCTGCAAAACAGGCCCAAGGAAGTCACTAATATACATTAAGCTGGTTGATAATTTAGTATTCAGTTCCCTTTATAATTGAACCTTTTTATCAGTGTTCATGTGTATTTTATTTTTTATTTTGTCAGAATGTTGTTTTGCTTTAATTTTAGTAAATTAATCAATGTTGTTGGTGTTTTTTTATATTCTCACGCCCCCTCACTAGTAAAAGCGCCCCACAGGTTGAGAATCACTGGTGTAATGGACTTTTTTATTTTGAATATAAGTTTGTTTCTTTACTGATGGGATTTATTTATCTCGCCATTCAAACTCATGGGACATATTTGTCCCATGTCCTTATCCAGGATACAAGGATAAACAACAATGTAAAAAAAATCGATCGCTTTGTTGGGTTTCTAGGTATCAACGAATATCATTAAAGTCATTTTAAACAGTTTTATTTAGCTTCAATGAAATCAGTAAACGGCCCTTTTAAACTGATACAACATTTTAATTTAACTTTTTTATTTATTGCCCATCGATAGGCAATATATGGGTGGCAACGCTCTAGTGAAAACACTTGCTATTTTTCCGAATTTTGGAGTATAGTAGACTAAATTAAATAACAGTTTCTAGTATAAAGTGATTATAAAAGTACTTTCAATATTAGTGAATATCCTAAATGAAAACTGATAATAAATTAATAAAAGTGTATGTAAACACAATACATATTCATATAAGTAGGGCATATTCAATGTAGACAAAAAACCGACTTTCATAACCAGAAAAAGAAAGAAGGTAATAGACATTACAATAGCCGCAAATTTACTGAGCAATTTTATATCAGAATGGCATGTGTCTGAGGAAGAGAGCTGCTCAAATCATAGACACATTAGATATACCTTAGGGGTGAAAGCAGCAAAATTCACTTATCGGAACTCACGTTCAACCAACTGGGAGGCTTATAAAGAAGTTCTAGATCAGCATCTTTCGAGGATGAGGAGAACGAGAAATGACGCCACGGATCTAGAAATAGCAGTGAATAATCTAAACAACGCTGTCATTTCACCATTACAAGAAACCTGGGGCCCCAAGAGACGGAAAATTATCCACTTTTAATTATTATCATCCATAAATTTTAAAAACTTGTTGATGATCCGTAGTAATAAAAAGTTGTTGCTTTATAACCAAATATTGATTCTTGTTTACGTTAATTTAACTTAAATGTTGATTATTTGGATTAAACACATATTTGTTTCACTTTTTAATTAATAATCACTGGTTAGATACAGTTTTTTGATGTCACTCAACATAAAGCTTGGTCCGTTTTCTACCCATTATTTTTTTCATTTATTTAGATGCCTCAAATCAATTCAAATTTAACAATAATTAAATAAGTCATATCTAGGAGAAATTGCAAAAGACGATTATAAATAAAACAAACTCAGGTTTTACAGTTTTATCTTCATCTCATTTTTCCGATAATGCATTTTGTATATTTTCTCTCTCATTTAAGCTTGTGGAAAACAGTGAAGTTAAATATATTATTTATACCCTGCTCTTATCGAATCTATATCTTGTGTGCTATGTATTTCACCAGCAGAAAAATCTTGTGCTCTGAGAGTTTAGTTGGTGGAATATTTAGTGAATCCATAGTTATAAAATAAGAATTTATTGTTAAAGAGTAATAACACTTTAGTAACTCACGTTAGATTCCTCCGATCCCTATAGGAGAGCAATATTATCCAGCGGATCAGCATTAACTCCAGTGCATGAGCTCTTTGATGGAGTGTTTTGAGCATTGTTGGTGATAGTAGTACTAGTTGTAGCAGTAGTACCAACTTGACCACTACCGCTAACACGCTGCATGAGGATAGCTTCAGCACCATCGGAGCTTGCTAAAACAAATAAATGCTTGTATTAATAAAATATATTTATACAATTAAATTATTAAATTACTGTGAAATAAACTTAATATTGTTCTGAAGTTATTTTCTTGTGGTCTGCAATTTACTATTTTTGTTGGGAATAAACAGGTGGTTAAAGGCTGGTTATGGACCTCGGAGGTAATATAAGATGTCGACTCTTATATTGCAATACACCTCTGAGAAATGTCCACCAGTTTTCCAACGAAAGGAACCCCCGATTGGAGGTTCTGGAAACAGAACTCAGCTCTGCCAGTAAATCCTACTCTCACGTCCTCGAAGACATATATGTCACGTTATCACTGGGTACATGGCGTACAATGGATGTGCGTTATATAGCAGTGGAGAGAGAGTGAAAGGCGAGTTTTTAGCGCCTTAAAACTGGAACATGTCGACTAAGAAACATCAACAGAAATTCCAACCAAGCTAAGGGTTGGAGCCATGGACCAGTCTCGCATCTTCTGGAAAAAACTCTTTTGACTAAAAATTCTAACGCCGAGCCTTGGAATATGGATGGAAACTTACGACGACGATACCTGACAAAGAAAAGGACTTTGAAAATTGTTACTTGGAACACTCAAGGCATGACTCACAAGACAATGGAAATTTTAACTGGAATGACGAAGTAAAAAATGGACATTATAGTGCTCTCTGAAACCGAAAAGAAAGACAAGGAAATAAACAGATTAAAGACTACATTCATATATGGTCAGGAGTAGAGAAACACGTACACGCTAAATCAGGGGTCTCAATTCTTATAAAAAATTTTGATTTATAAAAATTAAAAGTAGAGGTCTTAGATTTGGACATGATTATATCTAATGTTTTATTGATAATTAGTGGATGCTTGCTTTGATGGATGAGTGAATTAGTTTTTTTTTTTAATTATCGTGTATGGTATAAATTTATATGATTATCGTAATCTTTAATAGGGATATATTTTAAAAATAAATAACCTTTGCTTTTACGTTTATAATTGTTTTGTCTATAAATTCATTTTCCTATTGTTTATCTTTTTCCTAAATGACAACTATCCTAAAGTACTTTGAAGCCACGTTTATTGTTTTTAAATAGTAAAAGAGTCATCAGATATATTATTGAGTTTTGATTTGTTTTGTAAAGATAAGCGTA
The DNA here is from genome assembly GCF_040954645.1 of Diabrotica undecimpunctata. Classification (NCBI taxonomy): domain Eukaryota; kingdom Metazoa; phylum Arthropoda; class Insecta; order Coleoptera; family Chrysomelidae; genus Diabrotica; species Diabrotica undecimpunctata. Next base: position 20,146,143 of record NC_092812.1, read on the forward strand.
AGTAGAGAACTTCTTCTTCTTTGGGTGCCGTGTCCGTATTCAGACGTTGGCCGTCATCATGTTTACAATTTCCTAAAACCTTTCTCTGTCGGCTGCTGCGTGAAATAATTCTTCTACTGTGAAACCACACCATTGTCTAATATTACGCAGCCATGAAAGTTTCTTTCGACCAATCCATCTCTTTTCTTCCACTTTTCCTTGTATTATAAGACGAAGTAGATGGTATTTAGGTCCTCTAATTATATGGCCGAAGTATTCTGTTTTTCTCCTCTTTATGGTGTTTATGAGCAGACGTTCTGAATTGATCATTTGAAGAACATCTTCATTGGAAGTGTGCGAAATCCACGATATCCTTAGGATTCGTCTATAGCACCATAATTCGAATGCTTTTAACTTATTTAGCATTGTGGTTTTTAACGTCCATGTCTCACAACCATGCAATATGATGGACCACACATAACATTTCAGGACCTTCTTACGAATATTCATAGACAGGTTTCTGTTGCATAAAACTGGTTTCTAGGTCATAAAAGCCTTACGTGATATTTCGATCCTGGTTATTATCTCTTCATCAGAGTCACAATTTACATTTAACCAGCTGCCAAGGTATTTGAAATGATTTACCCTTTCGATCTCCTCTCCATTAAGAGAAATCAGATCTTGATCTATATTGATCTTTCCAACTGCCATCCACTTTGTCTTTGAAATGTTGATTTTAAGGCCTCTCCGATAACTTGCTTCACTGACTAGATTTAGTAATGTTTGGAGATCTTGTAAATTTTCTGCAAGAATGGCTGTATCGTCAGCGTATCTAATATTGTTGATTACTTCTCCACCTAGTCTTACTCCCTCTTGTCTGTCATCCAAAGCCTCCCTAAAGATTTCTTCAGAGTACAGATTAAAAAGAGTGGGTGACAAAACACAACCCTGCCGTACTCCACGTTTGATGGTTATTTTTTCAGTCGGAGTCATAAATAAGTATTTCAGCAGTCTTATATCATAGTGGTCAAGTCCTGCTGCCCGTAGGCAATCGAAAAGTGTATCGTGTTGTACTCTGTCGAACGCCTTCTCGAAGTCGATGAAACAAACATAAATATTCTTTCGGAATTCACAACTTTTTTGTAATAGAACGCGCATACAGAATAGTGCCTCTCTAGTTCCTAGACCGTTTCTAAATCCAAATTGCTTATTACCCATCCTACTTTCGCATAGAAGGAATACTTGGTTTTGTATAATTCGTAAGAGTATCTTCAGTGTGTGACTCATCAAACTGATTAGTCTAAAATCGCTGCATTTGGTGGGCCTGCTTTTCTTTGGTAATGTTATAAATAGTGACTCTAAGCAATCATCTGGTATTTTTCCTTCGTTGTAAATTTTGTTGAAGAAAGTGGTTAAGCAGGCAATGCTTTCCTCATCCAAAAGTTTAAGTAGCTCAGCAGGGATTTGATCTGGTCCAGGTGCTTTATTGTTTTTGGCTTGCTGTATTAACTTTTTGACTTCCAAATTCAGTATACTGGGACCTCTGTCTAACTGGTTGTCCCAGGCAGTATTTGGAGCATTTTCTCTAGAAGCATTGTCAAAAAGGTCAGTGATGTATCTCTCCCATTTTTTGCACTGTTGTTCGTGATCACAAATTTTTCCGTCCGCGCTTTTAAGTATGTGAGCATTTTTCTGTTTTCTAATTCCGGCAGTATATTTAAGTTTCTTCTGGAGGATGAAACTGTCATGCTTTTTTTTGGAGGTCTTCTATTTCTTTACATAAATTCTCAAGCCAGGATTCTTTGGCTTGCTTAATTTTTCTTTTTATGCGTTTATTGATTTCACGGTATTCGATAACATTTTTATTTTTGTGTTGCCGTCGAACTTCCATCAGGTCTAGAATTTCTTGTGTCATCCACTCATTTTTTGCCAACATGGTAGGTGTTTTCAAAGACTCTTGTACGTTCTCTAAAATCGAGTTTTGAATATCATACCAGCATTCGTTACTGGTTCTGTTTTCGTTTGGTATATTTGATATTCTGTGTATTTTACTATTTATCTGCTGTGATATGTGTTCGCGCGTTTGAGAGTTTTTCAGGGGGTCGAGATATATCTTACAAGGCTTAGTTGGCTTTGTTAATTTCTTTAATTAAGTTTGTATTTTGGAGCAGAGTAAATTGTGATTTGAGTTTATGTCAGCGCCGGGTTAAGTTTTTACATCTTTAATATTGTTTCGAAATCGGTGGTTTATTAGGATGTAGTCTATTTGGTTCCGTACTATTCTGCCTTGATGTCCATCTTGAGGGGATTTCCACGTGTAAAGACGCCTTTCTGGAAGTTGAAACCAGGTATTTGTAATGGCGAAGTCATTTTCTTGGCAGAATTCTATTAGACGTTCACCTCTTTGATTTCTTTCTCCCAAGCCAAACTTTCCGGTGATGCCCTGCGTCATCTTTTGTCCAACTTTAGCGTCAAAGTCACCCATAATTATTATTGATTCGTGTATCTTTGTTATTTTTAGCGCTTCTTCTATTTGATGGTAGAATTCTTCAATATTCTGTTCATCTGCGTCAGCAGTGGGAGCATAAACTTGGATGATATTTATATTTACAGGTTTAGCATTCAGCTGTATTAAAATTACTCTGTCTGATATTGGGATGAAGTTAGTGACATACTTATTAATATTTATGCTGTTTGATAATTATTGCTACTCCATTTCGATGCATATGGTCTTGATTTCCAGAAAAATAAACGGCGTAACCATTTGCAATGAAATTCCCTTTGTTTGGCCATCTTGTTTCACTCGCCCCCATGATAGTAATGTTTAGTCTGTATAATATAATAATAATATATGAATATATATAAATATTACATTAATATTATAATAAATTATTACAAAGATTCTGTAGATTTGATGTTGCCTCATGTCCGTGACCTAGTGTAGTTTATCTTTCTTATTAACAATATCTTGATGGGTCCCTAGACGAGAAACGAGTGTCGAAGATTTATCCCTTTTTAATCTTTAATTAAAAAAAAAATACAAATATTTTGTGGCAAATAATTCTTGTAATTTTCTTCAAAGAAAATTACAAGAAAAACTGTAAAGCTTCGTTTTCTAGAACGAATAACAATAGAGACGAATACCAAATCAGATCAAGTTCAAGAAATAGAAAAGAACAAAAATGTATAAAATAAAGAGAATCAGCAAAGATAGAAAAGCATAAAATATATTAATTTTTACCGTCGTTGAAAACATTAGATATCAATAAGAAGAGGAAGAAATCAAAATCCCAATCGAAAATAAAAGCAAATTGTATCAGATCAGCATCTATGGAACATTTTTGACACCAACCGAAATTAAACGTTTTACTACAATTACAAATTCGTCCAATATTACAACCTCGGGCGATCCTGTACATGAAATTGAAATCTGTTTCTCTAACACCACATCGAATGTGTTCACAAAGTATAAACTACCATTTCATTAACTACAACTTGTGGCTGCGATATAATCTTACACTCAGTCAAATGGCAGAAATACAGGATTGAATTTGTGTTTAATCATGGAATTCATCTCATTAATCATTCAAACACTGCAGGTCATTTTAAACAAACCTCTGGGTATAATCGAGCTATCTAATTTTTGCATTATTAATTCGAATTGTTAAATATTACGGTCTAACATTTATATCGTTAATAGAACACATGTGGAAACGAAAAGAAAATAAAATGCCATATTACTTGCTATATATTGTTGTTTGAGAATATTTTTGATTGATGTCAATAACTAAACAAATAATTTCTTTCATTCTGCGCGAAACTAAAAAAACTTTACCTGTTTCAGCATTTTTCATATTCTGTACAGCTACAGACTACCAATGTATTCACTTTTAACTTTTCTTATACAATCGCCATTTTTAAACGAATAGACAAAACGGCAGAAAAATCTAGAAAGCACTAAGTGAACGTACCACTCATTTTTTATCTGACAAAAACCGTCAAGCTGATGACACCGTTTGCGATATTGGTGTCATATATGTATATCAAAAAGAACTTTATGTGTCTTTTTGGTACCAACTATGTACAGAATACATACTGTACATTGCAGGTGTAAACTCATACATCATGTACACTCTACAAGTTTTTTCTTGTTCGATCCTTTATTTGAATCATAGTTTTATTCTATCACATGTGGTTTTCTTGTGACATTCAAATACAAATAACATATTGTTTACCTAACTACAGCTCTACGGATATGGGTTTACTATATTAAAAGGTAACTGTGAGGGATTTTCCACAAGGAAACTAAGTTCGTGTAGCAGGCTGTATACCATATATCACAAAAAATTTATTTAAAAATCCTCTATAAAAGGTATATAATTATATACCCTTTATAAAGGATTTTTAACTAATTTTTTTTTCAATATTCATCACTAATATCTCCAAGATTTTGTGGGAAAAACTCCAAGGGGTATCAAGGAAATGGATTTTAAGAGACATGTTGCAGCACAAATCGCTGTAGGTTTTCAGTAAACTGTTGACATAGTCCTGGTATAGGTTATTCCACGAATATACGACTGTTTTGGATTATTGTGACAACGAATATTTTACTGTGCAAGAAGAAGTATGAAAGTAAATTGGTCTAATTATTATTCCAATAAAAAGGATCTACTGTTAGTATGACATATAAACTTAAATTATTTCAGTTAATAGATGTTCAGATAGACACAAAATTTATTGTGAAATTTAATCCAAAAATAACAAAAAATTTTACGCAAACGCTCCTACAAATAAATACAATGACGTCTATGAAGCCAAATGTGTTCATCAGACATTTGGGTTGGTTTTCGGTGAAATGTAAACACCAAAGAGGCGTGCCGGGTTTCTTTGATATTACACTAGTTTATTATTTTATTAGGTACTACAACTGTAATAAAAAGAAATATACTATTTTTAATATAAATGAAAAGAAATTGACAGAACGATGGTTCAGAAACCAGAAAAAGAATCTAATATTTCACTTTGTTAGTTTTAAATATTTGTTTGCTTTGAGTGGATGTACTCTTAAAAGTTCCGAAAGTAACGGGTATAACAGACTGGCTATTGATAGTTAAAGTACCGAGTCGTTACAGATATTAAAATGTAACGAAAATTTACATACAGTTTCATATATCGCCGTCTGATTTTAGTTTTAAAAACCGGTAAAGAGAGGTGTCCGTTAAGAAAGAATTTAGTGTAGTGTATTTGTTTATTGAAGCCAAAAATGCGGAGACGTGTTTTAGATGTAGACAACTTTATATTTAATGTACTTTCTTATTTTACTGCTGAGAAAACCAACGAGGGCCCTTTGCGACCAGTTCAGTCCTTACATAAACGTGTGTGTGATGCACTCTGTATTAGTGAAACAAAACTAAGGTCGGTTTTGCAAAAAGCAAATAAAAGTGGAAAAAGTGAACAAAATGTCGCACGATATAAATCTCGCCTACAACCAAAGACTATAGATCTTCCCGAAGGTTGCAAATTTGAAATCCGTGAGACAATATGTAGAATGCACGAAAAGAAAGAAAATTAGAGAATAAGAGAATAAGTAAGTTTTTTGGTGTTTTTAATACTAATTGAATATTCGACTAAATAAATTACACTATTTAATCACTTAAGTATTGTTACACTTCGTTTAAATTACTTAATGTAAAAACCAACTTGTTACAATACTAAACTTAATGATAGTAATTATATACTTCAAAATCTGAATTACAACTACTGTTCTATAATTTGTCAACTCTATATTTATCATGACTTCATATTTAAATCTAAGGTTTATATCTGTCATAACAGTATTTTAAAAATGGGGAGAATTTACTGTTGTACAATTCAGCACATTGGACCAGTTAAATCGATACCTTAAACCAAATTTAACACTTTCACTGCTGGTGTCACGCATGCGTGACTTTGTTATTTTGCCAGGTGCTGACGACATACTTGTGTGACATCAGACCAGTTAAATTTAACAGAGCATTTTAAATACAGCGTATGCAGCAGATAGTTCACATCTTGTTAGCGTGTGACTAAGGCACAAAGTATTTAAAATATGTTTGCCGTTTTCAGAATTTTCCAATGAGACGCCATTCGCGGAATTCGGCATTCGGACATGCTAGAGTGGGGGATACAAATTAGCGCGGAAAAGTCAGACACGCGTTACAGACACGACTCGATACCGGGACCTTCAAAATGTAAAAAACGTAAAGTACTGGTGAAAAATCCTAATAATCTAAGTGAAAGTGAGATGTTAGCTTTGTTGTATGAATCTACTGGCGGAGGGGACTTATTCAGTAATCATTCTATTGGCAGTGACACTGATTCTGATTTCGGGGGCGTTTCTTCTGAATCCGAGGAGTATTCAGTATAGAGAGAGTAAGTTTTTATATTTTATGTGATAAAAATATTATTAATTTTTTTTTTATTGTTACAGTAAATGAAATGCTGATTCAAATCCAAGATGACGTTCCCAACGAAAACGAAACTGTGTTAGAACACTCATTTCCTGACTGGACAAATATTCCTATGAATATGAAAAATTTTATGTTTTCGAAAACAAATGAACTTTTGGTTCAACCAGGTGGCAATGACCCAATCCATTATTTTAAAATGATATTTGATAACTACATTTTGGATTTATTCGTTAGCCAAACCAACTTGTTTGCAGAAGAGATATTCCTTTCTAAACATATACGAGAAAAATCAAGAATTACAAAGTGGAAGCCAGTTTCACGAGAAGAAATATTAAAATTTGTTGCACTATTGATTCACACTGGAACCATCAAATACAGTAAGAAAGCGATGTAGAGTGTGTTCTGGCAAGAAAATCCGTAAAATGACGCTTTACTACTGCCAACAATGTACAGAAGAGCTCGGATTATGCGTCGAATGTTTTAACGATTACCATCAATAGTGTAACAGTTTGTGTTATACATATAAACAAATTACGTAGTTATGTATGTTATGAATTTGAAGTTTTTTTTATTGTTCATCTAGTGTTTAAGTTTTTATTACTTTTTGTTTTGTTTTTAATTATTTTTACTTAGTTTTCTTAAAATTGTCTTCAATAAACTTTTAAAGTAGTAAAAAATATATTGACACGCATGCGTGTCAGTCAGCAAATGACAAAAAATGTATACCTATGTGCACCCGACACGCATGCGTGACATTGATAAAAAAAAAATAAACTCTCTATATATGGGCTTCAGTTTTGTACTAAAGCAATTATAAAGCCCAAAATATTAAAATTTTTAGAAAAAAATTGCCGCACCCGGCAACTCATCTATCATAGAAGTCAGCAGCGAAAGTGTAAAAACAACCGTATATTCGTGGAATGGAGAGTTGACGTCTTAACATATTTAAGGCCGAAACTTCTGTCTTTCTTATATTAATGAGATATTTAATTTTTAGGCTTATTTTAAGGCTATATTTAATTAATGTTGACAAAAGTAAAGTATGGAAGAAATTTTTTAGAAAATACGGTATATTTAAAAAAACGGTGTTCTTTTAAAAGCCCTGTGGCATAATCGGTTATTGTGAATAACAATATTTAAAAGTACCAAAATTTTAAAACCTACAGATTTTTATTCTAATTACACATACACATACACACACACACACATACACACACACACACACACATGTGATCATCCTGCCTCTAAGGAACATGTGTATACCATTGTAAAGTGTGATCCACATGTCCGAAGATCAAACCGGTCACACTTCGTTATTGAAGTGGTACCTATCTGACCCCCAGGCTTTTCCTCCACCCCTCCTCACCGTGTGACTTACGAGAGGAGGCTTATGATCTGAAAATTACTTTGGGTGCCCTGGGTAATGGGACACCCTCTGTTTCTATTGACTATGGTTAAGCCACCTAACTGTAGGGGTAGCACACATATCGGCTTTTCTCCCTATTTACTTTACTGACTCTATAAAATTTACTCTACCTTGACATCGGGACTGGTGTCCCTAAAAGAAAAAGTGTGTGTTCCAAACAGAGAACCACCAGCCTGGGCTGATGACTCTCTGTCCGAAAAGAGTGTGTGCTCGTACACTCAGCCGCCGATCTGGCAAAATAAATTTTGTTCTCCTCGCCGGCCGAGCATTCGAGTAGGGTCCGGCCACGAGCCCATGTATGCCGCACATGACCTCGGTGCTCGGAATTCGCGTTTAGATCACCATACGATCTGCCTGAGGGGTCTATGCCTGACGGCTGGTAGGCCTGACGGGCCTTTTATACATTTTAATTTGGGTTTATTAAGTTTTTGGACAATCAGCATATGACTTTCGATGTTTTGCAGAAGACATGTGTATACTGCTCTCACACACTCCATGTATATGTTTTTTTGTACTACTATGTAGTATGCGTGTGTTATTCAAATTATTCCAACAAATTGAAATAAATCGTAAGTATCTAGTTTGTATATTTATAAAAACATTGTTTTGGATGTAGTGCTACATTACATTTATTACTGCAAAAATTACATTTTTTGTGACAAGCAATGCAACGAGTATGACTGTCTTTATAGATAATAAGGTGATCAATCCGATCGTATCTTGAGTGACTATGCAAATTGGCTGAAGGTTTGCAGGGTAATCTTTTGTTGTCTTTTTAAAAGATTCAAGAATACCTACTGTAATTTATTGTGTGACGATACTGTAAATGATCCATTTTACTACCTCTAATTATATGCAGTTGCCAGGCACTTTATACTGCTAGATTAACTATGTGGCTTATTATGGGAAAATACTATTTCTGATATAATTTTCTGATTTCTGACATTTCAAAACTTAATAGTAGACGAAGACCAAATATGGGAAAGATGGAAAGAATATTTCGAAGAGCTGTCAAATTTGAGACTACTGAAAAAAACGATAATGTTCCTAAACCCCAAATAGTAGTAGAAAAAATACCAAAGCCCACAAGAGAAGAAATTGAAGAAATAATAAAAGATATAAAAAATTAAAAAAGTCCCATGGAGAGCGGCATTGTGGTAGAGAACTTAAAATATGGAGGAGATGCTGTACGAAAGCAACTTCGTGAGCTAATAGTAAAAACGTGGGATGCCCAAGAAAGGCCCCAACAATGCAACAAGTCCATGATAATTCCTATACACAAAAAGGCAGATAGAACTGAAGATGTAATATACAAAATGCTCGCCATACTAATTAAAAAACGGTTAAAAATAGATGTGAAGAAGAATCCGGGAGAATCCCAGGTAAGATTTCGCAAGGGAAAATCAACCGCCGATTAAATTTGTATACTAAAACAACTCCTGATCAATTGTTATAAACACAAAATTTTAGCACAAGTACTTTTTATTGATTACATAGACAGATGTCTACATACGCTACGCTATATAGACGATACAATAGACAGAAACAAATTAATGGAAAGAAATGCTTAAAGCATTCCAAGTGCCAGAAAAAATAGTTTCAAGATTTGTAAAAATGATAATCAAAAAAACCATTTGTGCTGTGAAATGCAATGGTACAGTCTCAGAAGAATTTGAAGTGAAAAAGGAGTTTCGTTATCTATCTTGCTATTTAATATAGTTCTAGAAAAAATTGTAAGGGTAAGTGGAATAAATAGGTCCGGCACTCTTTTACACAAAGAGCACAAATGCTTGGTGTACGCTGATGATGTGGTTCTCATTGCTAGAAATGAAAAAGAATTGGCAAGTATAGCAAAAAGACTGATTCGGGAAAGCTCTAAAATGGGACTGAAAGTTAATATTAATAAATATAAGTAGGGAGCGAGCAAAAAGGAATAAACACCAGGGGCTCATTTAAATTAGAGGTAAAGGATGAATCAGTTGTAGAATTCAAGAAGGTGGATGAATATCTGTACTTAGGTACCCTTATTGATCAGACATGTAAGGAGGAAACTGAAATCCACCTGAGGCTGACCGAGAGCCACTGATATGCTGGAGCTATGAACAATAATTAAGGCCAAAGATATATCTTGTAAAATAAGAGTATACAAAACTATAATTAGACCCACAATGCTATACGCTGCTGAGACATGGACTACGAACAAAACTATACAGAACAGATTTGAAGCATGGGAAAGAAAAATACTTTGCAGAATGTTTAGTGGAAAAGTAGTAGAGCGAAAATGGAGAAGACAAACCAAAGTATAAGTATACTAATTGTATGCTAACCCTATAATAACAAAAGAAGTAAAAAAACGTAGAGTACAATGGTTCGACTATCTACAAATAATGCAAGGTAATAGAAAAGTCAAGAATATTGGTTGGAGAGTACCTGAGGGCAAAAAAAGAGAGAAAGACCAAGAAAAAAGGGAGAAATGTAGTGATGAAAGATGTCAGAGAGATGGGAATCAGAGATCGGAAGATGACAACTAAGAACAGAAAACGAAGGAAATTATTTATCCAGCAATGTTGTTAACGCTAAACAGACATACATACGATTATATTTGATAAAATCGAATTTAGGAGACAAATATGCACCACTAGAACTTTTTTAACCCTGGAACTGCACTGTTGGGTCTCAGAAACCCAGAGAGTCATTCATTGCAATGTGACATGCGCATGAGTGGTTTATGTGTGCGGTCACTTTATGTAAATTCAGTCTGTCGTAAGCCGAGTTAGAATACGGGCCATCCGCTGCATTTTAGTGAAACAACGAGGTAAGATATTTCCAGAAGTACAAGCATGGGTACCCCAGACCCAAGGGTGATGTTTACGGTAATAATTTTGTTTCAACTTATTTTTATTTATTTTAGTATAATGGCGTCAACTAGTAGAGAAAATAGTTGAGTAATGGCGTCAACTAGCAGAGAAAATCGTCGTCCTTTAACTGAGGTAGAATTACAGAGAGAGGCAGACAATTTATGGGAGAATGAGAGTGTCATGAGAGAAAAATGGTCATCGGTGGAGCACACAAGCACCAGCAAGACAGGGTCGTACAAGACGAGAAAATATTGTAATACATTTACCTGGCCCCAAAGGAGAAGCGAGCACAGTTCAAACTCCTGAACAATCTTGGAATTTGTTGTTCAACGAACAAATGATAGATGTTATTGTTTTGCACTCAAATGAAAAAGTCATTCGCAAATGCAATGATATTAGACAGCAGAGTTACACAAGACCAGTAACTAGAACAGAAGTGAAGGCTTACATTGGGCTGTTTTTTTTAGCAGGTGCATTACGAGTATCTAACTGTAACTTAGATGAACTTTGGTCAGTAAAATTTGGAAATGGAATATTTCGGGCGACGATGTCACAGCAGCGATTCCAATTTATAGCCTTATGTCTGAGGTTTCATAGTAAGGACAGTTTGCACCTATACGAGAATTATTCGACATTTTTGTAAATAACTGTAAATCGTACTATACACCATACGAATACTGTATTGTAGATGAACAGCTTGTAGGATATAGAGGAAAATGTCCATTTCGAATCTACATGGCTAGTAAGCCTGATAAGTATGGAATGAAAATAATGATGTTAAATGATTCAAAAACATATTATATGCTCAATGTAATTTCATACGTTGGAAGAGTAACCACAGAAAACAATGAATCAGTACCGGCTTATTATGTTCGAAAACTTTCACAACCAATACATGGATCTAACCAAAACCTCACTGTTGATAATTGGTTTACGTCAATTCCCTTAGCTGAACAAATGTTAGAACAGTATCAATTAACTCTCTTAGGTACTTTGAGAAAAAATAAGAGAGAAATACCTGCTACATTCCTCAAAAAAAAAGAAGTAGGTACATCGCTATTTGCTTTTGATAGAAATAAAACTCTTGTTTCATATACTCCTAAACAAAACAAAATTGTTCTTTTGCTGTCATATTGCATTCTGATGACTCTCTTAATGCCATTATGGGTAAGCCCAATATTATACATCCGTATAATGAAACGAAGGGAGGAACAGATACATTTGGTAAGCCCAATATTATACATCCGTATAATGAAACGAAGGGAGGAACAGATACATCAGCTCTGCCATTCTTACACTACCTCACGGAAGACCAGACGTTGGCCGCTACGAGTTTTTTTCAATATACTTGATGCTAGTGAAATAAATGCAATGGTTTTGTTTTCTCTTTCAAATCCCCACTGGAAGGAAAGTAGAAACAATAATCGAAAATCTTTTCTAAAGCAGTTATCAATGAGTCTAATTGAACCATGATTACAAGAACGATTGACCGTGGATACTATACAAAAAACACTGCGGCAAAGAATTTCTGAAATTCTGGGAATTGAAGTCCCCCACCATAACATGATGTTCATTTAACAAAAAAGTTAGATGCTGCTTTTGTGCAAAAGGAAAGGATAGAAAAACCAGTTTTGCGTGTTCTGAGTGTCGCAGACCATATTGCATGGAACATAGACCCAGCTATGCTGTGAATGCGAACATCAAGATCCAAGAAACTGAAGACCTGGCTAAGAATAATTACTAAGACTTATATTACCAAAAGAGTTTATTTTTTTGTTACAAGGATAGTTATACAGGTGTATTTTGTAGATGATAATTTCAATTTAATATTTATTTGTTTTAAAAACAATGTTTTATGTTTGAATATTCTTTTATGTTATTTTTGAATTTCAACAAAATCTATTTGTGAAATACCACACCATGGTTAAATTTTTTTCTACACATTCTAAGACCCGAGTGTGAAGTTCATGCCTTAAAAAATAAGTGTGATGTACCAGGGTTAAGTTTCGTGAGACGTATACGTCCTAACAGTATAGAAACGGATAAGGTCTGTTATTATAACTAAGTTTTTGCACTTAATTCCTTTTTAAATTTTTTTATGTTAAATTTTACTATATGTTTAAAACTGTCCATTTCGTGTTGCACATTTAAAGTGATAAGCGCCTACTTATCGCTGCAAATTCATGATATACAGCTGCTATTGTAGCGGTATGTATTTTACAGAAAAATAAAATAGTTTTAAACGCTTTTAAAAGAAGATTTACGAAAAATATTTAAAACAGAAAATAAAATGCCTAATTAACAAAAAACATATTGATGAATATCAAGCATCACTTAAATAACAGCAAGCGACTTTATCTGGAGCTTCTAGATAATTTAGGCACAACTACTGCGTAAATCCATCAGTGGTTACTTACAAATCACGTTGTTGTGTGTCAGATGTAAATTTATCGTTTTAGTCTCCGACAAAGTGGGGTGGACAATAAAACTGGTCGGAATGTGAGTCTTGATAATTGAGAAAGCGCTTCCTTAACAGATAAATAAATGCTTGGTCGCTTTTCCAACAGTTAGTCTTATCCTTTGGGTATTTAAATATATTACAACGTTTTGTAATAGTGTAAAGTAATGGCTGAGAGAATTAATTGTGATAAATACATTGTAGCCTCACAGTGGTTTCAAATATATTAGAGGCTGAGCGATTTTCTCTTCCTTGACACATTCCATTAAATATTTAACGATGTAGTGATAATAACGTTATAATATAACAAGAGATTTAAATTATTGTCCTGATTATTCTTGTAAAAATTGCAAATAAATATAAATGGAAGAAGGGTAACTGATTAAGTTTAAATTGTTTAAATTTTTTCGTTGTAATATTAAATTCTGTGTGGCCGAATTAATCTTATTATTTTTTAACCCTAGAACCACAAGGTGGAATTTGTGGAACGTTAGCAACAAGGTGGCGTCATATAAGACCTATAAACTTGCTCTTTATATTTCAAAGTTGTTACGGTAAAAAGTGTCTTTTATAGGTATTAATTAACATTAGATACTGAAATTAAGATTTACCAACACCAAAGCTATATCAATTATTAGAAAATTTTAAAATGTGCCGTATTCGCAAACTATAAAACTAAAGAAACCATTGCGTCACCAACCGTTTTTAGCAAAAAGTGTGTTAAAACTGGTGAAATAAAAAAGATGATAGAATTTTTACAAAAAAAGTCATTTACAATCTATACAAATGCTAAAGAGATGTTCGGCGAATACACTTTTATGGCAATGTTCACATTTATATCGAGCCTCTCTGTTCTTTTTTCGGGGACAGAAGTCACATTGGCCTAATAAATCATTTATCTTTTGAGCAGTTTCTTGTTTTTCTTCGCAATTCAGAAATTTCCGAATATTATTCCTAATTTCTCTTGGGAGACGTGTATTGGTCATTCTTTGTTTCAAATAATCTTCTACAAAGGAATATGATAAATCTTTCAGAAAAGCGGACTGTTTCTGTGATTTTGTTTTGCAGTTACATTTGTATATCACATAGGAATTGAATCCAGCAGTATCAATCATAGCATACAAAATTCGAAGTGGCTACCTGCGAGTTTTCCTCGAGACTGTCGTTAGATGACAAAGTTGATCAAAAGTATCAACGCCGCCTTTTGTTTCATTGTAGAACAAAATTATTTCAGACTTCTTTGTTTTTTCGTCAATATCTGCTGTCGTGTGCATAGTTGATAACAATATAACAGTCTTGTTTTTCTTAGGCACGTAAGAAACTAACGTGCTGTTTTCGTCAAAAACAAACAAAGATGAATCAATATGTTTTCCGTTTGTTTCCACTAACTGCTTTGGAATATCAGGTTTATTTTTTCTGATTGTTCCTACCAGCGTTAAATTCTTTTTCTGTAATTTTTCTGCGGCTTAGTACGAGGTAAGCCAATTATCCATAGTGCAATTTCTATTTGTCCCATGAATACCTGTTGTAAGCTCAAGCACGTATTGTGTTGGAATCGAACATTGACTTTTTCTTTCCTCCCTTCCAATATAAGATTTAGCAGAGCACATATAGGTATTATGTTTTCGCATCGCACATCGTAACGAGTTTGAGACCATATTTGTCGGGCTTATTTGGGATATACATCTTGAAGGGACCTCGGCCCCTAAATCCTAAAAGCGTCTCATCAATTGTTACATATTCCGATGGAGTGAACTATGTCTACAGGATTTCCTCGAACATTTCCCAAATATTCCTGATAGCTGCAAATTTATCAATCTTTCTTCTGTCTTCTCTCGTTTCCTTATTATCAAACCGGAAACAGTTGATCAGAAGTTTAAAATGGTTCTTGTTCATGGTTGTCCTAAAGAGAACTGGTACAAAAATTGGTGACCATAAATCACTCAGTGTGACATGAGCATTTTTTAAAACACCGATTAAATATAACAGTCCAAACAACGCTCGTATTTCGACACTATCGGTTGCTCCAAGATACCATTGCTCGCTCTTATATCTAATTTTCTTTCTTTCGATTTCCTCATTATTGTACTTTACAATTATATCCACCAGTTCTTTGCTAAAAAATAAACTCCAATTTTTTTTGGATCTACCATATCTTTTGGTGGTCCTTTCGGTCTTGGCAAGTGAAGAACCAAATTTTTTTTGGAAACCCTGGTATTTTTGCTATGGAAACTATTTAGACACCACCTACGCCCATTTTTAGCATATATAACACTTTTTGTTTTGGACTTATTTGTACTTTTTACTGCAATTTCCGGAGAGACATCAGGATTTTCTGGAATTAAAGCATCAAATTCATCATCCTGCGTATCCTCTATATCTATGTTGTCTTTAGTTTCACTCTCATCGCTTTCTACAAACTCATCTGAGTCGCTAAAACCTTCGTTCGCTAATTGTTCTAACTCTAACTCCTACATCTAATTTAGGCCTCTTTGACTCCATCCTTATAATAAACACTCTGCAACAATTGTAAGAAATAAATAAATAAATAATTTCAACAAAACCTTCATATTTACCGTCGTAAAATTCCAAACGTAAATAACAAGGTGGCGTCGTATGCGACCGCTATCGTAAATCTCAAAACTGACAGAAACTGGTGCATTAACCTACTCGACGATCAACTGGTAACTAAAAATGCGAAAGGTAGATAGATGCTTAGCTGCGCCCGGACAATGAAATCAGTTTAAAGCCGCGTTTACACGATGACAATTGGCGAGACAACTGACTGACATGAAATTATTGTCTTTGTCTAAACCAGGGTTGTCCAACTGGCGGCCCGCGAGGCTATTTGTGTGACCCACGTAAGATTTTCGAAAAGCATATATTTTCTTTAAATGCTGCCACTGTGAAAAAAGATTTTTTAATTTATTTTATATTTTATGGCTTAGCAGTGTTTTTACATCACAAGTACTGTACCGCGTGCCGCTTCGCGGACGTGTAACGAACACAATCATCCTCCACCACTATGAGAACTGCACTGATTACTGCGCATCACAGTTCACGCAGGCCACACCTCCCACTGCTTACCATCCGTCGTCAGCCGCCATGGCCATCGTGCCAGTGTGCTACTGACACCAAGGCTAGTCGGCTAATCTATTACGTTGCTAGTGAACAGTGAACTTGATTAATTCTTTGTCTTGATCCCTCTTATACAATAATGAGTGTAAAACCAGTAAAACGGAAAATTGATAGTAAGAACAGAATTTACAAAGAAAGTTGGGAGAGTGATTACTTGATTGCTAACAATAATGGAAAGTTGCAGTGCTTAGTGTGCATGAATGTCGTTTCAGTGCCTAAAGAATATAATGTGAGAAGACATTACACAACAGTGCATGAAAATAAGTATGCTACGTACACAAATGAAAGTCTGCGTGCCTTAGTTGCAGATTTGAAGAAAAAGCTTAAACAGCAAACTGGGAAGTTCAGTAAAATATTACTCTCAAACGCATTCTTTGCATGCATCTTATGCCGTGTCGCTTGAGCTGGCAAAGGCAAAAAAACCATTCACTGATGGCAATTTGATAAAAAAAATGTGCTGTTGAAATGGCCAAAGCTTTCGGTGATTCTAAAATGGCGGAGAAATTTGAATCAGTGTCACTTTCACATCAAACCATACAAAGAAGGATTGTTGCTATGGGTGAGCAAGTAGAAAAATCTATGCTTAGCCTGGTTAAGAAAAGTTCATATTTCTCACTTTGTTTGGATGAAAGCACTGATCAAACCGATGTTAGTCAGCTGTTAATATTTGTGCGCACTACTTTTGATGATTTTACCAGTAAAGAGGAGTTATTTGATATTTGTCCTCTTTATGGAACAACAAAAGGAAAAGACATCTATGAGGCTGTGAAGAAAACAGTTGACAGAATTGGAGGCTTTGATAAATGTTCAGCCATAGCAACAGACGGGGCCCCATCAATGACAGGTAAAAAAATTGGATTAGTGGGTCTGCTTCGAGAGAATGGTGTCACTTGCTCAACAATTCATTGTATTATACATCAGGGAGCTTTATGTGGAAAATCAGTCAAGGAAGATCAAGTTTTCCAAACCGTGATTAAGATTATAAATATGATTAGAGGTGGAAATCGATCTCTTTTACACAGGCAACTTAAGCAGTTTTTAGTGAAAACATAGGCTGAGTATGGAGAATTGCTAATGTACAACCATGTAAGGTGGCTGAGTGCAGGAAAGTGCATGGAACGATTTTTTGCCATAAGAAAGGAAATCCCTGCATTCCTCAACAAATATGTTTCATCTGACACAACTGAACTGGAAGAGAAGTTTAAGGATCCAGAATTCTTAAGACAGTTAGTTTCAGATTTGATCGCAATGATAAACGGATTCCGGAATAAGCTGAACGTGTTTAAACGTGCTTTGGAAAAGAACAACCTGACACACTTCCCTAGCTGTCTGCAAATAGCAGAAGAATTCAACGGTGAGGAAAATATTGAGTTTTCATCCTGCATTTCACAAATTGAACAAGTTATTAATGAATTCAATACAATATTTGAAGAAATTGAAAGTCTCAAAAGCAGTGTACTACTTTATAATAACCCTCTTGGAGTAACCATTGATGATCAACCACTCAACTTACAGCTTGAGTTATGTGATCTTCAAGCAGACATGTTCCTAATCACCAGACAAGAAAAGGGATTTTCCGTTTATAAAAAAGTGTAGTTGCTGAGCAATAAAAGAAATAATACTCTTTTTTGTTTTAATTATTTTTATACCTCACTTTATTTTGTTATTACTTGTAACAAAATTATTATATGGCCCGCGGCAACATCAAAGGTTTTAGTTTGTCCTCCGGAGGCGTGTCAGCCGGGAGCTGACAGCCGTGCCGGACGCATCAAGGAATTTGGATATTGGTAAAAATACTTGGGAATTCCAAGTTTGGCCGAATCCAAATTTCTAATTGACTCGATGCAGGGAAATTCCACTTTTCAGTAATCCCTTTTGAAAACAAAGGATTTGTTTTACATAAAAGCAGGTAGATTTTCTCTCATCAGTCAGTCGAGCTTGCCTCTTCTACTGTAGACCTAGTCGGTGCTATTATTGTTCCTACTAAGTTATTGTTTTATTTTCTGATTTCCTATATACCATTTTTTTATTTTAGCATTATTGTATATTCAGACCTTTTCAGGTTAGAATATTACATTAATCTATATTTGTTCATGTACTGAGTGTTTGATATTTTATTTGATTATTTTGATTGTTTATTTTTCTTGTATTTTGTGTTTAAGTTGTTCTTCCGTAAGTTAAGAACACTTATATTTATCTTGCTTTTTCTATTTTATATATTTGATTTTGTACTTTGTATCTAAGTAGTTCTTTTCGGGAAGTCAAAGAGCTATTAGAAGTATTTCTCTGATATCTGACTTGTTATTTTATTGCGTGTCTAAGTCGTTCTTTTCCGGTAAGTCAAAAGAACCCTTAGAAATATTTTCATATCGCATTATTATTTCTGATATTTTATCTAAGATATTTTCTTCCGTAAGTTAAGAAAATACTTATATATTTGTCTATTTCATTTTTCCATATTTTGCTAAGCTGTTTCTTCCGTAAGTCAAGAAACACTTATAAATATTTGTGCATTTATTTTACTATATTTGCTTCTCTTATTTACTTTTTTGTTTTAAGTTGTTTCTTCCGTAAGTCAAGAAACACTTAGACATATTTCTATAATCTGTTTCATTTTTTTTATTTCTCGTTTTATATTTTGAGTATTATATTTTTTCACTCTAAGTCGTTTCTTTTACTCTCACATTTACATATTTCATTTATCTATATTTCTGTCCTAAGTTGTTTCTTCCGTAAGTCAAGGAACACTTAGAAACATTTTCTTTGCATTGTACTTTTATACCATTTTGTTTTTCTTGTTTACTAAGTTATTCCTTCCGTAAGTCAAGGAATACTTGGACTATTTTACCTGTTCTGTTTTCTATTTTTGATCTGTTATTTTGTAACTGCTCCTTGGAACTGTTACCTATAACAGATACTTGTCACGGTAACCGTTATTTTATACCAGTAGCAGTATTAAACCATTTCATCAGTGGCAAGCAAAGATGGTCAACACCCGGTCTAATTCCGAGGACAGGAAGAAGTCCGCAGAGCCAGCGATGAGTCCTACAGGCCCAAATGCCCCCTCTCGGCAACAAGTTTTGGCCATTGAGGCATTGCAAGTTGGACACCCCTGGTCTAAACTACGTCTATACTCCAGCTAGGCCCAAGTCACCAAGGACTCGATAATAACCTTTTGATACCGTAGGTATCCGAGATGAGAGATTTAGAGCCCTAGGGTTAAATCTAGATAATAATAATATAAAAAAGCAAATATAATTACTCATTCAATAAAAATAATATTAAACGTTTCTAGATGCATTAAAATGGATATTTCCGAGATACCACGTACGATATGAATAGCGTACTGTAATGTCATTATTGGAAAATTGATTCAAACATACAAAAGTATATTAATTTTCATGCAGAGTATTTTAAAAAACAATAAATTCATTTATGTTTTAACAACACAACACAATAAAAATTTAATTACCAATCCTTTTATTCAGACAATTAATTTCAATAAAAAATACCATGGGATTTTTATTTAAAAAAATATTACGTATCCTTTTCCATACTTTTTTAACGTAGTCACTAAAAACATTTTATATTAGCAATCGAATAACGTGCAAGTGAAATCCAGAGCTCCTAACTCATTTGTAACACAGATAGGCTGGTTTTGTCAGAAATAATTAATTACGTTTGTCACTGGAAATGAAAAAAGAGAGCAAAACCTTGTATGATCTCTGTATGCGAAATTTTGCTGTCTTTTCCAAACACATTTAGGATGTTAATGATTATTTTAGAATAAAAATCTTACAGAAATGAGAAAAATGTAGTAAATGTATCATGCGCCTTTCCATCATAATAAAGGTGGGATTTATTATATTCTCACCGGATATGTATATCACATGAAGGAGATGGTTAATCAACCTAAATTATATTTTGATTTGCATTGTCTTAACTAATTTTTTGTTGGTCAATTTATTATTAATTAGGAGAATTATTGTCGGTCAATCATAGAGTAGGTTAATACAATAATAGCGGTTAGATCTGTTTATATCGCAGTGTCACTATATCTGTACCTTAATAGAAAAAGGGCCAATGTCCATTTTTACTGTTTGGGATTAACAAAATGGGATTAACAGCTTTGGAGTATGTTGATTATTCAAATATCTAATCAGATTATCAAATATTTTGGTGTTTTTTTTTAATATGTATTAATATAATGGTATAGTTTGTTTCACGAAAAATGGTTGAGTGCTTAATGGTTACCTGAGTTGATCCTATTGTGTATACAAGAGTCTCTCAATAAACTACGGAAGTACGCAGGGTCGCACTTCGGAAAGTTTGTTATTTAATATATTTTATTGGTAGCTGTGTAATACACGATTATAAATATTTATTAAATTATTTCATATGATATTTTCAGGTTGTTCAAGTGAATATACTTGATAATTGAACAATTTTTAACATGAAGAAAGTAGTTTTTTTATTCTACGTGAATAATTGTAGTATATGGATCTAAATTCAGAAAGGTACTTTCCTTCACACTTTTTACAGGCTTAGGACTGTCAGCAAAAAACTGGCGTGTTTAAAAGTTTTTGATCTTCCTAATCGGATATCGTTAAAAATGTACAGTAATAATAGTTCTATTTACAGTATATACATACCAACGAATACATAATGTACAAAAAATAGATGAATTGAAAAAAAAATATAGAAAAAACTATACAAGTTAATATTTACAAAAAAAATACCCAAAATAACCAAAATATATTTATGAATTCCTAAATACCTAATTCTGTTTCGCTGTCGCTATCCTCTTCAAGATTAATAACAATTGGTTTAATTATGTGATTCAAAGTAACATATGAATTTTCTACGTTCATTACATGGCGAACTGAATTTTTCCAACTTTCTGGGGAGATATCATCAACACATTTCCTTATTAATTCGCCTACACTACCACTTAAAGTCGGAGAAACATTTTGTGACCTAACACTTGACTTTAGTTGGTGCCACATATGCTCTATGGGATTAAATAAACAATAGTAGGGCGGAAGCCGTAACACTGTATGTCCCATGTCCTCGGCCAATGCGTCACAAACATATACTTTTTTAATAGAAAATGATTTTAACACTTCTAACAGTTCATTTTCTAAATAACTTTCTTCAAAATATATATCGTTTTCTAACAGGTAGTTTTGAATTTCAATTTTCGTGTTATTTGCACTTGGAGACTTATGTAATTGACGACTGTGGTAACTTGCATTGTCCATTACTATCACACTATTTTGAGGAAGGTTAGGTATAAGACAATTCTTAAACCATTGTTCAAAAAGCTCTGCCGTTGTATCCTCATGGTAGTCCACGCAGGAGTCTTTAATGTTCTTTGCAGAAAGCCATAAGGCATTTGGGACCCAAACATTTTCTGATCCTGCATGTAAAATTGTTATTCTTTTCCCTTTGTTTGATGGAGCTTTTGTTTGACACCTGTTGGAAGTATCGGACCATCCTTTGGATGGTGTTTCATGAGTGTCAAACCCTGTCTCGTCTAGATAAATTATTAGTCGATCTTCTGTACGGTAATTTCTTATGGAAGTTATATATTCAGTACGCCACTTTTGTAAACGATGGGACTCCATAAGCACTTGCCTTTTGTCAAGTGTACGATATCTGAAGCCTATTTTAGACAAAATCCTCCAAAGACTAATGCGGCTACAGTTTATTTGTACATCATTAGTAAGCCATTGTTTTAAAGCATCTAATGTAGGTATCCGTTGCTCTTCGTACATTGTGTAAATTTTTCGTCTTATTAAGTCCTTATCACTTTCTTCAATACATTTGGTAGAACCGGCATCCTTACGCTTCCTTAAGTAGAGAACTATATATTGGTTTTACGATTTTTCTAGCGTCAGCAAATAAATGATTTTTCTTGGCTGGAACACTGGAAGAAGCACCATCAATGTTTTTCCACGGACGCCACATAATGCTGTTTTATAGGTATAAATAGGTATAACACTGGTAACACTTGTAACACTTTCAACTAAATGAAACAAAATGTATATTTAAGAATTTCTCATCGGTTTTATATACTTTTACAAATTATACAGAATAGAGGGAACCTGTATAATTATTCCAGGAAATACTTAACGATCAACAAATTTATTGTGGTCATTAAAAGATCAACCATTGATAGTGAAACTCACTGTTAAAATGTTTACAACTCTATGAAATAAAATGTATTCTAATCGTTTTTATAATTTTATACGATTTTTTAATCGTTTTTATATTACCAGGAATTTATTATACAAACAAGATAACGACACTCCACAGTAGCTTCAATTTTACCTGAATACTTACCTGCTCAACTAATGTTGACTAAGCTGGGGTACTTGCGGTCGGGTTTTATTGCAATCATTAAGCACTCAACCATTTTTCGTAAAATAAACTTTAAGTTTTGTTACACTAAATACTATTTTATTATTTTTCTTTATACCTAAAAAACATAGACATTGGCCATGTGCAGATTTTGTCGGATAGGGACACTGGCTCTGCAACAGAGCAGTAAAATATTATGATTTAGAAGAAAATTTTTTATTTTTTAAAATACAAATAAATTAAATTTAACCCTATCTTCTAAACTAAACTTTCTAATTTAAACCCTATCGTCGTTGATGCCTGAAACTAAAATAGTGCCAGCACCGATGTCATTTTATTTTTGAAGATTTTGGTAAAATAGCCAATCATATTCACTAATGTAAAATAGTAAATCTAACAGATTTTTTACTTTATTATCGGCTAGAGATTAAGGTTCTGAATTCATTGGTTCAGATTGCTCAATTTCCATTTCGTTTTTTCGATTTCCATTTCGTTTTTTCGATTTCTAGTAGAACAGCTCCTTAAATCAATTTTTTTAAAAGCTACAGCGTCTTAAAACTTTTTTTTTAAAAGCATTGGAACTCATGTTCTTGGGTGTATTTTGACCACTTTATTTGCATCAATGGTACAGCTTCCCCATCATCATTCCCTTCACGATGTACTAATTTTCTTTCTAAGTACCCTACTAAAATTAAAAAAAAATATTTTTGTTTCATCTCTACAACTTGAAGAGGAGGTAGAACAACCCTCTGGAACTTCAATTTCAGATGTTGTCTTTTTCTTAACTGTCTCTATGGCCGCATGAATTGTGTCGGCATCCATATGGGTGTGACCAGGTTCCATAAATTTATGATGTACTTCTTTCAAACGTTTTCCAATTTTTTTCATCTCACGCATCACTAAGAGTATCATTGTGGACACGAAGATGTTTGTGTTTTGGCCAGAATAAAAATCACTGTACAAATGGAGTATTTCTACTTCTATTGGGAGCAACAAAATGAATTCTCTTATACATGAAGCTATTTCTTGCTCACCACGACCAGCCACTGTCTCGTTCCATAGGAAACAAATTCCCACATTGCCTGATGTGGTAGTCTCAAACACTGTTAAGTTGTAGGTCCATAGTTGCCTTCTTTAGAAGAAAACACCGTTCCAGAAGTGTGGGGTTGGTAGACATTTTTCTATGTCAAAAGAAACAATACCAATGATTGGTCTATTTTGCTTCGTTGTTTGTCTTTTGCTTATAAGCACTTTCAGCTAAATCTAAATGTTTTTCTCTTTCAAGTAAAATCTTTTACTGTTCCACTTCTTTTTTTTTAGTTAATTGCGTATTTTCCATACTTCTTAGACTTATATTAACTTAGCACAAGTATTATTTACCGGACCGTGAAAAGAAAGAATAAACTCGTTATTGAATATTTTTCTATACACACATTAACTCCTTGTCATGGTTTATATTATTATTTCCACAGTATTCACAATAAAGTAGATACATTTGTGCCACTGAAACATCAGGACTTAGGTATTTTTTGGAAGTACGTTCCCGGTAATAGTGGCTATTATAAGCCGGAAAACCAGATTTAGCCATACGGCTCTCACTCCCTCTAAGGGAAAAACTCACTCATCCCAGATACCTACGGTATCAAAAGGATTGAGCTCTGGTGGGACTCTTTCCGTGTTATCGAGCCCTAGGTGACTTGGTATGCTGGAGTATCTCCCAAAAATTTTCGTACACATCTGGACGTTGAGCTTTTTGCATGGTCTTGTAGACATGTTCATTCAGATCTAGTTTTCTTATGTTTTCTAGAAGGTTCTTCGGAATAACTCCAGTAGTAGAGAGAATAATAGGTATTGTCTGGGTACTTTCCATTCTCCACTGTCTTCGTATTTGAATTTCCAGATCCCTGTACTTGGCGATCTTTTCGTTTTGTTTCTCATTATAGCACATTTTGGACATAGGCCCTTTTTCTACCAAGTTACAGATATATCCTGAAATAAAAATATCTGTGAGATTTCATAGACCAGAAAGTAAAAAAAAAATTGTTCGTTAAAAAGAAATATAAAAAATACCGGTGAAAAGATGATTAAAAAACGACCAGTAGGGCGTTATGTAGGTATTTGGTTAACAAAATATGGCTAGGTGGCGTTGGTACCTCTGTAGATTTACAAGAAAGCCTCCCCTCACGTCAGAGGGATGAGAGTGTTTGTTAAAATGGAAAAGAAGAATACGGTGGTGAAAAGATGAGTAAAAAGCTACCAGTAGGGCGTTATGTAGATACTTAGTAACAAAATATGATAAATGGGGAAATAAGACAATGTAGATACGTCGTACATATTGATTATTCTCAAGACAAAAAGCAACGATTATATTTTTTAGTATTAAATAAGATTTCATTTTATTATAAATGTTCATAATAATTGATCATTCAAAAAGCAAACTTTTTGTGTCAATTTTACTTCTAACAGGCTATCATAAACTACCAAACGAATGTAATTCTTGGAGTCTTGATGATGATCTTGAAGTGCCTGTGGTCGCAAAAACTTTGTCAGGAACCGATTCCAGGAAATCAAAAGGTATATTCAATTAGTAGATAAGGATAGTCTGAATACCCATGACAAAATGGCTAATTTACGGTCACTAATGTCACTTTTGAATCAAAGATTTCAACAGTGTGGATTTTTACATGAAAACCTGTCAAGCGACGACCATGGTAAAGTTTTATGGTCGGCATTCCAGTAAACAATATACAAATGGTACGCTTTAAATATAAGAACTAGATGTTATGCAGGATATTTTTATGCCTTTGACACTTATTGTGGTGCTAAATGAAATCTCCAACTTTACGATTTACCCTTAGGATCTCGGGTAGTTCTTGATCTTCTCAAAATTATTGTAGTGTCCTCTGATCATGTAATTTTTTTACTGACAAATATTTTAATGGCCATGGTTTACTAAAACTGCTGAAACATCAAGGTCATCGTGCCACTGGTACGATACGAGAAAACCGAACTCAAAAATGTCCGATGACAAAAATACAAATATTCAAAAAGAAAAAGATACTTACTTTTGAATACGGTTATGATAGCGATTTAGTTCTTCTTTTTATTAGGTGGCAAGACGATTACACTGTCTCAATTGTTACCAACTATGACAAACTGCAACCTATTACTACGGTCAAGCGCTGGTCATCAGTACCCAAAGAGAAAGTAGATGTGCAACAGCCATACATTTTCTTCTTCTTCTTCTTTTTATATAGACACAACTCTGTCTGTTTTTCAATGTGCCTCCAGTATATTGTCGTTCCATCGTTTTCGTGGTCTTCCTACTGATCGTCTTCCTATTGGGGAACCGTCTCTTGCCGTCTTTACTACTCTATTTGTTGTCATTAAGCTTATATGATCGTTCCATTCTATTCTTCTATTTCTTACCCAGTTCTTGACGTTCTCCACCTTGCATCTACGTCGTATATCTGTACTTCTAACTCTATCCCATAGTGTCTTACCATCAATTTTTCAAAGTGTTTTCATCTCTGTTGTTTCTAACATCTTTTTTGTCCTTTCCGTGTCAGGTCTTGTTTCTGCCGCGTATGTCATTATTGGTCTGATGACTGTTTAGTTCTTACTTTTTTATTATTTCATCCATAATCAGGTTGAACAATAGAGGGCTCAGGGAATCTCCCTGTCGTATCCCATTGCCAGCTTCAATAGGGTCGGTTAGTTCTTCTTCTACTTTTACTTTTATTGTGTTGTTTTGGTAGACATTTTCGATCGATTTGATTATTCCTAGAGGTATCTCTCTTGCGTACAATAAGTGGATAACGTCTTTTAATTTGACCCGGTCAAATGCCTTCTTAATTTTTTGAGGAATTCTGTTTTGTTCTTCATACGTACATACATTTTTAGTATGTATAATTAATGAATTGGTGAATTTACAGGACCACGCAGTAAGCAGCTAAAGGACTTCTGTTAGAGGTAAAAATGGTGGTGGGTGTTGTTTAAAAAAATAATCAACATGACTATGAGACTGTTTCAAGTAACAAATGATAATCCAATCTCATTGTTAAGAGTTTAAACGAATTATAGTGCGCTATTATTTAGCTTGCAATGAAAAATCGACAAAATCGAAAAACTGACCTGCTGTGCAATTACTACCAACTGTACGACGTCATAAGAGTGGTTATTTCCCAAAAAAATTAATTAGATCAACAGCGACAGTGTACCCACTGTCACAAAAAAGCTAGGTGGAGTTGTTCAAAATGCACTGTGGATCTTTGCGTTGATCGGGACTGTTTCAGAGTTTATCACTCCTAAGAAGTTTACTGAAAAAAATCTCTATTATTTATTTTACTGTAGATACTGGTTGATTTTTGTTTAGTTTTATCCATGGTTGTATTTTAATTGGTAAATTTCTAATATTTTAATTTTTACATGTAATTTAAAACCTTCATTTTTTTAACATTTTATCCCATTGTCCTCATTTGGGGACATTTATAATATATATATATATATATATATATATATATATATATATATATATATATATATATATATATATATATACTGTTATAATTTGCTTAACTGTATATTTTTGAGCCAGAGTCTATTCTATCAAAATATTTTTATGGGTGTTATTTATATTCCTGTTGTTTAGTTCTATTGTTTGTCTTGTTTCCTGTTGTTTTTATCAATTTTTTGTGATTGCATTTTCATCTCTTGTATAACGTTTTTAAATGCTGATAGTTCTAATATACAGTGCTAGTCAAAAGTCCGTTCCCCCCCTCGTATCTTTTGAACGGTTATACTTATAATAGTGAAATTTAGAGGGAGGTAATAAATGGTAATAAATAGACTTACCCCAAATTTATTTTACCTACCTCAAAACTACCTCGTGAATCACAGTAATTTATATTGTTGCGGCGACAACTTTCATGGAATTATCATACTTTTCACCTATTTACATTGGCTAAGCATATACAATAAAAATGACCTAGGTATGAATTTACTTCTGACAATTAACATTGTTGCCGTTAGCTCTTAGTTCAATTTGTAGATGAGTCACCTTTAATTGAAAATTGTCCTAGTATATTGGAGTCATTCATAAGAGCCTCTAAGAGAACATAAAACAGCTGGACCGTAATGAATATCTCTATAAGACCACGCAGAAAGCGATACGACTCTAAACATCCAGATGCATAAGAAAATTTTTGTGAGATACTCAGATGTACCAAGTCACCTAGGGCTCGATAACATGGAAACAGTCCCTCCAGAGCTCAATACTTTTGATACTGTAGGTATCTGGGATGAGTGAATTTTCTTCTTAGAGAGATTACATTTGGTCAGTAATACTACAGCAATTATTTGACATATGAAATTCTATTCGTATATAATTAGCTGCACAGCAAATAAAGTCACTATTTTCAACTAATAAAGTTTCTATAAAAAATTCGTAATATAATGACAAAATAATTATTAAACGTCTAATTTGAACAGCGGCCAGAAAACCTCTGTCGTCTCATTCGTTAATTTATTTTTGGAATGTAAAATAAAGCGAAAATTCCATTTTTTTATAAGTCAAAGGTGGTAGAAAAAAAAGGAATATTATTCTCCTTTTTATTATCCTTCCTAACACTCCCCATGCAATTCATGTTATAACGATATTCATAACTTTTTACATGGCTCGAACATATTTATTACAAAAGTTTTATCTAGAATGTTGTTCTCGTAATAATTAATCAATGATGTTTTAGTTAAAGGAGAACGAATATATTGTTGTTATTTAATAAAATAAAATAGGTCAACAAAAGTTTTAAACAGCTACTAAAAGTTTATTATAGCTCTTTTTTTATAGGATATGTGGTTATCACATCTACTAGCACAACCTTTTCATAAATGATTTATGGATTTTCTTAATAACTTGAGAAATTTTCGTAATAAAGTTTCAGCATCTGACTCAGACTCCTGTTTAAGTTATTAGGACAGAAAAATGGAAAGAAATATTTAACATTTAACAACGACTTACTATTTTTAAAATATGAACTGTTTAGGGGATAAGGATAGGGGACATCACAATATACTTTTAAATTTTTCACATGCGAAAAACCATGTCATATTTTTTGCTGCATTAATTTCTATCAATTTCCACCTAAATATTCAATATTAAAATCATACCCCACTCCAATCCTAAGTAATAATTAGTACTCCCACTTTAACCATACCTTTTCAGACATACCAACAGTTTTAACATAGCAAGCAGAAAAGACTTTCTTTCGATTGTTGACTGTCGCTAGCCACAGACCTTCTTCTCTCGACGTTATTACCGAATAGAAGTGCATTTTCGGTCTCTCCCTCTCTATCAGCTGGGTCCAACGCGAACGGACGTTTGCATAGATACCTCTCTGAGATTACTTCCTAAAAACCATAGACGGGTTTTTTCTCTCTTATTGGTACCCACTCTCTGATGTCCGATATCTATCCAGGGAATTTATACCAATCATACAAATAATAATGGACCAAAACTAACATATTATAAAAATGACGAGAAGGGGATTGCGAAAGTATGGAGAAAATATTGTCAAAGTATATATGCAGATGATCCTCAGAATGCATATCACGACGAGTTCACTGCAGAGAGAGAACCAAACATTCTAAAGTCAGAGGTAGAAAAAGCAGTCAAAAAGTTAAAAAATAGAAAATCTCCTGGCGCAGACCAGATTACTGCAAAAGTTTTAAAAGAGACTGGAGATGAAAAAGAGACCTAGGGGAAGATCTCAAAGCCGTTGGTTAGATCAAACAAAAATATTGATTAACCAAGGGTAACATGAAGCCGAACAACTAGCCCAGGACAGGGAAGGATGGAGTGAAATCGTGAAAAAACTGTAAAGGCCTGATGGTGTTACCACATCCCAAAAGGGATTAGGACTGAGGAGGAGGAGATACCCACTAGTAACCACGCGGAAAATGCTGCGAATCCTCTTAGCTTTTAAATCGTATAGACGACAGACACAAATGACCTCTCTCTTTGATCTTAGTGTTAGTACGGCGAGACAGTGCGTAAAAACCGGTAAGGACAGCTCTACCCATACGATAAACAACCGCGAGTGAATATAGCGAATGGAAGCCTATAAATACCGCCGGTGTCCGTGTAGGAATATTAGTAAGCTCGTTTATGTACACAGGGAACTAACAATTTTCCCATGACACTCGTTGATACATTTATCTAATAACTGCATTTGATAAAGTTGGTAATAACAAAATGCAATAAACAAAATATTCGAAAGATTAAACTCTTAAACAACGACGTGGTGTCCTTTTGGGACCCTAGGACCATATTTTTCAACCTCTAGTTGAGTAATGGCCAATTTCATTCCTGAATTCCCGCATAGCTGGGTTTTTCAGGTTTTTACACACCTTCTAATACCTTCCACTAAGTTTCAATAACAAATATCCATGAAAACTGCATTTTGATCAGTGGGGTCCCTGGAGGACCACACTTAGTATTCTACGTTACATATTTGGATATGTATTGTTTTTTATTTTTTGGCGCTAATTAAGGCTTTTAAGTACTGTTATAAACTTATCGAACGATCTAGTACAGTCGAACGGGTATCTCGTGAAATAAAAAAGTCACCGTGCAGAAACAAATTTGAAAGTGGGAGTGCAGCAAAGCCATTCATGCAGTAAAAGTTATGTAGTGAGGTGCTGGATATTTTTAAATTAAATTAGCATTATTTAATTACAGCATGGAGTTTAAGAGCAAATTATCCGGACAGGCTGTTAATAGTCAAAGTCAAAAAAAATAATTACTAACGTAAGCCTTTATAAAAAAGAAGGCTGAAGAAGGTCTCGCAATTCCTCACCATAGTATAAAAGAGCGTGTAGCAGCAGCCAATAGGTGTTTCGAAACTGCAATTTACAGAGTCTTAGAATTTATTAACAAACAAGTTTTAATGATTTTTATTAAATTTTTCATGACGTATAATATAGGTTTACCAAATAATCAGTTAGGTCTTTGCAAGAACATATTATTATTAGAAAAATTAGGTTCTATCCACACATAGCATTGAAAAATGATTCATGTTATCTAAACACTCTTATCGATAAAAAAATATATACTGCGGCGGTGATATCTGTAAATATTGTATTACCATCAAATTCACACTTGTCGTCATATATTTACATTTTTGTTGATAGTTAAAAATTAAATGATCCGGTATTATTTAATATCTCTGTGAGAATTATATTTTTTAGGTAAATGGCCAATCAGCAAAAATTTTATTTAAAACATGCGAACAGTATTTGCAACCTCAATGTTTAACTTATCGTTGTTATACGATATATTTAGTATCGGCTGTTTGTGTTCGATTGCTTTGTCTGTGTGTCTTTGAATGTATCAAAAAGAATAATTATATATACTATTAAAAAGAATTACTATATTAAAAAGAATACTATATTAAAAAGAATTTAAAATATTAAAATGATAGTAAAAATCATATAATTATGGCCTTATTTAAATATTTATTTTGAAACAATAAACACTTACCAGTGAAACAATAAAACAATGAAGTTTTCCAAGTAGGATCTTTTAAAATGAAAGTCTCTTAGTCAGGATTAAGACATGGCTGAATTTTGTCTCCACTTATATTTAAAATCTATTCGGCATTCGTTTTCAATAAAGCACTAGATGGTGTTCAATGTGGTATCAAAATTAACGCCATCAATATAGATAATTTGAGGTACGTGGATGACACGATGTTAATTGAAAATAATTATGAAGACTTCAACATCTGATTAATAGGATTTTTACAACGTGTGATATATATTGACTGAAGCTAAACCCCACAAAGACAAAGGTAATGGTTGTCAGTAAAACTCCAATACAACCAGAAGTGGTAACAGCTAATGGAGAACAACTGGAGAGAACCAACAGTATCACGTATCTTGGTTATAATCTAAATGAGAATTGGGACATGAGGAAAGAAATTAAAATACGTATAGAGATGGCCAGAGCTGCATTTTTTAAGTTGAAGAAAATTTTATGTGGAAACATTATTACTTTGAGAATTAGAATTAGAATAGAACAATAGATTAATAGGAGGTGCTGTGTTATCTATTATTTTATATGGTTGAAGGTTGGACTTTAACGGATGCATTTCTAAGAATACTTAAAGTCTTTAAAATCTGGGTGTATCGGAGAATTCTGCGAATAAGTTGGGTAAATAGAATTTGTAATGAGGTTATTTTGCAGTGGATGGGAAAAGTTACGGAAGTGACCAGAACAGTCAAAAATCGCAAACTGACAAAATAGATGGAACAATAGGGCCAGGTCGAAGACGAATGTCATGGCTTAAAGACCTGAGAGAATGGTTTAACACAACCTCTGCATCCCTTTTCCGAGCTGCCGCCAATAAAATTAGTATAGCCAATTTGATAGGCAACACACGATAATCCAGCAGAGTAAAAGAAAAAGAAGAATAAAAAAAGCGCTATATTAACATTGAAATTATATATTAATAATATATCTTTAAACCATTCATGCGAAACTGAATAAAACGCTTTCTTGTAGTCGATGAAAGCACTAAAGAGGTTCCTTTTTTGGTATACGCCAGGTTAGAAATGACGATGATAAAATGTTTTTTGTTCTTTGCAGCCTATGGAAACCTTAGCGCATCCTTCCTGTTAAGGCTCTATGATATAGTTTGCAGTATAGTGTTGTGATGGATGTGACCAATTTATACAAAGTTGGAAGACAAATAATTACGAGATACTTGGTTGGATCTAGGGTGTTATTCTGATCCTTTGGTATTAAATTATTTAAGGTATAAGGTATACCTAAGGAGTAGAAATACCATGATTAATTAATAATGAACAGCACTTATGAACACTCCAGAACTTCTTTAGCTAGTAGTTGTGAACTCTGTCTGGTAAAGGTGATTTCCAATTATGAAGCTCTTTGATAATCTTTCAGACTTCTACAGTAGTGAAGAGTTCCTAGGAAGTATTACTGTAGTGTTGAAATTTGGGACGTTGGTGTGGAAAGTTGATTTCCCCAAACTATTAGAACTATTATTATGTTGCATTTTGATTATATTTTTAACTAATAATTCTAAATATATATAATAAATTTTTGGCAAATTGAAAAAATATTAAATTAGACTACCATTGGATAGAGCCATTATCGCCATTTAAAATATTATGCCTCTTGATCCCTATTCTATTTAAAACTGTAGTGCTAAAAACATTTACTGAAAGTTTTCCCTTGAAAACAAAATTGTTTAAAAACAAAAATATTTATTGTTATATTTGAATTTCGGTTTTTAAGTAAAGGTGACAAAATGACATTCTAACAAATAATATATTCTTGTCGAAACATTTATTTTTAAATTCTTACCTAACACACAATATTATTTTGATGTTTTCAGCTGCCATTAAAATATTTATTCCCATTACTTACAGTCAAACCATTTTTTAAACAAACAAAATCGAGGTCTAAGGAAATATTTTTTCAGTGATTGCTGGCAATAATTTATTGTCTTTGGCAGCTTCTTATTCAAAGTTTTGCTTTCGTATTTCTTATTATACCAAAGTTCAGTATCATCAATTTTGCCAGATATTGATTTCCTATTTTTTCTTTTAGGGGTGATCTATTTGCCTTTCTATTTGAAATTGAGGTGAAATATTATTTCCTTTATATATGATGGGATTATACGCGGAACAGTAAATTAAAATGAATTATAACATAAAAAACAGTTTTTGTACAACCTTAAAATAAAAAAGAACGTTTAAAAATCAAATATTTTTAGATATAAGTCTAGATGAATCGGTAAACAAATTATATTAGCATATAGATGTAGTAAATAGAGAATATATATGTTTTTTAAAAACAACTAAGTACCTTAAAACAAAATAATAAATGTTAATAATGTTTTTGTTTTGAAGAAGTCACACCATGGTTAAACCTTTCATAACGTCATTATCATCATCAATAATCCTGTATGTGTCCACTGCTAGACATAGGTCTCCCTCAACTCTTTCCATATGTCTCTGTCTTGTGCGGCTTGCTTCTAGTTACCGCTAACACGCTTCAGGTCGTCAGTCCATCTGGTTGGTGGGAGTCCTCTGCTCCGTAGTTCTTCCTGTGCATCGGTTGTGGTATGGGTAGGTCCGATTTAAATACATAGTTTAATTTACCAAACGCTGCTAAGGCTAATCCTATGAGACGTGGGATTATATCTGGTTATCTAACCGAATTTCATGTCCTAAGTAGTTATAGGATGCAGTCTACACAATAATCCTTCCATCAAAAGCAATATTTTGAATAGGCAAAAAAAAATAAAATAAGACTTACTCACAATCAATTTAATTTTACTACCAAAACGACCGGTTTCGCTTTCTACACTTTGCAAAGCATCTTCAGGTCAATGGTACAAAGTAAATTAAATGCTGAAATTATAAAAAGCCCGTATAAGGGTGCTGTCTTATAAAGATAAAGATAAAAATTACAGTAATTATGCCTATATTACATGTCTGTGTTTATTAATATGAAAAAATTGATTAAGCAGACAAGGAAAAAACCCACAAATTGGTATGAGATAATCTATTGAATTGTAATAAATTAGTAAAACCAAAATACTACTTACATTCCGGTACAGGAATTATTAGGTAATGATTCGGGAAGCATAGTTCAAACTATCCTGTATTGCTGATGATGGGTGATCTTCGGTTTTTATTGTAACTGTTTGATAATTAATTAGCGGGAAGTTTCTAGAGGGGAGAGATGTTAACTAATGAAATAGGAATAAGGTATTATGTGATTGTTTGTTATGTTAAAGTGATGTTTTATATTATTTAAATTTTAAAAATTATTCATATTTATTCAAAAGATATATTTTAGAGATTTGTGTTAATTTATTGAACTTATAGTTAACTTTTTAAAAAAAAAGGACAGTTGTATGACAATGAATGATTAGATGAAATTAGATGTACAATGTTGTGGGTGTGCAATTTCTTTAACTTGTAATTATCAAATTTTTTAATAAAGTGAATTTGATTTCTGTTTTGGTAGAAATTGTGATGTCAGATATAATAAAATTATTAAAACTAAAACAATTAAGGACACTTAGGGACAAACAGAACACAATTAAAAGGACAAAGCAGACATTAAATCTAAAAAGCACTTATTGGCACTACATCTTCACTTCTACCATTGATTATAAACCACCCATATGGTGGGGTTGGTTTATAATCAATGCTTCTACACTTCACACATTTTACAATTTACTGGACTTAGCTGGAATAAATGCCTGGATCTTATATAAATCATTGAATAAATCGCAAATAAGTCGCAGAAATTATATTCTAAAGCTAGGAGAAGAACTCTCAGAAAAATACGCAGGGACTAGAGCTGCTGTCAAACGAACTGCCATCCCAGATGAAATCGATGAACATCAAAAAAAGTGAACACGTTGTGAAATCAAATCAGAGTGCTCTGGAAACAAATCATTTGTAAAATTCCACGAGAGTAAAAAAACAGTCTGTAAAAAATGCACTTCCACACAATATTTTGTATGTTCATTATGTAGGTAAAAGCACTATCTAGTAATGTTTTATATTAGATTTTCACTTTGTTTATTACTATTATTAATTATCAAATAAATATATGATATTTTGTTTCAAGTTTCCTTTTACATTTTCGACTTTCGAGCTCATACGGGTCAAAAATGACCCGTTCGCGCTTATAGGACTGGCAGAAATGTCAGCACTTCTAGTGTTAAGTTGTCGTATTGCTGTTCTTGTTTGTCCTAATCTTTGCTTAATTTTTTTCTCTGTGGTTGCCATTTTCGTGATTATAAACCCCGAGTATTTGAATTTATCCTTCCCTTTGATTGTTACGTTGTCATCAATCTATAGATCTTCTATGTCTTTTTCACTTGTAGATAGGTACTTCGTTTTTGCGAGGTTAATATCTAGGCCAGAATTGGTATATTCTTCTGGTAGTTTCTTCATCATGTAACTGAGGTCTTCTTGTGCAATCACTACTTGATCGTCTGTAAAGCTTAACGTATATCGGTATTCGTTTCGTACCGGTAATCCCATACCTTCGCATTTTCTTTTCCATGTACTCAAGGTTTTTCTAAGTATATTTTGAATAGGGTTGGAGATGTGGAACAACCCTGCAGGAACCCTTTTGTTGTGGTAAAGTCTCTTATGATTCTTGTTCTCATTTTAATGGACACTTTATTTTCCTTATACAGAGCTTTTGTAACTTCTATGAGTTCCGTCTGTGTTTATAATTTGTACATTGCCTCCCATAGTTCTGACCTTAATACAGAGTCATACGCCTTTCTCAGGTTCACAAAAGATCCTCCCGGATTTTGCCTTTTTTCGCTTGCTCTATCTTTTCTCGCAGTATCTTCCCATATAATCTTTCTATTGATGATATGACGCTTATTTCTCTGTAGTTTTGGCATCGTTTTCTATCTCTTTTCTTAAATATAGATATCATATAACCCTCCGTCAATTCCTTTGGGAGCTGTTCTCCATTTATGGCTTTCTGAAATATCCATTTTATCATCCGGTGTAATTTTTTTGAGCCGTACTTTATAAGCTCATTTGAGATGTCTTCAGGTCCCGGTGCTTTTTTATTTTTGGTTGCTTTTATGGCCTTCTCATTTCCCTATCTCTTTATTTCTATTTCTTGTTGTGGGGATTCGCTTCGTCTTCACCTATTTTCTTTTTCAATGAATTGTGGTCTTTGTTCTATTACCAGTTCCTTGTAATAGTCCTTCCATTCTTTGCCCTATATATTTCCCAATTTAATTTTTTCTTTTCAGTTTTGTTTCAATCCTCACAGTACTTTCCATGACTCCGAAGTTTTTATATCTCGTATCTATGTTTCAATATTTAAGCAGGTTCTTTCCCATTCTTCATTCTTTTGTTGTGTTATTTGTTTTTTTACTTCTCTATCTTTTTGTCTATACTCTTTATAAACTTCATCGTTGTTTGTAGTCAGCCATTTTCTGTATAGTTGCTTTTTTTCTTTAATTATTATTTTTGTTGGTTCATTTATTTCATAGTAGTGCTGTTTATTTGTTATATGTTCTTTCTCTCCTTTCTCTCCATGGACTTTGAATGCTGCTAGTTTTATACTCACCCTTTATATACATCTGAATTTAATTTTATTAATGTTTGGTCTAGACATTATTTGTATAGTTCTCATATTGATTGTTCTTGTACTTTAAACTCAGCAAATGCAGAAAGTGAACACAAAATAGTACTAGCAAAAATAAGAATGAAAATAACATCAAAACATTTTCTACAGTAAATCACCGGGAAAAGAATTACTGTGGAACGACTATACCAGAGAAATATGCCAAAGAAGGCTAGCACAGAAAATACAGCTGAAACAAATAGACCACATCGAAGATATAAATGCGAGCTGGGAGAAAATTAAAAACAACATTAAAGAAGCAGCAACAGAAGCTCTAGGAAAACGCAAAACCATACTGAACAAAAGAAATAACAACAATACACCATTATTCAGAAAAGAAATCAAAGAGAAATGTAAAGAGAAACGAGAGGTCTATACGAAGTACAAACATCAAATACTCCAGAATCCCGAGACACCTATGGAAGAATACGAAATGAAACAAAGCAATTGGTATGAAGAAAAAAAAATAGAATATTGGGAACACTTTACAAAAAGGATGGAAAGCGACTTCTACAGTACACAAAAACAAATATGGAGATTCATAAGAAACCAACGGAAAGAAATGTCAGAAGTGAAGGAATACAATAACATTCCAGAAAACGAATGGGAAAGATACCTGACGGAACTTTTTAAAGAAAAGAAAAATAATAATCAACACAATAACGTACCAGAATTAAGACACGAAATAGAAATCAGTTTTCAGGAAGTAGAAATAGCCATAAATTAACCCAAAAATAAAAGTTACCAGGACCAGACGGAATAACCAAGAATAACCCTAGAGTATAACCCTAGAGATGAAAAAACTTATACAAAATCTACTATTGCACTGCAAGATACCAGACGCATGGAGAAAAAGCATAATGATACCAATGTTCAAGAAAGGAGATAAAGAAGACCACAACAATTATAGAGGTATAAATCTACTGAACACCGCACTTAAGCTTACCACAAAAGTCCTAACCAACAAAATCAATAAACTAACAACTTTATCAGATGAACAACAAGGACTCAGATCCGTAAGATCCTGCGTAGACGCCGTATTTGTACTAAGTCAAATCACAGAAAAGGCCATCGGGTACAATAAACCAGCATATCTATGTTTTCAAAGGCTTTCGATCGCATCCAAGTCGAAGACGTCTTTTATACACCTTACCTACTGTATAAAAGAAATATAACAATCAATATTATACAAACCATCGAAAACATCAACTTACATAATCGAATACAGGCAAAGATAAATGGAAAACGAACACAGTGTATACCGGTACAAAGCGGAGTCCGACAGGGTGACTTGTTAAGCCTACTTTTCTTTAATATAATAATGGATGAAATAATACAAGCAGTACGTAAAGGTCATGGTTACAGAATGGGAAACAAAGAAATCAAATATTATGTTATGCAGAAAACGCCGCATTAATCGCCGCGACAGAAGACGAGCCCCAAAGATTAACATATATTATCTTCAATACCAACAGCCAAGAAATGCAATATGATAATACCAGCAGAAAAAACCAAGTGTATGACAGCATCTAAATACCCACTACGATGTAAAATCGAAATTGATGGGAAAATAACAAAGCAGCAAGCAAGGTTTAGATATAGGGAATAACAAATTACGGAGGTCTTGAAGAAGTACGACAACAAAGCTTAAAAGCAAGTAAAGCGGCGGGTTCTCTTAATGATACAATCTGGAAGAACAAACACCTAAGACAAGACACAAAAATAAGAATCTATAAAGCAGCAATTAGACCTATATTAAAATACACGGCGGAGACAAGGCCTGACACATCTAAACCGAGACGACTACTAGAAACAGCAGAGATGATATATATATATTCTTAAAACTACAAAATAAATATCTTGCTCCGAAAATGACTTAAAGATTAGTTCAACCATCCAACTATTGTACGAATAAAAATTATTAAAAAAATTACTCTTTATTGCGAAAAGGTGTTGATGTGGATAACCAATCAATAGCAGAATTCGTCTGGACAAGAAATAATTTTAATATTTCCAATCGGTCCGTCGGCGTGTTTGATCTCGACGTTTCTCCATCCTTTGGAGATGCTGAAAAGAATTTCAAACGTTCAAGTAGATCGACCAGGAATCTACACAGTCAGTGAAATAACTTTTCCATTGAACCTCACAACGTGATTTAAAAAGGTATAGAATTATTGAACGACACACAAGAACATGAGAACATGGGTAAATTCTGTATTCTATAAAGTTGTGTAAAAAAATTGAATACATATATATATATATATATATATATATATATATATATATATATATATATATATATATATGTATATATATATATATATATATATATTTGTTTTTAGTACAATCCTGAGCCTTCGATAGTAAAACTTAAGCACAAACCTGAACCCCGTTTACGATCCTGAACCTGTATATTGGTTCAGGATTGGTTTCCTTGTATAACTGACATATGATTTAAAATTTACAAATTAAATCATTTTTTTTTAATTAGTGGTGCCATCAGCGGACAAAACTGCCTAACTTTCAATTCAATATGTCATTCGGAATCCAAGAGAAACCTGTTTGTATTGTGGTTCAGGATTGCATTTTTTAGTTCAGCCATTTGCCACTTTGGCGCTGGAAACAATTTCTTGAATATACATGATTTTTATATACATTATTACAATTAGTACCATCCTGATCCATACTATGTGGCAACATTGCTTTGTCATTATTTTGTTTAGAGAATTGGGGAATTCTATTTTTAGCCAAGGCCAGAGAGATTTCTTTTCAATAGATGGTATAAGATATTATTATTTAGTTGCAACAGTCGTTTGTTTTGGTTCAGGAAGGTGTGTTTAAAAATGAATAATTATAAAGGACGTTGTAAACTGATGGTTGATATGTATTTAGGGAAAGGTTAATTATACCAAAGGTATTAAACTAAATTGTCATTTTGAGCACTTTGGCTTAAAAATCTAGATGAATTGTGCTTATTTATATAAGTTAATATTAACAGAGGTACAGGGTGTCCAAGTAAAATAGTTATTCTTGATTTTAATTCATATTTACAAAAAGACTGTGTCAAGAGTTTATTAAAAATTATTATAGGCTATTTTCTTATCGAAAGAAGCTGATTTGCAATTTGGAATGATCATATTATCCGGTTTTTAGGATTTGTTCTAAATAATGTTTAAAAAAAAGTAAGTTTTTATTTTTTTAACCAAAAACGTAATTAATAGAGGGGAATTCTGTGATACATCATTTTAGACGGCTTATGAAATGTTTTTAGTAGTCTGTGATATCTCAAAATATTGAGTTCCTGTTTAAATTCATTTTATATAGGGCATCCCAAGTAAGAGAAATCACGTCATCTTCTTTTTGCTAACTGTTATGCAAGATGTTTTAAAACTACTTCGATAAACCTCTAGGGGAATTATCTTAGAAAGAAAAGTATATCTAACTAATGGACATTGATGTCTTTCTGTTTATATTTTTAAATTAGTATTTTATCACTGTCAGTATCTCAGACGAATTTGACTAAATTAGCACTATTACATGTTATTTAGGTTAATAAGTTTAAAACCTTTGTCTCTATTAGTTAACAATAGCGCAAAGGGGAACTGTTTATGAGGAGAACTTTTCATCTATCAATCATACCCCTGAAATTTTTCAAAATAGTTTTGAAACATCCTGTGCAAAATGAACCAGAAAAGCAAAGAATGAGAAAGGATTTAAAGATTAAATGTATAATTTTTAGACAAAAACGTAGAAAAAATACACTTTGATTATTGCTCGAAAAATTCGGAGAGTAGCTTATATCCAATTTCTCAGATACACGTAAATAAAGATTCAAAAGTTTAAAGTTCAAAAGAGAAAAATGGAAAGGGGAAAGACGAAAAAGAGCAACGTTTAACGAAAGTAAATTGGCCAAGTTTAAATAATATTTTATATACTTACTTAATAATAATGGGTCTGAAATGCTTTTTTCTAATCTATTAAGCTCGAAGAATAAAATATATTTTTTAAAATAAATTTCCTGTATTTACAGAGAAATTCTAATCCTTTTGTATCAAAATGTTACACTTCTTCGACATTCAAAACATTAATCATGTGCTAAATTACCAATATTAAAATATCTCGAAAAGAGTTAATATTTGGAAGTTCAAAGAAATATAACTATCTTATTCAAAAATGAATGGGTGTCAAAATAGGTTAGTTGTAAATTATTGAGTGACAAAAAATTTTAAGCTGATTTCTTCTATTTAATATGATGAAAGTGGGGATATCTCGAGAACATACAAATCTAATAAGATAGGGACCCAGATCAAGCAATAAATATGGATTATTTATCCGACGAATGTGATTCCTATGCGGAAAATAATGCTGTGTTTCTACAGAAAAAAAAAATTAATAACTCGTCTAACACATCCAAAAGCGAATTTATAGAGGATGACGACGATTCCATAAATATCCTAATTATATGCCATCAGAAGACGGCCGAGCTAAAAAAATGGGTAGCTATTTTTTTGTTTAATTGTTCTTAAATTTGGTTAAACTTTGACTCTTTCTTGCAGTTCTCAAATTTAAAAATGCCACAAAAAAGAGCCATCCACAAACATGTAACAGCAAACAGTGTGAGAACGATTCGTTAATACTTGAAGAAGTGATTGATAGAGCGGAGCACGGGAATGTTTTCCATTTTGCTAGACATATTTCTAAATCGCACTTAGAAGAAATTGACGTAGTTAACATATTATGTCATAAGGTTAATTTAAAAGAGAGATGATTGGCTTTATGAAACTTAAGGAAAAAGATAAGAAAAAATTTTTATTTAAGCATACCAAAGTTTGTCCGTCTAATTATGATGAGAAAAATAATAGAAGACAAACGTCCCAAAGCGACGGACAAACTACTTTGCTTCTACACCATTTTCTTAAACGTAATGATTTATTAAAATCAAAAATTTTCTTCAGAATGCGTGCAGACGACATAAAAGGCCGTCAGAGTAAAGGCAAAATTGATTTGGTAAGACAAAATATGCGAAGACTCGCAAAACTCTTAGACTACAAGACTACAGAATCCTGATATTAAGAAACTTATAGATATTCTTCGCCCAAAGCATGTTCAACTAATAATTTCTGGAGTTAATAAAATAAAAAAATATAACTCAGAAACAAATAATTATGAGTCACCAACGTTGGCCATAAATTTTGGGACACTTATGAGAAAATGTTGCGACTTAGCATATATTATTCTTGTTCAGATAGAAAACCCAAGCGATGAGAGAAAAGAACTTAAAATATTAAAAAGTCTTTTAGAATCCCAATGGTGTAATGAAGTTTCTGCTCAACATGTACCAATTTAAATCAAAATAAATGGAACAAGGAAGAACTTTTGCTGCTTACTAACGACCTCAAGAAACTTAATATTTTTTTTGCAAACATCTGCAGAAGAATTATTTCACAAATTGAAATCAGGTGAATATGCCAAAAAATGTCAGTTGGAGAGACCTGCGAGTATAACAGCAACAAAACTTCGAAAGCATTTGGCCACCATTATTCAATTTCTTCAATTTTACAATAATGATATGGAGCAATTAAGCAAATTCATTACAAATGACACACATTACAAATGCATTGCAATTATTATCGTTTGTCAAAGTATATCAAACGGCTAAAATTTCTAAACTTTTTTTCTAAACTGAAAAATACAAAGTTAAAACATT
This sequence comes from Diabrotica undecimpunctata, assembly GCF_040954645.1. Classification (NCBI taxonomy): domain Eukaryota; kingdom Metazoa; phylum Arthropoda; class Insecta; order Coleoptera; family Chrysomelidae; genus Diabrotica; species Diabrotica undecimpunctata. The sequence continues at coordinate 20,188,727 of NC_092812.1, forward strand.
AGACGAAACTAACATTAACTTAGCTCCTCTCTCTGATGCGGAAGAGGAAGAAATGGAAAATATCTTGGATACTCATGATAATCTAAACGTCGATTGCGAGATTCCATCTACTTCAGCTAACTGAGATAATAACAAAGAACCTCAAAAAAAGATTGGCAATTTAAAAAAGAAAATATTTATTGATAGAAGAAGATCATGGACAAAACAATAAAAAAGAATTATCGCAGAATACTTTTCCGACATTAAAAAAGAAAGCCTTCCATTGAGGTAAAAGTGCAACACCTTATTAAAGAATATCCCGAGGTAATTAAAGAAAGAAAATGGACATGCATCAAAGCTGTAGTTTATAATATATATACAGGAAAACTTAAACATTAAACACCCATTTTCTAATATTTTTTAGTTGGTTTTTAATTTTTTTTGACTGTTTTGAAAGACTTTCTTGTTTTAGTTTTGATCTGATCTCTATCACATTATTCTTATGTTTGTAGGCAAGTTAAATTCCTATTACCTAAGCTATAATAAATAGTAGAGTCAAATTAATGTACCAATGTAGCTACTTTTGATAATAAATTAATGCAATACTTTCCTGATTTATTTTTTTTTTAATATAAATCGCCGTTAACCAAAGCTCATATTTTTGACATTTATGAACTGGAACGTATGATTTATTTATGGTAGTGATATGACGCCTTCGCTGTTAAAATAATCGGTAGACAGGACGTATTGTTTACATATTTTAGGATTTAGGATATGTACAATTAAGGGAGAGTAAAAATATACTGCTTCTGACTCTCAAGCAAACACATACGAAAATTTTCCTAAGAAATCCCATTTTACTTAAAACTGGCAACATCTCTTAGGCTCAGGTTTGTGCATATACACGTATGTTTAGGTTCAGAATTGACTGAAATAACAAGGGGATCAGGATTATGTCATTAATAGGTAAAATCCCCATTTATATATCTTTTAAAATATTAAAAATTTCTTTTGTATATATACATTTTTGAAATCGTTGCTAGAATTAATGAAGATAAGCGTGCCATAGGCAGCTCTAAATACTCTAGATATAGGAGGTTCAGGATTGTATGGTTTTTCAGATGGTTCAGGTATGGTATAAAGATGTATATATATATATATATATATATATATATATATATATATATATATATATATACACATTAAGCGAAAATAAAACATATAAATTACATGTACTCCTATTCAACTTCGCTCCACGCAGTTGGCCAACAAAAGGTTTTTAAAGAATTATATTATAAAAATCAAATACTCGAGTGGACTGCTGGATTCTGAACTATTCCCACACAAATAGTTTGCTTCTCACACTTCTCACACCATGTGTCACAAATCATAGTAGGAGGGCTGGTAGACATTTTTGGGTAGTTATTTGAGGCATTCCGAAAATTTTTCAGGTATCTCTTCCATGCAATGGCAAGTTTTGCTTTGACGTTATTGGGACTGCCATTTCTCGAAATAGATTATGTAGAGAAGACGAAAACAGCACCGAGATTACACCGTGAACTTATTAGTGACATCGATTGCATGATTTTTATACAAAAATTCTGAACTTACATACCTACTTGAGTTCCTGCTTAGAAAAACACATAATGTTTACTTCTAGTTTATTTACGTTAGCATAACTATGGAAAACATTGAGTTTATTTTTGACATCTATTTCCGAGTCTACGAGGATAACAATGTCATCTGCATACAACATTTATAGTTCAGTATTTCCATCTGTAGGGAATCCGCGGCAGCTTTTGTCTTTGAAGTAAATTTTTTATGTCAGACAGAACCATTGAACACAAAAGGGGGCTTATTACTTCTCCCTGGAGAACTCCTAATTCGACGAAAAATTGCGATGTGTGAGCCATTATTTCGGACACGTGTATTGGCATTCGCGCAAACATTCTGCAGTAAACTAACAACAGGTGAACTGACTCCACAACTATACAATTTATGCCAGATTAAAGAGTGGTTTACTTTATAGTGAGCATTTAAACTCAACTAATATGGCAAAAACATTATGTTTTTGAAGCCGGAGCTGTATTTGTATAGCGGATACATTACAGTGCAGCCTCTATTTGGCGGAAATCCTGACTAACAATCTGGAAGTTGATAACAGAAAATTGCTCGCACTATGGCATGAGAGGATTATATAAAACGTGCATAAACACTTTACATAAACAACTTATAACCGCAATGCCTCAGTAATTATTAGGGTCTTCCTTTGGTCTTTTTTTATGTATCATTGTTGTGTTTGTATTACCCAAGGATGAAGGAACTTGCTTTTTCTCAAGTATTTTATGAAAAAGTGCAGTTAGGTATACTATTGTTATGTTATTATTAATCTAACTTATTGTTTTTATTTATTATCAAAGGTTCTACACTTATAACACTTACAAGTTTATTTAAAGTCTTTATTTGTACAATATAACTAATTTATTTTACACTAATAATTATATAATTTATATATGAAAGATCACTATGAAAGCTTGCTGACAGAGACAAGACAAGAATACCTAGCGAACTCCCCAACACAGTCAGTACATATACAAGGAGAGGAAGCGAGGGTAGACATCGAAACAGTAAGGAAGGCTGTACTGACCCTAAAGAATGGTAAATCCGCTGGACCTGAGGGTATCTATGCTGAAATGCTTAAGAATGAAACTCATAAACTATTTGAAATATTAACTTATGTGATCAATCAGTGTCTAAATGGACACCCAGTACCAGAACAATGGAGAACGGCATACATGTCCTCAATACACAAAAAGGGGGACAAAAGGAATTGTAATAATTATAGAGGCATATCAGCAACCAGCACCCTGAGCAGACTGTATGGACGAATTTTGAGAAATATGATCGAGGAAGAATATAAGCACAATGAAGAGGAAGAACAAAGCGGGTTCCGTGCAGGAAGATCGTGCACCGATAACGTATTTTGTCTTAAACAAATAATAGAAAAAAGATCGGCTAAGAATCTAGAAACTCATATTACTTTTGTAGACCTGCAAAAAGCATATGACAACATCCCCTTAACAAAACTGTGGACAACGTTGAAAAGATCTAACATCAAACATACATTGATAAATGCTGTACAAGAACTATATAGAGACTCTAAGGCACAGATAAAAACAGGAAAATATCTAACGAAAGAATTCCTGGTTACAAAAGGCTTGCGACAGGGATGCTGTATCTCACCAACCTTATTCAAGATATATGTTGCAGCGGCATTGGAAAGATGGAAAAGAAAGGTACATAGGATGGGTATAGAGCTTAGCAATGAATGTATATATACACTCCAGTTTGCTGATGACCAGGTAGTGCTAGCGACCGACAGGGAAGACATGCAGTACATGCTAAGGAAACTGATAGAAGAATATAACGACTGGGGAATGAATGTCAATACAACAAAAACCAAATATCTTTGTATTGGAAACGAGTCAGATAACATAGACCTCGAAAACGGACAACATATTTCCTGCTGTCAGAGCTATGACTACTTGGGTGTTGCTTTTGACAATACAGGAACTGATACACGGGAAATAGAAAAACGAATCACTCAAGCAAAGAAAGTCTTAGGATGTCTCAATGGTATACTGTGGAGTAAAGAGATAACGAAAGGAAGGAAATTTAATATATATGAGACCATGATTAAAACTACTCTTCTTTATGGCGCTGAAACATGGAGAATTAGTGAAAAGAACAAAAAGCGAATAGAAGCAGTAGAGATGGATGCAATGAGAAGATCTTTAGGTATTTCCAGACGAGACCGAATCAGAAATGATGTAATAAAACAACGTATGGGAATAGAAGGAAATATAACTCAAGATATAGAGAAGAAACAATTAAGGTGGTATGGGCATGTTCAACGGATGCCAGCATCAAGACTCCCCAAAAAAGTAATAGAATGGCAACCGATAGGTCGACGGAAAAGAGGAAGACCCAGATTAGAATGGCAACACGGCGTAAACAAGTCCATTAGCGAAAGAAATTTAACAACAAACGACTGCGAAGATAGGAAGAGATGGTGTTTAGGTATCGGACAACGTCGAAAGACGTTCTAAACCGATGTATATATAATTATATAATTTATCTACGTGCGTAACATTTTAAAAACTCGACGCGATGTTCAAAGACTAACTGTTCTCCTTTAACTAAAATGTCTCATATATATATAAATAACCTTTAGTTCTGGAATTACGGCGAAGAATAGATGACGGATGACCTTCCATCGAAGGAATTCTATCAATGTAAACAGGTTTTTTTTTAAGGGCAGGGGACCCATCGGCTATTACCTGGGGTTGCTGCCAGCTCGTGTATGATCTAGAAAAGACTTGAATGAGAAGGATATTAGTAATAAATATGTTTACAGTTTTGAGTCATATGATGCGTCATTATCTATCGTAACACTATCGAGTTGTTAGGGAGATGTTCGTAAGGGACCCCGTTAGAACCAGGAGATTTGTTGCATTTGCTGCTGTTGAGAACTGTGTATACTTCCTCGAAAGTAATTGAGATGTCGAAATAGGGGCGATTCGCGTCAAAGAAAGATGTATTTTCTCTAATTATTTTTTGTTGAAAATTTTTAAAAAATTGTTCCCATAAATCAACCGATATTGATTGTGGTCCAAAACGTTTTAGCGTCCCTACTATCACTATCATTAAGTAATAGATGTTCAAAATTTTTAAGGTTGGTTTTACAAGATTTTAGTAAATCTTGAACTATATTCTTTCATCGTTATGAACAATGCATTTTATCATAGTCGACAATTGGAGCCGGCACCAACAACTGCCTGGCGAAAAGCTTATATCATGAACTGGCTCCCTCAAAGAATTATATTCATTCGACGTTGTCGACGAAATGGCTCCTAAAAAGAACATAATGGTTCTGCGCCTGCCTCTCTATCATTGTGACCCTATCGGACTTATATGGGCTTAAATAAAAAATCTAGTAGCGAGTGAAAACTTTTAAAATGGATGATGTGAAAGGACTGCTAGGTACTGCTATAGAAAACATTACATCAGACTCATGGAAAAACTGCATTACATATATTAGAAAAGAAAAAAGCGCAATATGGGATATAGATGTTACGAGCAAAGCCCGAAATTGGACAATCCTAACATTGTACACAAATTATTGTCCACTTCTAGCATTGTACCCCCAAAATGTACAATGTCCGGAATAATAAAAATAATTGTCGAAACGCTCATCGGTTCGAATCGATTATTATTGACAAGCGACACACCAAATCAAAAATTGAAAAATCGAATCGAAGAAGAAATTGTTCTACAATAGAGATATTGTTAGTGAAACATTTCAAAGCTTCAAGAGATAGATACATCACTATAATATAGGGAAGATGTTGGTAAAACATCTTAGATTTTCAAGAGAGATGTATGATAATATAAAATAATTTAATTCTACGAATCCAAAAGTAAAACACGCTGGTTAATTATGGATTTATAACCTCAATTGATGTTTGTTTGTCGTTAATAACAAATGGGGAATAATCGTAAAAATCGATATGAATCGATATCTGATATATTATCTTAAATTTTGACGCATGGCTACTTATTGAAATTCGAACATTGTACAGCAATTCTTTTATACAAAGTCCGCCGATTATATATTTCGGAGATTGTACAGTAAAGGGGTACAATGCTAGAAGTGGACAAGATTTTTTGTACAATGCTAGGATTGTCCAATTTCGGACATTGCTCGTAACATAGACATTAGAGGGAATGTTGCAGTGTAAATGGTCTGAATTAGCAACTCTTTTTGATGCTTGCTTTGGTTATAATATATTGTTAAAGATTTGGTATCATTTGCTACGTTACTTCCGAGTTTGATTTTTTATTTTATTACAAAAAGGTAAGTGTAATTCTACCTGAAATTAGTTATTAAAAAAACGTAGAAAATATTGTTTAAAATATTAATGACCCCGATATTCCATATTCTTCAAACCTTTCTTCGGAATCCCTAACTGATCATTTTGATGAGAGTTTTAGTTTAAATATTTCAGATAACAATACTTCCGTTTTTAACTTTTTATCAACATCATGTTAAGTACCTAAATGAATCCAAATATACCACGTGGACGACAATTTACGACGAAACCAACATGTTAGTTGTTTTAAAAATGGCAATTATTTATTTTGTCTGTATAATAATGATAGCAACTATTATAACAAAACAATAATTATAAAGCATTGGTAATAATAGCAACATTAAATTTTTTGTTATAGTAAACGAAGTTTCTGTTTCAGAATGTCCAGACTCAGGATTGACAAGCTACAAGAACTAGATCCCAGATGGATCTAGAACAACTCTACAGATGGATTGATGGTATAACTGATGACCAAGCCATAGACTCAGAAGATGGTGGTAAATTTAATGCCCAAAAGCAGTTTGTAATTACAATCGGTTTATGGGAGGCGTCGACAGATTCGATCAGATGGTTTCTTCCTTGGAAATCCAGAAAATTGTGGATGAAACTATTGTATTTTTTGTCAATGAGTTCATAAATAATTTTTCGAGTAGAAAGAGGTCCTGTAGCAACAACATTTCGTAAAATAAACAAGATTGAAGAACGCAAGGTGTCTACTGATCCTGTAGTTAGAAGTTCGATGGTTGGTGAACATTTATCTTGTAACGAAATAATTTTGCCTACCCCAGGGTAAGATTATGGGGGTAGAAAATTGGGGACAGAAACTATGGGGGCAAAGATAGGGCAAGCAAAATAAACGCTACTATGCGAACGGCACTCAGGGGGTTGTTGGAGAGCTGGGGTCGTGGATAAGTTGAAATAAATGGGTCGGATTGGGGTATCTATACAATAAATGAAATAAAGGGGTCCTTACACAAATCTCCTGGACACTTGGCAAATAGGGACAACAAGGAAAAGAACTTCTAGCTATTTGAAAGGAAAGGACGCCGCTTCGAAGAATCCTAAACTTGCCGGATTTAGGAAAAATATCCCTAAAATAAAAACACATAAAAGGGTTAGGAGATTATTCTAAAATAAAGCAAACAAAGTAGTTCAGAAAAATGGAATAAACATTTATTTCTGTCTCAAACAAACAGTTATCAAACATATAAGTGGCATAAAAAATATATTATATAAATAGTTGCCAAATACGAATAAAAAACTTACATGTGTCCGTTTAAAAACTTCGTTTACAAAGGGATTGGAGATACTACAAAACTTACAAATGTTATCGCACAGAGATTAACCTTTTTTTAAACAAACAAAACAAATGAATATCGAAAAGAACAAAGCTAGCTGTCATGTGTTAACATTATATTAAAAAAAAAACAATTAAAATGACAGCTGTTAAACCATAAAATTTACAATTTATTATTTATTACAAATCCTTTAAATTTTAATGAAAGCAATTATTGTTTTAGCAAAAAAATGTCTGTCTTTACTTTAAAATTAAAATGTTAATTGTTACCTGATTTCACTGTTTAGCACTTAACTTTCAAAAAAAACTTGTTAACATCTATGGGACTGGAGCTGCAAAGGACATAACTCTCAACTTTCATCATTTAAATTTTAATGAAAGCAATTATTGTTTTAGCAAAAAAATGTCTGTCTTTACTTTAAAATTAAAATGTTAATTGTTACCTGATTTCACTGTTTAGCACTTAACTTTCAAAAAAAACTTGTTAACATCTATGGGACTGGAGCTGCAAAGGACATAACTCTCAACTTGAATAAAAATAAACCATTTCCATACGTAGGCAGGAACGATTGGAACAGAAACCTGATGGAGGAAATCAAGCTGTCGACGGGGACATTCTATATAAACATTTTCCAAATTTCATCAGTGCCGGTGTACTGCACAAATCGAATGGGTGATTACTCTGATCTAAACTGCCAAATTGCATAGAGTATCATCACCTTAACCGGTCTTAAGATATTACACAAAAAAAATTGAATCGACTCGCGATTCAAAATCTCTTCTGTCTGCTCTGCTTGGGGCTTAAATGTCGACTCCTCGATGCCTTACATTTTACAAATTTCAACGCAAAATAAATTTCCCTTTACGTCTCACAGCTAGTTTTTGCCTACAAACTTAAAACAAACAATCTACCCTTTTTTGACCTCGTTCTTAGCAACGAACCGACAAAAAACTTCTTGAGTATTTACTTTTAAATTGGTTAACTGGAAATTTTTTACCTCACAATACATACAGAGAATAGGGGAATTTTAATGTAAACAAAGACAAAAAAAAATATTCTCAGTTAATACGTCTTAGAAAAACCGTATACCTGACTTGCAATATTATATTAGGGGACTCGAAACAACTTTTAAATATTCCAGTTTATTGCGTTTTAACGATGAAAGACAAAAACAGCTGAATACCAAAACTTGATATTTAGAATCTCAACTCAAAATGCCATAATATATTGATCGTTTTAAAATTCATTTGCAAACAGAAAAACGAAAATATTCCACCAAATTTAAAACGCTACAATCTGTAAAAGGTACCTCTCGGCAATGTGCTTTCTGTAGCTCAGAAGGCCCTGCCTGTCGTAAGAGGCGACTAATGGGTAGGAATTGAGAGGTGGAGAGCCGTCGCTTGAGGTGTCGGGTTTGTAGAAACGCACACAAACGCTTAGGCGTCACGGTCACCGGTCTACATTCCTAGTATCCGAGACGAGACTCTCGTGGGACCACTCTACTCTCATTCAAGAGAATCAGGCAAGATTGAACGAGCTGGGCCCGTACACACCTCTCTTGGCCTTGCATCAAGCGTAGTGTTGGTGTCCCGGCACGTACCCGCCAGTAGATTCAAGAGTGGTAGAGGAGAGATCCTCGGCGGCGACCTGTCTACGTGCGAGGTGGAAATTCCTCTGCCTGCGTCACTTATCCGCCTGTGGGAGGGGATAATGGGTAGGTGAGGTAATCGCAACACAGGTACTACGTGGACGGTGGAGCCCCACGAAACGTGCCTGGCGTACGTGGCCTGGCACCTTCATTTTGGTGTCGGACTCGTAGGGGCTCGTTAGTGGATTCGTTAACGGTCGTACAGCCGAAAGGCCAGGTAGACCAGGGTCCTGTCAGTTTTTCAAAAATTGGAGGGCACAAAGCTTTACAATGTAGTTCAGAGAAGAAGCCAAAGCGATCTCACATGATATGAAAAAAATGTGATGTTGCCCATTGTTCGGAATGTTGTACACCTTTCCATTTGTAATGGTCTGTTACAATAATTGTCTTTTGTATAAAACGTTGTCTAAAGTGGTTTTTTTTATTTAGTAATACAATTTCCTTAACAAATTGAACAAGCGGTTGATTTTTCAACCAGTGAAATTTTCAAAGTCGTTGGGACCGCAATGGTTCTTTGGTTGAAACCAGGTTCAACCAGGTCCTGTTAGACAAAGAAAAAAATCTAATAACAAAAGGATACATCATGGCTATTTATACTTTTTTTTCATCGTTTTACTGAATATAAGCTTTGAACGACTTAAAAAAAGTTTTGCGCCTTAAAGGGTCGATATACAAAACAGTTCTAAAAAAGACAAAATTATAAAAATACTATTTTATATTAAATATACAATATAAAATTAATTAAAGATGAAAAAAATTAAAAATAATCAGGATTTTATATTACTTTAGCCAGTTTCATGTGTTCAACGTGTTAAATGTCTAGTTTGTTTTTGTTTGTGTTATTTCATGAACCGGTTTCGAATAATCGATTCTATAAATTAAGTTTAATTCAATATATAAATAATTCCTAAAATGTTTGCTAATAACAAAGCGTAAATACTAACTTTTCGTTATTTGTGAAGGTTAAATCGCATATTCTTTTTTATAATTTAATAATATTATTTCGAATATTAATTTGCTGCTAATAATTGTCGCAGAGACCTATGAATGATATTTAATTGCGTAGGTTTTAATGAAATATACTTTGTTTTTAAACTAGAAGGAGTAATTTAAATTTACCGCACCGTAATGCTTGTTTCTAATAATTATTCGAACCGCAAGCAAGTTTAATCCGATAAATTATAAAATTTTGATACTATTGACATTTAGAATTCATGAATTAATTGAGCCATATCGGCTATTTTTTGTATTTTCTGCATTATTGCTTTAATTTTTAGATTTTTAGTCTGCATTTATATAAAAACCAGTTCTTCCAAGTACCAGTGGTAATTGCCCCCCTCCACCTAAAAAACGCAGAGTGGATTTGGATCATTTATTATCAAATGAAAAATAATGCATTATAAACATGTATAAAAAAATAAAAATTGATGGTTCTATTTAAATGCACAAAACAGCCATGGTAGCAAACATAAAATAGTCAACAGGCTGGATTTGCAGAATAGTAATTGTAAAAATCAAGACTTACTAAATAATGTGCTAATTTTAGGTGTTGCGAATTTACCAATTTATAAACAAGTAAGGAATATAAGCAGACCAGAACAGTAAGATGTCCTAAATAATCTGGTGGTGGACCTTCTACACTTGCAACATATGATGAAAAAGTTACTGTTCCATTTTTCACATGCGAAAAGTCATGTCACTTTTTCGCTGTATTAATTACTATCACTCTACCACAATTATAAAGTTATTACCCTACTCCAACCGTTTCTACTCCCAATTTAACCCCACTTCTTTAAAAATACAGACAGTTTGAAAATAGCAAACTATCGCTAAATAATAAAGTTATGTATAAATGGTCATTCTCTAAAACAAGCCCGCGAAATCAAATTTTTGGGTGTAATATTTGACTCACAACTCACATGGACTTTACATATCAACAATTTAATCAAATCGTGTCAACAAAGAATAAACTTACTAACAGTTTAATCCAATCATAGATGGGGTTCAGATACTAAAATTCTTCTAAATTTATATCAGACATTAATAAGAAGCAAACTCGACTACGGATGCATCTGTTATGAAACAGCAAATAAAAATCAACTAAAAAAATTGGATGTTATTTAAACCACATCTCTACGAGAAATCTTTGGGGTCTTTAGAACTACTCCAATAAGAAGCCTTCAAGTGCTAGCAGGAATGCCACTATACCTCTTCTTCTTCTTCTTCTTTAGATGCAAATCCACTAATGGATGTTAGCGATCACATTTTCCATTAATTCTCTATTTCTTGCAATATGTATCAGAGATTGTATGTCGTTAATCCCTGTCCATTGCCTTATGTTTCGGAGCCAGGACATTTTCTTGCGTCCCATTCCTCTCTTGCCTTCAATTTTACCCTCGATTATAAGTTGGAGGAACTGGTATTTTTCATTTCGCATGATGTGACCTAGATACGCCGTTTTCCTTTTCTTGATGGTTTCGAAAAGTTGGCGTTCTTGGTTTATTCTTTTAAGGACATCTATATTTGTGATTTTCGCTGTCCATGGTATTTTTAGGATACGGCGATAGAGCCACATTTCGAAAGCTTCTAATCTGTTTATATCCCTCGTTTTGAGTGTCCAGCCCTCTACGCCATATAGCAGCACTGACCACACGTAGCACTTAGTAAACCTTAGTCTCAGTTGAAGATCGAACTCTGAACAAGTCAGTACCTTCTTGAATTTTACGAAAGCTTGTCGAGCTTGCTCAATGCGACATTTTACTTCCCTGTCCGATGCCCAGTCTTCAAAAAGCCACGATCCCAGGTATTTAAATTTACTCACTCTTTCAATGGACTTAGTACTCAGTGTTATGGTGGAGTTTTCAAGTGCATCCAAGTTTCTGGAGATGATCATAAATTTGGTTTTTTTGGTATTAATCTCTAATCCCATTCGCTTACTGTATTCTCCGATTATAGTGACAAGTTGTTGAAGATCGACTATGTTGTCACAAATTAAGACACCATCATCAGCATATCGTATGTTGTTGATCAGTACTCCATTCACTTTGATTCCCATCTTTGCATCCTCCAGAGACTCTTGAAATATGGCTTCCGAATAAATGTTAAATAAAAGAGGGGAAAGCACACATCCCTGTCGAACGCCCCTTCTTATATGTATGAGTTTGGATATAGAATTGCACTATACCTCAGAAGACAATATCTATCACTTTGCTACGCTTTAAAAATTCTAAGCACAAAGGATCATACCTTTCTTGCAAGTTTAGTATCGGAGAAATCACTAGAACAATACACAAATTACACCACCAAGACAGTACCATTTTACAAAATAGTTAAAAGACTACCGTATTATATCAATCAAATGACCTTGGCACCCATAAAAATATACCAGACACCTCCTTGGATAGTTTTTTTACCAATAGTAGACCTCTTCTTAGTTAATCATGATAAGCATTCACACATTTCTGCTGAGATCAGGCTTCGGTTTTCAGGCAAATTTACTCAAATATTCCACTTACAAATTGTTCTTTACTGATGCCTCCAAAGATTGCAACGGAGTAGCAGCTGCTACTTTATCAAAAAACGTAATTTCTGGCACTAGATTAACTGACGACTGTAGTATTTATACCGCAGAGCTCTAAGCAATACTTAACGCCCTAAATCATTGTAAAACCACAAATGAAAAAAAATACTAATATTATCAGATTTATCAAGTTCTTTACAGGCCATTAAACATGTTTATCCTACAAACTTCAATCTATTCCTAATTAACAGCTCCAATTTTCTGGGAAAACCATATCATTTATGTAGGTCCCATCCCATGTCGGAATAACTGGTAATGAGCTAGCAGACAAAACAGCGTTTGAAGCAATAAACAATGAGAACATTCCGACTACAACAGGTATACCAATATCAGATACCAAAACTTTATTCAAGACTCATGTAAACAAAATCTGGCAAGAAACATTGGATCAAATAAACACAAATCTTAAAAGCATCGAACCAGACGTATCTTCAAAAAATCTTCCTATACGACCAAAAAGAAAAGACCAGGTAATTATCAGCAGACTCCGGCTTGGGCATACACGACTTACGCACGGCTACATAATCTTCAAGGAACCACCACCATAGTGCCAAAGATGCTAAACATCTTTCACAGCCAACCATATAATAAGAGAATGTCCATAGTACACCTCAGCCAAGGCGATGTTCAAGATACCCAATAGCCTGAAAGAAGCACTGGTTACAAAATTCGATGAAGAATGTCCATAGTACATCTCAGCCAAAGCGATATTCAAGATACCCAACAGCCTGAAAGAAACAGTGGTTATAAAATTCAATGAAGAATGTCCATAGTACACCTCAGCCAAGGCGATATTCAGGATACCCAACACCCTGAAAGAAGCACTGGCTACAAAATTCAATGAAATTCTGTCTTTTTTAAATTACTGTAAACTCTATAGTAAATTATGATTTAATTTTTGTTATATGTACATACACGTACATTGTACCATATTGTTGTACGTCATGACTTCTAAAATGTATCTTATTTTCTCTATTTGTTTCATAAACCCACCGCTAATAACCCTAGTGGTTGATGCGGATAAACAAAATAAAAATAGTAAAATTTACAGTGCACATAAAATATATCAAAAGGATTCACTGTAAATAGCTATTTATTAGTATTTATTTAAAAATATTTTAAAATAATTTTTTTTGAATCAATTTAAAAATTAGGTACTTGTTTTATATTTTCATTACTCGAGCCATTAATTTTTGTACTTCTTATGTACAGTAGACTGGACCATTGGCTGTCGAGTGTTTACTGAAATATACTACAGAAAAGTCCGGAGCGAATTACTTACTGACAAGTGTTTAACCAATTTAATAGAAAGTACATATTATCATAATATTTAAAAGTACTTGGTAATGATAATTTAAACTAACGTTTTTTTTATACAATATTTTATATTGTATTTTTATTACTAAAATTGATGGTAACACATTTAGCTTCGGTTAGTTTGATTTTTCATCTTTTATTCGATTAATGGATTTGATTAACTGTTGTCTGGGAAGTTTTCTTTGGCTCTCCACAAAATGCTTTCTTGGGAAACACCAGCTGCAATTTTGTACGTCTCAATAACTCTCTTTCGATTTAATTGTAAAATAGTCTATCTTGCAGTTATATAAAAGTACATAATTAGTGAATATTTTTAACTTTTTAATTTATATAATGAACCTTAAATCTACGCTTATCCAAGGTCTACCAAATAACGATATTTTAATAATGTTAAAATTATATGCGCTTAATTAATTGCTTGAGGTAATCAGTTTTTTGTTTTAATAATTGATGAGTCAGGGGGAAAACAATCCCAATCAATGGGAGTCTACAAAAACAGTTTTCATGGAAATGGAAATTAAATGTTTTAAATTAAAACAAATTGTTTTAACTCAACCGTATAAATCGGTAAATTTTTTCAGTGGTACTTTGACATGCTTAAAGAGGAAAAGTCAAGAGAAAACAAAAAAATATTTTATTTGCGCAACATCGTACAAAAAATTAAGTGTGCCGGCATGGACCATGAACGTTCTTCCCCAGTATCTTCAAGCTTCTGCGTCACAAAATGTTTTTTCTTCCAAACTTTCTTCCTGTTCAGTACCTTGTAAATTAGTGTAGAACTTTCTAGAGTTTACGTTTACCAAATATTTGGTCAAGTGGAGAAGATCTTGTAAATTAGCAGCTTTGACCAGAAGTGGGCCGTTGTACAAAGCTTCGGGATGATTGTGGTGTGATATTATGAGCTGTCCTTAAATTTCTTTTCGAGTTTCGTTTAACTTTGCATTAAAACAGTGAGAGCTTGCAAATAACCCATCATAGGTATTCTTGTAAAAGACAAATTAAGGGCTATTTTTCCTGATTTCCAACACCCGAATAGGTTTCGTAGGCATTGGGCATTCTTGCGATACTTGTTGGAGAAATGCGTAGTCTAATTCAGAAATTTGATATCTTTCCTATTGAAATTTGAAATCTAGATAGGATTGTCCTCTGCTGGAAAAACTTACTTTCACAAACTCAAACCATCCTTCTGTCTGAACTAGATAATGAAGGAACCGAAAAACTGTATTATTTTTATTTTGCCTCCCACAAGGGTCGCAAACTATTATCAAATTTTGAACCAGAGATGACAGTACGTTATACACAAAGTGATGAATCATCGAACACAAATCGCCAGCCCCCTTTTTTGCTACTGATTCGTCATAAGTATAGAAAATAGAGGGAGAATCGGCCAATACATGTACATTAAAGCAATTATTAAAGCTTATAAAATAAACCAGAAATAAATGGCTAAGAACAGATAAAGAGGAAGACAGAGAAGAATATGAAAAATTAAGAAGGAATGCTAAGAAAGTGATAAGGCAAAATAAAAGAAGATGGGTAGACAAAAAAATGCAGGAAATACAGCAGGAAAGAACAAACAGAAATACAAAAAGTTTTTACAAAAAGATTAAAGAACAAAACAAAAAATACAAGGGCAAAACAAACGGAATAAAAAATAGAGAGGGAATAGTGATAATAAAGGACCAAGAATACAAGCAAGTATGGAGAGATTACTACAGAGAGCTCTTGACGGAGGAAACGACAGAAGAAGAAATGCATAACGAGGAGGAAACGGTGCACGAAGAAGAAGCAGATGAAGTAGACTTCGAATTTTCAAAAGAACCAATATTAGAGGAATTGGATGAAGTAATACAGAGAAGCAAAAATGGAAAAGCCCCTGGTAAAGATGGAATTAATATGGAACTAATAAAATACGGGGGAAGGGAACTAAGAGGAAAAATACTGGCACTATTGAAAAATATATGGAAAGAAGAGAAAATGCCAATGGACTGGGAGGTAGGGCAGATCATAACAGTACATAAAAAGGGAGACCAACAAATCTGTGAAAATTATAGAGGAATAACGTTACTAAATACAACATATAAAATAATGACATCAATAATAAAAAAGAGGTTATCAAATATCACAAAGAAGACAGTAGGACAGTACCAATGTGGATTTACAGAAAGAAGATCTACAATAGATGCAATACACACAATAAAACAAATAATGGAAAAAGCAAACGAGTATAAATTAGAATTGGAAATGTTATTCATAGACTTCAAACAGGCATTTGATTCAATTAAAAGGAACGGATTAATGATAGCACTTAAAAAATTAAAAAGTCCACATAAACTCAGAAAATTAATAGAAATGACAATGAGAACTACAAAAATAAGCATAAAGACACAAAGAGGAGAGACAGCGGAATTCATTATAAATAAAGGGATGAAACAAGGAGATGCCTTATCAACAACGCTATTTAATCTAGCATTAGAATATGTACTACGAAATATAAATAAGGGAAATCTCAGAACAAGAGGTGGTCAAATAATTGCATATGCAGACGATATTGCTATTATTGCAAAGAACAGAAAAATAATGAAAGAAATGCTAGAAGAAATAAGAGAGAAAGGGGAGGTAATGGGGCTAAGATTAAATCAAGAAAAGACAAAAATATTAAGATTAGGGAAAAAACCAATGAAAGAAAAAATCAAAATAGGAAGTTCTAAGTTTGAAGAAGTAGAATACTTCAAATACCTAGGAGTTACAATAAGTAAATCCGGAGAAAGGAAATCCGAAATAAAAGAAAAAATATTAGCAGCGAATAAAGCTTATTTTGCAAACAAAAGATTACTTAAAAGCAAAACACTGACTAAAAAAAGTAAGATGAGCATTTATAACACCATAATTAGGCCAATATTTTTATATGCAGGAGAAACAATGACGATGGTTAAAAAAGATGAAGAAGACTTAAGAATAGCAGAGAGAAAGATTATGAGAACCATACTAGGATCAATCAGAACAGAGCAAAATAAATATAGAAGCAGAACAAATGCAGAAATTAAGGAAGACATCGTAACTAAAATAAAGCAATGCAGAGTTAGATGGTTAGGTCACATTTGGCGAGCAGGCGATGAGGCAGTGACATACGCAATGATAGAATGGAATCCAGGAGGAAAAAAGAAAAGGGGAAGACCGAGATCAAAGTGGCTGCCAGAAGTTGAAGAAGACCTCCAAAGGGCAGGAGTCAGAGAATGGAGAGGAAGAACTAGAGACAGGAAAAAATGGAGAGATATTCTCAAGAAGATAAGATAAACAAAAAATACTGATCCACTAGATCCACAGAAATAGGATCTAGAAAGCATTTGCGGTTTAACCCCACACTGGGGTGTATAGCCATTATATATATATATATATATATATATATATATATATATATATATATATATATATATATATATATATATAAAATTAAGTTGATGTTTATAGTAGACATCGTTTGAAGTCACATTAAAATTGGTTGGGGTTGGTAAATTTTTGTCTATAGGTACCGGTTCGGTATCGATTGATTTTGGCGACAATTTTCGATATTTTCTTTTCACAGAATATTTTTCACTTCTCGCAAAATGAAGTTGTTTCTTGTTGTTTTTTCTTGTAATTTTTCAAAGATTTGGGTTTTATATTCATCACTGCTGGCATCTAATTTCTGCGAAAGTACAGATATTTCCGCCTTTATAGTGCCACAGTAGCTACTGGTGTCTTTCCTAGGAAAACCGAATGCAATATTAAACTTTGAGAAACATTTTTGAAGCCAAGTTTCTATAATGGCATTGTATTACTTTTTTTTATAGTAAAATGATGAGGCAAGCGTCACGAATCTAGCGCCACAAGATGATGTCAATCAATTCATTTCTAGTCATTTACTCTAAGCAGGTTTAAATCAAAAACTGCATGAAAGTTAACTAACAAAATAAAGACATTAAATGAGAAGTAAAAAATTAAAAGAATATCTGTCACTAAAAGATTCGATTCGATGTCATCTGATTATAAAAAACATTTAATCATTTGTTAAAATTTTTATCACATACAATTTAACTTAGGATAAATTTAGTAAAGCAAAGCTTTACTAACAAATAAATTCATTTATTTGCTCAAAACTACTAACGTTATTGGTTGTTCATTTATTTATTAATTAATTTATGGATATTAATTGCATTTATTAGTATGTAAATATTTTTGTATAACATGACTCGGTTTGTGAGTGATGAATTCCACTAATTTTTACTAGCATTCTCCTCTTTTAATCTTTGATATTTTGATTTATGTTTATAGAATTATACTGCTTTTATAATTTTTTTGTTATATTTTCAGTAGGTACACAAAATCTATTAATAAAAAATTTGCAAAACAGATAATCTATAGTTCTTCTCTAAATATCTACAGAACGAAAAATGTTAGGCATGTAAAACCTCATATTAAAAGAAAGGTTGTAATGTTTTCTGCAAAATACAATAATATACAGAGTGTTCAATTTAAAAAAAAAGGAAAATTTTGTATTTGAAAATAGTGATCACACTGCATATTGTATGGCTGGATTTCAAAGATATTAAATTATTTAATCAATCATAGATTACTTTTTGGTAAGTAGCAACAAATGGGAAAAGAGTACAATACACGAAAGTGAAAAGAGGCTCAGAGATTGGTAGTGATCATCATCTAGCAATAATGAGAATGAGAACAGCAAAAGAAAAGGAAGAAAAGAGGAGAAATGTAGTAAATAAAAAAGTAAAAAGCTACAAATTAAAAGAAGAAAGTAATAAGAAGATATTCCAAGAAAAATTAGACAATATTTTGAAAGGTAGGGCAAAAACTGCAAGTATAGAAGAAAAGTGGGAAAATCTCAAGACCAACTTAATCATAGCTGCGGAGGAAACTTGCGGGAAGACAAAAATAGCAAATAATAGCATGAGGAGAATTGAATGGTGGACGGACGAAATACGAAGGAAAGTAAAGAACAAAAAAGAAAAATGGAGGAGATATTATTATCTAAATACAAAGCGGCCTGAAGATTATGAGGTATATAAAGAAAAAAGAAAAGAGGTTAAAATAGCTGTGAAAGCAGAAAAAGAAAGGTCATGGGAAAAGTTTGGACTAAAAATGACAAATAATTATAGAGAAAATCAAAAACTCTTTTATGGCGCATTAAAACAGCTCAGACAAAAGAAAGAACACATGATGCCGAATATAAAAGACAAGAATGGAAATGTAATAACAGAAGAAAACCAAATAATGGAAAGATGGAGAGAACATTTGGAAGAGCTAACTTATACAGACGTAGACAACATAGTGGAGATACAAGAAATAAATGAAGAACAAAAAGTAGAACCCATAACAACAGAGGAACTAGAAAAGGCAATTGAAAGATTTAAATTAGGCAAAGCACCAGGCAAGGATCATATCACCCCGGAAATGATAAAATGCATGGGAATAGAGGGAGTGAACAGCATGAAAGAACTATATATAAAGATAATGCGGAAACTCTAACTATTGACCAAAAATGGGGAAAAATTCAGCATGTCCTTGTGTCAGTTGAAAAAGAAACCCTCAAACCACTTGGAGAAAAAACAAAACCTTGGATGATAGTAGAACTTTTTGAACTTATGGAAGAACGAAGAAAACATAAAGCAAAAGACCTGAATAAATACAAAGAAATTCAGAGAAACATCAGAAAGAAAATTCGAGCAGCAAAAGAGAGGTGGCTCTCCGACAGATGCAAGGAAATATAAGATCTGGATAAAAAGTATGATAGCTTTAATTTACAGAAAAAAAAATCAAAGAAATGACAGGTTCTGGAAAACGTACAAGAACAAATATCCTTAAAAATGATAAAGGGGATATTATTAATGATATAAAGGAGAGCTTATGTCACTGGACCAATTACATCCAACAACTATTTATTGATGAAAGAAAAAACTGTCATTAGAAATCACCGAGGATAACGGACCATCAATATTAGGAGAAGAAGTCATCTATGCCATCAAAAACACAAAAGAGGGTAAAGCTACTGGACCAGATGATGTGCCAATCGAATTATTAAAACTCATCGATGAAGATGTTATTGATTTAATGGTTCAACTCTTTAATCTAATATATCAGACTGCCACAATCCCCAGACAATGGCTGCAATCGACCATTGTAGCAATTCCTAAAAAGCCAAGTGCAACAACTTGCTTCAAATACCTAGGAGTTACAATAAGTAAATCCGGAGAAAGGAAATCCGAAATAAAAGAAAAAATATTAGCAGCGAATAAAGCTTATTTTGCAAACAAAAGATTACTTAAAAGCAAAACACTGACTAAAAAAAGTAAGATGAGCATTTATAACACCATAATTAGGCCAATATTTTTATATGCAGGAGAAACAATGACGATGGTTAAAAAAGATGAAGAAGACTTAAGAATAGCAGAGAGAAAGATTATGAGAACCATACTAGGATCAATCAGAACAGAGCAAAATAAATATAGAAGCAGAACAAATGCAGAAATTAAGGAAGACATCGTAACTAAAATAAAGCAATGCAGAGTTAGATGGTTAGGTCACATTTGGCGAGCAGGCGATGAGGCAGTGACATACGCAATGATAGAATGGAATCCAGGAGGAAAAAAGAAAAGGGGAAGACCGAGATCAAAGTGGCTGCCAGAAGTTAAAGAAGACCTCCAAAGGGCAGGAGTCAGAGAATGGAGAGGAAGAACTAGAGACAGGAAAAAATGGAGAGATATTCTCAAGAAGATAAGATAAACAAAAAATACTGATCCACTAGATCCACAGAAATAGGATCTAGAAAGCATTTGCGGTTTAACCCCACACTGGGGTGTATAGCCATTATATATATATATATATATATATATATATATATATATATATATATATATATATATATATATATATATATATATATATATATATATATATATATATATATAAAATTAAGTTGATGTTTATAGTAGACATCGTTTGAAGTCACATTAAAATTGGTTGGGGTTGGTAAATTTTTGTCTATAGGTACCGGTTCGGTATCGATTGATTTTGGCGACAATTTTCGATATTTTCTTTTCACAGAATATTTTTCACTTCTCGCAAAATGAAGTTGTTTCTTGTTGTTTTTTCTTGTAATTTTTCAAAGATTTGGGTTTTATATTCATCACTGCTGGCATCTAATTTCTGCGAAAGTACAGATATTTCCGCCTTTATAGTGCCACAGTAGCTACTGGTGTCTTTCCTAGGAAAACCGAATGCAATATTAAACTTTGAGAAACATTTTTGAAGCCAAGTTTCTATAATGGCATTGTATTACTTTTTTTTATAGTAAAATGATGAGGCAAGCGTCACGAATCTAGCGCCACAAGATGATGTCAATCAATTCATTTCTAGTCATTTACTCTAAGCAGGTTTAAATCAAAAACTGCATGAAAGTTAACTAACTAAATAAAGACATTAAATGAGAAGTAAAAAATTAAAAGAATATCTGTCACTAAAAGATTCGATTCGATGTCATCTGATTATAAAAAACATTTAATCATTTGTTAAAATTTTTATCACATACAATTTAACTTAGGATAAATTTAGTAAAGCAAAGCTTTACTAACAAATAAATTCATTTATTTGCTCAAAACTACTAACGTTATTGGTTGTTCATTTGTTTATTAATTAATTTATGGATATTAATTGCATTTATTAGTATGTAAATATTTTTGTATAACATGACTCGGTTTGTGAGTGATGAATTCCACTAATTTTTACTAGCATTCTCCTCTTTTAATCTTTGATATTTTGATTTATATTTATAGAATTATATTGCTTTTATAATTTTTTTGTTATATTTTCAGTAGGTACACAAAATCTATTAATAAAAAATTTGCAAAACAGATAATCTATAGTTCTTCTCTAAATATCTACAGAACGAAAAATGCTAGGCATGTAAAACCTCATATTAAAAGAAAGGTTGTAATGTTTTCTGCAAAATACAATAATATACAGAGTGTTCAATTTAAAAAAAAGGAAAATTTTGTATTTGAAAATAGTGATCACACTGCATATTGTATGGCTGGATTTCAAAGATATTAAATTATTTAATCAATCATAGATTACTTTTTGGTAAGTAGCAACAAATGGGAAAAGAGTACAATACACGAAAGTGAAAAGAGGCTCAGAGATTGGTAGTGATCATAATCTAGCAATAATGAGAATGAGAACAGCAAAAGAAAAGGAAGAAAAGAGGAGAAATGTAGTAAATAAAAAAGTAAAAAGCTACAAATTAAAAGAAGAAAGTAATAAGAAGATATTCCAAGAAAAATTAGACAATATTTTGAAAGGTAGGGCAAAAACTGCAAGTATAGAAGAAAAGTGGGAAAATCTCAAGACCAACTTAATCATAGCTGCGGAGGAAACTTGCGGGAAGACAAAAATAGCAAATAATAGCATGAGGAGAATTGAATGGTGGACGGACGAAATACGAAGGAAAGTAAAGAACAAAAAAGAAAAATGGAGGAGATATTATTATCTAAATACAAAGCGCCCTGAAGATTATGAGGTATATAAAGAAAAAAGAAAAGAGGTTAAAATAGCTGTGAAAGCAGAAAAAGAAAGGTCATGGGAAAAGTTTGGACTAAAAATGACAAATAATTATAGAGAAAATCAAAAACTCTTTTATGGCGCATTAAAACAGCTCAGACAAAAGAAAGAACACATGATGCCGAATATAAAAGACAAGAATGGAAATGTAATAACAGAAGAAAACCAAATAATGGAAAGATGGAGAGAACATTTGGAAGAGCTAACTTAAACAGACGTAGACAACATAGTGGAGATACAAGAAATAAATGAAGAACAAAAAGTAGAACAACAGAGGAACTAGAAAAGGCAATTGAAAGATTTAAATTAGGGAAAGCACCAGGCAAGGATCATATCACCCCGGAAATGATAAAATGCATGGGAATAGAGGGAGTGAACAGCATGAAAGAACTATATATAAAGATAATGCGGAAACTCTAACTATTGACCAAAAATGGGTCCTTGTGTCAGTTGAAAAAGAAACCCTCAAACCACTTGGATAAAAAACAAAACCTTGGATGACAGTAGAACTTTTTGAACTTATGGAAGAACGAAGAAAACATAAAGCAAAAGACCTGAATAAATACAAAGAAATTCAGAGAAACACCAGAAAGAAAATTCGAGCAGCAAAAGAGAGGTGGCTCTCCGACAGATGCAAGGAAATATAAGATCTGGATAAAAAGTATGATTAATTTACAGAAAAAAAATCAAAGAAATGACAGGTTCTGGAAAACGTACAAGAACGAATATCCTTAAAAATGATAAAGGGGATATTATTACTGATATAAAGGAGAGCTTATGTCACTGGACCAATTACATCCAACAACTATTTATTGATGAAAGAAAAAACTGTCATTAGAAATCACCGAGGATACCGGACCATCAATATTAGGAGAAGAAGTCATCTATGCCATCAAAAACACAAAAGAGGGTAAAGCTACTGGACCAGATGATGTGCCAATCGAATTATTAAAACTCATCGATGAAGATGTTATTGATTTAATGGTTCAACTCTTTAATCTAATATATCAGACTGCCACAATCCCCAGACAATGGCTGCAATCGACCATTGTAGCAATTCCTAAAAAGCCAAGTGCAACAACTTGCTCAGACCCCAGAACAATAGCTTTAATGAGTCACACAATTAAAACATTTTTGAAAATAATTCACAGCAGAATTGTTAAAACTCTTGAATATGAAATTAGTGACACACAATTTGGCTTTAGAAATGGTATGAGTACAAGAGATGCTTTGATCGGCTTGAATGTGCTGGCTTAGAGATGCATGGACATGAATCAGGACATGTACTTATGTTTTGTAGACTTTGAAAAGGCATTTGATAAGGTTCAACATAAAAAGCTTGTAGATATATTAAAAAGAAAAAATATTGACAGTCGTGATATGAAAATTATATCTAATTTATATTAGAATCAAACTGCCAAGGTAAGACTTGACAACCAGTACACCCAAAATATCAAAATACAGAGAGGAGACCGTCAGGGTTGCGTGCTGTCCCCACTACTTTTCAATGTCTACAGTGAAGCGGTATTTCAAACAGCGCTCTCAGACTCAATAGAAGGTATATCTATCAATGGAGAAGTTTTTAATAACTTACGTTTTGCAGACGATACAGTAATAATGACGGATAACAACAATGATTTACAGAACGTAATGCAACGCCTTAATGAACGCTGTCATGAGTACAAACTGAAGATAAATTGAAAGAAAACTAAATGCATGATCATGACTAAATCTGCACATGCAAATATCCAATTGACTATTGAAGATACTGCAATTGAGAGTGTTAATAACTATAAATACTTAGGAACATGGATAACATCAGATATAGACCAAACCAAAGACATTAGGACACGCATTGAAATAGCACGTGCATCATTCATTAAACTTAAAAAGTTTAATGAATGAAAAGAACTATGCCTGAGAATGCTTCGATGTTACGTGTTCTCTACTCTTCTTCATGGCTTGGAAGCGTGGACACTAAAACAAGTCCATCTGAATAAGTTGGCCGCCTTTGAATTTAGGTGTTACAGACGAATCCTACAAATATCATGGATTCAAAGAATGTCAAACGTGGAAGTAACTAGAAGGATAGGAAATGAGGCGGAAATAATATTAACTATCAAAAGACGAAAACTTAAGTACTTAGGACATGTGATGAGAGGGTAAAAATACGCATTATTACAACTTATTATGCAAGGCAAAATCCGAGGAAAGCGAAATGTGGGAAGACGAAGAATATCCTGGCTTAAAAACTTAAGGGAAGGGTTTGAATGCAGTAGTGTAGAACTTTTTAGAGCGGCACTCAACAGAGTCCGCATAGCCATGACGATTTTCAACCTTCGATAGAAGATGGAACTTAAAGAAGAAGAATAGTCGTGTTACCTCGAAATAATAGTGTTACCTTTGTCTGCTTTGCAATATGTTTTTCTTAATTGCCATATACAGGCAATGGTTTTGGTTGAACTCATGTTCTTATCGTCAAATCGAACAATCTTAGTAACTTTTTGAATCGTTTTAACCCCATGGTAGCGTTAAATATAGTAGGTCCATAAAACTTACTCCAAAGTATATCTACATTATGGATGTTGGCACTCAGGCGCCCTGCAGTTAGTAGTAGTCCAATAAAGGCATACAGCTCTGTAGAGTCGCGATATTTCCAGTTCTCTATCCCCAGCACTTTTTCGGCTTCTTTATTTGTACACTTCACTATTTTGTTCACAATACGTCCTGTCGGTTGTGGTTGACTCTTCCAGTAAATTCCATCCTTAGTTTCAAAAATTACACACTCTGAAATCCGGGAACTTGTAGTTACACATTCTTTTTCATTATCACTCAATACTACTTGCTGATCGTCTTCTTCACTTACTTCCGAAATATGATCTTCAATTTCAGAGTAACTTTCAATGCCACCTATTTCAGGAGATTCTTCATCACCGAAATCCCATAAATTATTAGAAATATCCTGCAGTTATGCAGCTAATAATGGTTTTCGGCATATTTTATTCGCACTATCTACTTTCACTGTAATTCAATATAATTTTAGGATCTTAGTTGTCGACACTAACATCGATATCAAAAGACTGATAGCAGATGCATTATTTATTTCAAAATATGTACAGGTAGGTACCTACCTAACAATATTATTGCATTACAACAATGATTATCACAGTATAGATATAACACCTATTGTAAGCATCTCTTTGATGTTCAAATCAAAGAGATGTTTACATTGTTTGTTACACGTTTAGACTTTACTATTCATAAACGAAAATCGAAATCATAAAAGTCATTTAGATAATCCACAATAACATTACCTGACTGACAGATTAACTTCTGTATCAAAGATTTAGACTTTAGGTATAAATACAAATAGGGTCCGACCGTGTTGCCCCTTTACGTGTCAAAATTTTTTCGACGCAATAATTTCAAAAACGATAATGAATATTTTGAATATCTCATGACTATGTTAAAGGAAACATACTTCTAAACAAATTCAGTGATGCGTAAAATCATTGTTTAAATAGGACTAGTTAGACAATCCTTATGGAACAAACGTTTGACTTTCAGTCTGCCGTCATGTGGTGGCCTCTAGTCATAAATTTAAAAAACTATTAACAGAAACTTAATTCTCTGCAGGATTCTATTCGAGTATATTGGCATCCTGTACACGGATGCCAGATTGTGAAGAAAATATAAGACTTTAATAAAATGCTTATTGTTATTATCGTTGTATTCGTCTAGTGAAAGATAACTTGACTATTTCGAGCAAATATTTCAAATTGTTTTTATACTTTGAGACTTGCTAAATCTAAATCGGTTAGTAATCTATTTAAATGAAGTAGGTAAATGCTTTTTTAATTTTTATTAGTTTACCAGATATTTAGTTTGGTTATATGATTTACTAGAAAAGAATTAAATATTTAATTGAAATAGACTCGATTGCTATCGTCTTAGAACACTAATGCGGAGGTTTATTTTTTAGTCAAGACGTAAGTTTTATCATTGTTTAAAAAAGAAAATCTTTTTAAACAATGGTTTTATGTATGTTTTGAGAAAATTAAATTTTCAATCTTTTAATCTTTAAAATGACGTTTGAAAATATAGTAAATTTATAGGTATGGTTTTTTGATAATGCTTTTGAAACAAATGAAACACATCGATATGCCACAACAAGAGGCAACACATATTTAGGGAAAAATTAATCTATGTGTTGGGATAAAAGGAATAATAATTAACAACACTTTAATAAATAGTATCCTTTATTTTATTTATTTATGTATTTTATAATGTAACCACCATTTTTGTATTTCTGTTTACATAAATGAGAATGTTTTTTCAATCAACTCGCCCGATTTGAGCTGTTTATTAATGAAATAATTTTAAATGACAAAGTGATAGATATTGTAAAAATTAAATTCGCATTATTTTAATACTTATATACCACTTATCAAAATTCTAATATCTACACATAGACAATATTAACGAAATAATAATTCATAACAAAACAAAATTGTTTACATTAATAATTATAGAAATTGATTGTAACATTGTTTTCATGAACTAAAATAAGCAATGTATGTAGTGCGAAACACTATTGGCACTGGTTGAGGTTGTTTCGCTATCGAATACGTATGAAAAACGCGTGGTGTCGTTAACAAACCTTCCTTTTCTACCTCTCTATATTTTTTTGGTTTGCATTTAGATATTTTTGGACAAAATGCTTACTGCATAGAAATTTTTTTTTTAAATCGGGTAGCCTCAGACTTTCCAATGCAGCATTACCTACAACAATATTATTATTAACACAACTGAAAAAAAAGCAACTTTCTGCACAATAAAGTAAAAAAACAATTTAAGTTCTGTATTCTAAATATAAATAACTTGGCAGTTATGCCAATATATGTTTATATATATATATATATATATATATATATATATATATATATATATATATATATATATATATATATATATATAAATCCCATAGGACTACCAGAAACAAATTTTTGGTAGTCCTATGGGATCTAGTCTTTCACCCATTCTAAGTAGCTATGTCATGGATGATGTTATCAGTGATTGTATCAACAATTGCACTTTTTTCATTCCTTTTTTTTAAAGATATGTAGATGATTTAGTTTTGGCACTTCCTCAACACAAAATTATTGAAATAGTCAACATTTTCAAGTATCATAATCAACATATACAATTTACAGTTGAGGAAGAGGTAGACAATTCTCTAGTTCCTTAGAGTAGGTTTCAAGTCCAGTGCTTTATACAGGTTGGTGAATTGTTTGCAGTTGGTAAGTTTGGTATGGTTGATTCGTAGTCTTGTAATAGTCGATGCTTCTCTTCTAGTTATGAAGTCTAGGGAGAGATGACCAATAAAAGATTGAAGTTTATGAAAAGTTGTTTTGCTCTTTTGTTCTAAGTTTTGTCAAGTATGCTCTACCGACTTTTTAAAAACGAATTTCGAGATTCGTTAGCTAGTTGAATTGGAGTGACATCAGTCACCCCATGGTTGGTAGCTTCTTTGGCAAAATGATTTGCTGTTTTATTACCAGTAATTCCGGTGTGAGAAGGCAGTCATATGAGAGAGACTGTTACATCGTAAGCAGAGAGATTTTGGTATTATGTCATGAATGTTTTGAACTAATAGGTGCTCATTGAAAATTGTATTGACTAAATGGATATATGAAAGTTAATCTGAACAAATGGCAATTATCTGTTTTGATGTGAGATGCATTTAAAAGCCAACACAATACTATATAGTTCACCTGTGCAAACGTTGCATATTAAGGGTAACCGAGATGATCTTACAAGTTCATGTTTAGTGGTTACTGCACAACCAATACCAGTGGTAGTTTTAGAAGCATCTGTATAGAGAATTAAATTCTAAAAATGCTTTCTTTATAAGCAGGTTAGAAGATTCAAGTTTGTTAAAAATTGTGAGTGAGGTATATATGGAAGGGAGATCTTTAGCTCAGAGGGGAAGTAAAGGTAGAGAAAATGAACTAGTCAGAAAAAGGTCAATATTTTTAAGTAGTGGACAAATTAATTGAGGTATAGGTTTTATGATAGGGTGTTGGTTATTGTTAGTGGAAGAAGACGGCATTGTGGCAATTAGGGAATGAACGGGATTAAATGGATTTGCGGATGTAGATGCAGC
Organism: Diabrotica undecimpunctata; assembly: GCF_040954645.1. Lineage (NCBI taxonomy): Eukaryota > Metazoa > Arthropoda > Insecta > Coleoptera > Chrysomelidae > Diabrotica > Diabrotica undecimpunctata. The sequence continues at coordinate 20,217,261 of NC_092812.1, forward strand.
ATACGAAAGTAGAAGTGATTATCGTCTTGGGTAGGAGAAAGTTCATTAGATTCACGGTATACACTCTCAATAGGACTAAAGCGAAAAGCGCTCAGACCTAGAAGTAGTTTTATTGGCACCCCATTGAAGATGACTGAGGGTTTTAAAAATGTTCAACCTTTTAAAACAATTGATTTTAAGTTCAGAGATTTGATTTTTTCAATTTAATCTGGAGTCAAACATAAAACCGAGAATTTTACAATAATTAACAACAGAAACTAGAGAATTGTTAAATAAAATTTGGGGTAAGGGAGTGGAAATCCCTATGGAAAATTTTATTAATTTGGCTTTGTATAAGTTTATATGAGGTTGGGACAGATTTAACATGGCAGTAAATGATTAGGTCATCAGCGTATTGAACATATTTGATGGGAGGCAAATTTCGTTGATGGCAGAATGAATAAAGTTAAACTTAATGCAGATTCTAAAGGGACACCTTAATTTTGAGGAAGAGATTAAAAAGTTTACCCTTGGCAAGGACTTTAAAGATTCTTTCAATTAGATATTTTTTTACAAATGAGAAAATATTACCATTTAAATTATAGTGGGAGATTTTGTCAATGATTGCTTTTCTGGAGAATGCCCCTTCAACGTTAAGTACAGTTGCTACGACATCTTGTTAATTATAGATTGCTTAAGAAATGTGTGTTTGAAAAATACAAAAGTTATCAATAGTAGACCGATTACGTCGGAAACCGGATTGAGCGTCGGGAATAATATTATACTGTTTAACGAACCAAGTGAGTATTTCATTGATCATTGTTTCAAGAAGTTTGCAGGTAATACAAGTAAGAGAAATCAGACGAAAGATATTGGAGTTATAGATGGTTGGTCAGGTTTTTTAATTGGAATGATTATAGAATTGCGCCAAACATCTGGGAATTTTTGTGTGTTCTAGATAAGGTTATAAAAATTTCGAGAAGTTTGGAGAGAGATGTATTAGAGAGATTTTTTAAAAATATATAAGGGATATCATCGGGATCATCAGCAGATTTTGTACATGAAAACAAGGTAAATTTTAGTTTATTTAGGGTAAACAAGGCGTTTATAAACGTGACATCGTGTGGAGTTGACGAGATGGTGGAGAAAGATTGAGCGCGTAAAAAACTGGGAGTAAAAGCCATATTACTTTTATTGAATCTGTCTTCAACCCCATTAGCGAGTGTGTCGGAAATGAATTGACTGTCAGAGATAACTGTGTTGTTGAAGATGATAGGAGAAATAGTTAGGATAGAAGAATAAAGGATGACTAAATTCATAGGATGAAGGTTAGTTTTATTGCCTTGGATTTGTGAAATAGTTTTTTTTATAAATGAGAGTTGAGTTATCATATCCATTGGTAACTTTAACATCCTAATATATAAGACTAAATAATGTAAACTAAATTGTAACATATAACTTTTAACGGGTTTTTACCCAGATATTTAGTGGCTCAAATAATGTACACCTAGACACTGATGATGGAATATGGATTCCGAAAACGATTTGTCTTCATGACATAACCCGTTTGTGTTCGTTTGTTTTTTGTAATGATCTTTCTTTTATCTTAGTATAGATTAGGGCAAGATCTTTCATTAACGATTGTCAGCGGTATGTCAGTGGTAAATTTACTGGCTTCATTTAGAGGGTCGTTGGTGCCCTAATGTAAATTTTTCAAGATCATTCTAGAAAACCCTAATTTTTGTGTTTTTATAGGATTTGAGTGCAGCTTTTAGTTCGAAATAGTTTATACGAGAGTTCGGATAATTGGTATCTTGTGAAACTGAGGATGAATAATGAAAGGGCGGAGGAAGAAAAGAGTATATATGGTTAGGTCCAGATTTGTTGCAAAACTTTTATTTTAAATTTTCTGCCAGAATCTTGCTTGGCTGTCTCTTAATTGTCAAGGATAACCTTTCGATTAAAAAAGAGATTGGATATTTTAAGGTTATTTTTTATTAACAATTTTTTTTCCACACTGGACTTGGGCTAGTATTTGAAGTACATAAAGTTTTCTTACTTAATTACATATCGTGTCTAAATTTGGCAAAAGATAAAGTAAAAATATAAAGAGAGCAGAAAAAATGAATAAATACGAGAGAAAGAGAGAAATTATATTCATCATGTATGCTGTAATTAGATTTGACATCAGAAGATTTATCAGATGATGCACTTATATATTCTCTTGTAAGTCGGAGGTAGGCTGTTCTTTTAACTTTTTTAAGATTCTAGTGATACGGTTTTTTAGTGATCTTTTCCTTGTACCTATGTAGAGCTGCAATAAGTCCTTTTGAATACCATCTATGTTGGAGGATTTTTAAGCTTCTTGTAGTGGGGTGATACATACAAAAGAGTTCTTTTGTATGTATTACGGATTATCTTTGTAAATCATTTCTATAGCGGAAATATAATAAGGTTTCATCGAGTAATCCAATCAAAGATTAGATTTGGACATTTTTTGGCTGGTTTGGGTGGCATCGAAAATGCCGAAGGAGGAAAAAAGCTTAATAGAGCAAGAATACCGGATGAAGATAGAATGGTAGGAGTATCAGGAGGACTGTCATTGAAGTGTCCCCTTTTTTGTCCTACTGCCAACATGGGCTTTGAATTAGTACGACGAGGGATGGATAAATCCATAATGGCAGCCAGGATGGGTATGTAGTTAACGGAGATGGACTCAATTTCGGAAGATAGAAATTCTTTTGATGAAGTTAAGGATTTAGGATTAAGGACTCCTTAGAGTTAGCTGAAAATGAAGAAGAGGGAGGAGCATTAGCTGCAATGAGTGTGTGATCTGGTCAACTGGAGACTTTGCAATCAGACCCCACGGAACGACCCGTAAGCTTACAAAGAAAACACTATAGTCTGTCAGAGAATAAAAATATTTCAAAGGATGTATTTTCATGGTTAATTAACAGAGAAGATTGCACTTCGAAGTTCACCTTGTCAGGGATTACAAATGTTATCCTAGGAAAACTCCTGATATATGCCTATTGATCATCTGATATTCCGTATTTTTTAGGGACGGTTCGATTAGTGAATGCAGGATGGAAGGAGATACATTTGAAATAAGGATTCTTTTGGTCGCAGAAAGAAGCCTGCAGATAAAGATGACGGTGGAATTAATTATGACGTTCGGTGTATTAGTTGATCAACGATGTCGGTAGAAGTGAGGAAAATGCAGATTCGATTATTCGAAATGCGAGATGTAAAAGTAATATTTTTTGGATAAACTATTTCACTAATTTCTTTAATATATTTAAATAAAACAGTATTCAAAATGGAGTGCATGACAATAACTTATTTCCTTTTAGAAAACGAACGGGGAGGAGGTCTAGAGACTGCGGCAACGACTATGATTTTGGGTTGGAATTGAAGTTGTTTTGTGTAAATGTAAATATTCAATTGCTGTTCATGATGTGTAGTCCTGGTTACCCAGACTGTAAGACAATACCTAAATGTGAGTACCTAATAGACCCTCTCCCAAACTGGAAAGAAAGAAAAAGGATCTCACCTATTTCTTGGGATTTTCACTGGTTTTCTTTAATTACACCAATATAGCCGCAATTAAATTCGACTATTGAAATATAAAACCAAATTTGATACTCGTTTTCTTATCACATTGTGATTAAAGAACTTCGCTTCGTATTGTTAACTCGTCGATGAATTACTTTATCTGTTTAACACTGTTTAAATCTTTAAAATCCGTGAGGAACTTTAAAAAGGGTGTTTAAGCTTTGACAGTTATTTGACGTTTTTTGATTTGATTATTTGAAGCTTTATTTGTAAACTTCAACATTTTATTAAAAAAACAGTTTGAAAAAGTGCTTTTTAGCTTCTAAACATTTATACTACTTTTAATATTTTTCATGTCATACGGCTGTACGTAGGCTCAATGAAAAGCTGGTGTAAAAGAAATTTCCATAACCAATAACAAGAAACAAGCTGAGATATTGCAGCGGACAGATCTCCCTTGCATTTTTCTGTGGCGATATTTTACGAGTACCATTATTTTAATGTTTCAAAACTAATTTACTTCTTCACTGTGTATGCCATTTATAAATCGAATTATAAAATTTAGATATTATTTTACAATGTGTTTAATTTTCAGCTCTTAATGTTAATAAACAATGAAAATATTTGCAATTTCTTAAACAAGAAAAAAAATGCTATTTGATTTCCTCTGGGCAATAGAAGGTTTTGGTTTTTTTTTAAATGTTTTTTTTATTAGCTTTATATTGAGCCTAGATACAAGTGTATCACATAAAAAAGTCAAAGTTATTAGAAATTTTTATATGCTAAAAATTTGTTATTCTTCAAACTGATTTTTAAAAACAAATTTAATATAATCTTGATGTTTGTTTTTAATAATTTAAAACGAAGCCATAAAAATCGATTTCTATTTACAAAATAACCCCAGAGTGACTGTTTGGACAAGTACAGTTGTTTAAATAATCGGTCTCCTGGATAAACAAATTGAATAACTCATAAACTGTATGGTCGTTCTGTATGATATTTAGCACACTTTAAAAACTCATTAACTGCCATAATTTTAAATAGTTGTATTACATATCGTTATGCAAAAAAGAAAGTTATTTATATTTATTTTATTTATATTTATATTAACATTTATAAATTTTACTTTAAAAATAAGGGTTTTTAAATTATCTCGGTCAATTCTTTATGTATTTTAATTATAAAAATCTCAATATTAGAGAACATTTTATGATCTATAACTTTTATTTTAATCATATATCTCTAACATGAATAAGTAACGTTTTATGCGCATAAACTTTTTTCACTTTTTACGATTGTTTAATAAAAAAGCAAAGCAAAATTAGCTGTAGTCTTCACATAATTGTCATCAGCTACCCCTCATATACCTTTTAGAGACTTTAAATATCTGTTTAAGATTTTTTAGAGTTGTAGATCATAAAAAGTTACGTAATTTTTGAGAGTATCCAAATTAAAATACATAAAACTATTAACCGAAATAGTTGCAAAAGAAAACCTTATTTTTGCAGTTATTGATAAATTATAATAACTCTTTTTTTGCGCAAAGACATGTAACATAGCTCCTTGAAATTATGGAAATGAATAAGTTATTAAAGTGCGCTAAATATCAATCAGAGCAAATAGTTTATAGGTTATTTAATCTGTTTATAAACATTTATAATAACGTTGATATCGTTTACGCTACAAACTTATTTAGAGGCTTATGAAAAACTGGTGAAAAACACACTTTCTAAAAAAAAAACAGAATCTTCTATGACCATTACTAGGCAAGAGAGCATTTTATATTTAAAACCAAAGCATTTTATTCTTAAAATCATACTTCCATTGTCTATCAACAGTAAGAGCTGAAAATTGAAGGGACACTAAATGAAGATCTGAATTGTGCGTTCCAACTTACATATGGCATATGCGGTAAATAAGTAAAAATTTATAACCCGTTAAAATGATGGTATTCGTATCGTAAATATCGCTTCGAAAAAGTAGAGTGGAGAACCATTTGAGCTCGGTTTTTTTTTAGATTTGAACTTTTTCAAAATGAAGCGCGATTGCAAAATTTGCAATATCTTGGCTTCTGTGGCACGTAAAACATAATTTTTTTTTAAACTGGGATAGCTCAACAAAAAGTTGTTTACATAATCGCTTTCTACGATAAACGTATCGTCACTATTTTTATTAGTTACATTACATACCATTATGCAAAAACAAAGTTATTAAAATTTATAAATTTCTGCAAAATCAAGGGTTTTTTGCAACTATTTTGGTGAATTCTTTATATATTTTAATTGAGAAACTCACAAATGGAAGAACTTTTTGAATCTACAATTTTTATTTTAACTATTTTTCTCTAAACTGGATAAAAAACGTTTATAGCCAAAATCACCTGTATATCTTCACAGATTTATTATTAACTAACCCTCATATACCTTTAAGAACCTTCAAATATCTGTATAAAATTTTTACGTGAAACCAATAATTTTTTTCCAGATGGACCTTTGTATAAATTAGTTCTCCGATAAAGATGAACTTATTTCTACTTTTCAATACAATAACTAAAAATAGCTAAAGAAATACATATTTAAATATCTAATACTTTGTTTATGTTTATTAACTTGATATTTATTCACTAATTTGTTTTTCCGAAGTTTATCATATCATAATTATAATACCAACGAAAACGTAAAATTCAAATTAATGCATCTCGAATATGACGCGTGCACCCTGGCGATAATAAAAAATGATGAATGAAAAAAAAATAAACATTTTTTCAATTTAATTGCGTAACGGAAACGGTGTAAAATAAAAGAATATAAAAAAAAGTTTCTATTTACTTACCAGAGTGTAATATCCATCTTTGGCAAGCCGAAGGATTTTTGTCGGAAATCTGAACATTCTTAATCAATGAATTTTGTATGGTGATAAACCACATTTGTAATAACAACAAATATTTCCGGCCATCTGTAAAAAACCATTTATTTATTATGGAAGTAACATTATTTTAATTTAAAATCACTTTTTTCAAATATTATCGAATGTATGTATTATCCGGTAAAATTTATTTCTGAATAACTAATTTGTTCATTTCTCATACAATGTTTTTTTATGTTTTAAACACATATAATTAAAATGTTTTACTTACCTCGGACCAAATTTTTGTAATACACTTCCAAATAAAATAAAATATTTAAATTCTTTAAACTTATTTAGATATAGGAAGATTTAGAAGCCACAGTACGTTTATGTACAATTTTAGTTGACACGATATTTACTAGTTGATAGTAATAACTCTATTTTAAATAAACACGTTGTGATTCATGATCTGTTTTTTGTAAAATTTTTATTTGTAAATAAATCTGTTGCTACTAGGTTAGTAAAATATTGCAACGCTGGTGAATTTAATTCAGTGGATCAAAAATGGACGTTTAGTTTAGTCCTTAACTTTTTCACATAGCACCATCTAGTATAATGTATATCAAACAAACAATGGTATATTAAAATCTATTGAGACAGAAAGAGTGGTGACATCTAGTGACTGTCTCAATTAGAATCAAACAAATTTATACATTGCGTTGGCTAACTAGTCCTATTTAAACAATGGTAAAATTCAATAAAATGTTTTTATCAATTTATGATAAAAGAATTGGCGTCTCGGGCCCGTTGGATTCACTTTGCCCGGATAAGGGTTAAAGACTATGAAGTGTAAACACATACCAAAAATAGATTATTTGAGAAAGGAACTCTGGTCGAAACAGCTGTAGTGATAATAATTTAAAATAAATTTTGTGTTGAAAACAAAACTTTTTAATGTTTTATCGTTAGATAAAATGAATTTCCATCAAGTAACGGTCGAAGAAGGTTCAAGAAGTCTCGTAGAGTTAGGATATAGACATATTAAAACAATATTTAGTTTTTTACACAAGGTACTAAGGTTGTACGGCATGTGTGTTCGATGACCGTCTAAAAACAAAATGATCGGAAAAGACGTATTCACCTTTTTTAAATGCAAATAAAGTATGTTGTCAATATAATCGCACATTAATTTTCACATTAAAAAACTTTAAAATTTCAAAACACCATTTTCTTATGTCACTTTCCGAAACATTTGCGTTAGATGTGGTTACAGCTTCTGCTGTATGGATGTATGGTATATGATTTTCGAAAATCCAGTTCACCAAAATGATTTCTTCTTCTTGTAGAAGAACTGGTGAATGATGAATGTGGTGGTGGAGTATCTGTCCGAGATAAGGATTATTGTGGAAAAGGGCACGATCGTGGACGTGACGGCCGGGGTACCCCAGGGATCTGTCTTGGGCCCGACGCTATGGAATCTGGCATATGACGGGATTATGCACTGTGAATACGGAGAGGGTACAACCCCCTTCGCAGTCGCGGATGACCTCGCTGTACTGGTAGTGGCCCGGGATGAGCCAGATCTCAAATACCGGGTTCGAAATGCAGGCGACGTCGTAAAGAAATGGATGACGTAGCACGGACTGAAACTTGCGACAGAGAAAACCGAAGCCATCATTCTGAAGGGGACAAGGAACAGGCAAAATATTGAATTAAAATGTGCGGGAGCATGTCTAACACCCAAGAAACAAGTAAAGTATCTAGGAGTGACATTGCACCAGAATGGAAAATGGGGGGAGCACGTGCGGGAGGTGGTCCAGAAGGCTGCGAATAGTGCGGCTGCGTTGGGGAGGGTGATGCCGAACATTGGAGGACCCAAATCCGAAAGGAGGAGGGTCTTACACGGTGTTGTACAGTCGATCGTCCTCTACGCGGCACCAGTCTGGAGCGAGGCGGTAGAGATAACGGCCTATAGGAGTATCATGACACGAGTAGACAGAACAAGTCTGTTGCGACTGGCATGCGCCTACAGGACTGTGTCTGCGGCAGCCTTGTGGCCGAGAGCTACTGTGGCCGAGAGAAGACAGAAAAGGGAAAGGTCAGTTGAAAGATGACAAAAGAATGGAACAACACGGAAGATGTGGCACAGTGGACGAAAATGCTGATCCCGAACATAAGAGAATGGGTGGACTGTGGCCACAGGCGACTGGATTATTTCCTGACGCAGATGCTCACAGGACACGGGTGTTTTAGGGCCTACGATGTTAGATTGCAGCAGATGGATAGTGGAAAGGAACAGAATGGAGAGAGAAACAGGTGTGAATTTTGTTACAGTGAGAGAAATGATTGAGAGAATGATTGAAAATAAATTAGTTTGTACTAACATACACAGCTATATCTGTGCAGTGATCAAAAAAAAGGAAGAGGAAGAAAGACTGCTGGACCAACGCTAAAGGTAAGAGTGAATGATGCTGAAAGGTGAAGCTAGAAAAGTGCGTCACACTGTATGAGTTAGAATACTCTAGTCAGACTAGAGGGAGGAAATGCCCATCTGGGAATGATGCCGAACTAGGAGCGATGGGTGTCTTCTACGCGCTACCTGGAACGAGACAGGGAGCCTCCTTGCTGATGAATAGAGTGTGGATGTGTATGAATAATGGAGAACGAATGAATAAAGGTAGTGATTCGGAAGTGATGCCGGCCTTACAGCGGCCATTTCGCTTCCGGATCGCTGGATGACAGAGGAGGGACTGGTTTAGCAGGTAGGCCTTCGGCGTAGACTCGGCGATGAGAGGGCATTTTAAAGTACCTCAGGAACTATCGCCGGGAGTACGAAGAACGAATCCTGCACTAAAGTTAGTCAGGCGGCGTCATGGACTGAGATGTCTTTTGAAGATTCCAGACCCCCCTCTATAAAGACAAAAAAAGAGAAGAACTGGATTAGGTCCTAAATCTCGTTTCGTAAATTTTTTACTTTTTCGAAATTGTAGGGTTACCCTTATAATTTTATAGCGCCTTAAAACTTCTCGTAATGAAAACGCGTTGTTTATTTAATCTAGGGCAATTTGAAGCTCTTTTTCTGTATACTTTTTTTTGATATTTCTTTCATTTTCAGAAAGTTCAGTTCAATATTAGCTGCAAATTTGTAAAAATCAGTTATTGGCGCTTTGTAACATCAGTTATTGGCCGCCGGCCAATATTAATAATTAATTTTAATGATTCGTTTGTAGCATATAGACCAGCAATAGCGTTAATACGCCCACAGAGTTCAAAAGCATTTATAGAAAATTTAATTTCGTCGAGGTATTTAAAATTCAGTTATTGGCCATCAAGTCAATCACTAATTTAGTATGAGTTTTATAATCTAAAGATTGGCCGGTCATTTATTTTCTTAAATTTATTAGTTATAGCATAAAAAAATCATTTAATTAGCCACCAATTACTTAACTAAGACAATCAATGTTTTAAAGAAAATAAACTGCACAAACACTTACCAAGATGTAGTTGCCCTTAGCAAATACCTTAGAAATCTAACTTAATATACAGTGATGAGTGTCTTACCACCCGGCAAGACACCCGGCAAGTCATCTTAAAAAATATGATACATATTAGGTAACAAGTTTTCGAAACACTCATTATTTAAAATTTATTCTTATTCCAATGTTATAAAATAGAAATACAAAATAATTCAAATTCAATTCCAGTTTTACAGTCTTCAGTTGTGAATGCAAAATAATCCGGTGAAGACTGTTTAATGTCAAATTAATCACTAAATTCTCAGTGATAATATCAATTCCTCTGTACAGGTAATGATTTTCAAAACAATTGACAATATTGGAATGGATGCGCGTGAACAGCTGCCTGCTTTACAGCTAACCAAATCATCAAGCCTTCAGCCATCAAATAATAACATACCGAGAAGTGTTTTTGCACGATAAACAGAAACTTTTTATTGAAAAAACAATTCGTAAAAATGACAGACGTAAAAATCCTCGTCAGCTTTATGTCGCTCGTACCCAGCGTCCTCGAAAAGCAAATGTTTGGGGAGGCATAATAGGGAATCATGTCATTGGTCCATTTTTTATAGACAGTATGTTGACTGGGCGGAAATACTTGGAACTTCTGCAAAATCAAATTGTCCCAGCCCTTCGTAATTTACCAATACCTTTCGATTCCATATGGTTTCAACACGATGGTTGTCCTGCACATAAGTCTCGCATCGTCAGTGAATATCTCAGTGCGACTTTACCTAATCGATTGATTAGTGGTCACGGAGATATTTTTTGGCCTGCAAGATCACCTGATCTTGCATCTTGTAATTTTTTTATGCGGAAATATATCAAGTCCAAACTATATGGAATTGAAGACGATAGACCTAATTCTCTCCAAGAATTAAGAGAAAAGATCTATGATTCAATAAGAGGTATTAGTCCAGAAACATTAACTAATGTTAGACAAAACTTTTATAATAGATTGGGTTATTGTTCTGCAGCTAATGAAGGCTTATTCGAACATTTTTTGTAAATACATTTCATTAGAATAAAATACGTTTATTTAGAATATTTTTATAGAATTTCTACCTATTTAAACATTTTTTGTAAGTACATTTATTTAGAACGTTCTTTTATGTTTGAAGAATTTTTACTTTATTTTCGAAAGAACATTGTTTTTTTAATAAGATTTTCAAGTTTTACTATAAACACTTCTAATAAAGACTGAAATAAATGTTTAGTGATTTAAAGCAAAACGATATAATATCTGCATAATTTCAAATTTTAATTTTTAAAAAAGTAAAACCTAAATGTTGGATTCGAACCCTGAGCGCCTGGATGAGAACATCGTGCCTTGAACTCTGATCCACCAGACTTTTATAATTATTTAGTGACAGTTTGGGTTATTGTTCTGCTGCTGTTCAAATCATAGTAGAAATTATTCTTGGTTAATAATTTAAAACTTTAGATTAAATAATTACTATTAATTAAATTATTTTATTCACATTTTTGCTTTATTGTGGTCAATCAGTTTTTACTTTATGCGAAATTAAAAAATGGAAATACGTCACACATACGACGTTACACATAATAATTATGACCGAGGTGATTTAGCTCGAAGCTAACGTCTAAAGGTGTGAGACTATCGATAGTGGTAATGTAACGTAATGTAAATTATAGGTTTCTATCGATTATTTCTCACCTTTCATCATGATTTTTCTCACAAGTTTCATCTCTTTTTATTTTACAAGGTAACTGTGTTTTCTATCTCTTACGTTAAAAAGCCGGGTGGTAAGACACTCATCACTGTATAATAACTACTACACACAACTGAATGACCTGTTAATAACGAGTTATAGCACGAAAATGGCAGACTGTTTAACAAAGAAATTTTCTAGAAGTGTCCTTGAATGTTGGAAGACGGATTTGATACTATCTTAGTATTTCGTATTAGTTGTACAGTGGTACCTTGTTTGTAAAAGTTTTTTAATGGGGGTCAATGACTGACACAAATATTAAATATGGCCAAGCACTGGGTATTTTACCCTATTGGTATTGGCTCTTTATGTTGGTACCAAGGTATGTGTAGCTATCGAACCTCTCAAAATTAGCTTTTTGTGGTAATAAACCAAAAGTTGTGTATTTAGCATTTCGCTGTTACTGTATGTTTTTGATCCTACCCGTATTTCTTGATGATGTCTAATATGCATGACATTATTATCTGTCAGTCCTCTAAGCTAAAGCAAAAGATACTAATTCGTCAACATATTTTTTTATAATAACCAATAAACTACCAATCGGAATTACCAAATAAAAAATGTATTCTTTAAGTAAATGTGATGAATTTAATGTGGAAATTGAATCGTCGCAATAACTTATTTTAAAGTAAAATTGTGGATTATTCTCAATAAACATAGTAAATTATATTTCTTCAGAACAATAATACAAATTTTATTAAGTTTAGAGTGTTTATGATAAATTGTGGTGAATGTTCTTCTTTACCTTTATCTAATTTTGATCTAACTCTTTTAGAAATAATTAACGTAATTTCTAAAATAATAAATTCCAAACAATTAATTTAGTTGTTTAGCTATTAATATATATAATTAGCTATTAATATAATATGGAGTATCTTTTACTAAATTTAAAGTAAAACCACATATTTTGTGGTTTTCAACCCAAATTCTAACACCGTTTGTTATTGATTCTTTAAACCTAAGTCCAAAGTAGATACCCAGGGCAAATAATTCGTGTAAGATGAGAAAGCGTATTCTCGGGATTGGCATTTTTGACTCAAGGGACTCGGTACGAAGTCAAATAATTTTGTATCGGAGATCGTGACAAAACGACCGGATTCTCCAGAATTTTGCAGACAATAGCAACACTGACACAAATAGGACCGTTGTATTATATGTTTTATAAAATTGAATTGCTCTTGTAGAATTCTACAATTTATTGCTTCTTGGACACGTACATCCTTGATAAATGAGAAAATATTTTTGTGCAGTTCACTCGATTTAAAATTAAATTAAACCGGACAAACATATCTGGAATAAAATAAACTGATAGAGAGTTTAAAGGAACAATTTTTAATGTGAAGAAATTATAGGTATAGCTTATTTCTTTTTCTGTTTCGCAAATCAGGATACGCATGAAGTTTTTGCTACTATTTTTGTTTAATTTGTCGACGGCAACATATAAACTTCAGTAAGATACATTGCATAAAAAACTCACATTCTCTGTGCATTTAACCCTCATAATACCAGAGTTTTTTGTGACACGTAGTACGAATGGGGTCAATAGTGACTCCACAAAGATTTCCATCAAAAGGTATAATATTATTTGTAAAAAAATAGTTATTTGTAATAAATATACATTCGACCGCTAGCAGATAAAGAGTGAATATCGTTCGTTGTGAATCGAAAACCAGTTCCTGGCCCGATAACGAGATATCGGTAAGTGTGGATACATTAGCAAGACAATTATAGTTATTAAATTTTATTCGCCATGCTAAAAATAATTAAATGTTCTGTATAGCCAAGGCAGTCAAATAAATTGGAAACGAACAGGAACAAAATGACAACGGAGAACGTCTGATTGAATTATGCGAACTAAACAACCTAAAAATCACCACCGAATTCTGCAGACATAAAAATATTCATAAATATACATGTACGCAAGAAACACGAAAGCTGAAATCGATAATAGGCTACGTACTAGTCAAAGAAGATACCACAATAAAGATAAAAGATGTGAGAGTCAGAAAAGCAGCAGAATATGGAACTGACCATAAACTACTGACAGCAAAAATGGGCATTAATTAGAAACATAACAAGACCTCCTCTACAAAAGAACCGTTGAACACTATAAGAGAATAACAAAACATTATAGACCTACTCCAAGAACAATTAGAAAACCATACAAACAACGTCTAGACCAAAAATTAACCAACAAAAAGAATAATTGAAGAGAAAAAGCAACTATACAGAAAATAGCTGACTACAAACAACGATGAAGTTTATAAAGAATATAGAGAAAAGATAGAGAAGTAAAAAAACAAATAACACAACAAAAGCATGAAAAATGGGAAAGAACTTGCTTAAATATTGAAACATACATAGGAGGTACAACAACTTCGGAGTCATGGAAAGTACTGAGAGGATTGAAACAAAACTCAAAAGAAAAAATTATATTGGGAAATATACAGAACAAAGAATGAAAGGAGTATTACAAGGAACCATTACCAGAACAAAGACCACAATTCATTGGAAAAAAAAACAGACGAAGACGAAGCAGATCCCCACAACAAGAAATAGAAAAAATATTAAAACAGATAGGAAAATGAGAACGGCCAAAAAAGCAATCCAAAATAAAAAAACACCGGGACCTGGAGGCATCTCACATGAGCCTATAAAGTACGGCTCAAAAAAATTACACCGGATGATAAAATGGATATTTCAGAAAGCCATAAATGGAGAACAGTTCCCAAAGGAATGGACGGACGCCTATACGACATCTATATTTAAGAGAGGAGATAGAAAACGATGCGAAAACTACAGAGAAATGAGCGTAATATCATCAATAGGAAGATTATATGGAAAGATACTACAAGAAAAGATAGAGCAAGCGATAAAAGTCTAAATCAAGGAGGATCAGGCAGGCTTCACGGCAGGAAGATCATGCTTAGACCACATATACACACTGGAACAACTGTTGGAAAAGAAAAAAGCAAAAAATAGAGATATACATTTGGCATTTGTGGACCTGAGAAAGGCGTATGCCTCTGTACCAAGGTCAAAACCATGGGAGGCAATATACAAATTAGAAATACAAACGGAAATCATAGAAGCTAAAAAAGCTCTGTATAAAGAAAATAGAGTGTCTATTAAAATGGGAACAAGAATCATAGGAGACTTAACCATAACAAAAGGGCTCCTTCAGGGTTGTTTCACATCTCCAACCCTATTTAAAATATACTTAGAGAAAGCTTTGACTACATGGAAAAGAAAATGCGAAGGCATGGGAGTATCGGTACGAAACGAACACCTATATACTTTAAGCTTTGTAGACGATCAAGTAGTGATTGCACAAGACCAAGAAGACCTCAGTTATCACCACCAGTTATACAATACCCATAACTATAGACTGGTCAACAAACACAACCAGAGATAAATGTGGAGAAAAAAATGTTGAATTATGAACTGAGTTTTGAGGTTATGTGCAAATAAATGAGTTAAAAACGGTTGTTTTGATTTTTCTGCCTTGACCATATAAAAGAACGAAAGAAAATACATAAAAAATTTCTATTTAAAAGTTAGCCAAAAATTATTAACATGACCTAAGAAATTATTGAAAATTTCAATGATTTTTCCTGAGCTTAATTTTCAATATAAAAATTTGAAAATAATAAGGCTATTTTGTATTCAAAAGATACATCTTCATGAATTTTTTCAGATTTTTTAAAGCAAAATTGAGTCCAGAAAAAATAAAGTCGAAAAAAGCTTCTTTTTTAGATTTAGGAGGTTCTATGAGTTCTGGGAAGCTAAAAATTTGTACGAAGCCATGGTTTTATATGCTTTATTGAAAGCATTAATCGCGGTGCTGATCGGTGCAGGGGCACTTTTATCCCACTATAGCCTTTGAACTACCAAGGACAGTAAGCACAATGCCACAGATAAAGACGTACGAAGAGCTTCTGTGTCAGGCAACCCAGACGTGTAAACTGTGTCTTAAACATAACTGTATATAAGCAATTGCAGAAAGAAAGATACCCACCGGTCAGAAAAAAGGAGTCCGAACAAAGAGCAAGAATGTGTGCCATGTGTTACATATAGTCAAGTCGCAAAATAACCAACAACTGAACCAAATTATTACACAGCCAAGCGACATACAAGAGTTAAAATAAATGGTGAAAGGTCTTATGGAGCAGATGAGAATCATGCTTAACCTTCTTACCACCGTCGTAACAAAGATGAAGTGATGGACCACAAACTAAAATTTGTGATCTGAAATGCGAATGGCTTGGCCCAACACAAACATGAACTTAGTATAAACTTGGTAAATCTTAAAATTGATCTAATACTAATATCAGAAACATAATTCACAAAAAAGAACGTCTTAAAAATTCCATTCTATACAGTTTACTATACCAGACATCCTAATGGAATCGCCCGCGGTGGCACTTCAATATTAAAAACACAATCAAACATCATCTCGCAACTTTTCTTGCAAAATAATATATACAAGCCGCAAATATAGTTGAAAAAGACTGTACAGGCTCCATTACTTTCTCTGAGGTTTATTGCCCTTCAAAGTATAAAATAAAAAGACTTTAGAGTTTTTCGACGCACTGGGCACGATCCAAAGGAAAAAAAAGGATACTCCATTGTGATAGACAAATGACATCGCTAATGCAGTACACAACAAGAAATAAGCATATCAGAAGTGGCTGCAAATAAATGATCCAGATAATAGACAAACATACGCAAGATCAAATAGAGGAGTAAAAAATCTAGTTACTAAAGCAAAAAATGTTCCGTGAGAAAGTAAATGCGAAGAGCTCAACAAATATATAGGGTCAACAAGATCAAGACAAGCATGGAAAACAATAAAAACCTGAGAACAAACAGAGAAGAAGTGAGCAGAATGGATTTAATAGAAGAAAGATCTTGGATCGAATATTACTCACAACTACTGACTGAAACAAGACCGCAATTCATGAACACCATAACAACAACATAATATGAAGTGGAATACAATGAAGACGATGAAATTACAGGAAGTTGAACATACAATACGAAGTCTAAAAAATCGAAAAGCGAAAATCCAACATATTACGTTACAGAACAGTTGACTCTCAATAAACGTTTTAAGCATTAAGAAAATATCAAAACAAACAACAGACACGGAAACGATTTGCCGTAATGGTAAATAATAATCGGGGTGACTGGTAACCCCCATGGTATTACGTGTGACTTTTCAATTTTTTAGCAAAATTATGCAAGCTACAAAGAATGTGCTCCAGCTAAACATAGAAAAGCAAATATTGGGAAAAGTGAATTTTGTTTAGAATTTTAAGTAAAATAATTTTAGGAGAAGAACACTTTAAGTTACACTTGGGTGTCCAGTTTCTTTTTTTTTTATATAAAGATGTTTGTTTTCGTTTATAATTATTACTTTTATCTCCCTAGAGGATATCACGGGTGATTTAGCACCGACTAATATCATTTACTAACTTTGTTTTAATTATATTTAGGACTTTTATCTAATTTCATAAATAAGTTTTAGCTTTTAAAATACATGTAATAAAATACTTTTGCAGATTTAACTACAGTTTGTTCTGGTTTATTAGCTCAAAGGATACTAAAGTTATTATGAAGTTGCTTAATTTATTGTAATAATTAACATGAACAGCTCAATACGTGGATTAGATTTAAACACCATAACTTTTTTAAAATGTTTGTTATATTAACGACTAGGTATGTATTTAATGCTGCAGTCATCATATTTTATTCATATAACTCTCTGCTGAATATATGTAAAATCGGTATTAGTGGCGGCTTGTCCTATGAGGCGAGTGAAGCGACGCCTCACCGTCTAAAATTTGGCAGAACGCAATTTTTTCTTTGTAGTTTTTTTTAGTGGAGCCATTTTATAATACCTTACTCTAATTTCTACTTACCCACAATTTAAAATCTGCAGGGTGTTATGCCTCGCATGCGGGCATGCGACATTGTTTAAAATCATATTACCATTCTGTGCTTATTAGAATGTTTTTAACACTAAGAATAGTCACATTTTCTCATGCCAGACAGCATAAAAAACCTTTTTGTTTTCAACTTGTAAACATTCTAGTGCTTTTACATAATCACTAGTTTGATTATATCTCTTTATATATAACATCATATAATTTTTTTTTCAATATTACTGTTTTTATTGGATGATGGACGGAGTGGGTGTTTCCAATTCCTTTGCATTTTCTGACGGAAATATTCTCTCTTCTTTCTTGTTGGGTAACATTATTATTTTTATTCAAATAATATAACATCTCCTCTTATCTTCTATTCAAATATTATTATTTTGTTAATTCAAAATCACGCAAATTATAAGATTTCATTTGTTTTTATTTGTTTTTTTTTTAATAATCATGTGATAATTTTACCACTAAATGTTTTGTATTTTTGTCTACATTGGTTTTCAATTCAACTTTTAAATATATACGTGCTTCGTGTGTCGGTGTCATTACTTGTGTTTAAAACTTAAAATAATTTCCAGGCGGCTTATTTCCAAGTTTAATTTAGTAATTAAGGCTATTTTTATTTCAACTATACTAATTTAAATCTGTTATACATGGATTAAGTAAGTTATTACCAATTATATACCAATACGATTACACTATGTGAAATTTTGATTTTATGACCAATTCTTTGTAAGTAACACTGGTAGCTTCAATTACCATCGATATTGTATTACTGCACATGTAAGTCACATTTTACATTCAACACAATTTCACTCAACATGAGAGGTCACTTTTTGGTCTTCTCTTCTAATTTAAAAGCTAAACATAGAAAAGCAAATATTGGGAAAAGTGAATTTTGTTTAGAATTTTAAGTAAAATAATTTTAGGAGAAGAACATACTTACTTCAAAGATAATTTAAAAGGCTTCAGGGCTCCTCATTAATAATGAAGATACTGTGTAGTGCCCGTTTGTTAGTTGCCTTATTTGTTTTTTCTATCTTAATATATTTGATATATTCCTGCTCGCTCTTTTAACGCATCACACGCTTCAATCGGACCAATGACAACAGATATAGAATGTAATGCCCTTTAGGCGATGCCGCAATTCTAATTGTATAAATAAAATAATTGGTATTTCTCCAACTTTCATTAAGAATAGAGTAAAGGAAAATCAGTAATTATAATTTATTAATTATGTAATGATTAATCTAAAAATTGTTTGTATTAGGAATATTATTCTTATTTGTTATGTCTAGTCTTATTTTCATATATTGCGTTTTTGTTTGGTTAATTATTAATCCGTATCTTTTCGCTTCTTCTTCAAATTTCTGGTAAACTTTTTCTAAGCGTTTTTTTGTTCTCGCTAGTATCACCACATCATCCATGTACGCTATGCTGCTATATATATATATATATATATATATATATATATATATATATATATATATATATATATATATATATATATATATATATATATATATAATATATAATAGCAATAAATATAAATATGTTTATAATTAAATTATGTAAATGTAAAAATTTCACACATCCAGTCAATTTAACATATAATCACAAATTAAAAATACAGAATTAATGCTATCGTTTATTGAACATATAAAAATATCAAAATCAAATTATAAATTAGTTAACGTCCAGATAAAAATTAAAAAGTATTATAGTACATATATAAGTAAACCAATGTGTTGTTCCTAATGCAATCTCCCATTCTTTCCGTGGTCGAGTCTCTGTTTTGTGTAAAATCGCCTAGAAACACCGTTAGGCAAAAACATATTTATGTCCCAGTGGTCAATCCTTAAAAAAATAAATAATAAATAAAAAAAAAATAAAATAAACTAATAACTAAAAAAAGTAGGATTAGTAGGATAAGGAATTTTAAGTACATTAAATTATATTGTAAAATAAATAAGCAAAATCTATGAATCGTCGAATGAGCCTTAAAGGGCCCATAGTCACACTTTAGACTTTAGTCTATGCTTTAGACACACTAGTTTATCTTTGTTCTTCAAAATGCCTATACAATAAATTTTCGAAATATATTTAAGATAATTGGATGTGTGGAGATGTGTGAGAGGTAGTACCTTTGTATGGGGTTGACTAAACACTGGCTCTTACAAGCCCATGGTGCTAAAGTAAGCGAATGTAGCTTTCTCAAGTAAAGCTTATCAGTAGTCAGGACCAGATTACGTGGTGAAGAGCCTCTTAATGCTGAACATTACGGATCTAGAGCGGAAGGTCGATAAACATTCCTGGAAATAGTAAACAGGATTTCCAGTACTAACGCTACCACTAGCTAAGACACGACTGTGTCAGTTGGCAGATAAGAATCGTCCCTGCGAGAAAGGCGGTTAGTTAACGAATTGTTTTTTACAAGTTGACGCTACGTGTGGTCGATAATAAGCCAAGCGATTTGCAACTTTAATGAAAGACACTCATGTTTATGTGGTTCTTTGTTAACAACATTAGTCTAAGTGCTGTTTTGTAAGTAGCGTCTAGTTTTTTTAACAATATGGGGAATGCAGGATCATAGTAAGGAACAAAGACACCGCTGACAACTGGGACGGACGTGACTTCAAAGATACTTCAAAGCGAAAGAATCCTTACCGAGTGGGGAATAATAAAAGAAGTTATGAAGGAAGCAGCTCAAAAGTCAAGTAAAGAAGAAAAGAGATAAAAAGAATGGTGTAATGCCGATTGCAAGAGAAGCCTTAACAAACAAAACGAAACAAGACTAAAATACAAGGAATAAATATGAAGCAGAGAGAAGACATGCGAAAAAAGTGTGTAGGTGGAAGAAAAGAGAGCACATGGATATAAAGTCCCAAGAGATTCAAGAACATTATATTAACAAAAAAGTGAGAAACTTCTATCAGGTGACGAAAAGGAGCAGTGGCCAAGGCGCAAGAAAACCAAATTAATACAATAATAAAGAAGAGTACCTAATAGTAGAGAAGCAGGGAAAGCTAGATAGATGACAGAAGCATTACAGAGAGCTGTTTAATGAAGAAACAATTGGAAATGATAATCAGCAAATGGAAATGGTAGGGGAAGTCAATGACCCGGCGTAAACAATAGAGACAGCCACCGTGAAAGAAATAAGAGCAATCACATATAGCATGAAAAAGAATAAAAATGCAGGCAGCACTCATACAGCGGATATGTAGCCAGTTGACGAAAGTCTGGGAGAGAGAAGATATGCTGGAAGTATGCGGAGAGGCAATAGTATGTCCTATTCATAAAAAGGAAGATAAAGCAGTGTAAGAAAACTACAGGGGTCGATGTGCGGATGATGAAGTATCTCCTAACTCAGCAAGAAATTGCTGAGTATTTTTAAACTCTTTGAAGCGAAGGCTAAACAGCAAAAAACAAAGTATATGGAAATGGGACAGACCACATATGAAGATACACAACTAAAAACTACCACAAACAAAAAGAGTTAAGAGTATTGCTTCAAAAATTTGACAGAGTTCGGGTCTCTAGGAGTAACCCTAACAAGTAAAGGAGAAGAAAGCCAGGAAATTGAAAAGTGGATTCCGAGAGGAAGGAAGACGTTCGGAGCTCTACACAAACTACTGGTTCGACTATCTTGCGAGAATGGCAGGCTAAACGTGGGCAAAGGACCCGCTGCTAAAAAGGGGACGGAAAGAAGAGAAGAGGACGACCACGAAAAAAGGGGCTACAGGCGTATAAGGAAGACCTACAAACACTCGGTATATCAAATTGGAAAATTTCGGCCATGGACAGAAGAAAATGGAAGAAAACAGTGGAAAAATTCCTAGCCATGGCCCTCTAGGGCCTATTGAGCTATATATATATATATATATATATATATATATATATATATATATATATATATATATATATATACATATATTAATATGATCCGAAATTGTATGTAGAGAAAAATGTATAGACAAAAAGAAGAAGAAGACAAACAATTTGTAAAATTATGTTATAGTTATATTCTAGATATACGGTTTTAACTTTATTGTGTTGGTGAAGTGCTAAACAGAGACTTTGTCAATTTTAGATTTTTAGATGTTTGAACTGGGACTTTATAAATTATGAAAATCAATAGATTTAAGAATAATTTGTAAATAATAGGTTGCATTGAAATTATGATATCTACCTGCCGTTTTCAGGGATTCATTTCTGTTATCTCAAAAGCTGTCATTAACGATGAAGAAGGTAAACAGTTATTGTCTTGTTTGATTTGTACACCATTACGGGAATTTGAAATTAGTTGAGTTTTAAGAATTCGGAGAGTTTTGGAATTTGGTTGAATGCTTAGAAAGAATGTTTTGATTGGTTACAAGAAATTGTGGAAGGGATAGACAGACGGGAATGAAATTGAAAAAGCAAGGAGGATCATCTGCTGTTGGATAGGAAGCGAGTGAAGACAAAATCGAAAGGAGTGTGCCGATAGTTTGTTTTTTTAAACCGGTGAAAGAAAAATTATTGTGGCGAAAAGTAGTGCAAAGAAAGTATTGAAAGTTGTAGTTACAGTATTTGTAAGTAAAATAATTTACTATTCTTGGAGCGAAGCATAGCTAAGGATAATTTTGGCCTTCCAATAGGAGAAATAAACATTGTTAGGAGTTTGTCCACAGTTTTGTTTTTATAGCAAACGCCGGGAAGGAGTTTGAAACAGAGTAATTTAGGGAAACATTTATTTATAATATCAAGGAGTGTAAACGGAGATTACATGAAGAAAAGATAGAGAAAACAATTGAAAAAATATAAACATGAAGTGGTTAAAGCAGAACCTGGGAAACATACAAATTAATAGCATAAAGAACACAGAAAGACTGGAGACCAACAATATAAAAGAAATTTTACAGATAACGCACGAATATTATACAAATCTCTATAAAACAGAACAAAAACCCAAGAAATCCGTAATCATTTACAACTGAAAATAAAGAACGTTAACTCTGACCTACAACCAGAAATCAGTAAAAATGAAATAAAAAGGCACACAAAAAATGAAGAATAACAAATCTCATGGAAAAGATGGAATAACTGTGGAAATACTAAAAAATGGGGGGAAAACTATAGTGGAAGTCCTTTATGTACTAATGAATAAAATATTGAACACAAAAAAAATACCCACCACATGGAACGAAGCAATAACACTATTACTATTTAAGAAAGGCGATAGAAAAGATCTGAAAAACTATAGGGCCATAACGCTTTTGAATGTAATGTACAAACTGTTAACTAAACTACTAACAAACAGATTAACAACTAAGTTAGATAATTACTAGTCAAGAGAGTAAGCCGGTTTTAGAAAAGGATTCAGTACAAGCGACTATCTGCTTACGATAAAAATATTAATTGAAAAGGCCAACGAATATCAAATCCCAATGTATATGGCATTTGTAGACTTTGAAAAAGCATCCGATAGGGTAGAACATTGGGCAGTAAAGAAGTCTTTACAAAATGGGAGAATAGACTATAGATATACGGACTTAATTTTGAATATATATGATCAAGCAACAACATCCATTAAAATAGTAGATAATAGAGTAATAGAAAAGAGTCAGACAGGGTGACACTATATCACCCAAACTATTCAATCAAGCTTTGGAAGACGTTATGAGGAAATTACAATAGGAAAAACGGGGTATTAACATAAATGGCTAATACTTGAATCACTTGAGATATGCCGACGACATTGTATTAATAACAGATAAAAGGGAAGAATTACAAAATATGATGGATAAATTAAATAGCGAATCAACAAAAATAGGTCTACTAATAAATTATAATAAAACGAAAATGATGACCAACCAACCAGAAGAATTAATAATTACAATTGCACAAACAACTATAGAACAAGTAAAAGAATATGTATATTTGGGACAACTAGTTAAATTAAATAAAGAAAATCAGACCGGAGAAATAAAGAGAAGGATACGGTTGGCTTGGGTATCCTTAGAAAAACTTTCCTGTATACTAAAAAATAGAAAATACCCCCACTATTTAAAAACAAGAGTCTTCAACCAATGTATACTTCCTGTTCTCACCTACGGTTCTCAAACTTGGACTTTTACAAAAGAAAACATGGAAAAAATAGCAAAGACCCAAAGAGCCATGGAAAGGCAAATGCTGAACATCAGGCTATCAGACAAGAAAAGAAATACTTGGATCCGCAACAAAACAAAAGTGACCGATGTATTAACGCAGATATCAAAACTTAAGTGGAAGTTCGCTTAGAGATTTATTTATAAGATATTTATTTAACATATAAAAATCTACAAAGGTATTTGGTCTTTATATTTTGAATTTATTGCACCAATTGATTTGTTTTATTTATTTCCTTCTACTCCACTGTTTTCTCAAGCGCTATTAAAAGAAAATGTAATGTCTTTGAACTCAATTTATAAACCCTGAGATGAGAAAATTCATATATTTATTAATTTGGTGTTTACATTAAAATTTATTAAATAAATTTTTTGTTTTAATTTGCTAATTACATCATTATCTACTAAAGGGGCCTTTATTCTCTTTTTAACCTATTATTATTACGTATATAATGTGGTCGATAGGGTTATACACAAAGAAGTGTTAGTAATAGCTTTATTTTAAATAAATAACTTCTGTAGATGATAATTTTAATATACCGTTTGAGCAGAGAATTAGGTAATACTATATTATGCATTAAATGTTTCCTATGTCTGGTTTTCGCAACTTGTCAATTATTAAGTACACCTTTGAATATAAATAATAATTATAGCCATTATGTCTGACAAAACACACCAAAGAAGTTACATCAACAAAATACTAAGCAGCACACAAAGCTCTTCACTGTTGTAGAACAGACTTCGTAATTTTTAAGGAAGACTGTAATAGTAATTAATTTTTCTTTTGGTAAACCGTCAGTTGATATAGACTTCATTTTCACTTTGTAAAGATATTTTTCATCCGACGAGCGAGGCAATGAAAAATAATCTGGGTGTATGCAATTTTTCAAGCAACAAAAGTATTAAAACTGGTAGTTTATGGAATCCTTGGGGGTTGAATTCCGACAAGTTATTTGTAAGTTCAAAAATACTTCCTACACTGTTAAATAATGTTACAAAAATTCTAGGTTAGATATCCTAAGTTTTAAAAAATTACAAAGTGAACCGGGGTAAGTGTAATTTTGGGCAAGTGCAACCTATGGGCTTATTTGACTATTATAAATGCGTTACAGTGGTGACATCTATAAAACCGTAGTGGCACTCTATTAGCTGTGTTTCTGTAATTTGAAAGGTTAACTGTAACTATTGGTTTTCAAGATAACCATAATTAGTTATTAGAGAGTTTTTGTGCCAGCAAATACGTATACGTAACGTATCTTTTTGACATATAAGCATGCGCATTAATAGTTGAACTAACGTATCTAGATACGTATTACCCATCGAGTTAGAATCTATGGAGAAGCTATGAGCGTATTAACGTGTGTATTAAAAACGGCGTAGGTAGGCGTGGCTAACGGTGATACCATTATGGCGGTGGGATCATGATCGGACTCAATAATATTAAAACTACTATAAAAATATGACTAGATATTCAGAAGATTTAATCATAATCTACAAAGTGCAATACATTTTTAATAAACTATGATTTATTTATCCCGCGGTAAACACTAAAAACACGATATATTATACATAAAGATAAATTAATACAGTCAAATACTATTAATTTATTCTCTGAAGTACGGGCCACTACTTTGTTTACATATTTGTATACTAACCTGTAGAACGTTATTCCTGAAGATTTTTTATTAACATTGCTTCTGCCACTGCAACTACGTTGAGAACAAGAAACCATTATTATGCACTATCACAATATATTATTACAGTTTCTATAAAAGTATTATAAAACTAAAAATATTCGAAAAACAACAAACTTAAATAAACATATACGATCTGTCAAAAATGTCAAAACAATATGGCTGAAGTGAGGTCGTTTTTAGTCACGTGATGCCCTCTCCATAGATTCTAACTCAATGGTATTACCGAACGTAATGGGCTGGTACGTTACGTTCATACGCATCCCCATCGAGCCGAAGGTAACCGAATGCACAATGGGATGTTACCCGATTACCAAAATTTCAACATCCACATTTCATAAGCAGACGTGGTACGTGTTTTTTCACATTTGTGGTTAAGTATATTTTTTTTGATTTTTATAAATAATGGAAAGCAGTAGAAAACGAATTCACTTCAGCAATGAAGATGATTTGTTCTTGTTGAAGGAAGTCGTAGGCAAGAACCCTTACGACCATCCAGAAAGGTGGAATTTAATCCAAAAGCGAAAAATATTTTTATATTTTATATCAGACATGGTATCAAAATTAAAGCGGCCGTATAGTCGTGAAAGATATGGAGAAGAAGGGCATCTTCTATGTCTTCGTCTTCTTCATCATCAATAAAGGCATCTACATTTAATATCGCGACCATCTCAAAAATTAAAAATTGTTCAAAAAAAATATTTGTTATTTATTTTGAATAGCAAAAATAGGGCTAAATGATAAGGGCAAGACTGGCACTGACAATTTATTAGTTATTCACTAATTCGATGAGGGCAACACCATCGTTACGTTGCGTGCAGAACTTTAACTCTCAATTTAACGTTCATCTTCTTCGATACGTTAGTTCTTTACGTATAGGGAGATACGTTACGTTAGGTAGTTACAAAAACTCCCTTTGTCTAGTATATGGAAAGTGGGTACATAGTTCGAGGTGTGAAGTGAAGAGGGTTTAATTATACTTAGTCATTTCTGTTTCTTGGAGTTTAAAAATTTGGTAAGTAGTACAATTTTATTCTTTGTTTTTAATTCTAGCATCAAATTAGAAATTACTTATATTTTGAAGTAAAAAAGCATGTAGGTTACACTTCTTCTTCTTCAGTGCCTTATCCGGTCCGGATGTTGGCGATCATCAAGGCTATCATGGTTTTGTTGACTGCTCTGCGAAACAGCTCCGCTGAGGTCATCCCAAACCATTGTCGGAGATTTTTCAACCACGAGATACGACGGCGTCCCGGTCCTCTTCTGCCAAATACTTTACCCTGCATAATAAGTTGAAGAATTCGATATTTTTCTTTTCTTCGTTCCGCATCACGTGGCCGAGGTACTCAAGCTTACGTTGTTACACGTAGGTTACACTTACCTCTTAAAAATATTTTGGCGGGAAAGTGTAACCAGTTGCATAGGAGAAAGTGTAAACCTGCATGTTATAGGTACTTCAGAGGAAGAAGGTTAATTTTTTGTAATATTGAATAAGTACTTAAGAAACCGTACCTACTGCCTCTAAGGTAAATCATCAGAAACAAATTTTAGGCTGTACGATTTGTTTCTGATGGTTTACTCATTTTCAGATCACTGTTCTGCTTCAAAATGGTTCGCAATTACATAAAGAAAGGGCGACAGCCATTGTATTCAGCTGATACTTTAAAGGTGGCTGTAGAAGAGGTCAAAAGTGCAAGACTTACCTTATATAGAGCAGCAAAAGTATATTCGATACCCAAAGCAACACTTTTTACTCATGTAAACGGCACCCGAGGACTGAAAAGTCAAACACAAGGAAGACTTTCTCTAGATGTTGAAAAATGTATTGCAGACGGAATTAGAAAAATGGCCCAATAGGGGTTTGGACTATCCAAAAAGGAGGTGCTTGAGTTGATCGGAAAATATGTTAGTCGAAATAACATACGTACATCATTTCGTGACGACGTTCCTGGAGATGATTTTTTCAATCGGTTCAAAAAGCTCATAAACTTTCCTTGAAAACAGCGCAAAGTGTTGAAGCTACAAGAAAAGAAAGTATCGATTTTTTCTCCATCGACGAGTATTTTAAGTTGCTCGAACGTTTTTCTGAAAATCTCAGTCCTAGTCAAATATGGAATCTTAATAAAACAAGTTTTTGTCTGGATCCGAGTAAGACCAAAGTGGTAGCACCGACCGGATTTTCTACTTATCAAGCTACAGCAGGGCCCGGGAAAGAAAACATCACTGTTTTAATGGCGTGTAATGCAGATGGACAAAAAGCTCCTCCATTAATCGTTTTCCGTGGAAAAAATGTTTGCTTCTAGCGATCATGAATTTACAGGAACAACCTACGCTGAAACAAAAAATGGCTGGATGAAGTTAGAGACCTTTAGAAATTATTTTAAAAGAAGTTTTTTAAAATTTATTGGAGATAAACGACCTACGTTATTGATTTATGATGGACATAGTTCACATATCGATCTTTAACTTGTTCAAAAAGCAAGTGAACAAAATGTTATTATTCTAAAGCTTCCGCCACATTCAAGTCACGTTTTGCAGCCTGGATCTTTGCGTATTTAGATCGTTAAAAGAAAGATGGAATCAACAGCTCGTTAAGTGGCAAAGACAAAATTATGGAAAAAAAACTTCCAAAACGTGTCTTTTCCGCTATGATATGTAAGATATGGACTGAAACCGAACCCACTATCATAACAAATGGTTTTAAAAAAGCTGGTATAGTCCCGTTTAATGACCAAATTATTCACAAGGATTTATTTGAGCCTCAAATTTATCAGCGGCGGATAAATCAATGCAGAGAAGTCGAATATAATCAATCAGACATGATGAACCTTCCTGTTCAAACTGCCAGTACCTCATCTACAGTAATTGACGATAAAAAGCGAAGCTTAGCAGAGCTTACCATCAATACCATCATCATTAAGCCCAAATACGCAAAACCATGTACATATGGAGCAAACACAAGAAATAATTGAGTCATCAGTATCAGTTAACAGCACACAAAATTATGTTGAACCAGAAACCACACAAGAAAATTCATTCGGCTTAAGAAGTTTTGAAGATACATTATTGGAAACTATTAAACAAAAACCTTTAACTAGTATGAAAAGAAAATGTGTCTGTTTTGGAGCAAAGGTAATTACTTTGATTGAGGCAATAAATAGATTAAAACAAAATATAAAGGCCAAGAAAAATAAAAAAGAAAACATCGAATTAGTTCATACATCCAAAGGTAGAAAAAAGCCAAAGTCATGCAAGCTAATAATTGACGAATCAGAAGAAGAGCCAGATAAATTATTTGATTCCGGTGAGAGTGATCTTGAAAACGAACTTGAGTCACAAGAACAAGAGAATGATTTCATGTAGTCGGTAAATAGAAACATTTCAGCTATCAACGCTGGACACTGGGTGCTTGTTATGATTGCCAGTAAAAAAACTATCATATTAATCCGGTCAACTTAGACATCAAAATAGTTGGCAAATAACAAAAATTGCCGGAGAGCCAAATTTTGGTGGAAAGCTAGAGTTTACCATAACAAATAAAGTTTTAAAAGTCACCGTTGATCCCATGTGTACAACAAAAGTTATTCGGGGTCAAAGGTCAAAATTTGAGATTTTTTGGATTTTTCTCGAAAACGGTAAGTTTTATTAAAAAAAACCTTTAACCAAAGTTGTAGATCTTAACATTATCTACAAAAACAGTTGTTACAATTTTTTTCCTAAAAGGTACCATTCCTGAGATATCGCGATTTTAGAAGTTACTTTATACATTATATGCACATATATAAGCCACGTATATAAATATATTATGTGGCACTTAAGACAAGTATAAATGCCTATTTGTGTCTCTTTTATATAATATATTATACTATTCTGAAAATATTTTTTCAAAAGATAATCAGTCCCAAACTGAATTTCCTTTATCCACGTGGCCTTGAAAAACATTTGGCTATATCATTGTTTAAAAAAGAACAGATTGTCTATTGTAAGCAATGGCCTCAGTATTGTCCTTAGGTCTTGTTCATATTATCTGTTTCGTTTAGTGCTAAAGGTTCAGTTCAAGTAGATATAAGTACTTACTACAAGTGTTTACCATTTAGTACCGTTACCTTTATTTGTACTATTTGTACAATTTTATAGTTTTAAAAATGTCTCAGTTTTGCTTTATTTGCAATAAACTTTTAAGTGAAACTAAAACAGTTGTGGTTGATCGTGGAATGCCAAATTTAATCAAAGCTAGTGTCGCGAGAGGTGATGAGTTTATTCAGTATTTAAGAACTCAAAAATCCGTTACAATACACGTGCATTGCAGAAAATCATACATTCGGAAAACTTCAATCGCTGCAGTGAAAAGACCAAATGAAGAGTCAGAAAGGAGCAGTGAAGGTCAACAAGAAGATAATTTATCAAATATTAATTTAGAAAAAATCCCTTTACAAGGTCAAGCAGCTCCT
The DNA here is from genome assembly GCF_040954645.1 of Diabrotica undecimpunctata. Taxonomy (NCBI): domain Eukaryota; kingdom Metazoa; phylum Arthropoda; class Insecta; order Coleoptera; family Chrysomelidae; genus Diabrotica; species Diabrotica undecimpunctata. The sequence continues at coordinate 20,247,123 of NC_092812.1, forward strand.
CCCAAGAAAAAGCGATGTCGTTGGATGAAAGCAGATCCTTCTAATTGGAGTAGAAATATTGAGAGGAAAAAAATGTTTGATTGTTTGCCACATAAAACAAAAAAAGAAAGACCTGCAAAAGTTCCTTAAAAATGAAACGTGACAAGTAAATTTAAATGCAATACAAATTTTAATGATACGGATAGGCTTAAAATTTGCAAATCATTTTGGGGTCTTTCTAGTTATACCAGGCAAAAGGATTTTATCTTAAAATTTATAATACAAAAACCACCAGCGCGACCTGGAGCAAATGTGGATGGAACCTTCTAAAAAGCGAAAGCATAGCAGGGATTGCTACCTAATGAAAAACGGGCAAAATAGAAACCAGCACATAGCAGCCCTACTGCTTTTTCTTACTCCAACCACAAACGTTGATATTATTGAGCAAACATTTTTGGAGTCTGGCCATTCTTTCATGGAAGTCGACAGTATGCACAGCGCAATTGAGAGAGAAAAAGGCATGTATCAGATAACTCTCTCATGGAATGAGTGACCATAATGAAAAAGGCCAGATCCAGCACAATTAATAAAAAGGCTAATCCGTATCATGTTAATCAATTAAGTTTTTCCGATATAATTGACCTTAAAGATCTTAGTCGATCGGATAGCCAAGCGGGCTGGGCGGCTGGCTTCTCCTTCGCTTCACTGCGAGAGATGTCAGTTCAATCCTCGGCTCGGTGTACAGAAAACAAAAAGGCTAACGCAGCAGTTTAAAATTCTAAATGAATCTTAGTACAACAATGATTAAAAATGGCCCTAAAGATACTGACGGTAATACGATAAAATGGCTTAAAATAAAGTGTCTACGTTATGAAAAACAATATCCAGGTATAATTAAATTCAGTTAGTCATACTGGACCCTTCTTCTTCTTCAAGTGCCATTTCCGCGGCGGAGGTCGGCAATCATCATAGCTATTCGGACTTTTGAGACGGCTGCTCTGAAAAGTTAATTTGATGTACATCCGTACCACTCTCTCAGGTTGCGCAGCCATGACATTCTACGCCTCCCTATGCTTCTCTTTCCTTGGATCTTTCCCTGCATAATCAGTTGGAGCAAGGTCTATTTCTCTCCACGTGTAATATGTCCGAGATATTCTAATTTTCTTGTTTTTATTGAATTTAAAATTTCCATTTCTTTGTTCATCCTTCCCAGAACCTCTTTGTTTGTGACGTGTTCTGTCCATGATATTTTCAGAATTCTTCTGTACACCCACAGCTCAAATGATTCCAGTTTTTTCATTGATGTCGCATTCAAGGTCCAAGATTCCATTCCATAAAATAAGGTCGAAAAAACATAGCACCTCGCCAACCTAACTCTTAGTTCCAGTTTTAAATCTCTGGTACATAGAACTCTTCTCATTTTGTTGAAATTTGCTCTAGCCTTTTCTATTCTTATTTTTATCTCCTGATTGTAATCATTTGTGAAGTTAATCATTGTTCGCACTTATGCATATTTGTCCACTTGTTCGACGTTGGTTTCGTTTATTAGAAGATTCTCGTTATTTCTTTGAGTTTTCGATATTCTCATAAATTTCGTCTTCTTGACATTCATTGTTACACCATACTCTTTTCCATACTCTGCTATTCTGGTCACCAGTCTCTGAAGATCTTCAGTGTTTTCGGCTAAGATCACAGTGTCGTCCGCATATCTAATGTTGTTAATGGGAACTCCATTTACCTTTATTCCAGCTGTTTCACCCTCAAGAGCTTTTTTCAGGACCTCTTCGGAGTAGGCATTGAAAAGAATTGGCAATACGCATCCCTGTCTTACTCCACATCTAATTTCAATTTCTTCTGACAGCTGTTCGTTAACACGTACTTTTGCTCGCTGTTTATAGTATAAATTTGATATGATCCTGAGGTCGTTGAAGTCAATCTTCTTTGATTTCAGGACATTCATTAAATGTTTATGTCGTACTTTATCGAATGCTTTATTATAGTCAATAAAACATGCGTATATATCTTGATTGACGTCCAGGCATCTTTGTATTAGTATATTAAGTGAAAAAAGAGCTTCACGTGTTCCTAGGCCTTTGCGAAAACCAAATTGTGTATTATTAACGTCTATGTCCAGTTTGTGATATATTCGGTTATGGATGACTTTAAGTAGTAACTTTAGCGTATGAGACATTAAGCTAATGGTGCGGTAATCGCTGCATTCTCTTGCGTTTTTCTTTTTAGGGAGACAAATAAAAATAGATGTTAACCACTCTTTGGGTAATACGCCTGAACTATAAATTTGGTTCAAGAGTGTCACTAAAACATCAATGTGCTTCTCATCTAGAATTTTTAGGATTTCTATAGGAAGCATATCAGGTCCAGGGCTTTTCCCGCTTTTCATTGTTTTTAATGCGTGCAATATTTCTTCTTTTGTAATATATGGACCTATTTCTTCTGACGTAAGTTCTATGTGCTCCAGATCTCCTCTTTCATCATCGAACAATTCATCGATATATTCTGCCCATCTTTGTATTTTCTCGTCCGTATGTGTTATAGCAGTACCGTGTCTATCCAGAATTGCACAAGTGGGATTTTGTTTTCTTAGTCCTGCCAGTTCTTTGACTTTCTTGTGTAGGTTAAACAGATCATATTTATTTTGAAGGTCTTCGATCTGGACCCTACATTACTCTTAATGTTTGTAAGCGAGGTCGCCAAAATACAATTACAGATATCCAAAAAGCTTACCAACAACCACTTCCCATAAGCATTCTGAAGAAACAAGACTTAATGAAACTTTGTCGTAAAAGTATTATACCGGAAGAGCTACATCCCTGGTATGAATCGTTAGTCGTCACAAACAATACTTCAGAATATACTGCAGAACTTCCTAGAGAAGACGACGAAGAAGATCAAGAAGAAGAAAGTAAATGATTTTTTAAAACCCTATTTTGTATTCTTAAAGTTATTAATTAATAAAGTAACTAACTGATACTTCATGGAATTTTGTTGTGCAAAAATTCACTAACTCCATATTTTTCTCAAAACATTATGAAAAAATAAACTTTGTTTGAAAAATATTGGCACAAAGTTTACACCAGATATTTAAGTTTGTAAAAAAATATAGTTCATAAATTGTTTTTAAAAGATAATTTATAAAATCAATTTTCATCTTTAACTTCCAACAACTCGAAACTACAAAATTGTTAGTTAGTGACTTTTCGCAGTAATATGACGATATATCTGATTACACTTTAAAAGCTACCTATCACTTATCTAGAATGTCTTGTCACTTGCAAGCAATTTTCACTTCCTGCTGTCATGAGTTGGTTGTTGCCACTCAGTGGAGAAAGTCCTTGTTCGAGCTGAGGATTAACAAATGTAATCCCTTAACATCGACCTAGTGTCTTAATAATTACAATGTTTTTTACCTTAATTATAAAATTTAAGGGTCATCTGACCTCATTATGTGGCTAGTTTTAAATACTTTATGGACGTAAATCTTAACCACATTTTCAATTTAACCGTCAAAGTTCTACCCTTTTCCCATCCGATAGGATTGAAAACGTTTTAAAAATTTATAAATTCATTTTTTATAATTTTTTTAATTTTTTAATAAATATTATACCATTTTACCAAAGAAATTTTACTTTACAGTAAGCTTTTTAGAATGTTTTTAGTAATTTCCTTTTTTAACGCTTTTTAAAGCTACTTTTTAGTTCACTGGTAGATAATATCTTTCATTAAAATCATTGAATAACTCAGAATTTTTTTGTTAATTTTAAAATTGTTTTTATTTGTGATCCTTCGGACTTAATTTAGCGTGTGATCTTCTGTAGTAGCTTTTCTTTATTTTTAGTCCTCTTAGGAAACCGGGAAGCTTTTAGACTACTATTTAATAGTACTAGGGGACTTCCATTCAGTTAACTTCATTTCCTGTAGGCCAGAGGGCAATAACTGAGATAAATACTGCCGATAACCCAGCCGCTCGAAAGAAGTTGCAACTGTTTATTATGAAAGATGTTTAATTCAATTTATTTCATTTTATTGTTAATTTAAACTTTATTTTGTTACTAATTTAGTTTTTTCAATTCCGAGATGTATAAGAATTTTACGTATTTTGTTTAATATACTTTTTAAATGATTTAGTTTGGTTTAATCTATTGATATTGAGTTTTTTGGCGAAGAGAAGAGTCAATACACTCTAAGAATATCTGGGCTAGCTAGAATGAACGTAATCGTTGGTTTTAAGCAACAAGTAATATGAATATACAGGGTAAGATATAATTACAGGGACATAAGACAAGAATAAGATTAACCTTCGATTGATAACATGTCTCTCACACCGACTGATTCAAATTTTCGCAGTTTAAGCCCAGCTAATTATTATTTCAATGTGAATTCACAGTACCCTTAATGCATTAATAGGAATTTTAAATATTATATATAATTCGGTCCCACAAACCGACGTTATAGTTGCCGTTACATTTTGAGGTAAAAGTAATTTGTTTGATTTTTTGTTTGCAGTACTGATTTATATTTTGGGGCGTAAGTTTATAATTAATTATGAGAGGAAACAAGAATAGCTGTTGCGGCTTCATGGGGAAGTTTTAACTAATTCAGAAGCAGAAGCAGATGATGATCATGGAAGTTTGATCCTCGACCATTTTATAGAAACTATTGGGGATATAGACTCGAAAGAGGAGTTTGAAAATAAACAACACTCACCTATTCTTGTAGAAATGTTAGTCGAGCACACCGTGTCTCATCGGTAAAGATGGAACTAAGAGATGGAGAAAATATCCTGCATCAGCACGGAATGTTCGAACACTCACTGAAAATATTATCACCCATTTACCTGGACTTAAGGGAGATACAAAGCATAAAAATAAAGCTTCAGAAATATAAGAATGCTTCCTTTCTCCCAGGATATTGGAAAAAATTGTTACTTACACCAATAAATTTATAAAAATGCAAGCCTATGACGTTTCGCAAAATCGTTCTTTTAGGCCAACTGATTTATTAGAAATAAAAGCGTTATTGGGATTTTTATGTATTTCTGGTACTGACAAAGATAGCCAGAGACACGCTGAAGATTTATTTAGGAGAAACGAAATGGCTATGGAGATACTTAGATTTACTATGTCCCGGATACGATTTCAGTTTTTGTTGAAACATACTCGTTTCGATAATAAAGCTACTAGGCAAGAAAAAGTACAAGTCGACAAATTAGCTCCAATTATCGAAATTTACGACGATTTTGTATCCAATTTGTACCAGCATTACAATATGTCAGTATTCACCACGATTGACGAAAAACTCGAAGCATTTCGAGGTAAGTGTCCTTTTAAAATTTCTATGCCTAAAAAATCGAATCGCTACGGAATAAAAATATATGGCTTAGTGGATACCAAAATGTTTTATACTGCAAATTTGAAAGTGTACATAGGAAAACATCGTGCCGGACCATTACAACGGGATACTTTGATTTTGGCATTAGTGCGGCGACTTTGTTCACCTACAACACTACAACAAAATGAAAGGAGGCGTCGACGTTGTTGACAAAATGTGCAAAGCCTACTATTCCGCTCGTGCAACTCGTCGTTGGCCAATGGTCATTTTTTTATAGCGCCATGAACGTTGCTGGAATAAATAGTTACGTCATTTACACCTCGAATAGCCAAACAAAAATCGATAGAAGAAAATTCTTAGAAAATGTAGGATTTCAATTACTTAACTCACATATAATATAATATATAGTTGGGGTTAGTTATAGTTGGTTGGGGTAAGTGGGGTTAGATGATAGGGACTTCATCATCTATAATATATATTACAACCAAACAGCCAATATTAAAGTGGATGAAGAATTGACAGAGGCAGTCTCCATAGATAGAGGAGTGAGGCAAGGATGCATTCTGTTCCCGGAGTTATTTAATATATACTCTGAATATATCTTCGAGCAAGCGCTAGGCGAACTACAAAAAGGCGTATTATTCAACGGAATACGTCTAAACAACATTAGATATGCCGACGACGCAGTAGTTTTGCAGATAGTCTGGATGGTTTGCAAAGAATAATGTCGCGTATATCAAATATAAGTAGAGAACACGGACTTGATCTTAATACGAAGAAAACAAAGTACATGGTAGTCGGTACGCGCGAAATATTAAATACACAGCTTTTGGTTAACCAACATCCAATTGACAGAGTGGACAGCTACACATACCTTGGTACCAACATTAACAGCCAATGGGATCACTCCAGTGAAATAAAACAACGCATAGGAAAAGCGAGATCGACGTTCATAATGATGAAGTCTCTTTTCAGAAGTCACGATTTACCACTTGCTACCAACATCTCTCTCATTAGATGCTATGTATTTTCTACGTTATTATACGGAGTAGAGGCCTGGACGCTTTCCAAAGCTTCTTTAAGAAAACTCGAGGCATTCGAGATGTAGTGTTACAGACGTATTTTAAGAATTTCATGGGTGGATCGTGTGACTAATGTTAAGGTCCTACGTAGAATAGGCAAAGAATGCGAGATTATTAACACCATCAAAGAGCGCAAACTAGAATATATTGGCCATGTTATGAGGAATGAACAGAGATACGGCTTGTTGCAACTCATTCTTCAGGGCAAGGTATTTGGAAAGAGAGGACCAGGGAGAAGAAGAATATCTTGGCTTCAAAACCTGAGAAAGTGGTTTAATACATCGACAACCGGACTATTCAGAATAGCAGCAAGCAAAGTTAGGATAGCCATGTTGATCGCCAACATCCGGAACGGATAGGCATCGTAAGAAGAAGAACTCACATATTCATCGACAAGCACAACAGCAAACCTTTCTCAGGATAATCCGTTTGCGTCTTTCTGAAATATGTGGAATAGAAACTAAGAATGTTGCCCCCAGAATCAAACTTATGAACTATGTAAGTACTGGAGCAATAAAAAAGTCGAAGAAAAAGATATTTTTTACAAACTAAAAATATTTGTGTCTAGAGCATCTGAGATCTTACATCCAGTAACAAATAATCCAAAATATTACTAGTATTATAAAGAGTATTTTTTACAAAAAAATACAAATAAATAATAATATCCAATTAAATTTGCGGAAAGAATAAATGGCCCTAGTAGTTGCTCGCCTTTAATATAAAACCAACTTTTTATTTTATACTTATAAATCTATCTTTATTAGCATGCAGGTTTTCGTTTTTCCAGTAATGGCTATTTCGCTAATAAAAATCTCTCATCTAGTAAAAGTTGCTTTATCCGTAAACATAATATGGTTAATATAATATCAATACGCACTATGTTTGCTTAGTAACCATTAGCCTAATTGTAATTTTCGTGGAAAATAAGGATCAAACATGTTTTTACAATGACTTGTTAAACTGTTTGTTCGGGCTGTTAGGCCGTTGTCTTCTGAGATTAGTTCTCTAAGAACTAATTGAGATTAGTTCTCTAAGAACTAATGAGTCTAATCTCAGAAGACAACGGCCTAACAGCCCGAACAAACAGTTTAACAAGTTAGACGCTGGCCGTGAAAGCCTAACGCATTTTATCATGTTTTTACATTCTTTGGAATTTTAGACTAATAGATTACTGACTTACTCTTGTTGCTGCTAAAACTTAGGCGGTCTGATAAGTACTTAACCTCACTGTCCGATGGTGCCACTATCCTACCCAAGAGAAATCTATTATCGCGTAATAAATTCTCGTCGACGGCTAATGTCAAAATTTCAGTCAAATCAGACTCGTAGTTTTGTTTTGACCGTGTGTGAACGTTTCCGCGGTGAGTCGTGAGGCGTATCCGCGGATTTTAGAAAAAAGAAAAAACAACAATATCGGTTGGTGATTCGATTCTTGTTTTTGAAAGAGAAATAGCATAGAGAAATCAAAGAGCGCTTGAATGCAGCGTACGGTGACTCTTCTTCTTCGATGGCAACCGTCAAAAATTGGTATAACGAGTTTCAACGTGGTTACACATCGGTTTTTAATGAGAGACGTCTTGGTGCCCCGAAGGATACGGAGGATAACGTGACAAAAATCTATGATCTCGTATTGTCAGACCGCCGATTGAAGTTGCGCGAGATAGCTTAGACAGTAGACTTCTCAAAAACTACATATTTCATATCCTGCATGAAATTTTGGGCATGAGAAAGCTATCGGTGCGATGGGTGCCACTCCGGACAACAAGCGCAACCGTGAAACCAATTCAGAGCAGTGTTTGATGCTATTTAACCGTAATCCGAAGGAATTTCTACGACATTTCGTATCCATCGACGAAACATGGATCCACTGATTTACAGCAGATACCAAAGAAAAGTCGAAACAATGAACGGCACCAGGCGAACGTGCTTCGAAGAAGACTGTCCTATCGACAGGAAAGGTAAAGGCCACAATTTTCTGGGATTCACAATGAGTGATCTACATCGACTACGTGGAGAAGGACAAATCCATCATATTTTCCAGATTTGTCTGCGTGCGACTTCTTTTTGTTTTTAAACCTAAAAAAGGCGCTCTACGGGCAGAAATAAAGTCGAATTAGGAGGTCATAACCGCCAGGGAAACCTACTATGCAGACCTAGAGAAAACGTATTTTTCAGATGGGTTAAAGAAGTTGGAGAATCCAATCAATCCCTTTTGTAGGTTAAGTCTTATCAGACCGCCCTAGTAGTTAATGTTAACTTACATTAGAATTTTCTTGAGCCTTAAATTTTGCAACAAAAGCACTTAAATGGTGCCCATTCCTAAGTTATCTAGGCAATAGAATTTGCATATATATCGCATGCTGTTGTCTTTTCATAAACTATTTGAATAAAACTTTCATTTTTATACTTACCCTTTTGGGTGGTTGTAGAAGGTGCAGGAGCATAAGTGGAAGTGGGAGCTGAGCTGGAGTTGTACTTTTTGTAGGCAGCACTATTCATAGTCAGCTTGCGAACATTTTTGTCTGGATGAAGAACGATGATGTAAACCTTTGGAGAGTACAAACAAACCAGAGCCACTGTTGCATTCATGCTAGTTGCCACGCAGAGAGTTGTTAGTTGTGTCTGCAACAAAGATGAAACCTGTTCCTATAAAATCGAAGGTGTCTGTGAAAGGAAGCATTAGACAAAAAGGTAAAAGGAAAGAAATTTGTAACACAATCTAAATTTTGATTTTTGATGATAATAAAATTAAAAAAGTTGCCAATGTTGTTTCTGAATTGCTCAGTCATTTTCATCTCCCTTTCTCCTTTTGCGGATCTTAAATTATATTTACTAGTCTAGGTAGTCCTTTAGTTTAGTTTTACATATTAACAAATTACAAAATAAAAAACTTTTATTAAAAACTCCTTTATAAAAGGTATATCTATTTAAACGAACGGGCTACATTACAGAATGTTTTCGGACTGATAAGATCATCTTCAGTCTTACCACTCAATGAGGTAAGTTTTTTTTCGCAAATACTCTACAAATAAAATGTTTGTAGTTGACGTCATGTTTAAGGCACTTAAAAATAAAGCACTCGCAACAGTGGTAATACATTTTAACATTTTATTATGAGGATACTAATACCTTGACAGTAAAAATAAAACACTCGCATACTCGCAACAATGGTAACGCATTTTAACATTATTTTTTTATGAGGATACCAATCCCTTGACGGTTTTATTTAGCAAAAATAAAATCAGTATCTACCTAACTTGAACGTAAAGTAAATACTTAACTGCTTACTATTTGTAAATTTTCCAAAGTAAATCAAATCGTTGATTTCCGAAGTGGAAATTGAAACATCAATATACTTACTTTAACCTTTAAAGCCGGAAATACACATGCCTGTTACTAGCAAAATGGCAGTACCAGTACCTAGCAACACCAGCTATTGTCCCCAAACTCGCAAGTGTGTACGTTAACTGACGTGCTAGTTCCTCCCATGCTATAGCTAATTGCAAAGAATTTGATTTTTTTTAATAGCAGTCTTATGTAGTAGATATGAATAGCAGAAAATTGTCAGATTTGTTGTGTTGCTGATAAAAATTAATCGTTTTATTTTTAAACTTGTTAATTTAAAGTGGAGTGATGAAAAAACCATCAAATTTATTGCTATATATATATAGAGAATTTTAGTGTCTTTTGAATTCTAAATCATCTCTATATAAAAATAAAATAGCCCGTAAAGGAAATGGGTAAAGGTATTACTATAAAGGAGATAAAAACCAAAATAAAAAATTGCTACAAGATTTTCTCTCCTACGAACCCAATTTTTCACCCAAATTTTTTTTGAGTTCCGCTTCTGATTCTTTATTAAATTTCTCACAATATCTGTAGTCATCAGCAATATGTGCTTGTTGAATTCATACCGAATACCTTTCACGGATCCCCTTTTTTTGTTGGAAACTCAAAAAAATTTAATTACAAAACAAGTACTTTAGTTTCAGATAAAAACCACTCGATTTTTTACTAGCACTGGCATGTATAAAAATCTATCCCGCTTTTTCGCCTTGCCAGTATAGGCAAGCGAGCTACTGGCATGCCAATTACTAGCAAATGTGTTTTCTGCTTGCCAGTTTGGCATGCCAGCTACTTTCCCAATTTACTATAGATAAAGTCACGTTGAGATGGCAGTGTACGGATATAGGATAACAGCGTTGCCAATTCTACTGCCATTGTAAGTTTTGCTACTTTTGTAAAATAAGCAGGGCCAAACTCACGGTAAACTAAGATATGTTTAGGTAAGCTAAAGTTGTTAATAGAAAATTCGTGAATGAAATAAATGGTAATAATTCCTAAAATGCTTTTATACATAATACCGCAGTTAATAGGGAAAAAAATATGAAAAATATTCTACAGGTTTTTTAATGTTCTAAACGGTAGATAAGGGATAACTGATGATAATTCCTTGAAGAATTACAGCCAATTTTGCTTTGTTTATTTTTTAAAGAAAGATGAAGTTTGGAAAAAATCATTCTTTTGCCTATTTTGTTCCTCGTACATTTTAGGGAAAAATGTTTCAAATAAATGTTACAGATCTTAAACAGTTTTTTAATTTTTTAGTTTGTAAATTAAAATACATAAACAAATGACTGAGATAATTGCAAAAAACCCCTAATTGAGGCCCCTAGAACACAAAGGTGTAAGTGCAGTTGCTTATCACTTAGCAACTGATATCTAACAACAGGCACGTACTTTTGGCTTCAAACTTTCTACATTAACAACAATAACACCATCAAAAATTACATGTCATTGAAAACATGCTGAAAACTGAAAAAGTGCTACCTAGGTTTTTAAATTTATATCGAACTTTGAACAAAGATTTTTCAAAACTTTGTTTTTGGCACTTACACCCCTTGTGTTCTAGGGGCCTCAATTGTGCACTAATTTATTAAATGTTCATAACTTTATTTTTTGCATAATGACGTCTAATATAACTACTTGAAATTATGTCGATTAATGAGTTATTTAAGTGTGCTACATTTCAACCAGATCAACTAAATATTTTATTACCTTTACTGAGAAAAGAATACCCCCGAGAAACAATTTTCAATCATCTTCATTTTCATAATCTAGTTCATCTTCAGAGTCATCGTTTAATGAAATTCTAATAGGTTCAATGTCATCTTGAATGTTGTCTACTGTCCAAAAATTATTCTCCAATTTTATAACATGGTTGACGTAATTTTTCCAATGTCCATTGTTCTGTACTTTATCATAACCTTCATAAATCAATGTTTTAACGTCGTTTTGTTTGAAACTTGAATTCTTAGAGGACACGTACCGTTTCACTTCACTCCACACCATTTCTATTGGGTTCAGTTCACAGTGATATAGCATGTGTGTATCTGTCTTAATTGTGGCTTATTCTCATTTAAATACTAATTACTTTATAAACAAAACACATTAACTAACAAGTTTTTATTAAATATACTATTAGAAGAAGCCAGCTGTTAAAGGTGTTTACTCGTTGACTTCTCAATTAGGAATTAAAAATAGTTTTAAATTATTTACTGTGTACTAAAAGTTTATCAGTAAATATTGTCACAACTTTTTATTCCGGTTTTTAGCATGATATCAATAATAAAGAATTTTTATGGTATACTTGTATATTAATATAATGTAACTCTTATCTACATCTAATTAATACTTAGGATTTTCATCTAAATTTTTGCATTGAAATGTCTTTTCATCTATGCCGTCTTATTTTTAGGTGTGCTGAAATAAAAGCCCCTTTGTCTTTACTCAATTAACTCTCGAGTTTTTATAGCATTTTCAAACTTTCAATAAATCTGCTGCTTTTGTATGGGGTGCTTTAAAGCCTTTATAAATTACAGATAGATCTACAAATATTCACTCAAGGATTTACAAGGAACAAAATAAAATCATTCAAGAAAATTACACCCTTCAGTCTAATATAATCCACAGGAAACTTTTGAAGTAAAAGATATCTGAAAATTTTCAAATCTGAGATTCTTCTCCATTTTGGAGGTATTTTTGCATAACAATATATTGCTTGAAATACATAAATTTAGATAGAACTTTAAAAATAAACTAAAATTAATGATATAGAGGAGATCCTTGTACTTTGAGACCGCTTGTACTTTGAAACGTTCGGACTTTTAGAGCATACTAGCGATGCAGGTGCATTAACTATAGTGTATTTTTATGTATGAGAGAGTAATAAAACAATAAATTATGTATGCAAATCCCTAAACTGTTGATACGGGTGACTCAATGAAAAACAGATATTTGTCAACAAGTTTACAGAAGTATATAGGAAAACAATTTTAAATTGAGTATGACCACCAGGTATAAAGGTTGGAGCAGAATAGAATACAATAATTGTGAGGGTTACTAATCCCTAAATAAGGTTGCCAGTGTCGGAGTGATGGAGGTTAACAGGTACTAATGAATTTGCAAGAAATGTAAGATGTTTATTTTATTGGTTATATATAACCAATAAAAGTTTAATAAGTACCTACCTATTTGCAAAATAAAGTTTAATTCTTTAGATAAAATAAAAAATTTTATTTTATCTGAAATGAGTGCATTCCACGAAGTAAGGATTTCAACAATCAAACATTTAATTCTTTAATTCCAGGAATCTACGACAGTAATTGACTAGATAATTACCTTCTAAACTTATTCCACAGAAAATGTGATAGTGGTTTTTTCCATTTTGTATATAGGAAGGTCCAAGTGGCGTATTCAAAATTCTTAACAGTTCACTAAAAGTAGGTACTTCAGTTGCAAGGTGCAGTTTATTGTGTATACTAGTGTTATGGAAAATGTGGAAGTGCCGTGTAAACGCCGAAAAATTGGTCCTCTAACAGTTAATGAAAAAACATTAATATTTAATTGTTTTAAATCATTTACAGACAAACGTTTATGTGAAAGTGTTGATGAGACCGTTGAGTTAGTTAGCAGTACACTTGGTGTTGGGAAATCTACGATTTACAGAGTTATTAAAGAAGAGAAATGTGGTAGTTTTCAAATGCCACGTAATGCTCCAGGGAAACCAAACTTTCAAATAGAATATCATTTTAAAGAAGGACTTCGACGGAAAGTGCATGAATTCTTCTTTAGACAAGAATTTCCAACATTGGATAAAGTTCTTGTCTCAGTTCGAGATGATAAGGATTACCCAGAAATGAGTCGAAGTACGTTATGGAAACTTTTAAAAGAAATAGGCTTCCGCTGGAAAAAGAATCCCAGAAAGTCTATTTTATTAGAAAGAAGCGATATTGTTATATGGAGAAGACATTTTCTAAGAACCATAAAGGAAATGAGAAACCAAAAAAGAAAAATATTTTATCTTGATGAAACATGGATCAACGAGGGTCATACACCAAATAAATTTTGGCAGGATGAAACTGTTACAAGTCAAAGGCACGCTTTTGTAAATAACTTATCTACTGGTTTAAACCCACCATCAGGAAAGGGACGCAGGCTGATAATAGTACACATTGGCAGTTCAGACGGTTTTGTTGAAGGTGGTTTATTAACTTTTGAATCAACTCGTACCGGTGACTACCATGAAGACATGAACGCTGATGTCTTTCAAGAATGGTTCGAACAAATGATAGATCTTCTTCCTAAGAACTGTGTAATAGTAATGGATAATGCAAGTTATCACTCCAGACTTATAGAAGGACTGCCCACAACCAAGTGGTTAAAAAAAGACTTGCAGAATTGGCTGAGTTCAAAAAATATTACGTACCATCCCGGATCTATAAGAAAGGAACTTTATTCGTTGTGTGCCCTTCATAAAGAAAAATTTAAAAAATACGAAATTGATGAAATTGCCAAAAATCGTGGAATGACAGTACTTAGATCCCCACCATATCATTGTGAATTAAACCCGATTGAACTGGTATGGGCACAGATAAAGAGTGAAGTTTCAAGAAAAAATACCACGTTTAAAATTCATGATGTTAAACAGTTGTTTTTGGAGGCCGTAAATAATGTAAAACCTGAAAACTGGGAAAAGGCAGTAAATCACACTATTAAAGAAGAGGAAAAAATGTGGAAGCTGGACAATATTACTGATAAAATGATCGAGCCAGTTATTATAAATCTTGGTTCTGAAAGTTCATCTTCTGAATCTGATTTGGATTTGTAACAAGTAGCTGTAAGTTTTATATTAATATTTTTATTCATCTATTTAACATACCTTAGACGGTTTTAAAAACTCTTTTTCTCTTTTGTAATTTTTAAAAATTAAAAAAATGTGAATTTTTCAAAACCCTTTTTAATGTAGGCCAGTCAGTTCTAATATAGTGTGTGATAAAAGAGGTCACTTTTGTTTACATACACATAACACTTTATAACACTGAAATAATTCATTTATTTTTTACAATTATTCAAAGTAATTTTTCAATTAATCTTGAGCACGCCCATGGAGTGGTCGGAGCTACCAGTTAAAATTATGCTAATTACTCTCTCGTTCATAAAAATAAACTATAGTTACATAACGTTCCTATGCGCTCAGAGAGGGCAGAACACGTAATATGAAGCAGATCGGTCTAAAAACTAGACAGTTAAATTTGTTTGTTTGTGGTGTGACCATTGTTGTATTTTCGTATCCTCTGCCATCGAATACAATAACTGTAAGTATATTAATATTCTTATATTTTGTCAATGTTTACACAAATATAGAAGTTTTAAGCAATATATTTTCTTAGTTTTTGCAGAGAATTGTGTTCATTTTGAGTAATAAAAAGCAAACATTTTAAACGTGATTATCGTGTACTTTGAAACGTCGTCTGAATTGTACTTTGGACCATGTTCCAAAGTACACGGACGTGGTTCAAAGTACAAGTTGTATGGACTATAGACGGTTATAAAAATTTAAACGCTTATTTTTTGGCTTACAGATGCCGAGAAGCGAAACAGACGTTAAAAGAATAAAACCTGTAGCCGAAAACGTCGAAAATGCTGCTAATGCTGTATTGCAAAAACAGCTCAGTCTAAGACAAGCCAGCGCAGACTTTAAAGTATTTAAAGCAACCTTATGCAGACATCTCAAGAAACACAGAGAATCTGGACAAAAACATTTTGTATATAGTGCATCCCAAGACGTTAAGTTAGTCTCTACGAAACAGCAAGAGGAAGAGCTACTAAAGTATGTTACCATTTGTGCCAAGATGCATTACGGCCTCTTAACCCTTTGAGACCTGACTTTTTTATTTTCAAAAAAAAAATCTTATGTGTTTTTATATTTCAAAAGTCTTCAATTAGTAAGATAAAATGAAAAAATGTATGTATTTTACATTTTGTACAGAACACATGACTACGTCCATTACAATCTGTGTTTTTACATCTAGTAGCCTCCTTCTTAGAATCAAACTCCGGTATGTGCCCAAAATTGTCCGTTTGTATTTCCAAAAATGGTCTCGTCTCTCCTCGTCTTTTAAATGTTGAAATAGAAGGCTTAGGAGATGAAGATGCTGGTCTTCCTCGTTTTCTACTTACTGAATTGCCCATATTTATTAGGCTTTCGGCAACTCTGACTCTGAAGTCTACAAATTTCATTCGATCCTTATTGGTTGTATTACATTTGTCGCAGTCCTTCCTGTATTCCAGCTAGCTGTTGGTGAGAGCGAAGTCTATCATGTGCATAATAACACGCAATGTCCACTTTCGCGATCTAATAAATATTCGATAATAATTAATCATCTGGTCCATTAGATCAACTCCGCCCATTCCATAATTATAATCTTTGACAATTTCAGGTCGGTTAACATCTACGTAACAAGAGCCTTTTTTGTCCCATCTTCTAACTAGGTCTAAATTACCTGCACCAACATAATTGGAGGCTAATTTCACAGTCTTTGTATCTAACCATTTGACTAGCACCACATTTCTTTCTTTATTGACGACTTCATCTACGGAACCTCTCGGTAGTTTCAGCATTTCATTGTCTGGTAACACAGGAGGTTTGTAAAATCTATCTATGCGAATAGTCCCTCCAGCATATATTTTTTTGGCCAATAATATTTCAAGTAGTTCATAGGATGAGAAATAATTGTCATAATATAATTTGTGGCCTTCACTGGTGGAAATTCTTTCGGCTAGTTGAAGAAAGATAGATGCCCCGAATCCATGTTTTGTTTTATTATCTACATTCAGTTCTGTAGATTTACCCTGATAAAAAACAAAATCAAAAGCCTGACCACTTTTTCCGCACAAGACGAATAATTTTATTCCCCAAGGACAGGGCTTCCCCTTCACATATTGTTTTACGGAAAGTTTTCCTGTGTAAGGAATCATTTGCTCGTCAACACTAAGTACTTTCTCAAGTTCAAGCTGTAAACATCTCTTTCTGACAGCGTCGATGATAGGACGAACCTTATAAAATTTATCTGTATCACCTGCTGGTCTTTCCAAATTGTTCACTAGATGTAAACATGTTCTAATCTGGAAAAATCTGTCCCTAGACATGTTATCTAGGAACATTCTAATACCAAGGCTTCTTTCCCAGTACATCCTAATTTTGGGAAATTTGTTTAAATTTCCAATCATTATATGAAGTGCAAATAAAATTTTAATTTCTCTCTCATTAGTTGGTCTAAAATTTTTTCCGTTCTGTAAGGCATATACATTTGTAAATGTTGCTATATTTTCAAACAAATGATTTTAAATATACTTCGAAAAATACTGAATTGGGTACAGTGGCTCTGTAAGACTTGTATTTGGGGAAGTAGGATGCCATGTAAATGTAGGAGTCTCTATCGATGCCTTAGTCTACTCTACGGTTCTCTTTTTTGTTTTAATTTCTCTTTGTTTTGGTTTTTTAGAACAATCCTTTTCTGAGAAACATACTTTACTTCCTAATTTTTTTGTACCCGAGTAACCTGCAACTTCATCTGGTATATATTCGTCGTCTGAATCATAAGTTCTCCCTAACTCCTCATTATCATTTTCGCTGCCATCACCTTCTTCCAGTGTCTCAGTGTCACGTCTGGTCAAAGCATCAACTCCTGGTCTTATAATAGATTTATTCTCACAGTTATCCAGAATTAAATCCTCCTCGTCAGAACTCTCCTCCGGGAACTTCCAAATTGTCTATTTCTGATACGTTACCGTCCTCTATCAGGTCAATTAACTCTTGGAGATGTTTTGGGTTGTCGAAATCATATTTTTTTCTTTTGTAATCCATGTTATCTGCAATCAACAATACTAAGTTAAAACCCAAGTTTAGACCATATGTACATACAGATGTACAATCAGAAATATGCTTTCAGACCACTTGTACATGCTCATGTGCATCTAAAAAATGTTTGTTTATTTCAAAACTATCGTTTTTATGGCAATGTTTTGTACTTTATAAAAAACTACTTACCTTATAAATCACACTTAAAAAGTTGGATCGATTTCGTTTCACAAAAGTTAACAGTTTCTCGTAAAATAAAACTAGCAGTATCGGTTACCAACTAAACAGCTGACACTTTACAACAAAATCGCTGACAACTTTACCTGTTGACCACTAGATGGAAGCAGAAGTTAAAAATGTGGATCGTAAATGTATATTTGAGTGACTGAATGCTATTTCGGTATAGATAAGCGAGTAGTTGGTATTTAACAAAACAATAAAAGCTATGTACATACACATGTACACAGGATCTCAAAGGGTTAACTATCGAATTAAGACAGTTAGCATATAATTACGCACGTGTAAATAATATTGATTGTCCCTTTTTCTGGGATATAAACCAAAAAGCAGGAAAGGAGTGGTACAGGTAAAAAAAGTTTTGCATTTTTTAGATCATAAGGGTAAATAATTTTTTTTACAGGTTCTATCTGCAAGACACCCGTCTGTATCATTACGTAAACCACAAGCAACAAGTCTAGCCAGATCGACAGCATTTAATAAAACAAATGTTAATTTATTTTTTGATAAACCGGTGGAACTTATGGTAAGATACACATTTAGTCCGGATAGAATTTATAATTTAGACGAAACCGGACTAACCACGGTGTATACCCCGGTTCGTGTTATTGCAACGAAAGGAATTAAACAAGTCGGCAGCATCACATCGGCTGAAAGAGGTGTAAATGTGACTCTAATTTGTTGTATCAATGCTATTGGTAATTGTGTACCTCCTTTATTCGCATTTCCGCGTGTGTTTTTTAAGGAACACATGCTAAAAGGGTCTCCAATAGGTAGTATTGGGAGCGCGAATCCTAGTGGATGGTCTAACTCACCGTTTTTTTTTTTGAGTATTTAAACCACTATATAAAACATACAAATTCAAGTACTGATAACAAATTACTACTGATTGTCGACAATCATGAGAGCCACATTTCAGTGGAAGCTTTAAATTTAGCAAAATCATCGGGAGTCGTGATGCTTACCTTTCCATCCCACACCAGTCACAAGCTACAACCGTTAGATAGGTCGGTTTTCGGGCCTCTAAAGAAATATTATAATACAGCTTGTTGAAACGATGACAAAATATGATATTGTTGAGTGTGTTGGGAATGCATATCCACAGGCATTTACACAGAAAAATATCCAGTCTGGTTTTACCGTTTCTGGAATTTTTCCATTCAACAGAAACATTTTCGAGGAGCACGAATTTCTCAGTTCATATGTTACGGATAGACCACCAGTTGCCGAAGAGTCAAGAAATAATCAAAATACCTCCGAAACTAATAGTTTCTCGAATATTTCTGTAGAGGGTCTAGAAATGCCTTCAGGAACAACTAGTATGTTTAATGATCCTAGTTCTTCCTTAGTATCCAATGAATTAAATCAACATAAAAGCGAGAAAATTTACGAAGAAAGGAGGTAAGAAACTAGGGCGCTGTAGAATAGTTACAGATACCCCAGAAAAGAACGAGATTGAAATGATGGCGCTCCTTAAAACCACGAAGAATTTTGTTTCAAAAAAACAAAAAGCAACCAAAAAGGTTCTTGATAGTAGTTCCAATCAAGATATAATAAAAGAAAGCGAAATAACGTGCGACGACTCACTAGATGACGTGGATTTTGCCAATGTAGAAGAGGAAGATAAAGATTTTCTTGAGTCTGGCAACAAGCCTTGCGCGAGAGATTTTATTTTAGCACAAATTGCAACAAAAAAGACAAAACGATATTTTGTTGCTAATGTCGTTGGAGTGAATGATGATGGGTTTAAAGTTAGATATCTAAAAAGAAGTAACTTTGCCGCCAAATTTCTTTTCGAAAATGACACTGTCTATGACTTGCCTGACGAAGATATGGTGATGAAACTAGGAGCCCCTTCAGTAGTGGAGGGCACTGCCAGCAGAAATGCTGAGATGACATTTTATATCGATTTATCTGCATTTAACGTCCAATAAATAAGCGTTTCAAAGTACACATATTTATGAACTTTAGGATATGGTGAATTTTTCTGTATTCATAAGCATATTTGCCATTAGAATTAATATTTTATTTTTTTATTTGTTTACTTAAAGATACTCTATTTCAAAACAAAATCTCAGTTCGAAATAAAATTTAAAAACTACTCAAACCTGCTTTTTTTAAAAAACCGTTCCAAAGTACAAGGATCTCCCCTATTATTATAACATTAATTTTTAAAAAATGATAATTACAATTCGGTTTTTTTTCTGGAATTTGCAAAATAATTTTTACGAATTTTATAATTGGGACCGTGACTACCTCGTATACGAAAAAAACTGGGTTAACACCGAGATTGGTTTTACTTAAAGAAAACCATAAATAACGATAACTGTGACAAAAGAAAAAACATTAACTTTATCAATATTACTGTTTACAAAAGTCTTTGATTTATTTTTGCGTAAGCTTTATTCCTCTTTTTGAGGCGGTGATGTTGCGTCTAACGTTGAAAATGAAGGACGTCTACTGGCGTCGATTCCTCTTGCTGCTCGATGTATGTGAGAGCTGCTTCAAGGCCTTTAACTCATCGGAATGAAAAATGTTTTGAATTATCTCATATGTATCTTCTTCTTCATGGTTGATGTTTAGAACTAGATCGAAAATTACGTCATCTGTCAGTTCCATTATTTCATCTCCATTCATTTAGTCGATGACGTCTTGGTTTCCGATTGATTATTCAACTGGTAGTTAATTGGCTAGGTTGGCTATAGTATTAACTTTAGAGTTATCAGTTTTTTTTGAAAATCCAGTGTTTTTTTTACTATCTGAAATAATTTTTTCCATGATTTTTGAATAGTGGACACATTTACGTCTTCAGTTACAGTCAGCCCTTCATCCAGCCTGTTTAGCAGCACCTGAAGAAGCCTCTGCTGATAATTTCTCTTCATTGCTTCTATAATGCTTTGGTCTATACGTGTTGGATAAGAGACGTCACATTGGATGGATAGAACACATCTCTTATTTCATCACTAACCAATTAACTCGCGTCTGGGTAGAATCGTGCGTTGTCAAATAACAACAAAGCTTTCGGAGGCAGATTTTTGTTTGTTAGGTAGACATCAATGACTGGTACAAAGTCATAAAAAAACCAAATTTTAAAAATATTTCAGTCCATCCATGCATTGCGTTGGTTTTTATAGGTTGTGAGTAAGCATTTTAAATATTTTTGAATGCCCTTGGTTTATGGGATTTTCCTATTAAAAGAGGTTTTTACTTTAATGAAATAGAAGTATTGTTGCAGATCATGATGGTGACTCCTTCTTTGCTTTTCATGTAAGCTGGTGCAGTTTCTTAATTTTTAGCAGTTAGTGTTTTCGAAGGAATCATTTAAAATTGATGCCTGTCTCATCATACTTAAAATATTTGGTCTGAAATCAGTCCATCTTGTAAGAATAATGTCTTTTAATTTTAAATATAATGTTCCCATTTCAGTTGAGTCAGCAGAAAGTTTTTCGGCACAAATAATCAATTGTCAGATGCCATATTTCTCCTTTCCTGAGTCAATCCATCTCCCACTAGCACAAAAGTTTTCTCCTCCATTCATAAATTTCTTGTGGAATTAAATATCTTTTGCTTGGAGTATTAGACCACTTATCAGGCTGCCCAATCCTCTCATTTGTGAAAACCACAAGAACAACGCCTGAGAAGTTTGTTCATGGTCTTCTCTTACTTCTTCAACACCTAAATCTGAATTTAAAAACAAAACAGTACATAAAAGGAAAAATTTGATATTATAGTAACTTAATTCGACCATTTGAAGGACAGCAAACAAAAAGGTAGCTCAACTCACACTGACTAACATAGAAAAAATAATTGTAGACAAAAAGCAACACAAAAATTTCTGGAAATAAGGCATTTTTTTCGGAGTATGTACATTTGCAGAAAGTGCATTTCTGAAAATTCTTTCGGAGTAAATGTTGAAAAGCAGGGGCGAGATTCCAAATTCCAAACTGTCTACTAAATCTGATATTGTTTGATCGCAATAGAAATTTGCAATTATGCAAACGTCTCTGCCATCTAAGCCAATGTCTCTTAGAACTTTGATAAACATATAGTGCTTAACACGATCAAATGGCTTTTTGAAGTCAGTAAAACAACTATACATGTCTACAGATGTATCAATATTCTAATATATCCTCCCCTTTCATTAGCTATGTTGCATGTTGAGATTAGATAAATTTTTTATTTTTTGCTCAGTCAGAGGTCTTCAAGTCAATTAATCAAAATTTGTACCCTATAATATCTCGTAGGTCTCTATACGTTTATTAATAATAAAGACACTGTGTAGTGCCCTCTTGGCAGTCGCCTTGTTTGTACATTATTCATTTGTTTTTTATATCTCAATACAGTGTGGTCCAACCTTTTAGACGTTGCGGGCCGTATTAAATTTGAAATTATTATGAAGGGCCAGAGAACTCGACTCGTTCAAAAAAAGTTAATTTTAAAAAATAATATACAAACGAAATATTATTTACAAGTATTTTATTATGGTTTACAATTTACATGTTATGTTTAAAATTTAACATAAAATAAAAAATCAATGAGATGTTTAAGTCAAAGGTTTATCCTCTACTAACTTTTGCACATCTATATCTATACTAGTCGTAGTGAGTCTAATACACGCTTTCAGAGAATCGTTTTCCATGCGATTACGGGTTTTAGATTTAATATGCTTCAAAACAGAATATATGTACGTACTACCAAACATTGAATATAAATTCAACGCAAAGTTACGAAGTTAAGGAAAACGATCCTTGGAGATTAACTTCCAAAAGGTACTAATGTCTTCATTTTTCTTTGCTTGAAAAAAACGAATCGGACTGTAGTTTGCACAGCTCTAATTGGTATTCTGCTGATTGGTTCTGGATGTTGACTCTCATTGGATTATTAAAATGCTCAAAATCGGGTTTTAGTGCATTAAATTCCGAAAACCTTTCATCGAATTCTAGTTTTATTTCTGTAAGAATTTTTGCAAACCTTGAGAAATCGATCATCGTATCTTCTTGATTTATTTCGAAACACGCAGGAAACTGTATGAGGTCGTTTATTTTCATGCAGTTCTCGAAAAGATCAAGTTTTTTGCGAAATGTCTCAATTTGACTAACCAACCACAGTTTAATGTGTTAAAGTGAGAGGTAATGTCTGTTAGAAATGCCAGTTCATGAAAAAGTGTTTTGGTTCTTAAGCTTTGTTATAAATACTCCGGGTTAATAACAATTTCCGTTTAAAAAAACAGTAAGATCTCTTTTCTTAAAGAAAAAAAGGTATAAAATTTCTCAGGCATTTACCTGCACTTAACCAACGTATCTCTGAATGTAGGGGGACGTCCTTATTTTCAGTATTTAATTCCTCTAAGAAAGAGATGAATTTTTGGTGTCGCTGAGCTCTGTTTCCTCCTCTTAAGCTGTTTACTATCTGCACTACAGTTTTCGTAGTATCGTTGATTTTAATTATCTTTCCGCAGAGAGCCTCTTGATGGATAGTGCAATTAAACATAACACAGTTAACACCAAGTCCAGCCAATCACGTTATGCGTCCCGTCATTGCTTTTGCTCCGTCGGTGCAAACGCAAGAGCACTTTTGCAAACAGTCTATATTTTTCACAACGTCACTAACTGCTCAAATATATTTATACCTTTGGTCCCGTCTTCCATATGGTGCAGTTTTAGAAGTTCCTTAGTTACACAAAATCTTCACTGATGCATCTAACAAAAATTAATAGCTGATTTTTGTCAGTAATATCAACAGATTCGTCCAGAGCTAAGGAGCAGTACAAACAATCGCCATTTTTTTAAATACAAAAGTATTCAGCTCAACAACTCTTCTAGATATAGTTTGATGGGAAACTGAAACACATTCAAAATTTTTGGCCATCTTTTCATCTCCAAAGAATCGCGCCATTTAAACGGCACACCGCTTGATCATTTCTCCATCTCTAAATGCTTTTTTACTTTTGACAAGCTCTAAACATACTTTATATGATGCTTCTAAGCGTGATGATTGAACAGCTGTCCGTTTTGTAAATAGAGATTTTTGTTTATTCAATTTATCTTTAAGTTCTTTTACAAGCGTATTGAGAGCTTCACCTTGATATTTGCCGTATTTTGTTTTGTGCTGGGTTTCATAATGCCTACTAATATTGTATTCTTTTGATACCGCGAGTACTTGACAACAAATAATGCACTGAGTTTTGCCTTTTAATTCGATGAAGAAATATTGATTTTCCCATTTTCCTTGGAACGTACGATTCTCTTCGAAAATTTTGCGTTTTTTGGCACTACTCATTCTGAATTTAACATTCAATTTATTCGCCACTTAATTCAACACGACATGTGCTGCTGACTGAAGCTAACTGCCCGCTCATCGGGAGTGGGTGTTCAAGGTTAACTACTTTCTTAAGATTACGGTTAACTACTTTCTTAAGTTAGACAGGGTTGGAACAGGTAAAAGTTATCGATGGCAATATTTTTGAAATGTGTTTGCGGGGGCCGCAGTTTAACGAGCCTCGGGCCCGGGTGCCTGAGGTTGGACCACACTGTCTTAATATATTCGTAAAAATATAAGTTGATGCGATTCATTATACAAAGGAAAGTGAAAGGAAAAAGACGACCAAGGAGATGCCGCACGTTCTGGTTAAAAAAATTTAAACAGTAGAGTGAAAAAACAACAATAGAACTCTTCAGTACTGCTGAACACAGAGAAAAATGGGCCTGTATGATCGCTTATGTCCTTAAAGAATAAGGCACACAAAGAAAAAGAATATATTCGTTATATCCTCCCCTTTCATTTAACACATCACAGGATCCAGTCGTACCAATAACAACGGAGATATGACGTATTGCCCTTTTGGCAATGCCGCCATGTGTGTTATTTCTGTCTCAACATATTCGTTACCCCTCTCCTTTCTAATGATATAGCACACGTCAAAATCCGACGAACCATTCTACCCCCACCAGAAAACACTTAAAAACTATTTGAATCATCAATTTGTAGAATAAATTAGCAATAATTCAACGTATCGTTTCAAGAACAAAATATGATTGAAATATCAGTTGGTAGTTGATTTCTTTTCTAGGTGGTGCTAGGAGTTATCGTGCCGGACAAACAGTGTGAGTTATGGTTTTAGCCTTTTATATAGATAGAAACTTGTTCTTTTATATCATATTTGATCATAAAATATTCTGTTTATTCTTTCTTTATCTCCATATATAAAAAAATTTGATAGTTTATTTCTTTTATTTTTAAATTAGAGTCCTTGCTAATATTTTTTGTATTTTTGTATTTGTAAGGCAACGCCTACTATGAGGTCGAAGGGAATGAACCATTAACAGATTTCTAGACTGACCATGTATACATAGATCCTTTTTTTGGGGTCCTGTATTAAAAGTAGAGGTCATCGCATGCGGAAGCAACAGAACAGAAATTCTCTACGTTGAGGGGACATATATTATCACGTGTTATAATTTTTGTGCATTAATGATAGGTCTTTATTAATATGATTTTTATATTACAACACCACAAGTAAATATTACCCAAATGATTAACAATGTCGTTTCTCGAACAATGGATATTCTATGAAAGCCAAATAGAAAATGAATAAAACATGAGATAGTCACATTAAGGATTCACGTTCAACTATTTATTTGCCAAATGCTTATTTACCTTGTAAACTAATTATCAGATACTAATGTTTATAATCTGCTTATACAGTACGGGAAATGGACATGGTTTCAACTAACCTGAACAAAACTAACAGTAAAAGCAATATTTACAATAATTACAACTCGATCATGATACGATTAAATGAAAGTTTTACTCAGATAAGATAAGATGTCATTAAACTCTACCTATCGTCGGCTTAATCCGCAAAATGCGTAAGTTCACTTTTTTACGAAATGTGACTTTTAACGTCATTTTATTGACAAAACGTCAACTCATTTGACTGAAAAATTCGTATCGGCTAAAAATCAGTCGTTTTTAAATTATTCCTGTATTAGAAAACGTCGCAACTCCTTCACCGTCATTTCTGATCGGCAAAGTGCGTATATCCATCAGTTCCAATAAGTGTTTCATGCGTGCATGTGTAGCTCTGAATTTTTATGTGTTTTTATTTGACAAACAAAGGAATTATATTATAAATTGTTAATATTTGGTAAATAATACGTTTTATTTTTATGTAGAAGTCTATTTTCGTCAGTGGGATCAATTAAAAATACCTTAAAACGTTAATTTTTATCTAACAAGGTGATGCGAATTTTTCTTATTAATTACCCCTAGCTGTTTTGTGTTTTGTCAGTTGGAGTTATGTATATTTCTTTTCTATTTTATTGTAGATTTTTTGTAATTATAGCAAGGCGTATTGACAAAATATTTCAAGCTTTGGAAAATAACTCTTTTAATGGACAAAATATTCAAGAAAATGTATTAAATCAAATCTTACGCAAATCTTCCAGTTCTCAGAGTTACTTGAATCACATCAGCAATAGAAATTTGAATTTAGCCTCCTCAATCGAAGAGTCTGAAATAATTTTTATGGATAATGAAGGTGAGTTTTTCTAGTGTTTCCTTATAAAACTGTTCTACCCATAAAAAATATTTAACGCAGCTTTATTATTAATTATTATTAAACATACTTTTTCATAAACTCACAATCAATATGTGCTTTTTAGGTCAATTAAACAAAATAACAATTTTGTATTTTAGGGAAATCAGACAAAGGAGTGCAGTAAAGACGAATCAGCTACTGTTATTGATCAAGCACAAAGTAATTCGACTCTACTTGATAGCAATGGTACGTAAACTAATTAAGATATGAAAAAAAATTGATATGCGCATTATTTTATGTAGGGTTATTAAGAGGTATTTAAAGATACTTATTTTTGTTTAAGTACCTACAGTTGAACAACTTGAAAGCATTTGCCCAGCGAACTACCCATATGGGACTAAAAACCTCCAAATCGAAGAACCGTGCAATAAAAACAGCGCCGAATCTAGTAAAACTTTCGAAGAATCTGTGAACAAAAATCAAACAAAATAGCAATATTGCCTAAGGAAGGTACGAACATTATTACAATATATATTTGATAGCAAAAATTATTTTTTTTATTTATAGATGAGGTAGACTCCATCCGTGCGCAAATTGACAGCGAGGGTGAAAGTGACCCAGATTTTGAGCTGCCATTGGATAATCTTCAGAACTCTAATTCTTCTGATGAAAATTCATCAGCAAACGCAGTGAGTAAAGAAGCACAGGATGAAATTCCCCAAAGAAGGCGTTGCAGTAAATATTATGATGTCAATGAAAAAAATTGGTTAGAAAATAAAAACCGACAGAATAGGGAAAAAGGTGTAGCATATCTGGGAAAAAGAAAAACGGCAAGAGGAAAATGGACATATGATATTTTAACAGAACCAAGATCATTCAAAGTAAGATGCAACTGTAAAGTGAGCCAAAACGAGAAATCCGGATTGATGTGGAGAAAATTATCTGATGACGAAAGAAGAAATATTTTTGAAGCATTTTGGCAATATACTTGGGCTGAGAAAAAAATGTTTGTAAGAAATCATGTAATGGTCCATACAACTTCTTGAACAAGAGGTTTACTTGACACGTCCAGACGAGCATACTGAAATCAGTTTTTCTTAGGTTCTTCTAGATTGAGAGTATGCAACGTTATGTTCCTCAATACTCTTGCTGTTAGAGAATGGGCAATAAAAAAATGGGCTAAGTTAAACTTAAATAATCGACAGGAAGCTCCAGTAGAAGTGAAAATTACCGCCAATAAAAGTATATAATCTCTGCATGCTTTCTTCGAATCTATTCCAAAGATGGAGTCACATTACTGCAGAGCATCAACATCCAAACTTTATTTAGAACCTATGTGAAATTCTAAATCACACTTATATCAAGTCTACAAAAACGATTTTTGTAAAAATAATAATACCAAGGCTGTGTTAATTGCTACAATTCATAAAGAATTTTATAAAAAGCGGCTAGCATTGTATAAGTCAAAGAAAGACCTCTGCGATGCATGTGTCGCGTTTGAGACGAAAAACTTGCCAGACGACATTTATCATCAACATATTAGGTTTAAAGAAGAGGCAAGAGCTGAAAAAGATAAAAATAAAGAATCCCAGAATGAGGTGTTCACCATTGAACTACAGTCGGTTTTGCTTTGCCCAAAGTCTAATGTTTCATCTCTCTACTACAAAACAAAACTGATTGTACATAATTTCACTATTTATGATATCAAGCGCCAAAAGGGTTATTGTTATCTCTGAAATGAGTCTGAAGGTGGTTTAACAAGCAATGAGTTTACAACAATAGTAATTAGTTTCCTAACACGACATTTAGAGCATCATTTTCCCTTGGAAGAAAACGGCGAGATAAACAATTGCAGCCATTGCAGGAGCAATGGCTGCGGTTATCAGGACCGAAATGTGACATTGTCAAATGGTTTGCTCAATTTTACTTTAGAGAAAGGTGTTTGTGTAGTACAAAAGTATTTACAAAAAGACCACACTCAGATGGAGGTTGACAGCGTGCATTCTGTTATTGAGAGAAAAGTTCGTAACAAGAAAATAACTGTCCCGGCAGATTACGTGAATATCTGTAAAATAGCATGCCACAAATCTCCCTATAATGTTGAGTACCTTTTACACATTTTTTTTTTAAATTTGATACTATGCAATATTATTTGAAATGTATTCGACCGGGCAAAAAAGTTGGGAAACCAACGGTTAATGACATCAAAGCATTAAAATACTCAAAAGAGGGAGTACTTTTTAAAGTACTTAAGGGGAAAGGTTTCTAATTAACATTGTTAGGCAAGATGGCTATTTTGTTTGCATTTGAAACAAAGCGATTGGTCGCTGAATAAAAATATTTTGTAGCTAACATTATCATGATTGACCACGATAAAATCAGGTATCGTTATATTATCTAAAAGTTCTATGTATACTTGACGCCTAAAACTGAGTATGTGGCTATACTCAGGATTTGTAGCTCCAATTCTCAAACATGCTATTGGTGACATCAATTTCAGGCCTAGGTTGTAGAGAAGATTGCTCGATATTTCATGTGGTATTGTTGAACTAAAATTAGATAAGAGAAGACGTTCTGATGTGGTGATTAGTCTACGCGCTAGAAGTACTTCATTGTTTATTTTAATGGATCCTGTTTTATTGAGAAAATCATCAACTAAAGCTTTACTGAAAATGTAAATGCATTCTCGGTTATTAGAGATTCTTGACGAAAAAATAATATTTTTTGGTTGAACGAGTGGTCCTAGTTGTAATAGATAATCTTGCAATTTTGTGCCATTAATTGAACTAAAGCTGATGGCTTGTTCTTTTAGCGGAAATTGTGGACTAGCTTGTTGAGATGCAACAGTAGAGTACATTGAATTACTTTGAGAAGTGGTAGGAATTTCCATTGTTAATAAATTATTATTCATCATTTAATTTTACTTGAACACTTAGTTTTAATTATAATCATATTCAAGTACGGCTCTGATTTTAATTGTTGTGGATAAAAAATCAGTCCCCTGTTGTGTTGATATGAAGATTTTATTTGGATCGATTTCCAAAGTAAATATATTATTTCAAGCTAATTAATGTTCTTCTATTCACGTTTTTAGGTCTTCGTACAACACTAACTTTATTAAACAGGTATATCACATTTAATAATTTACTATGGTGAAAATACTCGTATAACATCGCTAATATATCGGAGCTGAAATTAAACACACTTTGTGGTTCGGAATCAGGTCCGGTCTCCAAAAGTAGTTGTTTATGTTCCAGAAGAGTGGGATTATCTCATTCGGCAGTCAAGGTCTAAACCTTCTCCTATAAAGTGGTTAATACTGGGAAAGAAACTGACTATCTTCTTATGGACGAAAGCATTTATTTTTAAAGAAGCCAAAACCAAAAATTTCATTGAAACCAGCAAGAATTTACCGAATATGTGAGAAGTATCCTGAACAAGTTTTAATACGTCAAAGTTGCTAAGTTTCTACCGATTTTTGTTTAAAATATCAATAAAAATATAAAATTAACTTGTACAATTATTTTGATATCCACATTCCTTTTAATGAATATCTTAGTAAAAGTCAGTTTTTCTTGATTTGCCAAAATTTTAATTTTTAGAGAAGTGTTTTGGTTGTTTTTTAAATAAACGCTTCAATTGTTTTAAAAAATTCAATTCGGGCATGGAAGCCATGAAGATTCCATTGGATAATCGTATCTTGGGAAGATTTAAAATTGTTTGTATACATTATATTAAATACGTACCTTATGCCTAAAAACACGCTAATATTATTGCCTAGTTGATGTGTTATTGTAAAAAAAACATGAAAATCGCTCAGTAGATTCATTCTAATTTTCGAATGTTGTTTCAATTTTAATTTTAATGTTGTCTCAATTTACTAGAGGATGTACCTGTAAATCTCCGATCAGAATTTAATATTGAACACCTATTGTTTCAGAAAATTAGCATACTAGACGTACCTACGAATGAATTTTAGTCCACAGTAATATTTGTGGCATCGAGTAGAATAATAAAAAGAGGAAATTGAATATTGATTAAGATTTCCGTAAGGGTGCTGCAAAAAAACTGAATTTTCAATGCAGCTCTCTGAATTGAAATAACCTTCACTGTTTCGAAACGATTTTGGAATCGGAATATTATTTTAAGACGATTTTACAAATCATGAACTCTCGAAAATCAATATATGAATCTTTATAATATAATTAACCTGGATTGGTGAAAGAAAATAAAACTCCTTGAATATTGAAGTAAAATGCTTTTGTTGTTGGTTTTACTCAATATTCAAGTTTTTTTAACTATATGGTATACATCCAACTCTCAAGAATTATCCCTTTTTATGAAAATAAAAATAGTCGTTAAAATGGTAAATTATCTTACTATAGAAAGAGAGAGAAAATATATCTTCTGTCTCTCTCTTACCTATATCTTACATATGTAATGATTTTGCCGATTCACTCCCATACAAATTTCTAACGTCGAACGCGCGTATAGAAGTATCACATCAAAAACGAAATAAGTCCCACCCAAACAACTCTTTTCTGAACCTTAAAATTTGAATTACTAAATTTTTACGTAACTGAACTAAGTTACTGCCTCAGTTTTATTAATAGCGTCTTGGCGCCATTTTGTAAGATACTTTTAAATGAAACCATGGAGAAATTAATATATTATTTGGAAGTACTTGTATAAATCATTAGGTCCCTGGATTTTTTTATTTTTTGTGGCACCGTTTCAAAATCCCCACTAAATTTTGAAAATCTTTTTAAATTAACTCTCGGTGAAAGAATTAATAAGAACATATATAAGAACATATATATTGCATATATAAGAACTCTTTCTTATATATGCAAAAAATCACAATTTAAATAAAATCGACCTTTTTTGAAATTTATGTGATGCATATAAACATATACATAAAAGAAATTTAAAATAACAATCAATATATTTGTCCCTTTCATCTCTACGCCCATGACTACTATATGTACTAAAATTCAATGATAAGTAAATTAGTTTGGAAAATTAAATAATGTATAAAATTAGCGAAACAATATTAAAAAATATTTTATGATTTCTCTATTCTTTGATTTTTAAAACCAAAGTGACAAAAATCAGAACATAATAATTAAAAAAATATATTCCCTCATTGGGATCGAACTCGCGACTTTTGGTTCTAAATACCGCGCCTCAACTCATTCGATTAGAAACCTTAAGTAATAAGGTGGCTAATCAATGTCATTATTGGTCAAGAACATTATGTCAGTTTTTTGGTTGTATTTTGTGTTTAT
This sequence comes from Diabrotica undecimpunctata, assembly GCF_040954645.1. Classification (NCBI taxonomy): domain Eukaryota; kingdom Metazoa; phylum Arthropoda; class Insecta; order Coleoptera; family Chrysomelidae; genus Diabrotica; species Diabrotica undecimpunctata. The sequence goes on from NC_092812.1 coordinate 20,278,800, forward strand.
TTATTTATTGTATTCCAAAAATGGAAAGGTTATTACGAATCATAGAAGTTCAAGGAAGAATATTTATTTGCAAAAGACTTTGGCAAATGTATATATCTACCGAATTAATATAAAATAATAATAACATTAATAAATATTAAATATATTTACAAAAGGAAACGATGACGGTTTTCCGACATGCGAATAATTGCCCATGCGCAAAACATAGAAACTCCAAGGTAATTCCGCTAACATCCAATGGTTGGTATGATTTGGTTATTGATATTGCAGAAGCCAAAAGCACGGGAAATTGTAAACGTTTAAAATCAAATGGTACGTTTTTTGAAATCATCATTATACCCGGGATCAAGACATCCTCATCTTTATTTATTTTATTTATATTATTTCCTATCATTTTGAATTTATTTCCTATCAGAGTGGTTGGACACATTCCTGAATGATATAAACGATAAATAAGAGACAATAATATTTACCATGGAAAAGGAATATAATAACACACTACCTTTCCTGGATGTTTTAATTTCTAAGGACGATACTGGATATGAGACTCAGGTGTATAGAAAACCAACACACACCAACAGATATTTAAATTTCAAATCAAATTACAATATTAATATTAAAAAGGGAATCACTAAATCCTTATACGATAGAGCCAAAATTGCTTTTTCTAACTAAAATTTGTTCTTGGAGAAAACACATTTTTGTTAACATCTGTTTTATTAAAAAATGATTATCCTCTATCGTTTACAAATAATGAATTTTCAACAATCGACCGAATAGAACAGAACAACTTAGAACGGGATCCTACAGCATACATAAGGAATAATACGAGGAAAATAACAACACCATACATAAAAGGATTATCAGAAAAACTTTAAAGGATAGGCAATAAACTCAACATTTCAACAACATTCAAAACAACAAACACATTGAGATCTATTTTGTCTAAAACCAAACCAAACAATGAACAAGAAAGGACAAAGAATTGTATTTATAAAATACCTTGTGAATGCGATCAGTTTTATTTAGGTGAAACATCAAGGCTATTAAATGTTAGAATGAGTGAACATCAATCTAATATTAAAAATAGAGAATTTGATAAATCTCAAATATGTAAACACGCATGGGATAACGAACATAGGGTTCAATGGAATGATTAAAGTATAGTCCTAAAAGAAACTGATGGCAAAAAGAAAGAAATAAAAAGAAGGGGTCCTAATCATGCTAAATGAGACCAATTGTGTCGCAAATTCCTCGGCAGAATGTAGTAGGATCTGGTTGCTCATATTAAAAGAGGAAGTTATTAAAAGGAAAATACCAGTATTATATATTTATTAAAAATAAATCTTTAGTTTTGCATCATTGTCAGGTTGCATATTTTAATTTTGTAGGTCTTAGTGATTTAGAATTAAATGTATAATATAATACAATAATATTTTATTTTACTCTATATTAAATCAACTCTATTTATATTAAATCTAATAGATTTAAATTTTAAACTAGGTACAGCTTTTGTATATTTTTTCATTAATAAATTCTAATGATCCCTAATTGATATATGATAAAAAACTCGTATTCGATATGTGTTTGTTTATCGATATGTGTTTCGTAGGTTCGAACAAGAATCCCCGAGGGACAGGCTGTTTTCAATTTCTAATATTGTTTTATACTATCTATAAAATCGGCTTTTGAAACAAATTCATATTAAAAAAAGTAGACGAACAAAAAACAAATATTATTTTTATTTTTCATTTATTTAAACAGAAAATTAAAAACAGTGCGTTTTTTTTATACCGGGTGAGTCTTGCGGAACAGAAAAGTCTTTGTATTTTCTTATCATTAATTTAAAAAAGATTATACTGTATCTTTTTCTTTTGAAACAAAATTTGAAACAAAAAGACACTACAGATCACTAAACAAACATTATACAAGACTATGTTTTAGTATTATTCAAAACAACTTGTACGTTTTGAAATTCTGCAAAATTTACCCTTGCCCAATATACTAGTACAGCAAATTTTTTTTATCGTCAGTTATGGGTATATGCCTTATAAATATAATAATTTAAAAGAAAACACTGGTCATTTTTTTACGTTTCATAAAAGGCAGGAATATAAAGGTTCTAACGAGGTATGTAATTTCCTCACACACACCTCATAAACAAAGACGGGAACCTGGCGACGACAAATAAGGAGAAGTTGGTGACCTGGAAAATGTACATCGAAGAACTTTTCTGGGACTACCGAGGTAACCTTCCAGAAATAAATTGCATGACAGGGCCGTCAATACTAGAAAGCGAGATGAAAGCAGCTTTAAAACAGTCTAAGAATGGTAAGGCCACAAGTCCGGACGAAATATCTCTTGAACTTATTAAGGTGATGAGTGAAATGAGCACGACGGAGTTAACTGAACTGTTTAACGCCATGTACGATTCAGGTAATATCCCAGAGGAATGGCTATTGTCAACATTTGTAACACTACCAAAAAAACGATCTGCGAAAACGTGCGAAGATTTCGGAACTATTAGCCTTATGAGTCATGCACTTAAGATTTTTCTTAAAATCATACATGACAGAATTTACAAGAAATGCGAAGAAAATATCGGTGAAATGCAATTTAGATTCCGCAATTTCATGGGTACACGTAAAGTACTTTTCACCTTACAAGTACTACTTTAGAGATGTCGCGATGTCAGTTGTGATGTCTATATTTGTTTTATTGACTACGTCAAGGCATTTGACCGTTGTCAGCACCAGAAGATGGTCGCCACCCTACAAAGAGTAGGATTGGATGAAAAGGACATTCGGATCATCATGAATTTATACTGGAACCAGCGTGCTCAAGAAAACCAGCTGACCGATCAAGTAAAGATCATGCGAGGAGTAGGGCGAGGCTGTATGCTCTCGCCGACTCTTTTCAATATATACTCTGGGAAAATTTTTACTGAAGTTTGTACTACTGACATTTGATAGCAGTCCGTCTGCCACGCGTTGGGTTTGGTTTTTGATTCTTTAAAGTTGCTGCTTTTTGTTCGATTGGTAAGTCTGGGTGTATTTATGATTATTTATTAATTAATTATTTGGAACCCAAGATCAATAAAATGAAAAGAGTTTTTGACAACAGACGAAGCTTTTTCGGCTAATGATGACACTTTTGTCATTTGGCCTCATAGTAAAGACACGTTAGATCTCTTCCTCTCCCACCTGAATGGAATACATGCTAGTATTCAATTCACGATGGAAGTTGAGTCTGAAGCGTCTTTGACATTCCTTGATGTTCTTATACAGAAAAACTTACCTCACAGTTTTTCCTATTCCGTGTACCGGAAACCCAGTCATACAAACCGATATCTTAATGCCCAGTCACATCATCACCCCGCCCAACTCAATTCAGTTGTCAACACTCTCATTTCTCGTTCCATAAGACTTAGCGACAACAATCATAGGTCATCTCAAATTAATTCAATAAGGCAAACACTGTTACAAAACCGCTACCACAAAACCCAAATCAATAGGAGCATTCAAAAACATCTAAACCTCATTCCATCCAAAAAAGGAACCTCGCCGCCAAATCAACCCAAAATATTTCTACCTTTGATTAAAGGTGTCACTGACAAGATCAGTAGAACTCTTCTTCCTCTAAATATCAAAACCATCTTCACTACTCACTCCAAGTTGTCCAATCTCGTCAGATCCGTAAAAGACCAAATCCCCAATGAAGACCATGGTGTCTACGAGATACCTTGTTCCAGTTGCCCACGTACATACATCGGACAGACAAACCGACGAATCCATAACCGTATTTACGAACATTCTATATCTGTCAAACATTCCGATACTACTTCAGCCCTAGCCCAACATCATATTCAAACAGGCCACAAAATAGATTTCGAAAAAGCAAAAACCATCGCCCCCATCCGCTCCTTAATATCCAGAATCATTCGTGAAGCTATCGAAATCGAAAAACGGCCTAACAGCTTAAATAGATTAAGATCCCGAACTCGAACGGAACCGTATCACTCTTGATAATGGCTCCAAAATGGATGCCGAAACGTCGAGTAATAAATTCTCAACGCGGTTCTTCCCGAGAACTAAGTAATTTTCATTCATCTGACCGCTGAAATTTATCCGAACATGGAGAATATTACACAAAATGATTAGAGTTTTACTGAAATTCCAAATCAAAGTTTACCGTTTATTAAGACAGCAGGTTTTTTGGTTGACGTACATTTCATAAACATTTTTGATTACTTCCAACTTCTAGTGACATATGATTTTTTTAACATGTCGTGTGAGAAGGCTAACAATTATGCCATCGATTTAATTGTTCAAAGCTTGGGAAGTAAACCAAGAATAAAGTCATAGTATGAAGGCTAATTATTAAATAAAATTAAACCCAATGGATTAATTAAACCCATTGGAAAATAATTATCTGTTCAACCTAAAGTATTTTCGAAAAATTATGCCATTAATAAATTATTATAATAATAGAATGATACAAATATATTATCCCAACAGGAAACTCTGTATCGACGAATTGATGGTTTTTTGGACAGGCTGTTTAAAATTTCAGCAATATGTTAAGAGAAAGAGGCACAAATTCGGCATTAAACTTTATATGTTATGTGAAGCGAGTGGTATCGCCCTTAAAATAGTGGTTTATGCTAGCTGAGCAGATCCTGTAATATCCGAAAAAAAACATACAGAAAAAGTTGTTTTAAATCTTTTGGCAGAAAAATTGGACAATTGCCATTATCTGTTTATGGATAATTTTTACAATAGTCTAAAGTTTGCTGAGGAGTTGTTACTGAGAAAAGCTTATGTGACAGGAACTTTAAGTTCCACCAGGAAAGGAAATCCCGAAGCAGTCATAAAGACAAAACTAAAAAAAAGTGAATTGGTAGTTCAATACAATTCACAAGGAATTTTGCATAATTAAATACGAGCTAAGAAAAATAATAAAAGAAGCGTGGAGATAACATTCCGAGGAGATACAACCGACAGCTAAAATGTGAAGGCTTTATAAAATTCTCTACAAGGACCCTTAGATAAGTATAGCCTCACCCCAAAAGAAGTCACGTTAATACACTCGGTGATGTGACCATGAAAGGACATTTCAAGGTGCATTTTCCTGAGTCTGAAATAAAAGTTATACCAATAGACATATGACACACTGGACTGGAAGCCATAACTTATGGTACTAGGGAAAACTGGCGTACTGCAAAAGAAATAATAAAACAGGGTAAAATCAAATGGGCAATGAACTTATTTAAGCCATAGCAATCACTGTATCCTGACAGGATTTATTAAATAATTCTACCTAAGAGAAATGACCTTTTGTACAAAAACTTACGTAAGATACTATAGACTAGCTTGTAAGTGGAGCATATACTAAAAGCATGGAGGTTAATGAGGATTACCTTTATAGCTAAACCTATTAAAACCGGACAAGAAAATGCAAAGTCCCTGAGGCTGAAAAGTATGATATTTGTACTGATTACTGTAGAAATCATCATCATCATCAATGGCGCTACAACTCTTTGTGAGTCTTTGCCCCGTTTACTATTGCCTTCCATGTTTGTCGGTCCTGTGCCAGTAATTCCCATTGTCGCACTCCCATTTTCTCTAGATCTTTTTTGACTGCATCTTTCTACCTTTTTCTAGGCCGCCCTACAGATTTTTTTCCCTCTGGCCTTTCCTAGAACACATTGTTTATAAGGCGATTGTCTTTACTGCGTATCACATACCCTGCCCATCTGAGTCTATTGGCCTTTATACATCTGACTAGATTTTCTTTTCCGAATAGAGACTCTAGCTCGTTATTGTATCTGCCCCTCCATTCGTTTGTCACGCTGTCTCTGCAAGGGCCATATATCATTCGAAGAATTTTACGTTCCCACACCAGCAATTTATTTATTTCCCTTTTTGTTAGCGTCCATGTTTCGCTTCCATACGCGACTGCTGGTCGTATTATGGTCTTATGTATCCGGATTTTTGTATCTCGTGAAAGAAGTTTTGACTTCATTAGACGTTGCATTGCAAAGAAAGATCTGTTTTCTGCCATTATTCTCGTTTCAACTTCTCGCTCTAATTTGTTGTCATTTGTGATTGTTGCTCCTAGATATTTAAATTCTTTAACCACTTCGAAGTTGTGATCATTTATAGTAACGTTTTGCCTTATTCGTCGTCGTTCTTATTTTGAGACAACCATGTATTTTGTTTTGTCTTCATTTATTTTTAGACCGATGTTTAATGCAGCTTCTTAAAAGCTCGAGAAAATATCCTTAATTTCTAATGTTGATTATGCTACTGTATCATTTTTGATCCCCGAGCAGTTATGTCTGGTTTGATTTTTGGATATATTTTTCGCATGACATATTCTAAGGCCAGGTTAAACAACAATGGGGACAACGGATCTCCCTCTCTCAGTCCAGAATTGACGCAGAAAGCATTTGATATTTTTCCCCCTATTTTAACTTGTGAAAAAGAGTTACTTACACACATTTGTGTTACCGCAGATAGTTTCTTGGGTACGCCGAGCTCGATCATTGCCTTCCATAATGTTGCATGATTAATTGAATCATAAGCCTGTTTGAAGTCCATAAAAATCTGATGCACATCGTGATTATATTCCCAATACTTTTCAAGCATTTGTCTTATTGTAAATATTTGATCAATAGTCGATCTGCCAGGCCTAAAACTACACTGGTAGTCACCAACTATTTCTTCGGCGTATGGTACTAATCTTTTTAATAATATCGAAGCCAATATTTTATATGTAGAGTTGATTAGTGAGATTCCTCTGTAATTCATCCATGATTCCTTTTTTCCTTTCTTGTGTATTGGTACAATAATACTACCACACCATTCTTTCGGCATTATTTCTTGTTGTCAGGCCAATTCTATTAATTGATGGATTTTACTTATGAGTTCATGACCGCCGGTTTTAATTAGCTCGGCATCAATATTGTCCAGACCAGGGGATTTATAGTTTTTAAGCGTTTTTGTGGCATGCGTAATTTCTTTCATGCTTGTTGGGGGTATTTCTAATTCCACCGTTTGATACTCATGTTCTCCGTTGTTTCCACAATTTGTTTTCATCAGTGAAATTTTGGATATTAAGGAGTTCTTCAAAATATTCAGCCCATCTTTCTATTATTTTGTTTTCGGCAGCCAGTATCTCTCCATTTTTATCTCTTACGAAGTTGGGTGTATCTAGAAATACTCTAGATGAACAAAAATAAAACAGAGGATTCTCTTCGAAAACAACGCTGTACTATCTTGTTCAGAGGGAGTTCTTTCTGGAAAACTATGAAGTAATCACATCGTATATGTCACATCGTATGAAGCAATCTCAGGGGTGATTCGTCTGAAAGGAATGAACAAAACCAGCTGCAGATGGACAGATTGCATGTGGTTAAACAATCTAATCCCACGGAAAATTAAATAGTAATAAAATATCTTTTAATACAGGGCTATTGAGAGTCTACTATAAGTACTACATTTTATTCTTCTTTTAGGATATTTTTACTGCTGCCAGTATTTTAAGTGAAGGTTGTTTTTCTTCTTCTAAAGGTGCCTATCTTCTAGTGATGTTTAGTTTATTTACAGCAGCTCTAAATAGCTAAGTTGACATTAGATCAGCTTATTGCCTAAAATTGACAAGCTGGAATATACGTCTCCGTCCATGGCCTCTCTTGCCTTCAATCTTGCCTTGTAGAATCAACTTTAGAAGTCGGTATGACACTACAGACGTAATATCTAAGAATTCTTATACTTTATTGATACTTAAAGATAAATTGCAGAGAATCTTAAGACCGTTAGGTTCTAGAGTAGTGTTTAAGGTGATCAAATTTTAAGTTTCTGTACCGGAGTTGCCTAATCTCTAAATATCAATAGTTGCCCGTGGTTAGCCGTTTGTATCTTGTAGCAATGGTTTTCTATTTATAAGCTGACAAATTATTTGGTTATGATATTTTAACAGTGTAGGTATATCCCGTAATACACTTATTCCGGTTATTTACGTTTGTATAGTATAAAGCGAAATAGGGGCTACAAGTACTTTACACAACTGGCTTCTCCAGATTTTCTACCAAACGTAGTGAAATAAATTGGCAAAGAAAACACTCAAAATATTTTCCGGATAGTGTGTCACCAATCCCGACAAGGCTTTGTCTCTGAATTCTTACGGTTGTGCACTGCATTTTCTGCGGTCTGAATAGACTTGGTTTTAGGTTTCCCACAATGTGTGGAATAATTTCCTTTTGTTGCTGGTTTTAATTAACGTTCGTAACAATTCTGATTAAAAATTTCTAAAATAGAGGTTTACATAAAAAATTTTAAAAATTGGTTTTATATGTCGTTGTGTTCGAAAAATACATTCAAAGTTGAAGTACCTGTTACTCAGTAGTTAAAAGATAAACTGGTTAAAATATAGATTTTCTTGTGCTTTAATGCTTTTCTATTACATTCAAAGCTTGAAATATTTCCACACCAGTACTTGTCAAATAGTAAACAGTAAACAGAAAATAGTACTTGTCAAATAACTGTAAAAATTAAGACTGATAATTAAATCTTCTATAAAAAATAATAGTTTTACTCACTCATTTAACCGTTGCAATTTAACTTTTGTGAAAAGTACATCCCGCCATATCGTGGTAAATAAAAAAATAAAGAAAGTAAAGAAAAAAACAAATGAAATAAGAGAGTTTAACTAATATAAAATTCAAATATTCAATGGCGAGTACTGAAAAAAATTAAGGAAAAAATAAATATGCTAAGATAGACCAAGGACCTGATTTTGTATTTATCCAAAACCTATAGGCTAGAATAAATAAAATACATGAAATATGTACTGCTTGTTTAATTTTAAATACAGCTCCAGAAATTTAAAAAATACTATAAGTAATATATGTTAGTTGTAGGGAAAAACAAGGAAGAAAGATGATCAATTCATGGAGAGAGAGTGTAATGGTATCATTGTATAAAGATAAAGGGGACATTCGAGACTGTAAGAACTCTAGAGGTGTAGCGTTTTAAATTTGGTGGAATATTTTCGTTTTTCTGTTTGCAAATGAATTTTAAAACGATCAATATATTATGGCATTTTAAGTTGAGATTCCAAATATCAAGTTTTGGTATTCAGCTGTTTTTGTCTTTGGTCATTAAAACGCAATAAACTGGAATATTTAAAAGTTGTTTCGAGTCCCCTAATATAATATTGCAAGTCAGGTATACGGTTTTTCTAAGACGTATTAACTGAGAATATTTTTTTTGTCTTTGTTTACATTAATATTCCCCTATTCTTTGTATGTATTGTGAGGTAAAAAATTTCCAGTTAACCAATTTAAAAGTAAATAATCAAGAAGTTTTTTTGTTGGTTCGTTGCTAAGAACGAGGTCAAAAAAGGGTAGATTGTTTGTTTTAAGTTTGTAGGCAAAAACTAGCTGTGAGACGTAAAGGGAAATTTATTTTGCGTTGAAATTTGTAAAATGTAAGGCATTGGGAGTCGACATTTAAGCCCCAAGCAGAGCAGACGTGCTACAAAGGAGTGAAGCAAGAGATGCCAGAGTAGAAAGATTTTTTTTTTGTGTTATGTCTTAAGACCGGTTAAGGTGATAATACTCTCTGCAATATGGCAGTTTGGAACATAGTAATCACCATAAGATTTGTGAACCGGCACTGAAGAAATTTGGAAAATTATTATATAGGATGTCAGCTTGCTTCCTCCACAGAAAATAATTCTACATCTCTTGATTGTTCATCCCTGAGTATGGAAATGGTTTGCTTTGTCCCTGTTGGAGAATATGTCCAGATAGAGTCCCATATATGTTAACAAGTTTTTTTGAAAGTTAAGTGCTTAACAGTGAAATCAAGGTAACATTTAACATATTAATTTTAAAGTAAAGACAGACATTATTTTTGATAATTATTAATAATTGCTTTCGTTAAAATTTAAAAGGATTTTGTAATAATTAATAAATTGTAAATTTTTTTTGTTTGTAAACGGACACATGTAAGTTTTTTTATTCTATATTTGGCAACTATTTATATAGTATATTTTTTATGCCATTTATGTGTTGATAACTGTTTGTATGAGACAAAAATAAACGTTTTGATTTGTTTCTCTGATCCATTTTTGTTTTTATTTTAGAAAATCTCCTAACCTTTCTGTATGTTTACTTTTTAGGAAGGAAGAAACTTTCTTTCCTCCAGCAGGAAGTTTTCTTGAAGCGGCGTCCCTTTTAAATAGCTAGAGGTATTTCTTCTTGTCTTTTTTTGCCCATTTGTCCAGGAGATTTATGTAAGTAACCTTTTTATTTCATTCATTGTGTAGATACCCCAATCCGACCCATTTATTTCAACTTATCTACCACCCCAGCTCTCCAACAACCAACTGAGTGTCGTTTGCACTAGTAGCGTTTATTTTGCTTGCCTTATCTTCGCCCCCATAGTTTCTGCCCCCTATTTATACCCCATAATCTTACCCTATGGTAGGCAAAATAATTTCGTTACAGAGGTATAAAGTAAATGTCACACACAATAAAAATTTGGGAGAAGACTATAGCGAAGGTTAAGAAGGGAGACATTAATAGGAGAAGAACGGTTTGGGTTTATGTCAGAAAGGAGGACAAGATATGTATTGTTTGCTTTGAGACGGTTAACAGAGAAATATGGCGAGAAGAAAAGAGAGCTACATTTGATATTTATAGATTTTGAGAAGGCGTACGACACAGTTCATAGACAAGATGTATGAACATAGATGAAATATGGAGATGTATGAGAGAAATGTGTTTTTGAGAAGTACGTAAGGCTCGTGAAGGATATGTATGTTACTCATACCAAAGTAAGGTCTTTTGACGAATTGACCAAAAGTTTTCCAGTGCGGGTTGGTTTGTATTAAGGTTCTTCACTTAGGAGTCCCTACCTGTTTAATCATGTTATAGATGTACTGAGAGAGAAAGTAAGAGAGGGGGCTCCTTGGTCAATGCTCTTTGCTGCTGATAATGTGCTAGCAGAGGAGAGCAAAGAAATGTTGGGGAAATTGGAGTGTTGGAGAAGGGTTATTGAAGAGTAAGAACTTAAAAGATTAGCAGGTCAAAAACGGATATGTAGTTGGGAGAAAGAGGAAAGATTGAAGATATAGAATTGCTTAAAGAAAAACTAGGACAAGTAGGAGAATTTAAATACTTTGGACCCTTCTTCTTAAAGTTCCATCTCCTATCGGAGATTGGATATCATAACGGCTATGGCCACTTTGTTGGCTGCTGCTCTGAAAAGTTGAAGTGAAATACAGTTAAACCATTCTCTAAGGTTCTTCAGCCAGGAGATGCGTCTTCTTCCTATGCTTCTTCTTCCTTGGATTCTTCCTTGCATAATAATTCTCAGCAGCTCATATTTTTCTCCTTTGGTTATGTGACCCAAATACTCTAGTTTTCTTCTTTTTATGCTGTTCATAATTTCTAACTCCTTATTTAGAGGTCGTAGTACCTCAGCATTGGTAATCCTTTGAACCCACTGAATTTTTAATATTTTTCTGTAACACCACATTTCGAACGCTTCTATTTTTCTTATGTGTTGTTTCTTCAATTTCCAAGCTTCCATTCCGTGTAGTAAGATAGAAAATATGCAACATCTTAGAGCCCTCAATTTGAGATGCAACTGAAGGTCTCTGTTGGTAAGCATTGTCTTCATTTTCACAAATGCTTGCCTTGCAGTTTCAATTCGGACTTTGATTTCTCTGCTTTGGTCATTTTTGTCATTAACCCAGGTTCCCAGATATTTGTATGTCTCTACTTTTTTAATTTGGGTTTGCTCTATCATTAATCTTTTATTTCCATGTTGCGTTTTTGAGACAATCATAAATTTAGTTTTTCTCTTATTTATTTTTAGTCCGTATCTAATGCAATAATCGTTAATTCTATTTACCAATTCTTGTAGCGATTCCAGGGTGTCTGCCATTATAACAGTGTCATCAGCGAATCTTATGTTATTTACTATTCTTCCGTTTACAGAGATTCCATCACCCAGATCCGCTATCGCTTCCTGGAATATGGCTTCACTGTACACGTTAAACAGTAATGGTGACAGAACACAGCCCTGTCTTACTCCTCTCTTTATATCTATATTTTCGGACTTTTGTTCTTCTATCTTTATATTGGCCTTTTGATTCCAATACAGATTGATAATGATTCGTAAGTCTCGTCTGTCTATATCTTTGTTTCTCAGTACTTCTATTAGTTTTTCATGTCGGACCCTGTCGAATGCCTTTTCAAAGTCAATGAAACAGGAATAAATATCTAGGTTCATATCTAAGCATCTTGAGGACATTAAAAGCAAACAATGCCTTTCTCGTTCCCAGTCCCTTGCGGAACCCAAACTGAGTATCATCCATATCATCTGCTAGTTTTCTTTGGCCCCTATATAACCAAAAATCTTATGTATAGACAGTTATGACGAAAAAATTCTTTATTTTTTACTAACTTAATTGGTCTAATTATATTATAGTTGAGGGATAAAAATGAATACATGATGAATGATATAAAGCAAGTAAAGAAAGAACAAATAAAAAGTAATAAACAACTAAAAGAGATAAAGGAACAAAAGAGAAAATTAAAAACGAGCTGAAACAATTACAAGATAAAATGGAACAAGTGGAGATAACACGTAAAGAAAAAAGTTTAATTATATCGAGTTTAAAAACAGCAACGAATGATGATAAGAAACTGAGGATTGCAACAAAAATAGGAGAAACAGTCTACGCCATAGAAAGAGAAACGTTCACGGATAAAATTGAGATATTAAATAAGAAAGGAGGGTAAAGGGGTAGAATGCGAAAACATGGAGTTGCTTCTAGTTTACTCCACTTAGTCTCTTCTACTCAAATCCGACTTTCACCTTCACAATGGTGCCTCCTGTTAAACCGAGCAACCCAACTGGAGATCCGGTATCCAACCTGGATGGAAAGTTGGGTCGTAAACTGACGAGAGCGGGTGAACTGGTCCTCCAGGTTGGGGGTTGGGCATAGGGTTAACACCTTGACACCGTAAAAAACAGCATGTTACGAGAATTCAAGTTTCCGGACTGAAATCGAAACGACGACTCGGCGCGAAAAATGAAAATGATTTAGGATTATTCTCGTGGAATATAAGATCTCTATACAGGCCATTGCAGTCTCTCATTAACAGTGTAGAAGTATATTAGAGCGATATAATTACACTCAGGAAATGAGATGGTTGGGAAATAAAATATTAGAGAAAAAGAATTATACGATATATTATAGCTGCCATCTAACGAAACACAAATTAATAACGGGATTCATAGTCAGTAAAAGACTAAAGCACCTTATAATAGACTTTTAACCTTTCAACGAAAGATTATTCACACTAAGAATCAGATTTAAATTCTTTAAATATTCAATAATAAATGCCCATACACCAACTGAGGAGAAGCCGGATGAAGAAAGAAAACAATTTTATGAATAACTGGAAAATATCATATAACATAGTCCTATCAATGACGTAAAGATCTTAATAGGAGAATATATTGCAAAGATAGGTAAGGAGAGGGAATACATGCCAACCAATGGAATTCACAGTTTACATGAAGAGTCAAAGTGATGTTAAAAGAAACGCACTGTAAAAGGCCATTAGAGAATTCAGCATACCAGTACACTTAGTAAAATTGGTGAAAGCGACCCTCTCAAGAGTGAGTATAAAGTTAGAGTGCAGAACGGAGTTTCCAGAACGTTCCAGTCTCAGATAGGACTTAGACGAGGAGAAAGTCTATCATGCCTTCTATTCAATATTGCACTAGAAAAAGCGATAGGAGAATCTGGAATACCAACCAGAGAAACTATTATTAATCGCAGCGTACAATTTACTAGCGTACGCCGATGACATCGACATTATTGCAAGAAGAAAGGCGGACGTGGTCGAATCATTCAAGGTGCTTGAAGCAGCAACAAAAAGAATGGGACTAGAGGTTAACACTAGTAAGACGAAGTATATGAAAGTATCAAATTATATACAAGCAGCACAACCCAAAGATCTAACGATTGGAACATATACTTTCGAAGGAGTAAGAGAGTTTATATACCTAGGCTCATAAATTAATCAGAATATTGCAGTAAGTACAGAAATTAACAAAGGATATATCTGGCAAATAGAGCCTATTATGTAATAAAAAAAATTTTAACAACAAGCCTAGTTACAAAAAGAACGAAACTAGTGATATACAGGACTCTTACCAAGCTCATCCTCACCTACGCGTCGGAAACATGGACGGTGACAAGGAGCGATGAAGAACGTTTAAGATGCTTTGAACGTAAAATCTTCCGGTATATCTATGGAGGAGTACATGAGGGCGGATTATAGCGTAGACGCTATAATTTCAAACTTTACCGCCTGTAGGACAAACTTGTAGGTTATATTAGGAGATGGAACCACCAAAACATATTTATAATCAAAGAATAGATGGAGTGAGAAGAAGAGGCAGACCCAGAGCACGATTTAAGGTTCAGGTAGAGGAAGACTTGAGAATGTTGGGAGTACGAAACTGGAAAGCCAAGGCGACAGAGAATGAAGACTTATCATTGAGCAGGCCAAGACCCACCATGAGTTGTGGAGCCCAAGTGGAAAAGTAAGTTAAAGTATTACAAACATGGCATTTACATAAATAATGATCTGACATTAAAAGAAAAGGAGAGAGAAATAGTTAAAATAGCAAAAGAAGAAAAAAAGTTCAAGAAAATGGACAAATTTGGTCGTGAATGGAAAGGAATGGATATGGGATGAAGAAAAACAACAACTAAAAAGTGGAAGTGATATAAAAAGTGATGAACTAACTTGAAACCCAACAGATAAATTGGAAAAGTCATATCGAGCAGTTAGTTTTTTTATATCGAAATGGCCTTAACTTGTTAAAGTACTTAGCTGATAAAACTTGGGGTGCCGATGGTAAAACACAACTCATGTTATACATACCCTCGTAATTCGTTCCTAAATTGATTACATGAGATTAAATAAGATTGGGGAATGGCAACCACCCGAGGTATCCAGACGAAAGCAAATAAGTATTTTACGTTTACGACTTGTACATACCCGGTTTTCTCATGAACATTTGTTTAAATAAGAAGAACGCTCAATTTGCGATAAGTGCGATTCGTCCCTTACAGTAAAACATGTGCCAGTGGAAAAATGCGAAAAGTTCAATCGTCACAGAATTAAATACCATTTACCAAACAATCTTAAAGACATTTTAAATTCAAAAAACACTATATATAACCTACTTTTGTTTTTAAAAGCCTTTTATTTACTAAGCAAAGTGTAATTAATTGTTTACCGTTCCGCTAATAACCGTATTAGATTGAAGCGGGTTTTTTTGTAAAAAAGACTTACGCATTTACTTCGCGAAAAAGCCTGAAACCGCTTACAGTTTTCTCTCAAAAACCGGTATGCCGTAATAATTTTGTAAGAGACGATAATTCGACAAAATTTACTAGTCAAAACTCTCAGCCTTATGCAGTTAATTCTGTCAATATAATCTTTTAACAATATTCCTTTTTACAAAAATATTTAATTCCCATTATCCGCATTTTTATCCTTTCAGTATCGACAACAAAGGAAAAGAATTCTTGATTTTCCTTTTATCACCTTGTATACAACAAGTTTAGTTGTCTGTAAGAGATATTGTAGATTTTCTTTTATGCTTTTCTTGGGCTTTCATAAGATTTCTTCCATTTATTTGAAGGTTATATTGTATGGTTTCACAGATTACCTCTTTCCCGTAAATAAAATATCTTATTACTGTTTAAAAAAGGTTGGTTTACAAATAAAATCGATAAAAGTAATAAGGTAAAGATAACGAGTAGAAAAGGCTAAAAATAATAGTCTACAGCCTGATTATACTGAGACTTTGATTTCCCATTCTCCCATTGTCTAAACAATATATTTTATACTTAAAATTACATAATAAGCTGCTATTGGAAAATACAGGAATAAAAAAACAAACACTTATATGGTTGTTTGGAAAAGAATTTAGCTTTTGCTTTATACTTTTTTTTTATTTACAAAAAAACTGCTCAAGGCTTCAAGCTAATAAGGTTATTAGTAGCACGGTAACAGTTAATTACGCTTTGCTTAGTAAATTAAAGTCTTCTAAAAACAAAAGTAGGTTATCTATAGTGTTTTCTGAATTTTAAATATCTTGAAGATTTCTTGGTAAATGGTATTTAATTCTGTAACTATTGAACTTTTGTTCACTCTTCCAATAGCGCATGTTTTACCGTAAGGGGTCAACCGCTGTGGTATTATCCCTAAAATATTACAATTCATAAAAAGATTAAGTTTAAAAGGAACGTGTAATACATTTCGCATTTGTTTATATAAAATATGTTTAATATTTCGAATAAAGGACATTCATAAAAATAGCCTCGATTAGAATGTGTAAGTCAGCAAAATTGTGAATCGTAGGTTGATAACACAAACTTGACCCAATAATGAATGACTGCTGATGTAGCAAGGAATACTATAAAAGAGACAACGAATATTATCTGGGAGATCATAACTAAATTAACGGCAAGATGGCAAGTCGAGATAGCACGTATTAGCACAACGTCAACTAAGTTCTATTACATTTAAGATTAAGTAACTTTGTAAGAGTATACAGTAGTATTTTAAATAAATATACCATACGATACTATAAGTGAAGCTTATTTATTACATGGCGATCCTACCTTTTGAATTAGGAGTCTTCTTATCCGAAGAAACAAATGAAAAATGGTAACTACATACTGGAAATTTAAATGGAAAAATGGGGTAAAGTATCCATCTCCATAATAGATGATATATGGAAGCCACTGTACCAGTTTCGAAATAGAAAATGAATGCATCAGCAGTTAAGAAAATTCCCGCCAAATTCCGGTCCAAACCCACCAGAAGCCCCGCGACAGCATCCCAGCTTATGACAATGGACAATAAATAGAAAAATGGATAAATGGACAAAAGTGAACTAACAAAACCCATACGTGAAATATATTATGTAAGTAATTTTATTTTTATCCCTTATATAAATTATACAGTCTAACGGATAGAAATTATTACTTAGTATTTGAATATAAGAATTTAACTAATTCAAGTTCAGAATGTTGAGTATACAATTTTTATGGCTTTAAAAATTACAGACTATAATTTATTTTTAAATTATCGCTAATAACTATTTATATATTAAATTCTATTTTTTAATGAAACAAATGTGCCATATAATTTTATTTGCTGAAGGTATAGTTTTCAAAATATTTATATTTGACCATGAAAATACACTGTGACATAAATCGGAAAATATTAACTTGAGAAAATGATTAATAAAAGACTCATGTGTTTCCTAGAAAAATATCAAATATAAATTTGCCACAATCAGGATTTAGATCATATCGAAGTACAACAGACAATCTAGCAATCCTCCAAACATCAATCATTAACGCCTTTCAGTGCAAACCTAATAGCTGTTTCGTTTGATATCGAAAAAGCATTCGATACTCTGTATAGGCCTCTTATTATAGCTAAACTCGAGGAGTACAGTTTATCTGGAAATATATCTTCATTTATTAATCAATTTTTAACAAATAGAACCTTTAACGTAAGAGAAAATGGCAAAATCTCTAGGATTTTCAAACAAACTAATGGCATTCCCCAAGGGTCGGTATTAAGTCCTACACTCTTTATTCTTGTTTTAAACGATATATGTAATAAAATTGAGCTTCCGGTCAAGTTTGCACTCTACGCAGATGATTTAATAATTTTCTGCCGAGGCAAAGATACTGTTACCACTTGCAAACTACTTCAGAATGCTACTGACCAATTACTTGAATGGACTTTAGTAAGTGGATTTAACTTTTCTGTTGAAAAGACAAAAATCATTAAGTTTTCTCGCAGGACAGCCAGTACTATAAATCCTAAAATTAAAATAAATGGTACTTGTCTACCTGCAGTAAAGAGTATGCGGATTTTAGGACTCACATTCTACAGTAAAATTATTTGGAAATTTCATTTAAAATAACTCAAAACTAAGTGAATCACAAATCATAACTTATTAAAAACTCTGTCTAATCATCATTGGGGTGTAGACGAAGACTACTTGCTTCAGATTTATAGATGTCTTATTCGTTCTAAAATAGACTACTGCAATTTTATTTATATGTCAGCTAGCCCATCAGATTTAAAACTTCTTAATTCTGTACACAACACTGCACTCCGAATATGCCTTGGAACCTTCAAATCGAGCCCCGCAGAGAGTTTATACAGAGAAGCTAATGAACTTCCCATCTGGCTACGTCGCCGGCAACTCCTTTTAAAATATTCGTCTTGAATCTCAGCTAATACCGAAAACCCAGCTTATAAATTATTAAGTAATGAACTTTTAAATTCTCTTCAATTTATGCCACAGTATCTCTAACACATCTGAATAATATTGATCTTTCAGCCACAACTCCAATATTAATATCACCTAAACCTCCCTGGAATAAACTGATAGCAGATTTTAATCTCTCGTTAACTAATTATGATAAGCACCAGACAAATCCACAATTTCTAAGGCAAACCTTTAAAGAATTAATTGCTAACAACAGATTTGACCAAATTTTATACAAAGATGCTTCTAAGAGTCATATAGCTGTTGGATGTGCTGTAACTTCAAACACAGATTTAATCATATCTTGTAATCTTCCGCTCTTCTGCTGCATACATATTGCTGAATTATTCTCTATTCTCCAAGCTACAAACTTACTAACTCCAGAATATAAAAAGGTAGCAATATGTACAGACTCTTTAGTGTCTATCTATTCTCTCAAAAGTATGTACACGGTACATCTTTTGGTTCAAGCTAGTCAAAACTCTTTAGATAATTTAATCTCAACGGGAGTATTCATAACCAAGATCTGGATTGCTTCTCATGTAGAAATCGCAGGTCACAAACTAGCCAACTTTTTTGCAAAACAAGCCTCGTCTTTTAATATGGAGACTGAAAACACAACTACATACAGATTTACAGTCGTATTTTAAAAATATCATCCAAATGTCTTGGCAGGATCACTGGAATAAAATCCCTTCCAAGCTTCGTGACATCCATCCCAGCGTTAAAAAGGTTGAGTTTCCTTCCATGATAGGAATAAACAAAATCTTAATTTGCCGACTTAGAATCGGCCATACAAGACTAACTCATAAACATTTAATGACTTCCCAAGATCCACCTACATGTACACAGTGTGGTAATATTCTATATGTTAAATATATTCTCGTAGACTGTCCCCACT
Organism: Diabrotica undecimpunctata; assembly: GCF_040954645.1. NCBI lineage: Eukaryota > Metazoa > Arthropoda > Insecta > Coleoptera > Chrysomelidae > Diabrotica > Diabrotica undecimpunctata. The sequence goes on from NC_092812.1 coordinate 20,298,108, forward strand.
TTAACAACGAAAGAAAAAATAATCTTTTCAGTCGAAACCTACACAATATTCTTAGTTCGCCAGATTAATTCCAAAACCTTATCAATTTCTTCTATGAAACCAAGCTTTACCAGGAAATTTAGAAGAAGAAACGTAGTTTAGAATTTGATAATTAATAATTGTACCAATATTTAATGTATTTAATGTATTTCTCTATCGATTGTAATGTTACTGTATATTCTTGTAATATACTTAATGTAATAAAATTGTACCTGTATCAGTGACCTACGCTGTCGAGACACGGAAAGCTAAATAAAAAAAAATTTAATATTAAAAGTACTCACCTCATAAGAATTTCCAGTGCCAAAATAGATGGGGATAAAAGCGAGCCATATAATGCACGTGGTGTACATTGTAAATCCAATGAACTTAGATTCGTTGAAATTTTCTGGTATTTTGCGTGTTTTGACAGCGTAGACTGTGCACGTAGTTATTAAAACCATGTTGTAAAGCTGGCTGAACAAAAATGACATATCCTGGATTTTGCACTTCAGAATAACCTGGAAAAACAAAAGAGAAAAATTAAAATCCGGTGTTATTATCGACACATCGAGCAAAATATGAACACAGAAATTAAGTGGAAGCAGTAAAATTGGCAATTAAACTTGGGTGCGTTATGAAAAATGAGGGCAATCACAAAATTCTTGCAATGATGTTATTTGCAGGAATTAGAGCTCCCCTACGACCCTACGAATTCGACGATGCTTGATAAATCTTTATTTTGAAAATGTGATAATTAAAGCTACTGATTATGTATTTAATTTATTTCTTATCAAGTCATATCTATATTTCTTTCGCACATCATCCTTATCAAACAAATCTGTAGTTATTTTAATATAAGAACTGGATTTTTCAATGAGTGAGCAGGTTTTTAAAAATACAATTACTTATACCACGTCAATAAAACATACGTTCATCTATAATAACATTAACAGAGATTCCAAAGGTGTGTGGCGATTATGATGTGTGCATAAAGAAACATATTTATGCCTGTTACAATAAATGTAACATATAGATTTTGTAAAAACTGCTGTCTTAAGCTTAATGAACTCCATACACCTAAAACAAAATAGTTAAGTAATTTAACCCTTGAACGCCAGAAACGCACTTTAAAAATAACTCAACGTACAACCTGAAAGGTGAGACTGGATTTTACATCAACCGACCCAATCAGACCTATAGCAGTGGAGGAGCAGCTCTATATAAAGTCAAATTATATGCCTGTCCAAAATATAAACCTGATACGTAATATCAAAGCAGCCGCTATAACAGTACTGGCCCCACTAAAGTTCAATATTTGTAGCATTTATGTTTTACTAGACGAAACTCTAACTAAACCCGAATTACTTAATCTTCTCCAACAAATTTCCTCACCACGAACAATTACGGGATATTTTATTGGCCCTAACATTACATGGGGATCAAATAAAACAACACAGAGGGGAAATATGTTAAAAAACGTTTTTAACACTATGAACCTATGCCTACTCAACGACAGATCTCAAACAAGATTCAATATGATTACGGGAACATCTTCTGCCATTGATCTCCCTATATGCGAACCCTCATTGCTCACCCAACTCGATTGGGCAGCACTAAAAGATTTATACACTAGTGACCACTTCCCAATATGAATAAAACATACAGTTTATTTAAATATAAATACAATACCAACTCAAAAATAGAAACTAAAAAAAGCAAATTGGATTGAATTTGAAAAAAGTATATAAGAGAGAATGAATCAGATTAAAATTTCAGTGTCGATTGACGACACACTCACGAGCTTTAATCAGCTTATACTGGATGCTGCTAATACAGCCATAGGAAAATCTTCAGTTTTAAAGAAACACAATCCAGTTACCTGGTGAAATATACAATGTGAGGCCGCGCTATTCAATTAAGTAAAACAATTTCAAACTGATACAAAAAGTATAAAAATATTGATCGATTAACAAAGTACAAACAATGTAGAGCAAGCAAGAAGAATTATAAAAAAAACAAGAATCCTGACAAAAATACAAATTTAGCATTAACAGTAACCCGAATATATCATCAGTTTGGAAAAAAGTTGATAAAAGAAGAGGACAGCACGCTTAGCAACAAATCGTAAGTCTAGAAAAAGAAGGGACGCTACTAATTGAACCACAGGATATAGTAAATAATCTAGCTGATATCTATCAAAAATTCTCATCTAGCCAAAATAACAGTAACAATTTCGTAGCTTACAAACAACAGGAGGAGGCCGTACCTATTACAATTTCAGACAAATATAACCCTATCAATACACCTCTTAGTTATGGGGAGTTTCAAGAAGCACTTAATAGCATGAAAGATAGTTCACCAGGTCTACACGACATACAAATACAATTTATTAAAAAACTTCCCATAGAAGTAAAAGAGTTTCTACTTAAAATTTTTGTTAATATTTGGTCACAAAAGTAATTTCCAAAAACCTGGAAAAATGCCATTGTTATTCCTACTATTAAACCAAATAAAAATAATTTACAACCAGAATTATATCGTCCTAAATCATTAACATGTTCTTCAGGTAAACTAATGGAAAAAATAGTCAACAAAAAATTAATGTAGAACCTAGAACATAATGATCAACTTACTGATGATCACTGGCGCAAGGACAGAAGCATCCTCCTTGCGAGAGGATCTTATCGCAGTGTTAAAAAGGGCGGTTTTCTTCTTCGAAAATGGGCATCAAATGATAGCTCTTTAATAGTCAATCAAAATAAATACGCTGAGAGTACTCAGATGTCTCTAGATCCTGATGCCACCATCAAGGCAATAGGAATTCAATGGAATTCTTGCGAAGATACTCTGTTATATAGCTCGGGCATTTCAAGTATAAACACTGTAACGAAACGCTGTTGCAAATCGCAAAATTGTTTGATACTCTGGGATTGTTGGGCCCAGTTATCGTTTACGCAAAAATAATTATGCAATATTGTCATTTCAGGCTCAATTAAAATTGAAATTTAACGAACACGTAAAATTAAAACATGCTGGTCCCCAAACCACCTTGTACTTCGTGTGCCAATTTATTGGCCGTTAGACGGACGTAATGTAACTCGAAAAATTGTACATCGATGCATCCCTTGTTTTCACGTAAAACCTCATCCGACTAATCATAAAATGGGTATCCTAACTCCTTCTCGACCTTTTTTAAAACTGGAGTTGACTATTGCGGTCCTTTGTTTATTAAGGAGAAAAGGTTTCGCAATCATAGACGATTAAAGGTATACGTCGCAGTGTATGTATGCATGTCTACACGGGCCGTTCATTTAGAACTAGTAAGCGACTTAACTACCAAAGCCGTTTTAGCTAGCTTTCGCCTTTTTGTGCTAGACAAGGAAAATGTGCAAAAATATATTCGTATAACGATACCAATTTCGTGGGCGCAATTCGCGAGTTGTACGAATTATTTAACTCGTCAGATTACCAAAATACCATTAAAAAATATTCGGATGTTAAAAGGTTCGCTTGGTATTTTATACCGCCCAAATCTCCCCACTTTGGAGGAATTTGGGAAGTCGCGGTTAAGTCCTTTAAGAATCATTTAATTCGCACTGTAGGTGATACTTTGTTAACATATGAGCAGTTAAAAACTTATCTTATTGAAATAGAAGCAATATTAAATTCTCGTCCTATTTCTCCTGTGTCGTCTAACCCAAATGACCTTCTTCCCATTACCCCTGGACATTTGTTAAATTGGTGGTCCGATGACGAGCTATCCGGAGCTATCCACTTTTTGGATATGTCCTCCAATAAATTATCATCTTGGCAGCACGCCCAGCAATTGAAGCAGCACTTCTGGAAACGATGGTATAAAGAATATCTTCATCAATTGATCAGCAGCAATATTGTTAATGCTACCGATAATGGAATAGTGGTCGATGCTTCGGTGTTAACTCTTGAAGATAATTTGCCACCATTACAATGGGCAGTTGGATGCATCAAGTCGGTGCACCCTGGAGAGGACGGCATTGTCAGAGTGGTAACTCTGAGAACCAAATTTGGAGAGTATTATGGAAGTTGTGTGTTCTTGTTCACAATAAAATTTTCGATTTTATTTTATTTAGATTCATAGTTGTAATTTTTAAAGTTTTGGGTAAATTTTAGTTTCCAGAAATCTATTAAAAGATTTACTAGTTTTACATATTTCTGGAGAAAATTTGTTATAATCCCCCTCTTTAGAAAATATTTTCCCAGCAAATCCTTCGGCTATTGTTATCGCATCCGCTGCGTCTGTAGATGGTTCTGATAAGGACAATATGAATGTCGTCGTATATTATTATAATTTAATAAAATAATATTTATTAGCAAATATATCTAATGGTAAACTAATTCTGGATCAAGACAGACACTTTCGACCAAATTCAAGCCACCGAAGTTGCTCCCGAAAAACTCGAAGATGGCCGCTTTGTATATTCTATGATATAATCAACCAACTCTTGGATTATATATTATAATCATAATTTATCAAGAAATAATCAGGAACCAATCACGAGAAAAGCTTCTATGTTAAATCTACATCAACAACTCACAAGATTATGACTTGAAAAGCGTTTTGCGATGCCGACTTTGCAACGCTCGGTGAAGCTTCTGATTATCAATTTAATTGAAATTACTTTGAAAGCTGATGACCTCAATCAACCTTCTAACAAACGTACTACATGCTACATCTGTCCCTCCAAAAAAAGAAGAAATACGTCACTTCATTGCAATCACTGCAAACGAGCATTTTGCGCAGAACACTGTGCTCGTTGTTACGTTACCTGTGACGTAGATAAATTAATTTTGAATTTGTTTGCATATTTTAGGCATATAAATGTTCCTATATATATATAGGAACATCCTAATATATATTAGGCATATATATATATATATATATATATATATATATATATACATATATATATATATATATGTACGTATATATATATATATATATATATATATATATATATATATATATATATATAAATATTTTAATAACTTTTAACAGTTTCAACAATGAAATATTTATTAAAATATATCACGTTATACTTTATTAAATGTTTACTCACCTGGTTTCTAGTAGGATAGTGAAATCGAGTTCCTGGTGGTTCAACAATCATCCAAACGAGTGTAAGTATAATTTGAATGGCGATGAGAGAGCAAGTGATCATCACCTGGGATTTTGGACTGATGTAACTTGGTCGCTGGGCTGATTTGGAAGCTGAGTCGAATATGCGAGAAATTCGGTTAGTTTTGGTCAGTAGAGCTCCGTAAATGATAGAGAAACCGACTCCAATGCCGAATCTTTGTGTTATACAAATTTCGGTGGTGGGTTTGGCCAGCAGGGCGAAAGTGTTTAAATAACAGAGCAGGATTCCAAACAGCAACATGTAACTTAATTCCCTACCGGAAGCCCGGACTAACGGCGTGTCATTGTGTTTAATGAACAAAACGATAACTGCGAAAGTTACCAAGATACCCAGACACGAGAAAGCAGCAGGAACAAAGGCGTACGGAGTATTCCAACGCATATATTGCAGCTCGAGTGCATAACAGGATAATTTATCTTCATACGGCCAGTATCCAGGCCCACAATCTTTGCATGTGAATTCGTCGTAGACAAACTCATACTCCTCGCATTTGTCACATATCCAACAGCAGGTATCTCCCTGAAACAAAGTATTACTTTTGAGAATTGGTTTAGTTAAATTTGAAATTTAATGGTTTTTTAACTTTGTAATATAAGATATCGATATTTTATTTAAATACCTGAGATCAATATTACATTTAAGGCATTAAAAGTATTAAAAGTTGGTTTTCGGCCGTCTTTCGCCCATTAAGCACATGTCTCTTTTTTAATTGTAATCAGTTATGTTACACAAGAAGTGATTTATTTTAAAAACTTTAAATTAAAGAAAGTTCATCATCATAAGTGGCTCGACAATCCGTTGTGGATTTTGGCCTGCTCACAAAGAAGTCGCCACTCCTGTCGATTCTTGGCAACTTCCCACCATTTTTTGACCCTTAGAATCTGTAAGTATTCTTCCACATCATCAATCCATCTCGTTAGTGGTCGTCCTCTACTTCTTGTGCCCTCTGGTTTTGAAAATGTTAATCTCTTCGTGTATTCGTGATCTGACATCCTAGCAATGTGTACAGCCCACCTAAGTCTCTGCACTTTAACGAATTTTACAATATCTATGTCGGTGTATAACTGATATAGTTCAAAGTTGGATCTTCGACGCCATAGCCCATTTTCATTAACGGGCCCAAAAATTTTTCTAAAATCTCTCAAAAATACCAAAAAATCTTTCATCATTTTGAGATAAGGTCCACGTTTCAGCCCCATATATCAAAACCGGTCTTATTAAGGTCTTGTATATATTGAGCTTTACTGCACGTTTTATATTTTTATTTTTTAAATGTTTCTGGAGACCGTGAACAGTTGTTCTGTTTGCTATTGCTATGCGTCTTTTTATTTCGTCAGTTGTCGTGTTTGTGTGGATCTAATACTTGATGTGCTAGTCTCCGAAGATAAGGCTATAACATTAACAGGTGATTTGAATATAGATTTCAAATCAAATGCACTAAGTAAGCAGAACTTGGTGAATGTTTGAGATTCTTATGGCTTAACCGTAACTGTGAATGATTATACAAGAGTAACTGCAACGAGTAAAACTCAAATTGATTATATTGCTACAAACATAAATCACCCACAAAAAACAATGGTTGTGGAAGGTTTTATCTCTGATCATCGTGCGCAATTGTTCCAATGTAGCATTAACACAGACAATGATGCCTATATATTCATTTGTTCATATAGTGAAAGGAACATAAATCGTTTTGTTATCACATAAAATAGTAATCTTATGCCAGTCCTTCATTTGGCAAAGGCAGAATATTCGATTAAATTAAAAGCGGCTAAAAGTAGTCACTTCATGAGACAGTTAAACGAATCATTAAATAAAATGAAATGTATTTGGCATTTAGTAAACTTAACAGTCGGGAAACAAAATAACTCAAAAGTACCTAGTGATGATAACAGTAATTTAGCAGACAAATTTAATCACCATTTTGTTGAAATGGCTCCAAAGTTACTTGCCGCCTTGAATCCTACTAAAATAGGTGGGTTTACATCAGCATAAAAAAACCGTAATAGTTGTTCTATGTTTTTATATCCAACTAACCCACAGGAAATAACTAGTATAGTCGAAAGTTTTAAATCCAAACACAGTTGTGGTTTTGATCAGATTTACCCTAGGTTATTAAAACAATGCATTCATGCTCTCGCAGATCCACTGAGGGATATTTGTTATGCCTCTTCTCAACAAGGAATATTTCCTAGTATGTTTAAACTATCTATTGTAATCCCTTTATTCAAAAGTGGTGATAAAGATGACCTTAACAACTATCGTCCCATAAGTCTCTTATCTCAATTGCCATGTTATCAATTCCACTGGTAACTTTAACATCTTAACATATACGATCGAATAATGTAACCAAAATTTAAACTAATAACATGTAACGGGTTTTTACCCAAATATTTAGTGACTCAAAACATGTACACCTAGTAAGTATTAACCACATTTTGTAGTAACCTTGGGCAAAATTTAAATTTTACGTTATCTTTAATTAAAGTGGTTATACACTTTTAGGACACACTGATGATGGAATACAAATTCCGAAAACGTTTTGTGATATAGCCCGATTAGGTATTTTAATTATATACCTTTTATAAAGGATTTTAAATAAATTTTTTGTAATACATGGTATACAACCAGCTACAGGAACTTAGTTTCCTTGTGGACATTACATAAAGCACAAGTTGTATGCTTTTGTACAATTGTATGCTTTTAAGTAATATGATTTAAAGTGCTCATCGGGTGTACTGGATTATACTGTTTTTTTTTATCTTAGAACCTCTACCTTGACTTTAGAGTTTAATAGTTTAAATTCTATTTCGTATGCCTTTTTAATATTTGTGTTGGGTTCAAGATTGATAAAGAATAGTGGATGAGGTTATTTTGTTAGTCTGTGTAAAACTGACATGGTGACCTTTTTTCGCAAGTTTGGTTTTTATATCATCTATATCAATTGTGTCATGGAGGCCTTTTACTACAATTCTATATGCTCTATCCTGTTGAAGTTAGTAGCTGTAGAGTATTTTTATATAATAAGTTTCAATGGGGCTGATCTCTGTCAATGAGTTAATCATTTCCATATAGTTGGTCACTCAGTAGATATATATTAGGGGGGGGCCTTCAATTTTTTGACTGACTGGTTGATTTTTGGTTATCCTTGTTGTCGTTGGCTTCCATCGGTCTTGTGCTTTTCTAGTATTTGGAATCTGTTGCTTGTTGTAGTTTGTGTAGTTTGCTTAATAGGTCTATTTATGATTTCTTCTTTTTTGGTTACTACTTGCCACGAAAAACGAAGCAGTTCCCTTTTTTCCCACAATTTTTACCTTAGAAGGGTCAAGACAAAATCCTAATTGATCCAAGTTTCAAATAAATTGTGGTTTTTAGCTTTGAAATCTAAGTCGTTTAGAGTGTTCTCTAATAACTGAAAATACTCGCCAATAATAATCGGGTCCATACACTTTTTGAGGGAAAATTCAAAAGACTGGGTTTTATTTATAGATAAACCATGCTGCTTCGTAAATCCCAGAAACCAGTTTTCGCCGGGCAAACCATTTTTAAATACGTTTTAAGTTTATTGCTTAGCGATATAATCACCTCCAATCCTTTAGACTTCCGCCCAACTTAAACGCCAACTACTTTTCCATGGTTGTGAGGTACTCACTAATTCAATCTCCATCTCCAATGGAATAGTCGAAGTCCGGCCCTGCGTGTTTCTTCTTTTACTTCTTATTCCTCTAATGTGACAGCTAAGTCTCATCTTGAAGAGAAGAAAAGGAGAGAAAATATTAAGAAAACATGGAATAAGTCTAAATACAATTTTGATTTGTTATTGTTTTTTTAGTTTATTATTCTTCTCACCAAAACATTTAATAAAATTTGTTATATTTTATTTTAAATTTGACAATTTTTGTTATTAAAATATATCCATACCAATATTTCATTTTAAAAATCTGCATAGTTAGTAAAAACAAGGGACACTTGTGAACAACAAAAACCATATTGATAGAATAGAATAGGAAGCCGCCTTCCTCCTCTTATCTATTACTCGATTACGTATCAAAGAAACTGAGGGAAAGCGTTCCAATAAATTAGATCAAGATTTGATTGTTTTCGTATCAGGTGTGTTTTATTGTTTGTTGTGTGCTGATATTCCTATTTTGTTGACATTTTTGTGGAATTTAATACATGAAAAGGATTTTCGGCTCAAATCAATAATACATAAAAAAGCATCTTACCGTTTGTTTTGTTTACATTGTATTATAAGTTCCTGATTTGTATTAGTGCATTAGTACGGTATACTTTAGAGTTTTTACATTAATATTCGCTTCATATATATATATATATATATATATATATATATATATATATATATATATATATATATATATATATATTAATAATATTATTATATATTATTATATAACAAATGAGGGCAGAGGAGCGAACTCCCATTATGCCCAAAAAATAAAGAAAAATATCCTTATAAAACTAATACCAATTATAAAGTTACAATAGAGTACATCATACAAAAATTGTGAAACAATAAATAAATAAATAATGCGATCCCAAAATAACACAATCCTATAAATAATATAAAGCGCTATCAAGCTTATTTTTAAAGATGTTATTAATAACACTAGTTGCTGATACGGTGTCTTGATCCAAATTGTTCCAGATATTAAATATTCTATTTGGCAAGAAGTTCACCCTGGACCTTGCAGTAGTTTGTTTCCTCTTTAACTTGTACCGATGGCCTCTCAATCTTTTGTCTTGATTTTAAGTGAATATGGTGTTTGGGATCCCAAAATTATGTTTTAAAATACGGAATTTACTATTACGGTTGCAAAGTCATTAGCTGTTACTCGAGCCTCTGTTTTATTCCACGAAAAACATTCACCTTGCTGGCGTTTTAGATCGTAAATCGTGATAAGTTTTATTTTGTAATAGAGGGAGCTCACATTGGACTTTGGACAGAGTAGCACAGATTTCAGATCAATTGTAAAACTTCATTATCTGATTCTTTATCAGAACCCTTTTCTTGACGTGCTTTGTTTTTCGGCAGAATGTGAAAATTGTACTCATATTGTGAAATATTCTTTGTTTCAAAAGCTACCCAAACATCGCACTTATCCTTTTTAGGCTTGTATAGAGATAAATTTTGATGATCGAAAAGTATGGAAAAGGTGGCTCTTGACATGGGTTTTATATTATTTTCCCCACAAAAATGTTTGCAGTAAGCTCTATATAATTGTGCTTTTGATTGCCATACTGTTTATAAGTATAATTTTGAACTATTTGCCCTGCAGTAATGGGACGAATTTGTCGAAATATTTTGTTAAGTTTTTATTGCTTCTCCGTTTTTCGGCTGCTTTTCAACTTGCTTATTATCTGTAACTGTTTCTCTGGTCCACTTCTTTATGGCAATTTCTCCAATACAGAGTGTATTTAAAAACATCTTTTTGCATACTCGTATTCGATTATGTTCAGCATTTAAATAAAACTCGATTGATGTTTGCCATCTAGATATTTCCCATTCTCCCCTTCGTCTCTCTGTAGGTTTCACCCCAAGTTTTTCTCCAAAAGTAGTCGAATATTTCGTGTCTAGCCTTGTGAGAAATAGAACCACATTTTAATTTTGTCTTGTCGTCCCTACTTAACTTGCAATTGCAACGAGGTATTATAGTTTTTGCCGCCTTTTCTATATTGTAATTCCTTGAATAATTTTCTCTTTTTCTTGCCTGATTCTTAAGCCTATTTTTTCTATTCTTCTAGTTCTCATGTTTGCTCCATTTGTTTTTGTCTGTTTTACTCTTTTAGACCATGAACGCTTCGTTGATTCTTTTGGATTCTGTGTACTGTTGTTCGGATCGTTTTCTTTGAATCCTTCATTACTCTTAAATTCTTCAAAACCACTACCTATCTCTTCTTCTATTTCTGCTACCATGATTATGAAATCCGGGTCTTTGGACGGTTCATTGTCTTGGCTGTTTGTTTTTTGCATGCATGTTTTTCTTTAATATGAAAAAAGAAGAAACTAACTTTACACAGATTTTTTTATTTACCTAGATTTTAACGAAAATCATTTCATAATAAATACGGAAGCATTCAAATATGCATTCAAATATACAAATATGTGGGTACTGATAGGCAACCAACTATACATAGGTCTAATAAATTGGTGTGAAATAAGGATTCTGATAAAAGGCCCTTTATGTTTTGCTACATTTGGTACCTGGAAAATGCAAAATAGACATATGTGGAAAGTTGGATTTTTGAAACTTTATTGTTGATGGGTGAAATAGGAAATAATATTTTTGAAAGTGCTATTAAGTGAATACAATAAAATACTTTTGTAATGTAGTGTTCATGTGGTATTTAACTTATAACTTAAGCATAGAAGGCCCTGTATATTAAAAACAACATTTGGTACCTGGTAAATATAAAAAAAAATTAGCAACACTAGGCTCATGAGAAATATAAAAAGAATAAGTTATAAGTTCATGAGCAAGGGGGGTAGTTAAAGTTAATAAATTATACGAAATATACGAAAATGGTTGCGTTTCGATTTAATTCGAGCTTCTTACCACTCCCTGACACGTGTTTCTGGGTCTTCCCGTCATCAGAGAGAGCTTGTAAGAAAACGCACCGACTACTCTGGCAATTATAGAAAAATAATTACCAGAGTATGCTACTAGAGACATCTAGTGATGAAAGATGAAGTTAAATGTGTCGATAGAAATTAAAGTAAATTGTATAGTCACGCTTAATCAAGCCATTAAGAGCGATGCTGGGAATATTTATATTCCACTATGCATCAACAATTTACCCATATAAATTACTATCTTTCTTGTACTCATTGCGTCGAGTAAGGACGATAAATATACGAAAATGGTTGCGTTTCGATTTAATTCGAGCTTCTTACCACTCCCTGACACGTGTTTCTGGGTCTTCCCGTCATCACACATTTAACTTCATCTTAATAAATTATTGTTGTATATTGACAAGATATGTAAGAACTGCAAAAGTAGAATGTTTGTAGGTGGCTCTGTTAAATTTAAGTAAAAAAGGAAATGTGTAGGTTTAAAAAGTTGTGAGAAGAGGAAAGACTCTACAGGAGGCTGGGGTCTCCAGAGATCCGAAACCAAATCCTGAGGGAGCTATATGGATAAGTAAAATAAGATGAGGGATGAAAAATGGATGAAACGGTGATGATCTTGTTTAAACAGATATGTGGGTGGTTTTGTAATATGTAGATCATACATTACCAAACTTATAACTTAAAGAGAAAAGGCCCCATCTGTTATAAAGCAACACTAGGTATATGAGAAATATTAAAAGGATAAGTTATAAGTTCATGAACTTGAGGTGGGTAGAAAAAATTAATAGACTATTATTGGTGTATATTGACCAGATATGTGAGAACTGCAAAAGTAGAATGGTTTTAGTTGACTGTGTTAAATTTAAGTAAAAAAAAAAAATGTGATGTTTTAAAATGTTGTGAGGAGAGGAAGTTGTGACGAAAAGGAGCATGGAAAACATTAGATATAGGGGTCAGACCTGAAGTTTAGGTTAAATAGAAAGGAGTGGGGAAAGAGAGAGAGTTTGATGTATTGAAAAGAGGTTTTGGAGTGAACTAAGGAAGATGAATAGTTGACGAACGAATAATGATAAATGTAAATTATATTGTAGAAGTAAATATAAGTAAATTATGGATGTGGGTTATGAGAATAATTGGCGATGGAGTGGGAGGAAGTCTCGATTGAATGAGACATGGCGATTAACACAAATTGGGTTTTTTATTGTTTTTCTTTATTGATTTCAAGGTCTTCGTATAGGTCTAGTTTGAGAAAGTTTTTTTAGGGGATATTGTGGATAAGTGATACGTCTTTTGGGATATTGATGGTGTGGTTATGTTTTTTTTAGATGTTGAGATAAAGTGGAGGTGTTTGCTCTTTTTGTGTGCTCTAGAGAGCGTGAAGACAATGATCTATATGTTCTTCCTATATAGGTGGCATCACAATCTGAAAATTTTAGTCTATAAACACCACTACGGTTCATATAATTGATGGGATCTTTGGAATTAGATATGTATGTTGTTTGTAAACAACGATAAAAAACCTCGTTATGAGCAAAATATGCGTAGTACTGTATACCGCAAGAAATCATGCATTGTATTTACCTTATTAATAACACGTAAAATATATATACTTAAATTACTTTGGTACAACTAACAAAAAAAAATTTAAAGCACGTGTCACTATCTAATCGTGTACAATACCTAAGAAGACACAATAGTGGTAAACAACGCCGTCTATGATTGTTTAGTCTACTTACGCTGATTAACACTGCATTGTTAGTGAACAACGTTATGCACAAACTGATTCATCTTTATCTGCTATTAAAATAAATGTTTATATTTAGTATGTTATTTTTAATCAAAATGATGCAGTAAAGGGTAAAATGAAAATGATGAAAATTAGAGTTACTAGTTAATTCGTCAAATGTTTAGTAGTTAAATTCGGTGAAATATTATACAAGAAACTGGGTAATCTCTAGTAAACTAATCGTTAATATTATTTCCTAGAAGCTTTAGTTTTTACTAATTACGCCATTTCCTTTTTACTCTTTTCAAAATAATTAACAAAGTGTAAACTGCATGCCCAGTAAACAACTAATGTTTATTGAAAAGTTGATTAGTGGTTAAAACAGATACAACATTGTTTGAGTGTATCACACTTTAACGCAATGTATCTATGTCCAAAAAATAAATGCACAAAATCCAATGCTCTGTCATAAAGAATTCAATTACTGTTTGTAGTGCAAATGTATTTGTACAAAATGCTGCGACCCGACGTTAAAACAAAACGTAATGCAGCAGCCAAAATACACACTAAAAAAGTGAATTGCCAATTATTATCGAAAATCAATTATTTTAATGACTGTTGGGATAATTAAAAATATCATTGAAGCTCGTCTAGTGTGAGAATTTCAGTTGGTCTATTGTAGAGCGTAAAAATACTATTCCAAAACATGCCTAATTTCAATTGATATATATCCTGCCGTAATGAGGTTTTACATCACAGAGTCAAGCTTATCTCTTCTTCTTCCAATCTATACACATTATCATGAAGGTTAAGGTTCTTCCATGGACCGTATTGCCCTTTTTGACGCCGAGTATTATAAGCTAAAAACAATTGTGCCCAAGTAATATTCGCAAATTTTACAGTCTTATATATCTGAAAGACACTTTAGAATTAAACAAGAAAACACCCATTCAGCCATAAGAGAAGTTTGAGCAGGAGTTCCGCAAGGTAGCGTGTGGGTCCGGTCCTTTATTTGCTATACACAGGTTCGAGCCTAGAGGTTTTGCCGCCGGGGTGCAAGAACCAAATTTGTCGTCTGATCAGCATTTTTGGAAAACGTGTATAAGAAAACATCGCAAATTAGAGAAAATTAATAAATATATGTATATATATATATATATATAAAATAAAGTTCTATTTTGGGGTTGCAGTCATTAATAGGGCAGGAAAGTGAAACTCTTTGTTCTTTATCTAGCTTTCGCAAAATTTATTTGCTTCTTCAGGATATGCTAAAATATGGTATCAGTAAATACAATGAAATTAAAATGAAATAGCATTGTATAAAACTAGTATAAAAACTTACAACATGAGGTTAATCCATTAAATTTTAGGTTCACTTTCCTGTCCTATTAATGACTGCAACCCCAAAATAAAACTTTATTTTACATAACGTGTCAGTCAATAATACCTAACTACTTTATATATATATATATATATATATATATATATATATATATTAAGGATCACTTTATTTTACATAACGTGTCAGTCAATAATACCTAACTACTTTATATATATATATATATATATATATATATATATATATATATATATATATATATTAAGGATCACTCGAAGAGTGGTGGGTTTTTCGGTCAAAAGGTGGAGAAAAAAGACAAAGAAGGTGGCTACTTCATCTATTTATTTAAAGACGTTTCGCTATCTAATCAGAAAGTATCATTAGTTCATCTAAAGTTTCGAAACACAATTCAGATTTCTGCCTTAATCTGAGCCTTCTAAAAATTGCAAGGCAAAGCAGACGTTGATAAAGATGTTAATAGAGACATGGGGAATCCAAAATTTGCATTCCACGACATGTCTCCTCAACTAAGCAGAAATCATTAGCGAATTGGTTTCTTGTACTCATACAGTGTAGAACCGAATAAAATGAAAAAGACAGTCAACATTTGATTTCACATACAAAGCGTCTATGTATCTATTTATACATATTTCGCCTTAATAAGGCTCATCAGAACAGGTATTCATAGGCGTTCTCAACGTGAAAAATAAATTGAAAAAGACAGAAAAGATTTGATTTCACGTTCAAAGCGTCTATGTATCTATTGATACGTATTTCGACTTAAAAAGTCTCATCAGAATAGTAGTTATTCATAGCCGTTCTT
The DNA here is from genome assembly GCF_040954645.1 of Diabrotica undecimpunctata. Lineage (NCBI taxonomy): Eukaryota > Metazoa > Arthropoda > Insecta > Coleoptera > Chrysomelidae > Diabrotica > Diabrotica undecimpunctata. The sequence goes on from NC_092812.1 coordinate 20,313,783, forward strand.
AACGTGAAAAATAATCTTCTGTGTCTTATTAGAAGCAACAATAACATGGCTTCGTTATGGACGCAATAGCGACATCTGATAGAAAAATCGGTAACATAGTTTCGAAACAAACTCAGATGTCTGCTTTAATCTGGAGCCTTCTAAAAATTGCAAGACATGACCAGACGACGATAAAGATGTTAAAAGAGACATGGGGAATCTAAAATTTGCATTCCATGACATGTCTATTCATCTAGGCAGAAATCCTAACGAATTTGTTTCTCGTACTCATACAGAGTAGATCCGAATAAAATGAAAAAGACAGAAGATTTGATTTCACGTTCAAAGCGTCTATGTATCTATTGATACGTATTTCGACTTAAAAAGTCTCATCAGAATAGTTATTCATAGCCGTTCTTAACGTGAAAAATAATCTTCTGTGTCTTATTAGAAGCAACAATCTTATCTAATATAAGAAGCTAACATCTTTATCGTCGTCTGGTCATGTCTTGCAATTTTTAGAAGGCTCCAGATTAAAGCAGAAATCTGAGTTTGTTTCGAAACTATCTTACCGATTTTTCTATCAGATGTCGCTATTGCGTCCATAACGAAGCCATGTTATTGTTGCTTCTAATAAGAAACAGAAGATTATTTTTCACGTTAAGAACGGCGATGAATAACTATTCTGATGAGACTTTTTAAGTCGAAATACGTATCAATAGATACATAGACGCTTTGAACGTGAAATCAAATCTTTTCTGTCTTTTTCATTTTATTCGGATCTACTCTGTATGAGTACGAGAAACAAATTCGTTAGGATTTCTGCCTAGATGAATAGACATGTCGTGGAATGCAAATTTTAGATTCCCCATGACTCTTTTAACATCTTTATCGTCGTCTGGTCATGTCTTGCAATTTTTAGAAGGCTCCAGATTAAAGCAGAAATCTGAGTTTGTTTCGAAACTATCTTACCGATTTTTCTATCAGATGTCGCTATTGCGTCCATAACGAAGCCATGTTATTGTTGCTTCTAATAAGACACAGAAGATTATTTTTCACGTTAAGAACGGCTATGAATAACTACTATTATGATGAGACTTTTTAAGTCGAAATACGTATCAATAGATACATAGACGCTTTGAACGTGAAATCAAATCTTTTCTGTCTTTTTCATTTTATTCGGATCTACTCTGTATGAGTACGAAAAACAAATTCGTTAGGATTTCTGCCTAGATGAATAGACATGTCGTGAAATGCAAATTTTAGATTCCCCATGACTCTTTTAACATCTTTATCGTCGTCTGGTCATGTCTTGCAATTTTTAGAAGGCTCCAGATTCAAGCAGAAATCTGAGTTTGTTTCGAAACTATCTTACCGATTTTTCTATCAGATGTCGCTATTGCGTCCATAACGAAGCCATGTTATTGTTGCTTCTAATAAGACACAGAAGATTATTTTTCACGTTAAGAACGGCTATGAATAACTACTATTATGATGAGACTTTTTAAGTCGAAATACGTATCAATAGATACATAGACGCTTTGAACGTGAAATCAAATCTTTTCTGTCTTTTTCATTTTATTCGGATCTACTCTGTATGAGTACGAAAAACAAATTCGTTAGGATTTCTGCCTAGATGAATAGACATGTCGTGGAATGCAAATTTGAGATTCCCCATGTCTCTTTTAACATCTTTATCGTCGTCTGGTCATGTCTTGCAATTTTTAGAAGGCTCCAGTTTAAAGCAGAAATCTGAGTTTGTTTCGAAACTATCTTACCGATTTTTGAAAAATAAATCTTTCCTGTCTTTAAGAAGCAACACTAAAATGGCTTCGAAACGGACGCAATAGAGACATCTGATAATAAATCCGTAAAATAAATATAATATAAGTGTCTAAGTTGTAGCTGCTTACCCCGCCACAGGTACAGATTCAATTCAACTTCCACAGTCAAAAGTTCATAGTACTTTGGAACTGACTTATTATATATGTATATATATATATATATAATATAATATAAAATTAGTTTTTCTTGGGTTTAGGTTCAATAAATTATATAACATGTGGAACTGGATTTTATTTTCCATAGAAATCAACGTTTCGGCAGGAAACCCTTGCCTTTGTCAAGATTCAGCTCTAACAACATATTATGTACATAAATACAATTTGGTATAACCAAAATACAAAAATCTTAATAGTTATTTTACGAAAAATAAAGTAAAATAAAGAAAAAAGAAATACAACAATAGGTAGGGATACGTATCTAAATACTAAAATCGACTGTTCTTGCCTTTTTAAGTGCAAATTGCCTAACTGAGTCAGTCACATCTAAATTAAAACAAATATATCTTTCTCGATACTTATTATAGTTAAATTTGTAAGCCTGGATTGGTTCATGGTAGATCTTAGGTAGCTTTTTATTAATTTAAATGTTGAAAATGATCGCTTCCATGAGCTACAGCGACTTAACAATAATAAAATATTCTAAACGCAACAAATAAATTAGGAAATATTCCTTTTAACTCGTTAGCAACGAGATATGCTAACACTTCTTTGGCCGACATTATTATTTTTATTAGTAATGTAAATAGAAATATACCAATCTTATTGTAAAGATCTATTGCATTTATATCTAAATTTTTTGTTTCCAGGTCAGTTAGTTTAGTTTCTAAATTGGTACAATATTTCATTATTTCCTCTTTAAAAAGCCAAAACATTCAACATTTGTCCAAATCTTGAAATCTCTTATCTAATTTTGAGATGGCAATATCAAGAATATAAAAATACAAATTGACTTTAAAATGTAATTCTGGAGATCAAATTGCCTCATCTTTATGTTCATATTCATGAAAAGCCTTTTTCTTCTTGGTCGAACTGTATGAACTGCAGGAAATGAAATTTCTGCATCCATTTCTTGAGCTATTTTTTTAGCTTCATTGAGCAAATTTATAAACCCATTGTCGGATCTCATGTCTGTTAAAAATATTTTAATTCCATTTAACATTTATACAGCTTCTGGTAAAATAACGTCAAATTTTTTCATGATTTTGCTAACTACATTTATTTTTAATAAAATATTGTACCAAACAACCAGTGGCGGCTTTCGGGGGTAGGCAGGATAGGCCGGGCCTACCCAATAATTTTAAGAGCTTTAAAATTGAAAAACGTATATTCAAAAATTATGTTAATGCATGTAAATAACTTTTAAATGTACTAAATCACTCAGTACATTAGCGTCCGTTAAAACAACTATGTTATTATATTACCACAGAAAGCATCGAATCGTATTCAGGTATTTGAAATATTAATAATAGGCCCGATCGGAACTGACCGACCCAGCTCACATAAGATCCCCGTACAAAAAGCGTTTGAAGCTTGCAGCAGCAGCTTGCCGGACAACGATTTATATTGTCGTGTTTATGCTTGCTGTTTAGGCACCAGACGATCGGGCCTACGCCGACCATCGTTGACACTTGTAACGTAATTATCGAATTGTAATATAAATTTTCTTTAAAATTATGATAAGAAAATATGTAACATAATCTATAATTGTTACATATTTTTAAACAAACAACACAATTGCAAACAAGTGTACGGTTGCCCAAATAAATTTAAAAAAATTCGTAAAATTCGAAAAAAAAAAAATCACATTTGCATGATTTCCATATCGCCTGATTGTATGCAACTTACCAGGATTGTATGCTTTTACCAGGTTGCAGTAATAGTAATGTTGATAGTGAGTGTTTGGACATTGTTGTTTCACTATTGGAATCGACATTATCTAGAAGAACTGAAGTTTAGTGGGTAGGCATTGTATTGTAACACGGATGCATCCGGAGACAAGGCCCCCAGGGGGAACTGCGTTCAGATGTACTCCGATTACTCTGAATCCAACACACGCCAGGTACAATTCATCTAGTACGGTCTTTAGAAGATTCCCACTTTCACACAAAAAAAAATATGTATTACACACACTGGCGGCTACAGAAATTTTTTTGGGGAGGTCATGGATCTTGAGGGTGATTACTTTTCTCTGACGCAAGGTCACTTTTAGTCTTACCACCAATGGGATAAGTGGGTTTAAGTAAAATAGGATAAATATTTTTAAGGGGGGGTCATGACCCCATGACCCCGTGATCTCTCCCTCTGGATCCGTCACTGATTACACATAGCTATATGTAATTTGCTGGCTTGGCCTACCCAAAATTTTACCACATCAGCCGCCTTTGCAAACAACTAAGGAATATATAAATTTAAATGATTTTATTTTATTAATCAGGGAACTTGCAGTATTCGTTGTGTCATTATCTCTAGATGTATCATTGTAAAGGGCGAACAGTGCATCATAAAATGTTTCCAATTCATACCGAAGAGTCTTTACGGCATAAATTCGCCTCTCCCACCGGGTATCAGAGAGCGGTTTTAGCTTTAATCTAGGCACTTTTTTAAAAGAATATTCCATCGATATGTTGATGCCTAAAAAAGCCATATAGTTCCTGAATAATACTGAAAAAATTGGTAACTTCAAGCGAGCCTTTTACTGCATCATTCACGACTAAATTAAGGCTGTGTGTCGCACAAGGGACAAACAAGGCTCTGGGATTAATATCTAAGATTTTTTTGTAGGCCATTGTGTTTGCCTTTCATATTGGCACCATTGGCGTAACCCTGGACGCGCATATCAGCAATATTTATATCAGATTCATTAAAAAAATTTAATATGAAACCAATTAAACCTTGATCACTAGTGTTGCTAACTTCGCAGAATCCTAAAAAATGTTCTCGAACCTCTACAGTTTTAGAAAAAACATCACCAAAAACAAATCTAACAACAATTGTGATTTGTTCTTGGTGACTAATGTCAGGTGTGCAATCAAGGATAATTGAAAAATATTTGCACATTTTTAAAGATTCAATTATATATTTTTTAACTTTTTCTCCTACTAAGGTGATTATTTCATTTTGGATTTTATCGCCCAAATAATGTGCCATTTTTTTGCCATCTTTTTGAATGCTGCCGATATGGTTAGCCATTAAACTATCAAATTTTGCAATAAAACAGATCTCCATCTTTTTTTTCTATTTAAAATAAATTTTGATTCATATAATCGACAGTTAAACCTTTTTCAATTTATTTTTTTAATTCAACCCAATTATCAACACTTTCGAAATGCCCCTTACTAGTTTCGTGTCTTTCTAAAGCCCGAGACAAGTGTTGCCAGTCCCTAGAACCATTATTATCGCTAAAACTATTAGAAGCAACTTGCACAAATAATTTGCAGAAAAAGCAGTATATTGAATCTTTAGATTTAGTAAATAAGCCAATTTGTAGGGACTTTTTCATTATTCGTTAACTTTTTTTTAAGAAGTAAGTAGAGCTAAAAGATCTGTTTAAATTATTTACAGGATAAATAATATTTTTTATTTGTACTGGACCTATGTCTAAAATTATTAGTCTAACAGTATCTGTCAATACTTTTGGCCAATATGCTGGATCTTTAAATTGCTCTCCACTGACATCAATATCTGCGGTTTCGGTTTGCGTATTATTTGATGAGGGACTATTGTTGTATCCTGGTCCAGTGTAATGTTTTCGGCGGTCGATTTATTTTGGTCATGTTCTTCTGCATCGTTTTCACTTAATTTAAAAGGTTGAACATCTAGGGCTTGGCTAGTTGAAGGTTGAGGTTGCGTACTCGCCGTGGATATAAAAAAACTTTTTTAGTGAGCCAGTTAATCGCTTGTGGTCTTCCTTTTTTTCTATACTTTTTTTTTCGATATTGTGAACCAGAAAGTCTCTTTCTACCATCAGCCATCCAAATTAGTAAATAACAGTTTATAATTTGAACAAAAATAAAGACCGGAAATGTTTTATGCTAAAATCTGAAAAACTTGTTAAAATTATTCCTTTAAAAGGGCGGACTCGAGGTGAAGACATATTTTCTTCCGTTCAAAATTATTTTATCTCTGAAAACATTCCACTTCAGAAACTGGTTGGCATTACAACTGACGGAGACCCAGCGTTTACCTAAGTGCATAACGGATTCATTGCCCTTTGCCGCAATGATGACACGTTTCCAAATTTTTTAACATACCACTGCATCGTGCATTAGCAAGCACTTTGTGGCAAATGTTTAAATGCCGACAATGTTATGAAAGTCGTTGTTAAGCTTGTAAACCAAGTAAGAGCTCATGCTTTGCAGAGAAGACAGTTCCGAACTCTAATTGCAGAAATGAATCTAGAATACGAAGAATTACTTCTGCATACAGAGATACGCTGGTTAAGCAAGGGGAAGATTCTTCGGCGCTTTTATGAGCTCCTACCAGCTTTAATCGCTTTTCTTAAGGAGCGTAAAGAAGACTATTCAACATTAGAAGAACCCGCATGGTTGAGAGATCTTGGATTCTTAACCGATGTCACAGAAAAGCTAAATGAACTAAATTTGCAGCTTCAGGGTAAAGAAAAAAGTATTCTTCAAATGATTTCCGAAGTAAAGTCATTCATTGCGAAACTTGAACTATGGGAAAAAAAATCTACTGGAAAGATATTTAAAACATTTTCCTTGTTTAAAAGAAGTAATCGAAAAAGAAGTAGTAAACGTTCAACCTTACCCAGGAGAGGCATATAGAAATGTTGACCAGACTGAGGCATGAATTGGATACCCGATTTAGTGACTTCAACAAAATTGAAGCGATTGCCCAGTTTGTATCTTATCCGTACATGCCCCTCGATGCAGAAAGCTTATCCCAAACTATGGAACAGCATTTCAGCGAAGGCAGACCAGAGACTGAATTAGAAATAGTCACACTGCAGAATGATTTGTGTTTGAAGAGCGTTGCAGGAAAAGAAAATTTTTGGTGTCTAGTGTCCAAACAGAAATACCCTATCCTAGTCAATGTAGCTTTGAAAATTAGTGCCCTGTTTTGTTCCACCTACCTTTGTGAATCAACGTTTTCAAACATGAAGTTCATTAAAGACAAATACAGAAGCCGACTAACGGATGAACATTTGTACTCGTGTATTAGACTAGGAATAACAAACTACCAACCGGATGTTAAAAAACTAACAGACATGATGGACTATCAATCCACTCATTAAAACAAAATACGTATGTATTTTTTTTCCACCATGTTTAGATTTTACTTTTTGTTCTCTTAAGTGTACGTCTATAATAAAAGTTTTTAAAACAAAATAGATCTTTGGTGTGTGGGATTTTTTTTAGTAGCTCTTTCCTGTAGTGTGGTTGCCGACCCCTGGTCTAACAGTATCTATCAATACTTCTGGCCAATATGCTGGATCTTTAAATTGCTCTCCACTTACATCAATATCTGCGGTTTCGGTTTGCGTATTATTTGATGAGGGACTATTCGTTGAATCCTAGTCCAGTGTAATGTTTTCAGCGGTCGATTTATTTTGGTCCTCTTCCGCATCGTTTTCACTTAATTTAAAAGGTTAAACACCTTGGGCTTGGCTTGTTGAAGGTTGAGGTTGCGTACTCGCCGTGGATACAAAAAAACTTTTTTAGTGAGCTAGCTAATCGCTTGTGGTCTTCCTTTTTTTCTATCCTTCTTTTTCGATATTGTGAACCAGAAAGTCTCTTTCTACCATCAGCCATCCAAATTAGTAAATAACAGTTTATAAGTTAAACAAAAATAAAGACCGGAAATTTTTTATGCTAAAAAAAATTGAATCAGTAAAAAGTGCAAAATACTACTTTAACTTTATATAATATATGTAGGCAATAAAAAGCTATTTGGAATAAACTTGCCATTCACAATACACTGATAACAGTAATAATATAAATACGAGTAAATTTTAAAAAAATCACACCAATAGGCAACTTGTCATTAAATTCGCAACTATCTTTCGGTAAAACTTACTAGAATGAAAGAAAACAGAAAACGCGTATTGAAATCCCGAAAATATCGGGGAAGTCTTTATCGTACTATTGTTTTTATTATACTAATGTATATTATACATCACAGGGAAAGGCCGAGCTTACCTTCTATTCTTACTATTATTATCTTCTTAATAGCAACTATTTGGCCAGTTATTTTTTTTTGCACTTTGCTTGCTTGACGTTTTGATTTTGAATCAACTCTTAAAATCCACCAAATTTCATTTGCATATTCGACTAGTTTCAGGACCAAAACTAGCTTCCGCCGAGGTGCCGGAGTTTTTACCTTGTTTAAGCTTAAGCTTCTTCAAGGGAGTGGTACTCCTCTTTTTTTTAAGAGTAGTGGTGAGGAGAAACATGTTTTGTTAAGCGCACAAGAGGAATTTGGGTAAGCTTTGCCAAGCATGCCAAGAAGGTACTTGCAGGGGTTACCAGCCATACAATGGAACGGCTCTTAATCAGCGTTTTTGGCGTGCAGTGTTAGCTGCGATATTTTATGGGGGTTGATTCAAGAATTTCAAAATACTCATCAGGAAGATCTTGTCCAGTGTTGTGTAGAAGTTTGGCTGGAGGGAACGGAAATTTTTTTTTTGAAGCCTGGTGGGTATTTACCTTCGGCGATTGTATGGAGTCTTAAGTATCTGTTTGACTCTGTTGTTCGAGCCGGCAATGGTTCCAAGAGAATACCTCCTGCTGAGGGATAAGATTCTGCCCTTGATTGATATTATGTTGGCCAGTAGGTATATGTGCGCTGATGGGTAATGCCAACTCACCCTCATACAGGATCTTAGGGTTTCTCGTTGTGTTGCTATAATGGTGTTGATTTCATATGGTTTGAGAGAGGCGTAGATGCATGCCCTGTATTCGATGATGGGTCTGACAAATGTCTTGTAGGTGTAGTTTCAGGACAGTAAATAAATAATAATTGTTAGTTTGTAAGAAAAATTTCAACACTCTGTATATTGGAAAAGAAAGTATTTTCGGGCATACGTTTAAATAGCCAACTGTCATTATTTTTCATGCAGAATTATCACCTGAAAATAGTTGCACCTATTTACTAAAACTGTATATTTTACAAATATGTATTACTCAAATGGGCGAAAACCCGACACTTTGAACCTCTGTAACTCAGAAACAATTGATTTCAGAGTTTTTAGTTACTAATAACTTTTGATCAGCACGATGAAAACTACCTCTCTGTAGAATTTAAGCCAATTTAGCTGCAACCACTTTTAAATAAGAAAAGTGCAGGGGTCCTGTTTCGTTAAAACAGCCTTTTCTCCGTTTCTAATTTTCGTTGGCCCGATTCGTTCTATAAACTAACTAGAAGATGACGCAAGCACATTATTGACCCATATCAGCAGTGTATCTGGGGCCGGTCCTGTACCCACAACTCATGATTACTCAAGTAGAAAGGGAGATCCCGAGAATCGCAATAAGTTGCGTTTTGCTTAGATGGAACATATTTCCAATAAGGTGACACTTTGTACTCTATCCTGCTCACGTGATTTGAAATGAACATTTGCATATATAAAGGGATAACCGAATATAAAATATAGCCATAGAAGGAAATACGTGCGGATTCCAAATTTCAGTCAAATTTTAAGGACGGTAGATTTGAGTTCTATGTAAACACAATAATATAATTTCAGATAACTGGTTTCTAGACTATTTATATATAAGTATATATATATATACATATATATATATATATATATATATATATATATATATATATATATATATATATATATATATATATTGAAGAAACTTTCCTGGGAATTGGTTCATTTAAAGGTAGATATTATTACATACACAGGCATGATCGGTCCTCTTCTACGTTAGGTGTTGATTTCTTGATTCTCCATGCTTTTCTGTTTTTCGAAACGTGCTTGCTTTTTGAAAACAAGTTTAAGAAAAATTTTCCTTAACGATTTCTCCATTAATGTTAAGAGTGACATTAAGAATCTAAGCGATATATACCACTTCTTACTTAAATCAGGTACCAAGAACAATACATCACAGATAACTAACTTGACTGATATATCCATTAACAACTAACCTACCTTTATAATTAATTTTTATTAACTAAAAAAGATAACTTTCCCTTACTTTTCTTAGATACATCTCAATAAGATATAATAATGCATGAACAATAGAATATAATTAAATAAAGAAAATCAAAATAATATTTCCCTATACTGGGATTTAATTTCATTCGTTTTTTACCAATGAACCTTAACCACATAAAGATTCATAAGAACTACTGAATTTGTCAGCGCTTGCGTTCTGGCTAAAACAGAACCTCACTTTTAAACTTTCTAAAAATCAAAAATTTAGTTATTGCCGACAATTCAAAGAATTACCTCCTTTTAAATGTAGTTACATTGGGTTTTTCGATTAACCTTGGGTATACCTTTGCGTGTTAAGTTCAAAGCTACCATACATTTCAAACCTTAGAAAAAAAACTTTTTTTGCACATAGTAACAAAAAACACAACTATGTTACTAGCAAAGTTTTTTAATATTCTAACTCTAAAATTCTAAGTTACGGTAAGATCAATAATGTTTTAATAGATAATATATGGTAGCTAATTATAATTTATTCTCTTTCAGCCCTGAAGAAGCCAAATTAATTCTCTTTGGCGAAAACGGTCGGCGAAACAATTGATACTCATTAGAGTCTTTCTTGCAGATTTCCCCAATATTTAAGAGTTTACTATATATATAAATGTATATATATATATATATATATATATATATATATATATATATATATATATATATATATATATATATATGTATGTATAATCGAACACCTCTCTACCCTAAAGTGTGAGGTAAATACAAATACAGGTTACAGATATACATTACATCTCAAATCCAATGAAAATACAGAATTTTTTTTTCTTTTTTTTTTTTATTTTCCGTGGTCTGCCTCTGGTTTTAATCTTTTTCACTTTAGCCTTCCAGACTTGCTTAACGGGTCGGTTGTCGCTCATTCGGCACAAACGACCAAACCATTTTATTTGTTGTGTTACAATAGCATGTAGTACAGATTCTGTGCTCAGTTCTTCTCTAACATCTTCGTTTCTTATTTTGTCTCGTCGTGTTATTCCTTTGACCCGTCTTAGATATTTCATATCAATGGCTTGTATCTTGCTTTTTAATTGCTTTGGTAAAACCCAACTCTCGCTTCAATATATCAAGATTGGTCGGAATATTGTCTTATAAATTGTCATTTTGGTTCTTCTGCTGATTTCCGGGTTACCTATGAATGCTCTACTTAGATTATGGTACACTTTAGAAGCACTACTTATTCTTTCTGTTATTTCATTCTGCATGGTACCTTCTCTGTCTATTGTAACCCCTAGGTATTTGAATACATCTACTTGTTCTATGAGTTGTTGGTTAATTTATATGTTAACATTTCGGTTAGTTTTCGCTATTAGCATCATCTTGGTTTTCTTAACATTAATCTTTATGTTTCTAATTGTCAGGTCATTATTCCAGCTATCTATATTTTTCTGGAGGTCCCTTTCGTTGGAAGCGCATAACATGAGATCATCTGCGAATGCACACTCAGCTATACGAACCGGTCGTAGTTTACTATATCCGATATGTACTTTGTGTATACTTTCTTTTGTTTCCTTAATTATGTCCTCAATAATCAATGTGAACAGTGTGGGGCTCATAACACCTCCTTGTCTTAGACCCTCGTTTATTGCAAACATCTCTGATTCCAAGTTATCCTTACGGACATAACTCTTGTTATTTTGATAGCACCCGTTAGTCGATGGTCAATATTCCTATTTTGCAGACTTTTCCAAACTGCTTCCTGGAACACTCTGTCAAATGCTTTCTCAATATCTAGAAAAGCCGTATATATTTCTGTGTTCTTAATTTTAGCTTTCTCAATTATTTGTTTCAACATTAATAATATGGTCTTGCGTACTGTGTCCCTTCCTAAACCCACTTCTTATTTTATTACAATTTAAAAATGAGTAATGTATGTAGACATAGTCGTAAATTATATATATATATATATATATATATATATATATATATATATATATATATATATATATATATATATTTATGTATACATAAATAGACATAATATATTTTTTAACATTTGAAGTTTACTCCCTTTTCTCCTCATTTTCTCCCTTCAACGGACACCTCTAGACGGACACATTATGCGGAAAGACTGTTCTCCGTTCAATACAGAGTTTTGTGTACTATTAATGTATTTCACTTATGCTCGTTTCTTTTTCCTTCTTTTGGATGTATATTTTGGTCCCAATTTCCTACCTTATTAACTGAAAAATTAGCATTTAATGGAAAGTGGGCACTTCAATTCCGCTGATATTCAAAGCAAAGCGCGCTTTGGTAAACACTGGAAATTTATAATCATTGCACGGTTGTGTTAGCCGATACAGTGCATTTAACTGACCAACTGCGGTGTACCTATTTAGGAACGGGCAAAAAGCAATGGAGGATTTGAAATGTTGACTACTAAATCATGCTGATCGTCGACAGCGACTATGTTTTTCAGTTTAGATGGTGGTGTGTATTTTACTTTTCGGCAATTGTGGCATTTATATCACACACGCCCGTGACCGTATTAATTTTTTTAATTCTGTAATATTCACTGTTAAAGTGGTTCTGAAAATATGGTTCTTGAAGCATGTTTAATACAGATATTTTTAAGATAGGATTAAACCACAATTAATGACATTTGCTATTTTGTTTTAAGGTTTCAATTTTAAATCCAGAAATCGTTTTCAAGAAATTCTAACAAAAATATTATAAAAATGATCTTAAATGAAATTTTATTTACAGTTAATTGTGGTTTAATCCGAACTTAAAGAGCTTTGACAAGTATAATAATTTAAACAGGCACATTAAGAGAAACATAATAACTGCAAAAGAGGTCTGGATCATCTTGTGAAGTTTTTGTTTGCATAAAAACATGTTTTGCATATTAAATTTTATCTCATTCTTATACTGTAATAGTGGAGGTCTGTAAAATAATTTCAGTAGTCAATGCTTTTGTATTTTATTTCTCTTTTTTTTCTATTAAACTTGAAGTGACCAACAGTAATCACCCATCATGTTGGTGTTCCAACGTCCCTGGTATCGTTTCTACATCACCTTAATATCCTGGTGGAATCATTTGCCTTGTTCTTCGCTGAAATCACCCAGATTTTCAGGGAAAATGTCAAGATGGTTATGCAAAAAGTGGATTTTGAGGCTCATTAGACATCCCAAATCTTTAAACTTATCTAATAAATTAACTACTATAAGCTCGTAGTTAGGGTCTTTTGCATTACCTAAACACTTTATTACATTTTTTTTGAATGCAATCCAAGCTTCTTTTTCCTTAGTACTCATCTTGGTTTCAAAGGTAGAGTCGAACATCAGTTTACGAATATCTGATTCAATAAAAACACCTTTATAAACAATTATGCAATTTTAAATGTTAAATTGTGAAATCATAGTGTGCGATAAAGCATTTTTAATATGATTTTCGGACTCAGCACATTAAAATATATAAGATAGAGGTAATTTTAGCAAACAGTTTTTTTATAGTTGGCCTGTGTAATTTTAAATGGGACCTTATGGCAAGTCATATCTCGTGTGAATGCTATTAAATAGATGTGCTCAATCATACTAATTTTGTTTGAGTTTAGGCTGATTTAAATGAATAAATTAAATAAGAAAATTCTATCCTCCGCCTCTGTTTAATTGTTAAATGTTTTTTAATTCTTTTTTACTTGTTTTTTGTTTTTTAAAAATCCAATTTGCTCTTGGGGTATATCTTTTTGTAGGAGTTTTAAGTCTCTCATTGATTATGAATCGAAAGAGCCTTACTAAAAGCCCTATTTTTAACCTTGTCGTCGAACTTATGCCAACAAAAGAAACGCACATACGATGAGCTAACCATCCAAAATATTAAAAGACTAAATTTTAGTGGGTATACAATAAGTTTGGATATATTAGGTATACGATGAACCTTGCACCTAGGCGAAATTCTTAAACTCTGCCTGAGAAAGTTGTTGGGTAGTCAACTAGTTTATCGACTGAGGTAAAAAGAACAACGTTAATTATTTAACTTGCATAGAATAATTTTTTTTTCAGCAGTGGGGACACAAGACAAGATAATTCTTTATCTTCTTCTTCTTCTTCGATAGCTCTACAAGCCGAGTAGGGTCTTCGCTGGCTTTACAGGGTGTCCAGTTGCTTTGGTGCATCATTAGTTCATCTGCTTGTTTGATATTTAAGGTACGTAAATCTACTGTAATATTTTATCTCTACCGAATCTTTTATCCTTCAAACGGCCGTTTTCCTTTCAGGATCGCTTTCCTCGTCAATTTGACGACACGCTGATCTTACCTGTAATAACCTACTTCAATATTTCTGAGTTCATTATTTTTGTTATATCTGGTTGGTTATATATTATATTAAAACTCCCAGTTAGCACTCACTCTATATTGCTGTGGTGTGTAAGAGTAAATTTGTCTATATATCCCTCTAAGAATTCTTTTTTCTGCGAATTTTATTTAGTTCTCATTTTTTTCCGTTCTAATTTTTGTTCTTATTTTGTAAAATAGTCGATGTTTCACATGAATATGTATACAGTGTAGGTAAAAGTTTATGGTCGGTATGGTAAAATTTAACAGGATATCTAACACAGATATAAAATCATATTTTGAGAGAATAGACAAAGATAACAATCATATTTCCCCTTGGTCTCCCCTCCATATTTCAGATTGACGCCCATTGCCCATTAGTGAGACGATTAGTTCTGATTAGTTCCGATCAGAGATATTTTACATATCTCCGGTTCTGATCCTAAGAAACTAGAGGTGGGTCGTTAACATTTTTATCGGAACCGTTTTTCGTAAACGGTAACTAGTTAATTGTTACCCAGTAGTTTCAAATAAGCGAGTACACAAATAAACATATTGGCTATTATATTGAAAAAAACTAACGAAGGATATATTTATTATAACTTCTCGTCTAAATTTACATTTAAAAACATAAGTTTTTCCACTTTTCTTGTTAACCGTGCTTTTATTTAAAATTAAACCAGATTTTAAACTTGTGTTCACAAGGAACAGATTTTGTTACAATACTACAATATTTTATGAATATAGTGGTTAAGTTAGGATATACATGGCGATGGTTTTTCCACCACTGTAATGGACAGTTCCAATCTCCTTTCGAAATTTTTTGTGGGTAATATTATCAGACAAATACATGTCGACTTCTTTTATATCTCTCGATACAGGTGTATGTTTAGATGAATCATGCCCAATTAATTCATCAAAAATACACGATGGACTTAAGTTATCTTTATCAGTTTCTTTTTCTTGTACTGGTTGATTTTCACTAGTTTAATCTTCTTTTTCTTTTTTTATAGAAGTAACCAGGTTCTTAACTCTTTCTTTTGTTTTTTATAACTAGGTATTTCGATTAATGAACGAGTTTCGATTTACGATTGATCTGCATTTTCGATTTCAAATCTTTATTAATAGTTCGTCAAAGGATTTATTTATTGTAAATATTCAATTAAGAATTATTTTTCTTAGTCAAAATTATTGACCTAGTATAAGAATAATAATTTTATGTTCAAAAAATGCACATTTGTAGAAGATGCAGCTTTTATGGTCCGCTTTCTGAATATTGCACTAATTGAAACTTCTCCTGACGCATTTTTGTCCGTTTCGACTACTTCTACTACAAGTACTGACATACTGCCACCGCCACCCAAGCGTCAAAAGGTGATGTATACTTCCATTAATAAAAATATTAGTTTAGAACAAAAGAAACAAACAGATATGGATTTACTAAACCTATGCAAAGACTCGTTTCATCCGTTTTCCATAGTTGAAGAACGAGCTTTTAAAAAGTTTGCAGGGTGGATTCCTGGATATAAACCGCCAACAAGAAAAATTGTTCATTACCTCAGGTTCATTACTTCAGGAATGTTATATCATAACTGAGCAAATTATTAGATCACAAGTTGTTAAAGAAGTAGAAAATATCTGTATTAATACTGACCTCTGGATATATGGAGTAACTGAGAGTTACATCGCATTAACAGGACAATATTTAACCGAAAATTTAGAATTTAAAATGGTTTTATTAGGCTGCTGCCATTTTTCTGGAAACAATAATTCAGTAAACATCGCTTTTGAAATTAGTGAAATTATTAATCAGTGGGGTCTAAAACGAAAAGTAAATTTTGCAGTAACTGATAATGCCTCAAATATGGTCAAAGCTATTAAAGATGTTTTGGAATGAAAACATTTAACCCTTAAATGCCCGTGATATGAAAATAACCATAAATGCCCATGTGGGGTCTCCTAGGGACCCCACTAAAATTTTCAATTTAGTAACGTCATTTAGCACTGACTAAAAGGAAAACACGGTTAAAAATAATTTTAAGCATATTTGAATAATTTTTATTTATTTTTCATACAAAATGAACGGCTTTTCTAGAAACAAATTATTTTCAATTCGAACAAAATTAAAATTAAATAATAATATAAGCATATAACTTTTAGTTGCAATTTTTACATACAATAGTTTTTTCTTCTTTTCTGTGCACCTGGCATATAAATTTTTTGCAAAAAGAGCAAACGGTATTCACTTTTCTGTCACAGTTTCGCGGACACTGGTAACAACGAGCACGTTTCTTAGCTGAATGGACGGATTGAGTTGCAACTTCGGTAGTTGGGTTTACCATTGGTATGCCACAATCTTTTAGAGCAGATTTTACATAGGCTTTATGTTTTATATATTTTTAGAGTAAGGTTTTTAGATAAAAGATATTGAGCAAGAGGAACACTGGTAAAAAAGTTGTCAGTTGTAATTCCTCTCCAACTGCCATGATATGGTTCCACCAGATCTTTCACAACACGAAATCCCTGATTTTTCTCTATTCTACCACCTGGTAGTTTTCCAAGGTACACCTGAAGTTTTGATAAATAAGATATTTTAACATCCGCGGCAGCCCAAATTTTTATCCCATAGCGGCAAGGTTTTGATTTTATATATTGTCTAAAAGGACACTTTCCTCTAAAACTCACTAACTGTTCGTCAACGGTTATATGTTCGTATGGTTCAAAGGCTTTGTCACAGTTAGAGACGAACATGTCCCAAATTACTCGTATCGCCGCTAACTTATCCTGTTCCTTCCGCTCCACCCTGGTCACTTTGTCATCAAACCTCAAGAAACTCGATAATTCTTTAAATCGGTTCCTAGCGAATGCGGCTGTAAAAAATGACCGGCGTATTGAGGTGTCTGTAGACCATATCTCTCGTGTCGATTCTTTCCCACACCTTAAAGCACCAGCTTTGATAAGTGCTCCTAAAAAGCTATCCAGTTCATTTTTCCAGCTATCCAGTTGGTAAGTACCGTCCACTCTTTTTTGTTATTCGGATGTTTTTCGTTCCACTCTTGATAACGCCTAACAGCTTCTTCATTAGTATGAAGGCATATGACATTCTTCATCTCTTCGGTCAAAAATAAATTGAAATAGTCTAAAAACGTGTTGGAATTTTTACTATAGTTTGTTAAGCCTGGATGTACATTTATAATATTTTTTTGTTGCCTCTTGGATCTCACGAAAGGTAGGCTATTCCACTGCATTCCAGATTTGGATGTATATGTTGGACCACTAACCTCACTAATATTATCGTCCACTTCTGTAGGTTCTGCATCTGATTCCTCGTCACTGTTGACTTCTAAATTGTCCTCAGTTTCCGAAACATTTTCCTCAAAAACATCTTGCTCTTCGCTATCTGATTCGTCGGTAATCTCATAGTCGAAATCGGAGTCTGATATCCCTTCTTCTATATTTCGGATAATTTTTTCATGTTCTTGGTCGCTTATTGTCATTTTCATTCTCTTACGGTCCATTTTTCAATGTAAACTGACGAAAAATGTTAAAAATAATAAAAATATTCTGGTGCCTCTAAATGCCCAATCGGGGTCACAGCGAGACCCCACTTATCTAAATCTCTCTTACAGACCACTGCACCTCACGAATGTTCGTGGTATACTAACAGAAAACGTAGGAGACACGTCCACACAAATACCTGATTGCGCTGTTGCCAAATGTTTCAAATAAAGATATTATAGCCAAAAATGTATGTCTGGGGTCCCATAGTGACCCCGATTGGGCATTTAAGGGTTAAATTGTTTTGCTCATACGTTAAATTTATTGGTGGAGGACGCACTTAAATGCTGTCGTGTAGAAATAGATAAAATAAAAAGTCTTTTTTCGACAATTCGGCAAAAAACACATTTCAAAAAAAGTACCTTATCTTCAGAAAGGCTTTTAAAGTATCAACTACAACATAACAAAGTTCCCAAATGGCCAATTTAAGACGTGGAAACTACGTAGAACTTCACCTATTACATGTTAAAAAGAATAAACGAGTTAGAAGAGGCAATCGGTTCCACATTGGTATTAGTTAATACAGACTTAAACTTAGACCACATCTAAATAATGAATACTGGATTATTTGTTCTCTTTCCCAAACTTTACGGCCTTTTAAAGAAATAACAAGTACAATGAGTGGCCAAAAATACTTGAAGGGTAGTTCAGTGATTGTTATGATACGCTGCCTGCAAGAATCTTGCAATAAAATTTCAGCAAATGGTATCCTTACATCCATAGTATCCGACGTAGTACAATTACTAATATCGGGTTGTATTGTTTAGTTTATTTTTCAAGTTATAATAAATATATCCTTCATTAGTTTATTTCACTTCAATAAATATTGTGTATAAACGATAATAGCTATTATGGTTGATTATGTAGTTACTCTCCTACTTGAAACTACTGTTAAACAATCATAGTAACTTGTTGACGAAAATCGGTTTACGATAAAAACTTTGAAGACCCCTCTCTAGTCGTTACCTCTGTCCCTACTCTGATTCGGTGCTTTGACGTGATTTTGAAGAATATTTTATTGTGGCATCATATGCAGTTTATTATTTTTAATCGGAATAATGCACAATGTGACTTTTAAATAAGCTTATTTTGATGTTTAGATTTTTAATTCGGAAATCGTACTTAAAATACGAAACATTAATAAATTTTATTTATATAAAACGATTTCCGAAATAGAAATCAAAATGTTATATTACACTTATTGTAAAGTAAAATTGTGGCATATTCCCAATAAAAAACAGTAAGCTGCAATTTAAATCCATTTCGCCCAAATTTAATTATCTTAGCACATTGGTCAAATACTAAAAAGACAACAGGTCAAATAAAACCAATAAGTTTGGCAACGTTGAATTTCCCCTTTTTTATTATTTCAACTCATTCATTTTCGGCGATATAAAATGCTGACCTAATATACCTCTCTCTTTTTAAACAGGTGTTTCTCACTCCATCTCACGTAAGGTCCATACCGACCATAAACTTTTACCTATACTGTATATAGGTCATATGACTAAATTATAAATTCTTAGTTTCGTACGATGGGATACACCTTCAGATTTCATTATTTTTTGTAGCACAAACCAGCAAATATTGCTTCCTCGTATTTTAATGTTGTAGTAATATATTTTGTTTAATCTTTGTTGATTTGTAGGCCTATTTCTTTTGCGATATTTTACACAAGTTATTTAGAGATTCATTAAACTCTTCGGTGTGGTCAGTTCAACCATGGCATTCCACGGCTCCATACTTATCATTTTATAAAATGCTTGGTTTAAATTTATAAAAAAGGTGATAAAATGTTTTGGTGTATTTCTAGAATTTCTCCATTAACTGCCTAATGGTAAAGATTAGATTACACACTTTTTGGCGAAATTATAAGTTTTTTCGATTCAGTTAAAAGTATTACTATCAGAGGTAATGTGTTTTACTTCAAACCAATCTAGTTAAACTATAACTGTTTACGCTTCGTATAAAGCTGGTAGTTAATTCACTTTTCGTTTGCTTATTGTCAATGTCAATTTTCACCCATAGCATCGAGGTCTTTTCCATTTGTCATATCGATCCCTTCCGGTTACATCTTCTCTCCGACTACGTTCTTCATAATACGGCACTTGTTTACTCCGGAATATATTTTATAGTACGTCTTACTTAGAAATTGACGATTACGTCTCAGAAATAAAAGTTCTAAGAACACAAAATGAACAGCTGAAATTTAAAATAGGAAAAAAATATTCTGCTAATAGGTATTCTGAAATAATACAGAATCTGATGAAGTTAAAGCAAAAGATATATTAAATCAAGTAGCTCCCAACTTAAAAATAGTTTCACATCTCCGGCTTGGCTATTATCGCCAACATATGAAATTAAGGATGCTAAAAATTACTACGAGATTGAGTCGAGTGAAGATGCCCTTTTTGTTCTTAAAAATATTATCTAGATTAACACAAAATTTAAACATATACATATGACAAGACGACACATTGTGTGTCAAAATGTTTGGCTGAATTAGGAACAGAGCTACAAAGTCAGATATGCAATGGGGAGAAAAATTTAACAATTAGATATAAACAATACCTATAATTACTACAAGAGGAAAAACCAAACGTGGTAGAGAGGAACACGAATCACTCAGAAGTGAAATGGGACTTAAGACATCAAATCCTGCTCTATAAGAAGTCATCTGTACCTAAATAGCAATCACTCAAAGCACAAATGAAAGACTTATGTTTCCGACTTTTTTTAAGAAAGTCGTTCAAAAAAGCAGTTCTTATACAAAGCAAACTATTTTTCAAGGGAATACTGATCTTACCTTCTTCTATAAAATTGCTATGGAACATTCGCAAAAAACGTCTTGTCCCATAAATCTACAAGATTGTAGATGCACAGAAACTGCACAATAATCTGTGATCAAATTTTCTAAAGCCAATAATTTATGCGACCCCTACAAAACAAATATTTAACATAAACAAAACCTACAGATAAGTAATTAAAACAAAACAAATATACTTTTATAATTTATGTTCTTAACTTGCAAACAGCAGGGAGTCAAAAACATTTTGGTCAGTGATTAAGAAATTTAGGAAAAATCACAATATTTCTTTTCTCGATGCAGACGTATGGGAAAAATTTTATTCGAGTTGATATCCCCCAAAACATATCATATTGCCTGGTCTTTTTATGTGACGAAATATATAGTTTTAAAAAAATATCCCGATAGTAAATCGCCTGGAACTGATCATATTTCTTATGAATTTTTTTAAAATCTTCCACAAATATCTAGATACTCTATTTAACGATCATGATAACAGAATATTGGAAACGACCATTACCCCGCATAAGTGGAGTAAAGTCATTTTTACCAAGATACGTTTGAATCCTCGCGTTTTTAACAGTTCTTGGGGATCTTAGGCTATGAAGAAAAGTTTTACTTAAGAAATTCAAATGCATTCGGGCTGAAAATAGAAAAACTATTTAAATTTACGAAAGTTTAAAAACAGCAAAGGATCAGTAAGTACTATATTGAACAAACAAACTTACAAATAGGGAATAATAAAATATTCACTTTGAATTAAGTACGGAATTAGTTAAGAAAGGATGATTAATTGGAAAATAAAGATACGCTAAGTAGTCACAAAATCGATGAAGCTAAGACTCCATGGATGACAGATGAGATCCGGCAACTAATGGACAAAAGAAGATCATACAAAAACAAAAATCTAAACGAATACAAGGAGATCAGGATAAAAATACGGGCAGCTAAGAGAAGTGGTACAAAGACAAATGTTTAGAGATAGAAGAACTCCAGAGTCCAGGTCCAACAATAGTAACACCCTGGTTGATACGAATGGTAAAATAATATCTGATATCAAAGGCAAACTTAACAGATGGAGAGAATACGTACAAGAATTGTTTGAGGATGACAGGACACAACAAGATAGCATGAACGATTGCGAGGAACATGATATAGGTCCAAATATAACTAAGGATAAAATAATACATGCAATAAATCTGGCAAAATCTAATAAAACTGCAGGGCCTGACACAATTCCAACTGAAATAATTAAATTAATATCAGAAGATCAGATGAATGTAATTAGTAGACTTATATAATACTATATATAATACGGGTATTATTCCTAGAGATTAGCTCAAATCAACATTTATTACATTACCAAAAAAACCCAATGCAAAGGAATGTAATGACCACCATATAATTAGTCTAATGAGCCACACACTAAAAATATTCTTAAAAATTATCCATTTAAGAATTTTCAGAAAAGTGGAACAAGACGTTACTGAAACCCAATTTGGATTTAGGAATGCCATGGGTACACGAGAGGCATTATTTGTATTTAACGTCCTCATGCAAAGATGTATGGATGTAAACCAACCACTCTTGTTTGTTTTATTGATTACAATAAGGCGTTCGATAAGGTCCGACACAACCGTCTTATACAGTTACTTAAAGATAAACACATTGACAAAAAAGACAAGAATAATAACTCATCTCTACTTTAACCAAACAGCAAAAGTCAGAGTAGGCAAAGAACTTTCGGAGAAAGTAGAGATAAAAAGAGGCGTAAGGCAAGGTTGCATACTCTCCCCCTTATTGTTCAATCTATATTCGGAAGAAATAATTAAAAAGTCACTCGAAAATGTAACAATTGGAATAAAAGTCAACGGCAGACCCATCAACAATATCAGATATGCCGATGATACTATACTAATTGCAGAGAATATACAAGATCTACAGAGTCTTTTAGATAATGTAGCAAATGCTAGTGAGGAAAGCGGATTAACGCTTAATGCTAATAAAACAAAATTTATGACAATTTCCAAAACACAACAACAAGACATTTTAAATATAAGAGGGATTCCAATAGAAAAAGTAAAAAAATACAGATATCTTGGTACAATTATTAATGAAAATAATGAGTATATAGAAGAAATAAAAATAAGAATTGGACAAGCTAGAGCAACATTTAATAAGATGAGAATAGTATTATGCAGTAGAGACCTTAGTTTGCAACTCAAAATAAGAATATTACGTTCATATGTGTTTTCGGTGCTGCTGTATGGGGTGGAGACCTGGACCTTAAAGAAAGAGGTGAGCGATCGACTTGAAGCATTCGAGATGTGAAGCTACCGAAGAATATTAAAAATAAGTTGGGTAGACCGAATAACAAATGTTGAGGTCCTCAGAAAGATGACAAAGGAAATGGAAATCATAAATACGGTTAAGATAAGAAAGTTACAATATCTCGGCCACGTTATGAGAGGGGATAAATATGTGTTGCAACAAACCATATTGCAGGGACAAATACAGGGAAAACGAAGTATTGGGAGAAGACGCATCTCCTGGCTCAACAATCTGAGAAAGTGGTATAATAGCAGTTCCGTCGACTTGTTCAGAGCTGCAATCTCAAAAGTGAAAATACCTGTTATGATTACCAACCTCCTTAGAGGAGACGGTACCTAAAGAAGAAGAAGATAAATTGAAGGAATCCACAGAAGACAAAACCAGTTTCGACTCTTCAATTGGCAAAGCTTCTGGATACTTTATCGGTAATTCCATATTAAAATCTTCCATTGAAAAATTAGGCCTACCCCATTTTCCTTTAAGTTGATCGGTCTGGTAAGTCTTGAATATGTTTTATAAGATTACATGACATAAGGATTACTAATATTAAATTCCAATTTTACACTGTTGCTTATGCCAAAATTATTCTGGACAAACTGCTCTCTTAGATGAGAAACATTTAAAATATCTTCACTCTTTAGACTAGTTACAACGAAAGGTCTTTTGTTTTTGAGTCCATTTAGAATAATATATTCCTAATCACTAGGAGAATAGAGTGCAGTATTCGTTTTTGCATGCTTTTCCACGAGGGCCAAATCAGTATAACTAGGTAACATAATATGACCCACCTATGGAAAAACCTAATCAATTTTGTTGAATTTTCCAGAAGCTAAAAGATGTAACCAAAATGGCACTACTGTTAAATATTTGGTTTTGCAAAAACAGTTATCTGAAATGGCATAATTTTTCTCCGTAGACATCAGCTTTTTCAAAATACTTTAAGCAATTGGCAACTTCATCCGACCCTCGTTTGGTAATTCCTTTGTGCCAAAGGAAAAAATACCCTTCTTCAGATTAATTTCAGCAGTGGATACTAAACTTATAGCACAAAAGTTTTTTTTTTTTGTATAAGCAAGGTCCAATACCTACCTTTTTTATACTAGTATTTCATTTGTTTTATTTGTGTATATGCTTGTGCAAATATGTACGAAAAAGAATAATTAAAGATCAAGCAAACTGAAACCTCTTTTTTATTTCAATTGAATAAGCGATAACTCTACACAACAGGCAATTATTTTCCTGTTTTTCGTTGATATCCGTTATGGAGAAGTTTCACTGTATTATCAACTAGCATCTCAGATTTAGCCATACGGCTCACATTCCCTCTAAGGAAAAAAATAACTCAGATACCTACGGTATCAAAAGGATTGGGCTATGGTGGGAATCTTTCCGTGTATAAAGTTTCCGAATAAATAAAGTTTGAACTTATTAGTGACACACTGCTGTTTAAAAATACATCCTAAGGAGAATATTACAGCTTTTGTACAATTTTGTAAATGCATTCTCACTCGTAGAATAAAAAGATGATTACTTTTTCGAATAAAAGGACAAGTCGAGATTTGCAGTCGCTTCTTAATTATGATAAAAGGAACACAGTCGTTTAAAACAGAATATCAACTAAGCAGGCACACTCTCTTGGGAATTTTAGGTTAATTCTAAAAAACAAATGTTGTGTTGACGTTTTCCTGTTTCGCTTGGGGAAAATGTTTAAGCCCAGAATATTCAGCTGTTCCTCTTCGTCGCCGCATATATTAATTAGCTTTTTTGTAAACTCGTCGTTCTGGACAAAACTAGAACATTACATTTTTGAAAAAACATTTTATTGATTTATTTATTATACGAGAAAACACCATTAATAGACTGAAGCACAATAAATGCTTAGGTATAGTATAAAAATAAATATTTTATCCTAGTAATACTTTCATGTAAATAAAATATAACGAACTTACCTACACTAATATTTACAGATTAAATAAAAAAATTAGGAAGGTCTTAATAAAAACTAAACCAAAAAGCTTTAAAAACTAAAACAAACACGTGCAAAATATACAGAAATACATATAAATATAACAAAGACGATAAAAGTAAAAATAAAGTAGGGTCAAGTGGGGTAAATGTAAACGATTTTTGCACTTTTCAACTAAAAATTTACATATTTTGTGTTTAACAGAGAAAATTCTATATCTTTGGTAATACCTACTTAGTTTCAGTTGTTTTACCCATTTTCTCGAAATTTTGTGTTCGTATTGGTTATTATAAGGGCTTCAGGGGCTGTTTACAATTACCCGAACCAAAAGTTCAAACTACAAAAATATAGGGGTAAATGGTAACACGCAATTCGTTGTCCTATTAATTTTATATTGAATTTTTACGGGGAAATTGTGAACGACAATGCAAGTGAACATTTTAAACACATGTAATGTACTTTACAATGATGTTCACAATTACCCCTATATACATTTTTATTATTCGAAAACACTGACAGTGCCCGGAAAAATGTGAATTGTTTTTCTACCTTTCGTTGAAATTGTGGGCTCAGGTAGCAAAGCCTCGATCATTTCAAATTCAATTGACGAAATATCGGTTTTCTTTTCGACGAATTCAGTTCCAAATGTATCGTTGCGCCTAAATCCAACGACTGCAATGTCACAATTTTCTTCATTTACGTTGCGTACACCGCAGACATATTTATAACATGTGTTTTTTCTGGTTCCTGCAAGGAATTTCGCTAACACATATAGGTTTAGATTAATTAGGTGCCATTCTGGCAGTTTATATTCAACATCCGGAAGATTTTCTACTGCATCGTCTTGGGCCCATTCCATTTCATTTAGCTCTTCAACCGAGTCGTCATCATAGGGAACTTCATTTTCTTCTTCGCTTGAACTGCACTCCTTATGTTTTCCTTTTAGTTTCTCTTTGGGAGCCTTTTTCATACGAGGCCTAGATTTTCGTGCAGTTTTCTCCTCTTTTTTTTACGTTCTGCTTCTTTAAGTCGTTCGACAACTTCAATAGTCGTTAGCACCTCTCCATACTGGGCTTGTTTTACTCTTGGTGTAACTTTTTTGTGTTCTACAAAATTTCTGTTTGGGTCCCCATTTAGTGTTTTAACAATTGCTGATGAGAATGTAGCTCTAGTGACTTATTTCCGTGCCACAATTTTGAATTAGAATATCAATTAACTTCTATCCCTATTAGGAATGTACAATCTAATAAAGGTGATAAGCATGCATTAATTCAATTTCAAAGAATCTCACTTTACAATCCACTTCACACTATAATCTTTACAGATAGGTCAGTTGATAGTAAGGGCTCAGCAGAATTTGGTGTTTTTTGTCCTGACTTTGAATACTCATACTTTAGTAAACTCCCTACGCAGACACGAGTTTGCACTGCAGAGATTATTGCATTTAATCATGCGGTTCAATTTGTTTTGGAGAAGGATATTAAGAGGACCTTAATCTTGTCTAAGATTAAGGCTTGATTCTAAGAGTGCTATCCAAAAGATAGTAAAAACATCGTACTTAATGGAAACTGAACATACCTTTATCATGACCAAAAGGGGCATTATAGAAGCCAATCAACAAAACATCAGTATTATCCTGGCATGTATTGCAGGGCATTCGAATATTAAGGGCAATTGTGTTGCAGACAAATTGGCAAACATAGGAAGATCACTAAAAATGCAAGCCAAAGTTAAATTGCATTATTCAAACTACTTATTTTATATTAAAAATTTAATTTTTACTCGATGGGCACAATAATGGAATTCAAACAGATCAAATGGGTCGTTTTATAGTAAAATAGTCACTAAATGGAAGAAATCACCATGGTTCAGTCAATTTCCTAATAAAGACAGAAGGCGTATCACCATGGTAATTAGGATGAGAACAGGACATTGTTGCACTACAGTTCATTTATTCCGCATAGGTATTCGGGACAACCCATACTGTGACTGTAGTCAAATTGGATCTCTGAATCATATTATCCTAGAGTGTCCAATAAACGTTTCTACAAATTTTGACCTCTACAAAGAATTGGTTAACAAAACTACAAACTCCTGTAGAGATTTGCTCTCTCCTATCCAACCTTAATCCTCAAAGACTAAATTTGTCGATTACTTTTCTTAATCTAGCCTATAATAAACCTATAATATATATTCCTTTCTTATATTCTACAATAACATAACCTTACAAATTCCTCTCTTTTTTTAGACCTGGGTTCTCTGACTATCATCCGTTGGTAGCATTTCTGGTATGTGTGTCCCCCCCTAAGCGGAGAAAAGTATTATCCTGTGTCGTATTGTCTTTCTTATACTAACTGTTTGGCCCAAGAAGTAGAAGTTTCAACGCAGTGTTCATTCAATATAAAATAATTTTAATTTAGTGTTATGTGGGGATATTCGATTGTCTAGAGCAAGTTGAGAATATCCCTCCTGAATTAGCTGGGAAAATTATCCCCTGGTATATTATCCAATAAATAAAGAAGAAGAAGAAGTATTCATTAGTCACTTAAATACTCTATTAGAAATATTCTTACCATTCTTAGCAGTATAGAACTTATTTAATTATATATCTTTTAATTACTTATTAATTTATATATATATTTATATTACTTATTAAGTTATATATCTTTTAACTACTAATTTCATTACAATGTCTACCACTTGTGTAAATCACCACAAGTTTAAAAAAAAAACCATTAATTTTAACCCCAAACACTTTTTTTTGGGTTAAGACATCTCAAAAGACATCTCAGTCCAGGAAGCCGCCTGACTAACTTTAGTGCAGGATTCGTTCTTCGTACTCCCGACGATAGTTGCCGATGTACTTTAAAATGCCCTCTCGTCACCGAGTCTACGCCGAACGCCTACCTGCTAAACCAGACCCTTCTCTGTCATCCAGCGATCCGGAAGCGGAATGGCCGCTGTAAGGCCGGCATCACTTCCAAAGCACTACCTTTATTCATTCATTCTCCATTCATACATATCCACACTCTATTCATCAGCAAGGAGGCTCCCTGTCTCGTTCCAGGTAGCGCGTAGAAGACACTCATCGCTCCTAGTTCGGCATCATTCCCAGATGGGCATTTCCTCCTTCCCCATAGTCTGACTCACGCATTCTAACTCATACAGTGTGATCCACCTTTCTAGCTTCACTTTTCAGCATCATTCACTCTTACCTTTGGCGTTGGTCCAGCTGTCTTTCTTCCTCTTGCTTTTTCTTGATCACTGCACGGATATAGCTGTGTATGTTAGTCCAACCTAATTTATTTTCAATTATTCTCTCAATCATTTCTCTCACTTTAACAAAATTCACACCTGTCTCTCTCTCCATTCTGTTCCTTTCCACTATCCATCTGCTGCAATATAACATCGTATGTGTCACAGTGTCCGAGTAGCCACAGTATAGGCATTCATCTGTACATTCAACTGACCTTTCCCTTTCCTCTCTTCTCTCGGCCACAGTAAGGTTTGGGCCTCTTCTCTCATAAACAAACATACTCCAAACACTTAAAATAAAACGTTTTCAAGAGGCTAACTTCTTGAGGTTATCATCATCAGTATTCTGGCTTTGCAACCCTGCGTGGGTCCTAACCTCCTTAAGAATTTCCCTCAGTCATCCCTATGAATCGCCTTCCTCCACCAAGCACGTATTCCCATATTTCTCATCTCTTCATCGATAATATCAAGGAACCTTGTGTTGGGTCTTCTGCTTCTTCTCTGACTAATGAGTCTATCAGAAGACTTTTTCTAGCTGGGTCATTTTGTTCCATCTGCATTACATGCTGTATCCACCTCATATCTGAATGTGTTTTACGATGTCTGGTTTGTGGTATATTTAATAAAGTTCGAAGTTGTATCGTCTTCTCCACACTCCATTGTCATTTACTGCTCCACAGATTCGCCTTAGTAATTTTCTCTGAACCATATAATATGACTGGGCGTATTATTGTTTTGTAGAGTTTTATTCTTGTATTTCTCGATATAATTGTGGATTTAAGGAGGAGATTGAGCTCAACATAGTATCTGTTGTCCGTGTAAATTGTGCGGTTTTACTCCTTCGATGATGTCGTTTTCTATAAAAAGTAGTCGTAGAATTTGTGGTTGCGTGCTTATTTTCATATACTTCGTTTTGTTGGTGTTTATTATTAAATTGTAGAATTTGCATTTTCCTTGATATATATTTTTAAATCCCCTCGTATATGTATTAAATTGAAATCCCCTCATATATGTATTAAAATAACGAAGACTGTTTTCCATGTTTCTCTGTTCCTATCAAGAGTTAAAACCCAAATAGTGTTTCGTTCTTTTGACGTCGACGAAGTTAATGTAAATCATTTTAAAGTTTGTGTATATCACGGACGCAAATTATTTGCTATTTTTCTTTGATCGAAACCGCTAAATATTCTGCGTTTCAAATAAACATTCATTGAGATGGCTGAGAAGTTTTTTCCGGCAATATAATTGCGACACTCTCACGGAGGCGTTATCATGGACAGCTGCTTCAGTGTTTGATGGACAGTGTTTGTCCAAATTTCCTTTAATTCTTTTAATGCTACAAACGCCTCTCGTACGGCGTTTTCCCTTTACCCAACAATATTTACGTATTACTTTTTCCAGAGCCAGATTGAACAGTATACAGAAGAGAGGGTCTCCTGGATGCAGCTAATTTCTCTGTGGTTATAGCATACAAAGTTTAACTACGAAATACTGTGATCAAGTGTGGGTACATGGTATTATATTATTCAGAAAATTAAATGTACATTAAGTTTTCGAACTGCGTAGACTGAAACTAGTACTCCCGACCTACCTACCTTCAGGTCCCAATCCTAACTTAGTGAAGTGCATTTGCACTAATTAAATCTAAACTTTAAATAAGTTTACTGTTAAGTAACTCTCTGTATGTCAGTATCTTATATACTAAAACGCTAAGCCCTTTTCTTGTCCACCACTTTACTCAAAAACCATATTAGATAATTAAAATATTTTTTCGGCATATTATTAGTATTACGTATGAGATTGTCAAGATATACTTTTGCTACAAAAATTCACTTCCGGTTTTGAGATGACCGGAAGTTAAAATTGACTTTAAGTTTTAGACCCCACAATGTATATATGGATCGAAAGGTCTCGTCGAGACGAATCTAAATATGTACTTCCGGTTGCGATCCGACACCGGAAGTGACCCGAAACGCACATAAAACGTCAAGATAGAGCAAATCTGACACCGGATTCGTGATCAGCATGCAAAATTAACTGCTAAATGATATCCATGTCGACATTTGATGAAACTAAAAATTGCATTCCGGTTTTGAGGTCGACTTCCATAATCACTTTTTTTTTTACTTGCATTATTATTGATAAATGTTATGTATATTCTTGCTTATATTGTTTGTTTTGATCTCTTAATTTTTCTCGCAAAATAAAAATTTCATTTAAAAAACTCGATGTCGAGTTGGTCCGCTAGTATTTACTAAATTAATAGAATTACTTATTGCTGTTGTTGGCACATCGCTGTACTCAATGGAGTTAAAAAAAAGTATATTGACCTTCAGACTCAAAATTATTCTATGCTTATTGGTATTTCTAGATTAACTAATAACCATTATAAAGACATATTTTATTATAATCAATTTCATTATTTCAAAAATATCTAAAGCTTTCTGTTTGCCAATAAAACTTACCTGTTGCTTTTTGATCATTCCTGCCTCGCATGGTAATGAACATGCAGATGTAGGAGTTGCTGTGTTGTTGTTCTCAAACACAAGGTAACTAGGATCCAATTGAAGATAGTTAAACCATCTTCCAACTTTCTGTAACAAAACAAATAATAAAGATATTCCTATAGTTAATAAAACTTTAAAGATTAAAAATCAGATATTTTCAGCTTGACGAGTATTATTTTTAAAGGGTATTTATTTGTTATATTATACTATTTTTTTGTTTTAATGGCCTTGGCATAGCCTATTGACCTGACTATTTTAAAATTTTTGTTTTACAGATCTACAATCACAGTTCGAGTTAGTAGTAAATGTAAACAAAAAAATCGTAATTGATTTTTTTTCTTTTTTCTCTTTGTTCTTTTTTTATTTTCTATTTTTAATCGATTTTTGTTGTTTGTGATGTTTTCCGAGTACCATTTTGCAATTGTCGCATTTCTCAGCTTTTGCACATTCCATTTTTTTAACCATTTTATTTTCTTTGGTAATATTTGAACTTCTAGCCCTCAATATTGAAATCGCTAGGCAATGATCTGAATCTGTTTGCGCCTCTACTACTTTTACAGTTTATTATGTCTGTTCCATGCGATGTGATCAATCTGACTACTCGTTCTTCTTCCAGCAGGAGAGGTCTAGGCTACCTTGTGTACATGCTTGTATTTAAAATAGGTGCTAGCAACTGTCATATTTAGTGCTACTGCTTTATTGGTCGCAATCCATTATCGCTACTGATGTTGTGTAGGCTGTGCCTTCCTATAGTGGACATGAAAATTCGCAATCATTATATTTTTGCATTCATGTCACCTAACACAATTAGTACACAAAATAAATTTAGATTAAACATTACTCAAACTAATGGACAACGAATTAATAGCAATAATCGCAACGATATTCAACAACATATACAACTCTGGAGAAATACCAACATATTGGTTGAAATCTGAGTTTATTGCACTTCCAAACAAACCGAGAGCCAAAAAATGCGAAGATTACCGTACTATATGCCTCATGAGTCATCTCCTAAAATTGTTCCTAAAGATAATTCATAAGACCATCTACAAGCTGTATGAAAGTCAAATTTCCCCCAACCAGTTCGGGTTCACAAATGCTGTTGGTACTAGAGAGGCTTTGTTCTCAGTACAAGTCTTATTCCAGAGATGCAAAGACGTTAACTGCGACGTCTACGCATGTCTGGTTGATTACAAGAAAGCGTTTGATATAGTACAGTACGCTAAGATGATGCAAATACTAAAAGAAGCAGGAATTAACAACCAAGATCTGAAAATAATTAGTGGTTTTCCTTCGCCACTGCCTGATGTTCATGGTTTTAAGATCCCTCGCTACGTCGTCTATCCATCTTCTTGCTCTTGTTCTGTTTCCTTGGGGCTTCCATCTCTGGACAACTTTTACAGCTCAATTATCTGGCATTCTTTCTAGGTGACCAAGCCAGTTTTAGTCTTTGTGACTTTACAAATCTAACAATATCTGCGCTCTGCATAAGTACATCCATCTCGTGGTACATTTTATTTTTCCACGAACCATTGCTGCATTGGGTTGGTCCATATCTCTTCCTTAGTATTTTGCGCTTAAATATTCTCAGTTGATTTTCATCAGTGGTGGTTAAGAGGGTCCACGTTTCACATCTATATGTGACCACTGGTCTAATTACTGTTTTGTAGATTCTAAGCTTAGACTCACGATTCAGTACCTTTCTTTTCATTAAGTCTTTGTACGCATAAAAACACTTATTACCGCTAAGAATCCGTGCTTGTCTTTCTTGACTGATATTGTTGCCATTTATTATTGAGCCTAGGTAGGAAAAAGTGGAGGCATATTTGTAGGTATGGTTGTCTACCTTAAAATTCTCATGTTGATTTGATTTTGTGTACTCTATATATTTTGTTTTGCTTTCATTTATATCTAGACCAAACGTAGCAGCTTCTCGTTTCAGTTCTATAACTTTTTCGCTTAATACCCTTTTGTTGCGGCTTATTATGACAACATCATCCGCATATGCGTATATTTGCATTGATCTTGTATTAATACAGCCGTTTATATCCAGTTTTCTAACAACAGCTTCTAAAGTTAGATAAAAAAGTGTTGTTGATAAAACATCAACTTGTCTAACTCCATTTTCAATATCAAAAGCCTGCGTCATATCTCCATCTATTCGCACCATAGCTTTGGAACCCTCCATAGTCATTCGTATAAGTTTAACCAACTTATTGGGTATCCCTAACACAGATAGTTGCGTTAACATCTTTTGTCAATCTACTCCATCAAACGCCTGTTTGAAATCGATATACAAGTTGTAAATAGGTATGTTATATTCAACACATTTTTCATGTATACATCTTAACATATGTATTTGGTCTATAATTGACCTCTTTGGTCTGAAGCCACATTGGTATTCACCAATCATCTACTCCAAAAACGATTCCTGTATATAATTCCTGATATCTTGTAGACGACATTTAAAACTGTTATGCCCCTATAATTTTTGCAGAGTCGTTTGTCTCCCCCTTTGTACATAGGAAGTATGATTCCTATTTTACAATCTTCTGGGATGGCTTCTAGTGTCCATATGCTGTCGATTAGTTTATGGATACGCCTCCATAGCGCATGTCCACCATTCTTTATCAGTTTTGCAGTTATTCCATCTGTGCCAGGTGCTTTGATATTTTTTATATGTTTTATTGTTTTTTAACGTTTCTTCCAATGTTGGTTGCTCAACTAGTTGTTCTGCTGTGTGGTGAATTATTTCTTCATCTTCGTTTTGTTCTTTTTTTGGGTTTAACAGCTCTTGAAAATGCTCCTTCCACCTTTTCATTATTTTCTCTTTTACGCTGATAATTGCCCTATTTTTGTCTTTGCAAACTGTTGATCTAGTCATGTATCCTTGGGTGTATTGCTGGGTTTCCTTGTAAAATTTTCTAGTCTCGCTTCTGTTATTATAATCTGTAATTTGTTGTATTTTTCTATTCAACATTTCTCTCTTTTTCCTTCTACATATTTTCTTTGCACCTTTCTGAGTTCTTCATATGCCCTTCTATTCAATCGGGAATTCCTTTGTAGACATCTCTGTCTAGCTATATTTTTGCTATTTATTACTTGTAGGCAATTTTGGTCAAACCATTCCCCGTTTGCTTGAGGTTACACCATATTTTTTTTTCCATATTTTTGTTGTTTTGTTCTCCTCTTTCATTTAATATTACTTTTATTTTCTGCTGGTACTCATTCTTCTTTTTAGGATTTTTAAACATATATGTATTCCATTTTCTTTGTTTGGCGCCTTTCTCTTTTCTTACCATTGATATTCTTTGTTTTATCTTCGATATAACCAAGAAATGGTCCGAATCGCAATTTGCGCCTCTATAAGTTCTAACATCCTTACGGAGGTTGCCCACCGCTTAGATATTATCATTATTATATGTGATCAATTTGATTAAATTTATTAGTACCCGATATCATCCAGGTTCCTTTATAAATATTTTTATGAGGGAAACACGTTCTAACAACTCTTAGTTTGTTTGTAATTGCCAACTGTGCCACTCTTATACCGTTGTTGCTGGTAATATCATGTAAACTATGCTTACCAAACCGTTCTGCATATATTGGCTCTTTTCTCAGCTTCGCGTTCATATCACCCAGGACTATAATTGCATCTCTCTTCTGTGCATTTACACATTCTAGTTGTAGTTGGTCATAGAATTGATCGGTTACTAGTTCATCTGCTGCTTTTGTTGGGGCATAGATATTAATAATTTTAATATCATGAAATTTTCCCCTTAAGCGTATTTTACATATTCTTTCATTAACTGGAGTGAAACCCAATACTCATCTTCGGCATTTATGGTTTACCATAAAACCCACTCAAAAATCTCCTTGTCTTTTTGCTCCACAGTAGTACATACTGAATTCTTTTTTATTTATGCAACCATGCCCTTTTACTACTTTATCACATACCAATTCCCAATTACCACCTACTACTTTATCGAAAATAAATAAATGAATACCTTAAAAATTGATTATTATTTGTTTCTTTAAAAACTTTATGACTGCAATATTGTTCTCAAAGTACATGGTTAACTTTCAAATACTCTAATAAATGTCTAATATAATATATAATATAATAAATGTCTCTAATATTCTGCAATTTCCCTAATTTCGTTTATTAAAAACTTTGTAGCTAAACACCTTCCTTTGGTCTGGTTACACGGAATCTAGCTCAAATGTCCTAGAGATCATTTCGATCTCTTTTGGCTACCAGCAATCTCCTTGTCGATAACACTGCGAATACTGCTAAAACTCTGACTGCAATTTTTTGAAATCAGCATTTATAGATCAGAACTGCTACTTATTTTTAATTTTTATTCACTGATTACTTTTACCACTGTTCACAACTACCGGCACTCAATCACCTCTCAGGATTTGATTTCCTTCCTTCTAGAGTCAAAAACAGATAACCTTTTTCTCTGCTTTCAATTTCTATCATCATCCAAAATCTTTTTCCACCTTCTCTTTTTAACCAATCATTTTGTTCGTATTTCACAAACAAACTAAGCTCTCCAATTTCTCAAAGAATCACTCATTTTCTCCTTTTCTGTTTTTGATAAATAAAATAACGATGGCCTTACTAATTTATACTTTGTATAAATTTCCAGAGGTTTTTTAAAAACCCATGCTAAGGATAATAGCTACCGTTAGGCGCTTATCGTTTGTTTATTTAACTTAAGAAGAAAAAAAAATTTTTGTATGAATTTTTATAACGAAACAAATTTCTAATCTAATATATACTATCCTAAATTTAAGCCTTTGCCATATAAATCAATAATAACTTCATATCACTTTTAACATATACAAAAAAAACATATGTAATTATCATTCATTTCACTATATATAGAAATAATAATGCTGAATAATGCTAATACACTTTAGATGCATTTCGGAGTAAAAAGTTATTCCTAGCGTCGTTGAACGGCCTTTAGTAAGAGGCTTTGAATTTGGTGTTCACCTAATTCGCTATGGAAGAGAAGTCTCCTGATTTCCATATATTTCTGATTTCCTAATTTCCTGATTTCTCGATATATATATATCTATATATATATATATATATATATATATATATATATATATATATATATGTATATATATATATATATATATATATATATATATATATATATATATATATATATATATATATATATATATATATATATATCGAGGGCTGAGAACTATAGGGTTCCAAGCGCCATTTACAACATTTTTCAGGAAACGAATCTTAAAGTTTGCTATCAAATAAAATTCTGACAAAATTATACTTTGCCAGATGTGTTATGTATTATTGTTTAAGGATTTGGTAAATAAATTTAAAGTTTTAAAAATATGTCAGCATTGTAGACTTTATTGCCTTTGTAGCACTGATAACAATAATAGCCTATACAATGTTGGATGTTGGAAGAATTTTTAAAAACATAGGAAAAAGAAAATTAACGAAGAATAGAAAATTAAGTTTTATTTATAAACTGTTTCGTTTCAGAAATCAAACATTTCATGTAATTCTGATCTTCCAGTGGCATTCATTTATACGCTAACTCAATACGCTCAAGCTTTTTCTTAGTTAGAGATTTGGGTTTTGTGTTATCGGCCGGAGCTACTACAAAGTCAGCAGTGGAATTATTTATGGGAACCACTCTTTGTTTCTCCCTAGTACTGCTGGTAATTTTACTAACATTGACTGTAGAAAATTCGGCCCTGTGATCATTCAGCTTATACTGAATAGTAAACATGTCTCCTTGCACAAAACGTAGTTGACAAACTTTAGTGTATGGTATGTTATTTTTTTTTTTTTATTAGAAAAAGATGTCGCATCCACCAAAAGGTTATTAGCGACGGAACAAAATATAAATAACAAAGTTAAACACCTACAGATTATACAAAATGTTTATGGATCTAAGATAATTCACTATATTGTCACAGGAACAGTTTTGACCTAAAGCCTGTGGTAGAGCGAGTGGATCTTGTAGCGCTGTCTTTCTTGGTCATATTTACTACAAATTGTTAAAAAGTGTTCGACTGTTAATCGGACGTTACACTGATTACATATAGGTGAATTTTTCTTTGTGAAAAGGTAGGAGTGCGTTAATCTGGTATGTCCTAGACGTAAACGCGCAACCGCAATTTGTTCTCGTCTATTGCGCGACGATGGAAACCACTAAGACACATTATTTTTGATTTTATTTAAATTGGAATTAGTTTGAGAGCACTCATTTCGCCACAAACACAACACTTTTTAAAATAAGCTTTTAAGTCACTGGAAACACACTTGTCTATCGGCTCCGACAAATCACTTAAAATTGCCTCTCGTGCAATCCTGTCAGCTTCTTCATTTCCTGTTATTCCGACTTGTGAGGGAACCTCACACCTGAGAGTTAGATGATACTGAACGATTGTCTACAGAAGAGTCACTATCTAAGTCAGAAATCTCTTTCCCTAAGTGGTTGTGTAGTTTCTTTTGAAGTTTTGTAAACTTGCTTTTTGTAGATCTATCATTTGCATATTGATAGCTGCTTTGTAAAAGATGGAGTAAACCAGCCATATCAGTTGTAAATTCTTTTACGACGCTAATAGTGTCGGGGGAGCCTTGGAC
The DNA here is from genome assembly GCF_040954645.1 of Diabrotica undecimpunctata. NCBI lineage: Eukaryota > Metazoa > Arthropoda > Insecta > Coleoptera > Chrysomelidae > Diabrotica > Diabrotica undecimpunctata. The sequence goes on from NC_092812.1 coordinate 20,351,143, forward strand.
ATTATCAATCAGTAAGGACAATTGGTGGAAATTTAAAACGAATGGTGGGGTATGATTATCAATGAAATTTTCAAGAGTTTCCCGTGTAGATTGGACTTTAGATGAGCGTGGTATTTTTGGTTTAGAGAGTTTGGGTTTTGCAAACAGATTTTCTGATGAAATTGCTGAATCTGAAGGAGGCGTGTCGATCTCACCAATACTGCGTTTTATGGAAGAACTTGCGTTTTCGCAATTGCTATTAAAGTTTTCACTTAGATGATGTGGCTTTATTACATTTGGAAGTACTGGAGCAAACTCATTGGTAGTGACAGAAGTCGAGCTTGTAGTTTTATTTGCAAGATTGGTTGAAATGGTTGTTTCAAAAAATTGTGGTGATGTATCAGTTTTATTAGAATTTTCTGCAGTTGTATCTAATGGAAAAGGAGCTGATAGGTTGGAAAATATTGCTTCCGAAGTTTGTGAAAACGGTATTCCCGCTGAAGGAGGTTGATTAAAAGTGTTGCTATGAGTAGGAGTATTAGTAGTTTCTTTGTCGTGGAGATTTGTAGGTGTAGGTGATATGCTCGGATTTGATAATGGATAACTTGATGACTGCTGGGTGTTTGGTACCTTGTGTAGTATACTTGTTGAAGCTGTTTGATTTGGTACTTCATCGTTTGACTCAATATGAGTTGATTCCGTTACTGAACTGGTTTTGCATTGGGATGATATGTGTCCTGCATTTTTGCAAATAAAGCAGGTGAGTGTTCCTTGTGACAAAAATATGCGGTAAGGTGTTTGGTCGAAATTTATTAGAATAGAATCTGGAATTGGTGATGTTATAGGGCTTATATAAACTTGCCTCCGAAAGCTCAATATGTGACTATATTCGGGAAGAGTCGAGCTAATTTTCAGAAATGTTATTGGGGAAATAAGCTTTAAACCGATATTCTGTAATTCTTCAACTAATACTTGATGAGGAATTGACGGGCAGACTCCAGACAAGACTAGTCTTTCTGCTGGAGAGACAAGTCTTCGTGCTGTTACAACTTCGCCGAGTACTTCTATAGAGCCATGTTGTGTCATGAAGTTATCTACTATGGTTTTGTTTGCCAAATACATGCAGATTCTATTATGAGATAATCTAGATGAAAAAATAATATTTTTTGGGTTGATGATTGTACCCAAAGGAATGAGATAATTCTGCAGTTTAGCATTATCGATACAACTAAATACAATTGCTTGGTTCTTACTCGGAAAAGAATGTGAAGCGGCTGAAGCATAACTGTTTGTGATATTTGAACGTTGATTTACTGGACTGGTTAGATCGGCAGGTGTGTTTACATTGTGTGAAGTCATTTTAAGCTGCGGTGGCGAAGGCCTTACTCCGACTCTGGTAAATGAAAAACCAATCGCATGCTACTATAAGCTACTTATTGCAGCTAACCTCACAAAATGATTGTACGGTAGTGTATATTTATTATTTGACGTTTTCTTTTCACAATAATAAAATAATAATTACGTATAGATGACTTACGTAGTAGTATCTAGTAGATAAACACTTTAATTTTAAAAAACTATTTAATAAAACCACTTGTTTTTATTAAAAACTAGGAGTACGATATCAGTACAACTTAACCGTACCTTGCCAGGGCCGGTCTCGGTATGTTATTATATTGGTATAATGATGCTGTTTTTTTTGAAGTTTTTAAAGTGTGTTGGTTTCACATTAATTACACAGAATGGTTTTCGTCTGATAACTTTTAACAAAAGTCTTTGCTTTTTCTATGCGAGAATGGATATTATCGACAACCAGTGTGCACGAATGATTAGGTATGGAGTATTTCATAGTTACCATTTAAAAATTAGGATGTTTGTTCAGGAAGTCAGTGATTGCTACTGAGATCAGGGAGTTCCTGTTCTGAGGAACAAAATTATCACTCCACGTGATTATCTCATTTATTTCCGGATGTTTTAAAACTACTTTCTCTAAAATTTGTATTAGGGCACTAGACAGATCATTGCCTGATCTCCCACATAATGTTTCTGGCCATGCTGCTCAGAGACTTTAGATTTAGGGAGATTTATGACATTTTCCAGATCAAAACATATAATCGCACAGTTTGAATTCTGTTTCTTGTTTGTCATTTTCACGTTCTTGGCGCATTATCAATTTTTTTGTAATGTGGAAGTGATATATTTGTTCCTGTTCTGCATGTACTCTTTACTCTTTTTTGGCCAATCTATAGTCCTCGCAGACGTCACACCTATCCATTTTCGGTTGCAATAACTCCAGATTATGCTCAAAATTAAAAATGTGCTTATACAACGAAAGCGTTTGTGAAGGTAAATTATTTCCATTGTACATTTCAATGTACAAATCATACATTTTTTGAACGTTGAGTGTTGGGTCTAGATATCTTCTTGTTGAATGTTTTCTACAATAGTGTGTCTCTACATATGGAAACGATTGTATGTGTTGTGTTATTACTTCCTTTTCTTTGCTTAAAATTCGGTCTTTGGTCCCTTTCCTTTTTTTGTCAGAGTATGGTGTCACTTTTCTGAAAAATGCATAGTTTATATGGACTTTTGGCTTATACAAAGCGTATTTAAGAAAAATGGATCGCATACTCTGAATTTTCTTTCTCGAAGTAATACTCAAATGAAAAAGATTTGTAGTTTGTTTTAGTACTGCGTTTTCTCTTGACAAAAATTCTCTTTGTCACATTTAGTATAAATGCATACTTTTCATTTTGGTCCAATGAGTAATATCTGTTTTTTGTCTCCAATCTTTCTTCGGGGTTATATTTTTTATTATATCGGAAACGACAACTTTGGTTGCAATCTGTCCGTGTATTAATTACTTTAGCACGCCTAGCGATACCTTTAGCATTGATGTAGCTTTTTCTTGTTGATAATTCTCCTTCCTTTGTGTTTTTTCCACATCTAGGGATTCCGCTTTTGTTTTGGAGTTCTATTGACCTCCTTCATTGGGGTTTTTTCAGGTTCCGATTCGGAACTTGAGGTGGAACTGTAGTCTACTAAGCAACAACTGGCATTATTCCTACAAAATGTGTTTGTGTAAAGGATATTTATAAGCTTTAGAGGATTCTCTAGTTTTAAAATTTAGCCTAAAAATTATTTGTCAGTCAAGACAGTAAGAAATCTACTTTAATGATATATTTTTGTTTATAAGTTTTGTTTTATTTGTTATAATAGGTCGCATAAACGTGTACTTGTCACTTCATAAAGGATGTATTAAAATTGTTTCATACTTTTATAAAAAAATATACCTTCTTTTTACTGGACTTCAGTAATAAGTACCCGTTGTTTCTTATCACAACTTGTATTCTCTGTGTCAGAATCACTAGAAATATGAACAGCAGCCAGCGAACGCCTAAAAAAGCAGAGTTATATTTTTTCCGAAATGTGAAGTACAATGTTTAATAGCTTACTATTTCTTTCCACTGCTATTTTATGGTAGATATTCAGAATCGGAGCTAACATAATCCGCCCAAGATTTATTTTCGGACACAGAGGACATTGCAAAACAGAAAAATGATCATTTTAACTGATAAAACTGACATTTAACTTTCACCAATACTCTCACTGTAGTACATGGAACCATATGGTTCTAACTTTAAAACATTTCGTGCACTTGGAACTATATTTCGCTGTTAACTGTGGCGCTATCTGTTAACGAATGATAGAACTTTCAACACCATTCTATAAAGAATTCAAGGAACAATAGATTTTCGTTAAAAAACAAATTTTATACAAACTGTCGCTTGAAACCCTTTGGTTCTCAGCCCTCGATAATACATTCTACTATACTCAAAAATCTACCTACCTGTAGACTATACCCAAAAAAGTATTTGGTTTTTTGCTATACGTACAAAATGTATTGATTAAATATAAGAGTTTACATCTGTCAAATATTTATTTTATAGGTGCTAGCGTTACATTTTGTGACGAAATAACTTAAAATGCAAATTTATCAAGTATTTCAATTGTGTGTGTATATGTAAATTATTGTTATGCTACCTTTGATGCAGTCTATTTCTTTTCTCTCTCCAGCAAGCCAGGCTGTGGAATCTCGCAGCTGGACCGCATCGAATCACATTGGGGTGGATGGTTACATAAACTGTGTGTTAATCTCGCGCTAGTTATAGGAATACTGCCGGCCTCAATGCAGGGCCGAATAGATTGCAGGGCGTCTACATGACATATTAGGTTATATTATACATGGAATATAGGTAAAGGCACACACACACGTTAATTAAAACTAAATATAGAAAGAAAATAATAATAAAAATGTTCAGAGAAAAAATATGCGTGGAAGGACGGAATTTAGTCAGTATATGGCAGATGGCATAGCTTTACTAAAGGTAAACTAAGTACACCTTTCGCGGTTAGTACGATAGCGGCATGAGCAATACCATCTCAACCAAAAATTAAAGTTTAAATTCGATCATTACATAAAGGACGACTTGTTAGAGGATTATTCAGTGTTAGCACCTGGATATTTTCTGAGATTAGAATCTTTAAAGATGATTCGAGATCTGGACTACAGTAATGTTCGTTTAAGTCGTTGGCAATTACTAAAACGGTTACATGCAGACTTTTGGCGTAGAGGGAGCAGAGAATATTTACATACGCTTCATCAATGCATAAAATGGCATAAAAATGAGGTTAATCCTAATATAGGTACACCCTTATTAATTAATAATGCGACCAAGCATCCCTTACACTGGTAAATGGGTCGAATTTAAACTTTAATTTTTGGTTGAGAAGGTATTGCTCGTGTCGCTCTCGTACCAACCGCAAAAGATGTACTAAGTTGACCTTTAGTAAAACTATGCCTTCTGCCATATAGTGTCTAAATTCTGTCCCTCCACACATATTTTTTCTTTCAACACTTTTATTATAATTTTCTTTCTAGATTTAGTTTTAATTAACGTGTGTGTGTGTGTCTTTACCTATATGCCATGTATATGAGGCCATTATTTGCAAAACTTTGCTCGAAAGTAATTTGTTGGGAAATCGAAAAAAAAAAACGATTAACGGCCGAGTAATGTTTAGCTCACAACGTAAATTTTTTTATTAATGTTGCTTAGAGTTTTTAGCAATAGAAATTAGAAGTTTCTAGCCTAAAATGTTTACAGAGTTAAACAAAAAAAATAATGTATATTGCAAACACCCAGTTTTGCAAATAAATATATAAACTAATAACAAACCGTATTTACTTCAATAAAAAACATAAGGGATTTATTCATGAAAATAAAACATTATCATTTTTAGTCATACAAGGAAAATGTTTAAACAAAAAAATCTACGTAATCAAATCAAAAAACAGTCATTTTCTGCATGTTGGCAATTTTCCAAACCATCAACGGTTTCTTCTGGTGAGGTAGAATCTGTTTTTAAGTGTTTATTGTAAAAATCGAGTTCAGGAAGGCTTCTCCAATTTTCTTCATAGTGTTTTGAAAGGAGACTATTAATAGTTCCTTTATCCCCCTTTAACTCTTTTCCCAATAGTAACTTCTTAGGAGCCATTGACGAAAGAGGACAATTTTTCTTACAGATGCTTTTAGGTTTTCCAACGTCATTTCGGTAATTGGTTTTACCTTGGACTAGAACATTGTTGCCTCTTTTGTAAAAAATAAACCGCTTTGCCTTATTAAATTCAAAGTGCCATGAACTAGGCAGCTTAATAACTCGTTTTGTTTGTGTCCGCCAATCAAACACATCCCAATCGATACCGATTTTCCGTACAGTGGAATGCTTTCTGATTAAGTCGTCGTAAACACTAATTTCTACGATAACAGAACTTTTTTTAATGTCTTTTTCTATAAGGCCGAAAATACGATCAGGCGGAATAAAGGAATGACCGACGATCGGAAAAATTAATTCAATTTGTTTAACATGATTCGGCGATTCTTCTAGAAGCCAATAAGACAACATTGCCATTATATTCGAATTTTTGTTTTGTCCGCCACAACCATCAGCGAACAAACGTACTGTTTCTTTGCCGACATCAAAATCAAAATTGTTGCAAAGCTGACGCTATTGTATAAGAATCTTTTCTAGAGTCAATTTCTGTCCACACGTAAGGAAACAAATTTGTTAGTCTTAATTTATCGGTAGAAGTTCCAGTAACAATTGTAAAATTATTATAGTTTATTTGCTGGCTGAAATATGCTGCTTGATCAGGCAGTCTAGGCAGTGCTAAGTTTTTTTGGCAGTCGAACGAAAAGTAAGTTGTGTTGGGTTTTGGATTTTTAAGGAGTTTGAAAAAAGCCTTTGCTTTTACGATATGAATACGATGCTCAGTGGCTAACTTTTGCCGAACAGATAAAGAAGTTTCTACTTTTATCTGCTCCTTTGTTCTCAAGCAAGTGAAGCAACAGTCAGTCAGCGGAGTTCCAAAAGCGATGTTGTAGTTAACATTCACATACTTTCGAAAATAACTAAGCTTCACATGCATAGGCTGAGGCACTCTCTGAAGATAATGGACGAAAAGTTTCTTAAAATTCAAGTCACATGGCAAGTAGACCCTCACGCTTGTCTTGCTTCTACAGTAATGAGATTCTGTACATGTTATTGATTCTATAAATTTTTTGATGCAGTTTCTTTTTTCATCATTTTTTGGACCCACTCTATTGCCACCTATACGTTCTCTTGGTAGCTCCCCAGTTTTAACAAAATTTCTTACAACTCTTTGTATGCGGTCCTTGCTTAAATTCGTGATTCCTAGAAACGACTTGGCACATACTCTAATCATCTTACCCTCACTCAAACGTACACGGTATTTTATCGACACTGTAGCACGATTAGATTTTCCTCTTTTCGGTTTCTGTCCCTTACAACAAGCCAATATTAGAAGGTCTTGTTTACTTTTATCTTTTGACTGATAAAGGTAGGCATGGAAATCTATCACTTGCTTCATCGTGAGTGTGGTACAATAATACGGCAATTCGTGTCGTCCATTATGACCACAAGTTGGAAAGGCCGGCAGTGCTTTTGGTGTATTTCTGTAACAATACAACTCTTTTAATAAACTTTGTGTGTAGCCTTACTCAACGTTAAATCGCGAAAAAAAGCAAAACTCCATAAAAATCAAACGGTTGTCGCACAAGTCTAAAATTATAAATTTTAATATGAAGTACTTACCTAGCAAGTTTATCTACATTCCTTTTATGTATTTCTGGCTGAAGAACTTCTTTGCGTCCTTTTCCCTGTGGACTAGGTTTAACTTTTTCACTTAATAACTCCATAACAATAAAAAAAACTGTTCCTAATTCGCCAAAATACAACTATTTATTCGCTTGAATAATTACAAACTACTGAAAATTCGTTTCTTCAACACAGCTGTTGTAATAGCGTGTTCGTCACGTGAACCAACCGGCCAATTTCATTGGAGGTAGAGCAAACAGCAAGTTTTGCAGGTAAACGTTCAAAGCAAAGAGAGATTTCTGCAAATAACTGTAAGTTTTTCGACAGCATTTGTATGCTAAAGAACGAGTTTTGGGAAATTCTGATTATATCATTCGATTCCTATTAAAAGTTGAAATAAACTTAACAAAAAAAATAATTTTCGAAACTTTTGTCGATTAGCAAGTTTTGCAAATAATGGCTTCATATAACCTAATATGTCATGTAGACGCCCTGCAATCTATTTGGCCCTGCATTGAGGCCGGCAGTATTCCTATAACTAGCGCGAGATTAACACACAGTTTATGTAACCATCCACCCCCATGTGATTCGATGCGGTCCAGCCGCGAGATTCCACAGCCTGGCATGCTGGAGAGACAAAAGAAATAGACTGCATCAAAGGTAGCATAACAATAATTTACATATACACACACAATGATAAATTTGCATTTTAAGTTATTTCGTCACAAAATGTAACACTAACACAGTTAAAATAAATATTTGACAGATGTAAACTCTTATATTTGATCAATACAGTTTGTACATATAGCAAAAAACCAAATACTTTTTTGGGTATAGGGTACAGGTAGGTAGATTTTTGAGTATAGTAGAATGTATATATCGAGGTTTGTATAAAATTTGCTTTTTAACGGAAATCTATTGTTCTTTGAATTCTGCATAGAATGGTGTTGAAAGTTCTATCATTCGACGACAGATAGCGCCACAGTCAACAGTGAAATATAGTTCCCAAGTGCACGAAATGCTTTAAAGTTAGAACCATATGGTTCCATGTACTACAGTGACAGTATTGATGAAAGTTAAATGGCAGTTGTATCAGTTAAAATTATCATTTTCTTGGTTTGTAATGTCCTCTGTGTCCGAAAATAAATCTTGGGAGGATTATTGTAGCTCCGGTTCTGAATATGTACCAGAAAATAACAGTGGAAAGAAATAGTAACCTATTAAACATTGTACTTTACATTTCGGAAAAAATATAACCTTACTTTTTTAGGCGGTCGCTGGCTGCTGATCATATTTCTAGTGATTCTGACACAGAGAATACCAGTTGTGATAAGAAACAACGGGTACTTATTCCTGAAGTACCAGTAAAAAAGGTACATTTTTTTTATAAAAGTATGAAACAATTTTAATACATCCTTTATGGTAATTACTACATTGTAGTAAATTACTACATTGTAATTGTTTGATTTCCGAAGTGGAAATTAAAACGTCAATAAACGTACTTTAACCTTTAATTGTGACTTATTCCCATTTAAATAGTAATTACTTTAAAATGCCACAAGAAAATAGCTTCAGAACAATATCCTTTATGGGGTGGCAAGTACACGGTTATGCGAACTATTATAACAAATAAAACAAAACTTATAAACAAAAATAAATTATTGAAGTAGATTTCCTACTGTCTTAACTGACAAATAATTTTTAGGCTAAATTTTAAAACTAGAGGATCCTATAAATCTAAAGATGTAAGTATAGCAATAAGGAAGGAGTAACATTCATAATATTCTTGGTCTAAACAAGCAAATTGTTGCCTTAAGAACGTAAGATAAATTAAATAGTATGTGTAGCTATCCTTTACACAAACACATTTTGTAGGAATAATGCCAGTTGTTGCTTAGTAGTCTACAGTTCCACCTCAAGTTCCGAATCAGAATCTGAAAAAACCCAATGAAGGAGGTTAATAGAACTCCAAAACAAAAGCGGAATCCCCAGATGTGAAAAAAACACAAAGGAGGGAGAATTATCAACAAGAAAAAGCTACATCAATGCTAAAGGTATTGCTAGGCGTGCTAAAGTAATTAATAAATGGACATATTGTAACCAAAGTTGTCGTTTTCGATGTAATGAAAAATATAACCCCGAAGAAAGATTGGAGACAAGAAACAGGTATTACTCATTGGACCAAAACGAAAACTATGTATTTATATTAAATGTGACAAAGAGAATTTTTGTCAAGAGAAAATGCAGTACTAAAACAAACTACAAATCTTTTTCGTTTGAGTATTAGTTCGAGAAAGAAAATTCAGAGTATGCAAGCCATTTTTCTTAAATACCCTTTGCATGAACCAAAAGCCCATTATTATAAACTGTGCATTTACAGAAAAGTGATTCAGACACACCATACTCCGATAAAAGAGGGAAAGGGACCAAAGTAATAACACAACACATACAACCGTTTCCATATGTAGAGACACACTATTGTAGAAAACATTCAAAAAAGGATAGACCCAAAACTTAACGTTCAAAAAATGTATGATTTGTACATTGAAATGTACAATGGAAATAATTTACCTTCACAAACGCTTTCGTTGTATAAGCACATTTTTAATTTTGAGCATAATCTAGAGTTATTGCAACCGAAAACGGATAGGTGTGACGTCTACGAGGACTATAGATTGGTCAAAAAAGAGAACAGGGTACATGCAAAACAGGAACAGATATATCACTCCCACATAACAAAGAAATTGATAATGCGCTAAGAACGTGGAAATGACAAACAAAAAACAGAACTCAAACTGTGCCATTATATGTTTTGATCTGGAAAATGTCATAAATCTCCCTAAATCTCTAAGCAGCATGGCCAGAAACATTATGTGGGAGATCAGGTAATGATATGTCTAGTGCCCTAATACAAATTTTAGAGAAAGTAGTTTTAAAACATTCGGAAATAAATGAGATAATCACGTGGAGTGATAGTTGTGTTCCTCAGAACAGGAACTCTCTGATCTCAGTAGCAATCACTGACTTCCTGAACAAACATTCTAATATCTAAATGGTAACTATGAAATACTCCATACCTGGTCATTCGTGCATACAGGTTGTTGATAATATCCATTCTCGCATAGAAAAAGCTATGAAGGTTACGGATTTTTGGTCCCTTCTAGCGCTTGTTAGACTTTTGTTAAAAGTTAACAGACGAAAACCATTCTGTGTGATTAATATGAAACCAACACATTTTAAAAACTTCAAAGAAATATAACATCATTATACCAATATAATAAAATGCCTTACACCAAAGTTTGTCAACTACGTTTTGTGCAAGGAGCCATGTTTACTGTTCAGTATAAGCTGAAAAATTACAGCGCCGAATTTTCTACAGTCAATGTTAGTAAAGTTACCAACATTATATTATTTCGATAGTCTCCTCAATGAACACAACAATAGCAATGGGAAGAATGTGTTTTAGATTATGTCACTACGCCTCTATAAATCTACTTCAGAGGCTTCAAAATAATAAAATAACGAGAAAAATGATATATAAATCAGTATAAATACTAAAGTTAGAAAGTAAATAACAAGTTAAATTCTGCTGTAGTGATTTTAATATATATAATATATAATAATAATATAATATATCAAATTTACCATGTTATAATTGACAGAAGGCACTTTACAAACCTAATGGACGTAAGAAGTTACAGAGGCGCAAATATTGACTCAGACCATTTCATGGTAAGGACCAAGTTACGACAAAGAATTTCCAATGCCAAGAAAGAAAGGGGCACTAGACAAGTAAAATATAATTTACATATGCTAAAAAATGAAAACAAAGAGAAACAGTTCCAGTCACATATAAAAGAAACCCTGGGCAGTCGACCAATCAAGCACGGAAATGTGGAACAACTGCAAGAGGGCTCTGAAATTAGCAGCCGAAAGCACATTGGGAATATCCCTAACCCAAGAAAGAAACGACTGGTTCGATCAAGACTGCAAAAAAATAACAGATGAGAAGAACGAGGCATTTAGGACCATGCAACAACGAAAAACTAGAACAGCAATAGATAGATACAAAAACTTAAGGAGAGAGGAAAACGCATACACCGAAAAAAGAAAGGAGACTCGAAAAATGACATATTAGAACGGCTCGAAAGCCATATGAGTCACGGAGAAACAAGAAAGTTCTATCATCAAATAAATATTATTAGAAAAGAATTCAAACCAAGAATCAACTATTGTAATGATAAGGCAGGTAACTTACTTACCAACAAAGAGGATATCTTTTTACGATGGGTAGAGCACTTTCGAGAGTTGCTGGAAGGGGAACCTACTAACAATATAGAGCTGGAATACCGAAATGAGGAACTCGTGGAACCCCCCTCGGTAGATGAAGTGAAAATATCTATAGAAAAACTAAGGAACCATAGGTCCCCAGGTAGCGATGGCATCCCAGCAGAGTTATTTAACCACGGTGGAGAGCAGCTCACCAAGGTGATGCGAGAAATTGTTTGTAGAATTTGGTCTGAGGAGCAAATGCCTGAAGAATGGAGCTTAGGCTTAATTTGCCCGTTACACAAAAAGGGAAACCAACTGGAATGCAATAATTACCGCGGAATAACTCTCCTAAATACAGCATACAAGATATTGTCAAATATTTTGCACGAGAGATTAAAGCCTTATACTGAAATGTTTCTAGGAGAATATCAGGCGGGATTCAGGCGTGGACGTTTAACCATTAACCAGATCTTTACACTACGACAGATCCTCGAAAAAGCGCAAGAGTTTAACATAGATATGTATCATATTTTTGTCGATTTTAAAGCGGCATATGGCAGTGTCGTAAGACCAAGCCTTTACAACGCTATGAATGAGTTAGGAATTCCAAAAAAACTCATATGTTTGATAAAAGTGACAATGGCGAAAATGCTATCAGCAGTAAAAATTCAAAACGACTCGTCAACCCCATTCCAAATACATAGGGGGTTAAGGCAGGGAGATGCGCTGGCGTGTCAGCTTTTTAATGTCGCCTTAGAAAAAGTTGTACGAGACGCTAATTTAGATAGCAGGGGAACAATATTTATTAGATCAGTCCAAATTCTAGCATATGCAGACGACGTGGACATTATAACAAGAACTAGGGCGAGAACTGCGGAAATCCTAACCGAGCTAGTAGCAGCAGCAGAACGAATGGGGTTTATTTAGCAGCAGAACAAATTTAATCATCAGTGACCAAAACTTCGAAACAGTCAAAGAGTTCATATATCTAGGGACATCGGTTAACCCCAATAATAACACATCTGAGGAAATAAAAAGGCGAATAATAATTGCAAACAGGTGTTATCATGGTCTATCAAAGTACTTAGCTAACAAAAGTCTGTCTCAAAAAACTCGTATAAGGTTGTATAGAACACTAATAGTCTCCGTTCTCACATATGGATCAGAGGCATGGACGCTAACGAAAACAGATGAATCCGCTCTATCCATTTTTGAAAGAAAGGTGCTACGCAAGATATTCGGGGCGGTCTGTGAGAACGGAATATGGAGGCGTAGATATAACTTTGAACTGCAGAATATCTACAAGCATACGTTTGGTGGTAAAGATATTACCACTATAATTAAGCGAAACCGCCTGCAGTGGGCAGGACATGTAGCCCGGGCCCCTGAATCAAACATGATAAAAAAGATTCTAACAGCGCAACCCGTGGGAATGAGAAGACGGGATAGACCAAAGCTGAGGTGGATGGACGGGGTAACACAAGATGCCGAGAAGATCGGAGTCGGCAACTGGAAAATGCAAGCGAGGGACAGAATAGAATGGCGTAGAAAGCTTGAGAAGGTCGAGGCCCTCTAAGGGCTGTAGCACCAAGATGATGATGATGATGATGATTTTAATATATATTTTTACTGTTCTTATCTTGCAATCTGGCAACTAGTGTTGTGAAGGTTTTGATACTATTGCCAAATTTATGCGCTAATCTATCAAATGGCAATTACACATTTTTTTTCTAATAACTAATTGCAACTAATATCGAAAGAAACAAAAATATTCATTCGTTCGTGCTTTATGTAAATTAAAAAAAAAACAGATTCCATAAAATAATCTAATAAAAATGTCCTGTTTTAAAGTATATATTTGAGGCATAAAACATATACATAATAAGGACATGGCAATACCGCAAACGCAAATTTGTGATTTACTAAAGTTTCATTTGTAGCTAAGTTAACCGGAATGTTCTCTATACTTTTACCAAGTAATTAATTAAAGAGTGAACATTTTGATTAAACCGTTGATTGAATAATCCAAATAGATCCGCAGCCGTACACAAATTAAACGTAGCAACTTTTCTGTTCTCAAAAACACTTTCGCCATCTATTTTCGGGAGAGAAAATTACACTACGGTTAAACATAAAAGATTTCTTCTCTTCATAATATTTCCCCTTAATGCTCAACGTAAATATTGGTCTCCCACTTTAATTCCTTAACATAATCATACTTGCAAACTGTGCATTTTGAATTTGTTTCGTAATTTGTTTGTGTTCTAGTCGATTTATTTGTTTGGTGAAAAATGAATTCCTCTAAAATTACGACACGTTGTGTGTATAAAAATTGTAATCTATCGAGAAAAGACGGTGTAGTGTTATTTAAATTTCCCGTTAAAAATCAAGATTTATTATGTATGGTTAATATTTTTGTATTAATTTTCTTCTTCATCGTCTTCTTCTTCTTCTTCTTCCTTTGACTGCTCAATATCGGATTCATCATCATCATCATCAAGTGCAGAATTCAACAATAATCATTTTTATATTTAATTAAATACTGAAAAAATCATATTTATTATTTTTTTAAATTATATATTTATTTATTAATCCAATAATCGATTTATTAAAGTTACAAATATAATATATATTCTTTTATTATCTATGGTTAATATTTTTGTATTAATTTTCTTCTTCATAGTCTTCTTCTTCTTCTTCCTCTGACTGCTCAATATCGGATTCATCATCATCATTCTCGTTTATTAAAGTATCAGAATAAAAATATTCAAGAATATCAGGTGCATATTCACTTTCTTCATTGAAATCATCTGAAGTTGATGAAGCGTTTAGACATGATTGTCCATTACACTGCCCACAAATTAAAGTACATTGCAATCCTGATTTCCTGCATCCGCAATTAGAACTTTTCTTGCAATTGCAAAATATTGTATTCAGCAGTTCTTCTGGTGCTGGCGGTAATAATGTTGTTATTGGTTCCAGAAATTCATTTTGCATTACCCAGCCGAATTCTTGGGGTTCTAAATCATTTCCCAACCAAATTTGGGTCTGATAATAGACACGAATGATATGCTGACCAGCTGCTGCACTTGAAGGTGGAAGACTTGATAACTGCACTGGTTTGTTGAGTCTTGTTGATTTGATGAACTGGGTGTATCGAAAAGAGTCTATATCGTCTTCTGATGTTGGAGCCTTATACGCTGCTAAGAAAATACGTACTCCATTTTAAAATAATTCTTGTACAGAGCAGTTTTTTTGTTGAAATAGTTGAGGTGACTGATGTAAATGGTGATTTTTTTCGAACATTTTTTATCGATATTTTACCTTTCCTATAAATCTCAGAAGTCGTATCACATCCACTAAACGCGTGTAAAAATAAGATGTGTTTCTTAGAATGAGGGTATTTATCAAAACTTTTCGATGAATATAATTTTGTCTCCGCATTACCCTTACCAATTTTTTTTAAAAAAATTTCTTGTTGATGTGATTGAGCTCGTCCTATCAAGATAACTAGCAAATCAATATCTTCTCCTACAATGACGGAAGTTTTTCCTACATGTTCAGACTCTGCAACAGCTGTTTCTACAATGAGAATATCAGCATCATCTCTGGCTTGTTTTGTAGTGATATTAACAGCTTTTAATTTGTCGATAAGCATGTCTATACCGTTACCGTATAAACAGGTAAGCGGTCCCCCACTCTTTTCGCTCTATCTTAAGAAGGGTTGAAGGTACATAAAAGTATTTGAGATAAAAATTGAAGAGAATTTTCCATTCTACAATTTTTCTTACTACCTTAAATGTCATAAAGTGTAAGGGAAACGAGATATTTGCAGAAAACTCATTTTCGTGACCTTTGACCTTTAATATCTTAAGTCGCGGACACGTGATTATATGAGACTTTTGAGGTAAGTTTTATACCATCAAAATAAAGACGTATGCAAATTTTCAGCTTATTATCTTTCATTCCGAGGTTTGCCCCCTTTTATGCCTTATTTTACTGGATTAGTATAGGATCCGATATAATATAGAACTGCACCGTTATTTTTAATGACTAAAAATTATTTGATATGTAATTCAGTATGTTAACAAAATTATGAGAAACGAGCTGTGCCTGAGATAATTTTGTTTTGAATATAATTAATTAAAAATTATTAAAAATAACTTTTTTTTATAAGTATAATAAAAATCAGGCTTGGGCAGGTATTACGTTAGGTTTTTTATCATTCGAAACAAAAAAGGTCTTTTGTAATTGTTCTCTGAAGTTGATTGTTTTCGAGTTTTAAATAATTTAAAACTAAAAAGAAAAAAACGAAAGATTTCGATTTTCAAGGCTCAAAAACACAAGCAAAAATATTAATTTTGTAATCATCAAACTTTCGAAATTTTTTCTATTAAGTCAAGATAAGAATGTTTGCCATGTTTTGCATTTTTGCAAATATTTTTTAATTGGTAATGAGGAAGGTTCCTTCTGGAAAGACAGGCGATCGGGCTGGGCTACATTAACAAGTAAAAAACAATGATTTCAAATGAAAGTCCAAAATACTTATCAAGACCTGATAAAATAATGTTGAGCTTGAATTTAGGTACTTTAAAATTTCAAAAATGAAGTGAAACTTATGATTCTAAGCCTTGAAGATCATCATCCCTCATTATTTTTTCAGTTTTAAATTGTTTATAACTTAAAAACGATCAGCTTAAGAGAAAAATTAAAAAAGCCTTTTTTTGTTTTGAATGAATCTAAAATATTATGTGTCCGCAAAATTTTCTTTATAAAAAAAGTTATTATTTAATTATTAATTAATTATAGTCACAACAAAATTAGATCGGGCACCCCTTGTTTTTATAATTGTTAACATTCTAAATTACATATCAAATAATTTTCATTGCAGTTCGATCTTTATCGTATCTGTATACAAAATATAATATTGACAAAATAAATTCAAACTGTTCGCGAATTGCTAAATGCTTCACAGACATATTTCTTAGAAATCATAATTCAGATAACGCTGGTATGGTGTTTAGTTCTCTGACTCATTACACTTCGTAAGTACTGCCGTAAATTGGTTGTGGTAGGGAACGATAGGGGAGGTAACGTCACCTCTTTCTACGATCATTCTCGTATGAGCGCAAATTCGTAACTAGTTGTTTCCCGAAATATCCACTAGAGTCGCTGATTCTTGATGAAATTTTAATTTTTTGGGTTGCACGTTTCTCTCCATATGCGTTGCTGATCTATTTGGGTTATTCAATCAACGATTAAACCAATTTCTAGTTTTCCCCTCCTTTCTTGTAGTAGTTTCAACCTTCTCTTTTGTTGTAGTAATTGATTCTTTATAATACATAAATAGAATTTTAAATCCTTAATAAGTGGTGTAGTGTTTAAATATTCTAAAAATATGATTAAAATATTAAAACAAACATTTTCCATCATCTGGATATTTTAAACATTATTTGAATATTTTAAGCATAAGCTTGCACAAGATTTTGTTTGCATTTTATCCGCTTTTTATATATATATGTATATATATATGTTTACAAAAATGCTAATTTTTGTAAACCTTTATAAAGGTATTTTTTTTCTATTTTTAGTGAAATATTTTACTCGTCGAATACTGTTCGCTAGCTGACGATAATAAAAGAGATCATAAAACTCATTCCTGGATTTTCTATACGCCTGACAACACTCTTCCAAACGTTTAACACTTCGCTGGTTCCTTTTATAAAAAATTAAACAGTCGTCAAAGAAGTATGGAATTTAAAATATTCATTAAATTGTCTAATAATTATTAATTATAAAATGTGCGAAGAAAAAAATATATTCAGTTATGTATCGTGTATTTATGACGTAGTTAACAAAGTTATAACAAATTTTTCACATCAGTTTCATCACTTAATATTGCTTGCTAGATTTTATAGTAATTGCGAGTAATTTATATTAAAGTCTCTCCATGTAATATAAAGGACATTCGAGTAAAATATGGCGAACACTGAGTACAATATCACATACGTAGCACTGTGGTTTTAATTCATTCTCCAGTAGGGATGGAAAAAACCTACCGGTTTTAACCGAAAACCGGTTTTTTTACTTCGCAATAACCGGTTTTATCGGATTATAGGATTAGGTTAGGTAATATTTTGGATACCAATCATAATTATTATTCACAAGTAATTATTCCATAAAAACCATAATTCAAATTTTATTTTATTTTATAAATACAGAAACATACTGAAAGTGCAAACTCACATCAGCCAGAAACAATTAAGTTTTATTATAATATTTCGTTGAAAAGGTATTTGTCATGGACGTATAAACATAGATGGACCCAGCAATAAGATATCTTAAACACACACTGTTTTGAAGCTTCGATATTCCTGGACAAGAGGGTAAAGGGTGTAACCGTTTCAAAAGATTTAAAAGAAAATCATTATAAATTTCGATTATATTTTTTTTTAAATAAAACTAGTAACCCCATTTATCTGTCAAGTACCTACCTGTAGCCGACTCAAGGATTCTTCTGTAATTCCCAAATATATCCGGTAGATGAGCATATTTTTCAACTTGTCACTCACGCCCAATTTCCAGAGAGCGCGAGAATAGCGTCTCGCCCTTTTCTGTTAAGAACGTCCAACCGTTAAGACGTATTTCCAAAGTGGGTCTCATTTCAGAGGTGAGCTAAGCAATCCTTTTTTTGTTCATATTTCAGATAGATATTTATTTTTTTAGACCCTTATTGGAGAGGCTATAATGCTGACTTATTTCTAAGACTTGTCGCAAGATAGTATTGGTATGGAGTTATTCCAGATCATGGCCCCGTAGCGGTATTTTTTTATGGAATACCTAACCCCTCTTATCTAGGATGGTGGTGGATTAATATCGGGTGTAGCCGAATCAATGGTTTATTTGGTGACTGATTAAATAAGAAAAGAAACAGGGCAGATTAAGGTTGTACCAATTTTTATTATACCTACTTTCAAGACAACGGAAATGATTATGAACTCAAAAAAAAAGAAATGAAAATATAGTGAAGTGTTCTATTTTATTTAAAGGTTTATTTTCTTCATTATTCCTAGTTGATAAATAACTATATTATTTTCAATGTAAACAAATTTCGAAATTTGGGGTTAATATATATGTATACATTCATTTTCTTTATAACCAATTCTTAATTTAATACGATACAAAGATTTTTTGTTTATGATAATGTTAACATAAAATAATATTTTGGAATCCCTTTGGGATGACGTAACTATTAATGTTTTCTTTTTGTTCATTACTAAGAAATAATAAAGAATAGTTTTCTTGTAAACCTTCGATAAATCTTATTTTTTTTTGCTCGTCCCCGTCGAGGATAAACCAGGGGTGGCGTCCAATAATAAATTATAATTTCATATTATCTAATTGTGCTTGAATTTAAGATACGATATAGTTTCTATATGTTTAAGAAAACCCCGCCCAATTCTCTTCGACAGTGAGCGATTCTGGCCTTGTATATATCATTGTAGCACGCAAGTGTTACAAGGGGAGTAAAACGGGTATCGATAAACTGTGATACTTCCTCAATGAGCATAAGCGTGCTTGAATTTTTACTATAATTATATATTATAAACATATTAAACATATAACATTATAAACATAATAAAGATAAAAAAACAATTAAAAAATGTACATTTGTCAACTTTAAGTACATACCTATATTTATTGATAATGTGTTAAAACATATTTTTTCAAATTGTGACAAATTTGTTTTAATACAATATGAATAGATTCCTCGTAGTAAGGGTTTCTGCTAAAAAATTATTTATTGATCATTCCAAAGCTCTTGCTGGCATTTGACATAAAATTATTTGCAAATATACCTACTTATTAAAAAGTAGGCGTGAAAATGTATAAATTATTGGAAAGCTATTTACCGAACAGAAATATTAAAGTAAAAATGGTAAATAGACATAATAGAAGATGTTGGTATAGAAATAAATTTTTATTGATTGCGAAATAAAACAGTCTTAGTAAGAACGCTTCTTATGCGCACGGTGTTAGCATCTAAAGTAGTCCCCGTTTCATGATGAATTCCAATTTTGAAATATTTCTCAAGAACCAATTTTAAAAGTTGCATAGAGTGACCATCGATTGCATCTTCATCATACATATGGTCACCAAAATGCTCATAGATTGATTTTGCGACATTTTTTATGGTTTTATTAATTAAAATATTCATAAGGTTTTTAACTCGTCTGTTGTAGATATTTATAGTTTTATTAAAAAATCTGAAATATTTTTCAGCTTCCTTGCAAGTTTAAATAACCAAAAAGGATGCTTTTGAAAGGTTTTTATACTGTTTTCTCTGTTGAAGTTTAGAGTAAGTTTTATCATTAATCAATATTATTTGGAAACCTACTTAGAAAAATAAATGAGTTTTATTCATTTCACTAATTTATTGTTAATTCATGAGAAATATTAAATTAAAAAGCTACTATACAGATCTTTTTAATCAGATGATGTCTACTTACAATTTAAAAATATCTATACTAATTTCATGAACTAATATCTTGTTCAATACATTAATTGATATGAATAAACCCAATGGTACGCCTATGAAAGACATATTTTAAAATGTAAAAACACAGGCTTCCACAGTTCGTCATCTTAAATAATGTAAACAAACAGTAGGTACAAATTAAATGAGACATTGGGATGTAAACATTTCGTTTTTTTTGCAAATGCAAAACTGTAGCACCATTATTATAATTTATTTATTTCACTATTTACAAATATCACTTAAAATACAGCCAAAATATCGAAAAACAACTTTTCCTCATCTTGGGTAAAAAGTAAATAAACATGGACATGACATGGAACAGCATTTGAAGTTTGACGTAGAGCCATAAGACAGACAAATGTAAACACCGTTGCCATTAATAAATAGGTTTCAGTGCTTCTACATATAAAATAATTGGTTGATATCTGTTATACGCTATTATTAAATGATATGCACACTATGTGCACACTTGATGTTTTAGTTACAATTAAATATATTAATATAAGTAATAAATTATTATTTTGGTTTGATAGCACCTGTAGAGAATAAAATAAATATAGTAATATTTTCAGCGATACGTGAATAAGATATTTTAATAAAAAAATGTGACAACATTTGAAGGTGCTGAGAATGTGACCTAGTCAAATAATTTTGGCTTCACATTTTTACGTAAATAACTGAGTCCATCTGTGTTTATACGTCCATGGTATTTGTAGTCGTGATATTTACATAAGAAGCGATCTGGTACTATTTTTCACACTTGACTCTTGACATTGAAAGTGGGAGAATGGCTTTTTCTGATTACCAAAAATAATGTTTTGACTATGAATATTGAATTACCGATTATGAATACGAATCTCCAAGGATTTCCCTACGTTTTAAAAACGATACACCCATACAGGAAGTATTAAATGAGTTAAAATGTATCTGTTATACAAATATACAAACGTGTTAAAAGTAATACATGATAAATTTTTTTTGATGGTAGTAAAAATAAAAGAGGAATTGCATTATCCAATTTATTTTTAAGTTAAATATTTATGTTGATATAATTTTTTTTAAATCCCATTTGAAAGATTTTGGGAAATTTTTTATAAATTGAAATGGTTGGGGTGGGGAATTTTTTGGGTTTGGGAGGAGAGGAAAATTGGTGGGTATTTCAGAAGATTATATTTTTAAAAGGTAAATTAAATTTGCATCATTAATTAAATACAATAATTGCATATTATATTCTACTCTCATAATATATTCAATGACAATAGAACCTGAATTATTTTAGCTCTCTCTGTTGAGCAGTAGTATAATAATTTTGGTTTACTGTTCTCTACATCTGACTACTGAAATTTTATCGCCTTTCGATGAGGCCACAAAGGAGATCTCGGGTTCCCAGTACATTACTGCTAGCCATGTTATCCCCCTTGTGTCTATTATCGAAAGATCTTTAAAAAACCTCAAGCCAAACCTTAGTACAGCCCAAAAGTTATGCCAAAAGCTTATAACTAGCCTTCAAGAGTGGGGCACTAAGCTTTTACGAAAACCCCTGCTTTGCCATGCTACAATCACGGACCCGAGGTTTAAAAAACTATATCTGAATCCGTCTATGGCGGAGATAGTCACATACAATTTAGGCTCGGAAGTTAGGATGTATCTTACCAAAATCGGAAAACTTTCTCTTTCCTGCTCCTTCTAGAATGAAGAAGCTAAAGTGAGTTTAAAATCAAACCTTCTTTGGTCTTCACACGATCTGGAGTTGGTGAACAGTGGTTCCAGTTCTGATTGACTCTATATCTGCAGCAGCCTTTGCTGCCGAGATTAAGTGATCCGTTTTCATTCTAGGAGCAGAACAGAACCTGTATGCCAGGCTTGGCTTTTATAGCTAAAAAATACATGTCGTTGGTTGGAAGTTCAGTGACATCAGAGAGTGTCATCATTGAATGATATTGTGTCAGATGAAAGAAGCCGCTTGACCGACCAACATATATATGAACGAGTTTTTCTCCATAGGCTTCATGAAAAATACTGGTCAACATAATGCTAAATCCATTTCATATAATATAACCTATTTGTAACCTTCTAACCTATACTTTTTTACTTAAAATATTATTTCATTCTACTTATATTATACTTTTATTGTATATTATTGTAATATGTATATATTAATCTTACGCTATATTATATTTAATAATAATCAATAAATATATAATAATAATAATAAAATAATAAATAAATATAATAATTAGTAGAATAAAATGGTTTTATTAAAAATTGTGTTTTATTTATATTTATATTGATGTTTTTTTGATAGTACTATTTTTGATTATATTGATATCGAGTCGAATGTAGTATCGCAAACTAAAGTGCATTGTAAATGTAACTTTGTAACTTATTTTATTAAAAATAACCGAAAACCGGTTTGTGGAAAAACCGGTTTATTTTGGCCGGTTATAACCGCCAGGTTAAATCGTAAGCAAAAAAAAACCGGTATAACCGAAAACCGGTGTTTTGTCAAAAACCGCCATCCCTACTCTCCAGCAGATGTTTATTGGTGATGACGGTGTGGCCTATTCTCAGACGAGATAGGATGGTTTGATGTAAAAGCTTATTTCTTTTGGAATTCCTTTCCTATTTAGTTTACCAGAGTGTACCAGTTATCGGTATACAGAGTCATGCCTTTATCAAGACACCCACTCATAAGTTCAAAAACAATCTTAGTGGCTACTAACACATTATATTTGATTTTTCTCTTTCGCAATATATTTTAGAATGGTAAGTATACCCTCCAGGGACACAGATTGAAAAGCTTAATTCCAAATTTATGCCGTTTTTCTTTGACATATTGTCGAAAAATTAAGTTCCCGGGTACCATTGCTGAATTTTGCTGAGTCGGTCTCCTTCTTCGCATTGTTCATTGTTAGCGAAATGAATTTCGCTAACAATGAAAATTTTCTCTTAGGATATTTTTAAAGCATTTTCAAGACATTCGATTTACCGCTTTAGACCAATAAATTTTAAAATGTTTTTAATAATCAGAGATTTTCGGTTTTTTGTTTAAGCCCATGCGTAGCGGCCATTCCGTGGCTGGTCTCAACTTGCGTGGAGGAGAGACTTTGAATTGAGTAGGGGTCCTTCAGTACTTTGCGTAAGACAGACTAAGTCCTAGGGGACACGGCGCGTCCCAATGGCTGATAGGGAAAATTCCTGCAGATATGCAGGACAGGTACGAATAAGGCATAGCCAAATAAATACCTGCGGATCAACTGAGGACATGGCATTAGGCAGCAGTAATGTCATTACTGGATTAAAGCTGTGGTAAAGTAAAAAAAAAATCCTGATTGCCGATATAAGCAACCCCCCACTAACTGACCAACGGCTTCGGGCGGTTGAGTTAGTTAGGGCACTTTTTTGTCCTAGGGTTCACAAATTGGCTCCAAAGGCGAATAAACCTATTAGTGGTCAACGGCATAAGGATGTAGAAGGCAATGGGAAACCACTACATTAAAGATCGTCAGATTTCCCTAGAACAATAACCATGCAAAGTACAGTCACATGGCCCCTAGTCCGCGGCGGACATTTAATAGTCGAGGGGTGCTAAGAATCTCCGCGAGGTGGAGCCACCTGACTGTGGCAACTAACTATATAGAGAACAAATCCCTTTTAAATTTCGGGACATGAAATGTGAGGAGTTTGTTCGAACAAGGAAAGACGCACAACACGATTTAGGAAATAAACAGACTGAACCTAGAAATATTAGGCATAAGCGAAATGCGCTGGCCTGGTTCCGGTAAAACATTGGTTATGGATAAAACGATATACTACTTCAGAAATGTCACTCGAGATCATCTATATGGAGTTGGAATAGTTATCTGCAGGAGAATCCAAGCAGCCGTTGTAAATTGTGTTCCCTTTTCGGATATAATGCTATTATTACAAATACAGGGTAAGCCAGCGAACACTAATGTAGACATTTACCACCGCCTATGTCTATTCTAATTCCGGATACTTGTTTCCTCCACTGCTCTAGCGGTGATTGAATATATATTTTATAATATTATAAAGTTTCCTTCTTTAACGACACTTCTTGCATTTTTGTATATATTTGCGATAGCATCCACATACTCTCTACTGAGACCTACTTTCGTCAATGTTTGAAACAGTTTTTTCAAAGGTATCGTATCGTATGCCTTCTCTAAATCTACAAACAATAGGTGGGTAGATAGATTCCTTGCCTTCCGTTTTTCGATTACCTGCTGCAGAACGAATATACCATCAGTGCACGATCTTCCTGCACGAAATCCATTTTGTTCTTCTATGTCTTCGTATTCTAATTCTATTCTTTCTTTTATAAACAATTTTTGATTTTAAAATATTTTCTAATGTACTATTGTTATTTACCATATTCAATAAAAATAATTAAACTTAAAGTCAACCATCAGTGATGTGATAACCATTCAGTCCACTATATTCAAGTGGACTGTTTGGATTTGGATTTGGATATCCAAAATTTAATTTTATTTAGAATTTAAAATTAAAACTAAAATGGTAGCCACCCGCCATTTTAATGATTATGTCACTATAACATAATAAAAACTAAGAACAGGTACATTATCTAGATACTCAAAAATGTATTACTTTAAGTTTTATGGTTTAGAAAGTAGAAGGAGGTACTTTCGATACTCACTGTATATTCTAAAATATAATAAAATGTGAGATAATTATTATATCTAAGTCTATTTAAATTTGCTTCATCAAAATAGTAAATACAATGCATCTTTGCATGTATATAGCGTATATTTTCAGAATAAAAACTTAAATAACATCAGGAATACCATTTGAGTGCACACATCGATTCCATCTACAAACCTTTTAGCAGAAATGTACGACTTCGTTAGATAAATGCTCGGTTATCACGAGTGGAAAATGTATTCATGCATCAAAATAGTCTTGTGCTTGGCGATTCAGCAGAGACTGCTGTAATATATTACGCAAATCTGTATTCATGCATTAGCTGTAATGTTTGATCAGATATTTAATACTGCATATTTTCGTAGTTGTGTTTATTTGATTAGATTGTATTGTACTAAATTTAATTATTTATTTATTATTTTTGAAATTTTGGTCAAATAACCCACAAATCTTGTCAGAGTGTATATTTTAATTTTCTCATCTGAGTATTCATCAGAATCAACATTATTATTATTATTTTTTCTAACA
Source organism: Diabrotica undecimpunctata (assembly GCF_040954645.1). NCBI lineage: Eukaryota > Metazoa > Arthropoda > Insecta > Coleoptera > Chrysomelidae > Diabrotica > Diabrotica undecimpunctata. The sequence continues at coordinate 20,376,320 of NC_092812.1, forward strand.
CCAGTATCAACGCCGATTCTTCTCAACAAATTGTTACCATTTTAATCACAGAAGTTGAAATGCCATTTTCAAATGCTGATATCACTGTCCTATGTGCTACGCCGCCAGAATTCCCCACGGGAGATAACTTATCTACCTTTCTAAAATTAGTTGATAATTTAATCACCTTCCTGGTAGGTCAAGAGCTGACATCTTCTCAGGAATTTATTTTAAGTTCAAACATTATATCTCGTATTAAAGGCGAACCACGGGATTTCCTTTTTTTTATTTATTTATTTACGCTGTAACCACAAGGGTTATTAGCGACCTAAAAAATATAATACAGGTAAAGTTAGAAAAAATTACAATAATTGATACAGTCCTGAGTCTTTAAGATAACTTATTGAGTTTTTAATGTTTATGTTTTTTCCTAAGACGTCCTTTATATTAGTTGGGGTAGTGTGCTTCTTTCTTGCTGCTTCATATGTATTGCACTGAGTTAGTTTATGCTTCACGGAGAGTGTTACTTGACAATTTTCAGACATTGGCGGCAGAGTTCGCGTAAAGAGGTGTTTATGTGTAAAGTTACTGTGTCCTAGTCGCAAACGTATTATTCTCACTTGGTCGTGTCTATTCGCTGTGGGTTGGAGCAACGGTTTTACTAATTGTTTGATTTCCTTGAGTTTATTTTGTGATGCACTCCACTTATTTTGCCACGCACTTAACATTTTATATTTTATTTCTGACTTGAAGTCATCTGAAGAAATCTCATTAATAAGAATGGAGTCCTGGCTGAAGGATGCTAAGCGGGCTAGTTCATTTGCTTCTTCGTTTTCTTGTATACCTGAATGTGATGGAACAAACATGAAGTCAACAGTGATCTTATTATTATTTAGAATCTCTATTTCTGATTTGATATGTAAGGCAATTGGATTATTGCTATATAAACGTTTGATAGTGTGAAGTGAGCTTAGTGAATCGGTTATTATGAGAAACGGGGACTGTTTCGACTGTTTTATGTGGATAAGTGCTTGTAATATTGCAAACAACTCTGCAATGTATGACGAAGTAATGAGATTAAATTTCAATTTTAAGGATGTCTGGGGTGTGAGAATGACTGCATCAACACCGTCTGAAGATTTGGATGCGTCAGTGTATATCTTATAGTGATTTTTATAAGTTTCCATTTCTATTAAGAATGATTGTTTGATCAGGTCTGTTATAGTCTCACGTTTTTTATATATACTAAGGTTAGTATTAATCTTGGGAATTGGTATTATCCAAGATGGAGAAGTTGCGACCATACGTCTCTGCGGCTGATGTGATGGTTTGTAAAAATATACTTAAAAAAAACTTGTCAATGTCGATTGATGATGTGAAGTTGGTTTGGTTAATGTCCTGTTCGATCTGTTTGGTAAAGTTAGTCCAATCAGCATTTTTAATATTCCACTTTGAGATAAGCGATTCGTTATTTGTGGTTTTTTGATGCGTTAAAGAAATTATAATGGGGTAGTGGTCACTACCATATAAATAGGGTAGAACGTCCCATGTTAACGTAGTGGACAGAACTGGGTCACACAGAGAAATATCAATTGCCGATGATGTGCCATTTTATATGTCGAATCTGGTTGGTTTTGCGTCGTTAAGTAGATTCAGATTTTGGGATGTTATATTATCTTCTATAATTCGCCCTTTCGGGTTGAGTTTTATGGAACCCCACATTAGATTGTGGCATCTCCAACGATAATTCTAGGTGACCGAATTTGTTCCAAAATAGCTGTTAAATCTTCTTGGGACATAGTTCGATTTGGTGGGATATACATATTACATATATAAATCTTTTGAGGTATATTTATTGCGATAATTATTAATTCAATATTTATTGTAGTCACTGGTAACTGTGTGCTCATGAATTTTTCATCCACGTAAATTGCTACTCCTCCACTGGCAATGTTTTGGTTTAATCTGTTATTATAAAAACATAAATAATTACGAAAGTTATATACATGATTTGAATTTTTGAAATTTGTTTCCTGTAGACAGATAATAGATGGGTGTGTTTCAGAGATAATATGTTTTAGTTTTTCAAAATGGGTGTAAAACCCATTTAAGTTCCATTGAAGCAGAGAAGTGAATGTAATTATTCTTTAGAGGAATTATTTACCGATGAGTCGGAATCTTCTTCGACAATGAAGTTTTCACTGCAGGGAGAAAACCTATGTGTTTGCCAAGTTTTTGTATTAATTTGGTGCTTTTGGTTTTCATTCTTTTGTCGATGTAGCATGGATGTAATTCCGATAGAAACTTATGAGTGCATGAGAGTCTTCTGAGTACAATTTTGTTACGCTGATTATGTCTTTTGATCCTTGTATATTTTCGAATAGATCCACTACTTGATCCAAGCTTAACAATTGCTTTTCCCTTTCTACATATTCTAGTAATGTTTGGAGATTTGGTATCTCATCTCTTAAGTTTTTGTAATCAGTTTTGGTTTTTTCTTTAATTGAAGCTTAGGTTTTTCAAAGTTTTCTTTGGCGGGTGGCATGATTGCATCTTCTAGGGTTCTTCTTCCGGTTGCTTTGTTCGAAGTTATCTGGGGTTCTTGAGAATTCATATGTGTATTTTTATTTGGAGGTAAGTGTTGAATTGTTTCGGGTGAGGTTAATTTATGTTTTTGGGTATTAGAGGATGACTTAGACAATGTAGATGTTGCGATTGTAGTAGTAACTGAAAAAGTGGTTAAATGTAGAGATGTATTTTGTAGTGAGCATTGTTGGGTTTGTTTTATTGATAAATTTGGGATTGCTACTGTTTGTAATGTGGTTTGAGAAGACGTAGTAAGTGTGGAGAAAGTGGTATTTGAGATTGTGGGAGTATTTTGTAGATTATCTTGTTGAGTATGATTTATTGATGAATTTTGTCTCATTTTTGTTTGCATTGCACTATCATTGTGAGGATGGTTAGAAGGTAAAATATTTGGACAATTAGCTGCCTGGTGTCCAGTTAATTTGCATTTGAAACATGTTTCGTTTTGGGCTATAAATATGCGGTATAATGTTTGTTCCAACTCGATAATAAAAGATTCAGGTAGTACAAAGTTGTTTGGAAAAGGTGAAACGAAAATTTGTGTTCGGAAGCTTAGAATATCACTGAAGGCAGGATTGGTTGCTCCTATTCGTAGGTTTAATATGTCTGAGAGAGGATTTAAACCTAGTTTTATTAATTCGTCCATTATTAAGTTAGAAGGTATGCTTGGACATGCATTGGACAGAATTAAGCGAACGGATGGAATTAATCTTCTCGCTTCTAGTATATTTCCATTTACTATTATCTTCTTTGTTACTGCTATGAATGTATCTAGTAGGTTTTTAGATGATAGATATATGCATATTCTACCGTTTGATATACGGGATGTGAAAATTATATTTTTTGGTTCTATATGCTGACTCAATCCTTCAAGATAGTCATTATACAATTTTCTAGAGAATCTTTGGGATTACCTTAATTACTCAAATAAAACAATTTGAACTGAAGTACGTCCAGCTCTTTTAGCTTAATACGGAGACAGACTATCCGAAGATATCCTAGTCACCCAGATTTCAACAACTGTCCAAAGAGATCATGAATCATACGATCAATATCATCAGAGAATTAAAAAAAATTTAAATGATTTATTGCAGCATTCGACATTAAATGACAATGTCGAAACTGTTAATTTTAAGACTCCCTATTTTAAAAATATAGCATTAAAAACATTCTGCACAGGCATGAATGAAGCGTATGGTGAATCTTTGTCACATTTTTCAATAAATTCACTTGAAGAAGCGCTCCAAAAATGTATAATCTATGACAATCACAAATCTCAACAGAAATATATGAATTATTTAAAGACACAACAAAATAAATAACCTTTTCACCAAACCAGAAACCTACTAATACAAATTAAAGTAAGAAACAACCCCCACCAGAACACACATTTTATTACTTGGCCAAGCAACAATGTAACTCCTCAATCTAATTTAAATCCTTTTAGACATAACCCGCAATATAATAATTTTAACAATCAAAATTTCAATAGGCCACAAATCTGAAATCCACAACCAGAAAGATATCATGCTACTCCAATGAGTGGTATACACCACTCACTAAAAATGAACCCATGAGCACGTCCACTAGACGTACCTATCATTTTAGTATACATAAATGCAACCCCAGACGAAGATTTCGAATATATCCCCGAGAATTTCGAAATTAACGAAGAGCCCGAAGAATTAATTGAAGAAACTTCTCAGGATTTTCACGACGACCCGACCGAAGAACATCCATCGCCAATATCGATCTAAGTAATCTCCAAACTAATCCCCGACTACCGTTCTTCTTCTTGCCTAATTCAAACATTAAAGTGTTAATCGACTCTGGCGGTACCCACACAGTCGTTTCTCCAAAAGTTTTAAAACATTCGAACCTTTCACATATTTACGAAAAACCATTCACGCCGAGATAAATTTTTGTACCTTTTATTAACGCCACAAAAATTGCAAATTTACAAATACCTAACTCAATCCACAATGTAAGTGAGGGATTTTTAGAAAACATTACACTACAAAAACCTATGCAATTAGAGAATTTACACAGATTTCATCTGGCCCGACCCAATTTCATGAACCAGCAAAAATAACAGAACATTTAAACGAAGAAGAAAGCAGTAAGACCATAAAACTTTGTAAAAAATACAAAGACATTTTTTTCGACGATTCAAAGAACAAGGACGAAACACCCATTTACGTTAGAGTCTACAGGCACCCCAAATCTATGCAAGAGGACATCAGTCGACAAGTAAACAAATTATTAGACCACAAAATAATCCGACCATCAACTTCACCTTACTCAGCATCTGTTTGGATAGTCCCCAAGAAACCTGATTCCTCAGAAAGGCGGAAATTTTGCATGGTAATCGACTTTAGAAAACTCAGTTAGAATACAATCGGAGATAAGTACCCTCTGCCAAAAATTGATGAAATCCTTGACAATCTCGGAAAAGCTACATGCTTTACCACCCTAGATCTCGCTCAAGGCTTCCACCAAATAGAAGTTCACCCGAATTCTATTAACAATACAGCCCCACGGCCACTTCGAATTCTTGCGAACGCCTTTTGGACTAAAAAACAGTCTTGCCACTTTCGAGAGATTAATGGACTAACATCTTAAGACCTTTTCAACACAAATTCTGTTTTGTTTATATGGAGGATGTTATAGTCCTTTCCAAATCACTATAAGATCACATAGTCCAGATCTCTAAAATTTTTTATATATTTCGAGAAAACAACCTAAAGTCCAATTAGATAAATCCGAATTTCTGACGAAAGAAGTTGCCTTTCTGGGTCATATATACTCCTTAAGGCATAAAACCGAACCCCAGTAAAATCTAAGCTATTTAGACATACCCCTTAACTAAGCTAGAGATGGCAAAAATCCAAATTTTAGAGGAACTACTAGCCGAAATATCAAAAACTTCGAAAACGCATCATAACAGTAACAGCTTCGATGACAGTACATCATATTAACATTTTGGTATCAAACTAATTTTCTCGCAAACGCATTTTGCTCATCCTTGTCAATACCTAAGTTTGCGATATATTTTAAGAATAAATCATTATCAATATGAAAACGAATAATAAACAAAATTACTTTCACTTTATGTTTAAATAGGTAGTTTGAAAAATTATGATATTCAAGCATTTTTACATCACTATATTACACATTTTGAACAAATGTACTAAACTATTAATAGTATTTTTCTCTGTTCAACGGCACTTTATTTTAGTGAATACTAGAAATGGTACAGGAAGATCTGGGTACATACGAAAATTCTCCTGCAAGGATGTACGGATTTCCCTCTCACCCAACAAGTATCATTTTAGAAACGCAGATCTGCCGCTGAAGGATAAAATTGTTTACGTTTGAGATTAAATATCAAAACTAATCCGTGTAATTTTAATATAACCCAGTTCCTAAACAGGTTAGGATCGACCCTAAGTGGGAGAATACATTAATATTTTCGGATTATAAGAGGATTTACTAATTTTAGAAACAATCCCTATGAAGGGAGTTTGTCAATTAGGATCTTGCACTTCAACTTGTCAAAATCCCGCAGAGAATCACAATAAATTACATCACGCCTAACCAATATGTTCTACCTGGCTGAAATTGTGTACCGACCGTCATTTTGTGATATATCGTTGTAACCAGATGCACTACTCTATAAAAAATTTTAGTCTAGGCAATGCTTTAAAAATTAAACAAACCCCTATATGTAGAAAATCATTACGAATCTACAGGGTGTTCATAAACGCTCTTCATAAAAGAAAACTACAAATTCTGGAATTCATGTTATTTCGATGTGACGTAAATCACCTTATCCAAAAATACTTTCGTAGAGAGCTTAAGCTCTCTCTTATGAGTATAGATTAAATTCAAAAGGAACATAGTTATCCTTAATATAATGTTCTAAGGAATCGTAAACTTAAAAATATTTTTCCTAATATTCCTCCACTTGGGTAAGTACACAATTTTTGCAGGTGGTAGTTTTAATATTACGTCGCTTGCTTACAAAATGTTTACATATATTTTCGTCCTCTTTGGCAATGTAAAATAAACAATCAAACTCCTGGATTTCCATAGAATCTGTATTTTAAAAATCTTTGTCTCCGAATAGTTCTGAGTCGCTGTTGCATACTTTCTTCAACCCCACCTTTCTCTTAATCGCTAAAGTCTAGTATATCCTCGATATCCGACAAATTATCAGCCTACTCTTGTTACTCCTTTAGTTATTACGTTATATGAAAATATCTTCTTCTTCTTCTTCTTAGCCTTCTGTCGTCCATGTTTGGACATAGGCCCCTCCCAACTCCTTCCATCGGTCTCTATCCTGAGCAACATATTTCCAATTTGTTCCAGCTATTCTTTTATGAAGAAATATATATGAAATTATATGAGGATGTATCTTCAAGAAAGATAATTAAGTTTTTGGTATTTAAATGTTCACCTAATACTTAAATCACTAGAAATATTGTAATATTTGGTGGTTCGTGTGGGTGTGGTTTTCTCGATGAATGTGTGGGAGAAAGAATGGGAATCGGGTGATAGCAGGGCATCAGGAGGGATGTTTTGCCTTAACCAGCCCTTCCATCCTGATGTCTGGAGTGACAGAGAAGAGGTTTTTAGTTGGACGCCGATCGTCTCGAAGTGGTGACGGGACCAATTGTCAAAGGTCTAAACTCCCTCGGGCATCTCGTCCTGGTACAATTTCGTTAGGGTATTAGGAACCTAACACTACCTGGGTGAGTCACAGATGTCTGTATGCAGATTTTCCTTCTTTTTAAAGATGTAAAAAAAAAGAAAAAGGTACTTATACATAATATTGGTATGACCTAATCGAAGTGTCGAGAAATTGTGACCTAGTGAGCTCTTTTTAAGTTTAATGGGCGTAACGGTCTCCTTGTCGATTTAGGACTTATTTTTCCACTCCCTGATTACTTTTTCTTTGAGAAACTGTTTTGTATCACTAGAGAGAGTCTTTGACACTATTATAGCATGATCGTTTTTGGTAGCTTCTCTTGCTTAGAGGTCAGCTTTTTAATTACATTGTATTTTCATTCCAAGAAACTTACTTTTGTCTGAGAATGTGAGCAGCTATACAGTTTTAAATGTATTCTTTGGAGTCTGTGCCTTCTTGAGAAAAGTATGCACCTATAAATGGGAGAATTACACGCTTACTAACATAGACCATATCTCTAGTTTATAAATAAATTCTTGTAAGTGTTTTAGAGCGAGAAGTTAATATAACTAGATCGTCGGCATATGCCCTTAACTAGTGGGGAGCAGTGATCCAGTATATCGTTGATAGCCACGAGAAAGAGAGTTAGACTCATAACTGATCCCTGAGGTGTTCCGTTTTCCTAATTTTTTTTTGTTGATGTGGAATTAGCGGCATGGACAGAGAAAGCTGTTGACTGCAAAAAGTTTTCTGTTAATCTTAGCATATTACCGCTGATTCCCCATTTGTGTAATTTTGATATAATAAAAAACCTCCAAAGCGTCTCATACGCCTCAGTGATATCGAAGAATACTGCGATTGTCCTTTGAGTAGTTGCAAAGCCTTCGTGCTTCTCTGACTCTAAATCTAGTAAGTTAACTAGGCATGACCTTCTTTGACAAAAGCCACTTTGCTGAGGAATTAAATGTTTTTCTTGTTTCACAATAGTATTTTTTTATAATTTTTTCTAGAACTTTGCATGATACATTAGTGTGTGATATAGTTGGTACGAGTCTATGTTGGTTCTGTCTTTGTTGGATTTGAGCAGAGGAATTATAATGCTGTCTGACTATACAGATGGAAAGAACTGGTTTGTACAAATAAAATTGTATAATTTTAACAGCCAAGACATTCCACTTTCTAGTAAGTTTAACAAAAAATGAATGGTATACCGTTTGGACCTGGAGCGGAATTTATAGTTGACATTCGGGTATCACTAAGTTCTTGCAGTGTAATCGGTACATTTAGAATGTTGTACTCGTGAGAATAGTACACCTACTTTGTTTTCTCTGTGTTTTTTTCTTAAGCTTAAATTTCGGCGAATGGTTATCGGTTCTTGAATTTTATCGTTACATGACCTTAATTCACTGGCGAATATCAATTTCATTTCGGTCGCTTATAATTTTGTTAACTTTTGCTAGGAAAAGTATTTTATCCGACACACTTACGTTACTTGCTGGGGTAAAACCATGTATACTTTAAACGAATGTTTGCTGTGATGTTTTCCTGCATTTTTGAGAATATATCTAGCTTCTGCCCAACATCTTTTGTATTCTGACATGATTTTATTAGTTTTAAGATCCTTATACCTATTGAAGGTTCTTTTATATGTTTTACGGCTTCTTTGCATTCTGGTTTTGATTCTCCAATATTATTTTCTGCTGCTTTTTTGATTATTGATAGGAAGGTATCTAAGTCTTTATCTATGTCATTAAGAGTAATATCTTTTATGTTGTTTATTTAATTTTGTATGTGTTTTGTAAAATTCTCCCAGACTGCATTTTTAATATTTCATTTTGATAGGAGAGTAGGAATATTGTTATTTTTTGTTATTGTGGAAACGTAATTTTAAGGGGTAGTAGCCACGTCCGTATAGGTACGGGATAACGTCGCATTCTAGTGTTGGTGATAACAATGGATTACATAACGATATATCAATGGCCCATTTGAATGTTAAACCTGGTAAATCTACTATCGTTTAACAGATTTCGATTTTGTGAGGTCATACTAAATTCCACTATCTTGCCTCTATCGTTACCTTTTTTTTAACTAAAGATATATGATTGTCTGAATTAAAATTGTCTACCTTAATACAAGGGCTAAAAATTTATTGCAGTAAGATAACTGTACCTTTTACAGACCACTTAAGGTTTTCCTTATAAGCAGATTCAATAATAAGAAGAATACATTTTTATTTTTCTTTGCATAATTTTTAAAGATAAGTTTTAATCCTTCCGATTCAGTTAGTAATATCGAAAAAATAATATTATCACAGTTTAATTCTTTTTTTTTTAAGTTTTATTAATTATGTACAATTTCATTAAAATGCTCCCTTCACCGACCGGCTTGAAAAATATTCACTTACCAACGACCGATTTTTTTGCTATTACCGACCACAAGCACCTAATTACCGAACATTTCAGTCCTATTAGCGACCTTCTTGAGGGACTACTTATTTAAGTAATTAACAATATAATATTTACTTATTTATTTAAAAATAATCATATCTACTGGCTTAATTGAAAAAAACAAACGCAGTAGAAGATTTGAATATTTAAAAAAATATAAAATCATAGTACCACAAATAAAAAGTTACATAATATATTGGGCATGTATAATAGATTAAACTTTGGTATGAAATAATTTTATTTTATTATTATTATATTTTTTATTGCATCCATCTCTGAAATTGCATAGATGCCCCTTTTATTTGGTTTGGAGGATTAATTTTTGAAAATATTTCATTTTCTGAATATGATAAAATATCTCTTTCTCAGGTCATTTTCAATGTGAACCACTTCTTCTCATAGTCTTTACTCTTAATCCCGTTTAAAATTCTTTCTCATAATTAGCGATTCTGGTATTAAACTTTTGTCGAACCTTTTCTTACGATTACACATTTTTCTTTTGGTCTTTTGGTGAACGAAAAAAAGCTGATTCGTCGCAATTAAAAATTCTTTTTGGGTCTGATAGAACCGAGGTTTGGTCAGATTTTGACATACTCGATTAGAGAGCTGCAGATGCCTGGCGAAGAAATTTTCGTACCAATGACGGTCTGGAATTCCTTCTTTAAATTTATTTGCTTGTTCTAGATGACGTACTAGTTCTACAACACACCCCAACAGTTGAGTTTTTGTTACAGAAAAACCAACAGTTTCTAAATATAGAATTCAATCTACTATGGCTTGTTCTTCATCTGCAGTCAGGACACAGTGTGCCCCACTTAGGTGGTAGCACCTTCTTTACATTTTTTATAAATTTTATCAACTAGAGTGCTTTTTGGAATTTTGGATTCTCTGGAGGCTTTTCCAAACGACATTCCATCTCGGATTAAATCCAATGCTTGCTGAAGAATTTCTTTGGCATGGTTATTTCGTTTTTCAGACATAGCTCAAAGTTTTTCTTGAATCTGGAAAGAAAATATTCATAATATTTTCGGTTGGTAATAGGTGTCCAATATCAAATCTTCAGAATTCATATCCGAAATTGGACAGTATAATTTTATCACCCAGTAGACCGAATGAATCTATTTGTTATTAAATACACACACGTAGTTAATTAGGTTACATACACATTTGGTCAATTATAAATAATAATTTGGACATCAGTAAAAAGTACTGACAAAGTTAAACAATTTACATAAATTAAATACACATATCACGCTAGGTACGCGAAAAATATTGACCCAAATAGAATTTATATAAAACTAATATCTCTTGACTAGAGAAGCATTCAATCAATATTCACTCAACGAACATATAGTCTTCAACGATCAAATTCATCAGTCTCTACTCAAAGTAATCCCGGGTCTACACCCATAGTGTACGTCTCAACAATAAACTCTGCTACTATTATTTGGTGTTTCCATTACAACAGAACGAACATCTTCACTGAGCCAACGAAGGAAATTTGTTCATGGTCCTATCGAGAAACAGAATACTTCAAGGAAGTTTGAGAGAGCCTATACAGTCCACGCCAGCAACACCCTCAGTAGCAGAGAGAGACCACTAGACCCGGGAGAACGAGAGCAGTACCAAAGCCAAGAGCCATACTAGAGCCGAGAGCAGTACCAGAGCCGAGAGCAGTACCAAAGCCGAGAGCCATACTAGAGCCGAGAGCGGTACTAGAGCCGAGAGCGGTACCAAAGCCGAGAGCCATACTAGAGCCGAGAGCGGTACCAGAGCCGAGAGCAGTACCAAAGCCGAGAGCCATACTAGAGCCGAGAGCGGTACCAAAGCCGAGAGCCAGACTAGAGCCGAGAGCGGTACCAGAGCCGAGTGCCATACTAGAGCCGAGAGCAGTACCAAAGCCGAGAGCCATACTAGAGCCGAGAGCAGTACCAAAGCCGAGAGCCATATTAGAGCCGAGAGCAGTACCAAAGCCGAGAGCCATACTAGAGCCGAGAGCGGTACTAGAGCCGAGAGCGGTACCAAAGCCGAGAGCCATACTAGAGCCGAGAGCGGTACCAAAGCCGAGAGCCATACTAGAGCCGAGAGCGGTACCAGAGCCGAGAGCAGTACCAAAGCCGAGAGCCAGACTAGAGCCGAGAGCAGTACCAAAGCCGAGAGCCATACTAGAGCCGAGAGCAGTACCAAAGCCGAGAGCCATACTAGAGCCGAGAGCAGTACCAAAGCCGAGAGCCATATTAGAGCCGAGAGCAGTACCAAAGCCGAGAGCCAAACTAGAGCCGCAGAGCAGCCAAAGGACAGGACCGATTGCAGAACCCACCAGAAGCGAGGGATCCTCAACGTCTAAGAACACAAAAAACCGTAAGTTTTTGAATAATTACAAAATCTTCCAACTTTTACAATCTTACAATTTAACAAGTTTTTTTTTATTACAATTTAATAATTTAGAACAACAATCTCCACTCTATCAATCGTATAATAATGTACTTTAGAATGCATACCATTTAAATAATACAGAGAATTGATAAAACAAAAATAAACGTCATTCACAACTATAATTAACTAAACAGTAATTCTGTATGACAATTTGAAAAAAGAAACGTTCATACATATAGCTTGCTTTTAATTACAATTAAATATTTTATTTCGAAAAATTAAAATAATTACGTAGCAAATAATTTCATTTATTTTGATAACAATATATATATATATATATATATATATATATATATATATATATATATATATATATATATATATATATATATATATATATATATATATATATATATATATATATATATATGTATATATATCATTATAAGAGTGTGTGGATTACATCTTGACCTACCTCAATGCAAAGAATAGCACAGCAGGCAAGGTCAAACTTATATTTCGCTAAATTGCACATTCCGATAGAAAAGAAAGTGTTATAATACAGGTATACTTATTTAATACATAACGTACATTTAGTATTGTCTAATATATTTACCGCTGAATGTAAAAATTTTTAAAATAATCATGGAGAGTCTATACGTTAAGCAAGCGGAAATAGGAACAGAAATAGTGAAACTCGTTTCAAATACAAAAAAGGATTCCCAATCTCGGAAAAATCAACAATACATCCGGGATAGACAGGAAAAATTAGAAGAATATTGGGCAAAATTTTTAAATAACCACGAAAAGCTGCTAGAAGGGGGTATAACGAAAGAAAAATATTTTGAAACAAAATACTATGATCAGGTATTTAAGACATACATTGAGGGGAAAACCCTGTTGGAAGAATATGGAAGGGTGCTGAAAAGAGGAAAAGCACCGAAAGTAAAGGAGATACAGATAAGAAAACAAAGAATCGAGGAATTATTACGGCCAGAAAATGAACAAGACTTGCAGGAGGATGAAGAATTGCAGTCAGAGTTAAGAGAATACATGGAAAAGGTGAATACACTAATGATTGAAGCAGCAGTAAATGAGGAACTGGACGCTATAGATATTGGAAAAGTAGAGAGAATAAATCATCTAAAGAGGAAAGTCAGGGAAGTTTTAAAGAAAATAAGGCCAGGAATGCAACGGCCAGAAAGCACACAGAGGAGGGACGGTGTGACATTGCCGCAGGTAAAAATCCCTGTGTATGAAGGCAGCAGCACTAAGATGGAAGAAAATACTAGTAGCTATAATGTTTTTAACGATGTTAAAACCCATAAAGGCAGAACCGTATAAAATATATAATCCGGTACCAGGATTTTTCACAGAAGACCTTGGAGAGGTCGTCATAGACCGGGGAACATTTCGAATAAAGGTGTTACTCGAAAAAGGAAGAATTCGAACAGAGCACCAACTAATAGGAAATATGATACAAGGCGTACGAGAACTGTGTCATGAGATAAAAATCGTGAATTGTAAGGATATAATAGAGAAATTGGAGGAAGGACAAAGAAAGGCGGAGTCAGTAAGCGAGGGGCTGACAGTAGAAATAAAAGGAAGGGAAAGAAGAGGAATATTAGGAACAATATTAACCTCAGTATTTGGAGTCAATGACGAAGCCTACAGTAACATTGAAGCATTAGATAATAACCAAAAGGAGCTAATAAAGGAATCACAGCACCAGGCGAAGATAATGTTAGAAACAATAACATCAATCAATCACACAGAGAACAGGATAAACGAGCAAATGAACAAGTTTAACAAAGCACTAATCACAGGTCTACAAGAAATTTCTAAAGGACTTAACGAAGTAGAAGACAAAGCACAAAAACTAGAAACCGAATATAGCACGTTACGAATACAAACGATAGCATTACAAGTTATGGACTTCATAAACGAATATACTCAATTTTACGAGGGAATATTAAACCTTCACTATAACCACGGACACTTCATTGATATAGTGAAACCGGGTGAAATAACCAAATTAATAGGGAAAGCAGGGCAGATACTGCCTCAAGGGGTCGAAATACGACGACAACCCATTATAGAAACAGAAGTCAGTCATGACGACAGATATATAACAGTCATCGGCTACTTCATAGTGACAGGGAAAAATAAGTACAGCATGCTCAAAGTCACGGCCATACCACTTAACGTTGAGGGGTCGGTGTTGCGCACATTTGTCGCCCCAAGGAATCTACTGGTCGTAGATTATAACACACTGCACTACTTCGAATTGACCACGGAAGATAGAGAAAGGTGCTTACTGTTGACAAAGGCGCAGATAGCGTACTCACCAACGGCTATAAGAAACATGGATACCCAACCAAACTGCATACTAGAAGAAATTTATGAGCGATCTAAGAATAGCACATGTCCAGTGGTAGCCAGGACAATACAGACAGCTCAATGGAGTAAGATGGGTACTCCCAACCTCTGGCTAGTTATCACGCCAGTCACGATACACATATCCATTATTTGCGATGGAAATCGGAGCGAAAGAGTACTGGAACGAGTCACATTCCTGAAGCTTTCACCCAAATGTATCGCCCAAACGAAAAATATTACATTACTCCCCACTAGCAGTGGGGTGGACAGAGCAGTGACGAGTTACCTGAAGTCGCCAATCACTCCCGTGGCCCAACTGGTGGCGAGGACACCCCGCAAGTTTAACACGCCTCTAAACACCTACCTTGACATACCAGGAGGAGAGCTACGTCATGTGTTACTTGAGGAGGAGAGTCTGGAACAAGAAATGACGCATACGCAGTGGCGATCGATTCACGAATCTAATTGGCATTATTTTGTGGCCACCGGGATCATTACTATAATGGTAATAATTGGGATACTCACGTTATGGAAGTACCGTCCTGTTGCACGACTATGTCGTTCAGGGAATCCACAAATTCAGACTAACGAACAGGAAGTACCTGTATTAGTTAGTAATCGGCACAACAATGTACGGTCGACTTCCCAAGTTGACATCCCACTTTCCACATTTTCATCCAATTGCCCTAATTTTAATCTAGAGATAGAGTCGGACATTGATAGCTAGGGTACGGTTGGAAGATTATTGATTATTCTTAAACTATTTATAATTTATCATGTTTGAATTTTACTATGTTATGTAATACTTATATGTAAACTTTGAGTATTGACACTTGGGCCAGATTGCCCGATTCCGCAGTATGTCCAATATCAAATCTTCAGAATTCATATCCGAAATTGGACAGTATAATTTTATCACCCAGTAGACCGAATGAATCTATTTGTTATTAAATACACACACGTAGTTAATTAGGTTACATACACATTTGGTCAATTATAAATAATAATTTGGACATGAGTAAAAAGTACTGACAAAGTTAAACAATTTACATAAATTAAATACACATATCACGCTAGGTACGCGAAAAATATTGACCCAAATAGAATTTATATAAAACTAATATCTCTTGACTAGAGAAGCATTCAATCAATATTCACTCAACGAACATATAGTCTTCAACGATCAACTTCATCAGTCTCTACTCAAAGTAATCCCGGGTCTACACCCATAGTGTACGTCTCAACAATAAACTCTGCTACTATTATTTGGTGTTTCCATTACAACAGAACGAACATCTTCACTGAGCCAACGAAGGGAATTTGTTCAATAGGTCACAATAAATATTTCTTGTACTCTGTTACTGACCGTGAAAAAGTATTAATTTAGAAGACTACTTTTGATTATTTTATAATTAATATATTGCATTCACCTTTAAAACAATGAAGTACCATAAATATATGCAGTTAGGTTACCAAGATCTTCTTGGTCTATAGTTTGATCTGGAGGTAAATATATGTTGCAAATATTAATTATTCGTTCCATATCTACTGTAATCGCTACTGCTTCAAAATTTAATGTGTTGATTTGTAACTGCTGGGCTTCATATTTTTTATCGACGTAAATAGCAACCCCACCACTAGCTGTCTTAGCATTTTGTCTGTATTTGAAAAAGTTTGTGTATTTTTAAAACTTGAATGCATGGATAAAATCTTAAAAGTTAATCTGTTGTAAACACAGTATAAATTAGTTGATTTCAGAGATAATTTGCTCGAGCATTCCGAAGCGGCTGTAGAAAATCGTTTAACCCTTATCCGGGCAAGGTGGGTCCAACGGGCCCGACACGCCAAGTGTTTTATCGTAAACTGATAAAAATTTTTTTATTGAATTTTATGCATCACTGAATTTGTTTAGAAGTATATGTTCTTCAATTTAGTCATGAGCTATTCAAAATATTCATTATAATTTTTGAAATTATTGCATCGAAAGCATTTTGTCACGTAAAGGGGCAACATGGGCCCATCGGATCTATTTATATTTATACTCAAAGTCTAAATCTTTGTTACAGAAGTTAATCTGGCAGTTAGGTAATGTTTTTGTGGATTATCTAAACGACTTTAATTCCGGATATCCAATAATAAAGTCTAAACGTGTAACAAACAATGTAAACAACTCTTTGATGTGAACATCAAAAATATGCCTAAAATAAATGTTGTATCTATTTTTGTTGAATTACAAGAATCGCCACAAATCCATCGAGATAGGCCATAATCAACTCAATTATGCAATAAGAAATTTAGACAATTGGATTTTCAATAACGGCTTATCAATTTCCGAAGAAAAATCAGTATTAGTTACTTTTACGAGAAAAAGATTTCGGTGTCCTCACCAAATAAAATTATCAAAATATTTGTTTCCTTACAAATCTTCCACTAAATTTTTAGGAGTAATTTTAGATTGTAAATTAAATTGGAAAGAACAGATAAATTATATAATTAAAAGAACAGAAAATAGTGTTAATTTATTAAAAACTTTCGGTCATTCCTCCTGGGGAGGGGATCCAAAAATAATGTTACTATTTTATAGAATACTCGTTAGATCTATTTTGGATTACGGATCTTTATTTTACCATTCAGCAGCAGAAACAAATCTTATAAAAATAGATAAAATAAAAAACAAATGTCTTCGACTCAGTATTGGATACTTGGGAAGTACGCCTGTAGACGTTATGGAAACGTAGATTTCTATCTGACAACTTCGTGTTAAAGTTAAGAAGTCAGAAATCCAAGTAATTGGTGAAAATATCTAGTTTAGCTGGTTTGGTTTTAACATCAAAATATTGGGATAAGAAAAAAATACCATTATTAGTTGAAAGTTTTATTACCAATGTACAAAGATATGAAGAACTTTATAAATCCAATGGAATCCCTTTATAGAATTATTCTTATGAAATATTTCTTTCTCCAGTTAAGACCCATATTAACGCTCGCTATTTGTGTCAAAACAATATTATTATACAAAAAGAATATTATCGGGATTGTATAGTAAAATGGAAAGAGTATGAAAAAGTTTATACTGATGGATCTAAATCGGAACATGGAGTTGGTTGTGCAGTTTATTATCCTTCCAAAAATATTAAGCTAATATACAAACTATCAGATATGATGTCAATTTTCATTGCTGAGCTTATTGCCATAAAATTAGCAATGAATCTGTGTTTAGAACAAGAAGAAGATAAATTTGTCATATTTACAGACTCTAAAAGTTCGGTAGAAAAACTTAATAATCTGTGTTTGAATCCTAATTTAAATTATATCCTTCTTGATATTTTGGAATTGTATCAAAATGTATCAAGTAGAGGAAAACAAATTTATATATCATGGATAAAAGCCCATTCAGGTATAGAAGAAAATGAAGAAGTGGACTATTTTGCAAAATATGGTGCAAAAAATGGAAGAATACTTAGATTAAAAATACCAGAGTCTGATTTTATTCCAATTTTTCGAAAGAAACTTAAGGAAAAGTGGCAGATAAAATATAAATGTGGAGACAAAGGACAGTTTTTTAAGAATATACAACCAAAAATAAGGGACAAACCATGGTTTGAGAATACACGTAATCGATCAATTATTCGGATAATAAGTCGAATGCGCTGCAATCATGCACTATTTCCAGCTTATAAACATAAAATAGGTTTGTTAGATAATAATAAATGTCTATGTGATGAAATTGCCGATTTACAACATATTCTTTTAGAATGCCCGTTAAAAAAATTAGAAATTGATCAGTTCTATCAGAATTTAATATCGTACAAGATGAAATTTCCAATAAATGTTTCAAATCTATTGACATTAGAGGATAATAGTATCTACAACATCATATATCAGTATGTAAAATCTACTAATATTACTTTGTAAGCAGTATTGCGACATATGAATAAATTTGTAAGCCTAAAACGAAAAAAAAACAAACAAAAAAAAAACAAACAAATAAAAAAAAAACAATATATATAAAAAAACCAAAAAAAAAATCAAACCGATAAATGAATAATATTAAACAAAAAAAAAATACTAATACTAATAATATTAAAAATAAATTAAAAATAAAAATAAAAGAATAGTTACAACGTTATATATACAGATATCAAAAATGAAAATAGGTAACCAAAATATTTAGGCATTTACTAACACAAATATTGTATCCCAATTTAACATGTATAAAATATTAATATGTATATAATGTAAACAATGGAAATGGATGAGAAAACATGACTGGCCTTTTGGCTTTGCCAGTTCCATTACATTAGGAAAAAAAAATTTTTGTTGAATTACAAGAATTGATAATCATTGTTGGAATGCAATAATATGCTTACGTAGGTACCTATACATATTTTGAAATAAATAATGCGCTATTATTTGTTTGATATCGATGTTAGTGTCGAAAACTAAGCTCTTTAAATTATATTGAATTCCAGTGAAAGTAGATACTGCGCATAAAATGTCCCGAAAACCATTATCAGCTGCAGAACTGCAAGATATTGCTAATAATATATGGGATTCCGTTGATGAATCTCCTGAAGTAGGTGGCATTAAAAGTGACTCTGAAAATAAAGATCATCCTTCGGAAGCAAGTGAAGAGGATGATCAGCAAGTAGTATTAAGTGATAACGATGAAGAATGTGTAGCTACAAGTTTCCAGATTTCAGAGTGTGTAATTTTTGAAATACATACTAATTTATATTGGAATTTAGGGGTTTACTACTTATCACTAATGGCAATGGAATGAGAATGTCGAAATACATAATACCGGCTGAATGGAGGGGATACCATACTAACGTTCGTTAAAAATCATCCATAGCATCTCGATCTCGCCTTGTTCGATAGTTTATTTCTATCTACTAGATCCCAGTTTCTAATTATTTTTCTTTTCATTTCATAGTTACCGTCAATACTAATTTTTGCTCTGACCATCCTGCGATCGCTACTTGTTATGAATCTGTTAAGAACTGTTACATCTTTATTGATATATCGTTCCGTGGACAGTATGTAGTCGATTAATTTTTTTTTGGGGATCCATTAGAGCTGATTTATGTCCATTTTCGTTGGGACTTCTTTTTGTAAAAGGAGTTCATTGCGTATAGATGCTTCTCTTCTAGGTAGTTCATTAAAGTAGCACTTCTATCATTTCTCTGACCATACCCGAAATCTCCTATTTTAGTTTCTTCTTTAATTAGTTTTCTACCCAGTTGGCATGGCATTTTCTACTCTGGCATTGAAATCTCCAATTACTAGTGTAAGACAATTTTTATGGTCTTCCATAGCCTTTGATATATCTTCATAAAATAGTTCGATATCTTCGTCATCATAAGCTGTCGTGGGGGCATATACCTGGATAATTTTAATTGATGTTTTTTTATTTTAAGTATGACATGGGCGACACGATCTGATATACCTTTGATAATTTGGACATGCTTACTTATAGCTTTATTTATTATAAATTTTACTCCAAATTTACTATTTTTTTCATTTCCTTTATAATACAGTAGACTACCGGATTTTAGCTGTATTCGGATTTCTTTTTTTCGTCGAGTTTCTGATAGGCCTATGATATCCCATTTTATGTTTGTTAATTCTTCTTCCAGTTCATGTACTTTTTCATCCGTGGACATTGATCTAATATTGTATGTCCCTATTGACAGGTTGACGGATTTTTTTGATTTAAGTTGTGCTCGTCTTAGTGGGTTTTTGTTTTGATCTATCCAAAGCGAATTATTGCCTCTCCCAGATACCGTTAGGCAGACCTTTGAGGTGTGGGACTCAGAAATTTTCTTCTTTTCTTTTCCCACCTGGGGACCATTTCCTTTTGTTTTATTACTCGTCATAATAAAAGTGGGGGGGGGGGGTAATGGCAGTTAAAACATCACGCTTGCCAGGCGGGTTGCTGAGTTAGTTATCAGCCGCCCATTCTGGGTCAGACAGTGTTTGTAGCCGTCCACTCTGGATCAGACGCTACATTTAATTTTATAATATATAATAGTCTCCCGTTTTATACCGCTGTCGCGGCTTTGGAAGTATAGCAGGGTAGTCTGCTATATCTAGGGCCTACGGTATACAAGGAAGGTAACATGGCCAGTGCTACGCTTCAACCGTCTATTATTATCCCTGGTTTTACCCAAGGTACTCATTTTTATTCAGGCTGAGTCGATCTGGCGCCTATAGACATTTTTAAAATGTCTAGATGTTCTTGCCGGCGGTAGGATTCGAACTCCGGACCACCGGCTTGCGAGGCAAGCATCCTACCGCTTGCGCTACACAGGCCCTACATTTAATTTTACACTTACCCTAAAATCGAGGATGCCACTTCCGCCATACACACCGTACCGAAGATGTTCTTTTTCGCCGTGAATACCGTTGTGGTTTTCATCCGTGACCCTAGACAAGGGACCCTAAGCAGATACTAGTTTCCCGGGTCAGGAAACTCCTGGAATCTGCGAAGGGCAGGGACTAATTCACTTTCCCTAGTAGGACTATCCAAGGGAATTCCTACTTGCTATCCGATATTCCTCTAGTTTTATTTAATTAAGGGAGTTGAAAAATATAGCTTAGTTTTTGGATGAGAATTTCGGTTAGCTAAGAGCTCTTGCTATTGGAAACCATCAAGACACGAAAGCTGCAATACCTGGGGCATGTTATGCGTAATGAGAGATACAACCTACTTCAATTGATTATACAAGGGAAAATCCAGGGCAAGAGAAGTGTAGGAAGAAGAAGAATCTCATGGTTGCGTAACTTGAGGAAATGGTACGGATGCACATCAATTGAACTATTCAGAGCAGCAGCATCTAAGATCAGAATAGCCATGATGATTGCCAACCTCCGTCGCGGAGATGGCACGTGAAGAAGAAGAGCTCTTGAGTAACTACGCTGTTGATTTTTAGAGTTGGTTGGTCATGTATAGCTTAAGACCAATATATCATTTGACTAACAGAAGGCATAACAGATCAGTATTTTACGTCAATATAGATATAATAGTAATATAATTAAAAGAGAATTAATTTTAAATATATGAATTATCATCACAAGCAAGACATAAGAATAAATTAAGAATTCATTTACTGCCAATTGGCAATTAAACACACAGTTTATCATATTAGATCGTTTCAATTTTGAGAACATTTTCCAAAAATGTCATCAAAACATATAATTTCAATTGCAATTATTGTGGTTTATTCTCAGAATAAATATAGAAGTCACATCTAAAAACATAATAAAAAATTATTGACTGAAAAATGCCATCTAGAAATCACCCCCGTAATTTATTTTCAGCGTAGTGACATGTAGCTATTGTACTACATACGAGTATTTGAGTGATATATTCGTTCATTAAAGCTAATAGTGCAGTATTTCATTTTTTTTTTACTACCACATTCACTGTGGTAGTAAAATACTTGATACTTGTCATTAAAGTATGTTTATTATCACTGCAAGCCTAAATTTGTTTCCAACATTGTTTTACATACCAATGAATTTAATTATGTAAGACAGTTATAACGATTTTAACATAAAATTTTTAATATTACATGATAGGTCATATCGGTACCGATCGCTTTATAGCATCGTTATACAGCAAAATTATTTTTATATCCATATTTATGACTAAATATCTACAAGCTATATTAACCCGCGAGGAGTATCGATGAAAATCGACAAGGAAACTGCATTCCTGTAGTTGACTGTATATCATGTATCACAAACAATTTTTATTTAAATAAAAATATTATTATATTATATTTATAAAAGGTATGTTAATATAAAAACCCTATTGGGCTATATCACAGAACGTTTTCGGAATAACTAGCCCATCATCAGTGCTACCCTAAAATAAGTATCACCAATTTAATTAACGTAAAAGTGAAAGTTAAAATTTTGATCAAGATTACAAAAATGTAATTTAATACCTACTGGATTTACATGTTTGAAGCCACTAAATATATGGGTAAAAACCGTTTAAATATAGTTAAATTAACTTATATAGAATTACATCTTTGATATTAAATAACTAGGGAGTTTAAGTTATAAACGAAATTGGTCACATGGTAACGTAGGACTTGCGTAGTGACGTGCCACAGTTATCACGCAACTGGTGAAGTGCCGTCAAATTGACACCGCCATCAAATTAATATTAACCCTTAACTAGTCGCTACATGGTCAAAAAGACCGCACGTATTAAAAATTGCTAATATTTCGGAAAAAAATTACATTTAGCAACCACGGCCTTCAGTATCTTACTCATTCGATACAAAGATTACAAAGAGCCTCACTACTAAATCAGAGTAGCGGGAGGTTTGTTGATTAGAAGTTACAGCGCACAGGTCATAATTTCAGCGCGCGTCTAGTCAGCTAAAAAGTTTTTATAAATCGTTTTATTGTGTTTCTTATTACCTTAAGGTATGTATAAACGCTAGTTTTTTTAAATAATATACTATTATACTTTTGTCTTATTTTTTAGTAACCTTTTGAATATACCTCTCTTTCTTTTACTATGTAATTAGTCATCAAATTTTAAATTACTTTGCAGCAAATTACTATTACGATATTTCATAATTTTCTTTGTTCTATTATTGATAATCAAAAATTAATTTTTTTAAATTTTAAGCTACAGCAAACTTTTATATATAACTTGTTTGGCTTTATTTTTAGAATGTACTATGAGAAGGAACAAAGGAGATTTCAAGCCCTCATGGAAGAAGAACCGCTTGATATAGAATATGACGACGAAGATGACGAGAATGAAGTAAATCCGAAAGTTATTTATGAGAGGTCGGAAGATTCGGAAAGCGAACAAGAACAGGATTTAGAGGAAATAGGAGAAGTTTTACTGAATAATGTACAAGAAGAAAGTGTTTGTAGGGGAAAAGATGGTACAGCATCAAAGAAAAAACAAAAGGGTACGTATGAGCAAGCCTAATTTAGTAAAACAATCACCTGGGTCTAATAGATTTACGAAAAAGTTGAAAGACATTTATGAAATATGGAGTTATTTCATTGATGAGGATATGATTTACATAATTGTAGAATCCACTAATATATACATTGAAAGTATAGCAAGCTATTTTTCTAGGGAGAGGGATGCAAAGCTTACAAACCCATCTGAAATTCGCGCTCTTATAGGCCTTTTATATTTGGCAGGGACATATAAAGCCCATCACCTGAATACAGAAGATATCTGGCAAACTAATGGCGAAGGTATCGAAATATTTAGACTAGTTATGTCCTTATCCCGATTTCGGTTTCTTCTAAGATGCATTAGATTTGATGATAAGGTCGATCGTGAAGAACGTAGGAGACTGGATAAGATAGCTGCCATCCGAGTATTTTTTGACAAATTCGTAGAAAAGTGTAAATCGGATATAACTCTTCGCAAAATTTAACATGCGATGAAATGCTTGCTGAATTTTTAGGGAATTACCCTTGGATACAATATATTCCAAGCAAACTCTCAAAGTATGGGCACAAAATTTTTAGTTTATGTGATGCTGAAATGTATTATACCATAAATATGGAGGTTTATGTGGGTCGTCAACCAGATGGCCCATTTACTGTCAATTCCCCGAAATAAGTTGTAAAAAGAATGTGTGCGCCAATAAAGAATTCTGGGCGCAACATTACTCTTGATAATTGGTTCATTAGCATTCCTCTAATAGATGTTTTAAAAAAAGAATTTGGATTGACTGTTATTTGGACCATTAGAAAGAACAAAAGGGAACTGCCCCCTGAATTACTTCAAGGATCTCGTCCTCTAAAATCAAGTATGTTCGCCTTTAGCGATACATGTACCTTAGTGTCGTATATCCCCAAAAAGAAGAGAGTTGTATTGCTTGTTTCAAGTCTGCATGATGATGACGCTATAGATAGAGAAACATTTGAACATTATAAACCAGAAATTCTGACGTTTTATAACAAAACAAAAGGCGGGGTTGACGTCGTTGATTAGCTATGCTGCTCTTATGATGTTTCGCGAAAAACAAGACGTTGGCCCATGGTAATTTTTAACACCATACTAAATATCGCAGGCATTAATTCGCTAGTGATTCATGTAAGCAACAACCTTGCTAATAATAAAATGCTTAGAAGAAAATTTTTGAAGCATTTAGCATTTTCTCTTATGGATAAACATCTACGGGTCCGAGCAACAGTAGACAATTTAAATGTAGATCTGAAGTTACGTATTAAGGCCATATGTAATATTTCTAACATAGACGGCAACTAATGAAGGAGTACATGGTAGATGCTACTTTTGCGACTGTAAAAAGAACCGGAAACGACTGTTTCCTGCTGTAAATGTAAAAAGTTTTTATGCAGAGAACATACACGTGCAGTATGCGAATAGTGACAAACTGAACTTATTCGGATTAACTAAAAGTTTCCTTTTTTTTTTATCGGAGTAGAAAATAGTTTTTATAATGTTCTGTCCAGTGTTTTTAACATTAGTTTACTTTTTATATTATTTTATATGTTACTCTACTTAATAAATCTTAATAAAATCGTGTTTTACTCAAATTGGTTCCAAATAGTTCTATTAAACACAAACTAAGAACTACCGCGCGCGACTACTAATTTTCAAAAACTCCTAGCGACTACTGAAGGGTTAAAAATTGCGAATGTTTTTATTTTTTAATTACTAACGCTTAAATACACCTCGTAAAGTGTCATTTTCTTAAAAAAATTGTTGCAACTGATTTAAGTATTTATTTAGACAAGCCAGAGTATAGCGTCAACAAAAAAAAAACAAAGATTCACCAATTAAACGTTTTACTAAAATTGTCTCAAAAAACAATAAATTTCATTACAAAACATTCAAAAGGATAGTTAATTACCACGCTTATAACCAAAATAAATCACTTCTTTGCTTTACTTAGAAAAATGCAATGGGTTAACTTAGGCAAACGTAGGTATAGAATAAATAAAAGCATACTATACCTAGCCTAGACTGTAACAAGTATTACAATTTTTTTAAACAGTCCAAACAAGTTGGTCTCTTGCATTCAACATACGCATAAGCAGTTCTTTAGCCTTGGCGGAGAGATAAGGCAGGTTTTTCTATTTATCAACTTCTCGTTCACTGTTTCGACAACCGGAACTAAAACCTGAAGTATTCTACTAATATTCATTCGAATTTCTCTAGAAATTCGTGTGTTGGCTAGTCTTCTGGTAAGCAGTGGTGTTACTAAATCATGTGCTAAACTTTTGATAAATTGGAATTGAGTTGTATTCTCTTCAGAATTTCCGAACAATACACAAAATATGCATTTGTAGAAGCAATGTCGACAACTCTGTAAAATATTGACATTGGCCATCTACGTGTACGGCGACTGCTCGAATATTTGCTGCATTTTTCATCGAGAGCATCTACTCCACGCTTTCTCGCGTTATAAAATGCAATAATTTCAGGCTTTCCAGAATCACTGTCAATACTTTCACTGTGGTGGATCGATGAAACAAGCATAGCCGCCTTGTTTCGCTTTGGCACATAAGAAAGAAGCGTTATTTCTTTAGTAAACACATAAAGAGATTTGTCAACTTTTCTGGGAACCATTTGAAGGAACGTCGTTGAAATTTCCTTTTTATTTTATTTTTCAACGTACCTACTTATGTTAAACCTTTGATCTTTAGGATAGCCACTAGTTCTATAAAGGAAAACCAGTTATCGGCGGTAATGTTCCTGTTTGTCTTATAAATAGGCTTGCATAATCAGAGAACAGATTGAGTTGGAACATTTAGTTTTTTTTTATCATCCAGGCCTTCTCCATCGGTATTTTTTCCTCCATATATATATCCATTGAAGAAATAACTGGTTTGGGCATCACTTAGACACATTACTTTAATTCCATATTTTGCAGGCTTTTGTGCGAAAATGGTCAACAAGTCAACAAAGTCAGAATAGCCATGTTAGTCTTTAACATCCGTAACGGATAGGCACCATAAGAAGATAGTAGTTTGCCCTTTCTTTTCTACCAAAGCATGATTTTGTGTATTATTGATCTGTATCATTTGGGAACTCGAAGGTCCAGCTTCGTTTGTTGTTCTCAGATTTTCGATCAACTTCTGGTGGTGACTGGAATCCAGCTGCAGATATGATTTAAGAGAGCTTGCATTTGAGTGACCCGTTAATTTAATTAACTTCTGTTTAGAAACACCGTGCTTGACAAGGCGAGAGCTGAAGATCGATGAGAATGGTTTGTTATTTTATGTTTTTTTCTGTCTATTGAAATTTTTTCATCTGAAATTTTTTTTTACTTAGATACAGTGTTGATTCCAAGTGGACAGTTTTTGAACCAAGATCCATCCTTCCAGTTGGGATAAACGGTAAGAAAGAGTCTGTCTGATAAAATCTTTGGTCCACTTTTTTCCATTAATTTTAAAAATAATCTAACTGGGCATACATTTTTCTTGGATGAATTTCTTACCAGCCATTTGCTGCTTGCCAAACTTTTCGAACCGCCTTGATTTGTTTTGGAAACAATGCTTTGGAAAAAGTGAAACTGAATCTTGCAGTTTATGGCCTTATTGTCTCTCCAAGCAAGTTCAAATGAGCAAAGCTAAAAAAACTGTTTTTGTTCTCCATCGGGGGTTTCCTCGTCGTAGCTTTGGATGATTTTTAATAGTTCTTCAGTAAATAATGCTCTTGAACTGAGTTTTCTTTTTTCTTGAACACTTTAAAGCTGCCTTCGCTTGGTATCTATGGCTAATCTTGCACATTTGACAGATATAACTGTGAAATGGTCGATTTTTATGCCGTACTCCGTAAAATATTTTTCTTGTATCGTTTTTGCTGTAGTATTCCATATTGACTTTACAGACGACTCTTTATAGTCTTCGCCATTGAATTTTTTCATGTTAAAGGCATAATCCTCGAGAATTTTTGCTAATTCCGTTATGGTAGTACATCTTTCAAGCGTAAAATTTCTCTCCCGTAGGAACTCCTAAAATTGGGTCCAAATGAAGCTTTAGACCTCTGCGTGTTCAATGGGACATTTTTCGAGACCAATTTCTTGATTTCTTCATCTGACTGGCATTCAAATCTTGATTTTTCGTCTGGCTTTATTATATCTGTCCAAAATTGATTACGCCTCAGTTCATAGGTCTTTGTTTTTAATAAAAACTTGAAGCTAAAAGAACAACATCATTAAACAAAAAATAAACACATAATACAAAGATTCAAATCAAATTAAAACAATCAAGCAAGCAACTATATTTTAAATTAAATGAGAGAGTTGTTACTATATAATATAATGTTATTTAGATGATAACTGTTAAAAAGTGGTTTGGTGAAAGGATTGACATACTATACAATACACTGAGACATTTATGGTATTGGTAGTAACCAGTGTGATGAAAACTGTACAATATAGCCATTTAATTATTATAGGGTATCTATCTTAAATTTTAACTTATATGTAAAGAGTTATGTACAAATTATATGAAAAATGCAACAAACTCTTTTTTTCATTTGCCACAGCGCAATTATGTATAACTTTCTTTCAAACCCTTAAGGATATAATTTGTGTTGGTAAATGAGGAATAAAGTCATTTAAGTAAATCAGTTAGTTAGTGCATATTTAAAAAATAAAAACTAAAGTGTGTTTCAGAGCATTTCTCATATAAAGCTCCAGTTAGACTTAACTTAATATATATATATATATATATATATATATATATATATATATATATATATATATATATATTCAAAAGGATACTTACTTACTTAGTCCTAAGCCTTTCTATCGTTAGGTGTAAGGCTGGTGGAGTTAAGTTTTGCACTGTTGTCTCCATGCTTTCCGGTCTTGTGTTAGATTTCGTGCACTTTCCCATGTCAATCCTTTCTTCTCAACTTCTTTTCTGATTTCGTCTACCCACCTAACTCTTGATCTTCCTCGTTTGTTTTTCCCTTGCACTCTCGTTTCAAACACTCGTTTTGTTAATCTTTTACTCGACATTCTACACACGTGCCCGAACCATCTTAGTTGCCCCTTTACTATTTTTTCGTTTATTGGTTCTAGTTTTAGGTTTTGTCTGATTGTTTCGTTTCGTATTTTGTCTGTCCTCTTTCTGTTTGCTATTTTCCTCAGGAACCTCATTTTCATAGCATTTACTTGAGATTTTTGTCTCCCAGTCAATGTCCATGACTCGCTATTATACATGATTGTAGATCGAACTACTGATTTAACGACTGCCGTTTTTACCTTTTCCGGTATTTCTTTTTTCCCCAAAAATGTTGTTTTCATAGTGTTAAATAAGCTTCCTATTCGTCCCATTCTCTCGTTTATTTCCATGTCTTGTTTACCGTTTGATTCAATTATTACTCCTATGTATTTAAAATGTTCCACTTGTTCTAGTCCGTTTAATTGTATTGCGTGTGTCTTTCTCTTATTTGACATTATCATTGTTTTTGTTTTCTCTGTATTTATTTTCATATTTATGTTTGACAGTTCTTCTTCTAGGATTTCAAGGATGTTCTGTAGGTCTTCTCAGTTTTCTGCTATTAAAACCATGTCGTCTGCAAATAGAAGCTCTGATAGTTGAGTCTGTTTCATTTGCCAGTATCCTAATGTTAGTTTTCTCATTCTTCTCTTGGCTTTCTTTATTGCTTCATCCAGTACCACTGAGAACAGCAGTGGGCTCAACACGCATTCCTGTTTGACGCCTTGACTTGTAGTAAATTTTTCGGAATCCTCGTTGTTGGTTCTCACCGTATTTGTATTATTATTGTACATATTCTTTATTACATCAATTGTTATCCTTTCAACTCCTTTCTTTTAATGTCCTCCATACGTCCTTTCTTTGTATTCTGTCAAACGCCTTTTCCAGATCAATAAAACATATATGTATTTCTCTAGTTTTATTGATTACTTTCTCACTTATTTGTCTTATTGTGAATATGTGGTCTTGCGTGCTTCTGTCCTTCCTGAATCCACATTGTGTATTTTCCATAGTTGGTTCTATTTGGGTTTTTATTCTTGTTTCTATTATTCTTGCGAATACCTTCCCAGGAATACTTGATATAGTAATACCTCATTAATTATTACAGTTTCTCTTGTCGCCCTTTTTGTGTCTTGGTAGTATAATATTTTTCTTCCAGTCCTGTGGTATTTCTGCTCTCTTTATGATATTATTCATTAGTTCTTTCATGCTGTCCAGTCCCTCTATTCCCATGAATTTTATCATTTCCGGGGTGATATGATCCTTGCCTGGTGCTTTGCCTAATTTAACTCTTTCAATTGCCTTTTCTAGTTCCTCTGTTGTTATGGGTTCTACTTTTTGTTCTTCATTTATTTCTTGTATCTTCACTATGTTGTCTACGTCTGTATGAGTTAGCTCTTTGAAATCTCTCTCCATCTTTTCATTATTTGGTTTTCTTCTGTTATTACCTTTTCATTCTTGTCTTTTATATTCGGCATCATGTGTTCTTTCTTTTGTCTGAGCTGTTTTAACCCATTAACGCCGAGAAAAAAAAAATTTCTTAAAATTTTAGAAATTTACAATAATAATGACTAAAATAAGACCCTACAATATACTTTTGACCATATTTTTTTATTAGGAACAACAAGATGCTTTAAAATAGCTGTTCCCATATGGGCTCGTTAGGTGCAACCTATATTATACACAAAAAAAAATTATTTTTATAAAAATTAACTATTGATTATGAAACATTCGAAAACAATCTATACAAAGTCCAATATTGCATTTGCATTGCACATTGTTCGTCCCCTACTATTGCAATTGTCACCCCCACATCTTCGCCTTTTACCTTCGGGGACTGTAATAATGTAATGATGCATTCCATCATATCTAATATCATTGCTAACTCGAAAATCACTCGCTGCTGCTTTCGGTGCTCGTCCAGTAGCTTTCGGTTGTACCCTGTATCTTGTTAAATACGTCTGAAATAAAGAAAATAAACACAAGAGTACTACTGAATAGCTTCCTTCTACCTGTTTATTTACCTGGTAAATGCTTCGTCTAAAATCTAGTTGACTAATTTTTCGGCCACTTTTTCTGTACAAAATCCATGCATTCTGTAATGCAGCATCAATTAGATAAGTAAATATGGGCCAGTACCATTTCTTTGATCTAATACCAATGCGATAACTACAATCAGATAAAAAATTATATTCTAAAGGCAGACAAAGAGACAAACTTACCAAGATATGTTGTTGTCCATTTGGTCAGTTCCACCCATATTTTTATTGTATTCCGCTATAAGATTAGGCCTTGGTATGGGAAGTATTTTCTTTTCTTTTCTGTTAAACCTGTCTACTGCCTTCACTGGCTCAATACCATAACTCGTACTAGCAGGGGTGACAACATTATTGTCCATCCATCTAACATACACTATTCCCGTTTCCCTGTCTAAAATGTATGAAAAGTATCCTCTTTAAATAACCAAATATATGGCTTAGGAGGACAAATTCGTTAAACTTCCCGTGCTCGAATCGGTATCAATAAAGTGTTATGATCATTTCGGCCTAGCCCAGCCTCATCAGACACTTTGGGCTGATACAAATTCAAACTCGGAAAGTCCAACGAATGTCTCCCAAAACTTCACTACAACAGTAGTTAGCTTACAAAGGCGCCACCTGCTTTGGCGGCCGTGAACGAAAACGATATGATAATATCGTTTTCTGTATCCTTTGCGCTATGCGAAATGTGTAAAAGATAAAATATTTTAGCGAAAGCCGCTATCGCTTTATTAAATTAAATAACCAAATATATGGCCTAGGAGGACAAATTCATTAAACTTCCCGTGCTCGAATCGGTATCAATAAAGTGTTATGATCATTTCGGCCTAGCCCAGCCTCATCAGACACTTTGGGCTGATACAAATTCAAACTCGGAAAGTCCAACGAATGTCTCCCAAAACTTCACTACAACAGTAGTTAGCTTACAAAGGCGCCACCTGCTTTGGCGGCCGTGAACGAAAACGATATGATAATATCGTTTTCTGTATCCTTTGCGCTATGCGAAATGTGTAAAAGATAAAATCTTTTAGCGAAAGCCGCTATCGCTTTATTAAATTAAATAACCAAATATATGGCCTAGGAGGACAAATTCGTTAAACTTCCCGTGCTCGAATCGGTATCAATAAAGTGTTATGATCATTTCGGCCTAGCCCAGCCTCATCAGAGACTTTGGGCTGATACAAATTCAAACTCGGAAAGTCCAACGAATGTCTCCCAAAACTTCACTACAACAGTAGTTAGCTTACAAAGGCGCCACCTGCTTTGGCGGCCGTGAACGAAAACGATATGATAATATCGTTTTCTGTATCCTTTGCGCTATGCGAAATGTGTAAAAGATAAAATCTTTTAGCGAAAGCCGCTATCGCTTTATTAAATTAAATAACCAAATATATGGCCTAGGAGGACAAATTCGTTAAACTTCCCGTGCTCGAATCGGTATCAATAAAGTGTTATGATCATTTCGGCCTAGCCCAGCCTCATCAGACACTTTGGGCTGATACAAATTCAAACTCGGAAAGTCCAACGAATGTCTCCCAAAACTTCACTACAACAGTAGTTAGCTTACAAAGGCGCCACCTGCTTTGGCAGCCGTGAACGAAAACGATATGATAATATCGTTTTCTGTATCCTTTGCGCTATGCGAAATGTGTAAAAGATATAATCTTTTAGCGAAAGCCGCTATCGCTTTATTAAATTAAATAACCAAATATATGGCCTAGGAGGACAAATTCGTTAAACTTCCCGTGCTCGAATCGGTATCAATAAAGTGTTATGATCATTTCGGCCTAGCCCAGCCTCATCAGAGACTTTGGGCTGATACAAATTCAAACTCGGAAAGTCCAACGAATGTCTCCCAAAACTTCACTACAACAGTAGTTAGCTTACAAAGGCGCCACCTGCTTTGGCGGCCGTGAACGAAAACGATATGATAATATCGTTTTCTGTATCCTTTGCGCTATGCGAAATGTGTAAAAGATAAAATATTTTAGCGAAAGCCGCTATCGCTTTATTAAATTAAATAACCAAATATATGGCCTAGGAGGACAAATTCATTAAACTTCCCGTGCTCGAATCGGTATCAATAAAGTGTTATGATCATTTCGGCCTAGCCCAGCCTCATCAGACACTTTGGGCTGATACAAATTCAAACTCGGAAAGTCCAACGAATGTCTCCCGAAACTTCACTACAACAGTAGTTAGCTTACAAAGGCGCCACCTGCTTTGGCGGCCGTGAACGAAAACGATATGATATCATAACGATGATATCATAACGATATCATAACACTTTATTGATACCGATTCGAGCACGGGAAGTTTAACGAATTTGTCCTCCTAGGCCATATATTTGGTTATTTAATTTAATAAAGCGATAGCGGCTTTCGCTAAAAGATTTTATCTTTTACAAGTATCCTCTTCTTTGTTTTTCAACCTCCTTTTTTGAAGGAAGAGGGCAGTCCTTTGGCAAGCGGTTTTCCCTTATAGTGCCGGTTCGAGTATAACCATTAGCTTTTAGAGTACATAATAAATTTGGATTTGTAAACAAGTTATCGAAAAAAAAATTGTACGGAAAGTTTCCTTTTTCCATTAGTTTCTCAATCATTTGCAGTAGAGGAGCCGTTGGTTTTCCAAAAATTGATTCATAATTAGAATTTGATCTGGGATTTTTTTCTTGGTATACTTCAAAATTCACCAAGTAACCATTCGGAGTATTCAACGACCAAACTGTGTATCCAAATCTTACTGGTTTGCCACGAATGAATTGTTTACATCCATGGCGACCAAAATACCGAATCATCGATTCATCGTAGGAAAGATTTGGTTCAGGTATAAAGTGTTTAAGAAAACTTGATTTTAAGTGGTCTGTAATTAGCCGAAGCTTGTACATTTTATCAGAGGTGTTTACATTGTTATTATCAGCAAAATGAATAAATCTGCATATTTGCAAGAATCTATCACGGCGCATGGCTTCTGATATCATAATATTTTTCATATCATCTGAGTTTTCCCAATAACTTCTTTTCGATGGCAAAACATTAATTCCACTGAGGATCAGAATACCAATAAAAACTTTTAATTCTTCTATGGTCAGATTAGGATTAGGACAATTTTGAAATAAAGCATAGTTTACCGTTTCATGTAAAATTATTTGAAGCGTCGGAGAAAAAACATTCAAATATCTCTGAACAGCTCAACGATTGGTATTTAGAGTAGTCCCCTGGTGGAAATGTACGACTACCGGTTTGCAAATCTCCTTCAACAAAATTGGTGACTGCTGGTTTGATGGCTATATTCAGTGAATAACTGTCCTTATTTGGAACATGTACATGGGTTGATGCAGATAAAATATCAATATTATCAAGGTTGAGTCCGAGTCTGTCTTTGTTCGCAAATACAATCTCAGCTGGAGCACTCAGTTGTCCTGCCGACAAATTGTCTGCTAAACCACTCTCATCTTCATCTGCAGAGTCTTCATCAGTTAAGATGTTACTATCAGGAGGCTCAATATATATATATATATATATATATATATATATATATATATATATATATATATATATATCTACGGCATTTCCTTCATCATAAGCTATATCTAGAGCTTCTTGAAGCGTAATTCCCCTAAAATAAAACACATTATTCTTAAATGGCATTAACGCCTAACGAGCCCATATGGGCACACCTATGTTTAGAGACAAATTTTATAGCCATAATAATTTAGACAAAAACAGTTTTTACATACTAACATTCCTTCACATGTTATTGATAATATACGTATAAATGCAATTAGCTAGATAATATTTTCAGAGTTAAATAATACTTACACAAATTTGATGTCCATATTTTTCACGAATATTACTATCACATGTATTCAAATATCCAAAACAAACGAAACCTTTTACCACTGGTTCGCACAAACTCTCCTAGGTATGTATCGACATGTACTAAACTTGTCTGACCACTCAAACCACTTCGGAGTCCCCACTACAAAAAATTCTTCACGTTTTAAAAACCTCCTTCTAACGAGCCCATATGGTACCGTTAGGCGCTAATGGGTTAATGCGCCATATAAGAGTTTTTGATTTTCTCTATATTTATTTGTCATTTTTAGTCCAAACTTTTCCCATGGCCTTTCTTTTTCTGCTTTCACAGCTATTTTCAAAAGGATATGGATATAAATATAACATTCTTTCCACAGCGGCGCAGTTACCACGAACTTACGCATATTTAGTCTGTCTTTTGCGCTAGCTATTTTCATGAGTAAACTTAGCGTTTAGTCTATGGCAATTCTCGTAACATTAAAAAAAAATATGTAATTTTCGATGGTCCGAGAATATTTATATGCTCGAGTTAACTGGTATATTCGCTACTCAGCCAGAAAATATATATTTCATTTGACTCGTGCATATAAATATTCGTATTACCACTGTAAATAAGGAGTGCATATATCATATCTATTCCAGGCAGTTATAAAATATTATCCAGAATATTTATGGGTTTTGCAAAACCATGGAGCTCTTTGCACGGAAACTATATTTTTAAATGTATGTATAAAGTTAGTTTTTGAAGTTATATATGAGACTCACCCTTTAAAAGAAGAAGAACAACATTACATGGCATTGCAGACTTTATAATATAATCTTGAATTTTTCTAAGGTGTTTCCCTAATAAGAAAAATTCAAATTTTATTTTACAAAACAAAGTTTCGTGAAAAAATTCTTTTATGTTGTGACGAAATTTACCTGTGTGTGCGGAAAACTTGTTCAAATTAATAAGCACCAGATATAATCAACAAACTAACAAATCTTTCTTGAGACTAATCAAAACAAGCGATTACCAATTACACTTATATCACATAGAGTGCCACCATGTATAAAAAAAATCAAGCCCCAGGGCCCACTTTTTTTTAGTAAATGTTGTTTTTTATAATGTCTAAAAGTGTGAGTGTAAACCTAATTGGATACGTTATATCCACCATGGCACTCTATGTGATATGACAATTTAT
Organism: Diabrotica undecimpunctata; assembly: GCF_040954645.1. NCBI lineage: Eukaryota > Metazoa > Arthropoda > Insecta > Coleoptera > Chrysomelidae > Diabrotica > Diabrotica undecimpunctata. The sequence continues at coordinate 20,411,795 of NC_092812.1, forward strand.
ATTAGAAAATCACATTAAAATAGAGACAAATTTATCTCGATATTTGTAAAAATGCAAAAGTGTGTTAACCGTCCATTAGTCGATATAAAAAAAAACGGAGCATCGAGAATCTCTGCGATGTCAGAGACCGACAATTTAAAAAAATAGTTATTGCTATAAAATTCATACAAATATTTTATATTGTGTTTAGGAATGACTTACAAATATTTTTGAAAATGTTTTAATAAAGAAACAATATAATAAAAAACACTATTATAAGAATAAATTTTTATTTGTAATATAAAAATAAACGTAAAAACAAAAGTTGTTACAATTTTTGTTAAAATTTTTGAAAAAACAGTTCGTAATTTTTAGCTAAAAAGAATATATACACAAGCTATACACTCCCGAAGAAGAGAAGCTGTTTTAACTTGAAGATTTTTTTTGTGTGGGATCATCCCATTCTGGGTTTGGTTTTACAGTTTCTGGTGTGACTTCGCTGTTTCCACTACTTTTCTCCATTTCTTCTCTTTCTTTGATTGTCCTTTCTATATTTCTAATTTACATACTCTTTACGTCTTCTTTCAGTTGGTGTCTCCATCTCAGTTTATGGTATGGTGCACGGTACTGAATCCACTTCTGAAGCCAGCTTGCTCTCTTGGCCGTGCAGCATCTAATGTATTTGTTAATCTCTTGGTGATGGTCTTTGTGAATATCTTGTTTATGATTGATAGTAGACTTATAAGTGTATAGGTTTTGATATCCTCTTTGCTACTTTTCATATGTCTGCTTGCTAAGATTTTTCAATTTTTTTGCCACCGTATTTAAGCAGTTTCACTGTTATGCCATCTATTCCAACTGCTTTATCACTTTTTAATTTTGGAATTGTCGACTTTTTCCGGAAGGACTCTTGGTACATCTTCTTGGTTACTGATTGCTTATTAATTCATTAATATGGAGTGTTTAAGATGCTTTGTATAGTTTACTGTGGATTTAAGGTACGAGTTCTATTATTACATTTCTGCAAGCAAGAGCATTTTTAGAGCAACGATTGCAGATTGCAGAGCAACGATTTTAGAGCAACTAAAACAATATAACTCCTATTAATTTCCGTTCTCATCATTTAGAGAAAAAACAAACCAAGGTTTTTAAACTTATAGAAAAAGATAAGTTTGCACAAAAAGTTACAAGTAGTAGTTTGGTGTTGACAAAAAACTCAATGATCTGAAATTTGCTACGACTTTGGGTCAATTACAATAATTATATGTTTTTTAGAATCGAAAATCGAACTAAAATTACTAGACAATAATTTATTATTAATATTTTTATAATATATAAAATATTTCTCAATGAAAAGGACGGGAATTTGAGATAAATCATTTCAAAGATATGAGTATTAAAAAATGGCTGCATATACGTATTTTAAAATTGACTTACCGAGCGAAATTACGATGGAATCCAAATTAATAACCAAAATCAATAACAATTCCAAAAACAAAAACCCATAAATGATATCCCGCAGCATATCTTCCAAAATCGTATTCGCGCAGGACATAGGTAGTGCCAACTATATGGATTTAAAGTATCCAAGTCTCTAAATAGGTAATATGGATTGCCTAACTCTTATTAATTATAGATTAATATTATTTATTTTGTATAGGTATATTTGGTAGACGCCGCTACCATGTGTGCCAGGTGTGCATCGCACACGGGCGGCCAACAATAGGGGCGGCCACAAGCAGTCCACTGATGATAATAATTTTTTAAAACGAAAATAAATTCAAATAATTACTTAAATAGTAATGATTCAAATAATTCTGCGAACTCTAATATTCCAAACAATAATAATTATTCAGTACGTGATAATATTCAAATTCGTTTCATTTATCATGTATACTTCTTTTTTTCATCCTAATCTAAAAAGAATGTCAGAAAATATTATTTATTGTATGAACTGCCGCCCTTCTGCAGGTACAGTTATAAAGCAGTTTCGGGAATACTTTTTAATTCAAAGCGGCTGGCGGCTTTCGGACTTCAGTTATTTGGGATTTCACATGTAGATACTTTACAAGAATTTAGGCAAGTGGTTGTAAAGTTTCTGTTATAATATTGTTCCTATGGTTATATTTATAGATGGGTTATCATGTCTTATGTTTAGTCTTAGTTGAGAATTCGATAAATTTAGACACGCTTTTGATAAACGATTTTGTTTGTAAAATATAGTAGTGTACCCGTTTCTTTTGCACAGTAGGTACTGTACACGCAGACATTTTTAGTGTAATATATGCCATAACCAAAAACGATAATGAACTTAAAACCAATTGTGATAACGTAAATCAAGCCCTTACAGAGATAAACAGCTCAGAGACTGACATTAGTGCAACCGATTTATATGAAGAAATTAAAGCTATTCAACCATTTTTTCCGCAGAAAAAAGTCCTAGTGATATTCTTGAATATATTTACGAAAATAATCTTGTATCAACATTTCCCAACTTAACTATAATAGTACGTATATTCCTAACTCTACCTGTTACTGTAGCTACGGGTGAGCAGTCGTTTTCAAAACTTAAGATTATTAAAAACTATTTGCGATCTTCAATGAAGTAAGATAGACTTTCTGCTTTAGCATATAGAATATGAACATGTTCATGATATAGCCCGAAAAGAGCGTTTTTAGTTTTTTCATGTGTTTATATTTCTATTCACGGTTTATTTTAGTTAAATGGACGTTTAAATTAGGATATTAGGATATACATATTTTCTGGACGTTGGATTATGGTTATTAAATTAGGATATTAGGATGGGGTATTAGGATATTAGGATATATATTAGGATAATAAATGGACGTTGGATCATTGAGATTAGCCTAAATGTTCAAGTAAGTATTTATCTATTTACAAATTATTATTGTTATATTATGCATCTTTTGCACATTTCATAATAGTATATATATCTAAAGTGTTGGAAGGGGGGCGACAAATATTAAGTTGCACACGGACGGCCAATACCTTAGCGGCGGCCCTGTTAAAATGTTTGGATTATTTAAGTGACGAAAAGTGACACTACGTTAAAAAAAGAGATCTTAAAGTAAGATCAATCTCAACATATCAGTTATCAAATTTCAACTCTCTAAAATTATGATTTGTAATTCCCTGATAGAAAATTAAAGTTTATTTTCATTAATAATAATTAATCTTAAAATTTTTTAGTTTTCCGATAGCTGTGTCTAAATGTGGTATGTTTTTTTTACTTAAGGAATACAATGGCATACTGTCTGTTATGTTTTTATCTTTTATATGTCTTATAAAACCTATAGATTTATGGTTAATATATTGGCTATTAGAAACTACAATAATTGTCTATTTTTCAAATTATTTTAAAATAAAATATCCCATAAATTTTTTTAACAATAATAAAATTTTCAGATGATTTTATAAACTATATACAATAATAATGTGCGTGATTTATTATAATATTCGATTAGCTATATTAAGTCTTCTGGATCAAATTGACTGCACCATAAGGAAATGTGTACAAGAAATCCTATGGACTAGACGTGTGCAGCGTGAATAATTAATCAATAGAATAGCATGTTTGACTCGTCTCCCGGATGAGTGGAGAATGGACGTTAGTCAGGGACCCTACTACCGATGTTAATGGCATTGCATTGCTACCAACTGCTACGATCAGATTTCCAGAAATACGGTTTTGCGATTTGAATTATAAATAAGGCACTTAATGTAAAAAAGCTTAAAGGTCGGGAAAATTGCGCTATTATAGTCACAAACGTGGTATTACCAAATAGATTCTGATTTCTTATTAGCTGCTATATTTTATAGAAAGAAAAAACAATTATCATTAAAAATACTTTATATTTATCGTTTTCATTTGCACCTGGGAAAGAGATCTCACAATATCATTTACACAAATTATTTTGTGTTGTTTCTTGGATAGTTAAAAATTCTTCTTTGAGTTTGAGTTTGAGTTTGAGTTTATCTTGTTTTTTAATTCATTGAAGAAAAATTTACAATCTACTCCTTACAATATAGAAACTAATAAGTAAATGTGTTTAAAGTTATTGTTTGTTGAGAATGAATATGTGCGTTTGTTTTGAAGACACTCGTCGATGAATTATAAACATTTTTTGTTAATATATGTATATGTAAAGACCACATAGATTGTAGTTGTTTTAATCACAACAGAGTTTATTATTATTGAATATAAGCAGATAACCTACAAAAGCTAGAACAGATAAACTCGTTTTAGAGTTTCTAGCAAAAAAAGGTATTAACTATTATAAATTACTATAAAAATATGGCTTTTTTGCAATTATCTCCGTCAATTGTTAATGTATTTTAATTTGGAAACTCACAGAATATAGAACTTTTTATGCTTTACAATGTTCATTAACGATTTTTCTCTAGAATGCATAAGAAACGTTTTATAGGCAAAAAATTATTTTTACTTAAAATTGTTAAAAAAAAACAAAGCAAATTCACCTCTACGTCTTTACGGATTTTTTATTAGCTACCCCTAATATAGGGGAGAGGCTTGTAGCTCAGGTTTTTCAGTCTCAGCAGTTATTTTATGATTATTAATAGGGGGTCTGAAATAAATGTTTTCATTGATATTAACAGGATTATCTCTATCAGTGACCGAAGAACTATAAAACTCATGTTCTTGAAATACACTTTCATTCACTGGCCACATCCCTGAAACTCTGAATCCAGATTCAATATTTGTGCGATTAAATGCTAGTTTATATGCCTGACCAGAAATTTCAGCAACATCGTAAATAGATATTGGTTTTCCTGGGTTTATTATCATCCATTAGGTGCACGAGTTATTATAATAAGTTTTATGTGGGCTAAAAACACTGCGATGGAGGGGTTGGAGCTTATGACTAGTATGAGGTGGAATAGTCAATATTACTATCTCATGTTCTTTAGCTAAGTTGATGATTTCGGGGGTAATATGACTTTCATGACTGTTTATTATTACTAATATTTTATCATCGATCTTAGGCTTTGTGATATGTATAAAATGCCTTAAATATTCTAAGAATATGACTTCATTGGACCAACCACTAGGATGAGCCGTTCACACCGAATCAGCAGGTGCGTCTTTCAGCATATAGGGCTTAAAATTCACTCTGGGAAATATATACATAGGGGGGACAGCATTTCCTCTATATTTCAAAGATATCATTTCAGAAACAGCATTCTGTATTCTTCTACATCTGCAAATTTGATTTTCCTCCTAGCAAAAAGACTAAAAAATCTACGCTCCTCATACAAAGAATAAAGCTTAAAACTTTCGATTGGAATCAACTCAATGTATCGCTAAATATAAATACAAACTTTCCTCCATGGACAAGTCACCCGTTAACTTCAAACTTACAAAGTACCTATCCCAAATCAACTACAAGTTCCACAATAATTAAACATCTTTTTATGGAAATTCTAGACCACTATCCTAACTATTTGCAAATCTTTACCGACGCCTCTAAAACTTCCAATGGTCACGCTGCTGTCGACTACTGTAATAAAAATTCTTATACTATATCGATACCTACAAACTGCAGTATACCTACAGGCGAGACCACAGCTATTTTCGAAGCCGTAATCTTCATAAAAAAAAGTAGAACTTAATAAATGCATTACTGGCATTAAACTAAATATATACTAAAAACCCTATTTTACAAACAATTAAAATCGAACTAGAATCATTCCGATCATTGGAAAAGGACGCGGCTTTTATTTGGGTACATTCATATACAGATTTTAATGGAAATTAAAAAACATATCAACTGGCAAGTCAAATGAGCTAAATCCACACTGAAAAGTTGAAAACATATCCTTATATCGATCTAAAGAACATGGTCAAGATTTAATGTACTAATACATGCCAAAATCATTGGAAAAAATTAGGTACAAAATTAAATGTAATCTGCCTAAAAATAAATGCTGTTCTGGATAATCCATTAACCCTTAACTAGTCGCTACATGGTCAAAAAAGAACGCACGTATTAAAAATTGCTAATATTTCGGAAAAAAATTACATTTGGCAACCACGGCCTTCAGTAGCTTACTTATTCGATACAAGGAGCCTCAAGACTAAATCAGAGTAGCGGGAGGTTTGTTGATTAGGAGTTACAGCGCAAAGGTCATAATTTTCGCGCGCGTCTAGTCAGCTAACAAGTTTTTATAAATCGTTTTATTGTGTTTCTTATCACCTTAAGGTATGTATAAACGCTAGTTTTTTTAAATAATATACTATTATACTTTTGTCTTATTATTTAAATATACCTCTCTTTCTTTTACTATGTAATTAGTCATCAAATTTTAAATTACTTTGCAGCAAATTACTATTACGATATTTCATAATTTTCTTTGTTCTATTATTGACAATCAAATATTAATTTTTTTAAATTCTAAGCTACAGCAAACTTTTATATATAACTTGTTTGGCTTTATTTTTAGAATGGACTATGAGAAGGAACAAAGAAGACTTTAAGCCCTCATGGAAGAAGAACCGCTTGATATAGAATATGACGACGACGATGACGAGAATGAAATAAATCCGGAAGTTATTGATGAGAGGTCGGAAGATTCGGAAAGCGTACAAAAATTAGTAGTAGTAGTAGGAGGATTTAGAGGAAATAGGAGAAGTTTTATTCAATAATGTACAAGAAGAAAGTGTTTTTAGGGGAAAAGATGGTACAGTGTGGAGAAAGCATCAAAGAAAAAACAAAAGGGTACGTATGAGCAAGCCTAATTTAGTAAAACAATCACCTGGGCCTAATAGATTTACGAAAAAGTTGAAAGACATTTATGAAATATATAGTTATTTCATTGATGAGGACATGATTTACATAATGGTAGAATCCACTAATAAATACATTGAAAGTATGACAAGCAATTTCTCTAGAGAGAGGGATGCAAAGCTTACAAACCCATCTGAAATTCGCGCTCTTATAGGCCTTTTATATTTGGCAGGGACATATAAAGCCCATCACCTGAATACAGAAGATATCTGGCAAACTAATGGCGAAGGTATCGAAATATTTAGACTAGTTATGTCCTTATCCCGATTTCGGTTTCTTCTAAGATGCATTAGATTTGATGATAAGGTCGATCGTGAAGAACGTAGGAGACTGGATAAGATGGCCGCCATCCGAGTGTTTTTTGACAAATTCGTAGAAAAGTGTAAATCGGGATATAACTCTTCGCAAAATTTAACATGCTGAAATGCTTCCTGGATTTTTAGGGAATTGCCCTTGGATACAATATATTCCAAGCAAACCCTCAAAGTATGGGCTCAAAATTTTTAGTTTATGTGATGCTGAAATGTATTATACCATAAATATGGAGGTTTATGTGGGTCGTCAACCAGATGGCCCATTTACTGTAGACAATTCCCCGAAAGAAGTTATAAAAAGAATGTGTTCGCCAATTAAGAATTCAACATTACTCTAGATAATTGGTTCATTAGCATTCCTGTAATAGATGTTTTAAAAAAGAATTTGGATTGACTGTTGTGGGGACCATTAGAAAGAACAAAAGGGAACTGCCCCATGAATTACTTCAAGGATCTCATCCTCTAAAATCAAGTATGTTCGCTTTTAGCGATACATGTACCTTAGTGTCGTATATCCCCGACAAAAAGAAAGTTGTATTGCTTGTTTCAAGTCTACATGATGACGACGCTATAGATAGAGAAACATTTGAACATTGTAAACCAGAAATTCTGACGTTTTATAACAAAACAAAAGGCGGGGTTGACGTCGTTGATCAGCTATGCTCTTCTTATGATGTTTCGCGAAAAACAAGACGTTGGTCCATGGTAATTTTTAACACCGTACTAAATATCGCAGTAATTAATTCGCTAGTGATTCATGCAAGTAACAACCTTGCTGATAATAAAATGCTTAGAAGAACATTTTTGAAGCATTTAGCATTTTCTCTTATGGATGAACATCTACGGGTCTGAGCAACAGTAGACAATATAAATAGAGATCTGAAGTTATATATTAAGGCCATATATGTAATATTCCTAACACAGGCGGCACTCCAACGAATGAAGGAGTACATGGTAGATGCTACTTTTGCGACCGTAAAAAGAACCGGAAAACGACTGTTTCCTGCTGTAAATGTAAAAAGTTTTTATGCAGACAACATACACGTGCAGTATGCGAAGAGTGCCAAACTGAACTTATTCGGATTAACTAAAAGTTTCCTTTTTTTATCGGAGTAGAAAATAGTTTATTTAATGTTCTGTTCAGTGTTTTTAACATTGGTTTACTTTTTATATTATTTTGTAATATTTTACTCTACTTATTAAACCTTAATAAAATCGTGTTTTATTTAAACTGGTTCCAAATACTTTTATTAACACAAACTAAGAAGTAAAAAACCAAACGGTCGTTTCGACCGCGCGCGACTACTAATTTTCAAAAATTCCTAGCGACTACTGAAGGGTAAAACAGAAGAAACCAAGTTATTAATAACCTTCTAAAAATTGGCCAGACTACCTTAACACATAAATACTTTGGTCCCAGGGAGTAATAATTCACATCATCAAGCAAAATAAACCTAAAGATAAGCCCACTTCTTACCGCCCCATCTCGCTTACCTGTAGTATGTGTAAAATCTTGGAAAAAAATTTGAAAATGAAAAAAAAAAATAATAATCTTTTTTCTCCTTATCAAGGCTTTCGAAGAGGTAGATCGACGTCAGCTAACCATTACTTTAGTCAGTTACTTTACAAATATCAATTAATTAAGCTGTTGCAAACAACCAAAAACTGATTGCAATATTTTTTGATATAAGCCAAGCTTCTGAGAGAACTTGGAGGTACTGTATTATGAAAAATCTAAGCGATTCAAGGGGATTTAAGCTAACATACTAGCATTTGTAAACAATTTTTAAAATAATCGAACAATAGAAATTAGGATAAAACGCCTTAAAAACTTAAAAAGAATGTTACATAATGGAATCTCCCAAGGTTCCGTAATAAGTCCAACATTATTCTTAATTGTTATCAATAGTGTTATTCATGACATTGAAGCAACTATTAAAGCCAGTATTTATGCAGACGACATCGTCGTTTATACTAAATCAAACAATATAGAATTGGCAATTAAAATTTTATTAAATTTTCTAACTCGGGTTGAAAATTGGACGTTAAAAACTGGGTACCTAACTTTAAATAATTTATCATTAAAACAATCAGGAAAAGATAATGTTCTAGGTTTAACTTTTACCAGAATCTTAAATTGTAACTTGCATATCAACAAACTACAACATTCCTATCAATTTAGGTTAAATATACTCAAAATTATGTCTAATAAAGTTTGGGGCGTAGATACTAACATATTAATAAACTTATATAAATCACTCATTACGAGTAAACTAGATTACGGTTGCATTTGTTATAACAATTTGTCATAAGCAAAACTGCCTTAATAAAACTTAACAGTATTCAATCTACACATTTCAGATTCGCACTTGGTGCATTTGGAACTAGTACCACTAGTACTCTATAAGTTCTGGCTAAAGAACTACCTCTAAACATACGGCGACAATAATTATCACAAAACTATATTACCAAAATTTCAATTCAGAAACAATATCCTCTTTTCTCTCAAATTTTCCACCCTGGCATCCTCTCTTTTAAAAAGGCAACAAACTGTAAACCTCTAATAGAAAGAATAAAAGGCACACATTTTAACATGGATCAACTTAGTCTATTGCTATATACAAATCCAATCTCTCCTTCATGGACATCCCACCTACTGACCATTGACCTAACACTAAAAAAGTCCTCTTCCTCCTCCTCTATCCTTTATCCTTTGTGAGGATGTCGTGACGTTATGGTATTTGATGAATAGTTGCTATTTATTCTTCTCTCTCCTGGGCGCGGTGTGCTGCATCAGACAAAAAGTAACCGGTAGCGCACTTTATTTGGTCTAACCATCGGAGTGGCGATCTTCCTCGAGTTCTTTTACCATCTACCTTGCCTTCAACCACCAACCTCTCCATGCCTTCCATTCGTCTGGTAATGTGTCCAAAGTATCTCAATATATTTTGGTTGATGATTGTGGTAAGCCTAGTATTGATGTCGAGTTCTTTCAATATTGAGACATTTGTGCGATATGCTGTCCAGATTATGAGCATCATTCTACGATATATCCACATTTCAAAGGCCATTAAACGTCGTTAGTTGAACTTTTTATTGGTCCAAGTTTCTGACGCAGAGGTAGCGATAGGAAAGATAAGCGTCCGTACTAGGCGCAGTTTCGTGTTCCTGGTTATGTCCGTATCTTTCCAGATTTTAGTAAGTTTGACCGTTGCTGATATGGCCGTTGTAAGGCGTCGACGTATCTCTTCTTCGCATCGACCATTATTTGTGATGACAAAGCCTAAGTAATTGAAACGACTTACCACTTCAAACCCCGCTACGTTTCGTATTTCCGGCTGGTTATTTCTAATTTGATCGATTATCATTACCTTGGTCTTCTGTACATTAATTTTAAGTCCATATTCATGACAAATAGTATCTAGTCTGTTCACGATTTATTCAAGGACATTTGTTGATGATGCTAGTACTAAAGTGTCGTCAGCATAGCGGAGATTGAAAGAACTAAGAACTAAGAAAGTACTACAAATCAAATACAAACTTCTCGATAATTAATCATCTTTTTGCAGAAATCATATCCAATTACCCCAACTACTTACAAATCTTTACCGACGCCTCTAAAACCCCAGATGGACATGCTGCTACTTACTATTCTGATGAAGAAAACTCCTACAGCATACACTTACCTACAAATTGTAGTATAATCACAGGTTAGATCACAGCTATATTAAAAGCCTTAACTTTTTTTAAAACGAGTACCACGATGAAGTGCGTCATCATTACAGATTCACTTAATGAGTTATTGAAATTAAAGCAAATTTACACAACAAATTCCGTTATACAAGCAATAAAAAATGAATTAGAAATACTTCATTTTATGGGAACACAGCTTTCATTTTTATACCATCGCACACTGGAATCTGGGGAAATGAAAAAGCAGATCAACTAGCAACTTAAAGCCCTATCAACTTAGAAGATACTACAAAAATAACAAAATATCCTTATAGTGACATGAAACATCTCATTAAAGTTTATTGCAATAACATTTGGCAAAATTACTGGGAGAATTTAGCAACGAACTTAAACCCAATATGCCCAAAGGTGAACAGCTCTTTGAATAACCCCACAAGTAGACGAGATCAAGTAATTTTAAACCATTTAAGAATTGGTCACACTGCTGGCATACACGAATTTTTAATCAGTAAAGGTCCACCACCAATTTGCAACAACTACTCCACTTCATTGAGAGTGAAACACTTCCTGCTTGAATGCACATGTTTCAAAAATCAAAGAAGAATGCATGGAATTTCAGACGACCTCAAATACTATTTAACTGGGAATAAGCCACAATTAAAGGTTAAAATACGTTTATTGACGTTTCAATTTCCACTTCGGAAATCGTTCTCTTATTCCCAGTTAAATAGTAATTAATTTAAAATGCCACAAGAAAATAGCTTCAGAACAATATTAAGACCTCAAATACATCCTGACAGATAAAAATTTAAATGTATTAAATTATTTAAGAGATAAAAAATTGTATTAGACTATTTAATGTACATAATCGTATTAAAACTATTGTGTTTGTCATCCCACTAATAACCCTGCGTGGTTGATGTGAAATAAGTGTTTTAAATAAAAAAAAAACACAAATACCTAATAACAAAAAAACCACTACCAATCTGTTCCAACTGCTCTAATCCACTGACCGTTAAATATATCCTGCTTGATTAAATGCAAGAAACATGAAGTTATACAATTTTATTTAATGTAATAATTCTTGTGTTTGTTGAACCTACCAATAACTCTAAGTAGTTGATGTGGTTTTGTGTTTAAATAAAAAACATCATCGAAATCAAATCCGGTTCAGAAGAAAAATAACTTTAAACTTATGGTACATTTAGGGTGGTGCATTAATTTTGGAGAGCACTGTATATTATGATATGTATAGTATGAAGTGCTTATAATTGCTGCTGGTAGCGATTTATGGGACCATGTACTACGTTTGACGCTGTTTTAATACATTCAAAATACATTAATAGAATTAAGTTGTAAAATGTGAGTCTTATTATTTAGCAATCACAAACCAATGTATCAATATACGCGTAGGTATTAAACTATCTCATGTAATGTATCCAACTACCAATAACAATTTATTTATATTTCTAAAATAAGTTAAATAAAATATTAATCAAATTTTATATACACATCCTAAGAAGCTTCGCTTTTGTTGGGAGTTTCACGATACCTCATGGTCATTTAGGTATCTAGAATTATCGTGTTGTCTCTTTTCAGAGAATGTCTTTAAAGTATCTGTAAAATTTTTCGTATCCATTTGGAGAAACGATCGGAATTTTTCCTTAATCGTCAACAGGTCCGGTATCAAAAGTCAAAGGGAGCAACCTCATGTGGTAGCAATAGAACTAGAGAATTTCGATGTGCAACTCTCTATGATCGTGTGTCCAATTCTTATCCGGGTTTCAGTAAGCAAATCGATTTAGCTAAATTCGGGAAATCGGGTCATTCCACGAACTTTTTAATGTACGTACCAAAAGTTCGGGAATTGTTTACCTTGATTTGAAAATATGTATTCGGAGTTGTTCTTTAACGCTGATTCAGAAGTTGTGAACAAAATACGAAATAGCTCAAACTTCTTTATTGAAATTCCGATTCAATTTTAACTTTTCGTCACTACACTTCGGAAGGATTCGAGCGTTTTAACTTTTAATTCCTTTTCTTATTCAATACCATATTTTACTATCATTTCAATAGATACACAAAATCCACGAGTAGATACACATTTTTTATTTATCATGGAAAACCAAGATAAATAAAAAATTATTTGTTTAGACTCTGTGATTTTATATTTTAAATATGTAATTGGGAAGATTCTTCTACTTAGAAATAAATTATCCTAGTTCCTCTTTAATATATTTAATATTTTATTTAACCCGATTTCTAACATTATTGTTTTAATATTATTTTATGAAAATAACAAAAGCAATGAATATATTATGAAACAATACAAAGTGGATATCCTGATAATGCAAGAAACGAAACAAACTATTGTAACAATGATAGACAACTACAGCTTTTATTAGTAGTGGTGGTGACGACAGAATGTTGGGAACGGGTTTTATACTTAATAACCGGTTAGAAAGTGCGATAGTGGAATTTAAGCCAATATCTGAACGGATTTGTAGGCTGAGACTAAGAGGTGAAACTAGAAAATGAAGTTTAATAAACGTGCATGCTCCTTTAGACAATAAAGACCAGAATCTAAAACAGGAATTCTATAATATGATTGAACTTATATATAATCAAATTCCAAAATATGATAATAAAATTTATTGTAATAGGTGATATAAATACCATTGGGGAATGAAGAGATGTACCTAAAAAATACGGGAGGTAAAAGCAAGCATGACGAAAACAACGAGAATGAGAAGTTGTTGGTAGACTTTGTGCAAGAGAACTTGAGAATTATGAGTACTTACTTCGATCACAAGAAAATCTACAAAGAAACATGGATCGCTTCAAATGGTAACAATTCATATTTCGCTCTGGACACTTCAGGACGCGCAACCAAATCGGCCACGTCCTAGTGGAAAGCAAGGACGCGAAATTAATCACAGATATTAGTTATAGAGGAGTAGACGCGGATTCCGATCACATACTAATGATCACAAAATCAAGAGAAACTATCCCAAAGGTCAGGGAATAGAGAATATAGTATAAAAAATCACCGCTGATAACTTCTAGGCAGACGTGACAGCAGAACTACTTCAAAGCGAAAATCAAGGAGACATCGAAATGGAGTAGGAAATAATAAGAGAAGCTATAAAGAAAGCAGTTCAAAAGCGGTTGGTTCAAGTAAAGAAAGGGAGAGATACAGAATGGTTAGATGTCGATTGCAAGAAAAGCCTTAACAAACGAAACGAGGCAAGACTAAAATATATGAACAAACCAAGTGACGAAAATAAAAATGAATATGAAGCAGAGAAAAGACACGCAAAAAAGTGTTCAGGAGGAAGAAAATGAAGCTTATAGAAACAAAATTTCAATAGATTAAAGAAAATTTTATTATTAAAACTCATAGGAGATAAACAGGAAAAGCTAAATAGATAGACAGAAGCATTTCAGAGAGCTGCTTGATGAAGAACCGCATGGAAATGTTGAGGAGCAAGTGAAAATGGTACGGGAACACAATGACACAACGGAAACAATGGAGGCTCACATCGTGGAAGAAATAATAGAAATAATATATAGCTTGTAAAGCAATAAAAGTGTAGGTAGCAATGGTATTCCTACAGAACTAATTAAGGATGGAGAAGGAGCACTTATAACACAGATATGTAGTCCGCTGACAAAAATCTGGAAGCGAGAGAAGATGGAAAGAGGTTATAGTATTTCTCAGTTATAAGATGGGAGATAAAGCAGTGTGCGAAAACTACAGGGGCATCACTTTTCTGGATGTAACATACAGTGCTAGTCAAAAGACCATTTCCCCCTCGTATCTTTTGAACGGATATACTTATAATAGTGAAATTTGAAGAGACATAATAAACAGACGTAGGCTTATTAACTAGTCCTAACAAGTGACGTAAGAGTGACAGATGACGTTACAGCGCCACTGTGACAGATAATTTTAAATAAGACCTTATGGCAAGTAATACCTCGTTTGAAAGTTATTGAAAATACCTATTTAACCGTACTAATTTTTTTTGAGTTTAAGCTCATTTTGATGAATAAATTAAATAAATACTAAAATTGTAGTTTCGCAGTTAATTAATAAATATTAAAACCTCCGCCTCTGGTTACTTGTCAAAAAGTTGACGTTTTTCAATTCTCTAATTGTTTTTACGTCATCGTCAACTTTTTTGACTATTGACCAGAGGCCAACGTTAGAATATTTATTAATTAACTGCGAAACTGCAATTTTTTAATATACCTATTCAATCATACTAATTTTGTTTGGATTTAAGATGATTTTGAAGAATAAATTAAATAAAGACTAAAATTCTAGTTTGGCATTTTATTAATAAAAATTCTAAAGCACACCTTTGGTTATTTGCCAAAAATGTGGCCGTTTGTCAATTCTCTATTTATTTTTAGTTTACAAAAGCGTTTATAGCTTAATATTTAGTTTCTGTTTCTGCTTAGTTTAATCAATTCAAGTTTAGTCAAGTTGTTTTTATTTAGTTGTTCTTAGTTAATATTTAGTTTAATTATTGTTTAACGAGACGTTTAAATTTTTACAAAGGCAGAATGGTACGTACTGTAGCCGACAAACTAGCAGCTGTGTTAATAATTGGTGAATGTGGAAATATTTTCCATGCAGCGGAACGGCTTTTTAATGAAAGGTACCCCGATCGCCCTACATCGAGAGCTTATTTGAGGAAGCTTCTTCGGAAGTTAAAACAAACAGGTAGTGTTCAAGATGTCAAACGATCTGGTCGACCAACAATTAATGATGACAAAAAGATTGACGTAATTTCAGAAATGGTACTGAACTCTACTTCTTCTACAGCCCAAGTTGCATCTATCTACGGAATCAGTCAAAAGACAGTACACCGAGTGGTGGCTAAAAACAAACTTCTAAAAAACAAATTTCTAACAAATAGAATTTCTAAAAAACTGACACGGAGATTTGATACATAATAAAAAATGTGAATGAATCTGAAAGTTACGAATTTTATGATGTGAGTCCATTACAACTGAAGTGAAGTTAAAGTTGAAGTTCAAGTGAAGCAGCTCCTTTAATTCAAATGATTGATAATATTTCAAATAAGATCCCAAATTATCATATTTATATCGACAATTTATTTACGAGTTTCAATTTGCTTACAGAATTAAAACTAAGGGGATATGAATGTACTGGAACAATGAATGTCGTCAACAGAAGAAAATGATTCAAGTACAAAGGTCTTTGATTATTACAAAATATAGTATTTTCATGGGTAGCACGGATAGAATAGATGAAGATGTGGTACGATACAGAATTGGCATCAGAAGTAAAAAGTGGTATTGGCCTCTTTTTACTTGGCTTGTAGACGTATGCATTCATAAAGCTTTTAAGGTTGATGGAGTATATCCTGTCCATGGTTATGATTACGATTTGTTATGTAACAGGTTTAATATTGCAAGTTTAGAGTTAAGTAGAATTATATTTTCGGTTTCATTTTTATATAAGTTGTTACACAACTGTATTGACTGCAGTGATATATTAGGTCAAATTAGATTTAATGTGCCAAGAATTACTTCCAGGTCGACTATCGTGTTTACTTGTCCACGTGCGAGAACAAATATGTTACTGAAGTCACCCATTTATATTATGTGCAATAATTATAACAAAATATGCAACCATTGCGATATTTTCTCATGCTCAATTAATCATCTGGTTGATACCGCACTGGTTTATGGAGTAGGTACATTAGATTGTTAATTTTTTTTTGTGTATTTTTTTTTATTTCTTATATACGTAGTGATTTGTTTGATTATATTGTTCTCACTCTTTATTTGGTTTTCACCTACTTATTTTTTGCACTTATTTTTTTACTTGATATTTTTGTATCACCTACTAATGATTGTATACTAATTAAAAATGTATCTTAAATTTTTACCCTAGAAATGGGAAACTGTTGGGTAATAAAGCTATTATTTATTTATTTATTTAAAACGCGTAGGTACTTTATAAGAAGTCCTCAAATGAAAGAAAGAAAATAGCTAATATAGTTTTCCACCGAGAAATAGTATAAATGATATGCGGAAATATGGAGTTACACCTAGTCGTTCTGGTAAGCCTGCGGTAAGCAGGAATAGTCTGTCCATGAATAGAGTGTCCGATAATCTACGATATGACAAAATTGATCATATTGTTGTTCCAGTTTCTAATGGTAAAAGATGCGCTGATGCGCTGGAAAAGGGTGTTCATCTATTATACGTACACAGTGTAAAAAATGTGATTTTGCATTGAGTGTTTTGACATTTTTTATACACAGTTCTAAATATATAATTTACATATATAGGTATATATATATATATACACATATATATATATATATATATATATATATATATATATATATATATATATATATATATATATATATATATATATATATATATATATATATATATATATATATATATATATATATATATATATATATATTGGTAAGCTCCCTGTGTGACCGTATTGTCAAAGCGTTTTTTTCTTATGTTTATTAAAAAATATTAATAAAAACATATTGTTACCTACATTTAGATTCATTCCATTATCATCTGTAGTTATATTTATGAAAAAATATATTTATCGACATTCTGGTGGAAAGGGTTACAGCTGAATTTCTTCTTTATATATTTAAAACAAGCTTAAGATTCTGTGATTTAAATGCGTCTGTACCATGCCCTTAGAGTACTTGGAATTCCGAAAAAGATGATCAGACTAGTAAAAATGACCTTAATGATGTCCGACAATACAGTATGGATAGCAGGAAAGGGAGAAAGGAGCAAAGATACGAAATACAATAATTATTAATGTCAAAACATCTTAAATAGGCAAATGAGTGAAGTAGGGAAGCAATTCTTACATCTTACCAGGAGAACTGTCCAATCAAAACCAAGACGAATAATGGACAAACGCTTTGGTAGAGCAGTAACTTAAAAAACTAGGAAAAAAAGTGTGAGACTATCGAATAAAGAAAAACTCTACTTTAATACAACAAAATGATAATAAGAGCAAAGCATTAACCTTAAAGGAGGTTCTGGCAATTAGATATACCTACCATCACTCAAATCCACAAGATTCTTTCCAAGGATCCGACTTAGGGACTAGGCCTACCTAAAAGACCTTATGGAACCTTCTAAAAAGAAACCCTAGAGCTCTTACTACAGAACCATTTCCTAGGTTTAGCAATTATTGATGAGCAGAGTCGGGCTAAAAACCTAGAACGACCTAAACGTCCTAGGAAAGAAAACTGGGAATTGTCTGCCAGAAACATCAAACTGGAGAATGTAAAGTGGTCGATAAACTACTTTGCTTCATTAAAATCTCCAGGGAAGGATGGAATATTTCCTACTCTATCTCAAAAAGCATTGGACATCTTATGGTCCATCCTAAAACAGATCTTTAGGGCTAGCATGACGCTAGGTATGTTAAAAATTAAAAGACTTAGACAACTGTAACGATGTTGTACTTAAATAGAATATGACAAGACAACGCTCTACCTAAATTCTATAGGCCAATCAGTCTTACATAATTTCTGTTAAAGGCAACAGAAAAAATTCTTGATAAATATATTAAGGAGGTACTGAGTATCATCCTCTCAATGGCAATCAGCATGCATATCAAGAAGGAAACCCAACGGAAAAGCAAAGCACTGGTTGAAGTAGTTCAGAAATTCAGTCACTCTATTAATAATGCAGAGATTACATTAACCGCCTTTTTAGATATAGAAAGTACATTTATTAATGCAATAACATATCGTCCTCATAATGCAGCAGCATCAAAAGTGATATCCGCTATCATATGCAACTGGAACAAAGCAATGCTGGAAAAAAAGGCTGATATTCTAACAGATTTGCAAGAAGGAGAAATTTTAATTTAGACCGCTAGGGGGTGCTCACAGTGGGGAGTGCTTTCTTCCCTTCTGTGGTCACTTGGTGAATGACTCGATCTCGCTCTTTGAAGCACAGGGTTAAGAAGTCCTGGCTTATGCTGATGATCTAGTAAATATGGTAAGAGAAAATAGAATAATGTTTTATCCAGCACACTCGAAAAAAAAAAATTAAATATACTTAGTTAATGATGCGACATGGAAAACTCTCTATAAATCCTAGTAAAATAGTAGTAGTAATAATAGATAATGTCTAGATGCCCGCTCCCTGTGGAAAAACTGTCAAAGAGGTGAATAACATTAAATATCTAGGAGTAGTAATAAATAAAAGGTTTATATGGTACGCCCATTGGGTAAGAATAATTAACAAAGTAAAGCTTTCCCTTTGAACATGCCTAAGGATATGTGGAAAACATGGGGTGTGGAACCCAAATAGATACACTGGCTATATATAACTGTTGCAGTCAGACCTATGATTACGTATGGCACACTAATATCATGGTTTAAATGCTAACAAAGATCACCAAAGTGAAGCTGAATAAGCTTTAACGATAATCATGCTTAACCATAACAGGAGCGCTGTCAAATATCACAACTGCCTCCATGGAAGTCATGCTTGACCTCCCTTCATTACATACATGCATGGAGAAAAACGCGAAGGTAGCAACAAAAAAAAGGCAGATACGACGCCAGGAAGCAGAGCGAAGGGATACCAGGATCAAATCTGTAGAAATAATTAAAAATCACCCAGTATTGCAAATAGTACTACAAGCAATGCAACGTAATCGGAATTGAAAAATAATATATATTATTTATTTTATAAACCTTACTCGATAGTGATATCCTGAAGAATTTAGATGTCGTTGATAATTGAGTATGTCGTATCTTGCAAGTCCGTCTCCACTATCGTCAAATTTGACAGGACTTCCAGCCAAGTCTGAAACAAATATAAAAAGATTATTAACTTGTTTTCAAAAAACCAACAAAGTAATAAAACAAGTAAATAATAATGTAATTACTACCTACTAAACTATAACAACAATAAAAAACCACTTTAAAATTAATGCTATGATTATACTGGTTTTTTTCATGTTTTAATTGACAAGCATACGCGGATATGTCTAGGTTATAAGGTTCATGGTTTTAATACAGGCCTAGTCAGAAATTTTAATTTTAGTAATAAGTGCACGTAACATCCTTAGTAAATTTGCGACTGACTTGCGACTAATATGTCCCTGTCAGTATTCTTAAAAATTACAACTGCAAGCCATATTTGAGCCGTATCCTGCTGATACGGTGCACTACCAGTGAAAAATAGTAGACCATTTACATTATACTTAACCATTACACTTTACCATTAATAATAGACCTTTTACATTAGTTAATAAAAAAAACTGAAAAATATCACTTCTTTATGTGGCGATATCTAACAATAATAATTTAAGTGTTAAATACAAAGAGAAGATTTTTAAATACAGAGATCTTAAGATACAGATAAGGAGATAATGCAGAATGGAAACTACCTAGGCGATTACAACTATCCTCTCTACTACTGGCGTCATTCCTAAGAACCTCTTAGAAAATATCAAACCACTGGCTTAAGTAAATATCCATTTAAGACTATCCTTCGTCATTTAGGGAGCAATGTTATGTGAAACGTTATACTGTCCACTGTTGTGTCTGCTGTTATACCTTTCCACTTTCGCAAATATTTCAACCATGTGTGTTTCATCGACCTTATCCCTTCCATTCCTTCAGACAGTCCAACTTTCACATCCATACAAAAGTACAGGCCACATATAGCATCTTGTAAGCTTTTAATTATCGACCTATTTCACTTCTTTCACAACTTTACAAAACATTTACAAATATTATTACAAACAGGTTAACAATTAAATATGACGGATATCAACCAGTAGAACAAGCTGGATTTAGAACAGGGTACAGCACCTGTGACCATCTATATACTTTGAAAATCCTAATAGAAAAGACTAACGAATACAATCTCCCATTATGTTTGGCTTTTATAGATTATGAAAAAGCTTTTGATAGCGCAGAACTGTGGGCAATAAAATAATATTAATACAGAATATGAATACATAATATTTACAAACAAGCTGAAATGATAGTGACGTTGGGTAATGGAATCGAAACAAGACCAGTAAAAATCAACCGAGGCGTAAGACAAGGAGACACAATATCTCCAAAATTATTTACAGCTACCCTAGAAGATATCTAAGTCAACAGACTGGAAAAATAAGGGAATCCCTTTTAACAGAAGATACTTGAATCATCTTAGATACGTAGATGATTTAGTACTAATAGCTGACACGCGGAATGCACTGAATACGATGATTGAGAAGCTACACAAAGAATCTCTAAAAACAGAACTGAAAATGAATTTCAGCAAAACTAAACTAATGTCAAACAAAGATGACAAACCTATGGTAAACATCCAAGAGACAGAGATAGAACATGTAGATGAATATAAATATCTGGGTCAAAATGTCATGGTAAGCAAAGAAAATTAGACTACCGAAATAAGCAGACGTGTAAAAATGGGATGGGCAGCATTCGGAAGACTCTCATACGTACTTAAAAATAAAAATATACCTAAAAGACTGCGAAACAAATCGTTTAATTCCTGTATTCTACCTGTACTTGCATATGGAGCTCAAACCTGGACATTCACTAAAATAAACATGGAGAAGATCAGAAAACCTCAGAGAGCTATGGAACGACAGATGCTGGGTATCTCACTCAAAGACCATAAAACCAATGAAGACATTCGTAATAGAACAAAAGTAAAAGATGCTCTCTAACAGGCAGCTAAACTGAAATGGAAATGGGCTGAACATAACGAACGTCTTAAGGATGGCCGATGGAATAAAGAAAAGGGAATTGGCGGCCATATGAAGCTAAAAAATTAGGAGGAAGACCGCAAATGCGCTGGAGCGACGATATTATAAGAACTACAAGACCAATGTGCAAACGTCTTACAAACAACAGAGATGAATAGCGAGAATTACGAGAGGTCTATATTTGGCAATCCGAATAGAGAGAAGGGCTTAAAAAAACTATGTATGATTTGTTAGATACTTGTTTGAGTAAAAAAATTACGTTAAGGTAAAATCAATAAAAAAAAACTAATAATAATCTCTTTCTTTTGATATATACTCGTTAGTTACCATTTATATGCACCTAATAAAAGAAACATACTTTATTGAAATATCGTTGGATAAACCACTTACAATAATCTTCATCTTAAATTCTTGAAAAACTTGATATTGTAACGCGACCTAAATCAGGACCTGTAATTGTAACAACGCGATACGTAAAAGTGAAAAGCTGAGGAAAAGTTATACGGTATATGGATTAAGAAAACTACAAAAAATATTAAAACTGACGAAGTAAAAAAATAAAATGTGAATTTTTTTCTTTAATCGCTGTCCTCTAAACCACGCAAAAGTGAGTTACAATGTTTTTCATATCAGGTGTCGATATGTCTTAGTGTACGTTTTGGAATCTATTAGTAATTATCATGATCTTAGGTAGGAATGAAACCTAAGAGTAGGGTCTGTGTTCATAACAACTTTGTTCACTATGTTTTTCATTTATAATAATTTATCTTATCAAAAATATTAACTAATAACTTTAACCCCACATAAAACTTGTAGCGTAAACTTTTATAAATGATATAATTAAATGAAGATATCTTTCTGTCTGGTACGAACTTATTTTTATTGTATACAGTCATGACTACAGTATTGTTTTATCTATCTTTCCACCCCTGTTAATGCTCCAAGGAGCCAAAAGTGCCATATACTCAAAGGGAAACACAATAACCGATGTTTTCGAAGGTGTGCGTCAGAAGGGACCAAAAAGTTTAAACTTTGTTTGAAGTTGGATTTTGTATTTTACAATTGGAACAAAATACTTAGTATTGTTGAATTCAGTTTTCAAGACTTGATTTTTCGTTGAAAAGAATATTAAATTAAATTTAAAGAATTCTGAAACGGTAATTGTTTGCTTTTGTGATTTCAACTTTATGAGTATATTGGGCGTTTCAAAAAGCCTAATATTGAATAATATTGACAGAGTTGTTTTTTAATTGCTAATGTAGTATTTAATTTTTACTATAGCCTGTATACGTATGAAACGCAGAACTCCAGATAGTTAAACCGTCCTTCATACGATAACTAATTAAATCCTATTCTCAAATAAAACAATGCATGACCTACATGACCTAGCACAGTAAGAGTTACGACAAGCTGATAATAAAAAAAAGTAACTTTTTACTCTCATAACTTTTTTTGCTTTCCAGTATGATAATCAATCGACATGTGTAGGTATGATCAGCACCCAACTGAGTAATTTACCACAATTACTACATAACTGAAAGATGCAGATCAAGCAAATGATGGCCTAACGAAGGCTCTAAAAGAAACGGAAAGGGAGTGCTGCACGACCGTCTTGACCCATAAAGAAAAACTTTGCCAAAATACCAAAGAGCTAATAAAATACGCCTTGAACTACACAATAATGAAAAAATTAAATAAAGATATCCACCGATCAATCCGAAAAGAAGTAAGAGAAAACAATACAAGACAAATATCTAAAATAATTCAAGAAAGCAAATGAAGGGCCAGGGGGAAAAACGATGAGAGTCAAAATTATATTAATTTTCAATTGTGGATGGCAACCTGTAGCTTAGTTCCAATAGTAAATGACTGTGGCATTGGTTTTGGGAATAATTCTGAGAGTTAAGAGATACTAACGGTTAAATAAAACAAGCAAGAGGGAAAAATTATGAGCGTCAGTTGCCGCAGAACGGGGACAGAACGATGGTAGTCAGTTTACAGCTGTTATTCAACAGTATTGTTGGTTCTTGCCGTTAGTTACGTTTCGTTGCGTTGTGCGTTCACTTGTGTGTTTTGAGGTTAAATTTGCGTTATTATTTGTTACTATTTGAGTATTGTTTACTTGATATTAGTTTGTTTATTCCAAATTATGGAGGTGGTAGAGGAAACGGACCAAGTGCCGAAAAAGAAGCCAAAGTTAGGTAGACTTTTTGAAGTGAAGAAGAAACTATTGAAACAAAGTCATAAAGTAGGCCCGAACTGTCGTTGTTTTAGGTTAAAGAGCTTCGATGCCATAAAATTGTGTTGTAGGCAGCTAGTTGTCACTAAATTCAGATTGGTGAGGTGGAAGATTATAATGAACAGAACTTATATTTAGGTGGTGTAATAACAACATCATTGATGAAACAGCGCAGACCTAGAAATGAGGATCCAGATTCCCTTACATATTCGTATTCCTATAAAATAAGGTATTTAGTAGATGGAAATCTTATAGAAGTCCCTGTTTGCTACAAGGCATTCATGTCGATACATGGTATCACACATCGAAGAGTGCAAACATTACAGTCAATGCTGACAAATAAAGGTTGCATTGTGAAAGATGGACGAGGTAAACATAGTAAAAGGCCACATGAACTTTCAGAGGAAACTCTTTCTAAGTTTCATATACATATAAAATCTCTAAAAGGTCGTCGTTGTCATTATAGTCGGCATGACTCAAAAAAGATTGTAGCACGTATCAGTACGTGGCTATCCACGTACTGATACGTGCAGTACATGTGATCAGTTCAAGGCTCGAGAACAAGATCTGCAAAAATAAATTGGTGATAGGCCTAATGAGGAGATATTGAAAAAATTACAGGATGATTTAAAAATATTAACACTTTACAAAATCTACATTTAAGAAAAGCAGAATCTTTTTACGCAACAAAACGTTCAGTTAGGAAAGCTTCTCAAAAATCTGTAGAAATGGAAGGCATTTGCATGGATTTTCAGAAAAACCTACTATAGGCGGCAGTTTTCATATTACATTTTCAAAATTTATGTTCTGGTCACACAGGAAAGTTTTTTTATACATACGATCAAACTATTGGGCATAAACGTTCTGAAGAAGTTTCTTCAATACTTTATTACTTCATTTTCAACTTCCTTAAGCCAGAGGTGCGTCAGTTGACAGTGTTTCGTGACTCTTGTGCAGGCCAAAACAAAAACTTTACATTATTCAGACTGGCTTATTTTCTTGTCCACATATGTGGTCGACTGGACAGTTTGAATATGATATACGTGGCCTATACGTGGCCACTCGTACATGGAATGTGATGAATGAATCAAAAGTCTTACTGCGAGGTGCCTGATGACTGGATCATGGTTATTGTTAATGCAAGGATAAAGCCATCCCCATTCACCGTGTTCAAGTATGACCAATCCATTTTTTTAAGTTGAACTTCATTTTTCCACACTTTGAACTTTAAGCAGAAGTATCCATTTTCTTCACGACCAGTCAGGGATCTTAAAATAAATGTTAACAATCCAAAAATGGTAAGTTTTCGAGATAGTTTTAATGGATCGTTTGTAAGTATTCCTCTCGTTAATCAAAATAAAAGTAATGCTTTATGGCGAAGATATAAGAAGAAGAAGGATTCCCTGACCGTTGAAATAGAAAAATACCTAGACATTTTTGACCAAAACTTTTGTACAGTGAAAGAGTACCTGTACCCAAACCTAAATACGAGGATTTGCAAGTTTTGAAACAGTTTCTACCTAGGGAATCTCAAGTATTCTATGAGAATTTACCAACAACTAACCTAAACATTGAAAGCAATGGTGATCCTGATGAAGTTTTTGGTTAAGTGGAGTGACTATTTTTTGTAGGCTAAATAACTACCATAATTGATTTAACACGACCAACCATTTTATATTGAATCATTTTTGCAGAGAATCTGCGTCTACAAGTTTCCAAACAAACAAAACAACAAAAGAATACAAGAAAAACTCGCATTAAAATCACGTTTGGAGCAAATTACAAAGACTTTTTAGATTCGTATTTAAGCTGTTTACATACTTAAAATTCTGTTATCTATAAGAAGTTTAATATATATTGACTCCCATCATTCTTGTATCTTATTTTGTGACTCTCATCGTTTTTCCCAATTATGGTATGTATTAAAGTTTTATTGTGCCAAAAATAGTACATGAATATACATTCTTTAAGCTAAGTTACACTATTAAGTGGTCAGGTGGAATAGTAGTATTAGTATTATATAGAATTTTGTCTTTTCTTTTAGTCCATTTTAGAAATGGTGACGTTTCAAACTTTCAATTTGAGATTTCTCTGTTTCTACTCGGATTAACTCTCATCTTTTTCCCCCTGGCCCTTCAAATGTTTAAAAGTTTTGAGGCGAAATACGAACAACATAGGAAACAAAAATATGTACAAAATAAAAAACAAAAATGGATAGAACCAAAATCCTTGAGGTTGTCGAATCCTTTTATTGCGAAATGTATGAGAGCACTGACGAAAGGCAAGATCGGGCCCTGCCCAAAATCAAAAACCAGGGATCAGAATATTGTACCTATACAGTATAGGTAAAAGTTTATGGTCGGTATGGACCTTACGTGAGATGGAGTGAGAAACACCTGTTTAAAAAAAAGAGGTATATTAGGTCCGCCCTTTGTATCGTCAAAAATGCATTAGTGGAAATTAATAAAAGATGAGAAGTTCAACGTTGCCAAACTTATTGGTTTTATTTGACCTGTTGTCTTTTTAGCATTTGAACAATGTTCTAAAATAATCAAATTTGGGCGAATTGTTTTAAATGGCAGCTTACTGTTTTTTATTGGGAATATGCCACAATCTTACTTTATAATAAGTGTAATTTACCATTTTGATTTCCACTTCGGCAATCATTTTATATAAATAAAATTTATTCATGTTTCGTATTTTAAGTACGATTTCCGAATTGGAAATCTAAACATCAAAATAAGCTTATTTTAAAGTCACATTGTGCCTTATTTCCAATATAAATAATAAACTGCATTAATACAACGCCACAATAAAAAAGCTTCATACAAAATTATTTGGCAACGTCGCGATGTAAAAGTAAGGACACTGCTGTGGTGATTTTCGTAAAAAAGTAACGTTAAATTATTCAACTAGTTGATTGTGTAACAGTGGTTTCAAGTAAGAGAGTACATAAACAAACATATTGGCTATTATCGTTTATGTGTATATGTATTGAAGTGAAATAAACTAATGAAGGATACTTTTTTTGAAATGTGTTTTTTGTCGAAATGTCGAGAAAAACGACTTTTTTATTTGATCTATTTGTACACGATAGCATTTAAGTGCGTCCTTCACCAATAAATTTAACGTATGAGCAAAATAATTTAAATGTTTCCATCCCAAAGCATCTTTAATAGCTTTGACCATATTTGAGGCATTATCAGTTACTGCAAAATTTACTTTTCCTTTTAGATTCCACTGATTAATAATTTCACTAATTTCAAAAGCGATATTTTCTGAATTGTGGTTTCCAGAAAAATGGCAGCAGCCTAATAAAACCGTTTTAAATTTTAAATTTTCGGTTAAATAATGTCCTGTTAATGCGATGTAACTCTCAGTTACTCCAGATGTCTAGAGGTCAATAGTAATACAGATATTTTCTACTTCTTTAACAACTTGTGCTCTAAGAATTTGCTTAGTTTTGATATAACATTCCTGAAGTAATGAACCTGACAAAGCTTTTCTTGTTTTCAGTTTATATCCAGGAACCCACCTCATTAACTTTTTAAAAGCTTTTTTTAACTATGAAAAACGGATGAAACGAGTCTTTGCATAGGTTTAGTAAATCCCTATCTATTTTTATCTTTTGTTCTAAACTAATCTTTTTATTAATGGAAGTATCCATCACCTTTTACCGTTTGGTTGGCGGTGGCAGTATGTCAGTACTTGTAGTAAAAGTAGTCGGAACGGACAGAAATGCATCAGGAGAAGTTTCAATCATTACAATATTCAGAAAGTGGAGCATAAAAGCTGCATCTTCTACAAATGTGCATTTTTTGAAAATAAAATTATTATTCTTATACTAAGTAAATAATTTTGACTAAGAAAAATACTTCTGAATTGAATATTTACAATAAATAAATTCTTTGACGAACTATCAATAAAGATTTGAAATCGAAAATGCAGATTAATCGAAAATCGAAACTCATTCATTAATCAGAATACATAGTTATTTTATTTTCAACGTCAACCGATCACCCGACTGTCCACCATCGCGAAAGAGTCGCTTGTTATTTTTAGTTTTATGGCAGGCGAGCATTCTACCACTGAACCACAGATGCTTTAGTTTTGTAGTAGTCTCTCAGATCATCTAATTGTCCTCGTCGACGTAAAGTGTTCGTTGCTCCTGTGTTTATGTCTACACAAAACGTAGTTTTTTTTAATCAACCATCAACTAATTGGCTTATCAGTGAGAAACCGTAGATTCGTTAAAGATTATTAACAATTTAAAATGCAGGGATCTTCTGAAAAAAAATTGAAGCTAAAAAACAAAAGAAAGAGTTAAGTAGTTGGTAACTTCTATAATTAAAGAAAAAGAAAATTGTACTATTGAAAATCAAACGGTACAAGAAAAAGAAACCGATAAAGATGACTTATGTCCATGGTGTATTTTTGATGAATTAATTGGACATGACTCATCTAAACGTACACCTGTATCGAGAGCTATAAAAGAAGTCGACATGTATTTGTCTGATAATATATTACCCAGAAAAAATTCGAACGGAGATTGAAACTGTCCATTACAGTGGTGGAAAAACCATCGGCATGTATATCCTAACTTAACCACTATATTCATAAAATATTGTAATATTGTAGCAACATCTGTTCCTTGTAAAGACATATTCAAAACCTGGTTTAATTTTAAATAAAAGAAGAACACGGTTAACAACAAGTAAAGTGGAAAAACTTATGTTTGTAGATGTCAATTGAGACGATTTGCGATTTAATAATAATGTGTAATGTAAATGTAAGTAGTATTTACTATTTGTATTGTTTAATTTATTTTTCAAGTTATAATAAATATATCCTTATTTAGTTGCTTTCACTTTAATACATATACACATAAACGATAATAGCCAATATGTTGGTTTATGTACTCGCTTATTTGAAACTACTGTTAAACAATTAACTAGTTACTTGTTTATGAAAAACGGTTCAGTTTCGTTAACGATAAAAACGTACATGACCCACCTCTAAAATACATAGCATAGCCTTCAACCTATCTCATACCCATCCATCCTATTAAAGAGGATGGATGAATGACGATGTTGCCAAAATTATCTTGTTTTATTGGAAATTAGGTTACTATTTCGTCAAATAATAATACCAATGTGTAAATTTCTCATGGATTTAAGAAATTTTGTACCAGTATTTGTGTTATTTTGTTTTTAATATCATCATCCAGTTTTGAATGGCAATATAACCGTGCCACTGATCGTCAATTTTTTGAATAAATTCAATGTTTTAATTAAAATATGTAATAAGGCAACCTTGCCGCTATTTCTTAGGTGTAAACAATCGGAAATAATGGTCTCACTAATGGGCGTCTATTAGAAATGTGGCGGGGAGACCAAGGGAAAATATGATTGTTGTCTTTGTCTATTCGCTGAAAATATGATTTTATATCTGTGTTAGATATCCTGTTTAATTCTACAATACCGACCATAAACTTTTACCTACACTGTATATTATTAATTCTAATAAAATGTACTAACTTGTGTTTGTCTACTATCCGTCACAAAACGTTAATAACTCATTATCATTATCACTATCTTTGCATTGTACTCTCTGTCTAAGTTTTTGCATCACTCTTTAGGTCTGTTCTATTATTTGAGATTGTTGTACTAATTTTCATATTCTTTAGAGTCATTATATATTTGTTCACATTCCGTCTGACCCTTATAAATTCCGTTTAAATCGAGTGGAATGTTTATTTTATTTAATAAAAGCTCATTCTGTTTTATTGCCTCAAAGTTGGAAACTCAAAAGTTTTGTATTAATTAGGATTTGTTTTTGGTGGTAACGCACAATTGCCTGGAACTCCAGCGGATTTCGTGCACTTCTTCCAGATTATAATGAATTCATGGTTAATTTGTTAACGGATTTATTAAAAGTTGTACACTTTGGGGACTTTGTAGCAGATGGTCTTTTGTTTCCCTTTTTGCTACTTGAAGAAACGAATATAAAAAGGCAACAAATGAAATTTTCCGCCGATTATACAATCATTTTTAAGTTAACGATGATAAATTTCCTTAATACATTTAAGAAAATATGTATTTTTTTGATATTCGTACACGTGGTGGCTCGTGCCTTTAGAGACAAGGTAAGCAAAGGTTTTTTTTGTCTCCTCAAATAGGTATACCGTCCAATTTATTTATTTATTTATCGTATGGCAATTATAACACATTTAAAACAAATACACAAACACTAGTAATATAGGTATTTGACAAACTTTAAATAGTTACAAACAAACATCAAGCGTATTTATATAATCAATTGACTCTGAAGTTGCAAAAAGGAAGTCTTCAGGGCTACCATTGTAGGATCTTGAGGGACACTCTTGAATAATGTGGTCGATGGTTTGGTTTTCCCCACAGTCACATTGAGGAGACGGGTTCTTTCCCCATTTATGTAGCATGTATACACATCTGCCATGTCTGGTTCGGATCCTATTTAGAGTGGACCATGTTTTGCGTGGAAGATCAAAACCTGGTGGCTTGTGGGTAATGCAGGGCATGTTATTTTGCCATTCGTTCCATTCTTGGGACCATGCATTCGTAATGTTGAACTCCTCATGTATCATTCTTGCCGTTTTCATTGGTAGTTTTCTAGAACGGAGACGGGTATTTCGTGCATCCTCGGTATCTTGGTGGATCGGCAGGTTTATATTGTTCATGATCTTTTTGTATTCACGTGTAAGTGCGTCAATTCGTCGTAAATGTGGAGGTGGGATGTGACTTAATACTGGAAGCCATTGGGTGGGAGTTGATTTAATTGTACCAGCTATCATCCTCATAGTGCTGTGCAGCTGATTGTCGACCTTTTTTACGTGTGGACTGTGTAGCCAGACTGGAGCACAATATTCAGCGGTCGAGAAAACAAGGGCCAAGGCAGTAGAGCGGAGAGTGGAAACCGATGCTCCCCAGGTGGTATCGCAGAGCTTCTGTATAATGTTATTTCTTATACTCAACTTTTGGGCAGTTTTTGTTAAATGCTCTTTAAATGATAGCGTTCTGTCTAGTGTTACGCCCAGGTACTTCGGTGTTTTGTTGTGGGTAAGTGTGGTATTTTCAAACCGTATGTTGAGTTCCTTTCCAGCAAGTTTATTGTTTAGGTGAAAGCAACTAACTTCTGTTTTGGATGCATTTGGTTGAAGGCGCCACTTGCGAAAATATTTGCCCAATGTATATAAGTCTGCTGTCAGAACTTCTTCAGACGTTTCTAGTATTCTGCATCGTGTAGCGAGGGGCCAGTCATCGGCGTATCCGAACTTTCTTGACTGTGTTTCCGGCATATCTGCTAGGTATAAGCTAAATAGTAGTGGAGAGAGCACTGACCCCTGTGGTTGGCCATTCTTAAGTTTCTTTGGTAGGCTGATATCTGTGCCCATCACTACTTGAAACATTCGGTCGTTGAGCATGCTATCTATTAGGCGTGCTATTGGTTTACAGGGGATTGCACGGAGAATTTTGTATATAAGGCCCTCTCTCCATAATATATCGTAAGCTGCCGAGAGATCAATAAATCAGCTTCGATGTAGGTGGTGAGTGATATTACCTGGTCTACACAGCTTCGTTCTGGTCGAAAACCCGCTTGTTCGACTGGGATCGCCTGGAACAGTTCTGTACCGATTCTATTATATATAAGCCTCTCTAATAGTTTGTAGATGGCAGAGAGAAGCGCAATTGGTCTGTAGTTTTTTAGGTTGTCGGCGAGTTTGCCTGGCTTTAGTATGGCTATTATCTTAGAGCGCTTTAGTTCTTGTGAAATATTTCCAGTTACCATGATGTCTGTGAAAAATCGAGCCAGCCAAACTTTTGTATATTTGCCACAATTTATTAGGAATTCAGGGTGAATATTATCAAATCCTGGTGCCTTTGCTGGCTTAACGTCTTTAAGAGCCTTTGATATGTCTTCGCTGGTGAAGAGGAGGGAATGCTCCGTTTCTGTGGCTACATGTTTTAAAGTTTTAAGTTCTCTCTTTACGAAGATGGTGTGTGCTTTATCCTTTGGTGCCCTGGATGTTTTTACTATATATGTGATGCTACGGCATCTGGCTTTACGGCTGCCTCTCGGCGTTTCGTACGGACACCACTCCCTAATTTTCTTAGTAATGACCATGCCTGTCTGCTTGATTTACCGTCTAATAAAAAGACTTCAATCATCATATTATAGGAGATTTTTTGTTTTTTTTTTTTGTTTTTTTTTTTGTTTTTTTTTTGTTTTTTTCCGATAAATTTACAACCTAAACATGTTTATAAATTAACTTCAGCCTACGTTGTTTGGAAGTAGCAAAATGGGTTATAACGTCATCGTAAAATTTATTAGAATTTTGAAGAGATTTTAAAAGTTTTGTTTCTATTGACATTTGAGACAATCTTGGCATTTTCTCTTATTTCATGGTGTTTCGATAATACGTGTTGATTCTTTTGCGACATGAGAAATCTCGTTCATTTGAGGCAGAAGTTGGTTGTAATGAGATAATGAATGACAATACTTTATTAATTTCGGTAACAGTTCGTTGTAATGAATTGCAGTATATAAAATTATACATATCTTGTAACTTCCACAAGGAATCTAAGTTCCTATAGTTGGCTGTAGACCATATATAACAAAAATTTTTATTAAAAATCCTTTATAAAAGGTATATAATTTAAAAAACCCAATCAGGCTATATTACAAAACGTTTTTGGAATCCATATTCCATCATTAGTGCACCTAAAAAGTATATAACCACTTAATTAAAAAGAACGTGAGATTTAAATTTTGACCAAGGTTAATACAAAATGTGGTTAATACTTACTAGGTGGGTATAAATGTATTGAGCCACTAAATATGTGGGTAAAAACCCGTTAAAAACTGTTTTTTAAATTTGGTTTACATTATATGGTGATAAATTCTATGATATTAAAGTTACCAGTGGATTTGGTATCATGGCGACGTATGACTCCATGACAAATGACAATCTTGACAAGTTAGGACGGAAGTCCGAACAAAGCAGTCAGTGTAACTTCATGTGTTAGTCCAATTAAAACAGAAGCCAACGCTATTTAAAAATTGAAAAAGTTAAAATTAAAATAATGTAACAGTAGCAATTTTCAATGTTGTTGTTTTAAGTTGTTAATTTGTCCTGAATTTATTTTTAAGAACATGATGGAAATTGTTTTATTAATTAATGTATGTGGTAAGAAAATTGTGTGAGTATTGTTAGGCAACCAACTATACATACGTCTTAAAGTAGTGTGAATTAGAGATTCCAATATAAGGCCCCTTATGTTTTCTCAACATTTGGTACCTGGAAAATGGAAAATAGACATATGTGGGAAGTTGGATTCTTGAAAATTTATTGTTGATGGGTGAATATATGGAAATAATCCTGTGGCCACAGTCCACCCACTCTCTTATGTTCGGGATCAGCATTTTCGTCCACTGTGCCACATCCTCCATGTTATTCCATTCTTCTTGCCGTCTTTCAATTGACCTTTCCGTTTCCTGTCTTCTCTCGGCCACAGTAAGGTTTGGTCCTCTTCTCTCATAGAGCTCTTTTCTTTCCACCGCCAAAACATGCAACGAAACACATCCAGTGATGGTCCACAAGGCTGCCGTAGACACAATCCTGTAGGCGCATGCCACTCGCAACAGACTGATGCCGCGTAGAGGACGATCAACTGTACAACACCGTGTAAGACACTCCTCCTTTTGGATTTGGGTCCCCCAATGTTGGGCATCACCCTCCGCAACGCAGCCGCACTATTCGCAGCCTTCCGGACCACCTCCCACACGTGCTCCCCCCATTTTCCATTCTGGTGCAATGTCACTTCTAGGTACTTTACTTGTTTCTTGTGTGTTAGACATGCTCCCGCACATTGCAATTCAACACTTTGTCTGTTCCTTGTGCCCTTCAGAATGATGGCTTCGGTTTTCTCTGCCGCAAGATTCAGTCCGTGCTGCGTCATCCATTTCTTTACGATGCGGCCTGCGTTCCGAACCTGGTATTTGAGATCTGGCTCATCCCGGGCCACTACCAGTACAGCGAGGTCATCCGCGAATGTGAAGGGGGTTGTACTCTCTCCGTATTCACAGTGCATAACCCCGTCATACGCCAGGTTCCATCAGGTAACCAGGACATTCTCTCTCCTCCATTGCCTTTATTACCTCGTTTCACTGCAGCGTATTGAATGCATTCTTAACATCAAACAACAGCAGGGCCGCCCAGCGATGTTCATCCCCTCTGTTGCGAAATGCTTTAAGTACACTCATGATTGCATCAATCGTGCTTTTCCCTTTACAAAAAACAAATTGTCTCCGAGATAAACCACCTGACCTCACAATCATGTCATCTGTGCGTACTCGCAGCATCCTTTCATACAGCTTACTGATGCACGGAGGAAGACAGATGGGGCGATACTTTTCCCTAGCCTTGGGGAGCAGTATTAACCTCGATATCCTCCAAGGCCCAGGAAAAGTTTGTGCTTCCAGCAGTGCATTCATCTGTTCCAGAAGCCACGCAGGCTCCACCCGTCCTAGACCCTTCACTGCCTCAGGTGGTATCTGATCTAGTCCGGGGGACCTACGCGTCTTGAGTGAACCCAATGCCTCGACAAGTTCATCCATGATAAAGGGAACAACCCGCTCAGCTCCTTCATCCCTCCATACACCATGCCATCTGCCATCCGGAAAGAGCTCTCGTGTTACGTGTAACACGAGTGTAAAGCTTTTTGTCCATAGGCATTTCGTAAGAAGGATACGCATAGAACTTCTTTATGACGATCTTATATCCCTGACCTCCATATGTCCTCATCCAGCTTTTCACATAGCTCTCCAGCTTTCCAGTGCCTTCTTTTTTCTGTACGGATTTTCCTGTACAGTTTCCTCTTCCTTACGCGGTACTCCTCTTCAATATCCTCGATGACCTCAGGGCTGATTCCTGCTCTGCCTCTTGCTCTTGTTAACCTTCTTCTCATTGCTATACATTTATTTCTTAGTGCCTCTTGCTCTTGTTAACCTTCTTCTTATTGCTATACATTCATTGCCAATAAAAGAGACTAGGGAATCATGAAATATCATAATAGCAATTTGCTGCAAAGTAAGCAAAGTAATTTTAAATTTTATGCCTAGTCACATGCGAACTTTCTGGCAGCAGTACCGGAAAAGAAGTACACTCAAAAGGTTACTAAGAATAGGACAAAAGTATAATAGTATATTTAAAAAACTAGTGCTTATACATACCTTACGGTGACAGACAACATAATAAAACGATTTTTAAAAACTATAAAAACTTTTAAGCTGACTAGACGCTCGCGGAATTTATGGCCTTTACGCTGTAACTCCAAATCAATACCTACCGCTTCTATGATTAGAACTGAGGCTCCACATACCGAATAAGTAAGTTAGTAAAGTCCGTGGTTGTCAAATGTAAATTTTTGCCGAAATATTAGTTATTTGTAATACGTGCGGTCATTTTGACCGCGTAGCGATTGATACGTCTGAAAAAGAAGGTTTTTAAACAATGTGTGCACCCAGCGTTGAGTTTATGTTAGCGAGCCATTTAATGGTTGATTTTGGAATTAACAGTAAAAGAAGTATGACCAGTATCGAATAGATGACTAAAAAAAATATTGTAGATAAGATGGTATACATAAAGTGGAATTGTACTGAGTAACTGACGATAATGAAGGAAGTTAAGTGGACTAAGCGTATATTGAAGTGAAGTTCCATATTATAGGCATATAAAGATAGGGGTAAACCTCCAACAGAGTGGACGTTAGGGTGTTTCGAAAATTTTTTTTTTTTAAATCAGATCGCTATATTGCGCAAAAGTTGCGATTGGTATGGACATTAAAAAAACACATATTTTTTATTTATTAATTTGTCTTCCGATCGCGCAATGCCTTTAAAATTAGCAAAAAATTGTGAAAAACCTTAATTTTTCATATTTTT
This sequence comes from Diabrotica undecimpunctata, assembly GCF_040954645.1. Taxonomy (NCBI): domain Eukaryota; kingdom Metazoa; phylum Arthropoda; class Insecta; order Coleoptera; family Chrysomelidae; genus Diabrotica; species Diabrotica undecimpunctata. The sequence goes on from NC_092812.1 coordinate 20,447,613, forward strand.
TTTAAGCAGGCCAGAAGGTTTTAATAGCGCTCCTATACCATAAATTGACTACTAAAAGTATGTAAAATTAATATATATGCACTTATAATACATTTATTTCATATCTTCCGGTCGCGCAAGATAATACAAAATGAGTAAAATTAGTAGTTTTTTAGGATTAAAATCAGCAACTGGCAGTCTTTCACAATCAGGTAGGGCCTTTCCAATCGGTCCGAAATATCCTATTGGGCCTGTTCTATATAAAGGTGACGGAATGTCAGTTCGTTGTAATGGAGAAGTCAAATACTACATTGTAGGGGTCTTCCCACATGTGACTCTATTTGTCGTATTACACCATTTCTTAAGCCCCTATTAATAACAGTACCGTCACATCCAATAACTTCCAATTTGTCAAGTAAAAAGCCATTTTCTGATAAATAAGATGTGATGCTTTTGGCTATGTCGGTTGCTGAGCTTGAAGAACGACAAGTGTGTCCTATGTAAGTGGAGCCTGGCTCCTGAATTAAAGAGTAATGCTCCTCCTTATAGGTTCTGCAAAAATGTTTTCTGTCAGTTTTTTAAATTGACAATGTATTGTTTTTTCGTACATCAAAATAAAGACCATAAATTCCTAAACTTATATCACTTTGCAAACTAGCTCTCACACAGGTTTTCTCTTTTCAGACTTTAGTCTTGTCTACAACATAAGAAGTATCTGATTCATTAATCAACCCAACATCTTGCAGTACATCTTGAAGCAATAGCAGCCGTAGCGCGATCTGATACACCATATCGGTCACTGGTTACAGCAGTAGTGTTCAATGAAATCCTCATCTGCCACTGCGGCTTGGCTGAAGAAGTTGAAGGCTCTGGTACAAAGTCTTCGTCACTGATATGAGAAACGCCTGAATCTGAATTATTCATCTGTACTTCAACATTTTTGCATGTTTCGGAAGATATAGGTCGTTTCCTTTTATACTCATTCCGTATTATTCTATCAGTTATTCGTTTGGTTTCCTTAACATCCAGAGACCCTATTTTTCCAATGCCGTATTTTCTTTGTAACTACTACTACTACTAAGGATTTCCACAGTTTTCATTGTCTTCCTTCACTCAACCGTTTTCTCCAATTTTCCCTGTCATTCCAGTCTCCATCTCGCAGGGTTCTTTTCTCCATAGCCTCGTCGATTTCATCTCTGAATGACCTTCGGGGTCTTCCTCTCTTTCTTCTTCCAATCGGGCTCCATTCTGTGATTTTGTTTATCCAGCGTCCTCTGTCCGCGCTCTGACGTGGCCGTACCAGGATAGTCTCTTCTCCTCTATATAGTCGATTATGTCTGATTGCACTCCCATTCTCCGCTTAATCTCTGCGTTTTCAATTCTGTCTCTTTTTGTAAGTCTACAGCTTCTCCTCAGGAACTCCATTTCTACTGCTCTTATTCTACCTCTATTTCTCTTGTTTATTGTCCAGTTTTCGGACCCATATGTCAGGATACTTCTTGTCAGGGTGTTATATATTCTCTTTTTTGTCTTTATCGTAATGTTCTTATCCCACAACACTGAGTTTAGTTGTCTTATACAGTTTCTTGTTTGTCTCAGTCTGTTGTTTATATCTTCTTCTGTTGTTCCCTGGTTCGATATTATGGTTCCTAAATACTTGAATTTATCTGTTCCATTTATTTGTCTTCCCTCGTCTATCTCTAGGTTTCTCATATCCTTGTTTTCTTTGTAACTACATAAACCTTAATTCCAAAGGTAGAATTTTTTTTTCTTTTTCACAAATGCAGTTCACACTTACAGGACATACACAACATGTATCTGAAGATTTCTTACATGAACAGTCATTAGCAACAATTACACATTTACACGCCGCGATACCAAAAAGAGAGCATCCTTTCTCCTTGAAATATTCGAGTTTAAGTTTGAATGCTGGTTTATCTTTGTCACGATGAAATGACTTTCTTAATTTACTGTATGATTCGTAATAAGAACTAATTAGCTGGATGACTCTGTACTCCGTAACAGTTGGGATCGAGGCTTTGTCATACAAAACGATAATTTTCTTTGCCACTGTAGAGGTTACTCTTGAAAAAGATACACTTTTGTTGTTTATTGTCACAGCTACGTTGAATCTATCTTGAAAGCAACAGCGAAGGACATCTTCATGAGTAGGAAGCTTGTTGTGTAACAAGTCTCGTGGGTGACCAAAAATAGGGCACTCAAAATCTTTTCTAGTTATTGTACCTATACCAACTTTCCTTGGCATATCCATTGTATTAATGACTGTCGTGTAGAACTATTCAATTACAAACACTGAACGCAACAGTAAACAGAAAAATATGGACTTAAGCACAACACAATCGTGTACTAACTCGTAATAGCGTCATGAGCAGTTTGTCACTTTCGCCTCGCCTCTCAGTAATCTGCTGTTTTTGACGAAGCTGCTCGACTAAATTCCACTTGAATATCAAAGTTTATCTAATATGCTTGGATTTTAAATATATTATTGTAATATAATTGTGTACCTCGGAGGTAAAGGACACTATGTCCATCTTTATCGAAATTTAGATTATTGCACTTTTGAATATAACTTTTCTGGCTCTACACATAAGTAAACCATACTATGTCCAGAGACAATTTTACGGCAAGTTACCGACTTTTTCATAAACACCAAGTCCACTTCCAGTCAGAGGTAAACAACACCATGTGGACTTGGTGTTGTTTACCTCTACTATATGTGTGCACCATCATTTACCATCCAAACATAGTGTTATGTACCCTTCTACACTTTTTGTCATATAGAAATGGTACACTTTTTTTCCCAATGTTTCCCAGTGTTCAGACCAGAGATATATAAGAGAGCCTCTCTTACATATCTCTAAATCTAAATAAAAAAATAACGTTCAAAAATGTGTTTAGATAAATATTATTTTTATTATTAACAACAAAAAACGGTATCTAATAAATTTAATAACCAGAGAGACGGTTGAGTTAATGTTCAAAATGTTTGAAGATTTTTTTAATAATGGAGATATGACAAAATACTATTATTTCAGCAGTTTCGAATTATAATACATATATTTAAATTCCAGACTTGTTCACTGTAAAAGTTATTCATTTTGTATTAATTTCAAATTAAATTTTTAATTTTTCCAGTGTGTTTTATTTTTATTCTAGTACGCCACAACTCAATACAGTTTTGTGCTACACTTTACGAGAAAAGAATGACAGCTATCGATTTGAAATTAAACATAATAATTTAAAGTCATGTCTAAATTTTTTATTTTTTAACATTATTTTTGAATTAAAATATTTTCATAAATTATAATAAAACACGATTCAAGTCCTTCTTTTAGCTGGTTTGTTAGCTGGATATTGATAAAATCTATGAGCCTCTAAGTGGTGAAAGCTCAGAATTCTACCAAATATAAAAATAATACACTACACTACCATTTTACAGTGAACAATCAGCTATTGAATGTGTGCAAGGTTATGTTTGTAAACACACTTTGTATATCTAATTTAGTAGTAGTAAATATGTTGAAAAAAATTGAGCCAGGAGGTTTAATAAAAGCTGATCAAAGAGGTAGACACACGCCAACCAATAAAACTCCTACCGAAACCATAAATAGTATACATCAACATATTAAATTATTCCCAAAATACGAGAGTCATTATTCCAGAGAAAGGAGTAAGAGAGATTATCTGGGCACAGAACTTACAATAGAAAATATGTATCAACTGTACATTGATGAATGCAATGAAAGACATGTAGATCCAAAGCTCAGAGCAAAAAAGTGGTTGTACGCAGATATTTTTAATAAAGACTTCAAGTTGTCGTTTAAACCGTCCGAAAGAGACATTTGCGATGCATGCAGTACATTCACCGCTCAATTAAAAAATAATCTTACTGCAGATGAACAGGTACAGGCTGATCATGATGCTCACCTAATTGAATCTAAAACTCGGTATAACTTAAAACAATCGGACATTATAATAGCTAAAGAGTCACCAAAATACAAAGTACTATCTGGTGATTTGCAAAAATGTTTGCCTTCACCACTAAAAAACAATTGTATTAGTTTCTACAAAAGGAAGCTTTGGATATTAAATTTTACATTACATGATACCAGTGATTCTTCTGTACAATGTATAATCTGGGACGAATCGAAAGGGGCCCGAGGTGCAAATGAAATTGCCTCGTCAATTTTGAAATGGGCTGACAATACAATTCCAGGTAGTCAAGTAGAGGACATCACTCTTTGGACCAATAACTGCTATGGACAAAATAAAAATATAAGTATTATAATGTGCTATTTTTGAAACCTGCAAATAAAGACGATCACTCAAAAGTTTTTACTGAAAGGGCACACATATGGAAGCAGACACTGTTCATGCTTTAATCGAAAGAAAAAGAAAGAAACTCTCCAATTTGGCCATTTTAACACCATTGGACTGGCAACAACTAGTTAGGCAAACATCAGGTAAATACACAGTGCACAATATGGAACTTTCAGATTTCAAAAACTTCAAAACGCTGTTCGATAAGAAATTGTCATCTAATCCTCCTTTTGTAAGTAGAAAAGAAAATGTTAATAAAGACCTTGTTCTACTGTCAACAATGTATTTTCCTACAAGTCCAACAAGAACACATAGGAAAGTTCTTTTATAAGACCGATTTCATTAATCAAAATATGTATGAAGTGGACTTCATGAGGTATCGAAGACAGCAAGTAACGTTTCCAGCCCAATTAAATCAAGTCTCAGTAATCCCATTACCAATCACAAAACAAAAGTACAATGACTTAATTGACTCAGTTGCCAACCGTAGTCCGTTTGAAGAGGTTTACTCTCCGGACACTGGAACTCGATTAAGCATGGGTGTATGTTACCTGAAGTAAAATCTAATTAAAATATTAAACATCACATAATATTATAAACATCATGTACATTCTTCGGTAACATTTTTCAATTTAAAGGGTTTTTACCCAAATATTTTGGTGGCTCAGGCATGTTAACCTGCATTTTAACCTGATGATGGAACAGTTGTTCCGAAAACGTTCGTGCTTGTAATGTTGCCCTTTTAAGGGTTTTTATAAAATAAAATATACCCACATACAAAGACTAACCTCTTTTCTTTTACTTAATTGCATTACTGCCTTTTGTTTCGTCAGTTTGTCATGCGTTTTATCAAAATTTAACATATAGCGATGTAGCCACAAACGATTACCCACAAGAAGATGAAGATGATATGGAGCATCTTTAACACTTTTGAAACTTGTCTATAATTTTTTAATTATTATAACATTATAATATTTACCTCTAATAAAATAATAGTATAGGCTGTTTAATGTGTCTGTATTGTTTATTTCCTAAAGACCCTAACGTGCAATGCCACATTATTTAAAAAAAGTTGTTAGAGGTAAACAACACTATGTCCAACTACACATTTTTAAAATTTTTTTAAATAATGAACGGTAAACCTCAGGTATATAATACTTCATGGAATGAAAAACGATTATACAAACCGCAATAATAATATATTAATCTTGGTTAAATATAAGAAACATTGGAGTATTTAGTGATTACAAATTTAAAAAATTTTAAAACTGCTCTCCTGAAAAAGTAAGAAAATGGACATAGTGTCCTTTACCTCCGAGGTACCGTCCAATTATTACTCCATAGCATTTCTAAAAGTCGTATGATTAAAATGTACTAAACAGTCAAACTTTGAAATTTTGGAGAAACTACTAATTTTACTCATTTTGTATTATTTTGCGCGACCGGAAGATATGAAATAAATGTATTATAAGTGCATATATATTAATCTTACATACTTTTAGTAGTTAATTTATGGTATAGGAATGCAATTAAAACCTTCTGGCCCGAGTTACAGTACAATGACCGCTACCATCCAGTAAGTTCCACCACGTGGATTCCAACACGGGGCTACCGCTTGAACATTCTGGACTAAATTGCGACGTATTGAACAGCAAGATCAGCAATTAATAAATTATAAAAACACCATGTTAAAATCAATATTTTTCAGTCTGATTTAAATTATTATTGTTGTTACTAAAATCTTTGTAAGTCGAAATAAAAGTTTTAATTGTGAAGTTCAGTTTTTAAAAAAGTGTTTTTCCCAAGAACATTCATAATTGGCGCAGAGTCAGTACGGAAGTGGAAGAGTCTTTACAGATCCTCGTCACTTTTAAGTGTTTGTCCACTGTTCCAAGAACCAGCCCCAGGGAAACCGTCTGCAGAGTTCACCCGAGGGAATTAGAGAATTAGAATTTAGAAGAAGCCTTCAGGAGCAAAGGAATGCACATCGGCATCGTCTTTATCCTGTAAGCGATTTTATTATTACTTAGAATTAAGAAGATTAGATTTTGAAAGAATTTTTAATAAATCAGACTCCTCTGAGTCCTTAGATTGAATCAGAGCTAAATTAGAAGATAAATAAGACAAAGATTTGAATAGATTAACACAAAGATTAAAGTAATTTAAAAATATCTCCTCTAAGTCCTTAGATTGACTTTAGAGTTAGATTTAGACAAAATTGAATAGCTTAATAAATACTATATATTAATAAACATAGAGATTAATAGATAGAAAATAAGTAGATTAAGATTGATATATTTATATATTGATTATTGAAAATTACTATACCGATTTGACTATTGACTATATAATATATTGAAAATTTTTAAAATATGGCAGTTCCACAATTTGACGTTAAAAATTTATGCATTCTTCCAAATTTTGACGGAAATCCAAATGAATTACATGAATTTATTAAAGTTTCTACAATACTTCTAAACCATTATTATGACAGACTTAATGCAGCTAGTATACAAAACAAATTTTTGCTTCATGGTATTATCAGTAAATTAACAGGTAGAGCCAAAGAAGTTATATCTGTATATGGATGCGAAACTTGGGATGAAATAAAAAACGCATTAATTCAAAATTTTGGAGACCAGAGAGACGAAAATTCGCTTACAAGGGATCTAGTAAATTTAAGACAAGGCTCAACAGAATCTATTATGCATTTTTACGAAAAAATCATGGGACTTTTAAGCTGTATTAATAACTACCTAGAATTACATACGATAAATGCCGATATTAAAAGGAGCAAACAAGAATTTTTCCGTCAACAAGCTCTTACAACATTCCTAGCAAGCCTACGAGAACCAATGGGCTCTGTTATCAGACCAATGAGACAATTCTATCCGCAGAATCAGTTTCAGCAACCACATCGGCAACAAAACTTCGATCAATTTAGACAAAATTCAAACTCTTCAGCACTCAGGACCCAAAACCAGTCAAATGTATGGGCACCCAAACCAGGACAGTCAAAACAGTCTAGACCAACACCTATGAGTGGAATATCAGAAACCACAACCAGAGGCCGTCAAAATTTTACACTAAATTACCGAGCACAGCCAAAATTCACCGTAGAAGAACTTTACAATATACAATGCCACGGAGATGAGCAAGAAGAGAATGCCAACTACAACGATTACTACGAACCTGAATACGACAATTTTCTACAAGATACATACGAAAATCAACCAACCGAATACGAAGAAAACGAAAATTTTCGAGAGGACCCACCAGAAGCAATCGGAACGTAATTGAACTTCATTCATTTCCCGACAAGAAGGAGCTACCCTACATCGAAATCTCTAAGCCTTCTTTACGACTTTTAATCGATACAGGATCCACAAAGTCATTTCTTAACCCAGAAATAGCTTCTTCATATTTTCCAAGTTACATAAAACATGAACCCTTTGTCGTCACATCAATTTTTCAAAACTATTCCCAAAAATATTGTGCCGAAATTCCATCATTTTCAGAATTTAATTCTGACAGCAAAATGAAATTTTACCTCTTTAAGTTTCACAAAGCTTTCGATGGTCTTATTGGCCTCGACAATCTAAAACTCTTCAAAGCCCAATTAAACTTCCCTAAATCGCTTCTAGTTACAAAAAATTCTACAATCCCCATTAAATATTACGAAACAAATAAAACACAATTTTATTCCATTCATTTGGAAGCAAATTCTATTAGCCAAGTGAAAATTCCTGTCAAAGAAGAAAAAGGAACCATCATTATTCCTACCCAAAAAGTACAAGGCGTCGTAGTACGAGAAGCCCTTACTAACGCCGAGAACCACCTCGCCTGGACCGAAATTGCCAATTTCACGTCAGAACCCATTCATCTTTCTCTTATGGAACCACTCGAAAGCAATAAAATAGACATTCAAGATTTCCATATATATTCCATGGAAACAACCTCCGGACCAGACTACAGACAAGATATCGACGACTTAATTAAAACCGAACATCTTAACGAAGAAGAAGAGGAACAAGTTCGCCACCTATGCCGAAAATTCTCCGATATATTTCACCAACCAGACACTCCTCTCAGCTTTACTAACGAAGTTAAACACCACATCAGAACCAAGGATGAGGAGCCTGTATATACGAAATCATACCGGTATCCGTATGTGCACAAGGAAGAAGTAAAGAAACAAATCTCTTCAATGTTAGAGCAAGGGATCATTCGACCAAGTCAATCGCCATGGTCCTCGCCTATTTGGGTCGTGGCAAAGAAACCAGATTCATCCGGTAAAATAAAGTGGAGAATAGTGGTAGATTATAGAAAGGTCAACGAGAAGACAATTGATGACCGATACAGAATTCCTCACATTAGCGATATTTTGGACAAATTGGGAAGATGTCAATATTTTACGACCCTCGACTTAGCAAGCGGATTTCACCAAATCGAGATGGCTGAAGAAGACATTCCCAAAACAGAATTTAATGTGGAAAATGGACACTATGAATATTTAAGAATGCCTTTTGGACTTAAGAACGCTCCGTCCACGTTCCAACGTATGATGGACAACGTATTGAAGGGACTTCAAGGAGAAATATGCCTCGTCTATATGGACGACGTAATAGTATATTCAACATCACTACAGGAACACATAGTAAATCTCACAAAAGTATTTCAACGACTAAGAGAAGCCCGACTAAAAATCCAAGTCGACAAATGCGAATTCTTAAAAAAACAAGTTAATTTTCTAGGACACGTAGTCACACAAGAAGGCATAAAACCGAATCCAGCGAAAATTGAAGCAATAGAAAAATACCCAATACCGAAAACAGCAAAAGAAATAAGAGGATTTCTTGGACTACTGGGATATTACAGAAAGTTTATTCGAGACTTCGCAAAAATCACGAAACCTCTAACAAGATGCCTGAAAAAAGATGCAAAGATCGAACATACACCCGAATTCGTAGAATGCTTTGAAACATGCAGGAAATTATTAATGAATGAGCCGTTATTGCAATATCCAGATTTTTCCAAACCCTTTAACCTCACAACAGATGCCAGCAACTTCGCTATCGGTGCAGTACTTTCCCAAGGACCAGTTGGCAGTGATAAACCAATTGCCTTTGCTTCCAGGACACTAAATGAAACCGAAACCAAGTACTCCACAATAGAAAAGGAAATGTTAGCAATGGTGTGGGCAATTAAGTATTTTCGACCTTACCTATTTGGAAGAAAATTTAAAATACTTTCAGACCACCGTCCTTTGCAATATTTATTCTCCCTAAAGGAACCCAACTCCAAACTAGTACGTTGGAGATTAAAATTAGAAGAATTTGACTACGAAGTAATTTACAAAAAAGGCAAAGCTAATACAAATGCGGACGCACTGTCTCGAATCGAAATACACACAAAGGAAACTAAGGATATCGATTCACAAATTAAGGAAGTCTTTGATGATTTAGTAGACATGGAAAACGATGGATGGTCAACGACTAATAATCCAGATGCAGATCGAATAATCGACGAGATTGTAGAAGAAAAAGCAACAGAATTAATTCCAGAAAACATCCCAGAAGATACTGTTGAAAACGAAGATCAAAACATGGACGAAGACGGAAATGAAACAATTCATACAGCAGTAGAAAATCCAATTCTTGGTATACCTATTTCGGAAAAACCACTTAACTTCTACAATAACCAAATTATAGTCAGAATCGTCAACTACAATCCACGACCCCCAGCAATTATACAAACCTTTCCGAATAAAAGACGTTATCATATCCAGCTGTCGAAAGATCAGTTAAAAGCTGACACCATAAAAATTTTTAAGGAACACCTCAACCCGAAAAAGAAGTATGCAATTTTATTTGAAGCAGAAGAAGAAATTTTTGCAGAAATTTGCGAAATTATCAGGAAAACTTTTAAACACAACGCATATGACTTAGTAAAGTGCAATCTTTTATTGGAAGATGTTAACCTAGAAGAACAACAAAAAGAGATTATAAAAAACTATCACGAAGGAAAAACGAACCATAGAGGAATAGCTGAAACAGAAAGTCAAATAAGGAAACGATATTACTGGCCTAATATGAAGAAGCACATAGAAGATATCATAAACTTTTGCGATATATGTCAAGAAAATAAATACGACAGACTTCCTCCCAAACCAAAATTTATGGTTACACCAACTCCCACTAAACCACTGGAAATAGTTCACATTGATTTATTCCAGGCTGATGGACAGAAGTTTCTAACCATAATAGACGCATTTTCGAAATATGGGCAAGCCTACCCAATAAATGGAGGAAATGCAATCAATGTACTCAACGCCCTACTGATTTTTATAACACATCATGGACTCCCAACAATGATAGTAGCCGATAATGGTACGGAATTTAAAAATGGAGTAATACAAGAATTTGTAGACTCTCATAAAATCTCAATCCACTATACAACACCAGAGAATCCGCAATCCAACGGGATGATTGAGAGATTTCATTCTACGTTAATCGAACATCTTCGAATCCTAAGGAACACCAAAGCAAAGCTCTCGATTAAAGAACAAATGCTATACGCTATAATTGGGTACAATAATTCCATACATTCAGCAACGAAGTTAAGACCCATCGACATATTAAACGGACATATCGACGCAAAAGATCCCTTTGACGTTGACATACAGAAAGTAATACTGAACAATTATATCCAAAATCATAGAGAGATAACAAAGGAATTATATAAGGAAGTAAACCAACAAATACAAGAGAATAAAAATAAAGTAATTGAAAATAGAAATAAATCGAGACAAGACCCTATTACGTATAAACCAAGCACAAAAATCTATACACGAAAAACAGTTACCAGAAATAAATTACTTCCGCGATATTCCGCAAAACATATAAAAAGAAATAACGAAGTGACTGTAAAAACATCAAAAACTACAGTTCACAAGAAAAACATAAAACATCAACCTAAATCAAAAACTAATTCTAAACCGTCCGCACAGGATCACCCTGACGATGAGAGAAGAAGAGAAGATCAAGGACCTGAAAGACAACCCAGGATTAATTCCCCTCAACCTGGGACAAGCAAAGATTCATACTAGTACACACGATTTCATATACTTTTTCAAACTACTACCAATAAAAGAAGAATTTGACAGAATTGAAACCAGTACGACGCAAAGACCACAGCAGTTCAAAATGGACTTAGCCATTACCTTTTTCGTGTATTATATTTATCCTTCATTTTCTTGTCCTATCTTATTAATCTTAACTTATCCGTCCAAACTTATCTCATCAATCTTCCGCCCAGATACAAATTCAAAACCCCAATCCAGAGTTACATAAATTCAAGGACAACCATCCCAGAGCAATCGCTAATGCTTCCCAAAATAAGGACCATAGATATTCAAACAGCGATTAAATTCAAATCATTAAGGATTTGAATCATCAATTCTCTAAGGAAGATGAACATCTAGAGACAATTAATCCGAAATTATGGAACCATAGCCATAACCATTTTTGGATGACTCCTTTATATATCTTTATTACAATAATCTGCCTCTATATATGTTACAGGTATAAAACAAATAACAAAAAAACCTAGCGACGAAACTCCAGAAGAGGCCAACTCAACAGTTCTGTTCGTCCCTCACAAAACTTCTTCAGGGGATGGAGTAGTTACAGTACAATGACCGCTACCATCCAGTAAGTTCCACCACGTGGATTCCAACACGGGGCTACCGCTTGAACATTCTGGACTAAATTGCGACGTATTGAACAGCAAGATCAGCAATTAATAAATTATAAAAACACCATGTTAAAATCAATATTTTTCAGTCTGATTTAAATTATTATTGTTGTTACTAAAATCTTTGTAAGTCGAAATAAAAGTTTTAATTGTGAAGTTCAGTTTTTAAAAAAGTGTTTTTCCCAAGAACATTCATAATTCCCGCTTAAAAATAAATATAAAAAAATAACGTTTTTCACAATTTTTTGCTAACTTCGATGGAGTTGCTCGACCAGAAGACAAATTATTAAAAAAAATTAGTGCTTTTTTAATGTCTATAGCGCGCAACTTTTGCGCACTATAGCGATCTGAAATAAAAAAAATGTTTTTCGAAACACCCTGGTGGACGTGTCATAAGAAAAAAAACTGAATATATAGGATACAATATTTTAAAAAATGAAGGAAACGGTATGGAACTTATTAGGTTCATCAGCGGACGCTACAGGCTTTGTGATGGTGATAATAACAGCTGGTATTTCATTTATTTATTGCATTTTTTTTCTACATCAAAATAAAACAAATTAAAAGAGATAATTATTACACAAAACCTTAAACATATATGATTATAAGAAATACATTTTACAAAACATCTAAATGTCTTCTATTTACACACACAACCAGAGCAACTAGAAATTCTCACAAAGCGGGATTTACAAATACGTAGAAACGTAGAGATTGTCTCAATATTTACATCAAACACAGGTTGAAACACTTTAAAAACCCGTGGTAGAATATAAAAGAATATTTAGAGAAAAAAGACTTTATCTACGACTATATACCTAAAAATTTGTGAAATATAAGCATTTTATTCTAAATAAAATTTTATGTAGGATTAAATCACAAGTGATTGTGATGAGAATTATATTTTAAGTCTGTTTTAGACTATAACATAAAGATATAAGAAAATGGTATACTAAGTTTTGTCATAATGTAAAACAGAAAACAAAATCTGTTAACAAAAAATGTTATAGAAATTAGAACATGTCCTATTTTGATACTAATTATTAATATACACGCATGCGCAGTTAGGTTCTTCTTCTTTTTTCGCCTTTGGAACCATGGAACACAGTTAGGTTATGTCATATGTCATGTCATAATAGACATGTTGCCTTTTCTGAGGTTATAACTGTTGTTTTTGATTGGGTTTGGATTTAGTTGCATTTAGTTGCAGTTGATTTAGTTTAGGTATAGAAATAATTTAAAAAATGTCTTGGTCAACGAATAGCATTATACTATTAATAGAAGGATATGAGTCTAACCCGTGTTTATTTAATACAAAACATAAGGATTGCCACAATAAACATAAGAGAAATGTTACTCTAAATAACTTGAGTGAAATGTTCGGAAAGACAATTGTCTGATATTTAAAAAAAGTGGAATGTTATCAGAAACATCAGTGCAGAAAGGAGGAAGGTTTTAGACTCACAGAAAAGTGGTGCTGGAGTAAGTGATGTAAACATTACAATGTTTATAAGTGATATGTTTATTCATGTTTATATTTTTGCAGATATATGTCCCAAAACTGTGGTACTATGACAAACTCAAATTTTTAAACGAATATTTAACAACAAGGAAACCAGTGTTATCATTCGAGATTAATAAAGGAGCCAGTACATCAAACTCGAGCCAAGATGTGGACATGACATACGAAGTAAGTAATGATGGCATTTTATTACCTCTTCCAAATAAGATTGAAGAAGTTGTCCAACAAGAAGTTGTCATTGAAGATATGTATGAGATACCTATTAAAAAAAGAAGAAAGGAGAACGGGTACTATCAGTATCGGTATCCGATAAAGCATCAAATGCTTTAGATAGCATTGCCAATGCAATAAGTGTGATGAATAGTGAAGACAAAAAACACTATTTATGGTAAATATGTGACGGAGAGACTTTTAAAAATAAAAACAAAACAAAATTATTACAAGTGAAACAAAAAATAGATACCATTTTATTTGAAGTTCAACTGGAAGAATTAGAGAAAAAAAATAGTAATGCACGGATTCTAAACGTATCAGTGGGAGATGGCTTCTGTGTGCTGTATGAAAGAGAAAGTATTTGAAATAATGAAATAACACATTTTATATTATTTGTTTTTTCATTATTTCGAATACTGTCTCTCTCACACACTGACTATAATACGGCACATGAACGCCATCCCCCACTGACACGTTTAGAATATATGTGCACTGTAGATAGTTTATAGGTCTAGTCGATAAAAAATAAAAAAGATTACAATAAAAATTGGGTTTTATTAAATATGAATTTATACATGTATAATACTATTTTAATTACATAAAATATTCGTTTTGTCGAGATAGGTACTGAACCTTTATTCATAAAATGATATTTAAATTTATCTCATACAGATAAAGCAATTTCTGCTGGTCTATTATATATTATATAGATTAATGGCCCTCCATCATATTATATATTTTCTTTTATATAGTGAGGACATTTGAGTTGGAATAAATTAATTTTCTTGAGAATGGGTGACTCTTGAGATAAATCCCGAAAAAGGTCGATTTTTATTTTTAAATTATAATTTTTTGGCATATCTTCTTCTTCCTATGCCGTCCCCATTAACGGAGGTTGGCGACCACATTTTTAAAGGCTTCTCTATGTTTTGCAACGTGGAATAATTCGTCTACAGTCATGTTTGTCCAGTCTCGAATATTTCGCAGCCATGACTTCCTCTTTCTACCTATTCCCTTTTTGCCATCGACTCTACCCTGCATGATGACCTGCAGAAGACTATATTTATTATTTCTTAGTATGTGTCCAAGGTATGCAGTCTTGCGTACTTTTATCGTTCTCAACAATTTTTTGTCTCGATTTTGGCATATACTAAAGACAAATTCACGAGAGGATTTCAGTACAGTGCTTATGAGAAGCGACGTTGCCGCTTAGGCCGCTAGGCACGTTCTTAGTCTGCAGGTGTGATACAGGACCGCGTTGGCCCTCCTGTACGATAACATTAAATTACGCAATCCTATTAGAAGTAAATGTAACATTATTTACAACTTTAAGATTTTTCAAATTACACAAAATTTAATAAAACTATTTTCTTTGAAATCTTTTTTACTAAATTATACAGGGTGTAACAACAGAACGGAGTCTACTAGGGAAACTGCTACAAAAAAAAATTCGTAGCTCCGCAGTGGCTACAAATTTAAATTGTTAATTTATATACCGACAGGATATATACCAACTTGGATCAATTATTACTATTAACAGTCTCAACAATTATTACAAAAAAAAGAAAACACTTATTCCATATTGCTATACAAAGTGGAAACATGGACTCTCAGAATTACAACTATGAGGTGTATTGAAGCCTTTGAGATGTGGGTTTTTCGAAGGATGCTAAAGATCTCTTTCTATGACTTTCTTATTCATGACATAATTACAGAGGTGAAGGATAAAACTTTTTACTATTCATAATGGAAGGGAAAGTGGAAAGAAGAAGAGGTCCAGGAAGAAGAAAATGCTCCTGGATGAAGAATGTAAGAGACTGGGCAGGCATGGATACTAAGAGCAGCTCAAGATTTTTCTATTGGGCTGACCAACTATCCCTATATCAACAATGATAGTACTATTATTTAAGTAAGACATTTATTTTGCCAAGGTACAGAACCTTCATTCATGAAATAATTTTTAAATTTATCTCTCACAGATAAAGCCATTTCTACTGGACTATTAGCACCTTGTAACTGATTTAAATTATTTAATCTTGGATTTATTGACTCAGTTTATGATTCTGCATAATGTTGAATTTTTAGAAATTAAAAAATTGTGTAGGGCACAACAGGCAAGAGTGATTGTCTCAACCTTATCTAAACCCAAATTTATGGTTGATAAGAGCACTCTAAACCTATTGGAAATGATGCCAAATGCATTTTCAATCACTCTCCGTGCTTGAGATAAAGGATAATTAAAAATCCTTTTGTCCTTAGATAAATTACTTGAAGGATAAGGTTTCATCATACGTTTTGACAAGGGAAATGCATCATCTCAAACAAATACATATGTCACACCACTGTTGCTCCTTGGCAAATTTTGATCTGGAGGAAAATTAAGTAGGATTCTTTCCATGGCTTTTTTGAGTGAGGACTCTCTAAAGACACCTCCGTCGTTCATTCTACCATTTACTCCTACATTAATATACAGGAATTTATATTTAGCATTTGCCACTGCCACCAGCACTATATTAAACTGTCCTTTATAGTTATAATAATAGGATCCGCTGCTACGTGGAGCACGAAAGTTAATGTGCTTGCCATGAATGGCGCCAAGACACATTGGAAATTTCCACAAATTTTTAAAGGCATTTACCACTTGCTGCCACTCGTTCACAGTTTGAGGCATCTTCATGTACTCACTCATCTTTTAATTTGTGGTGAATCACTTGGCAGACTTGTCATGTCATAGCTTTATATAAATAATCTCGACGACTAGTAAGTAGCACTGATAATTTGTGATATATTGTAAATATTTACACATTCTTCTAATTACAACGTCAATTCCGAAAGCTAGACCAAAAGTCAAAAGAGTGTTTCTTTAACATCCCGGCCAAACTTTCTGACTGCAGCCCTAATAAACTGTGTTGTTTGTATATATATATATATATATATATATATATATATATATATATATATATATATATATATTTAAAGATATATAGATAAATATATTATACAAACTCGTCGGTTAACTAGTTTACTACAAGAAAATACTATCTTTAATTTTAAATAACACAAACTGTCCCATTCAGGATGTGATTAATGAACTGAGATAAAATTCCTTGGGGAGAATTCAGAGAAAAGGCCCTATTTCGGTTAAAACGCGAATGGAACATGTTTTTCTTTTGTGAGCTATTCTTTCGGCAAAATCTGGCCACACAATCTTACACTCAGATGCACACACTCACACACGAGTTTTGCGAGACATAGGAGATCGTGTTTTGTGGTTTTCAATACACAGAAATGTCCTACTGCGATCTTAAAAGATTCATATTTTACAAGGCGTTTTTCTTCTATAAAATATTAGCTCAAAAGAAATTGCTAAATTGGGTCTGGTTAAGTTTGTGAATTATTTATTAACAACATTTGTATTTCTACAATAACTGTACATGAAATAGTTTTAAAGTCCAAGTAATATGACCATAAAATTTGTGAATTTTTGTTATTAACTCTATTCCAAAATCTTTGGATTATTTTTTTTTTTTTTATTTTTCCCCAATTTATAAAATACTTATATATCTTGGTTTAAAATTGTTCCGAACTAATGATGCCACAAAATTCATTTGATTTGAACGTACTCAAAAGTTTGGGGGGATTTAGGGCTGCACACTCCCCTTAAAATTTTTCTGTGCACTTAGATTTTGTCGCTTCTTTTTATGAAAAATGCTTGCAGAACAAGAAAGTAACGTGTCCATTTTTATTACAAACTGTCAAGTAGTTTAGGAGATAATGCAAAAAAACAATTTTTATTTTGCAACTTTAAAGGGCTGTAACTTTTATTGTGTACGCTTTGGTACTAAGGTAAGTTGGATTCATTCAATTTATTTTTATTCCCGGAATGCGTGATTTAATTTATGACATAAATATAAATAAAGTAATAAAGTATAGTTTTCATCTAAAAACCATTATAGCTCAAAAATGGTTTACATGTATTTTTATATATAAATTTTTTACGCAGAAAATTTAATTATAGATCGATGCAATATAAATTATTGAGATATATATTAAATGGAAATTTTTGAAAACTCCATTAAATGGAAATTAAAAAGCAGGTATTTTTAGGTTTTAAAATAAATTATTGAAATTGTTAACTCTACATTAATTTTACGTTTTAGCTGTAGATCCAGTATGTATTTTAGAAATTGAAGTTCGTACATTTTTAATAGTTTTTAAAACAACTTTTAATATTTCATTAATACAAATTGAAGAAAGTTAAATCGAAATTTAATAAACTTAATGAATGATTTTCTATTAATGAACGATTTTATTATAGGCAACACAACATACATTGCTTGCATAAATTAATTAAACGCTCTGTGATTGGCAGTGACCTGTGGTGTAGGCAACCAAACATATACCTATTTATATTTCCACTAACAAATTAATTTAAAATGAAGTAGCCGCTGTTAGTACTATCTGTCATTGTATGTCATTATTTACTTTATTGTTTAAAATTCTGTGTATTTGAAAAATCAAAGGATGGATATTGACGAAGAGTTTAATTTAACTCCACCAGAATTTAACTTCTTCTATCACAGAATTTACAGAGGTCCAAGAAGACTTAAATATAAATTTGTCAAAATGCTATACAGCAGATAATCATTTATCAATATCTTCCTGTAATTTCAGTAATTGCACCATTTCGAATATTAATGTTTACTATAATAAAACTACCACTAAGAAGGAAACTTTGAATAAAGTCAATGAAAGCTGAAAAATTGTTGTCTATCGTTAAGTAAATAAATATTTAAACTAAGATATCTTTATTTCTGAAAAGTACGGTCGACGGAAAGGTTTTGTAACGAACTCGTGAATTAAAATGGCGATTAACAATCTCGAACATTAACGCGCTCGCTCAATTGTTAATCGCCCTTATTAATACACTTGTTGGTTAAATAACTGTTAAAGTGATTTTAGGATTAACCCATTAGTGCTCAGAACTAAAAAAGCTTGAAAGTTGTAAATTGTGTACAGACTTTATTACAAAGAGTGTTATATATTTACTGAAAAATGTAAAACAAAATCAAGGTCTGTCAAATGATTGTCAAACGGTTGGGCTTACGGTTTGGTAATAATAAAAAATTTCTATGTAATAAAAATGTATTAAATGCTTTAACAAAAAGAAAGATTACATAGTATGACAATTATTTAGGGAAAGTTTCAATGAAAGTCACATGTAGGGGCACATTACATTTGTTACACGAGTATGTTGTTCTTTTTTGGCACATTTTGCATCAGCGGTATTTTTGAGTCTGTTTTCACACTAATGTGATTTTTCTTGTCCGTTCTTTAGATCTTCTGAAACAGCAGATGTTAAAACCGATGTATGCGGCCCAGGTTTAGTTGGAGAACATCCATATTTTGTAAGAAGCTATAATACTACTTGTCTTCTAAATTGCAAGTAGGGTCATTCGTGGCCTAAAAGCCTATCTATAACACTACTTTGAATACAACATTCATCCACAGATCAAGCATATAGTGGCCACCACCATTTTTTATTGCGAATTTAGCATCTATATTGAGCAGTGACCTGATCGTTTAGGTCAACACCTCCCATTTTAGGATTATAGTGAGAAATGGTATCAGGCATTTTAATCATCATTTTCTTTTGTTTATCTTTACTAAACTGTTGAACATTTTTAAATGGCACTTCTATGTGGCAATTTGACAATACTGCTACAACAGCATTGTCATTCCATGTAATAGCTGTTAGCTTTCCGTTAGATGTGGAATGTGTCGTCCCTTCCTCACATTTCTTGAAACATTCTTTCGGAGGAAAATTCATCTATTTTACTATTCTATTATTTCGCAACATTACAGTTCCTCCCAAGTCTCCTTTAGACAGTTCTTCAAGTAAGGATACAGAAGTGAATAAATTGTCAAAATATAATTTGGATTTGCTAGAGACTTTGTCATATTCAGTAAGTTCTAGTACTACATTTTCTCCTTGTTCGAGCCCAGTATCAGGAAGCTTTGTATGTGCACCGCAGTATGGTTCAGCAGAAGATACAAATCCATTCGCTACAACCCACAATTTAAACCCAAAACGAATAGGTGTGCCCCGTATAATTTTTCTATAGCAACTATAGCAACTGAATTTCCAACTGATACTTGCTTGAATGAATTATTTAGATAATCAAACAGGGAACAGACCTACTAAAACTTGTCACTGTTTATTTTCGAGTTATTATTTAAATGAAAATACTATAATATGTCTTTGAATCTATGTCTTCGCATTGCTTTTGCAAATATAGCTAGTTACCTTTCAATTAGATTCATTTTTCCAATACATACGCTTACTCGGCAGTTTGTGGTAATTGGACAATAAGATTTTTCCCAAAAAGACAAAAATTTCGTCATAAGTTACATATAAGCTGGGCATTTCTTTTTGCCCGGCATAAAGATTAGTTTGTTTAATGATATGTTCTATTAGAGTATTAAAAAAGCATTTGAATGCTTGAAGCTTAGAATTTACGAAATGTTTTAAATAACCTATAGTGAATGGTCCAGAGGGTATGATAATGGCAGATAAATTCCAACTGTTTTCTTTATCTATCTATCTATACAAGGATTTTTACAGCTGTCGCTGCCTTCCTTCTTTCAGCCAACGTCTCCAGTCCTTTCTGTTCTGCTATTCTCTATCTCTAAGGTCTCGTCTTTCCATGACCTCGTCTACTTTATCCCTCCATGATCTTCGGGGTCTACCTCTTTTTCTCCTTCCTATTGGGCTCCAATTAAAAATCTTTGTTATCCACCTTGTATGATCTGTTCTTCTCACATGTCAATACCAAATTAAACGTTTTTCTTCGATGTAGCTGAGTATGTCTTGTTTTACTGCCATTCTTCGTGTTTTATCTCCTCATTTCTGATGCGA
The DNA here is from genome assembly GCF_040954645.1 of Diabrotica undecimpunctata. Taxonomy (NCBI): domain Eukaryota; kingdom Metazoa; phylum Arthropoda; class Insecta; order Coleoptera; family Chrysomelidae; genus Diabrotica; species Diabrotica undecimpunctata. Next base: position 20,468,342 of record NC_092812.1, read on the forward strand.
TCCATTTTTGTCACTCTGCAGCTTCTTCTCATGAACTCCATTTCAGTTGCTGTGATTTTGGACCTGTTTCGTTTATTTATTACCCAATTCTCTGCTCCATAGGTCATTATACTGCGTACCAAGGTGTTATAAATTCTCTTCTTTGTATTTCTGGTAATCTGTCTATCCCACAGTACCCCGTTCATTTGTTTAATACATGTTCTTGTCTGTGCTAATCTGCTGGTTATCTCTTGCTCGGTGGTACCATTGTTTGGGAGTATGAATCCTAAATATTTGAATTTGTCAGTTTGTTTTCTTTATGTTGAGACCAAACACTGTTTGAAAATGCAATTACTTTTCGCTCTTTGTTTCCAATAGGTTTTGAAGTAACTGGCTGTGGAAAATTGATATTTTTTTCATCCAAACAAATATTTACTGTGCTGTTTGAAGAATTATCAGTAATTTTCTCATCCAATTCAAGAATTGCTTGCGATCTGAGGATTCTACCTGGAATATAATTCGGATTCTCTTCAATTTTGTCATTTAACACGCGTGTAGCAAAAAGGGAATATTTAAGAAGATAAATAAACACGTTGCAACCTAATCACCATACACCAACATATATTTCGGAATTTAGAGAATGTGCTTCATTTCATCCTAAACGTGACAACTTACGCCGATTGAAAATCATTACGCCTGGTCAAGAAGATAAAGTAATGGTTTGCGTTGACGATGATTCTCAATTAAATACACGACATTTATCTTTAACGACTTGTGAATCAGCAAAACTTCAGTTTTAAAAATCCTACACCCTGAGCATTTTTACCATTACCGTGAATCTATTTCCAGTAGATTTACCTTTAAAATACAGATTTGGAAATAATACTTGAAACAAGCAAAACCTTAACCGCTCTATCGATAGAATAATATTTACGGAAACACGATAAACATATAGGCTTTTTACAATCCTACCATAAGTAAACTGTCTTTCTATGAAGTTTAGGTGGGCATAAATAACAATATTTCCGAATCTCTGATTTTTCTTCGGGTGGAAATTTTACTGTTTTTTCGATTGCAAGTATTCTTTTTGTCGAGTTTATTATATCTAAGGTAATTCTAGGATTTTCAAATCGTTTTCTCATAAAAGGTTCTGTCAGACTTTTCGTTAGTTAGTTATGAATTTGATTCGAAATATATTTTCATTCTTTTTTAAATAATTTTAAATGACATGACATGACATAAATGACATGACAAATAAATTAACACAACTCATGTCCAATATTTGATAAAAAATAGCCATTGGCCGTGGAGGGATGCCGGTTTTCAACATCCCTTCACGAAGAGTCTTGTATGCTAACAGTGTCTCTTTCAGCGGTTTGTACTTGCTGTAAGTCCAATTGTTCCGCTAGCCTTCGAATACTCAGTAATAGAAACTTAAATGGACTCTTAAATGTATTTAGTCTGGCCTGTTGAATAGATTGATATAGTGAAATAAAACAATAACTTGTTTAGCTAGAACTGTAATTGAAAAAGGGCAAGAAATAGAAACTTATAAACTGTGAGTGAATAACTAATCGTAAGGAACCTAATTAGAAAATTACAGTTTACGAACGAAAACACCATAACACTTCACATTAAGGGTTCCCGATATATTGCGTAACTTGCGATTGCGAACGTGGAGAAAAACTCTCCGAAACTTGAAAAGTAGGTCTAAACCCTACAACTATTGCTAATTCACTGGCTTCCCCTAGCCACTCCGAAATAATTGTCTATGCATTTTGAAGGATCTACCGGTTTAAGGTCAATATGGGCGGAGATTAACATTCTAAGAAATAAGTCAATGCAGGCAAGGAATTTATTTAGGTAACAGATGCGGCGGAAATATTTTTATTTTGTTTTGAAATAGAATTATTTGGTTGGAGATTATTGTTCTCCAACAGGCCGAAGTCGAGTTTTCCTTGATGAGCTGTAAATGGTGCATTTCTCATCTAGTGCATCAACGCTTCCTTTTGTTGAATTATAGATTGATATTATTTTAGGTTTGTTACTCTCAACATCCGTAGCAACCAACAAAAATGGTAGAATTAACGGACATTTGTTCAACAAATTATGATGGCAATCTTGGTACCATTTAGAGCTTAGGAAGTAATGTAATTACTTCCAACTTGAAGGACCACCCACTGGCGTGGGAAAAAAGAACACAGGTAGTTTAAACAAAACGTAGTTTAATAATTGAGTCTAAGCTAAATCTAAGTTACTGAATCGTGAGTCTAAGCTGAGAATCTACAAAACAGTAATTATACCAGTGGTCACATATGGATGTGAAACGTGAACTCTCTCAACCACTGACGAAAATCAACTGAGAATATTTGAGCGCAAAATACTAGGGAAGATATTTGGACCAACCCAATGCAGCGATGGTTCGTGGAGAATTAAAATGAACCACGAGCTGGATGAACTAATGCAGAGCGCAGATATTGTCAGATTTGTAAAGTCACAAAGACTAAACTGGCTTAGTGCAGCAAGAATGCCAGATAATCAAGCTGTAAAAGTAGTCCAGAGATGGAAGTCCCAAGGAAACAGAACAATAGGAATGCCCCGTAAAAGATGGATAGACGACGTAGAGAGGGATCTTAAAACCATGAACATCAGGTATTGGCGAAGGAAAGTATCCGACAGGGCAGAATGGAAGAACATTATTAAGCAGGCCAAGACTCACAAAGGGTTGTAGCGCCATTAGAAGTAGAAGAAGAGTTTAATAATTGAATGTTACTACAACTAAATTACTATCTAGCCAAAGTTTTAGCGCAAGCTCTTATATTGAAACCGCCGATCACTGTCCACCTTACACTAGCGAAACACTACACGAGCCTGATACAGATCAAAATGTTACTAATAATTATCACTTCATCATGGAAAATTCATGGAAGAAAATGGTGGCCATAAAGAACACTTACTTTGATAAAAATTTAATGTTATTTAGTTTAACTACGTATTATTTAAATAATTTGGTTTAAAAAAACTAGTGACATGGGGTTATCTTTATCCTATGTAAAATCTAAAATTGTAAACTTTAGTAGACGTCTCCCTTCTCCATCTCCACTTATTTTGATCAACAATGTCCCTCTTCCTGTTATTAAACAATGCAAAATTCTCGGATTAACGTTTGACTCACGACTAACTTGGAAGCAACATATATTTGCAATAAAAGGAGAAACGTATATAAGACTAAACATAATAAAAACTCTATCACATCATTATTGGGGATCTGACGAAAACTCACTTCTTAAAATACACAGATCACTAATACGCTCCAATCTAGATTATGGTTGTCACATATATATATATATATATATATATATATATATATATATATATATCCGCCTCCAAAACATATATTAACCTTCTAAACTCAATTCACAACACAGCCCTTCGTCTTTATATTGGCGCTTTTCGATCTAGTCCTGTTGATAATCTTTCTTGCGAAGCTAACGAACCTCCTCTTTGTATAAGACGAAAACAAGTGCTACTCTTTTATGCAGCATCGGTATCAGCTAACCCCTCTAATCCAGTGCATCCATTATTTGTAATGTCCACGTATAATTTACACAATAAAAGTTCCTTACCACCAATAAAACCTATTCCACTAATTTTAGCACATACACTTAATGATATGTCTCTTACACATATCCTTCCTCTTTATCCCCCTTCATCTCCTCCTTGGATCCCATCCACGCCCAAATTTAACACCTCACTCACCAAATTCGACAAAAATAAACATCCGAAAGAGATCATTATAAATGCATTTAAAGACATTATAAATACAAATAAATACGACCTAATATCATACACGGATGCCTCAAAAAATGACACAGGAGTAGGCTGCTCTATTACAACCTCTCATTCACTAATTAAGTCATCACTTATACCAACCGTCAGCAGCGTTCATACTGGCGAATTATTTAGTATATTGCAAGCTTTTAACCATATATCTCCACCTAATAAGCAGGGTGCCATATGCACAGACTCTTTAGCTTCAATCCGTTCTATCAAAAATATATTTACTGATCATCCAATCGTCCAAAAGATCCTAGACTCTTACCAAATTATCTTGTCCCAAAACATAACAGTTACCATAATCTGGCTGCCATCTTATATTGGTATAGAAGGCAATGAAACTGCAGATCACTATGCTAAACTTGCTACAGCATCACCTAAAATCACCGATAAAATTCAAATTTGTAAGGACCTAAAATCATATACTAAAAGAAGAACTAGACTCCTTTGGCAGCAGCATTGGAATCAATCAAACATATTCTCACTGAATGCTATCAACATTCGGCCAGAAGATTACAATACAAACTCAAAAGTGAGGTACGAGATATCCTAAACAACCCTGACCAAATAAAAGCTGTGCTACAATTCCTTAGAAATGAACACTTATATCAAAAAATATAATTAGATTTTAATTTAGACATTGTTTAACATATTATTATCATTCGGTATTATTGTAACATATTTTTAATGTAACACATAATGTTTGTGTAATGAAAATTCGTCTTATAGTACCTGTGTAAGTGGCCATAGTAGCCGAGCACGTTAAAGTTGAAATAAAAAAAAAAAATTTGGTTTGTAAATAAAATGGATTTTATTATTACTTTAATTTAATATAAAACGTAAATTGTTTACTGTAAAACTTGTAAAGTTGTGCGAGTAAAACCTTTCGACAAATAAGTTTACTAATTTACACTATTCAAAAATAAACTGAATTTTAATTATACTTGGCACACGTCTTTCTTACTCGTTTGAGTACTAAAACAAGAATCCGTTAAGGTAGAAACTGAGAAGTCAACTTAGGTATTTTTAATTAAAATTATGGTTTCTTTCCATAAAAATAAAGTAGTTATTATCTCCAATAAGTACATACCACACCGATGACTTTATCATCGTTACAAAACCAAAGCAAAATGTCGTGTAGTAGTAGTAGTATATCTTATGTAATTTTATGTAAAAATACAATGCTACAAGATAACTACCAGACCACTTTCAGGAAATCACGAAAATTCAACAGTCTGGATTTTTTACTTTCAGAAATGTATTTAATGTTAACTTAAAATAATTTCTAACGCTAAAAGCAAAAAAGATGATTTCCTTTTATTCTCACTGGGGTGTGATAAATTTTCAGTTGAGCCATCATCATTAAGTAAAATTTTTAGTGGACATGGATCGTTTTATTAACCCTGTAATGGCTTAATGGCCATGGTAATCGTACTTCAAATTTACGGTTTTTATCTGGAATTTAATGTATCTTTTAACAAAATTACATTGGGGATTAAATTGGTTATTGGATAAAGGTTTCTGAATTCATTTCAGACTGCTGGTGAATTTGTTCAGGACGACTGTGTTAATATCTCCAACAAAAGAGAAATAAGGGTTTAAGTAATCAAATACTACATTATTTAATTGAATATACCTTGGCGGCAGATCCAATGAACAATCTAAAAGGTTTTATTCTGTATGAAATAATATTAGCCATAGTTAATAGAATTTTTTAACATTTATGATATTAAAAGCTGGGGAAACTGGACCGATAAGAAGAGTCATTGAAAAAAAAATTTATACACGCACTGCAGAGAGAAATCGAAGCAATGAGAATATCAGATGGAAAAGAAAAAGTAAAAAATCTAAAAAGTGGAAAAAACTAACAAGCACAAGTATATATATAGGTTGTTTCAAAAAAGGTAACACCGTCTCTAGGATAGGTAGAAAACTGAAAAACTTTTGGAGTTTCCTTAGTAAAAAAATTTTGTAACGCTATCAGTTTTCAAGATAAAAAGCGTTTAAAAAATAAAATGTTACACATTTTTTACGATTTTGCCGAAACTACAGGCAACATTGTAATTACATTTTATACGAATATGTTTTGGAAGCTGATATATCTCATGAATTTTCTTTTATATCTGACTCTTATAGAAGAGAGTGCCAGTTAATATTATTATTACTATTATTATTATTATACATAAGCGAGGGCAGAGGAACTAAGTCCCTATTATGCCCTAAAACAAAGAAACTTCATTAATAACCTACTAGTAAAAAACAAAAATTACAAATAAAAGAAATAAAATTACAATTTTTGGTTTAAAAGCAAAACAATATTTTAACTATAATGTAAAACGGTCAATTCTGTTTTTGAACGAGTTGGTAGAGGGAGCAGAGACAATGTTATCGTTAAGGTTATTCCAGCACTCAAAAACTCTATTTGGTAAAAAGTTCTGCCTTGATCTTATAGAAAAATTTTCTTTCTTCAGTTTGAACTGATGACCTCTGAGGCGTTCATCTTGATTAATGGTAAACATTTCATCGAGATTTCCAAAATTGAATTTTAGTATTTTAAAAGTTGTAATTAACTCTCCACGTTGTCGGCGAAGTTCAAAAGAAGTTAGGTAAGCCATACTAAGTCTTTCTGCATAAGAAGGTCTTCTCGGTCCCAAAGAAATTCGAGTGGCTTTTCTTTGGACGTTTTCCAACATAGTCTTATCTCGAACCAGATCAGGATACCACGTTGGTCCAGCGTATTCAAGTATGGGTCTTACCTACAGAGTGTAAACTTTACAGAATGATTGCATTGAAACTCTCGAAAAACACCTCCGAATAAGATACAGTCTGGAGTTCGCACGTTTACAAATAGAGGTAATATGGCCGTACCAAGTTAGGCTGCTGTTTATGATAACACCAAGATCGTTATACGAAAACACAGAATCTAATGGCTGCCCGTTAACAAAGTACGGCACAAGTGGGTTATTTTTACCAATTCGAAGCACTACACATTTTTCCACGTTTAAGGGTAGTAACCACTGGGAACACCAAGTTAAAATAGAGTCTTAGTCCATTTGGAGGGTTAGCTGGTTTGTGATTGGATTGGCATATATTTTTGTGTCATCAGCGTAGAACGATATTTTACTAGAGACATAATAAGGAACATCGCTGGTGTAAACCGTAAACAGCGGAGGTCCAAGGACGGAACCCTGAGGCACTCCATTTTCCACTAACCTGTCCTGTGAGAAAGATTTGCCAACTCTAATTTTGTAATATCGATCTGTCAGAAAATCATCTATCCAACGAAGTAAAGTACCGCGAACTCCGAAATGTTCTAGCTTATGTAGAAGTCTGCGCTTTGGTACACGGTCAAAGGCTTTAGAGAAATCTAGATAAACAACGTCGACCGGCTGCGAACTGTTAAGGGATGACGTCCAGTCGTTAACACAATGTAAGAGATTGGTTAGAGTAGAGCGACCAGAGACAAATCCATGTTGTTGTGTTGGAATAACATGTTCCTGGAGAAGGAATTTGGTCATCTCCTCGGAGATAATGGCTTCCATAACTTTGGCAACTACTGGCAGCGAGCTAATTGGACGATAATTGTTGGGGTCGAGTTTGTTGCCTTTTTTAAAAATAGGGGCAACGGAAGCTAATTTCCAACTAGGGGGTAAGGAGTTCTGGATGAAAGAAGTTTGCATAATTAACGTTAAGGGTATTGCAAGCGTGTCTGCGCACCTTTTTAACAGTTTTGGTGTTAAACCATCTAAACCGGGTGAAGCGGCTGTGCGAAGTTTAATCAAGTGTTGTTTGACATGATCCACTGTGAATTCAACTTGCTGTAAGGATGCGCCAACACGAGTACAGTTAATAGCAGGTAGATAAAAATCATTCGATTTTTTAGTAAAAACCTGTGAAAATGCTAAAGAGGGAGTTTCGGAAGATTCTTTGTCAAAAGAGCATAAAGTCTGGTTGGATTTTTGAAGTAGAGTAATGGAAACTTTAGACGTCATGGAGGAACGTATGTATTTGTAGACTTTTTTAATGTTACCGCTTTCGATAACATTTGCTTCAAAATTTTGTCTTCGGTTTTTAGAGATGTTTTTAAGTTATTTGAAAATCTGCGTTGGCTTTGGAAGTCACTAAGAAGCCCGGTGTGTTTAAATTTTCGCCATAGATGTCGTTTGTGATTAATTTGTTTAATTGCTGTTCGATTTATCCAGGGTTTAAAGTTGTTTTTATAACTCTTACGGAAAGTGATATTTGTAGAAATTATATTGTGGACTTTATCGAGAAATGCAGTCCACATTAATGAGGGGTCGTTTAAGCAAAAAATAAATGCCAGTCGATTTGAGAGAGTTCAATGTCCACTTCAGAAAAGTCGGTAGTAGCATATGTTACAATATTATTTAGCGGGGTAATCTTTGATTGATCTGAATGTGAGCCGTTATAACTGCATGATGTGACTTTCCTATAGGAGAACTGACTTCAAGAGATGAAATCAGCTGTTCGTCATTAATAAGCACTGGATTTAAAGTAGAAGGTTGGTTATTATTTCTAAATCTAGTAGGTTCTTTAATGAGTTGTATCAGGTTTAAATTTACTACAAGGCTTTTAAATAAATTATGAGCGTTTTCGGCGTCAGATAATGAAATTATTGATAATTATTCAACATAACTTTTTTAAGGGTAGGATTATTAATCAAAATTATCATATACAATTAACTCTTATATCTTAAACATCATATACAATTATTTTACACCAAAAAGGTACTTTTGGTAAAACTTCAGACTGTGTACCGTTTTCGGAATATTGTGATTTGAAAATTATAAAGTAATAATCAATGCGAGTATAAAGTAATGATAAAGTTCTAATAGATATATCTTGATTCTCTTTAAGTTTGCCATGGGAAACTGACATTTATTGATTGTTAAGACAATTAGTCAACAAAAGTTAAATTTTTAAAACCTCGGTCTTTGTAAAATTAGATATTGTTAGTCAAAAGAAAAGTTTTCTAGAAGAAACTTACCACGCAAAAAACATTTAGAGCCGTTGAACGCGTTGTCGAGAAACTGAGAATGTAAGGCCAAATAAAATAAATTCTGGTAGACCAAGAACAACAAGAACAATTAGAAAAGAAAGTGTTATGTTAAATTTACGTGATCAAGATTCAACAGTTAGCGTAAGGAATATAGCAAGACAAAAAATAGGTCTTCTTTAAGTACTTAAGGATATGTTACGAGCAGTAGCTACATCTTTATCAGTACAGACAAGTCCAAGAGCACTTGCCAGACGATCTACCTGTTAGAGTGAATATTTTTGAAACATTGCAAGAAAGGACATCCCTCGATCCAAATTTTTTAAAAAGAATTCTTTTTACGGACGAGACTACCTTTATGCGTGATCAGAATCCACGAATTAAAAGGGTATTACCAACATTCATGTAGTAATTGGTTGAATAACCGTTTTCCGAATCGATAGAGTGGTAAACGTATAGAAGCTCCGATTCATTGGACTCGTAGGTCATGCGATTTTAATTCTTTTGACTACAGAGTTTGGTATGTTAAAGAAAAAGTCTATGCTACAGAAGTAAATTTACATCAAGAATTGGAAGACAGAATTTTACGTCACTTTTATGACATCATAGCTGATCCCCAATATTTTTAGTCTTTATTTTAATTTTCTTCTTGTGATTTTTTTTATTAATAACGTTATCATTATTTTATACCAGCAACACATATTACTTCATAATTTTCATATCAAAATATTTCAAAAGCGGCACACAGTATCAAATTTTATTAAGAGTATATTGACGTAAAATTGTGTGATGTTTAGGTTCATTTGGAATTTGAATTAATAAGTCTTTCCTTTAAAAAAGTAATGTTGAATAATACTTGGTACGAACCTTGTAACTAGTGCTCTCTATGCAAATCAGATATAAAAACAAATTCATGAGATGTATGTTTCCAAAACATGTTTGTATAAAATTCCATTACAATGTTGCCATTAGCTTCGGCAAAATCGTAAAAAAAGTGTCCATTTTTTTTCGTTAACGCACTTCATCTTACAAGCAGATGTCGTGACACAATTTTTTTACTATGCAAACCCCAAATATTTTTCAGTTGTTTACATATTCTAGAGACCGTATTACCTTTTTTAAAACACCGTGTATACAACTGTATATGTGTATAGAAAGAAAAGTAGAAATCTGGAAAAGAAAGGTGCTCACAAAAACCTTCAGAGGCATAAAAACGGCAAAGAATATTTAGAGAACACAACCAAATAAATAAATAAGAAGGATGTATGGAAAACCAATAATTACGTCAGAAATACGAGCTCAAAGAGCTACATGGCTTGGTCACAATATACGAATGCCAGAGAACCGAAATGATCAAATAATACTAAACGAGGGAGAAGAAAAAAAAAGAGGATGTCCAAAGAAGAAATGGTTTTAAGCAGTAAAGCAAAACTTGTCAGAAATATGCGTGAGAGATTGGAGAGAAAAAGCAAGGGACCGAACACAAATCGAGGGTCTTTTAATATTAATAGAAATGAATGGAAATTAAAATTAATTTTAATTTTAATAGAAAATCAAAATTTATTATTTGAATATCAAACCCAATAAATTGAACAAAAATTTCTGTTTTGTTTTTAAACTACTTAGTCTTTAAATATTAGGTAAAGAAGATTTGATGTTTTATTTTTTTTTTGTTTTGTTTGGATTTATTTTTCTCCATATTGGCAACATGGCAGCAGCTGAAGTAGTCAAGAAAGAATTGAATAAAATAAATAAAAGTGATTTAATTAGGATATTAAAAAGAAAGTGCGTTTGGACATAAAATTAAGTGATAAAGTGGTAAAGTATGTGGAAAGTGATGAAAGTACCAAGTTCCTTGACGCAACTACTGAAATACCTAATCATTTTGTAGGTGACCATTCTTCTTCTTGTAGTTCCTTCTCCTATCGGAGGTTGGCTATCATCACAGCTATCCGTACCTTATTGGCGGCTGCTCTAAAAAGATCTACTGAAATGCAACAATACCATTCTCAGCCAGGAAATTCTTCGTCTTCCTATGGATCTTTTACCCTTGATTTTACCTTGCATTATGAGCCTTAATATCTCATATTTCGCACCTCTGGTAATGAGGCCTAAATATTTCAGCTTTCTTGTTTTGATGTGCTTTATGACCTCGCAATCCTTTTGTAGCCTTCTTAACACTTCTGCATTTGTAACTCGTTGGGTAAATGGTATTTTCAAAATCCTTCTATAGCACCACATCTCAAATGATTCCAACTTCTTTATATTATCAACTTTTAGTATCCAACAAAGTCGAGAACACGTAGCATCTTAAGGCTCTTATCCTCAGATCCAGAGGAAGGTCTCTATTGACAAACATTGTTATCATTTTTATAAATGCTTGTCCTGCAATTTCAATGCGTGTCATTATTTCTCTACCTTGGCCATTGTTTTCATTTACCCAGGTTCCCAGATATTTGTAGTTATTTACTCTTTCTACTTGTTTTCCCCTTGATATCTAGCCTTCCTACTGTATGTTGCTTAGAAATAATCAGGAAATTGGTTTTCTTAACGTTCATTTGTAGTCCATATTTGATACTAACTTGATGTAATCTATTTACTAAGCGTTGCAATGCTTTTAGACTGTCTGCAAAAACAGCGGTGTTTTGGTGACCATGCCGAAGCGGTAAGTCATTTAACATTAAAATATGATTTCAAAATCGCAAACATTCAATTGGACGCTTCAAAACGTATTATCAGTCTTACTCAAAATGTCAACCAATCTCCTCGGTCAGATGTAAAAGTTGTGGGTAATAACAGCGATAGTGAGGAGCTAGCATCAAAAGACAAAGTGTGGATTTATGCCGCAAAGTAAGTATAAACAATCTTATAGTAAAGAAAAATTGGAAACATATCTACAAACAAAGTTCCCCGGACATGAGTTCTCGTGCACTTCGTACGTAAACAAGGTAAATGGATCAAATTCCTTCAGAATCACGGCAGATGCAGAATTGAAGGATATTCCTTTTCAACCACAGACGTGGCCGAAGGGCATAGATGTGAGTGAATATGTTTTTCGCAGAAAACATTCCGTCGATAAATCTTCTAGACATACTAGATACATCAACCGAAAAAGACAGAAGTGAAAGTGTTGTTTCTAATAAATCTGTCATAAATCTAAAAACATTTAAACAAAAATCTATAGCAAACTCTGACCAGATTAGTCTAGTTAATATTTTTTATATAAACACACAAAGTTTATTAAACAAAATACATCAGCTTAATATTTTTTTGAAAAATAAAAGATACAATATATTATAAAGATACAATGAACACTGGCTCAGAGAAAATGAATTAATAACATTAAAGCTTGATGGGTATTTTTTGTCAACTTTTTATTGTCGGAAGGTAAGGGAACATGGAGGTGTTGTAATTTTTAGCGATAATAAAATTCTACACGACCAATTTGCTTATATGATATATTATGTGAATATGAGGGTAAATTTTGTGCATTAGAAATTATACATATTAAAACTATTTTACTAACAGTGTATACAACCGGAAATGGGAATTTTAAAGTTTTTCTAGAGCTATTTGAAAAGTTATTGAAGTTTTGCTCTACTACCTTCACTCTATATAAATATATGAGACGCTGATTGAAATTCATGTCAACAAAGGTAAGTTTAACATAAACTCCAACGTCCATGATCACAATACAAGATCTAGAAATGCTATTAGAGCACAACGTTTTAGGTTGACAAGAGCATAAAAAATTCGACTGATGTTAGTTTGTATAACTTTTTGCCAGATGAAGTAAACAGTCTTCACTTGTTATCGTTTAAGCTTAAAATCAAATCACACTTTTTGAAACATTGTTTCTATTCAAAAACGGAGTATCTAAGTACAGCTTTTACACAATAGTACTAGTTTGGTCAGGGTATTTGCCTATTATAATTATATTTCATGTTTTTTATTTTAATTTCCATTAAGTGTGTTTGTCGTTTTTTTAATTGTTAACATTAAATCTCTGTTTGTAATGTTTAAATTCGCCAAAAATTTTATATGTATTGTCACTATTTCTTTGACTTATCAAAAACAAAACTACTTTTGTATATTGATTAAATAAATTCTATTCTATTAAATATCTTATACAAATTTTTTATTTGTATAAATTGTTATAAAAAAAGGGAATGTCAAAATATGAATTCTGATTTGGTACGAGAAAATCAACCAAATTGCGAGTTATTTCAGCTAGCCTATAGATCCTACATATTTCTCAAAACCATCTCGAGATACCCTTGGATAAAGCCGAATCAGGAGTGATTCTAGCGGAAACAAGCGGGCTCTGGAATAAGGATATTAGTAAGATTGTCTTTCGTCGGACTTTCTTTCCGTTTCCTGTGTAAATATATATATATATATATATATATATATATATATATATAAATATAATATATATATATATATATATATATATATATATATATATATATATATATATATCTATATATATAAATTAAGGATCACTCGAAGAGTGGTGGGTTTTTCGGTCAAAAGGTGGGGAAAAAAGACAAAGAAGGTGGCTACTTCATGTACTTATTGAAGACGTTTCACTTTTTAATCAGAAAGGATCATCAGTTCATCTAAAAAGAACAATATGAAAAACCAAACATCCATAGAAAAGTTATTATAAGTGTGTTACCTCAAAAATATATGTAGCAGTCAATGATATTAAATATGTAAAGAAGCTTACGACAATGGACATTATAAGATTATGCTGTATAAACAATTAATTGAAACTAAATACAGTTTACAAATTAACTCAAACTTAGCACAGCAAAAGGCCATATGGTAATTTTACATACATATATATATAAACATTAATTTGCAGAGAACTAAAAAGATCATAAGATGCACTTCCAATAGAATATTATTAGTTTATGCAGAAATGTAGTCTAATGCAGACTGCGTATAATGAGAAAATGTTCTCCAGATATTATCGCCACTATAAAAAATTACTTACTTATATGCTCATATAACAGATCATTATCCTCAATCAGGCAATCGCGTCCTTAGTTCTTTCCAGTGTTCTCTACACTGGGCCGCTTGTAGCCAGTTTCCCGCTACACGTTTTATATCATCGGTCCATCTAGTCGGTGGTCGTCCTCGGCTTCTTTTATAGTTTCTGGGCCTCCATTCTATAATACGTTTTGACCACCATCCATCTTAAGCTTCTTCTTAAGCTTCTGGCTAAGTGCCCTGCCTAGTTCAAGAGTAGTGGTTCTTTCGATGACGTCTTGAACTTGAAGGCTCACGTTTAGTATTGCACGTTCCATGACTCGTTGTGTAACTCTGAGTTTATTCCCAGATTTTTGCGTGAGTGTTAAAGTCTCTACACCATAAGTTTGTTCAGGCAAAACACATTGGTTATAAAGGTTTATAACCATCTAATAGATAGATCTCTCAAAATCAAATTTACCAAACTTAAAAAAAATCACAAAACGCCTCAATGACGAACGTCCTGCTACCGACAACCAAAGTGACCTTTTACATGACACAGCCCAATAATCTCAATAAAACTAAAACTATTCTACAACTAAAAATTAAAACTTGCGTCGTTTATATCAATTCAAACTTGATATCCTTTTTTGTCTTCAAGAAACGAAAACGCCAAACGAATAAACCAAAAATAGCAATAGCAAAAATAGCATTTTGTAAATTGCAATTCCTCTGGAAAAGGGACCACAAAAATATATATTTATACTATTTACTTACCCCGAGGACAACAAATTAATAAACAGGATTTTTCTAACCTCGTGAGACAAATACCTTCTTTACTGATTTTAACAGGTTATTTTAATGGTTACAACAGTATTTAGGGTTCTACATATGATGACAAAAGAGGACTTATTATTGAAGAAGTAACAGATCAGTATAACGTATCACTATTGAATGATGGACGCTTCATGAAAAACTAATGAAGCAAATTGGACATTCTTTAAAAATATAATAAAAGAACTTGTCAGATATTGTAAATATTTAACAATCTTGATACAGACATAGAAACTTTTTTCAACATCCGAGATGCAGCCGAAGTAACTATCAAGAAAACTTCATTTATTACAAAACATAAAACAGTTGCTTGGTGGAATGAACAATGTAAGGCATTGATCTAAGCTTCCAAAAAAGCCTTTAGCTAATACAAAAATATGAAACACTATAAAACAATAAAATAAAATTTTAAGCTAAAGCTCAGTTAACAAAAAAAAAGTAAACAGTAACAGTAAAAAAAAATAAATGAACTTTGTCAAACACAAGGTTAAAATAAGTGAAACCCCGCATAGAGACATGGAATGTGTTACCTAGCTCGAAAAACCAAGAAATAATAATAACCCATGTGTGGAAGCCTTATAACTGGCTACCTACACTCGAGGGTTGGAAATCTTTTGATTCCAAGCCTTACTTCAAAGGACTTTTGAATGAATGTATCTCCATAGGTTTGGGTCTTCAGTGACCGTTGAAAGATGAGGATTGTTAATGTGAGCAAATATAGCTCCAGAGAAATAAAATCACTAAGTTTATAGACTTATAATTAACTATTTTTAGAGTAGAGAAGCCTCAACACGGCCGTAGCGTACTATACAATGTCAAAAATTTCTTTCTTTATAACACGTGAAAGAGAAAACCGTTATATATAAAAAAATGCCCGATTTCGGCATAGAGAAATATTTTATACATGAATTTAGATTGTTTGAATTTAGAGTGTTTTAAAAATGCACATGCCTCAAGGGCGATGTGTGAGAATGAACTGATAAAATACTACTTGATGCGTAAAAGTAAACATTACCCCTCTTTTATTTAGGTGTGAAAACTATTTAAGATGTTGAGGCGCCAATGAGTCGGGTGTCCCGAGCAAACTTGATGAAATGACTATTTTACTTATTCTACACTAAGAAAAGTCTAAAGAAATGCATTTTTATTTTATATTTTAAAAACAATATGTTCATTTCTGGAACAGCATGATTACTTAAATAAAAAGTGCGAATCGCCGCGGTGTGAGACTTATAATACAACACTAACAATAAAACACATACGATGTGAATATCGCCTCTATAATAATCAACAAATTAACAACAAGATACCAGCAACACTTCTCGAAATTTATGGTGCAGACAAAATACATTTTTTTGATTTATTGATGGTACCGCTTTGAATAGTGGTTAAAAATTATATGCAGAATGGAACCAGGCCACAGCAAGTGCATGCTGCCATCTATCAGGTAGTGAACTAACCCACATTACTTCAGTACTCAATGAAGTAATCTGCAGAAAAGATCCAAGTGGGTTGGTTCCATTCTGCAAAACTTGGGAATCACATAGCATAAAATACTTCAGGATTTGGTTCCTTTCTTCAATGACTAATACTTTTGTTTGTTACGCGATAAGGCTAAGACTGCATGTTTGTGTTATAAAGTAGTGAAAATATTTCAAATTATTAATTATTAACAATTATTGGGTAGTAAAACATTTCTTAAATAATGAGTTATAGATCCTCCAGAGGACAACATATACTAAATTTGGTTTTAAATGTTTTAAAAGCAGAAACTGAGGTTAGTTTGGTCGCGACTATTTATATTTAACTGACTTTTTTTCTTTTTAAATTAGATGGAATCTTAAACAATGATCAAGATAATGAGTATGATGGCTATAATTCCGACGTAGATCCAGAATTCAGATTAGAGGATGAATATCAAACTAATACAAGACACAATGAAGAAGATTATTAGGAAGGTGATGTAACTTCGGAAATAGAAGAAGAAGTTCTAGAACAGGTATTAACTCTACTCCAGTCAATACAGGTAGGCCAATGAAGGGAAGAAAACGAAAATATCTTGGTTTAACAAGAGAACAAAATAAGCGCCAGAGAAATTTAAAAAATGTTCATTATAACTATCAAGGGAAAACTGTTGAGAAAAAAAATTTAATGATTTTAATTGCTCTTGTAAGATGAGTTGCTACGTTAAAGTACCAATAAATGTTAGAGAAGAACAATTTAACAGGTATTGGGAGTTGGGAGATTACAATGTTCAAACAGCCTTCATTGGTGCGTTGGTTCATGAAGGCAATAAAAAACGAAGTTATGGCGAGGCAACTTCCAATCGTAAATATTCCAGAAAATACATGTTAAATAAAATACAGGTATGTCGCAACTTATTTACTAATACTTTCGAAATTTCTAGTAAGCGTGTTGATACTGCAATGAAAAAACTTAGATCCTCTACATTGACAGACAAAAGAGGACAAAGACAGGGTGAAAAAAATAAAATATTACAAGAACGGAAACAATAAATAAATTAATTAAATTGGCAGGATTCCAAAATATGTGAGCCATTATCGCAGATTGCAGTGTGGTGATACACAATTTTTGCCTCCGAAAATGACACTAAAACTAATGTATATTAAATACAAAGAAGATACTGTTACGTAAAAATATGAGTCATAGTTTTAACCTGTAAATATGTTTTTATTCACATGCCTATGTTTTAGATTTTACGAGAGGCGTCTATTTACCTGTATGGACCTTCCAGAACAAGGTCGAACCGATGCGGGAAATCCAGTTTGCCTTTACCGTTTCGCCGTCGTCTACTCAAGACTTTTCGAGATAACGGCACTGGCATATATTAACAGGACATTTTATTTGGAAGGAACAGTTAATTCTCAAGACGCGCTCGCGAATTTAAATGTTACGTTCGCTTTTTAATAAATTATGTATGTTTAGTGATAAATAAATAAATATCAGTTATTGTGCTTTTTAATGAATTAAGATAAGAACAAGACATTATAAATTAAAGACTTAACAATTAATAAATTCACAACAATACTAACAATCCTGTTAGCTTTGTCGTGTACAGACCTATCTTCATGACCGAATTTAATTTAAAATTTAAGAGTCTCAAAAAAGACACCTGTAACACCTGCAATTCTTATCAGGCAAAAATAGATAGCATTCAAGATAATGAGGTAAAAGTAATGTTAGTAAATGAACATGATACCCATATCAAAAATTGGCAAGAAGCCAGGGCAAAAATGAAACAAGATTTGGATACTGCGACTAACAATAAAAAGGTAGAATGTTTAACATTCGACTTGGAAAAATCTTTGCCCTTTCCACGCCTACCAACTGGAATTATATTTTATAAAAGGCAAATTTTGCTGTACAACTTAGGAATTTACTCTGGAAAGAGCAAAAAGGGATCGTGCAATGTATGGATGGAAAATGAAGCTGGTCGTGGTTCCCAAGAGGTAGGATAATGTCTTTTGAAATAAATTAAAAATCATGTATCTAACGATGTAGATGAACTAATTTTATGGTCTGATTCGTGTAAGGGCCAAAATAGGAATATAAAATTAACTCTCATGATGAAAGCTGCACTTGAAACTCATGCGTCACTTAATAAGATTTATATCCGGTTCCTCATATCAGGGCATAGTTTCTTACCTAACGATGCCAATTTTTCAGACATAGAGTCTGCGCTCAAACATCAACAAAGGTTATATCTGCCCGAAGATTACATAACTGTAATGAAAAATTGCAGAGATAGAAACAAATTTTATGTCGTTAGAATGACTTCTTCTAATTTTTTTGGTACAGCAGAAGCAGAAAAACAAATCTGTAATAGAAAAGTTGACATGAGCAAACAAAAAATTAATTGGTTACAAGCAAGGGAGATAATGCTAGATAAATCAAAACCATTTTATATAGTTATGAAAACAAGCTTTGCAGATGAAAATTATTCTGAAGTTTACATCGGTAAAAAAACATGGAAGGCCAGCAGCAACCAATAATAATTTCAGCCATTTACTCACAAAAATGTGGCCCAACTGGAAGCCTATTTCTCTTCCAAAATTAGAGGACATAAAATCTGTAATGCATTTAATACCAGGTGATGCTCAAGAATATTATAAACGTTTAACTGGAGACTCTGAAATTATTGATGATATTGAGGGATTTAGCGGCCGTCCTGATGAACTTGATGACCTTGAAGATGAAACCATGACACATTAGCAGTTTTGGGAATATATGTTTTTTGTATTTTAGTTTTGTGTTACAATTATATTTTTTATATACTAGTATTGTTGTATTGAAGAAACATAATTCTAATGTATTAACCCACTTACGAACTTTCGCCAAATAAATTTAAATGAACTACAATTTTTTTTTTCGCAGAAACTTTAACTTCATTTTTCTCAACTTCTGCTATTTGTGGGTTGGTCCCTTTCTGCAGAAAGTCGTCCAATTTCAACAATATTACAAAACTTATGTAATCTATTATAGTGTATTTTTATGTATGAGAGAGTAATAAAACAATAAATTATGTATGCAAATCCCTAAACTGTTGATACGGGTGACTAAATGAAAAACAGATATTTGTCAACAAGTTTACAGAAGTATATAGGAAAACAAAATAGTTGTGAGGGTTACTAATCCCTAAATAAGGTTGCCAGTGTCGGAGTGATGGAGGTTAACAGGTACTAATGAATTTGCAAGAAATGTAAGATGTTTATTTTATTGGTTATATATAACCAATAAAAGTTTAATAAGTACCTACCTATTTGCAAAATAAAGTTTAATTCTTTAGATAAAATAAAACGTTTTATTTTATCTATTTGCAAAATAAAGTTTAATTCTTTGCCTATTTGCAAAATAAAGTTTAATTCTTTAGATAAAATAAAACGTTTTATTTTATCTGAAATGAGTGCATTCCACGAAGTAAGGGTTTCAACAATCAAACATTTAATTCTTTAATTCCAGGAATCTACGACAGTAATTGACTAGATAATTACCTTCTAAACTTATTCCACAGAAAATGTGATAGTGGGTTTTTCCATTTTGTATATAGGAAGGTCCAAGTGGCGTATTCAAAATTCTTAACAGTTCACTAAAAGTAGGTACTTCAGTTGCAAGGTGCAGTTTATTGTGTATACTAGTGTTATGGAAAATTTGGAAGTGCCGTGTAAACGCCGAAAAATTGGTCCTCTAACAGTTAATGAAAAAACATTAATATTTAATTGTTTTAAATCATTTACAGACAAACGTTTATGTGAAAGTGTTGATGAGACCGTTGAGTTAGTTAGCAGTACACTTGGTGTTGGGAAATCTACGATTTACAGAGTTATTAAAGAAGAGAAATGTGGTAGTTTTCAAATGCCACGGAATGCTCCAGGGAAACCAAAATTTCAAATAGAATATCATTTTAAAGAAGGACTTCGACGGAAAGTGCATGAATTCTTCTTTAGACAAGAATTTCCAACATTGGATAAAGTTCTTGTCTCAGTTCGAGATGATAAGGATTACCCAGAAATGAGTCGAAGTACGTTATGGAAACTTTTAAAAGAAATAGGCTTCCGCTAGAAAAAGAATCCCAGAAAGTCTATTTTATTAGAAAGAACGATATTGTCATATGGAGAAGACATTTTCTAAGAACCATAAAGGAAATGAAAAACCAAAAAAGAAAAATATTTTATCTTGATGAAACATGGATCAACGAGGGTCATACACCAAATAAATTTTGGCAGGATGAAACTGTTACAAGTCAAAGGCACGCTTTTGTAAATAACTTATCTACTGGTTTAAACCCACCATCAGGAAAGGGACGCAGGCTGATAATAGTACACATTGGCAGTTCAGACGGTTTTGTTAAAGGTGGTTTATTAACTTTTGAATCAACTCGTACCGGTGACTACCATGAAGACATGAACGCTGACGTCTTTCAAGAATGGTTCGAACAAATGATAGATCTTCTTCCTAAGAACTGTGTAATAGTAATGGATAGTGCAAGTTATCACTCCAGACTTATAGAAGGACTGCCCACAACCAAGTGGTTAAAAAAAGACTTGCAGAATTGGCTGAGTTCAAAAAATATTACGTACCATCCCGGATCTATAAGAAAGGAACTTTATTCGTTGTGTGCCCTTCATAAAGAAAAATTTAAAAAATACAAAATTGATGAAATTGCCAAAAATCGTGGAATGACAGTACTTAGATCCCCACCTTATCATTGTGAATTAAACCCGATTGAACTGGTATGGGCACAGATAAAGAGTGAAGTTTCAAGAAAAAATACCACTTTTAAAATTCATGATGTTAAACAGTTGTTTTTGGAGGCCGTAAATAATGTAAAACCTGAAAACTGGGAAAAGGCAGTAAATCACACTATTAAAGAAGAGGAAAAAATGTGGAAGCTGGACAATATTACTGATAAAATGATCGAGCCAGTTATTATAAATCTTGGTTCTGAAAGTTCATCTTCTGAATCTGATTTGGATTTGTAACAAGTAGCTGTAAGTTTTATATTAATATTTTTATTCATCTATTTAACATACCTTAGACGGTTTTAAAAACTCTTTTTCTCTTTTGTAATTTTTAAAAATTAAAAAAAATGTGAATTTTTTAAAACCCTTTTTAATGTAGGCCAGTCAGTTCTAATATAGTGTGTGATAAAAGAGGTCACTTTTGTTTACATACACATAACACTTTATAACACTGAAATAATTCATTTATTTTTTACAATTATTCAAAGTAATTTTTCAATTAATCTTGAGCACGCCCATGGAGTGGTCGGAGCTACCAGTTAAAATTATGCTAATTACTCTCTCGTTCATAAAAATAAACTATAATTAGCTGCTAATGGCCATTTCGTCGATGCGATTATCTAATAAAAAACATATCTCTAATATGATTATCAGTAAAAGTTGTTGTTTATGCAATTGCAGTTATAAATATATTTTGTCAGAAAAGAAAATAAACTTTCGTTTGGTAATTCTTTGGAAGCCTTAAAGGAATGATTTGAATATGGTAATGATGTGATCAATAGAACATATATAAATTCAGCTTTTATGTATTTGAAATTAGTTATGGGTTTTAAACAGTAATTTAAAATTTAAAGTACTGGAAAGGAAAGATACTCTTCTACTTAAGTATCCGCGTCCTTATTATTCCACACAGTGAACTCTGTACTGCGAATATTCTCCCATTTTCTACTTGAATAGTAACGCTTTTTTGATATCTATGAATCCCAAGAAATATTTTCATGTTACATTTCGATGACTTGTTTCATTTTGGTTAGCGGGTATAAGATATCTATACAATCCAGCAAACTGTAAGATGTCAGATTTAAATTTCAATAGATATCCATATAAAACATGTAAGAGCAAATTAGTTATTACCAATAAATTTGGAAATATGTCTACATTTAAAGTAAAATTATGTTTTTTAAAAATAAAAATAGGAAACTATAAATACTTATAATATTTTATCCATACGAAATTGTAAATTACTAACCATCTCGTTGTTAGCAATTCTGCAACTAGTTAGATTTTGTAAGTAGGCGACGAAAAAATCAAAAAAAAATAACAAAAAAAAATTACACAAAAAAAAATAGAAAACAAAAGTTAAAAAAAACATACACTGCTCATACTTAGCTTTTACACTACTAATACTTTAAGCATTGTTATTGTGAAGAAGGATGAGTTTTCTTTAAATTTCTTTTTTATTACATTAAATAAGCAAAAAAAGTTTTTTTTTGTTTATTTTTTTTAATTATTATAGTTAGAGAAAAAATCTTCTGGCTAATTGGTCTTTACCAAAGCCATCTAATTAATTAAAAAAAAAAAAAGAATTAATATTAAACTCAACAGTCTTCTGGGTTTAACCGCGTCGGTTATCATTGCGCCTATCTTTCGACATCCTGTTTGATGTCTTCTTCAGGGCTTTCGAGGTGTCAGTCTCCCGAGACCACAGACTCTACTACACTAATCACTAACCAATGCATTACTCGTATTGGGAACAAATAACGGTTCGTTTATACCGTCGATAGTGGCGTGGATCCGGTGGAGATTGGCGGTGTGGGGGTTAGCGTGAGACTTGGCATGGAGACTGGCGCAGGGGTTGGCGCGAACATTTCTGACAGTGGGATTTTGATTGATCAATCAAAATCCTACAATCCCCAGTGCTATCGATCTAAGTATAGTCGCTGAAGAATCTCATGTCTTAATGCCTAACTTTTGCAGAGTATTATTTCGTGTTCTCCAGTCGTCTAAAAATATCCTTTTGTGTCTCCTTTCTAAAATATCCTTTAATGAGTTTCACAGTTCAGCGAAGAAACACCTTGTGGGGATTTTTTACAATAGTTGTCATTAGAGAGTATATAGTCAATCTCAATTTTATTTATTTTTATAAACAAACATCGTGTGGACAAATATTGACTCTTTGGTTGCAACTAACAAATCGGACGGATTGCTACTGTAGGATCTGATCAGTTATTTCTCCACTAGCTGTTTATTCGTTTGTCTTGCAGCACCTTAATCGATATATGGAAAGGCTGTTTTCCCCACCTGAAATATGAATCGAAGCACCTTCCACAGTTCGTTCTTATTCTGTTCAGTGTTGACCAGGTGTCTTGTTTCACATATTAGTCAGTTATCTTAAAGGTCCTTTTAATTAGAATTCTTGCACAGCCTAGAGTTTTTCTTCTTGAGAGAAGGCTACTTATGCCTCCTGGTTATGTCAACGTGACAGCGGAGCATTGGATAGGCGTTAATTTTACTAGACTCTCTGAAATCGCATGTGAGGGGGCTATGTGGCCCAGTGCTGGTAGTCAGTAAGTTGTTATTATCTTGATTGTGCCTAATATAGTATGCAAAGCCTGGATTAGTTGAACGTCAACACGTTTGGTGGACCGTCTATTGAGCCACACAGCAAAGTACTCCACAACGGGATACACAAATATCACTGCTGTCGATGTAAGTGTAATCGCTCTAAAGTCGATCTAAATATTGTACCGCATAATTTTTGCAGAATATGATTTCGTGTTCTGAGTTTTCTAGTCATCTTTGTATGATGTTATTTATTGAGTTGCACAGTTTAGCGCAAAAACACCTCATTGTAATTTTTCACAACAGTTGGCATTAGAAGGTATGTAGTTATCTTATTTTTGTTTCATTATCGGGACTTCTACAAGTACATTTTTTTTATTTCGAAAATACAATCATATTCACCATAACGGTTATTAGCAGCTGCGACAGAATAACAAAATTAAACTTTATAAAATATTTCTAAAAATTTTTAAAAATTTAAAATATTATTCGCTGAAAAAGTAGTATCCAATAAATTATTTATATTGTTAGGTATATTAAATGCGATACAATAATTAGACAATAAATATCAATGAGTAAATCTAGTGTGTTCAAGTCGTAATCTCGTTATCAACAATCATTTTCTTCTATTCCTAGTTTGGGATTCCCAAGCTGTAACGTCATTTTTAATATGCTTTAGTGATGTTTAATATGATTGCCATTCGTTATTCCACTTGCACAAAACTCGATTCTTAATAAAAGCTTTCATCTTACTCGCGGTACTTCGATACTCAGCGCTTTTTCTATATCGGCACATACAACAATTTCACTCGCGCACTGGTCTGCTCTTTCTTTGCCTGGAATGTAAATGTGGGATGGTATCTATGTAAATCTGATACTTCTATAATTTTCTTGTGCTTACATGAGTTCGAGTTTTATCAGTTTTTCAAGAGGACTTTTGGGATAGATCTGTTTAATTGTTTGAAGGGTACTGGGTGAGTTACTTAAGATAACTGCATTAGGAATGCCTTCACCAGAGGAGTAGGCTCTGAATTCGTTACTCCAAGCGGTACATAACAATTTCGTTTCCCAATCTACTTCACTATTTTCTCCGCTAAACTCGATGCAGTGCTTAAAGCTATCTTGCATAATAGCTTTTAATTATGTGAGTTAATTAATGGTTAGAATATGGGAAGCAGAAGAAATGCCCATGGACTGGAAAGAAGGTAGAATTATACTAATATTTAAGAAAGAAGAAGTAACAAACTGTAACAACTATAAAAGAATATCTCTACTAAGTACAACATATTTCTAACAGCCCTCATTAGACAAAAACTCAGTTAAAATTGGGGCTTCCACCAAGTATTCAGTGAAGACAGATCCACTACAAATGCGATCCACATATTTACACAAAACAATCTAGAAATGCTAAAAAGACAACATAAAACTTCACACCCTCTTCGTAAATTTTAGACAAACTTTTGACTGTAATGAAATGAAATAAGAACTCAAGATAGACCGGCATAGCTAATTAGATTAACAAAAATAACTGTGGATGAATTTCGAGCTAAAGTACCATAAAAAATAATAGCAAAAACTCAACTGCAATAGAAACAGGAGTGCGACAACAAAAATAGTAGCATATACTGATGACATATTTCTCATGTGAAGGGAACGGGAAAGATCAAAATATCTACTCTGTTCTAGTTCTGTCATTGTGAATGGTAAACATAACAGAAGAGATGAAGTAAAAAAGCGAATACTAGCAAGCAACAAAACATATTGGAGATACCTTAGGCTAATGAAGGACAAAAACTTGTACAGAAATAAAAACTGAAAACATAGGAACAGAGTTGCAACTAGACCAGTATTTACATATTCGGCTGAGACAATGTGCCTCACAGATAAAGATAAAGAAAAATAAAGAATATTCGAAAGGAAAATTCCTAAAAGAAGTATAATAAGATTGTAAAGTAGAGAAATAAGAAGAACAATGAAAAATGAACTAAGAGACATAATGAAGGGAGAAAATATAGTTAGATTTATTGAAGCGCAGAGATTGAGATGGCTGGGATACATGGAGAGATGGAATAATGACCTACTGATTAAGAAGTCACCCGATAAAAGCCAGAAATTGAAAGACCAAGAGGAAGACCCAGAGAGAGATGGGAGGACTAGGTCGTGAGAGATATCAAAATCCTGAAAGTAAGAAACTGAAGGCAACTATGCACAGATCGAAATAGCGGGAATAAAATTGTAACGAAAGCCAAGTCATACAACAAACTCTGACAAAATATAAGAAGAATGCAAAGTGATTTACCGCAATAAACGAATCTGCGGGCTCCAAGTAAGAGCGGTAAACATTTCAGCAGTAATGAAAGGCCTAGATGATGATGATAATCATAAGATGTAAGTTAGAATAGTTCCTCGCCTAATGAAAATATATTAAAAGATGGAACTAGAGCATTTGCTCTGATAAAAATCAGAAACATGATTCTAAGCAAACTTTATCATTTATTGATGATCACGCAACACTACTTTTCATTGTGACACTCTACTCTTTTGTATAAAAATATACTTTACAACTTGATGATATACACATAGTTTTAAAAGTTATGCATCACCCAAAATGTATGCTATATTTATTATTTTTAGAAACTGCTGTTATAGATCCTTATAAATATTATAAATATCATAACGCTGACTGATATTTTTTGTTTTAAAAGAGATATTGTTTTTTTTTAATAAAAAATTAAAAATTTTAAAAATTGTTTCTAATTAAAATGTATTTACAATTTTTTAATATCGTGTATTTCCAATACGGGCGTCGATGCAAGTCTGGTTTCAAACTCTAATACTGCTAATAAGTCGATCAATCATTTTTTGTGGCAGATTCATCCATTCTTCTCTACAGACAATAAAAGTGCATAATCGGTTCTAGGAGAATGTCTTCGAGCATGAGAAGCTCATAAGAATACATTTCATCTATGTTCAATGTGGTTTATGTCTGGAGACATCGCAGGCTACTCCAAACGGCGAATAACTTCTGTCTCAAAATAGTGATTAAACGCTTGAGTTTTATGTGGGCGGACGTTATCATCCACAAATACAAAATTTCCACCCACAGCTCCTCGTCGTAGTCATAAATGAGGTTCTAAAATCCGTGTGACGTACTTTGCCCTGTTAGATTTTTGGTTAATAATCACCTATTTTGTGCGTTCACCTGCCATAATACCTGCCCAAAACATAGCACTTCCACCAGCGAAAGGAAGTATGAGACCGGCATATGCTAGTAGTGCAGCTCTTGTTGGCTCTCAAGTATATAATTTCAAAACTGTTGAGGGAGCTGTATGTGTTCTTGAGCCCACTGGAGGCGGTGCAAAACATGTCTAGGTTGTAGCTGAGGAACTCTTATTGGTCGATGATTCCTCAAACCTGACTCTAATACTCTTCTCCTTATTGCAGCTAACGATACTTTGACTCCTGCAGCATGCCTCATATGCGTTGTTATGTTTCATATGCGTGAGACATCACTATGAGAAACACCCACTCTTTTCGCCACGAACCGCTGCGAATGGCCTTTTTCAACTAAAGCGATAATTCTTGCACGGTCCAACTCATAAATTAAATTA
Organism: Diabrotica undecimpunctata; assembly: GCF_040954645.1. Classification (NCBI taxonomy): domain Eukaryota; kingdom Metazoa; phylum Arthropoda; class Insecta; order Coleoptera; family Chrysomelidae; genus Diabrotica; species Diabrotica undecimpunctata. The sequence goes on from NC_092812.1 coordinate 20,495,419, forward strand.
TGATTATAAATCACGTTTTCACAAATTTTACCAGAATAAAATTTTTAATAATTTGCACCTTGGGAAAATCAGAGCAATGAAATGGGCATTTAAATATAATAAAAAACCAAAAAAGGTGTATTTTATATGAAAAAAGGCTATTAAATATGTAATAAGGATATGGATTTTTAGAAGCATCAAAATCGTGAGTATGAGGAGTGATGCATAACTTTTGAAACCATGTGTAAAATGTAAATTTACCAAAATATTATTACTAATATTTTTTTTGTTAGCATATCTACAAGCTTTTTTTAGTAACTCCTTTTTGGGAAAGATAACAACAAAAGCATCGTTTTGACGATAACTTACCGAGTTCCACACGCTTTTTGTGTTTGTACATATTATATATAGATAAATATCCCATTAAATACAAACCTTGATAATTTTGTTTAGTAACACTTTCAATAAACGAACATATTACTAATCTGAAATCAATACTTCATTAGTAGTACGATGAAGAGTGTATATATATTTCGTATAGAGCATTATTGTTAGCTTTGAGAGCCTTATTTTATACTTACATTAAAATAGGTACTTCAAAATAGACATTACGTTAGGAAACTTAAAACTTTGGGAACAGGCTTGTCGGTACGTTTATCGAGGAGCTTAAATAGCTTTGTTGATAATTTTGTAGTTTGTTTATTGGGATTAGCCTTAAAATGTGGGTTAGTTATGAAATATTTGAAATGAGTGTGTTCAAAACTTATTATTGGAAAATAAAAAAAAAACTTTCTCAACACCCTACTAAAAGTTTTATAATGCAAACTATTATTTATAAAATATTATTAAAAAAGGGTCGTGTGAGATATATTTTCTAGAAACGTATGTGTGTGTGTAAAAAGTAAACGGTCCGGAATCAAGTTCATCTACCACAGAAAGTTTTATGAAGAACTTTCTATTTTAAGTTTCTACTTTTAATTTTTCAATAAACGGTTTTAAAGAGATAAAAATTAGATTATTTTAATAAGTGCGTGAATTATATCATGAGATTTTTCTAAATAAATACTTTTTTCAAGCGTTTTAACATATCGTTAAGATCTACATAAAAGTTTTAATCTTAATAATTACAATACAAAGATTGTAAATTGACAAGCTTAGGAAGGTTCGGTGAAAGTGAAAATTTGAGGTAAAATAGCTAAAAATGTAGAGTTTGACACATCTTAAGGAAAATGTAATAAAATTTACATAAATAGATTCGTCTGGAAATTACAATCATTTTATATCATTGCGCCAACTTGCGAACTTTGACTAATACCGGCATAAATTGATATAAATAAATCTAAAATCAAATTGGTATAAACGTGAGCTTAAGTGAGAAAAGAGATTTTGTGGATCGGCAGTTTATAAATCTTTCTGCAGGTATTAATGCAAATATCGTAATGACTAATGAGGCTTGCCCTTATTTTATAGATAATAAGCGCAAAATAAGGGTGTTTACCTCACGGATCTATCACTATTAAATAACGAATTGCATTTTACTGTATTATAACATTATCGATCAATTAAAAGAAAATTAGGCAAATCGTTTGCTTTTAGAAAGAATTAAAAGTTTTTGTCAATGGTCAACTTTAATAATAAACATAAACTCTCTAATAATTGATATTAACAGGGTCATTACGTTTCGTCAAGTGTTTAGTTTGTGTCGAACTGCTGTTACTTTATTTTTAATTAGTGAAAATGCAATGTTATATTTGTGATATTCGAGTTCGTGTTAGAGGATTTCGTCGAATAGAGAACTTGGAAAATCGTTCACCAAGATTTCAAGAGATTTAATGGGACCGTCGCAGGAACAATATTCTACCAAAAGCCAATTTTGAGAGAGAGATTGTGATTCACAATAACTGCTACAGATAGGTCATTGAACAAATTAAACAAGTTAATATTGATAATGTGAACGCTTGTAGATTTAAGTGTGTATTACAAAGAAATAATTTATGTTTTTTATGTGAAAAAACTGGGTTTTTCATTTGTATGAAATTTGACACAAAACGTGACAGTTGACATTTATGTGACATTTAACATTTACGTGACATGACATTTAACATTTAGGTATGTGACGTTTGAAATTTATGTGACGTGGCATTCATTTGACATCAAACGTGACATTTATATTACGTTTGATTAATTAATGTGACATTTACTTGATATCTGACATAATTTTTTTTTTTTTTTTTTAGCCCTTTTTTCTATCCGAATTGTCGAATAAAGGCCTCTCCCATTTCTCGCCATTCATCCCTGTTGTGTGCTAGGCGTTTCCACATTGGTCCTGCGACTCTTTTGATATCGTCGCTCCAGCGCATTTGAGGTCTTCCTCTTGGTCTCTTCGCATCGTACGGTCGCCAGTTTCCGACTTCTTTGTTCCATCTACCATCTTCGAGACGTTCGTTGTGTCCAGCCCATTTCCATTTTAATTTAGCTGCTTGTTTCGCGGCGTCCTTTATTTTTGTTTTGTTCCGGATTGCTTCGTTCGTTTGCCGATCTATTAGTGAGATACCAAGCATCTGTCGTTCCATGGCTCGCTGAGTTTTTCGAATCTTGTCTATGTTCTTTTTTGTGAATGTCCAGGTTTGAGCTCCGTAAGTGAGAACGGGAAGGATACAAGAATCGAACACTTTGGTTCGAAGGTTTTGGGGTATCTTTTTGTCTTTCAGTATGTATGAGAGTTTTCCAAATGCGGCCCATCCCATTCTTACTCGTCTGCCTATTTCGGTAGTTTGGTTTTCTTTGTTTGCCTTGATATTCTGACCCAGATATATGTATTCTTCTACATGTTCCACTTTTGTTCCTTGGATGGTTATCGTCGGTTGATCATCTTTATTCGACATTAGCTTAGTTTTACTCAGATTCATTTTCAGTCCTTTTTTTATGGATTCCGTATGAAGCTCATCGATCATCGTCTTCAGTTCTTTCCAGTTGTCGGCTATTAGTACTACGTCATCTGCATATCTTAGATGGTTTAAATACTTTCCGTTTATCGACAGTCCCTTCGTTTCCCAATTTAGTGATTTAAAGATGTCTTCAAGTGCGGCAGTAAATAGTTTTGGAGATATGGTGTCTCCCTGTCTTACTCCTCGGTTGATTTTTATTGGCCTCGTTTTCATTCCGTTATCCATCGTGACTACCATTTCAGCGTGTTGGTATATATTATGTATTAATATCCTATATCTAGAATCTATTCTGCTGTTGACCAGTGCTTCCTCAATAGCCCATAATTCTATGCTGTCAAAAGCTTTCTCGTAGTCTATAAATGCTAAACAGATTGGTAAATTGTATTTGTTAACTTTTTCTATTAGGACCTTTAGTGTGTGAAGATGGTCACATGTACTAAACCCTTTTCTAAATCCGGCTTGCTCTACTGGTTGATATACATCGAACTTTGTTGTCAATCTATTTGTAATTATTTTTGTGAATGTTTTATAAAGTTGTGATAGTAGTGATATTGGACGATAATTTTTCAGATCTGTATTGTCCCCTTTTTTGTGTATTAATATTGTGTTAGCAGTATTCCATTCCCTTGGTATGTTTCCTTCAAATAGGCATTTATTAAAAAGTATTTTTAGGTACCTGATGACTTCTTCTCCTCCTTCTTTCAACATTTCTGCCAGAATTCCATCACTACCCGGTGCTTTATCGTTTTTCAATTCTTTAATTGCATTTTCTATTTCTACTTCGCTTATTTCGGACATTACTTCAGAATTTACGTTTGTTATTTGTCTTTTCAGATTTTGCTTTGAAGAGTCGGGGGGATCGTTTCTTGAGCGGTATAACTCAGTATAGAAGTTTTCAACTATGTTTGATATCTGAGCTTTGCTTGTTTCTAGTTGGCCTTGTTGATTGTTCATAGTTATAATATTTTTCTTTCCTAATTTCGTTTTGGTATATTTCAGACTTTGATTTTTCTCTATCACTCTTTCTACATGTTCTTGTTGATGTTTTTTAATATCGTCTTTTATCTGTTTTCGTATGGCTCGATTAAGTTCTTTGTATTCTGTGGTATTTCTTTTGTTTAGTGACAGGAGCTCTTTTCGTTGTTTCAGCATATTCTTCGATTCTGCACTTATTTTGGATTTTTTGTTGTTATGGCGGGTTGCTACTTCTGAGCTAGCATTCAATAGTTCTTTTGTTATAACTGAGTTAATTTTATTAACGCTCAGTTGTTCTAGATTCAGTGCTTGGGCGGTTTTTAATTTGCTAGCATATTTTTCTTTATCGACTTTTAGCTTTTCTGTGTCTATTTGTATCGTGTTATTAAAGTTAATTCTACGTTTGCTATACTTAATCCTTAGTTTAGCTCTAACCATTCTGTGATCACTACCCAGAGAGACATTATTTATTACTGTTACATCTTCTACGATACCTTTCTTGTTACACATGATGTAATCGATTTCGTTCCTTGTTTTTCCGTCTGGTGATAACCACGTCCACTTTCTTTGCGGTTTTTTCTTATAAAATGTGTTCATTACGAAATATTTGTTGCTATGTAGGAAGTTAACCAGGGTTTCTCCTCTCTCATTTCTAACACCATAGCCGAATTCACCAATATAGTTTTCGCTTTCTTCTAGTCGTTGTCCAATCTTAGCGTTGAAATCTCCTATTATAAGTGTGTAAGTGCTGTGATAGTTCGTGTTGGTTTCTATTATTTTCTCGTAGAACTCATCTATCATCTATCTCTTCATCGGGGTGTGTTGAAGTTGGGGCGTACACTTGAATGATTTTTAGGGTGATTTTCTCGTTTATATTCATCACAATCATTGCAATTCTTTCTGAGATTCCCACATATTGTTCTATTTTATTAGCATCTTTCTTAGAAACCAGAAATCCTACGCCGTTTAGACTTTGTTCTTTGTGTCCTTTGTAATACAAGATGTTACCTGATTGCAATGTTATGCGCTCCTCACCTTTCCTTTTTACCTCTGCGAGACCAAGTATGTCCCACTTTAGGTTCTTTATTTTTTCTTCCAGCTCATAGATTTTTTCATCTCTGTTTAAGGACCTTACATTGAGTGTTGCTATATTCAAGTTTGTTGCTTTTAGCGATTTCTTGCTTCCCCCAGATTCCATGAAGCTGTCCTTTTTTATAAAGGAGTGGGACTTGCCAATATTGTATGATCTACCCACCTGGGGACTTATTCCTATCGTTTTAGAATTCGCCATCATTTTGGGGAGGTTATTAGCCTTAAAACACCGCGCTGGCCAGACGTGTTGGTGAGTGTGTATTCAGCCGTCCATTCTGGATCAGACGCTGTTCGTAGCCGTCCACTCTGGATCAGACGCTACAGTTTGTGATCTTATACTATCCCTATCCCTAAAATCAAGGGTTGCCAGCTCCGCCATCTTCGCCGTATCGAAAGTATTCTTCGTCGCCTTGGATGCCGTTCTGGACTTCATCCGTGACCCTGGACAAGGGACCCTTAGCAGGTGCTAGCTTCCCGGGTCAAGAAGCTCCTGGAATCTGCGGAGGGCAGGAATTGATTCACTTTCCCTGATAGGACTATCCAATAGAATCCAAGGGACTCCAAAGGAGTTCCTACCCGCTACCCCCTTATTCTGACATAATACATAAGACGTTTTGACATTTTTTAATCTACCAATTTTTGATAGATACTTTCAGATATACTTATTTGATAGACATTAATAAATCTAAGTATTTTATTCTTTTCTCTGTAAGAAAAATGTGCAAATGTCATATTTTAAGCTTTTTTTATCGTTGCTAATTTTCCCTTCTTAACGTTCATATATATAGCAGACTACCCTGCTATACTCCCAAAGCCGCGACAGCGGTATAAAACGGGAGACTATTATTATTAACGTTCATATATACTTTAAAACTGTGTATAATTTGATATTTTTCTTTCTTTTGCTTAATATATATATATATATATATATATATATATATATACAATCCACTATGTGTAAAATCTTCTTCTTCCTTCTTGTATGTAGGCTTTAAGCCTGTTTCTTCTTCAATATTAGCCTTCAAAATTGTTTAAATTATCGCACCATCTTTTTCTTGGTCTGTCAATACTTCTTCGTCCTTTTGGTGGCTTATCTCGTGCTATTCGTACTATCCTATCCTCTGCTATTCTACCAATGTGTTTGTTCCACTCCTGTTTTCGTTTTGATACCCATTCTTCTATATTGCAGGCTCTTCTTTTTCGCCTTCCATTTCGAATGTGTTCGCCTTTATCCTTATCCAACAGACTTTTCCCTGATATTCGTTGAAGTATTTTCATCTCTGTTGTTTCTAGTACTCGTCTCGCTTTAGACGTGTCAGGTCTTGTCTCCGCCGTGCATGTTAATATAGGTCTAGTTGTTGCTTTATAGATACTTGTTTTTGTGTCTTGTCTTAGGTGTTTGTTCTTCCAGATTGTGTCATTAAGAGATCCCGTCGCTTTACTGTCGTCGCACCAATGAAAGGACCAAAGGACTTATGAAATTATCCACTCTGCTGTACGCTCTGCATAGGGGCTTCATGTATAACGTATGAAGTACCCCTAAGCATTTATGCTATTAGTCGACAGACTAGGGCACTTGATGACATTACTTGCTTTTAAGCTTTGTTGTCGTACTTTTTCTTCAACTGGAATCCTACACAACGTGGGTCAACAATATGAAATACATTCATTGAATGAAGGCGATTTAACGCATAACCTAATCGTCCTGACCCTAGGTGGAATACATATTAACTATTTGCAGCCCCATAAAAAAAAAAAAACCAGCTGACCAAACTTCAAAAGAATCGTGAGCGAAAACATTGGTGCAATACCCACAATAAACAATATTGCAGAACTAGAAGAAAGTGTGGTACAAAGAAAAGATTCATGGAATTAAAAGACCTGATCAGAGAAAAAAAAACAGAAGAAGAAGATGAACCTACCGCACAAGGACTCAAGAAGATAAAAGTATTGCAAACGAGCTAAATAGAGAAGTTAAAAAAAAACAGCTACAAAATCACATCAACGAAAGCTGGGACACCTATATCCAGGAATTAAATCCAAATAAATCCGCGTTCTGGAAGCTATCAAAAATATTAAGAAATGACAAAAAACCTATCCCACCACTACACGGGGAAAAAGGAATGGTATACACTGAAGAAGATAAAGCGGATTTATTAAAAGACGAAATAGAAAGAGCTTGTAGAAACAACTACCACCCATACGAAGACTTAGACTTCACGGAAGAAGTCGAAAACGGAGCCAGAAGGCTTAAAAGGAAAAAGGGAAGAATGGAATTCACACATACCTCCCCTGAAGAGATCAGAGGTTTAATAAAGATGTCAAATGCAAAAAAAGCACCAGATAATATCACAGAGTCCTAAAAAATCTGCCGGAGAAAGCAATAGTATACAATACGAATATCATAAATAGCATGCTTAAATTAAGATATTTCCCAAATAGATGGAAGGAAGCATACGTGATAATGAGAGTGAAACCACGGAAAACGGCACTTTTCCACAAAATTATGGACCTATTAGCTTACTATTATCAGTAAGCAAAATAGCAGAAAGAGTCATCCTAACCAGACGTAACGAAGAATCAAAAGCTTTAGGATCTATTCCAAAGGCTCAGTTCGGATTCAGGACAGAACACTCCTGTGAACTACAGGTCTTGAGGCTGACAGAATTCATCACCAAAGGCTTTAACATAAAGTTGTATACAGCAACGGCGTGAGTAAAGCTTTTGATAAAGTATGGCATTAAGGTCTGCTCTATAAAATGAGCAACCTAGGCTATAGTGAGGCGATGACATGTCTTCTTGCATCATACCTAGCGAACAGAAGGTTCAGAGTTCGGATCGGGCCAACCCTATCTGAACTCGGAGCCCTGGAAGCTGGTGTGCCTCAGGGAGCGGTGCTATCGCCGTATCTGTAAACCCAATTAAAATGTATAAAAGGCCCGTCAGGTATGCTGGTATTATATTACCTGATCCAGAGCTACCAAACAAAAGGTGATACTGCAAATATCGTAAAAGGCGTAAAACTAGATGCTTTTGCAAATTGTGTAAGAGCTGACTTTGCCTGGAGCATATTACAGTCTGTTCTGCGGAGTATCTAAACGAAAATTAGGAAAAAAATGTTCTAGTTTAAGTCACAGTCGTTTTGCTGGTAAAGAGTTTTCTAGTTCAAATTTATCTTTTGTTAGTTTTTTGTTATTTCTTTATTAGACTAAATCACTAAAATTTTTGTTATTGTAGAAAACGGCGCTATTGATTTATAAATATAAACATGTCAAAAATTAACAGTTTTTGTATTTTTAAGTATTTCAAACGTTATAAAAAACAACTTTATTAATTAATGATAATGTTTTAATCAATATATTTATAATGGTGTCTTTTACTTTAAGAAAAAACTATTTTTGTAAAAATTAAAATTTTACCCAAAAAAAAATTGCAAAAAAATGGTCCTGATAGGCATCACCCATGTACTCGTGTAATTTTTAGCCCACCCGTCAACTAGAGGGTTAAGGTGTATGTCAGACACTCTTACAAACCGAGACCTATGTTCAAAAGTTGATATTTGAATATACATCTGATACTATATACAGTAGACCGTCGACTATCCGAACGTCGATCAACCGAACGACCGGTTATCCGAAATCCCGACTCCCACAAATTTTAAAAGACGCTGATTCATTAATTCATTGTCACTCGGCATTTAACATAGATAAGAGGGTCATTTAATATCGGTCAAAATAGTGTATGCATCTGTTAGAGGAAGGTGAATCTGCAACCAAGTTATTCAATGAGTACAAAGTTGGTAAATCTACCATTACGGATATAAAAAAAAACAAAAGGCGAGCATAAGTAACTTTATGTCCCAGCTTGATTCTTCTGATGGGTCCACAAGTCGTAAAACTATGAAGCTTGTCTCAAACACGGATTTAGACGATGTTGTATATAAGTGGTTTACTCAAAAAAGATCCCAAGGAGAACCTATTGCTGGCCCGATTCTATGTGAAAAAGCAGTTCAATTCAATGAAAATCTCGGAGGTCCGTCAAATTTCCAAGCAAGCACAGGCTGGTTAAAACGATTTTAGTCGAGACATAACATTCGTGAGCTTCAAATACAAGGAGAACAACTATCTGCTCATTCATCAGCAGCAGAGCCATTCAAAATAAGACTAAGTGAATTACTGAAGGAAGAAAATTACACACTGGAAAACTTTTACAATGCAAACGAAACTGGGCTCAATTGAAACATTTTGCCACGAAAAACTCTTGCGTCACGGCGTGAATTAGCAGCACCTGGACCTAAAATAAGCAAGGATCGTATCACTGCCTTAGCTTGTGCTAATGCTACTGGCAGCCACTGATTTCCTGTGCTTGTCTTTGGTAAAAGTAATTAAACACGTTAATATAAATGCGATGCCTATCGTTTATACTTTGCTAAAGAGTGTTTGGATAAATAGTATAATTTTCATGGAATGGTTTATAGAAACCTTTATATCTTCAGTTAAAGCCCATCAATTAAAAAATGGCAAGAGAGAGAAAATAGTATTGCTTCTTGATAACGCCCCAACTCATCCACCATGTGACATCTGAAATGAAAAAGACGATTTTATAAAAGTCATCTTTCTTCCAACTAATGTGACTTCATTATTACCACTCATGGATCAAGGTATTATAACAGCTCATGGATCAAGGCGTTACTGAAACTTTCAAACGGTTTTATAGAAAAGAATTGTTACGTACGTTACTTTTGGAAAAAGAAGAGCAGGGAGAAGAAAGCCTGATAAGAAATCATGAAAAAATTGATTAAAAGGATGCGTTCTACATAATCGGAACAGCATGGAACAGTGTAAAAGATCAGAACTTTAAAAAAGCGTGGAATAAAGTTTTGTATTTAGTGGAAAATGGCAAAATAGTGGAAACAAAGAGAATATGCATGAGAAAAACAGGAAGATAAATCAGAAATGATAGATATGTTAAAAAAACTCAATTGCGACGGATCTGTTAAAAAAACAGTGTATAAGATCAGAACTTTAAAAAAGCGTGGAATAAAGTTTTGTGTTTAGTAGAAAATGGCAAAATAGTGGAAACAAAGAGAATATGCATGAGAAAAACAGGAAGATAAATCAGAATGATAAGAATAAGATGATAGATATGTTAAAAAAACTCAATTGCGACGGATCTGTTAAAGAAAAAGTTCAACATTGGATTGATTTCGACGACGATGATTCCGGATACCAAATTATGCAAGATACTGAAATTATAGAGCAAATGAACAACAAAACTGACACCAAATCTAGCATCTCATCAACTGCAAGTTCAGATTATGAGGACGAAAATATAATTGGTGCTTTAAAAGCTTTTGCTTGCTTAGATATGGCCTTGCGTAAGTTTGAAACACAAGCTGAAAGTGGTCAGTATCAAATAAATATCCTTAAAAAAATAAGCAACTTAGTGAGTTGATATTTCCACGGTTTTACATATGTACTGTACATATGTACTGTATGTTTTACAACTGTCCCATTGGTCTTGCCACAAATTTTTAACCTACACTTCAACAAATTATTTTAAGTCATTTTACACTTTACTCGCGGTTTCACTGTTTTTTGCTTGTTAAGCAATGCGGTGCGTTCCCTTGAAGTCCAATGTGTGAAGAAACCCATAGAAATTGTACAGTATGGTTGCCTTTTGTTTGGAAGCTAGTTATTTTTTAATTGGGAGAGCAATTGGATGTGTTGTGTAAAGCTGGGTAATGGTATTGATGAAACTGAGGTAATCGGTAATTATAAGAGCTTTGGATATATTACCGGAGATACTATGAGTGAGAGCTTAGTAGATGGCATATAGCTAGCCGGTATGTATGTAACTTATCCCACCTGTTTATAGGAACTTTAGTCTTAAAACTAGACGAACCAACGACAGAATATTTCATATTACTTAAAAAAATCCTCTGTATAATTTTTATACATTAAAAAAACAAAAACAGTAGGATTTTATGAAATATCCGTAAAAATTGCTGTAGGTTTAAAATGAAGATAAATTTAAGCCCTAACATCAAATGTTATGTATAAATTTAATGGTTTACACATCGGTATGGAGCTTGTAATTATTTCTATAGTGCATATTTTTAGACATATTATGAATCATAAAAATGAATATATCAATAAAATATTTTATTTGGTACTTTGTTTTTACACGATTACGGTATTTAATACATTGCAAGTATGGTCACGTAGCTTGAATCTCCATTTATATGGAAGTTCCAATTTATTCTGTAATAGCCCTTAATTTCGCCATAAGCTTCAGCTTTTATAAAAATTTGTGCTTTATTAAAACAGGAAAAGTTCTTATGGTGGCCTATGAGGCGAGTCCTAGATCGTAATTCTCTCATTAAAAGAGAATCACTGGAAGTGGTAAATTTAGAATACTGTGTCTCCTAAAACAAGTTTTGTGCTATTCCAACATCTGTGCCGGGATTTTAGATCGTAGAATGTATCTAATTGGAAGTAATAATGTTTGCATAAAATGTGAAACTTTAGAGCTTACAAATCACTAAGGGGTATTAAATTCAGACATGTAATATTCTGCATTATACGATTTATTGGAGTATTTATTTAAATGGTCTCTAAAATGCAACATGTTTGAAACGTTTTTAAGATAAAGTAGCTTATTGATCGATGAATACGTTTTTAATATACAGTGTGAATAACAAGTAGGCCTAATAAAAATTTTCTGTAATAATAATATACAGCCGTAATGCAGATGATTGGCTGATGGTATATCTTACATTTATTTATCCATCTTTAACATCATAGATGGTTAGTTAAAGAAAGTTATCAACAATTTCAAAATAAGACACCTTATTTTGAAGTCCGAGATACACGAATTAGGGACGGCGGTACTATTTACAATAGATCAATACAAGTCTTAGCATATGCTGATGACATTGAGATAATAGGGCGTAGCAAGCGAGATATTGAGCAATATCTCCTAGAATTGGAAACAGCGGCGAAACAGGTCGGTCTAGTCATCAACGAAGACAAAACCAAGTACATGTTGGTTACAAAGGATCCGATAGCAAATGAGGAACGAGAAACAATCTTTGGAAGTCATACCTTTGGACGTGTTGACAACTTTACATACCTTGGATCGCTATTGACTGCTACCAATAAAACAAGCAAAGAAATCAAAAGACGAATAAATCTTACAAATAGGGCATACTATGGACTCCAAAAGCATTTCCACTCAAGAAACATTCAGAGAAGAACTAAAATTATTATATACAAAACATTGCTGAGGCCGGTCCTCACATATGGAGCAGAAACATGGACTCTAACGCAGAAAGATGAAAGACTTTTGGGAATATTTAAGCGTAAAATACTCCGCAAAATATTTGGAGCTATAAAAGACCAAGGGCAGTGGTGCAGAAGATATAATTTTGAATTGTATCAGCTCTTTGATGAGACAGATGTCATAACGTTCATTAAAACACAGCGATTTAGATGGGCTGGACACATAATACGAATGCCAGAAATTACGATTGCTAAAAAGCTAACCACAGGAACACCTGTAGGAAGAAGAAGCAAAGGCCGACCGCGAATTAGGTGGTTAGATGGAGTTGAAACCGACTTACGGATATTAAAAATCAGAAGATGGCAACATGTTACCAGAAACCGAACAGAATGGCGACGAATCTTAGAGCAGGCCAAGATCCACAGAGGATTGTCGAGCCAAAGATGATGATATATAGATATACATATATATATATATATATATATATATATATATATATATATATATATATATATATATATATATATGTTACAATATATGTTACTTAACTGTCCAGTGTCCGTTTTATAATTTAAAGTGTTTTTATTTTTATTAATGTAATACATTTCAAGAAATAATCTACTTTTGTAGTTATCAGTCTGTGCCAAAATGTGAGCTTTGTTATAGTCTAGCATATGACCAGTGTTTTCATAGTGTTCAACCACTGCGCAAGTATTTTTTCTTAAGCGGCAATCACTTTTATGTTGTGTGATGCGTTGTTTTAGCCATTGTGATGTTTGACCAATATAGCTATTTTGACATCCTAAACACGGTATTTCATAAACGACATTACTTTTATATAGGGTTGGTACTGGGTCTTTGATTTTTGAAAATAGTTGTTTGCTGTTCATGGTATTATATTTAGCTATACTAATATTAGGAACATTTTTGAATATGGATATGACAGAATGAGTTAGACCATTAATAAAGGAAAGTTTTTTATATTTGATTGATTTGTTATTAGAATCATGGACGCGACCGTCATAGAAATTAGTGCTGTAAATCAGTTTTTTTTAAATTTGTTTAGGATATCCGTCGTTACAACGGATATCTATATATAAAATATATAAAACAACGCATCACACAACATAAAAGTGATTGCCGCTTAAGAAAAAATACTTGCGCAGTGTTTGAACACTATGAAAACACTGGTCATATGCTAGACTATAACAAAGCTCACATTTTGGCACAGACTGATAACTACAAAAGTAGATTATTTCTTGAAATGTATTACATTAATAAAAATAAAAACACTTTAAATTATAAAACGGACACTGGACAGTTAAGTAACATATATTGTAACATATTGAACAAAATTTATAAATATTAAAAATAGCCAACATTCATTTTAATAACAACTAACCTTAATAATTCATCAAATAAATATTATTCTTCTAAATTTTCTTTTGTTGTTATTTTTATTTTTACATTTGAAATAATTTTAATTTTTTATCGTATAGCTGTAACGAACGTGCTTAAGACAATTTAATCTTGACATTCAATATTTCAAATACTTCAATGTCAGTTTTTATTTGCAAAATCTTTTAAATTCTGTAAGTGTTTTAAAATGTATTTGTACGCCATTTTTTGTAATGTTCAAATTGTTTTTAGTTTACTCCTGAGGAAGCTTTTAAATAAATAGCGAAATATGGAGTAATTTAGAAAAAAGAAAGATTTTTATTATAGACCACTATACCCAATAATTTGAACTTATTTATAAATTATTTTTTGGTCGAAATAATCACTTCTAATATATATATATATATATATATATATATATATATATATATATATATATATATATATTGTTATGTTTCTTCTTTCCCAACCACTGGATCCGAACAAAGTAACGAGAATCAACGGCTCTTCTCAGAGCCTACACTGACAATGATGACCATAAACATTGAGGGTATTACTTGTAACAAACAGGAAATTTTGTCTGAACTGTGTAAAATCCAAAAGTGTGATATATTATGTATACAATATAGACCTAGCGTTGAGGGAATGCAGCTTATCATTGAACATTCAAGTGCAAAACATGGAAGCGCCATCTTCGTGAGAAGAGATATTGATGTAACATCAGCTGAAAAAACATGCTACAACGACATTGAAATACTAACCGTCGAAATAGGAGCCTGCACAGTGACATCTGTGTATAAACCACCCCAGAGAGACTTTGTTTTCTCCCCCCCAAAAAATTTCGCTTCTCAAAAAACCAGATTCATTCTGGGTGATTTTAATAGTCATAATGTCCATTGGGGCTACGCTTCAACTGATAAGAATGGAGATCTTGTGGAATCGTGGGCTGAACAAAACAACCTGGCACTTCTACATGACCCAAAACTGCCCTATTCGTTCCAGAGCAAAATATGGAAGAAAGGTTACAACAATGATCTCACCTTCATCAGCGTGTCTTTAGAGGACCGTTGCGTTAGGAAGGTATATAAGCCTATACCGAAGACGCAACATAGGCCCGTGGGAATAACCGTTTACAGCGCTATAAAAGCTCCCAAAATTCCTTTCAAACGAAGGTTTAATTTTAAAAAAGCGAACTGGGCAAAATTTGCTGATGAATTGGAAACACAAGTGAAAAATATAGTCCCGATCCCCAAAAACTATGACGCGTTTATCAAACTTGTAAAACGAATCTCATGTAAACACATACCCAGAGGATGTCAACAACATTACATATCTGGTCTGAACGATGAAGCAAAAGACATTATGACAAAGTACACCGAAGAATATAGTAAAGACCCATTTAGCGAAGTTACGGCAGAGATAGGGGAGAGACTACAGCAAACACTAAGTGCCTCCAGACAACAACGGTGGAGCGAGACTTTAAGTAAAATGGATATGACGCACAGTAGTAAGCAGGCTTGGAATATGATCAAAAAACTTAATGGTGATCCCACAGAGATGAAAGAGCTATGTACAATAACACCAAATCAGATAGCCCACCAACTGCTTCTGAATGGCAAAACAAACAATCGTTGCAAAACGCCAAAGATTATAAGAACTCAAGACCAGGAAACAACTCTCTTGCGAAACCCATTTACCATCGAAGAGCTCAAAAATGGTATTGACTGTATGAAAAATGGAAAATCACCTGGAGTGGACGAAATCCTAACAGAGCAGATAAAACACCTCGGGCAAAAAGCGAGACAATGGGTGCTCGATTTATTTAACATCTGTCGCTCTACCTACCAGATTCCAAAACTGTGGCGTAAATCAAAAGTAGTAGCCCTTCTGAAACCTGGGAAAGACCCTGAACTACCGAGTAGCTACCGTCCGATATCCCTGCTATGCCATTTGTATAAATTGTATGAACGTCTCATTTTAAACCGCATCCAGGAAAAATTAGATGCAAAATTAATCCCACAACAAGCAGGCTTCAGACCAGGTAAATCATGCACAGGCCAAGTGCTGAACTTAACAGAATACATAGAGGAGGGATTTGAGCAGAAAGACATAGTGGGAGTAGCCTTGATAGACCTCACAGCGGCCTATGATACGATAAACCACAGAACCCTGCTAACTAAGATCTATAACACTGTGCTTGACTACGACCTGGTAAATATCATTAGATCACTGTTGTGTAATAGACGTTTCTACGTTTTGCTAAATGGAAAGAAGAGCAGATGGAGAACCCAAAAAAATGGCCTACCCCAAGAAAGCGTTCTGGCGCCGTCCTTATTTAACATCTACACCAACGACCAACCAATGCACCCTCAGACTGAGAGTTTTGTCTACGCTGATGACCTTGGTATAGCCGTAAAGGGGAAAACACTCACACAAGTAGAGTCGACAATGGAAGAGGCTTTAAACATGATGTCAACTTACTACAAACAAAACTCATTAAAGCCAAACCCTACTAAAACCCAAGTATGTGCATTCCATCTCCACAACCAACTGGCGCATGTAAAGCTGAATGTTTCTTGGGAGGGACAACGCTTGAAACATACTGATAAGCCCAAATATCTTGGAGTAGTACTAGACCGGTCACTAACGTATAAATTCCACTGTCAGATCACAAGACAAAAGGTTTCTACGAGAAACAACCTTCTCCGGAAACTTGTAGGGAGCAAGTGGGGTGCAAACCCCCAAGTCTTGAAGACAACAGCTGAGGCCTTATGTTTCTCAACAGGGGAATATGCTTGTCCCGTCTGGGGTAGATCTAGACACGCCCAACAAGTCACCACGGCGTTAAATGAAACATGCAGAATAATTACCGGTTGTATGAAGCCTACCCCCCTACCCCTACTGTACCGGGTAGCTGGATTCTCATCACCAGATGACCGTAGATGCGCCTCACAATATGTGGAGAAGTTCAGGCAAACTTTCGATGAAAGGCACCAATTATACGGGTTTGACGAACCACCAGGAATCAGCCGACTTAAATCAAGGAAAAGGTTTATGAGAAATTTCAGCGTCGAACCACCCGAACTGTTCCCCCTACATCCAGAACGACCTAATGGAATGAACCTGGACTGGAGAACCTGGCGGACACTGAATCGCATACGCACAGGTGTTGCCCCTGTAAAACAGAACCTGATTAAATGGGGCATCAAGACAGACAGCGACGCACTTTGTGAATGTGGGGAAATACAGAACATGGAGCACCTGAGAGTATGCAGACTTTGTCCATCACAGTGCACCCTCGATGATTTATGGCTCGCAAATACAAAGGGTGTAGACGTAGCCCGATATTGGGCAGAAAAACTGTAGTCGGATCCAGACACGAAAAAGTAAAAGTAAGTTTCCCAACCAAAGAAAAATAAATAAAACAAAATCCATCGAAATAAAATTTCAAGATATCAATATAAACGAATTGTATATAGTAATTTAAGATAAGATTTAGTGTAGATAAGAATAGAAATTTGTTTGGCAAAAGACCTTTTTCCGTTTCGAACAAAATTATCAAAAAACCTTTGTTTAGAATTAGAAGACATTTTACCTGTAAGTTAATCTTTTCATTGTTTGTATAGTCGAGTATTAAATGACCATATTCTAATCTTTTGAAATATGTATAAATTGTATTGACAAAACCAATTTTAAAGTAAGCTATTTAGTTTTTCTCTGAAACTGAAATTAGGCTTTTCCAAAATCATGGTAAACACAATTGGAGCTTTTGATTGGACGGTCGTTTTTAAATGGGAATTTGTGAGCCGATCATGAGACCGGAGAATTTAGTTATATTTTGGTCATCGAAAGGAAACAGTCGTTTGTCTCAAGATAGGGTGTGGTTCGTGAGTTTGGATACCGGCGTAACGAAAAGAAGTGAATAGTTTCCCGAAGGAGATAACAAGTAGATTAAAAGAGGTCCTTGTATCTACCGTGGGCATTTTATAAAGTATATGTGAAAGTATTCTTACGGCGTCAAGTTGACAAAAGGAGGTCCTGGTGTCATAAATAAGTAGCTGAGTTTGGAGAAGTGAATCAGGTGTTTTTTGTGTAGTCTGCAGGAGGTTTGCAGAGACGTTAAGAAGGAGCCGAGGTGCCAAAGAGGAGAGATCACATCGTTGAGGAGACTGGACTTTTCTGGGTATGTTCCAACATACAACTCAAGAAGAAAATAAGCTGTAAGTGTTTGTACAATTGAATTTTATACCTGTGAAGGATCGGTTTGACATCATGGTCATTAGCATTCAAATTTAAGAACTAAGGTTTTGGTAGGCTAATCAAAAGTTTAAAGTTTTGTTGTTTCTTGTTTTCAAGTAAAGAAAAAATTAAATAAAATTGGTTTTCATGTAATATAAATGTGTGTAGATTTAAAATCTTATTATTATAAAGATTTGATTTATTTTCTTGTATGCTGATCGATAAGTTAACGACAGAATTTAATAATTGTTTTATTCGTTCATATAAAATAAAGAAACGTAAATCTTTGTAATATAATATATTTGTATTCTTATCCTTTCTTCTCCGGCCCGATAAAAGACAACTAGAAAATCTTTTGAATCCATCGAACACAGGTAATCTAAGGATTATTTTACTTTTGATAACAAATAAGTTATAATTCTTTTTTATTGGTTCAATAAACTAAGATTAAAGTCAAAATAAACAATCATAACAATATATATATATATATATATATATATATATATATATATATATATATATATATTTAAATATTATAGATTATTATATTAACCATATTATTAATGAGTGCCCTTTAGCATTAATAGTAAATAACCAATAACGAGTTAAAATATTGTTTGCATATTCAATAAAACAAAAATACGATATATTTTGATATAATTTATTTCTATTTGCAAATACCACATATTGATAATTACAAACAACTACTCGTTTACTTTTACAAATCAAAAACGATTGTCCGACCGAAATTAAATAATAATATTTTGTTATCTTTTAGTTAAATTGTTTAGAGTGGCACACTACAGTGTTTTATAAAAAAAATTTTATTATGGTTTTTATTGTTGAATATAATATGTTCTTTGAACTGAATATGTTTTTATTATTTTTTATGAACATAATGAACAAAATATTTAAAAACTTTTAGTTAGCTAGAATTCCAAAATATAATCACTGAATTTTTTATAGAAAATATTTATAAATATATTGATAAATGTTTTACCGCATTGAAGTTTTTGTAGCTACCTAATACTGTTACCACACAGACAAATGACCCAGACAAATATAAAACCATAAATATAATAATAAGAATGAAAATCAGAGAAGAGAAAGAAAAAAAAGCAAGGGAAAGATTCGAAAAAATTGAGACTCAGCAGTCAAAGTACGATAGTTACAATGTACATAGGAAAGTTAAAGAACTCACAGGGGGAATAAGACGAAGGCAGAAAGGAACTATAACTGATTCTGATGGAAACATCATCTTGGACAAACAGAGTAAAATAAGAACGTGGAAAGAATATCTAGAAAAACTATTTGAAGACCAAAGAGATAACAATTTTGAGCTAGAAGAAGGGGTAAATGATGGACCAAGAATATTACAGTGGGAACTTTATTCCGCAATAACACAGTTAAAGGATGGCAAAAGCTGCTGATAATATACAAGCAGAACTACTCAAACTAATGGACAACGAATCAATAGCAATAATCGCAAAGATATTCAACAACATATACAACTCTGGAGAAATAACAACAGAATGGCTAAAATCTAAGTTTATTGCACTTCCAAAAAAAAAAAACAGGAGCATAAAAATGAGTAGATTACCGTACTATAAGCCCCATGAGTCATCTTCTAAAATTGTTCCTAAAGATAATTCATAAGAGAATCTACAAGCTGTGTGAAAGTCAAATTTCCCCCAACCAGTTCGGGTTCAAAAATGCTGTTGGTATTAGAGAGGCTTTGTTCTTAGTACAAGTATTATTCCAGAGATGCAGAGACGTCAACTGCGACGTATACGCATGTCTGGTTGATTACGAGAGAGAGTTTGATCGAATACAGCACGCCAAGATGATGCAAATACTAAAAGAAACAGGAATTAACAACCAAGATCTGAAAATAATTAGAAATCTTTACTAGAATCAGACAGCCAATCTCAGAGTTGAAGGTAAACACACTGAATATGTGAAAATCATGCGTGGAGTGATGCAAGGCTGTATTTTGTCTCCTCTAATCTTCAACCTGTACTCTGAAAGAATATTTATTTAAGCTTTGCACGAGACTGAAAAAGGTATTCTACTAAATGGTTACCGGCTAAACAACAACAGATATGCAGATGACACCATAGTATTTGCGGACAACTTAGAAGACCTACAAGTTCTTATGAACAAAATCTCGTATTACAGTCAACAATATGGAATCAATATAAACGTTAAGAAGACAGAGCTTATGATAATTAACAAGAAAAGCATAACAAAAGGTCAACTGTACGTCAACCAATCCCCTGTAGAAAAAGTGACTTACTACAACCTCTGCACCATAGTAAATGAAGAATGGACCAACAACCAGGAGATTACAGCACGCATCGGAAAAGCTAGATCCACCCTCAATCGGATGGGTCCCTTTTTCAAGAGTCACAACGTCTCTCTTGATACAAAAGTAAGAATGCTGTGATGCTACGTCTTTTCTGTTCTTTTTTATGGTGTTGAATCGTGGACGTTAAACGAAGATATGTGCAGAAAACTGGAAGCATTTGAGATGTGGCTATATCGGAGAATGCTTAAGATCCCGTGGACTGACCAAGAAAGTCCTCAGAAGAATGAATAAGAACCAAGAGGTACTGACCACCATTAAATCTCGAAAGTTACAGTTCTTCGGACATATTATGCGAAATGAGTCCAGATATGCTCTCCTTCAAGCCATCCTGCAAGGAAAAATATTTGGAAAACGAGGTCCAGGAAGAAGAAGAACATCTTGGTTAAAGAACCTCAGAATCTGGTTCAATAAAACATCGGTGCAGCTTTTCCGCGCTGCTGCAGATAAGATAAAGATTGCCATGTTGATCGCCAACATTCATAACGGATATGCACATTAAGAAGAAGAAGACAACTGCTAAATACATATAACCACTGAATGTTTTATAGAACATATTTCAAAAATTAAAACACAAATATTATTTAATTTACAAATTTTTATTTCACAAAGCAAAATATTATTAGATAAATAAAATTAGATTAAATAAAAATAAATTAGATAGAAATGTACGTATATTATCAGAAAAAGTAATTTTAAATTCCCCAACATTTGGAAACAATAAAAATTAAAGAAGTTGATATCCGGTTATAACTCTAGAGATAAATACATTATACGTTATAAGGCCCTGATCGACAGGCGAGTAAAACCGCGGTTTCGTGGCTCGTCGGTAAAGCTCGCCAGTGTATCACTGCAATACCGCGGTTTTATATACCGACGAGCCTGACTTGTGGCTCGTCAGTTTGTTTTATTTTTTACTTGGCTCGTCATTTAAAACCGCGCGTGTATCACTACTGGCGAGCAAAACCGGCAGTTTTCAGCGACCGTTGAAGTGAAAAGATCAGTTTTTAATCATGGATATGCGAACTTTCAGCCACAACTTTTTATTATCATCATGTGTTTGTCGATCCTGTGCCAGTAATTCCCATTGTCGCACTCCCATTTTCTCTAGATCTTGTTTGACTGCATCTTTCCACCTTTTTCTAGGCCGCCCTACAGACCTTCTTCTCTCTGACCTTTCACAGAACACATTGTTTATAAGTGTAGCAGTCACAACTGCTAACATATAATTAATTAATATAATTTATTATTAAAATCCTAAAACCCCTCAGAATCCCGTTTATGAAACGTTTATGGGCAATAGACGAGACGATGCGCAAACTAAAGGGATCAAGAGGTGCTCAGCTAAAGGCAGTTTTGGCCAACAACTCACACAGAGAGGTGTATTTCTTCAAGCCTTAACCGGCATTTTTTTTTGTCTTAAAATCGGGTAGAAAATCTGGGATTGGATTTAATGTTTTCCCCGAACATCAAGGGAGAAATTGGAACAAATGATAAAAATCTTGATTGAAAAAAATTGGCTTCCAAATCTGCAGAAATGAATATTTAAAACCCGGCTTCCAAATCTACTGAAATAATTATTTAAAACCCAGGTGAGCAATTAAATCATTTAGTTTTATAGGCCTATCATTTTATTGATATTTTCATTATCTTTTGAAATATTAAAAGTGTAAAATCCGAGTTTTCTCATATGTATCATGTGGCCTTGAGCCTAGATAATAAATTTATCGGACACCTAATTAGTTTTTTCTGTTTTTTTGTATACCTACTCGGTATAAAAACTTTCATGCCTAATTTACTAGATATTCTTTAAATGCGCAGACGCAATAAATAGACAGGATGACAGTCAGCTGATAAAATAAAATGTTTGTTTATTGTGGTAATTCGATGTAAGAGTATGTGTTGACAGTCATCTTTGGGTGCCTTGATGTTTCTCCAAATGTTATTTTTTGTAGTAATATTAGAAGTAATTTAACCAAACACCTACTTCAACCCATTGGTAACCAGGAACCGATTGTCTCCAGAACCACAGCGTTCTTCGTCATTCGTTTTTTTCGGAGCCTCAAGGACCGTCAGAGTCTTAAGGGGACCTAACCAGGACAGCTGTAGTGTTGTGACGGACATTAACAACAAGTTTCTCAGGGTTAAGGTTTTTCTTGTAATTTACAGCTTTGTATATGCATATACCAAGGTTAGTACTTATTACAGTTTTTGTATCAGCTATAAAAAGTTAGGTAAATAGTTATTAATTAATTAAACTAGATTTATTGATAGGGGTTCATGATCTTTGTATAGCGGGTTTTAAAAGGGAAGGGAAGAAATTTATGTATCAGGGTTTTTAAAAATTATATATATATATATATATATATATATATATATATATATATATATATATATATATATATATATATATCTTTCCGAGTCTGTTGGCCATACTCATCACACTTGATCACTTTAGATATCTCCCAGCATCTATGTGTAAGCATAACACTTACACATAGATCTGGTGTTTAGCTGCTTCGACACATATTAGTCGTATATTTGTTAGGTAAGGTAGTTTCTTTTGTATAACCGTCACGGTTTTTTTTAGTATTTATATTCCCTACCTTACCTATCTAGGATTTAACTTTCGTAACTAACCTTAGTGTTAAGATTTCGCTTCTCCCATGGACTTAGATTATATATTTACTAATACACCTTTTTGTTTGGCCCAGTAGTGGGGGTCCTTCATTTTGTCGTGGCTTTTTGGTCCTCGCATACCGTAGCCCCACTACTGTAATTATATTTTCTATATATAGATATAGGTGAGTTTTGTTAGTTGTTAATGTTATAAATATATTTGTTACAAGTAGTTTTGCTTTTATTTCAGTTCCTGCTTACAGTTATAATATAGCAGAACAAGGTCAATAGTGTCTTTTCGGTTTTTAAACATTACTACAGGGTACTAAATCAATAGTACTTTATTCCTTGTTGTTCATAACTTCATTTATTTTTTTCGTTAATTTCCTTCAGAAATTAGCTGGCGCCCATTTCAGTATTTTCCTAGGCATCTCCGTATATTCTCTTATCTTACCCCTTTTATAGTTCCAGATTTTCCGGTGCATTATTATATTGTATTCTTTTGGATAAAAAGATCTCTTTTCCCCTTATCTCAAAGCCAAATTCTAGTGTAGTGAGGCTAGCCCGAATTCGTGCTTGAGGTTTTGTGTCTCTGTGTTCTTTTGAGCTAAGCCATTCTTTTTATTATAACTTCTTTGCTAGTTCTTCTCTAATTTATCATCTCCTTCTCCATATACCACCCCCTAAACCTTATTTAGGTTTCATAAGGCGATTGTCGTTACTGCGTATCACATGCCCTGCCCATCTGAGTCTATTGGCCTTTATATATATGACTAGATTTTCTTTTCCGAATAGAGACTCTAGCTCGTTATTGTATCTGCCCCTCCATTTGTTTGTCACGCTGTGTCTGCAAGGGCCATATATCATTCGAAGAATTTTACGTTCCCACACCAGCAATTTATTTATTTCCCTTTTTGTTAGCGTCCATGTTTCGTTTCCATACGCGACTGCTGGTAGTATTATGGTCTTATATATCTGGATTTTTGTACCTTTTTATTAGATTTTGGACTTTTTATTAGAATTTTTATATTGTTTATATATGTACATCGCCAGAATACAAAAACAAAACAACTCGACTTACCGCATATGTTAAACTTTTAAATACCCAACGTCTAGGGCCGTCTCCGCTTTTTTTTGTAATTTCGTAGTATGCTATAGCGAGGTAACATAAAACTTCACTTTTAGTTGAACACGACATGTTAGCTGTGGACGGTTGACAATGACTGTTTTGCTCGCTAGTCGATCACCACCAACGAGCCGCGAGTAAAACCGTCGTTCTTAAAACCGAGGTATTATGGCTCGCACGTCGATCAGCCACTATAATGTAGGTATCTAAGAGTAAGATGCACAGTTAATATTTGGTATTATCTCGTCGAATTTGATTTACAGAAGGTAAGCATATTTTAGCATATTTTGGATAGAATTATTTTTTCGTCTAGTCGTTATAAATTTTGTTTATTATATTATTATCTTTAAGGAATTTTTCTTCTTTTTCTTCTTACTCTTTATAAGCAATTCTGCTTGTTCATTGGCAAAATAATATCCGTATGGAAGGTTGTCAAGCAATCTTTTGCGCGGACGTCTGATACTTCTTCTGCCGATTGGTGACTTACCTCTTACTATTTTGACGACACGGGTCTCCTCCATTCTGCTTATGTGGTTATTCCATTCGTTTGTTCTATTTTGTGTCTATTCATTTATACACTGTACGTGACATTTTCTTCTAATGTCTTCCTTTCTCTTT
Source organism: Diabrotica undecimpunctata (assembly GCF_040954645.1). Taxonomy (NCBI): domain Eukaryota; kingdom Metazoa; phylum Arthropoda; class Insecta; order Coleoptera; family Chrysomelidae; genus Diabrotica; species Diabrotica undecimpunctata. The sequence goes on from NC_092812.1 coordinate 20,520,062, forward strand.
GGATCTCCCAATGTATTTCCTGTAATTCTTCTCAGAACTCTGCGGTTTCCAGTAGCCTTCGGCTAACTAATTAATTGTTGATCTGTGGCTTGTGACAAATGCTAGTTTAAAAAAGTGTGGTTATGCTAATTAGTTTCATCCGTAGTTAGTTAAGAATTATTATTATTAAATCAACAAAATATATACCGGTGAGTATTTTTTATGTTTCTCTGTGTAATATGTGTTTTGCGATAATTGTAATTATAATATTGGGTAAAATGGGATATCGAGTGGTTGGGTTAAACTGGATACTATCCCGTTTTGTCCCACCAAAACGTAGATACATTTTAACAAACATATTAAATTTAATTTTTTTAGGGTTATTAAAAGATGAAAAAATATAAAAGAAAAAGTGATCGGCAGTCTTGGAATGAGGAAAGTATGCTCCAAGCAGTGGAAGAGGTTCTTGGCGGAAGAATGAGTTATCTTAAGGCTTTTAAAGAATTTGAAGTACCTCGAACAACTATTAAAGCCAGATTAAGAAAAATTAAAAATGGAACTTAAATTTAAATTGGAATTAAAATGGAACCGAACAAGAAAATTCAGCAAAGGAAGGACTAGGTTTCTACACCGGTTTTCACAGCGGTACAAGAGGAAAAGTTGGTGGAACACATTTTGTCAATGGAATCACGACTATTTGGTTATACTTTGAATGACTTTACTTCACAGACCGGTTTTCACAACGGAACAAGAGGAAGAGTTGGTGGAACATATTTTGTCAATGGAATCACGACTATTTGGTTATACTTTGAATGACTTTACTTCGAAGTTTGTCTTTTCAGTTAGCTCAACGCAATGCATTAGATAATCCATTTAATAAAGACAAAAAATGGCTGGTAAAGCTTCGTCATATAGTTTTCTATTTCTTCAAAAGATATATTGTTCTCTTCACGTATAGCTAACAACAGGATTTGTATTTATTTATCTAAGGAAAAATTAGTTGACAAATTTATCAATCCCTAAAACCCTACAACCTACAATCCCTACAACCCTACAAAGATCACAAAAACTATACAGTTTCTAAAAACCGCTCAACTCTACCAGAAGATTTAACCTAATAGAGATTAGTTAAAGTGATATAATTTGTTTTTATTATTTATTATACATTTAATATTATTTTTCCTGATTCAATGGACATAATTGTCGAGGTACTTTGGGTAAATAAAAACAAATTCATGGCAATAAATCCACTAACTAATTGTTTATGAATTATTTTTCAAAATTTAAAACTCCAAATCGCTCTAGTGTAAAGTTCGCCAAATGACGCTTGGTAATTTTAGTTTTTCAAACGTAGATATGAAGAGTGGCTACATGCAGTGACTATTTAGTCCACACATTTCATATTGCCGCTACTTGTCTACTTTTTATTATATAACTACATTAAAAATAACCAAAATAATAAAAACATAATCATCAGTGAGTATATCCAGGGTGATAGCCAACTCTGTAATTCGACCACCCAGAAGTGTTTTTCTAAATAACTTAAGTTCAAGCTCCTATATTACAAAGTTTCTTTCTTGCTTATAAGAGAGGTGCTAACACACGAAAGAAATTTAAAAGTAAAACTTCAAGTATTTCAAGTCGCGTAGTGTAAAAAGCATCTGTAAACTTTTCTGAAATGTTTACGAACTTTTTTAATACATTGTTTATTGTTTGAAAAATCCGGTATGCTTTGACCCAAGAAAACGTTTTAAAATTAAGCTGTAGGCAGAATATCAGATATTAAATATTTCATAAATATGTCATTAACAAAATTGTATAAATTATATAAACTAAACAAAAAAAATAAAATATAAGTGTACTATATAAAATGTAAATTAAATGATTAGAAATAATATGCGACCAAATACATGAAATATTAATTTTTTTTTATTTATAATTAAGGCGCATCAACCTATGTGGTTATGAGCGCCGCTCGGTATTACAATCTTTTTTTACATTTATGGATACTTAATATATACTGATTTTGACATACTTACAGACCATCTAATTTACTTACCGTTGCACGTCATTATCATTGACAGAGATCGAAGTTGACATAGTTGCCAAAGTATAAAAAAATCCTGAATCCATTTTAAATCAAATAGGTCACATACATAATTATTGTAAAAGTGGATTATACAACAAAACAAATTAATATTTATTGTAAATAAATAGAAACAAAACAAGAGTTAAAAAATATTCTTGTTAAAAACAATTTGAGCCGCTTGTGTGCGTCGTACAAAGATGTTAAATGGAATACATAGATATTTATTTTATTTTATGTAAAATGTAAAATAAAAAGTGTCAACACCGCAACTGTCAAATAACTGTTACCAATTTATGCCAAAATATCACCTTCATTCGATTACAGTTACAGTGTGTTCCGAACAAATTTTCTTCATAAAAACGCTTTATAATTGCTTCATTAAAACTAAGTTATAAGCAGATGAGCTCATAATTTATTGTAAAGGAAGAAACATAGAACTAATTAAACAAACCTTACAAGATACTCTTTCTGCATTAGAAAAATGGTAAATGAAATCGGGAATGAAATTTTGCTCCAACAAAAGTAAATGTATCCATTTCACCAGAAAACGTAATGTTAGTAGTCCAGAACTCACAATCTTTAATACAGAAATAGAATATGTTGATCAAATTTCTTGGAATTAATTTTGACAAACATTTTAAATTTTAAGCAATATATTTATTATCCTAAAGCATTTTGTCAACAATATTTGAACATAATGAAAGTCCTGAACAAACAATTGTAAAACCAAAATCTTCATGCGGACTGATTCCCCGCAATAAATGAATCGGAAGAGTCCAAAGAGGGCAGAAATTACTCCACTAGGAGTAATGCCATGGATCCCATGACGATGATATAAAAATAAATAAACGAATTAGAAAAGAGTCACGGTCTTCTCAAAAAGTTACTTAAAAATAATATAACTTTCATCGTCATATTTTTTAATGTACTAATGTTAACAAAATATAAATATATTTATTTTTTTTTCTTCTTATTATTGACGTTATCGTTATTAGAGCCAGTGTCGAAGCCTTTAAAAAAGGTAAAAAGTCAAAAAAAATTATAGTAGAATGAAACCTATTGGAAAAGGAAGAGAATATGCTAAAAAGGGAAATAAAAAATAAATTCCACTCCATCCGAGGTCGGGAGGTAGGAGGTGGTGAGTTTTTAAGGGTAAAAATCGGTTTATCGCGATTTTCGGCGAAACTACAAGTGCTATGGAAAAAAGTTAAATAGTAAAGTTGTAGGTAATAAAAAGATCTACAACTTTTATATTTACACTTTTTTCACAACCTCAAAATTTTTATGAAAAATTCAAAAAACTAAGTTTTTGATTTTTTATTTTTATGTTTCACAAAAAAAAATTTTACGAAATTTGGTGAAAACTTGCCTTAGTATGTACCAAAAACACTGTAATTTTTTGGAATTAAAAAATTGATTTTTTTACCTGATATTGATTTAATATCAAAGAAGCACCCTAATTTTCAATCAAAAATTCACCCGTCAAAATATCAGCTTTTTTAAAAAAGTCGGTGGGCTTTTTGTTAGTTGAAATTTCTTCTTTCCGATAGTGGAAAAAAATATACATTACTATGGGAAATGTTTTCAAAAAACGCAAAAAACCAAGAAAACTCGAATCGAAATTTTTTTTATCATTATGTACAAATTTGAGATATTAATTAAAATTAACACTGTAATTTAATAAAATTTATTTCAATTTATTCAATTTATAAAAAAATTATAAATTGAAATATTCTACTATAATTATTAAACAATAAAGTTAATAATGTTTATATTTGATAAGACATCTACAATATTATAAGAAAGTTGTAGAATTTTCTTTTAATTAAATGCGTAAATACTTTTCTATGGCTATTTGAAGATAATTTATATACCTGAGTGACCTGAAAATTTTAGTCCATCAAAAGGTAGGACTTACTTTTGCTATTTCGTAGCAGCTGTAAGAACCGTTAGTATAGCTAGTATAGCTAGCATACGAGATAAAGAGCAGTAAACAACATCGTTATAAAAATACACGTGCAGGCTGTTAGTTTCAGAAAATTGTGACTAATTTACTCTAAATGAAATAATTGGAATCTACATAGGAAGGTAAATATTAGTTGTATTTTAATCTGTATCAATCAGTTCTAAGATAAAAATAGTGATATTTTAGTATATTTACCGTAACAAAGACAAAGTAATCAAAACGATAATGGAAATATTATAGCCACAAAGATTTTTCTGTAAACAAGCAGAAGAAGATGCTGATGCTGATATAATTAAGACTTCGATAGAAATTGCCAGAGATACAAATAAAACTGTCATTGTTGTGGGTCAAGATATTGATCTTTTGGTTCTTTTGATTCAATTAAATGAAAATAATAATGACATTTATTTTTTTAAACCAGGTTCTGGAACTGTAAAAGATAAATTTTTCACGTCGAATAGTTTCAAATATGAATCTTGCAAAAATATTATTGCATTTCTGCATTGTTTTTCAGGTTACGATACAACATCTGGATTTGCCGGGAAAGGAAAGAAAACTATTGTAAATTCATTATTAGACGCTAAAAATTTGTCAAGTTTGGCTAACATTTTTTATGAAAAAGATGCAAATAAACAAGATATCGCAAAAAATGGATTACAATTAATCAAATCTATTTATAAGTGCAAAAATGATAAGCTAACGCTGAATCAATTACGATTTCAATAATATCAATTGGCAAAAATCAAATCATCATTCGTATTGGCAAATCTCCCACCCACAGAAGGTGTAGCAGAGCAACATTGTTACAGGGCATATTATCAACTTCAAACATGGCTGGGCAACGAACTGACAGCAACAGATTGGGGCTGGACAACGACATTATGCCCAAATTTACAGAAAAGGAATTGATCCTGGAAATACTGTTTAAAACTATTTGCTGCAGCTGTAAAACTGGATGAAACAATTTAAAATGTGGTTGCCGAAAACATGGTTTGAAATGCACAAATTTATGTTCAAGTTGTCACGGTTCAGAAAAATGCTCTAATGTGGAGGAAAAAGCCTACCAAGAAATTAATGATAATGATTCTGATGAAATTGTGGATGTGGAAGTAACGCATACAGAAAACAATATTGAAGATGAAGACGGTGATTTCTTGAAGATCTCGAACACCTTCTAGAATCAGAAGGCGACGAAGGAATGCCATCAAAGAGACAAAAATTAATACCCTAAAAAATTATAATGATAAATATTTATAAATATATATATATAAATAATTATAAATATATATATATATATATATATATATATATATATATATATAGGTATAAATAATTATAAATATATATATATATATATATATATATATTGTAAGATTGCCCATGACAAAAATGTAATTAAACATTAATAAACCAGCTTTTTAATTTAAAAAAAAAATCGTATAGCAGTCACATTTTTTTGATGAAAATCCATTTAAATCCTATCTTGAATATTTTTAACAGCTATTTTCACATGTCTTTTTGCAATCTTAATGTTTTGTGGATTTATAATTTTTTTGTTCATTAATGTATCATGAAATCTTAAGCTGCATGACTAATTACAGTATCAATTATAAGAAAAATCTCAAAATTGTACATAATGATGAAAAAAAAAATTTTTCGATTTGAGTTTTTTTTGTTTTTTGCGTTTTTTGAAAACATTTGCCATAGTAATGTATATTTTTTTACACTATCGGAAAGTAGAAATTTCAACAAATAAAAAGCCCACCGACTCTTTTAAAAAAGCTGATATTTTGACGCGTGAATTTTCGATTGAAAATTAAGGTGCTTTTTGGATATTAAATCAATATCGGGTAAAAAAATAAATTTTTCAGTTCCAAAAAATTACAGTGTGGTAATATTTGGTACATACTAAGGAAAGTTAGTAAATTTCGTAAAAAAAAAATTTTTGTAAAAGATAAAAATAAAAAACCAAAAACTTTTTTGAATTTTCCACAAAAATTTGGAGGTTATGTGAAAAAAGTGTAAATACAAAAGTTGTAGACCTTTTTGTGACCTACAACTATTTAACTTTTTTCCATACCACTTGTAGTTTCGCCGAAAATCGCGATAAACTGATTTTTACCCTTAAAAACTCACCCCGCATACTTCCCGACCTCGGATGGAGTGGGATTTATTTTTAGCATATTCTCTTCCTTTTCCAATAGGTCTCATTCTACTATAATTTTTTTTGGTTTCAAAAATTGTCGACCCTGGTCCATTATTATAAAGACTAAAGTAGAATTATGAATAATTGTATGCAAATTATATAAAATTATAATTTTCCTGAAAATTTACCAAGATATCATTTTGATTGTGATAATAATTGATTACTTAAACATTGACTTTTTAATTAAAGTGGTTTATAAGGGATTAAAATTGTTACTACTTTACTATGAAAAGGCTTTTAAAATTCTAGAAATACTGAACAACTCGTTTATTTTTCAGAAAAGCAATTCTTGAAAACTCTTCTGCTGGGCTATTTGGATTTCAGTAATTAGGATTGAAAATACGATTAAGCTCACGGACAATGACTTGATCTTATATTTTTCCTCAATTGCCTTCTCACTTATCTATCCCTTAGCAATCATGGTCTGTAAAGACCACGTGCCATCCAGTGGCGTGCTAACTATAAAGTCTCAAGAGAACGACTAAAAATATCTCTCTGAAATCAAATCCGCATAAGTGCAAAAATCCATTTTTGTCATATTAACATCTTGTTCTGGCCATAACTCGCTTAATTTTTCACCAAAATAGTTTTCGCCTTTTTCTAAGTTTAAGGTTTAAGGTTTTATTTGTGCTTTACAAAAATATTTAAACAAAAATGAGAGTTGGAGGATAATTAAAGATGATTCAAGTGTTTCAAAATTTTAAACGCCTATATAAAAATAACAAAAATATGAATAGCTGCAAAAAATATATATAATGTATGATCATCAAAACATGTTTCACAATTTTTAAAGTACTATTTTTTTAAAAGTTATTTGAAAAAATAGCTGACATAAATACTTTTAATTTTGACCCCGAATGAACCTTTTTGGACTCAGAACATGAGTTATGATGATTAAAAAAAAAACAAGTTAGAACCTTCGCTTTTTCAAATATTTTGCCATTTTTTTCGCCGGTTTGTGTTATATTTTCTAGTTAAAATATTATTAAACTAACTTTTTTCAAAAATTGATAATTTAATAAATAAAAAGGTTTTGCTATTTTTTTTTTGCTTTATTAATGGCATTTAAAGTATGAAATATATTTTATTGTATGGAGATTATCGTTTCCACACATGGTAAATTACAGAAATTAATTTGAGAAAAAAAGCACAATATTTTTGATTTTTCGCCAAAGTTTTCAAGTTCCGAGGCAGCAGTATTAGGTACTCATTATGTCATTCTAAAATAACTTTTAGAATAGTAGCGGATCTCTCATGTATGCAGATATAACTCAATAAAAAGCAAAAAAACAGTTCTTTCACTTACTAAAAACAATTTTTAACTGCCTTTTACCACTTTAAAAATTCTGAAAAAATTCTAAAACATAGTTTTGGTGATCGTACATCAATCATATTAATTTTTTTCGAGCGATCCATATTTTTGTGATTTTTTTTATAGTCATTTAAAATTTTTAAACGCTCAAATCCATTTAAATTTCACGCTAACAAGAAAAACTTTAATTTAAAAAAAAAGCAAAATCTCTTTTAGTAAAAATTTAAGTGAGTTATAGCCAAAAACCGATTTTTGATATTTAATGGAACTTTGAGGTTATGTGTCAATATTGTTTGCTAAAATTTGGTAAATCTTTATGTTTTTGATACGAAACATTACCCCAAAATTTGAGGTCAAGTTTCCGCTGGGGCAATTTTGACACTCTTATCCAACTATGCCCTTTGGTTTTTAGTTACGATTTCTTATAAAATAGATTGTAAATAAATATAAATAATAAACTTTATAAAAGCATATGAAAGTTTATATATATATATATATATATATATATATATATATATATATATATATATATATATATATATATATATATATATATATATATATATATATATAGAGCACTAAGTTAATCACTTACCAGTAAATGACATATTCAGTAGATATTTTTTATAAAATTCTCCTCCATCGTACTGAACCATAGCAGGGCATATCCCAGATTGATTATAATCTTTGCAGATGTCCTCGTGGAGATTATGAAGAGCCAGTGCGAAAGCATACACTGCGTCCACGACAAACTGAACTTTACTCTCTTGTTCATACCTGTAACAATGTAATGAAAATATAGCAAGGAAATAAAGAAGGAAAAATTAAGAGACAATTAGCCTAGTAAAGAGAAACAATTATTTAAGAAATTATTACATATTCCAAATCGATTAAAAGAACAAATAAATTCATAGCTAGTAGGTAACATATTTACGTAAACATTTTATTAAACAAGGATTGAAAATCGACCCAGTTAAATGCAGTACACGAGTCTCAAATATCAGGCCACCAAGGTTGTTTAAATCACGTTTCAAAACATAGACCTCCGCCGATATACAACACGAGGATCAGTCAGCAAAAAAAACAATAACGCGACCTTGGTACTACGACTGAAAATTGAGGACAGGGACTAATAAAAAAGGCGAACAAGGGGGCCTTGTACTATACAAAACGACCTTCATACTGTCTTCAGATTTCAAACTAGAACCAATCGACTATAAATTAAATAAGAATAATAAAAGTCAGAATAAAAAAGAATACTTAAAGTCAAAATCGCAACGAGGGCATCTAGGAGTATGACTTATGTACTCAAAAAAATCTTGCTATGATTTTGAGAACGCGCAGACATACATGTATCTTAAATAAATCACACACGTACAGTGAGTGAACTCTTAACTAGACAAATCATCGTATAAGTTTTGCACTCAACATACAGGGTAACCAATTAGAGGGAAAGAACCTTCCGACCCTCTGGTCATTGACCATAGCTTCTGGTACTTCTTCAGCTACCCTGTGGTTATTTTTCATCACTTCTTCAGGACAAGTGACACAGCTGAAACAGTTAAGGTGATAAAGAGACAGATGAGGCAGGTAAGGTGACAATTCTTTAGAAGAAGAAGAAGAGATCTAGATCTTCTGATCATTGTTAATTACTTATTTGGGAAAGAAGAAGATATATAGAGATAAGTGACCTCTTCTAACAACCCTTTTGTCATTATCAATTCCTTCTTGTACTCCTTGTACACCCTCAAGGTCAAACTAGGCTGTAGTACCCCCCCATTGACCAATAACATCATAGACCCTGATGGACAGGTTACCAAAGAGGTCCAGTACCCCGCTTATTCAACTACTGCTAGTACTGATCCTTAAAGGGTTAAGTATTATTTTAGAGCATCACAAACTACATCCAAGGCCTCTCCTATAAATTTACTTATACTAATAAATATTCTTAATTTTTAAAAGAGTAGACACTAGCTAAATATCGAAGTGTTATTTGCAATTTCAGTTTGCTTGATAGAGCCTCTCTCATATTAGTAGTTTTTTTTTTTAATTTTGGGGCTAGCAAGTTCCAGTAAATATTGAAAATTTTTAAAATCTTTAGGGTACTTGGAGATGTCTTTAAATAAATTAGTACGACTTCTTTATTAAATTCACTCCCTTGCAAACCATCGTTTTTTCTTCTTTTTTCTGTATATTTCTGCCACCAAGGTCTGTATATTCGCCACTGAAGCAGAGAGAATATTTGCCAGAGAGTGTCAACTCTCTTCGCCAACAAGGTAGTACGATAGTCCTGAAGTTATTGAAATTCTTGTCATCACGATTGTGGCTCTTGCTCGTGATTCACTATCTATGCCAACACGGCAGAGGCGAAAAAAAAATTATACGAAAAAAATAAAATATGTTAGATGAATTTCAACGGAGGTACTGACTGGAGGTGAGTTTACAAATACTGTATCTGTACGAAATTATGGTACGGTATGTAAAAATACATACAGAAATGTTTAAATTATGTTTGGACAGAGATATTATATCTTGTTATACAAGAATTTTTCATTGCATTATACTGTAGCCATGTTGCCCTATGCTCGTGGGCTGATATGGTGTTTTAAACATTTCCACCTTCAAATTAACAAAAAAAAACAAGGTCTGCCAATACAAGTTTTCACTTCTGTCGGTACTCACATTAAAACGAGTTCGCGAGCATTTCTGGGTATATGATCGACACAAAAATACCGTATTTTAAATGTCAACATTATGTTTTTTACTACGGTTATCCTTTAACCTAAATCGTTAAATCGTTGTTTAATTGAATGTATGTTTTCCAGGTCAAATCAATCCCGATTCAAAATTACCGATAAAACTCCTGAAGCCCATCAAGAGAAAAATTTCAATGGAAGTGAAATTGTAAAACAACAAAATCATCAGTATCGGAAAATGGCAAACAAGCTTCATCCGCTCTCAAATTTTTGTCGTTAAGTAAAACAATAGGTTCTGAAATGATAAATGATCCTCACATTCAAGATACATTATTCTATATGGAACAGGCAAGGATTGGGTGTTTTTGTTTTGGTATTTTTGATATGTGACAACGTCGGGTTGTAGTAAATATATATATATATATATATATATATATATATATATATATATATATATATATATATATATATATATATATATATAAATTTAAGTTTGAAACAAAATGTGGTAAATTGTCTATTGATAAGAAGTTCTGAAATTAGTTAAAATAAATAAGATAGGCATCTTAAAAAATAAACTTTACATACTGGCTCATTGTTTTATAAAAAAAAGTGTTTTTAATTGTCTAATAGCTTGTTTAACCTTAGTGTAAGTAACAAGTCTTCTAAAGCTCTGAATATATTAAGAATTTCTGAAAGTTTCTAATCTCGATGAAATAAAAATTCAAATAAGCACCTCCACGTGGTAGGGCAACATCCAATTGGATGGTTAATGCAGATAGAGACCGAGTAATTGCCAGTATACATAATGCCCTACTTACTGACCAACTGCTTTAGTCGATACTAGACCGTAGACAATATACCGATAAGATACAAAACCGTAACAAATCGAGAGGTTTTCTGAGGGAGGCCAGTGCTCGAATTAGGCTGTAGATGATATGGATGAAGCATTAATAATAAATGAAAGCACTTAAATAGATTATAATTTTCCTAACTAGGTAGAACAGGAAGTGAGATTTGTCTAGTCCAAAATAACCTACAGCATAAAATTATTCATCGCAAATCAATAAGTTTATGGACCTACCGGCCCAGAACCTTGGCGGGACAGGGGCAAAGTTATTCAATTTTTTTTTAAATAATAATATTAACTACAATATTAATATTGTTTAATTTTATTTAGTTTTGTTGCATGAGTATTACTTTATTAAACTGAGACTGCATACCAAGTTATTATGGGTCTGGAGTGAGTATTATCCTGTTATGCCAACTACTAATACAAATTTACGAATTAGTAGCCTGACTGTTTGGCAGCGGGGTCGTGGCCTCAAAAACAGTGTGCAATACGCAAGCTTTTCATCTATTTCACTCCCTTTTAAGCCTCTGCTTATGATAAACAGTAAACTAAACTAATAAACACCTGCAATCATCGTTATTGTCATCGACGGCTAAACATGTAATATGCGTACATTCTTGTCTGCGTGTTTTGATACGAACGAGAGTAGTTTTACTTTATTTGCGTCTTCAAAGTTAGTTATCTATTTTGGTACTGGCAGCCGTAGCTCGGTGACTATGTTACTGGCTTAACAAGCTGGAGGGCCCGGGTTCGTATCCCGGCACCGACAAAATTTTCAATTTCTAATTTAAGTGAGCTGACACCGTGCTTCGGAGCACCTAGACCTTAGCCAGAAGGTTACACGAATTTTACTCTCTTTATTTATTTTGGTTTGTGTTACTGTTTATCAGCGTTTGGAAAAGGGAATTGTTTAGTACATTTTGAACTGCGTTTTTTTCAGTTACCAAATTATGGATGACAGGAAACAACTTAGTGAAACCGAGTATAGAAAACTTGGCAAAAAAAAGGAAGAAAGAAAGCGATGTGCTGTTACCAACACGAAAATAAGGAGCATTTTTATAAAAACTTAATGTTAATGAAGATGAAGGCTCAAAAGAACAATCAGGTAGGTAAATATTTATTTGTATTTATTTGGATTTTCGTGGAATGCAAGGTCATCTTCTGTTGGCGCTGGGCCGGCAGGGCAGCTGATTTGTTTAGACTTGTTACTTGCTATCATTATTGCGTGGCGTGCGTTTTCATGCGGTGTAATTGTTCGTGTAAAATCCGAAACCGAGTTAGATCCGTTTAGCCCTAGTGCGTCAGACTATGAATCTACAAGCTCTGATGAAAGTTGTTTTAATAGTGATGTCGCAGGACCTTCAGCTAGGAGGAAGCATCCAAAGAAGAAACGTACCTCTGTAAAAAAACAACACATTGAACCTGTTGTCAACATGGAGCCCACGGAAGAGTCCCAAGTTGTTCCTGTAACCAAAATGGAAAAAGTGTCAACCCCACTGTCTGAAAAAAAAAGCTATTGCAGAAGGGAAAATGTATACGAACTGGAAAGGAATACAGAAGGGACCGAGATTAACTGGATAAAACTGAAACTGCAGGTACAAGCGTTTTCAGAATGTGAACGAAGAAACAAGAAAAATTGTCTTACAGAAGTTTAACAAAATAGGCGATAAAGATTTGAAAAATACCTATTTGGGAGGGTTGATTTAAACTACTACTATTCAAAGAACTCGAAAAAAAGACTAATAAAAGGCAAGACCGCACTTGTTTCCACAAATACTTTATAAGGCTGGGTAAGCTATTCAAACGAGTTTGTAGACATGCTTTTGGTTCAATCCACGGCATATCAAGGAAACGTGTAGATCTCATTTCTCAAACTTTTAGTGACAGAGATATTGCAGCGCCTCCTAGTAACAAAGGAAAGCATATAAATTGACCCAACCGAAAATCTAATAAAATACTCAAAAATGTGAACATGCACATCCAGAGATTTCCAAGGCGTGAATCGCATTACAGTAGAAACAAATCCCGTCGATTCTATTTATTTCCAGATCTAAATGTAAAGAAGATGAATTAACTCTGTTCGAAACTTTACGAATCAAAAACTGTTAGCAATCCTAAATATAAACCCAAAATTCCCTATGACTTCTACTATCGATACCTTAAAGAAAACTTCAACTACAGGTTTGGCTGACGTCGATCAGATACGTGGAAAATATGTGATGACTCAGATAATAAACTCAAAGATATGATATTGACGAAAATGATTGAAAAGTTTTAGCAGCGGAAAAGGAGTTGCATGAAATTAAGGCCGATTTGTTTTTTAAGGAGCTGAAGGAGAAAACCACAATGTGCAAGCATAGCGACGAAGTGGAGATTCTAACCTTTAACTTCCAACAAAACCTTCCACTTCCAAAAATTCCTTCTGCGTCCATTCTGGTAAGACAAATCAAGCACACTTTTATATGTATGATGAAACTATGGCTGAAAAGTCACCAAACGAGGTAGTGTCATTTTTGTACCCCTATATAAAAAATATACTTCCTAAAAATTTTAAAGTTTAATACCTTTTCAACGATAACGCTGCTGAGCAAAACAAAAACTCAGTAATAATTCAATTTCTGTATTTGCTGGTGAGAACTAGGTCTATTGACAAGATAGAGCACCGCTTTCCTGAGCCAGGACATAGCTTTCTTCTCTGTGATTGCTGCTTTGGAGTTATTTAAAGTTTTTAAGGAAGAAGGACTACGTTCTTAGCTCCCAACAATATGCTGATTTTGTTAAACAATCATCCAAACAGTTTATTTCCATTCTGGTAAAACAAAATATGATCCTGCACTTTAGTGGTCACTATGAAGGACATTTTAAAAAAGTTATCTCAGATGCAGAAAAGCAAAGATTCCAGATTTCTAAATACCGAATTTTTCAGTACAGCAATGAACATTTTGCGTGGCGTGCGTAGATGGTATTAAAGTCAGTATATCTACTGGCCTTCCGAGTTTTCACTTATTCCAAATCTTGAGAAACCTTAACAGCGACCTCTCAGTTTCTTCTGATATTCCTGTCTATTGCAATCCTATACCTGTTAAAAAAGCCAAATATGCAACACGATTCGTTCCTATGGACCAAATGGCTTTTTACACCCGTCTCACAAGTGATGCAGCCATGGCAGAGAACCAGAAAACCGAATCATCTGAAACGGATGATGACGACCAGGTAGATGAATGAATGATTTGTTTGCCCCTGTGTTTAATGTTTTATTTTTTTTCTGAATGCTATTATTTTGACACCAACCTGTTTCTTTTTACAGATTTTTTCGTATTTGTGTAGTAGGCAAACCATAGTCGTTTGATTGTTGTAACCGAATAAAGGAGTTTTTGTTGGGAATTTGTTTTTTTTCTCAAAAATGATGGTAAACAAGCATTATATTATGTGTTTGGTGCAAGAAACATACAGGTCCAACTTTTTTTCAATTTTTTTTTATTTTTTCAAAAATTATTTTGAAAATAGTCTTAATTATTGACTTAATCTGTTTGTTATCGATTGATATTATGTCTTTTGGGTTAAAATAAATACTTTTATTTATAAACAGTTTTTTTCAATTTCCCAACAATTACCAAATATGGAGCTGCATCCTTCTTACAGCAAACTCCTCAATTTTAAAAAATTTATCATCGAAATTTGGAGGTATTTTAAATATACCCAATAAGAAGAGGATAATACAATGAAGATAACAGACCACCTACATAATAACTACGACCAACCGCTTATTCGTACAACTAGTTCTAATTGTATTAATACCAGTTTACGTTGAAAATACCGATCCTTTAGAATAAAAAGAATTTGGCCTCCCTTGCGTCCGGCCGTCGATGATCTGGGAAGCCATTAGATATATGATAGCTTTCATACATGGTTGACCATGTTAGGGAGTGATATGCTGAAAATTATCTCAGTTTCGCCGTTATCACCGGAAAGATCCGCAATAGTTGATGACATAATGGAAATAAATCAAAAATTGATCTAAAGGTGTCATAATTTTGACGTAATTGGATAGATAACACCCCTTTTAGTCCATGTTGTGAGGCTACTCCCGTAAGAAAAATGTTTGATTCGGTTTCTTTGCGGATTTATGTTCAAAAATTTCGCCTTTAAATAAAGCTAAAGGGTTCCGGGCGAAATTTTTAAGCAGAAATTATTGTCATTGAAAGTGTCATAATTTTGACGTAATTGAATAGATAACACCGATGAGGCCGATCCCATAAGAAAAATGTTTAATTCGGTTCCTTTGCGGATTTATGTTAAAAAATATCGCCTTTAAATAAATCTGAATGGTTCCGGGCCAAATTTTTAAGCAGAAATTGTTTAATCATTTTTTTTTAACAAATTCCAAAAATCAACATTTTTTGCTTCGAAAAACATTTTTTTAGATTTTTTGCATCAAAATACACTTTTTCAAGGCTTGAAAACTCATATGTAAACTATTATTTTCAAAGATTTCCAAGTGCCTAAATTAAAGATTTAACGTTCAGTTTCAAGGTTCTGAAGAATAATCCATATTTGTTTTAATTTGAAAAGTTGTTTTATAATTGTTAATTATGCTCGTTCTATCGATTTTTAAGTCGCCGAGTCGCATGGCAGTCAAGTCCGCACTATATAGTACGTCTCTGTTGCAAATGTTAATAATAAAGGCTATAGCGGGATAAGATGGTACAATCTGCATTCAGTGGATTTTTATTTGGAAGTGGGCACAAGTTGGATAATTTCGAACGTAATTATAATTTCGAATTATTTCTAATTCACTGTGTCCGATTCTTCTCGATCGACGATGTTAAAATAAAATATTGATGTCGCGGAGTAAAATATAGTTTTATTGACAGCTACTGAATTATTACACTATAGCTAATGTTGAGTTAAAATTTATGATAGACTGCGTCCCAAATTAGTCCCGAAGCTATATTTATAATCTCACTAAAATGCTACGATTCATCAAATAAGTGTATTGATAATGTCATACAAACAAACAAAAACGTTCTGAAATTACAACTGCTCCACTAAATGATACCCCAGTAAATGACCCATTTTCAGACCCAAAATTGAGGCGCTCAGAAGCAGAGTGGCCCAACTAATGTTTTTGTATAATTCACATAGGTAGTACAATAGGTGGCATTTCATCATATCTTTTATTTGCAAGTGGCTCAACTAAAATTTCACTGTAAACGTAAACATTTCATGTGATTTAGTTATGGAAATGTGGCCCAAGTGACAGTTGAGCCAGTGTGCAGTATGATATTTTAGACATTCTCACTCTTGTCTTATGTGTTTGTATCACTCTTGTCTAGCGTTCATTAGTTTTTTACAGTACTATCAGCCTTTTATACGGTTTATGTTTAAGCAATATTATGTAACGATTAAGTCAAGTATTGTATTTTATATTAATAGGATAATAGGATAAATCAGGATACTAAATTTTTTAAGATTATAACCTTAAAATGAAGAAAGGAATCTCGTTTTCGAAGCGATGTTGCAAAAGCTACAATTGATTACTTGAATTAATTAATTGAGAATATTTTTGTTATAGTTTGGAAATGCCGTTGTTTAATACATCCCGTATTCGTGATCCCAGCGAATTTGAAACAGATTCTTGCTCTGACTTCCATCCATCATCTGATGATGAGTCTTCCACAACTAGGGAAAGCTTCAAAGAAGATATTCTTGTGGAAACTGGATCAAATAGGGGTAAAAAATGTAAGAAAAACAAGTCAGTTTGGAAAAGATCCAAGTCTAAGTTGGAAAGAAATTCAGGAAAATCATATTTCAATTTTCGTGGTAGAATTGTGTCTGAGAAACAATTTTTCTATGGAGTTTGTAGCTGTCCACAAAAGTGTCATTTGTTGTTATCTCTTGAAGAAAGAAAAAATATTTTCCAAAGTTTCTACAACTTATCTGATTTTAATTTACAGACTAGTTACATTAATATACTACTGTCAACGCCACTTAAGTTGGCGAGGCGCACAAACCCGAAATTGAAGTCCGCTTAGGGTGGATTAGGTGGTTGTCATCAGTCTCCTCCCAGTAGTCACGTGCGTAACACAAAAGTGAAGTGCGGCTGTTATTTTTCAGACTTCTTATTATTTTGGATAGTTAAGTGTGTTTGTGGCAGTAAATATAGACTTTTTTATACTTACATACTAGATAAAATGAATCACTACAGTTACTTTTACAGGAATTTCCATCAAAACAATCGAAAGGATAACAAAATGTTCTTTGAAAAATATAGACAGTGAGCCCAGTTTGCCAGTCCAGGCAAAAAACGAGTAAGGAGATCAATCATAGATTTGCCGGAATACCAAACAAGAGACATAGAATAATCTACGATTTTTATAAAACAGACAAATGTCGGGTTACGGTAAAAAAAATCATAACGATTTGGATATCACAATTTCACAGACATCTCTGAGGCGACTTCTACGCAAAATGCAATTTCGTTGAAGGAGAACCGAAAACAACCGAAAATTGCCTATAGAAAAAAGTAAAATACGAGCTTTAAGAATAAAATTATCTTAGGCAAATCAAACATTTTCGTATTCAAAATAGGCCAATTGTGTATGTTGACGAGACTTACTTACACAGCGGTCATACTTCTTCGAAGAACTGGACTGACGAATCAACAAAGGGATTTTTTTCTAATATTTCCAAAGGTCAACGACTAATAATAGTGCATGCCGCTGGAGACATGGGCTTGATTAAGAATTGATTATTAATCTTCAAGTCAGGTACAAAATCGGGGGATTTCCACTTTGAAATGAATGCACATAATTATGGAAAGTGGTTACAAGAACGTTTAATACCTAATTTACCTGCTAACTCGGTACTAGTTTTTGATAACGCATCTTATCATAGTATTCAGTTAGAGCGGGCGCCTACATCAAACTCAAAAATAAATGAAATGATAGAATGGTTAATACAGAAAAATATTCCATTTATACCTACCGCTTTAAAACCGAAATTATATGAAACCATTAAATATCATAAACCCCGTCATGTAAAATACAAGTTAGATGAAATTTTACGCGAGCATGGCCATATTCCTTTGTGTTTTCCTCCTTACCATCCTGACCTAAATCCGATTGATCTTATATGGGCCGCAGTCAAAAATAATGTAAGACAGAAAAGCGTTACATTCAAATTAGCTGACGTACAAAAACTGGCTGAGGAAGAGTTCAATAAAATTGATGCAAATAAGTGGAAAAAACGATGTGATCATTTCATTAAGAAGGAAGATGAATACATGGACAGTGAGATAGTGGTTGATAACGCCATGAAAATAACTCCTATTATTATAAATATTAACAGTGAATCTTCCAGTACAGAGTTTTCTTATCAGTATTTCTTATCTTCAGTTACTATTTTTCTACACTTGATACTCTTTTAGTGTAAAATAATAATAAAATCAAAATATGAAAATTACATAATTAATGTGTTACATTTATTTATACAATACCCTCCATTTAATATGGAAGACAATATCAAAGTAGTTTTATTTGTTAATTAAATTCAGTCATAATTATTTTTGTGTTTGTATGTTAAATTAAAGAGATAGTATAAACCAGTGGCTTTCACAGTGGCAACTAATTTCATCTTTCTAATGATAGATTAAAACTTGCGAAAAGATATTACTATTTTTTTAATTGTGTAATAATTATTTGAACTATACCGTTACGCCACTGAAACTACTTCAGAAATAGTAAACCAATAGAAGAATCATGGGGCGTAAACATAATATATTTCTCAGTGACGTTGTGCGTATTCCGTCGCCAAGTTTACTGGCGTTTGCTGTAGTAAATGTTGTTAATAAAGGGCGACAT
This sequence comes from Diabrotica undecimpunctata, assembly GCF_040954645.1. Classification (NCBI taxonomy): domain Eukaryota; kingdom Metazoa; phylum Arthropoda; class Insecta; order Coleoptera; family Chrysomelidae; genus Diabrotica; species Diabrotica undecimpunctata. The sequence goes on from NC_092812.1 coordinate 20,539,025, forward strand.
ACATTAGCTCAAAATCATATTAAACGTTCTAAGATACGAATTTATACATTACCGAAAGAATCAGGTGATATGGTAACTGTTTGCAAATCATTTTCCAAAAAAGCTCTACAAGTTTCAGATGGAAGGTTCACCAGAGCTTTAATAAACAAATCAACAGGTGGCGAAATCATCACTCCGCCACTGGAAAAAAGAGGCAAGCACCCCCCTAAGAATAAGACAAGTAAAACAGATATTCAAAATATAAAAGATTTCATTAACAAATTTGCTAAATACACATCCCACTATTGCCGCAACAAAAATCCTAATCAAGAGTATCTGTCACCTGATTTAAATATCTTTAAACTTTTTGAATTATATGTGCAAAGTGAAGAACCAGAAGTAAATATATTCAAATTTGTCTTTTCAAACATATTTAATGAAAATTTAAATCTTTATTTTCGTTATCCTCTTACTGTCACTTGCAAACGATGTGACGCTCATAACATGAAAATAAAAAGCTGTGTAGGCATAGACAAAAGCAAAATAGAAACAGAAAAAGAGTTACACCTACGGAAGGCAGAAGCTGCTCGAAGTGGAATAAAGAAAAATGCAGCCAATGATAGAGATACCACAACAGTAATTACATTTGATTTTATGAAAACTTTAGCTACTCCTAGTATTTCTACTGGAGTGGCTTATTACAAGAGACAGCTGTGGACGTATTGCCTTGGCTCCACAATCAAACTATAGGTCAGATACACGTGTATGTACGACATGAAGGCATAGCCTCACGTGGCCCACAAGAAATTGGTTCTTGCATTTTACACTACGTAAAAACATATGTTAACACACCAGTTTTGATCTTGTACAGCGATTAATGCGAAGGCCAGAATCTAAATAATAAACTGGCATCTATTTGTACATACATGACTGTCTCAAATACTTTTAGTACCACAGTCATACATCACAAGTTTCTAGTTTCCGGTCACTCCTATTTGCCATGTGACAGAGACTTTGGAGTGATCAAAAAACAAAAACGATATTTTAAAGACATTTGTTTACCAGACGATTGGGTGAAAGTTATTTCCAGTTCCAAACAAAAACAATAATAAATTTCAGGTTATTAAAATGACATCTGAAAATTTTAAGTGTACTGAAAAACTAGAGAAGTTACTTCTTCTTATTCTTATAGTGCCGTGCACCTATAGTGCGTTGGAGAATTATCTTAAGGCCAGACGTCTGTCTTTTGCGTTGCAAAAGATCGCCAGTGTTACTTATGCCTGTCCAGTTCTTTATGTTCCGTAGCTACGACATTTGTTTGCGACCTACTCCTTTCTTGCCTTCAATCTTTACCTGGATGATTAGTTGAGGGATTGCGTATTTTTTTCCTCTCAGAGTAGTTACTTACAAACCGGAAAAAAGAGAGCAAGATATAAAAGTAGAATGGCTTAAAATACAGGGGCTAATTTTCAAAGAAGAAGAGCCTTTCAAAATGTATTTTAAATATTCTAATCACAAGGGTGTATTATTTAATTTTGTTGACGTCTAAAAAAAAGAACAGGCGTCTTTCAGATAAACAGAGAAGACTTCTACTTGGACGTCCTCTATCCTGCTGGAAGACCTATAGAGCAACTAAAATATAAAGACCTTCAGAGCCTTTTTCTTTACATTCCGTCGGTCTATCACAAATTCTACACAAACCTGAAGACAAACGTGGAGGCAATAGATAATGATATTGGCTCTAAAACAGATGAATAGGTGACCCGAGTGAAAGTTTTATGTTTTTTCGTACAAGCTTATCTGACAAAGTGGCCCAACTGACTTTTTTGTATAAGAAAAAATTTTTTGTGAATCTTTTACTCATTCAACTCATATAATGTATAAGGTTCCAGGAATATTTGTGTAAGTGACTAGAATATTACTGGTTAATAAAAAAAACTAGCTTCATTTTTACATCAATTCTTTAGTTGCCGATATCTTAAAACATCAATTTTACACTTAGGACATTGTGCTTCTGAGCGACTCCATTATTAGTTAAACTACTGTAATATTGATAGAAAAACAGATACCACATTATGTTTTTCGTAATGTAATATAATGTATCCCGTTACATTTATTTCTAATAGCCACGAACGATGGGTTATTAGAATATCCTGCTTATAGGAACATTTTTGGTTGGTGCGAAGGCTATTCCAATAAGCGGGTTCGACTGTAGTAGTTTTTACTTTGCGAAAAAACATTCTAGAAACTCGGAATTCTTTTCAGGATGTCGGTGCATTTTATCTCGGTGATCAAACACGTAACGCTCTTTTATAGTGTTCTTCTTACATTTACGCCGTTTGTACCGTAATGGAGCAATAAATATGTTTTAATGTTATTTGCTTCGCATATTTTTAGGAAACAATTGCAAGGGTAATAATCAGATGGTATATATGTCCCGCGAGAAATACACTCACATATTTTTACTCGCAAAATAGACCGTTGCTTATACTACACAGTTAAAAGTTATTTGCAATATGTAAAGATTGTTATTTTCAGCAGACAAATAATTTTATTCGTTTATTTATTTTCTTATACAAACCGTAATACAAACCGTTATACAAACCGTATACAGATAGATTAATGAAGAAAAAGTCATGGATGACAGATGAGATCTTAAAACTAATGTACAAGAGAAGAGAAGCCAAAAATAACCCAGACAAATATAAAACCATAAATATATTAATAAGAACGAAAATCAGAGAAGCGAAAGAAAAAGAAGCAAGGGAAAGATACGAAGAAATTGAGACTCTGCAGTCAAAGTACGATAGTCACAATGTACATAGGAAAGTTAAAGAACTCACAGGGGGAATAAGACGAAGGCAGAAAGAAAATATGATTGATTCTGACGGAAATATCATCTTACACAAACAGAGTAAAATAAGAACGTGGAAAGAATATTTAGAAAAACTATTTGAAGACCAAAGAGATAACACCTTTGAGCTAGAAGAAGAGGTAAATGATGGACCAAGAATATTACAGCAGGAAGTTTACTCCGCAATAACACAGTTAATGGATGGCAAAGAGGCAGGCCCTGATAATATACAAGCAGAACTACTCAAACTATAGAACAACGAATCAATAGCAATAATCGCAAAGATATTCAACAACATATATAACTCTGGAGAAATACCAACAAGAATGGCTAAAATCTCAGTTTATCGCACTTTCAAAAAAAACCAGGAGCCCAAAATGCGAAGATTACCGTACTATAAGCCTCATGAGCCATCTCCTAAAATTGTTCCTAAAGATAATTCATAAGAGAATCTACAAGCTGTGTGAAAGTCAAATTTCCCCCAACCAGTTCGGGTTCACAAATGCTGTTGGTACTAGAGAGGCTTTGTTCTCAGTACAGGTCTTATTCCAGAGATGCAGAGACGTCAACTGCGACGTATACGCATGTCTGGTTGATTACGAGAAAGCGTTTGATCGAGTACAGCACGCCAAGATGATGCAAATACTAAAAGAAACAGGAATTAACAACCACGATTTAAAAATAATTAGGAGTCTCTACTGGAATCAGACAGTAAATCTCAGAGTTGAAGGTAAACACACTGACTATGTGAAAATCATGCGTGGAGTGAGGCAAGGCTGTATTTTGTCTCCTCTAATCTTCAATCTGTACTCTGAAATAATATTTATAGAAGCTTTGCACGAAACTAAAGAAGGTATTCTACTAAATGGTTACCGGCTATACAATATCAGATATGCAGATGCCACCATAGTATTTGCGGACAACTTAGAAGACCTACAAGTTTTTATGAACAAAATCACGTATTACAGTCAACAATATGGACTCAATATAAACGTTAAGCAGACAGAGCTTATGATAATTATCAAGAAATGAATAACAGAACTTCAACTCTACGTCAACCAATCCCCTGTAGAAAGAATAACGCACTACAACTACCTCGGCACCATAATAAATGAAGAATGGACCAACAACCAGGAGATTAGAGCACGCATCGGAAAAGCTAGATCCACCTTCAATCGGATGGGGGCCTTCTTTAAGAGTCACAACCTCTCTCTTGATACAAAAGTAAGAATGCTGCAATGCTACGTTTTCTCTGTCCTTTTTTATGGTGTTGAATCGTGGACTTTGAACGAAGATATGTGCAGAAAACTGGAAGCATTTGAGATGTGGCTATATCGGAGAATGCTTAAGATCCCGTAGACTGACCGAGTCACAAATGAGGAGGTCCTCAGAAGAATGAATAAGAACCGAGAGGTACTGATCATCATCAAATCCCGAAAGTTACAGTTCTTTGGACATATTATGCAAAATGAATCCAGATATGCTCTTCTTCAAGCCATCCTGCAAGGAAAAATATTTGGAAAACGGGGTCCAGGAAGAAGAAGAACATCTTGGATAAAGAACCTCAGAATCTGGTTCAATCTCGCTTTTCCACGGTTCTGCAGATAAGATAGAGATTGCCATGACGATCGCCAACATTCGTAATGGATAGGCACATCAGGAAGAAGAATTAGAATTTATTAAAAGAAGATATTAATAATAACTTAAACATAAACTTATGTCTAAATACAGAGAGTGATCTAGACACTCCCGTGCTACATCTCACTACATGCATATTATAGAAAGCGTGCTAGGAATCTACCCCATCACCCAATAAACCTATCAAGGATTTCTATCCTGAGGCAATTACACAGAAAATTGGAGAAAAGAAAAAACTTAGCAAGACATGGCAAAACAATCGAACACCGACCAATAGCTTCATTAACCAAATCAGTAAAAGACCTGAAAAAAATGTTAAGTTATCTAAAAAATACATCAACCGCAAAATATCTGAGAGAGTTATCATTATCACCATTAGAAGTCACAGATTACACCCTTTGGAAGGCTACCAAAAAATTATTACGACCACAACAACATATACCATTGGTCATCCACTGATGAACGAAAGGGCAAATATATTTCTCCAACACATGGAAACTACGTTTACTCCATTTCCCTGTGAGTTACAATCAGAAAAAGATGTAAATATTTATAGATATTTAGACTGCTCATGTGTATGCATGAGATGTATATTTATAGATGTCTTTGCGTATTAAATCCTTTAGAAAAACCGAAATTATTGACGCAATACTCAATACTAATAAAAACTCCTAGATATGATTGCCTCCTCCTCCGCATAAAACTCCTGATTACTGGATTTGTCTTGTGTCCATTACGACAAAATGTGACTTATCTTCTTAACACAAATCGACAAAGCAGTGTTAAAATTATTACATTTTCTTTTACAATGGAAAGTGGCTTAAGTTATTTTAATTCATAAAATAGGCAAACCTTTAGAATCTGTAACTTTCCTACCCATTTAGTTTTCGACAAAAAACGCTTTCTGTGCAGCTGATCAAGTGCACAGAATTAATAATATCATAAACCAAGATATACAGGAAAAGCGCTATTGTTCTGCAGTGTCCTTCATGACACAAGCTTCTGATAAAGTGTTGCATACAGGTTAGCTGTATAAACGTAAACAACAACTACCATCTGAATACTATTGAATATTCAAATCCTACATAACAGACAGATATTTTCAGATAAAATACAGTACAGTAGTAACATCATTTAAACCTATAAACTCCGGCGTACCTTAAGGTAGTATTCTTGGTCCACTCTTATATCTATTGTACACGGCAGACCTGCCCCCTTCTAATCAGTATTACTTGGCAACATTTGTTACTGACACCGTCATCCTCTTGTGCCACGCAAACTCCATCGAAGCATCTAGAAGTTCACAAACCCACTTAAACACCATTCAGATGTGGTTGAGAAAATGGTGAATGGTAATATTGATAGGAAATGGCGAATAAGCGTTAATGAAAGTAAATTAAACCAAGTAACTTTTAAAAATAAATGTCTGACATGCCCACCTGTACAACTAAACAATCAAGATATACCGCAATCCAGATCTTAAATAAACGAAAACAACCGAATAAAATTAAGACAACTTTACTGGCTACATGGAAAAAGATCTGAACCATCACTAGAAAATAAAATAATGGTGAACAAAGTAATTTTAAAACCCATCTAGACCTACGGTATTCAACTGTGGGGATATGCATGCGAATCCCATAAAACTCCTCTCATGCAAAGGTTCCAATCAAAGGACCTTAGGCAGATAGTTAATGCACCATCTTCTTCTTTACGTGCCATCTCCGCAACTAAGGTTGGCAATCATTACTGCTATTCTAACTTTTGACACTACAGCCGGAAGAGTTTAGTTGAGCTGTATCCATATGCACCATACTACGTTCCTACTAAAGTAATACATCGTGAGCTTTCAGTGAGTGTTGTGCGCGAAGAAATAAAAAAAGTGTTGTGATAGGCATTTAAAGCGGTTAAAAGTTCACCCAAATTCTAATGGAGTAAGCCTACTGGACAACAGCACGGAAGTAAGAAGACTTAAAAGACACAAACCCTTGGACTAAACAAATATATTTAAGAAGTAAATTGTTAAGAATACCTATAAGAAAATTTTTTAAATATTAATTTTAATTAAATTTTATTAGGAAGGTACCAGCACTGGCAGGTTTCCTTCGCTCATGTTAATTTCTCTGTTTGAATTATCAAATTTGATTATTGTCCAAAAAGAAAAAGTAGCTACGTATCACATTATCTAGCTACGGAAAGCTCGAAACTGAAGTGGAAGATCAAGTAAATAGAGCAAACAGAGCCGCAGGCTGCCTAAATGAAACAATATGGGGAAATAAAAATATCGGGAAAGAAACGAAAGGCAGAATTTACAAAACAGTCATCAGACCAATAATAACATACGCGGCAGAAACACGACCTGACAAAGAGAGGACAAAAAGGATGTTAGAAGCAGCAGAGATGAATCTGACACTATCGGACAGAGTTAGAAGAACAGATATACGACGTAGATGCAAGGTGGAGAACAGCAAGAACTGGGTAAGAAATAGAAGAGTAGAATGGAACGATCATATAAGCCGAATGACAACAAATAGAGTAGTAAAGACGGCAAGAGACGGTTCCCCAATAGGAAAACGATCAGTAAGAAGACCACGAAAACGATGGAAGGACAATTTACTGGAGAAACATTAAAAAACAGACAGAGTCATGTCTATATAAAAAGAAGAAGAAGAAGATTATTGTCCAAACAGGACAGATCGTAAATCTTTACATAGAAAATAAAAAAATATATTCTTAATCTACGTGCAATAATTATCAGTCGAAGTAAGTTTTTAAAATACAGTAACTTATATAATTTAGTTTTATAAAATTATTTTATAGAAATATATTAACTACTACAAACTTGGCCAAAGTTTAACAAACAATGTAGGTAAACACTGTTTTTAGTTTCCATGACATTGATCATTAGACAGATGTCAAGACACGTAAATTTAAATAAAAAATAGTAGTACTAAATTACATCAATATAAACAATAAATATCACAATTGCCACTTATTATTTGTACCATTTACCATTATCTATACTTTATCGATTTGTCTTAGTGACCCTATTCTCTGGTCAGGTCTGTCAAGTCCTAAATGGTTCCGTTTTGTATTTTTAGAGTGTCTAGTAAAATTCTCCAGGTGCAGTCTATTGCTTTAATAACCTCCGTTTCTGGGCCACCACATATTTCATTTTTATCTGCCGATAACGCTATATAAAAATCTTTTGGCGAAAATGGCGAACTTCCAGTGAAGGCGCCAGATCGCATTTTGATGGTGATCGATTACTATAAAAGTGTGTGGCAAGTATCTTGGCGCGATTTTTATTGATAAATGTATTACGAGGTTATTGTTATATCTGATGTGAGATAGATTTATTTTTTTGTCAATCTCGTAGAAAAGTAATATACTATATGGATAATATATAATCATTACAATGAAAATATAATAAAAAAGTACGCGATAACTATCAAGTAATTTCAGTGACTCGCATCGTTAGTGAACTTTCTGAAACAGAATTCGTAATAAAATAAAGAAGGAATATACACATTTAAAGGCCAAGAAACGAGAAACATTTCGATTGGACATAATTGGACATAAAAGTCAATGATTGTTTAAATTTTTTTAGATCACTAAAAAAAACGTTTGCCACTTATGTTTGAGTAAATATAAAATAAACGAAATATTAACTAACATTGTTAATCTAAAATTTTAATGCCATTTTATTACCCTTTTAGTCATGTTGAATATAATTTTATCCGTTAATTTAAATGTCTATATTATTCTACAGGAATATGTAACTTAAGTCAGTTTAAAGAAATTTACATCCTATAAGTAATTTATACTTCTAAGTTTTGTACTCAGATGACGCGTGGATGGTTTTCTTAGACAAGAAAAGACGCTCCTCATTTAATAAACATAGTATAAGATAAGTGTACTTATTTCTTTAAATATCAGTTTGAATTAAAGTCAATCGCGGGTTATATTTCAGTGCAATATTTAAAGTAGTGTTACTTCTTACTAATTGTGAATATATTTTTTTGACATTTGACTTTTTTCAAATATAGAAGTGTACGTAAAATTCTTCTTTTTCTTCTTCTTCTTCTTCTTCTTCTTCTTCTTTTTATATAGACATGACTCTGTTTTTCAATGTGCTTCCAGTAAGTTGTCGTTCCATCGTTTTCGTGGTCTTCCTACTAATCGTCTTTCTATTGGGAAACTGTCTCTTGCCGCCTGTACTACTCTATTTGTTGTCATTCAGCTTATATGATCGTTTCATTCTACTCTTCTATTCCTTACCCAGTTCTTGATGTTCTCCACCTTGCATCTACGTCGTATATCTGTACTTCTAGCTCTGTCCCATAGTGTCTTACCATCAATTTTTCTAAGTGTTTTCATCTCTACTGTTTCTAACATCCTTTTTGTCCTGTCTGTGTCAGGTCTTGTTTCTGCCGCGTATGTCATTATTGGTCTGATGACTGTTTTGTAAATTCTGCCTTTCGTTTCTTTCCCGATATTTTTATTTCTCCATATTGTTTTATTTAGGCAACCTGCGGCTCTGTTTGCTCTATTCACTTGATCTTCTACTTCAGTTTTGATTTTTCTGGAGCTAGTTAATGTGATGCCTAGATATTTAAACTCCATCACTTGTTCTTTTATTTGACCTTCCAGCTCCAATTTACATCTTAGTAAATTTGCTGTTGTAACCATGCATTTTGTCTTTTTTGGGGAAATTTACATGTTAAATTTTCTAGCGGTTATATTAAATTGGTGCAGCATACGTTGTAAATCATCTTTAATTTGAGAGAGTAGTATTGCGTCGTTCGCATAGCAGATTATTTAAAGTTGTTTTTCTCCCATTTGTTATCCTTTTTAGTTCTTACTTTTTTTATTATTCCATCCATAATCAGGTTGAACAATAGAGGACTCAGGGAATCTCCCTGTCTTATCCCATTGCCAGCTTCAATAGGGTAGGTTAGTTCTTCTTCTACTTTTACTTTTATTGTGTTGTTTTGGTAGATATTTTCGATCGTTTTGATTATTCCTAGAGGTATCTCTCTTGCGTATAATAAGTGGATTACGTCTTTTAATTTGACCCGGTCAAATGCCTTCTTAAGGTCCACGAAACATAGATATGCCGATTTGTTGTATTCTATTGATTTCTCTTGCACTTGCCTCATTATAAATATAGCGTCAGTGCATGATCTTCCCAACCTAAAACCTTGTTGTTCTTCTGCTAGTGGTATAATTTCATTCAGTTTATTTGTTATTACTTTGGTTTTTAATTTTAGTGTTGTGTTTAATAAACTAATTCCTCTGTAATTTACCAGGTCTGATTTGTCTCCCTTTTTGAAGAGAGGTATTAGGATGCTTGATCTCCATTCTTGAGGAATTCTGTTTTGTTCTATTATTTTTTGGATTAGTCTTATAAGTTGTTTGGTCAGATCTGGTCCTCCGTACTTTAGGAGTTCGTTTGGTATTATGTCCTCTCCTGGTGATTTTCTATTTTTATTTTTCTTAATGCTTCCTTCACCTCTTCTTCCTCAATATTTATTTCTTCATTTGTCGTCACCTCTGGTGTTGGTGGTGCATTATCCTCACCTTTAGCAAATAGGGATCGAAAGTGGTCTACCCATGTTTCCTTCTGAATACGTTTCGTTTTTCAGAAAACTGCCTGGGATATTGCGGGGTGGATTAAGTAGCTCTGCGGTTACCACAGCCGGGTCCAAGGATGGATAAAATGTGGAAGGTTATCAACCTACCAATCGTAAAAAGCAAATACTGCTAAAAGAAACAATGTACCTCAAATTCGATGGGCACAATTGTATTCAAAATGACTAAGTGTTATTTTTATTTTTAGAGCGAAATGCCTTTAATAAAATATTTAACGAAGAAGGAACTGCTAGAAGAGCTAAAAAAACTGTCCGACATAGAAGGATCTGCTAGTGATGACAGTGACTGCAAAGAAGAAATGCAAGTAAGACATATTGGCCATATGATAGATGATGTCTCATAAAATAAAAACGAAGGAGAGGATGAGGAACAGGAAGAGGCTAATAAGGAAGAAAATGAGGATGATGATGAACATGACGAAAACGATGGTAACTGTGATAACTCCATAACTCTAAAAAAATTGTAAAATACTTACAAAATGTTTAATATGACACGATAATTACCTAATACAACTGATAAAAACTCTTCTGAGGAATATCCAAAAGTTTATTTGAAAATTTTGTTCAATACTCAAATATGTATGTTTGCAAGCTGGAATTGAGAAATTTGTACCATGTAACCTGTAAGAAATAAAATCATTTCACTTACATTGTGTTGACAATCTGAACCCCAGACAGGGCAACGACAAACTATGGAAAGTTCGACCAGTCTTTAATTCAGTTCTAAAGAGATGTAGAGAACTGCAGATAGAAACAATTGTTGCATAGACGAACAAATCATTACCTTCAAAGGAAGATTGTCTGTAAAGTAATACATCAAAAACAAACTTAATGCATGGGGAGTCAAACAATATTTATTGGGTAGTAAAAGTGGATTGATTTGCAATTTTCTAATTTGAAATATGGACAGGGTGCAGCTATCGTATTGCAATTATCAAAAATACTTGAACCTAATAAGTATGCATTCTACTGTGACAATTATTTAACGAGCTATAACAAATTCTTAACTAAAAATCAATACTTCTTGCTGGTACTGTGAGGATCAATAGATTTTCTAAACCACCTCTAACTGATGTAACATATTTTTCAAAAAACGAGAGAGGATCAATGGAACAAATTATCTCTTCTGATGGAATTGTAGTAACCAGATGGATAGATCACAAGCCAGTGATAATGGTATTTAACTTCGTTGGGGTTGGTACAGAAAATGTAAAACGTTAGAATAAAAAAACAAAATGTTTAATTGACGTAAGTCGACCTAAAGTTATACAAAAGTATAATAAGTTTATGGGCGGCGTAGATAAAGCAGATGTTCTTAGTGCATTTTACAGAACAAAAAATCGTTGCAGAAAGTGGACTGTTTGACTAATCTTTCATGCAGTTGACATGGCCCTAACAAACTTTTGGTTAGAGTATATACAAGACATACATCCTTTAGGAATTCCACAAAAAGATATCATGGACCTTCTTTACTTTAGAATAAAAGTAGGTGAAGCCCTCATAAAAGTCAACTCTTGCAATAACCGAAAAAGAGGAAGACCTTCAAGTGATACATCTGGTCCAGTAGTAGCTGCAAAACGCCAAAACATTAAAATTGTCCTCTTACTGAGGTGCAATTTGATATTATTGGATATTTTTCAGAGTACCCACGGCTACCTTTACCTTTCGAATGCAAAAACCCTGGTTGAACAGGAAAATCAAGATGAAAATGTCAGAACTGCAATGTCCATTTGTGCCTTCAAACGAGAAAGAATTGCTTTTTTATGTTTCATATGCCAAAGTTTTTTAGATTTGTTAAGTACTTTTCGGTACAAATGAACTCATAATAATTTTCTTTATATATAGCGTAAAAACTGAACGTTAAATTTTTACTCTCGGTGTTAAAATTTTACTCTCTTTATCTTGTTTTACTAAAATTAGATTAACAATTAAACAATTAAAAAATTGTTAGAACAGTGAGCGATGCATAACTCACAGTCAGTTGAACGCCGCGCCCGTTCGTCAAAATCAAAGAAATGGTTCTCTATGAGAACGGTTTGTTAAGGCGGGGTCCCACCAGTCGCGCTATTCTGCGCTGCGTTGCTCTGCTTCGAGCAGCGCGGAGCAGAACTACACAGAGCGGCGCAACTTTGCGCATGTGATTCTAGAAGAGCAAATAAGTTCCAGTTTTTATTTACGCGCGCACGATGAAAACAAAATTAGCAATAGCAAGTGCTGCTGTTATAGTAATTAACCATTTTTTACAAGAAAAACGAAAGACCCGGAGGAAACGTCGTTATTGGGTTACACCAGTATTTAAAAGTAGACAAGTTTATAATGGAAATAATCTTTTAAGTGATTTAGTTGCAGGACAGTTTCAAAATTTTTGTCGTATGTCGTTACACGACTTCGAGTACCTGTTAACAATGATTGGACCAGTAATAAGAAAGAGATGAAACAAAGCATTTATCAATGTCTACTGAAATTAAAATGTAAAATTAGCTTTGCCTGTGCCCATTGACTTTTTCATTTTCACCTTTTCTCTTCTATATGAAGACAACAAAGACGTCATCTTTGTTTTAGCTTCAGCGACGGAACAACCAATATTGTCTGCAATAAATACCTATGCATCATATTTCTTACTTTTTATATGATAATTATTGCCTTTCGGATTCCACAATTCCGGTTTGTATCTGTATGCCTAAATAAGTTTTTCAACTTCTTCATGATTCCACTCAAAACTCATTGCGAAGATAGTAAAGAAACAGAATAATCTGTAAAAATGGTCTTCAATCACAAACACCGTTCCAACTAAACGCGCACTTTTCTTTGATCTACACTACTTTACCGACAACCAACGGATAATGTTCGTTCTTGTTTGAACTTGCACGGCGCAGCGCTACTTGTCGTTCCCACTAGTCGCTCAAGCTCGCTCCGCGCACAAATGTACCAAAACAAACAGCGCGGCGCAGCGCAGCGCGACTGGTGGGACCCCGCCTTTAGGTTCTGCTGAGCTGCGCGCACTGCAGACCGATAGCCGTGTACGTCGACAGTGTGCGCTGGAATCAACTGCGATTTGATTTGGACGCAAACGTTCAGCTGAGCTTACAGCGTACACATCTATACCGAAATTATAATTGTATCTTTATATAGTTATTATTATTGTAATAATTAAGTGATGTCTACTAAATTTTCTCCCGAGGAAGATGAAAGACTAGTGGATCTAGTACAAATCCATGGAAAGTCTAAAATATTCTCGAAATTTATTCTCATTTTGAAACAATCTTTCTTCGACTGTTAATTTAAAAGCACCTTCTGTATTCAGACATGAAAAAATTTCGTTAACATTTTTATTTCTTTTATTTAAATTTAAAGTTATCAACTCTTCTTTTTCCTCCTCTTCTTGGAGTAATAAAATTATTGCGTTAAGTTTGCAAAAATTTATTTTTTTAAACGTACAACCTTTGCGAGAATAAACGTGAAACTAATTTCTAAACTTGTTTTCAGAGCGACAGAATATTTATGCGAATTAATCTAACAAACCGACTGTGAGTCTCCCAAAACTGCTGTGAGTCGAGTACAACAGATTCTGCTGTACGTGTATGCTGTGCGCTGCGCACTGTTCTAACAAACCGTAGCTTTAGGCAACTTGGAATTTAAACGCAATATTTTTATAATATTTTTCGTATCATTTTCTTGTTCATTTTCCTTTTCTGTTACACCATATACTATAATATTTTTCTTTCTTTCTTCTCTTTTTATCTTTTTTGTTATTTCCTACTACTACTAAGGATTTCCACAGTTTTCACTGTCTTCCTTCACTCAACCGTTTTCTCCAATTTTCCCTGTCATTCCAGTCTCCATCTCGCAGGGTTCTTTTCTCCATAGCCTCGTCGATTTCATCTCTGAATGACCTTCGGGGTCTTCCTCTCTTTCTTCTTCCAATCGGGCTCCATTCTGTGATTTTGTTTATCCAGCGTCCTCTGTCCGCTCTTCTGACGTGGCCGTACCAGGATAGTCTCTTCTCCTCTATATAGTCGATTATGTCTGATTGCACTCCCATTCTCCGCTTAATCTCTGCGTTTTCAATTCTGTCTCTTTTTGTAAGTCTACAGCTTCTCCTCAGGAACTCCATTTCTACTGCTCTTATTCTACCTCTATTTCTCTTGTTTATTGTCCAGTTTTCGGACCCATATGTCAGGATACTTCTTGTCAGGGTGTTATATATTCTCTTTTTTGTCTTTATCGTTATGTTCTTATCCCACAACACTGAGTTTAGTTGTCTTATACAGTTTCTTGTTTGTCTCAGTCTGTTGTTTATATCTTCTTCTGTTGTTCCCTGGTTCGATATTATGGTTCCTAAATACTTGAATTTATCTGTTCCATTTATTTGTCTTCCCTCGTCTATCTCTAGGTTTCTCATATCCTTGTTTTCTGTTGTTAGGTATTCGGTTTTCTTTAAGTTTATTTCCATTCCGTTGTTTTTATATTCTTCTTCTAGTTTTCTAAGCATAAAGCTGAGATCTTCTTCATCTTGTGCGATGACTACTTGATCGTCGGCAAAACTTAAGGTGTATAGGTATTCGTCTCTTACTGGTATGCCCATTCCTTCGCACTTTCTCCTCCATGGTTTGAGTGTCTTTTCCAAGAATATTTTAAACAGAGTAGGGGACGTAGCACAGCCTTGTAGAAGTCCTTTTGTCGTCTTAAATGGATTGTAGGCTTTATTTCCACATTTAATAGCTACTTTGTTTTCTTTGTATAGTGCTTTAACTGCTTTTATTAGTGTTTGTCGGATTCCGAGATCATTCATTGCTTCCCATAATTTGACTCTAGGTATTGAGTCATATGCTTTCTTTAGATCAACAAAGGCCAGATGGACCGGTCTACCTTTTGCCATTTTCTTCTCTATCAGTTGTTCTAATGTGTACGTATGATCTAGGCATGATTTTCCTACTGTGAACCCTGCTTGGTCTTCTCCAATTTTTCCTATTATTTCAGTTTCTAGTTTTTCTTTAATAATTTTCCCGTAAAGTCTACCTACCGACGATATTATACTAATTCCTCTATAGTTTTCACATTTTTCCTGTTTCCTTTCTTATGTATGGATGTGATGTATGCTTGTGTCCATTCCGCAGGTATTTCTTCTCCATTTAGTCCTCTTTCGAACATTCTATGTAGCATGCGGAATAACTTTTCCGTTCCGTTTTTAATTAGTTCGTTTGGTATTCCTCCGGGTCCTTTACCTTTTTTGTTCTTCAATGTCTTGATTGCTCTCTTAACTTCTCCAGGCTTGTTATTTCCCATGTGCTTTATTTTCTGATTTTATTGCTACATTTTCGGCTTTTAATTCTGTAATTTCTACCTTCATTCCCTCCTCCTCAGGCCTAATCCCTTTTGGGATGTGGTGACATCATCAGGCCTTTACAGTTTTTTCACGATTTCTCTCCATCCTTCTCTGTCCTGGGCTAGTTGTTCGGCTTCGTGTAACCCTTGGTTAATCAGTATTTTTGTTTGATCTTACCTTCATTAGATGGATATAATTTTGCTCTTCATCTATTTTTTATTCTATTCGTATATTTGTGTATATCTCTGTGTTGAAAGAATCCGTTGACAATTTTGATTTCGTTTTGTTCAGATGGAGCATTCATATCCTGCTGAGTACAGCCTCCACAGCCAATTTTATTTCGGACAGGGGCCTTTTCGTAATAATAGATCAATCCCTGTGGATCGTCTGAATTAAATATCGACAGGTTCACTCAGGGTACTACTTTCTGTCTCATTTAACTGTGTGATCGTGATGGTCCAATTTTCTCGTTGGACGAAATTGGTGTAATCGATCCCACTCATATTCATAGTTCTGAAACAGATCACACATTTTAGTAACTAGATCCTTTAGACATGCTTATAGGTGTTAAATTGGTTCTTTGGTTCTTAAATTCTGGTCAAATTCTTGGCGAACCAAATAAACCTGCGGACATATAAATCATTTTCAATTATGTTCTATAAGGGCGAGTCTCTACGACTTATTCCAAATTTTATTTCCATCTTTCGTTACTTCTATGGATACAAACATAGATCTTTTCTACAAAAGTTTTGAAAAGTCGAAAACAGTACCTGTTAGTTTTGTCTCACCACATCCAAGCTCGTGAAAGATATTTTTAAGATTTTCCGAAAGTCAACAGGCAGATTTTTTGTTATTTCAATGTTTCTACAAGTCAATCCTCTTTAGTTATTTATCTTTTTTTCTCTTTTTTTTTTGATACTTATTCGTTATTCTTATGCATGTCGTTGTTTTGTATGCTAGCGAATCGTTTCAGGAAAATTCCGAATCTCAAAGAGACATTTGGTTTTAAATTGAATCCGTTAAATTGACTATTTCTTTTTACTGTCACGCAGTATAAAAAACAAACTTTTATTTCATTTTTTGTCTCCAAATTTCTTACTAGAGCGCTTATTCAGATTTGAAAGCTCAATGGTTTTCCGCTAGGCACATGCGCAATGGCGTCCTTGCCAAATTCACCTATGACTTGTGTGATTTCTACCTGTCCTTATGTTTAAGTCTCCCATGATAACTATATCCTGAGCTCTGCCATTTTTAGTAATATCTGAGTGTAGTTTTTCAAATATAGTGTCTCTAATGATGAGGAATGCATCATCACTGTGATTCATGATTTTATTTGTATTTATTTTTAATAAAAATTAATCCATTACAAAATATCTGATTACTTTATGGAATCAGCTGAATACCAATCGATTACAAAAGCTTTTACATTAATAATTTGAACAAAGACGTTATTAGATGTGCGAAATAAAACATGTGTCGATATTGATTTTGGTCGAGAAATATAATTAGTAACAATACATCTCATAACAATGAGGACACCCCACAAAGTAATGCACAAATAAATATTAATTTAAAAATCAATAAAATAAAGATTGAAGAAAGTGTATTATTAGAAAATCAAACAATAAAATAGTTTTATCTTTTAAAGTGACATTTCAGTTTCAGGAGAGCTTAAAAACACTTTGGGTTTTGACTAAAAATCTGTTTGTAATGTTATTTGTCTTTACACACCTCTTCTGAAAACCTTAAAAAATTGCCTAAAAAAGGTTAGTAATGAAAATAGGCCAAGTAACTTTAGTTACTGAAAAAGTCACATTCGCTATTTACCTAAGTGACTATTGTTAGAATTTTAGGCTATAAAAAATAGCGAATCTGCATTTGTGTTAAAGGAGAATGTACTTATGTATCACCTATTGATTGGTTTTCTCATGAGGTAGGTGAACAGAATAGAGAACTTTAAGATTGAACATAATTTAATGAAATGCTAAACTGTTTTATAATTTTGCTTTAAAATTTAGAAGATTATTGGTTTAGTTGTTATGATTCGCTCTCAGATTCTTCAGAGGCATCTGGCTCTGGAAGGGCATCTCGTACACTATCATCAGAGGGAAAATTTGTGTAGAAATCATGGTAAACACGTGGTATTTGAAGATCCTTACAAAACTTTTAAAGGTCTTTTAGGTTTTTGGTAGTAATTGGGAACCTCGATTTGTAAGGTTTTATTGGAGAATTATTAGAAGAAGGTCTTCCCTGTTTGTTTTTCATCTGTTTTGTAATGTATTTTACAAAAGGTGCGTCATCTAAGTAATTAGTCCTCACGAATACCGCATCTGGATGAGTTGACAGGTACTTAAGTCACTGCCTAAATATTGGTATTCTGATCTCTTCCTTGCATAGTGTGATTCCATTCTTGGGAACGATGAAATGAGATCTCTTCTGAAATGAATTTTTCATTTATAGAGTTTACTTAATTTGGTGCATCTTTTTTCCCTTGTAGGTCAGTTGGGAGAATTCCACTAGAGTTAACCTTTTTAAGAGCCCTGCTTATAAGTGACTGAAATATATAAAGTACCGAGATAAAATTCGCTACACACATTGCCATTTTCAGTAAAAAAGTGTGTTTTTTGGTGTAAGCTCTTTGTAACTCCACCGCTTTTGTCACTTTTCTTGATTTTGGTTGCATAGTAACGTGTTTTATGAAAAACTGTCGTTGTTCTAATAGGGATGGCAATTTATGGAAATCATTATAGATTTTTTTTCTCTCTTAGGCTCGGTTACATTAGTTAAACATTTATGCTTGACTTGGCCAGAGCATCTTGGATGTTTTAGAGGCGTTGCATTAATTAATTTTCCTTTTACGGTTAAATATTCGAGACCTTTCAGTCTCTTGGATGCTTCCTCTTTAGTCTTGTATAAACACCATTTTTGGGACTTTTTGCTTTTTTGGCGATAAATAATTCTCATTTTGTGCTGGGTTGAGGTGATCATTTATAATAGGTCTATCACTGGGATCACTGCTTCTAGCCGGTATTTCAACACCAACATTATCATTAGGTTGCTGCAAATACATAATAAATAAATTCGACTTACCACAAGATTAAAGTTACAGTAATAAGATTGAGAAGTCCCACTTTACCATGTAAGTTCCACTTCCAGTCAAAATTCGAAAATAATATGCCCCTTTCGTTATTTTCGACACATTTGCTTGTCTACCTATCGAATATTCATATTCGACTGTTTAGCGTTGTGAATAGTGGAGTAGGTGTAGATTCGTTAAACTAAAAATAGTCAACAATGACGTAAATCTTGAACCTGCACATTCGCTGTTTTAACTGGAATATACATCTTGACAAGCCATAGCTGTTTAGTCTATTAGTTTGGATACGTCAATTTTGCACACCAATTTCGCTACTTTACCAGTTTGATCACGATATTGAATACAGAATGTTTCGAGACATATTAGTAGTAACAATATATCTTATAAAAATGACGACATCCCACAAAGTAGATGACAAATCTGCTGAAGATTGGGTAATCAATCCTTAGTGTAAAGTAGGGTTAGGACCAACAAAGAAAAGACAAATGGTCCCCTCCGCGAAGAAGGTTAGGTGTATGGGTAACAATTCTACCTTGTAAAAAATCCACTTGTGAAAACTAACGAGATGCCTTGGAATACATTTGAAAACATGAAAACAAGTCGTCTTCGTTATTTTCGCTGGTTATAGTTAGGTTGCTAGTTTTTTGGTGTTACCTTTTTCTCTTTTATTATTTGTTGTTGGCTGTTATTCCATTTCCATATTTCGCCGTCTATAATTAGTTTCTGGTATCGTATTATTACATTTTTCCTCGTACTCTCTTTCTTCAATTTCTTAATTTTTTCGTTTAGTGTGTAAATTTTTTTTCTAATTAATCTATGAGTCTTATAGCTTTTTTATTTGTTTCTCATTTGTTGCAAAGCGTTTTTGTTTCATCTTTGTAGTCTTTGTTAATCTTTTTGTTCCTTAATTTGCATTTTTAGTTGTGTGATTTCGTCTCCAGGTCAATATTGTTCTTGTTTTATGTCTTTTACGAGGGTGGATTGATAAAAAACTAGCCTTTGATAGAAAAAACAAGTTTTTTGGAATTAAATCGATTTATTTCTCAACATAGCCCCCTTTTAGCTTGATACACTTATTAAGACAATGTTCTAATTTTTTCATCCCATCCGAATAGTACTTTTGCTCGAGCTCTTCAAAATAGGCCGAAGTTTCAGCGACGACTTTATCATTTGTTGCGAAACGGCGTCCTCCGAGCCATTTTTTTAGGTTTGGAAACAGGAAAAAATCGTTGGCGGCAAGATCTGGTGAATACGGGGTGTTCAACCAATTCATAGCCCAATTCGTGTAATTTTGCCATGGCGACGGCCGATCGGTGAGCCGGTGCATTGTCTTGGTGAAAGAGCACTTTTTGCGTTCCAAACCGGAGCGTTTTCGACGCAATTCGGCATCTAATCGATCCAATAATGCTTGCCTAGTACTCACCATTGATTGTTTTTCCTTTTTCCAAGTAGTCGATTTGAATGATGCCCTTCGCATCCCAGAAAACAGTCGCCATCACTTTGTCGGCCGAATGTGCACTCTTTGCCTTCTTCGGCGGCCCTTCGCCGTGTTTGCGCCACTGTTTCGACTGTTCTTTGGTTTCCGGTGTGTAATAATGCACCCAGGTTTCATCAACGGTGATAAATCGGCGAAAAAAATCCTTTGGGTCGTGCCGTATCATCGGCAAAAGCGTCTCCGAAGTGGTCACACGTTTTTGCACTTGATCGATTGTCAGCAAACGCGGCACCCATCGCGCGGTAGCTTTTTCATGTCCAAATGATGGTTAATGATGTTGTGTACCCGTTCGTAGGAAATGTTTAGGACCTTTTTTAACTCGCGGAGCTTAATTCGACGATCTGCCATAATCATGTCATGGACTTTGTTGAACATTTCCGGCGTGGTGACTTCATTTGGCCTCCCGGGACGCTCATCATCAAAAACACTCGTACGACCACGAACAAATTTAGCTTTCCAAAATTTTACTGTTGCTAACGAACGTGCAACCTTATCGTAAACTTCGTCCAGGTCGGCTTTAATTTGCATATTCGTTTTACCCTTTTTGTGGAGGAACTTAATCACCGAACGATACTCGACTTTTTCCATTTCTCCGAAAATACAAAATTTGCTTGCTTTTGACAGCTGAAAAACCAAACTAATTGTTTTTAAAACTTAAAATTTTGACAGACGTCATGTCATGAATGGCAAATGTCAACACCGTAACCAATTCGGTATCAAGTAGCGCCATCTAATAAAGGCTAGTTTATTATCAATCTATCCTCGTATATCCATTCCCTCATCATTTTCATCATTTGATCCATTTCATTTATAGTTTCTTCATCTTTTTTTGCGGTATTCTCGATGTTTTTTTTATTTTTTGCTGTAGTATTCCTCCTTTTGTCTTCTCTTTTTCTCTTCATCAGTTAGCTAGTCATCTGAATTCATCGTTCTTTATTCCTAGTAATTTCCTGTGCTAGTTATAAGTCACCAGGTCACGGATGTAGTTATGAAAAATCTATACTCACAGTTCAAATTTCCACCGTGGCCACTGGCCGTGCCCAATTCTCCAGAACTTTTATTTTTAGTGAAAAATCAGAATACGACCCTACTTATCTGTTTATAATCCTTTTTTTATAACATAACTCACCAATTATTCATTTTCGGAGAAATTCTATATTGAAGTTCCTCTCTTAGGTATCTGATTTCTTTTGTAAGTTTATTTATGGTTTTTGCTGTTTATCCAAAGCTTGTTGGATGTAAACCAAGATATGTATGTCTGTTTCATATATTACAACAAGGCTTTCGATAAAGTCCGCCACAAATAGCTAATGGACGTCCTCAAAGCAAAACAATTACAATACAATGACCTTCGAATTATAACAAATCTATATTATAAACAGCAGGCATACATACGCATTAATGAACATACATCAGAAGAGTTCGAAATTAAAAGAGGAGTGCGACAGGAGTATGTATTGTCACCACTACTATTCAATGCATACTCTGAAGAAATTATGAAAAGATCTCTTGAGGGAAAAATAGCAGGAATAAAGGTCAATGGAACACCAATTAACAACATTAGATATGCAGACGATACTATCATAATAGCAGACAACCTCCAAGACCTCCAAAAGTTAATGAACAAGATAGTTGAGTATAGAGAAGAATATGGATTTAATAAACATCAAGAAACCTAAATTTATGAGGATATCAAAAACCCAAAATAATGATGAAAGCCTAACAATTAACAGTAAAACTTTAGAACAAGTTGAAAACTACAATTATCTTCGCACCATAATTAATTACACAAACGATTACTCCAAAGAAATCAAAGTTTGAATAGAGAAAGCACGAACAAACTTCAATAAAATGAGAATAGGTACTTTGTGCAAGAGAACCGAAATTAGATTTAAGAGTTAGGCTGGCAAGCTGTTAAATTTTCTCAACTCTGCTTTACGGGATAGAAGCATGGACACTGAACGCGTCGACTACTAAAAAGTTGAAATCATTTGATTTGTGGGTGTATAGAAATATCCTGAAGATATCATGGACCGAGCATGTAACAAACAACGAAGTCATGAGAAGAGTCAACAAAAGAATGGAAATATTGGAAACCATTAAGACACGTCAGCTGCCATACCTGGTGCATGTTATGCGTAATAAAAATACAAAATACTTCAAGTAATTATACAAGGGAAAATCCAGTGCAAGAGAAGTGTAGGAAGGAGAAGAATCTCATGGTTGCGTAACTTGAAGGAATGGTATCATTCAAACTATTTAGAGCGGCAGCATCTAAGATCAGAATAGCCATATTGATTGCCAACCTCCGTCACGGAGATGGCACGTAAAGAAGATGACACTACCCAGCTATGGAAACCTGGAAAAAGAAGTGAGAGATCAAGCAAATAGACTGGCAGTATGCCTTAATAACACTAAAGCGAAACAGATACATTAACACTGAGATGGAGTCAAAAATATATAAAGCCAGTATAAGATCAATAATGACATATGCCTCGGAAACAAGACACGACACAGCCACTTGAAACTAAATAGAAAAAAAATTAAATAACCACATAAGCAGAATGAAGGAGATCCGTGTCGTCAAAATAGCAAGAGATAAGTCACCAATCGGCAGAAGAAGTATCGGACAACAGCGCAAAAGATGGAGTGACAACCTTCCATAGAGGCATTAATCCGCCAGTGAACAAGCAGAATTGCTTATAAAGAGGAAGAAGAAAAATAAGTTTGCTGTATGTATAGGCTGGCCTCTACAACATCACATATCTTTTGTTCCCAAAAACGGTAATCCTACAAACTTCTGATAAAAAGTCTGACAAAAGTCTGATTCAATAAAGGAATGGTCCATTATAGGATTTGTTGGCTTTACCGTCTAGAAAGGCTGGGAAGTCCAAATTAAGACGGAGAATTTACGAAAAACTAAGAGAAATTGATCTAAATTATGTCCAGGACCTCATGAGGGATATACGAAGGAACTTGCGTTTGGTAGAGTAGAGTTAGGTCGATAGTATTGTTTAGTTAAGTATTGAGTCATAATTTTATGATAACTATAGTCCGTCTAGAAAGTATCCGGAAATAAAACAGAATTATTATTTTACGGTATTTATGTCTATCACTTATAATATAAAATTTCAATAAATAATTCATCTCATTTACTTATACAACCTCCATTTAAATCTTTACCATAATAATAAGGCCATAATTTTCGATAATGGTGTTCCAGGCCTGTAAAACTGACCAAATCAAACCTTCTTTATCTCGTGGCGCTGCTCGTTCTACTTTAATCTTCATCAGTCTCCATATGTTTTCAATGGGGCTAAGATCTGGATATGCTGCTGGCTAAGGAATTGTTGCCAATTCGTGTTCTTGCATCCAAGCTTGAGTATAAGCAGAAGTATGGCATCTTGCATTATCTTGCTGAAAACGCCACCCCTCTGGATATAAAACATGAGCCGTTTCGAGAAGAAAACCATTGGGGA
This sequence comes from Diabrotica undecimpunctata, assembly GCF_040954645.1. Classification (NCBI taxonomy): domain Eukaryota; kingdom Metazoa; phylum Arthropoda; class Insecta; order Coleoptera; family Chrysomelidae; genus Diabrotica; species Diabrotica undecimpunctata. The sequence goes on from NC_092812.1 coordinate 20,562,547, forward strand.
TGTCACAATATTTCGCACTATCAACAGTACCATTAACTATACAGAGAAGTGTAGCACAACGCTGAGATATTGCTCTTCAAACGATTATTTTAGTGGGAAATTGAAAAATTTGAACGGTAACATTTTCTCTTGATAGGACTTGCACCAGATGATTTGCACCAAGCTGAAGACAAGTTTCATTAGATATAAAGACATTATTAAAATTATCATCTCGAAAACGTTGACAAAAATCTATTCTTCGTTGCCTTTGCAGAGGTGCCATTGTAGGGATTTTTTTTTGGATTCCTTGATATGTAGCCTTGCTTTTTCAGTGACATGCGGACAGTTTTTGGGCACACTTTTATTCTTCGTTGATTTATAAATCTGTTCGCCAATTTTCGAAACCCTAGCAAGGATTTTGTCGTCCTAAAGCCACTAAAGCATTTAAATTGTTTCCGCGAATCTTACGAGGTCTACCCGAAACTGGTCTATGTCTCATATATATGCCATTTTTTATCCTCTTTATTGTCTCATACACTGCACTTTTTCCGAGTTCAGTCAATTTCACTAATTTTTTAACGTTTCGGATACCCTTTCTATACAAATATTCCACCACTTTTCTTTTTTCTACTTGAGACATTATTTCAGAAATCTTAAGTCTGTTTACATACAACAAAATATTTTACAGATGGTGTTGTCATGCGATTTTGTTCATAACCTACTATCGGCACAACGAACTTGATGCATTACTTTTGTCTTAAAATGTTCTTCTTCTTTAGGTGCCGTCTTCTTAGCGAAGGTTGGCGATGACCTCTGCAAAGCCTTCCCTATTTTGGGCTTTCCTTATTAAACTTTGAAAGTCTAATCCTGTCCAAACTTTGATGTTGCGCAGCCAGGTCATTTGTCGTCTACCCGGGCCGCGTCTGCCTTCTATTTTCCCTTCTATAGTAAGCTGAAGAAAGTTATACCTGTCGTGTCTAAATATGTGTCCAAGATAAGACGTTTCACGGTTCTTGACAATGAGTTCACGTTCTCTATTCGTACGCCTTAAAATTTCTTCATTTCTAACGCGGTCGGTCCATGGAATTTTCAGCATACGACGAAATACCCACATCTCAAAGCTCTCTAAACGTCGTAACGAGCTGACTGTTAACGTCCAAGCTTCCACGCCGTGTAATAGTACACTATATACATAACATTTTATCATGCGGTATCGTAGGGACAAATCAAGATTACGGGTAATGAGTAACTGTCGTATCTTTAAGAAGGTGTTTCTTGCCTATTCTATTCTACATTTAACCTATTGTTCTTGGTCTAAGGTTTCATGTATCCAACAGCCTAATCTTAAAATGTTACAAAAAGGAAATCTATTAAAATTAGAAAAACTATAAAATTCCGGATACTTTCTAGACGGACTATATTTAGAGTTTAAATAAATTTCTTCATAAAAAAATTAGATAATTATTTTGTGTTAAAACTTTTAGGGCATAGGTTATGTTCAAATTTATGTCTTAGAGTTGTAGTAATAAATCGACATGGAATAATAAATTTCTTAAGTTCTTGATAACATATGCTCGTGGACAAATACTTATAGAATGGATAGAAACTATTGGCTTAGTAGTTGGTTTAAACACTGGTCTGGAGCCAACGTTTACAAGGGCAAATTTGCGTTCGTTTACCGACGCTAAATACTCCATAAGAATTTATTCCAGAAAATTTGAGACTTGACCATGCTGCCGGATGACACAACTATGAAACATCGCTACATTGAATCTTAGACGGTAAATGTGGGGACTACTAATACGAGGTCACCAGTGTATAATATTAAGGCCAAAAATCGTAATAATGGATGGGTAACACAACAATCATTTTCACATAACCAAACATCACTGATTTATTGTTGTAAACTCATACTTGTATCTGGGATCAATGATCCCAAACACAAGGATACTAAGAGAGGAGATAAACCGTAAGTTAAATCTGAAAAGACATTCAAATTTCAATAAAGCAAAAAATGAGATTGGCCAACTATTTAATATTTAAAGTTAAACAAAGAAAATGTGGAGAATCATCCTTTAAGGAAAGATCATTTAAGGACAGATTCCGAACAAGATGGATTGGCCAAATCACAGGACTCTTCAAATGAACAATTTAAGAATTAAAAAAAAATTAACAAAGACAAAAGAGATCTATGGAAATGGATTATAGATGACATAACAACAACTAGTACATTCCTTTATATACAATAAGTCGAAACATATTATGTAAAAATTAAAATCCAAGAAAACCTATTACAAATGCTACATCAAATTTAAAAAATGTAAATATTAAAAATATAAGGAACTTAATCCACTTTAAGAATTCTTCTTCTGGTTCCTATCCGTTTCGGATGTTGGAAATCATATTGGTAATCATGACCTTGCTCGCTGCGGCTCGAAACAGCTCCGATGAGGTTTTCTTAAACCATGTTCTTAAATTCCGCAGCCATGATATTCTCCTTCTACTCGGGTCCTCGCTTACTTTTGACTTTACCTTGCAATATAGACTGCAGCAGGGAGTAACATTGCTAATTTCTCATAACGTGTCCCAGATATTGGAATTTTATGCGTTTGATCGTAAACACAATCTCTGGTTCCTTCTTCGTTTTTTCTAGAACTTCCTTGTTTATGATCCTTGCTGTCCATGATATTCTCAGCATTCTTCTATAAAGCCACATCTCAAATGCTTCAAGTTTTTTAATAGTGGTGTCTGTAAGCGTCCATGCCTCCGCCCCGTACAACAACACAGAGAAAACATACCATCTCAAATGTCTCATTTTTGTATCTAGGGATATGTTGTGACTTTTGAAGATGGCGCTCATTTTGTTAAAGACCGTTCTTGCCTTTCCTATGCGGCACTTTATTTCCTGTACATTGCTCCACTGTTCGTTTATAATAGTTCCCAGGTAGCAATACTGTTTTACTCGCTCTATCTTCGTCCTATTAATGTATAGATGAGCCCCATTTATATTCTCCTTGCTGATAATCATTTGTTTCGTTTTGTGGGTATTAATGTTTAGTCCGTATTGTTGACTGTACTCGTTTATTCTGTCCATTAGCCTCTGAAGTCCCTCTAAACTATCTGCTATCACCATGGTGTCGTCGGTATATCTAACATTGTTTACTCTTTCACCATTTAGAAGGATGCCTTCGTCTATTCCGTAAAGAGCCTCATTAAAAATTTTCTCTGAGTACATATTAAATATCAACGGCGATAGGATACATCCCTGTCTAACTCCACGTAGTATTTTTATGTGATCTGTTTCTTCTTCGTTAATTTTCATGTATGCGGTCTGATTCCAGTATAGTTCTGAAATTATTCTGAGGTCTTTGTCATCCAGGTCTACTTCTTTTAAAATGTTTATCATCTTTTGATATTGAACTCTGTCAAATGCCTTTTCATAGTCGATCAAGCACGCGTATACGTCGCAGTTAACGTTCCTGCATCTTTGAATCAGTACCTGTACTCCGAAAAGTGCCTCTCTGGTACCCACTGCGTTAATGAAGCCGAACTGTCTCTCCGATATTTGTTCCTCGCACTTCTTATAAATTCTTCCATGGATGACTTTAAGAAACAGTTTCAACATGTGGCTCATTAGGCTGATTGTTCGATATTCTTCGCACTTTTTAGCCCCATGTTTTTTAGGTATCGCTATGAATTCTGATTCTAGCCATTTATCAGGGATGATTCCTGTATTGTATATTTGATTGAAGACAGCCGTGATCCAATTTATTCCTTCTTCCTCCAAGAGTTCAGAAAAATTCAGCTTCGATATTATCAGGACTTACAGCTTTCCTGCTTTTCATCCGTTTTATTGCTTCTTCTACCTCGGATTTAAGTATGTCCGGGCCCGTCATCCTCTCTGAAAATGGATGCCTATAATCCGTTCTTTGATCTTGAAAAAGTGTCTCCAAATATATTCTCCATTTGTCTTTCATCTCTTGGGTGCCAATGATTAATTTTCCATTGGTGTCTATGAGTTTCATTTGTGTTCGCTTTTTAAAAGTACCCGTTATTTCTTTTACCTTTTTGTGTACATTAAAATTGTTATGCTTGGCTTGTAGTCTTTCTATTTCTTTACATTTCTCTACAGCTTCTTTTTCTTTAGCTTCTCTAATTAACCTTCTGCGTTCCATTAAGTGAAGGATTTCTGGAGTCATCCAAGATTTCTTCTTTGTTTCTTTGTTTGCTTTTAGCAGATCTTGTTTAGTTTTCTTAATTATTTCTTCGAATTGATTGATTTCTCGTTGGATGTTATTTTCTTCTTTTAGTTGTTTAACTTGGTTGTTAATATATTCCCCCACTTGCTTTTTAACTTCCGGATGTTGCAGGGCTGTCATGTCGTAGTTAGGTCTAGATTTTTTCTTTATTGTCTTCAGTCTCACATCCATGACTCCCACTAAACGTATGTGGTCAGATTCAATGTCCGCTCCTGGATATGTTTTGACAGATTTAAAACTGTTTCTGAATCTTCTATTTACCAATATATAATCTATCTGGTTTCTAGTTACGTTATGGGGTTTATCTGCTGGTGCCTTCCATGTATACAATCTCCTCGGTGGTAGTTTATAAAATGTGTTTAGAACCACCACTTTAAGGATAGAATTTTATTTAAGCTATAATCCAGTATAATTTAATGAGTAAATTATTAGTTGATATTATTGATAATGGCTATAACTATGTTGTAAAAAACTATTAACTTACCCCACACGTTGAGACAATCGAAGTTCTGGGCTGCAGACATTAAAAGTATAGTTAGTTTCAAGCGGAATATTCTTTTCAAGAACACACGCGAAAGTATCTTCCCAATACTGCTCAAACCAGGGATTTCTTGTGTTTCGTTCAGGTGTCAATGACATCATATATTCGTCAAATCCGGGAATATTATTCGACTGCAGTTCAACTGTAATAGCGCCTTCTGCTACATCTTCTAGGCCTTCGACCAGCTTTTGCTGTTTGCCCCAACCATCACTTGCTACCCAGTAGAATGCTTGACTGGCATTTAGTCTTTTGGCAGCCTGAAGAATTCGTCTGCAAAAAAAAATGAGTACTTGTAGTTGTAGTCGTTACGGCTATATTCGCGGTTAGACACTTTGTTGAACACAATAATTTATTTTTGTGGAAAATATTTTAAAAAGTAAATCATGTATACGTTAATTAACAAACTAATTCTTATTGTTACAGATAGCATGGAGCAGTAATGCAATTAATGTTACAAAGTTTTTAGGAAAACAACAACAGGCCGAAAAACAGACTTCAACGCTTAAAAGAGGAGTGTGATTTATCTTATGTGAATTTTTGCGAAATAGTAGGTTCAGAAAAACTGCAAAAATTAAATGATTATACTAATGCAAAAACTGATGAAAATTTTCAAATACTCCTAAAAATAATTTGGATTCCGAAAACAATTTGGATCTTGGATTTGGATCTATTGCAGATACCTCTATGATAGATCGGTTACTGAGGGTTTTTACCACTGAATTCTTTATAACTGAATCGATTCATTTGAAATTTTGTGTGTTGGTAAATAATTACTCAAGGAACAAAAGTTATTAAGTGCCGATGTGCGCTTCCATCCTGGGGGTGTTTGCCACCTCTTTTCGAGGGTGAAAATTTTTTCACTCAAAATAACCACGCTATTCGATAGAAGAACAAATTTCAAACAAAAAATGTAGTAACCATTTTTTTTGCTAGATTAATACTTTCTGAGTTATTCGCTGTTGAAAAATGTCATTTTTCGTTAAAAAAAAAACATGTTTTTCAAAGGTTTTTTAAGAATAGCTCTGAAACTAAGAGTTTTATAAAAAAAAGTGTAACGACTAAAATTAAAGCACATAAAAATACAAAAAGGTAGTGTTTTTAATGAATATTTTCAGTTCAATATTAACTGAGTTATGGCTGTTCAAAGAAGGTCTGTTTTTGTTTTTGTCTTTCAATGCGAGTATTTAACGTTAAATAACGGAAAACGGGTACATTTTTCGACAAAACCTCATATAATATTTTTAAAAGAGCTTGAAAAGACCTTTAAAATAAGTGATAGTAAAAGTCCTTTGCACCAACTGTACGTGAGATACGATCAAAAAAACGATGGGTTTCTCAAATTTTTGTAAAAAAAACGCAATAAAACTAACGTCATGTTCACTAGGATTAAACTAAATTGTTTTACTTAAAGAATTCACTTTATTTTAGTGTTTTTTGTATGATCCAAAAGTTTAGCCACTTTAGAGTACCCAGGTTTTGAAAAAAGTATGATTACATTTTTTTTTGTAAATATTAAAAAAAATTTTTTTTTTATATTAACTTCAAAACTATAAAAGATACGTAAAAGATGACATAATACAAAATAATAGGTTTTTTTTCAACAAAAATTTTCATTTTTTAATTTTTTTTGTAGCTTAAGAAATAACGGAGATATAGTTGGTTGAAGTTTGCTTTATAGCGCATGAACCACTGGTCTCCGACCTTTTGACCCTTCATCCTTTAAACAAGGACTTTAGAACGTTTTAACATTCCTATGCTTATAGCCCGTTAAATTACATGTAAAATCGTTTTTTATGCATGTTGTAGCATCAAAATTAACCGAGTTATTGTAAAAAACCAATAGTACTTTTTAGAATAAATTTTGGAGCATGGAAAAATTTTATAACTTGGAGCATTAGATTTATTTTTAGTTCTTTGGAAAATAAAAAAATTGTAATATATTATAAACTAATTTTTTTCTATTTATGTCCATGTCTAAGTTAAGGATTTAAGGATTTTATTTTCATCAAAAGACGTGCTTGTAAGGGTTGAAAAAAGTAGGCTCATTTTATAAGTAAAAAATTAATTTTTGTCTACAAACAATGCACTCTAAAAATGTTTCAAATCGTTAAAAATATTTTTTAAATCATTTTTGACAAAGGGGGTGGTTGTGAGGGTTGAAATGTTGAAATTATAATAAAATGTTATTTTATAAGCAAGAAATTAATTTATGTTTAATAAAATGCACTAAAGAAATATTTCAGACCAATAAAAATATATTAAATTAATTAAAAAAAAAGGGGTTGGTTGTGAGAGTTGAAATGTTGAAATCATAATAAAAAGTTATTTTATATGCAAAAAATTAATTTTCGTTACATAAAATGCACTCAAGAAATGTTTCAAACCGATAAAAATATTTTTTAATTCATTTTTAATTCATTTTTGTCATAAGGGTGGTTGTAAGGGTGGAAAATTTCCAATAAATAAAATATTATTGTATAGCTAGGGTATTAATTTTTATTTGTCTTTAAATACATAATTGAAATGTCTCAAGCTGCTACGACTTTTTTTTCATATTATTTTTATAAAAAGTATTAGCTTTTAAGGGGTTTTAAAGGGTTTTAAGGGCTGAAAATTGTAAATAATTAATTTTCATATTAGAGAACATATTATAATATTTACCTTATGCGAATAAACAAGATTTAAGTGCATAAAATAATTAAATACGTGTTTTTTCCAGTTTCTTCAATAAGGGGTAGTTTTCACCCCTTAAAAACAAAAATCAAATCTAGAGCGTATATAACTTTTGAAGTGGAGGGTGAGATAAGCTTAATTTGAAATTTTCAAAGAAATCGATGCAGTTATAAAAAATTCGGAGGTGTTACCATATTTTAAGCCTCAGTAACTGGACTATGATTACTATAGAGGAAATTGATTTACCTGACGTTCCAATATTTGACGATAATATTGTAATACCTCAGATCACAGAAAAAACTAATATAGCCAGCACACCAATAATGATGGATGATGATGTTGTTATTCCCGGAACTTTAGCTCAAGCTTACCTATATGAAAGTTTACTTGATTCTAGTAATTTTAAAGATATTACTGATTCAAATGAGACTGATTTTGTAGTAGAGCATTCTAATAAGAATAATAATCATCAACCAAAATCTGTGTCAAATACTAGCTCGAGCAAAGAATTTAAAGATTATTTGATGTGGCCGAAAACTCCTGAAAGAAAAGGCAAGCTTCAGACTGAATGACTTTTTTTTGTTATCACACCAAGTGATTGGAAAAAATTTTATGAAGAAAAGCAGAGGGATAAGACAGAAAAAGAATGGAAAAAACAAGAAAATAAAATAAAGAAAGAAGAAAATAAAGTAAAAAAAAATGAAAATAAGTAAAGAAAAGAACAAGATAAATTGAAAAAATAGCGAATAAACCCAAATATATTAGAAATATTTTAAAGGAGACAGCAAATAATAACCATTTGATACCAACACAAATTTCATTCAGTTCATTACAAACAAATAATAAAAAAAAATTAGGAGAACTGCAGGCAATCTTCAACGTACTGAACCAATGTACCAACAATGATATAAATTTTCTTATCATATCAGATTCTCTAAGTGCCTTAAATGGTGTCAAGCAGATGTATCCCATTTATGTCAATTTAGCATTAATAAAATACATGCTATACAATGCCCAAACATGTGGTAAAAACATAACATTTTTATGGGTACCATCCCATGTTGGGAAAAATGATAATGAAGCAGCTGATAAAGCAGCAACACAAACTATCAATAACATGACAATTCCTATTATGCAAAACATACATTAATAAAAACTTACATTAACAAAACCTGGCAAGTAAAATGGAACCAAACAGAAGCAAAATTAAAAATTATCAAACCAGATATTACTTCTGCTTTACTACCGCTCCCAGCTCAAAGACATGACCAAGTAGTTATTAACACACTGCAGCTAGGTCACACAAAATTTACACATGGATACATCATCTCCAAGGACCCTCAGCCGATTTGCCACACCTGTCAAATACCATTTTCAGTGCAACATAAATGATAGACTGTCCAGTGTACTCAACAGCAAGATCGACAGCAAAAATAAAACACAATTTGAAAGAAACTCTAAAAGAAGACATCAGTAATACAATAAATTTTATCAAAAATTGTAAACTGTATAACAAACTGTAAAATAACATAAAATGTTTGTATTTTCCAAAACTGTTATGTAAATTTTAATAATATAGTGTAACTTTTCTAAAATAAAGATATACCACCCCGGTAATAACCCAAGGGGTTGTTGCGGTAAAAAAAAACAAATAATAAAATTTTAAATAAAGGAATATGCTTTAGTTGCACAAAAAATTTTTCATTGATAAATTTTGGAATAGTGTCAAAAATGTTCCAGAAGTTAAAATTGTGGTTGCCTAAAAAAAGCTAAGACCTATAGAGACTTTTATGTTTAAAAAGTGTGTACCACACGTGGATTGGCATCTTAAGTTTTGAGTAGGTACGTTATGTCTACCTGTATCTTCTAATATATAAAATTTCCCTGTCACAACGTTAGTTACCGTACTCCTCCGAAACGGCTGTACCGATCTTTACCAAATTTTATATGCGCATTCAATAGGTCTGAGAATTGGCTACTATCTATTTTTCATACCCCTAAGTGATAAGGGTAGTTCACCCTTAATTTTTTTTTATTTTTCGACGAAATTTGTTATTTTTGTTTTTTTATAATGTTGCATTAAAAAATACATACAACCCTAAACTTTTACTTTTTTATCATCAACCCCATTTTCTAATATATAAAATTTCCCTGTCACAATGTTAGTTACTGTACTTCTCCGAAACGGCTTTACCGATCTTTACCAAATTTTATATGCGCATTCAATAGGTCTAAGAATCGGCTATTATCTATTTTTCATACCCCTAAGTGATAAGGGTTGTTCACCCTTAATTTTTTTTTAATTTTTCGACGAAATTTGTTATTTTTGTTTTTTTATAATGTTGCATTAAAAAATACATACAACCCTAAACTTTTACTTTTTTATCATCAACCCCTATTTTTTATGGCTATTTTAGTGCAATGCCAATCAACAAATCCCAAGGCCAAACGATGTCTATTTGTGGCTTAGATTTGAGTACACCATGTTTTTCACACGGGAAATTGTACGTAGCATGCTCTCGAGTGGGTAAACCATCCAGTTTGTTTGTGCTAGCTAAAGATGGGCTAACAAAAAATATTGTTCACGCTATAGCATTAAGAGATTGATTTTGTTTGTTAGGGTTACTATCGTAATTAATATGTGATATGTAATTTTAAGTAATAAACTATAATAACTTGAAAATAATATTGTTTGGCGTTTGTTATTTTTATATTCCCTTATCGTTCATAGCGCTCCTCGCCAATTTCAAGCATATAGCGTGATAGCACATACTTACACACTTAATCAGTACGGAACTTTTTGTCTACACTAGAATTTATCTAGAAACTAGAAATAATTTATAAGACAAAACAGCGTTTGCCGGGTCAGCTAGTAATTTATATAAATATAACCTATGTTTTTACATATCATATTTATGTTTTTCATATTTGTACGTGTTTGGCTCATTTTTATTTATTTCTTTTGTTATAAATAAAAAGTTATATTAAAATTCATTATTTTTTTTTAAATATACCGACTTACCTAGGTACCCACTAAACCGTAAGGACGTGCCTATCTGAACTTAGGTGCCAATAACTGGAATCCTTGGTGTGCCAATAACTAGACACAAGTGCCAATAACTGGAGAAATAGACCGATTCTCAAAAAACAATTTATATAAAATAATTCAGATGGTATTTGAATAAAAAGACGTAAGTATTATAACCTAAAAATACTACCAAATCTGTAAATGAAAATACAACTAACAATGTTTTGAATACTGTTTTTAACCTCCACTAATCATGATTTAATTATTTCCCATTTTAGAAAAATCCTTAGTCGTTATAAAAATCATACCCAGATATACACTGATGGTTCAAAATCATCCGAAGGTATGGGAGTCTCTGTAGTAACTCCAGAGAAGGTCCTTAAATTCAAACTATCTAATGTTAGTACTATCTATACAGCTGAACTGTATGCTCTCTATCGCTCCATAGAACTAATCATAGAACTAATCAATCTGACAACAAACTGCAAATATATTATCTTAACAGACTCAGTGCCATACAAAGCATCCGACAACTGTATTCAAAAAACCCGTTTTAAAAAAAAATTAAAACAAGTGAAACCCAGCATAGAGACATCGAATATGTTACCTACGTCAAGAAGCCAAGAAATAATAGTAACGCGCGTCAGACTCGGACATACTAGGTTAACGCATGATTACTAACGCATGAAGGAATACAGCCGGTTTGCGCTCGACCGTTTATCGCCCTTACCTGAAATCGACCGGTTTGCGCTTTGCAATTTTCATAATAGAAATATCTAACTACTATAGTTTCCTTAATCGGCCGATTTGCGCTCTCTTGCAATATAATTTTAATTTCATTCTACAATAATAGTCTGGTGAACCTGCAATGAACAAACTAACATGTCAAATAAACAGAAACATCTTTTTCCTTTAGATTTGAAAAAAAAATGTCAAATCAAAACTAACAAAATTATTAAATTTTTCTAATACTGTCGAACAACGGAGTGTTCTTTAATCTTCAATACCTCTGTTTATAATCCTTCTACCTGGAAGTTAATTGTTTAGATATAATTAGTAACTAGAATTCCCAAAATGAGAGATCGCTGGAACTAACTTTCCTTTCTACCTGATAATGCGAACTAGTAACTACTTAAGTCATTAAGAAAGGGTATGGTAACAGAAAAATTACCTGAAAATTTTACGTGATAATGACCATATTGATAGTCAATCATTTCGATTGCGTTCTTTGAGATAGTAAGATCAAGAATTATTGTGAATCAGTGTGAGTTAGTGTTTTAAAAATGGATGTGCAAATTATTAAAACTTCGAAAGGAAATCCATGTGCATTGTATAAAGGGTACAGTTTTTGTATGAAAAAAACAAATAAAGATGGTTCGGTTTTTTGGAGTTGTTTGAAAGAGAAAACTGAAAAATGTCGAGGCCACATAATTATGGATAACACAATAATTAAGGAAGCCGAACATCTGTGTAAGCCGAGTGTTGCAGAGACAGAAGTGAAGCAGTGTGTCTTCAATGCTCGAAAAAGAGCTAGGGAAGACAATAGTTATTTGCCAATGTCAAAAATATATCAAGATGAATTTGAAAGATTATATAGTCAAGGACTGGATTTCGTGACAGACATCCCAAAATTCTCTTTAGTGAAAAGTGGTTTAAACGATTGTAGAAAACGTACGCGTGGGCTGCTCACAGATCCTGCGGCAGCATCCGAAATATTATTTCCAGAAGAAATTATTACAATGAGCGAAAAAACGAAATTTTTATTTATCGACAAGACCACTCCCTCGGGATACAGAATCTTGGTGTTTGCCAGCAACAAAGCTAGGGAGATTTTGGTTAACAGTAAGGACACTGTATTTATGGATGGAACATTCAAAAGCTGCAGTAAGCAATTTAGTCAAATATATACCGTTCATATCGATATTGGTAGTACGTCAGAGGAGACAAATACAATTCCATTGATATTTGCGTTACTTCCTAACAAAACCAAAGAGACATATGATATGTTATTTTCATCAATGAAAGAGAAACTACCAAATTGGAAACCATCTCTTATAAAACTGGATTTTGAACAGGCAGTGATTGGTGCCTTATTGGTGGATTATTTTCTACCCATAGAAGATATCGATGATCGCTGCTTATGCATTAAAGAAACCTCTCCAATTTCTGAAAAAATGGAACAGTTTTATGACTACTTTGTCAAACAATGGTTAGAAGATACTCACATTACCAAGGAAATGTGGAATTGCCATGATCAAAGACATCGCAGTAATAACGATTAAGAAGGTTGGAATCATCGTCTGAATACATTAATAAGACCACATCCCAATGTATTACAATTAGTGAAGTGCCTGGTTAAAGAAGCAGAATATTGTGATCACCTTTATGATCGATTTACTTTCAATATAGAAGAAAAGCGGCACAAGAAAACATATTTTAATCTTGATGAAAGAATATCCAAAACTTTACAGAAATATAAAGATACAAGGTTGTGTTTAAGGACATTGGCATATATCCAGAAGCTGAAATAAATAGACAATTTTTTATTCCCAAGAATTTTTTGTATTTTACTGTATAAAAACTTTGAAAAAAAAACAAAAAAAATTAAAAAAAACTGACAAATGAAAAAATAAAAAAAAAACATCGTCTAAACACGCCAATTTTTATATTAGGTATAAACTATGACAGTCCTAAGCCTGAATGAAAGTGTGAAGGGAAGATGGTTTATTTTTATTTTTTTATACTTTTATGATTTTTTAAAACTAATTTTACTAGCCTAACCGTTACCTGATCGTTATGGTAGAATAAAATTAAACGTCGATTACAAGAGAGCGCAAAACGGTCGATATAAGAAAATAATTAGCTATACATCTCCATTAAGAAAGTGTTAGAGCGCAAACCGGCCGATTTCAGGTAAGGGCGCAAAACGGTCGAGCGCATATCGCCGACACCACAACAAGATACAAGGAACACTTCTAGAAGCTCTAGCTGCAGACTGTAACTTTAACTAACAATACTCTGAATTTCTTGAAAGACAATAATAGGTACCATAATATTTAATAAACAAAATTGTAATGCTGTAATTGTACCTAATCTAATCCATTAATTTTTCGCTAATGGCCATTTGGTCGATGCGATTTTTTAAATAAAAAAATACTGTTTTTAAAATACAGTTACCTAAAATTTTTGGCTGTAAGTGCCAATAACTATGTAATTTACCCTAATCATTTGATTAGAATAACTAACCATAATTAGGTAAAACTTTTGACTTTTTAAACTTGTTTATATTAAAAATAGATTATCGCTAATTGTTATAATTGGTAGCGTGCTTACAGTTCATTGTGAGCAAAATTGTTTTCTTTACACCAACTTACGATGTAAATATATTTGGCTTGAACTTGAATACCATACAAAAAGAAAACTTTTTTAAACATCAAGTTCCTAAAAACTGTTTAGAAAGATAAGAGGGATTTTGAAAATGATGTATTTTAACAAGGCCGTAATTACTTCTATTATATGGTCGTTTGGGCGCTATTAGCGTCTTAAATGATACATTAAGTAAATCCAGAAGAGCTTACTTGATTTAAAAGAGGGACTTAACGATTAATTAAAACATAAAAAAAATCTAATTTATCACAAGTCACAGTGAGTTTTTAGCTTTTTAAATAATACCTACTATTGATTATGCAAATTTGAAACATTAAACATTTACATTTTAATTTAAAATAAGTTATTTTTTATTATTCTGGTGAAAATTATTACGAGAATAAACTTAGTGTAGTGCATTACAATTTAAACGAGTGTCACTGAGAGATACTGAGTGTCAAAAAATATAAGAATATAATTCAGGCGTTGCCGATAGTAAGGGCGAACTCAACATTAGGTCAAATTTTTTTTTACATAATATCATTTTAAAATACATTTCCGACGACTCATAACGGTTGAAATGTTAAGTTTAACCTTGTTTTGCCTTCAAAATAAACCCACTATCAAATAGTGAATTTCAATCGGGCGATAGCCGAGCAGGTATAGATAAATTCACATTCAGATGGCAGCGTTCCAGAGATAGGCCTGTACTTTCTATATGCCAGAAATAACTACATTGTTGTCAGTTTTTAATCGTACCTACAATCGTACGTTATGGGCCGGCTCCTATAAAAGAATTATAATTTCGGAAATATTTATGAATGTGAAACGGAAAAATACTACATTTTGTTAATTATATAATTTTTCTGTTGGTATTTTAAAAATAGAAAGTTATATTTCGGAAATCTGGTCTTTTCGGAATTATATCTTATGTTCAAAATTGTTTACAATTCGTGGAAATGAAATAATTATTTGTATAATCCGTTTTTGATCTTAATGTCCTTCTAATGACACACTTTCTCTACCTGCATTTACAGTTACAGACATTAAAAAATAATTTAGAATTAAAAAAATATACCTATTTATAAATTCAAAATTATTGTCTAATGCCAGCAATTATAAATTCAGGTAAATACTTGAGAGTCATTAAAAGAATTTTCAGTTGATATCAGACGTTTGTGTCGTGTCAGTGTCAAAATGGCCGCGAGTGTAATAAAATTCAAAAACGGTAATTTGTTAAATAGTGAATGCAAAAAAATAGTGTTAAATGTTTTTAACTATTTATCAAACAGTAATAATGATAAAAGTGTATCAACAATAGTGCGGGAAGTTTCTGCTATGACTGGAGTCTCTGAGCGAACGATATTCCGATATAGAAGTGAAAGTAAAAATGGTCCACTCGTAACTCCTATAAGAAAAAAAAGAACCGGTTATTTGAATAGTCGTGAGAATAGATATGATGAAGCAACTCGGTCTAGAATAAGACAAGTAGTGCACGGTTTTTTTATGGACAATACTCCTTCAACCCTTGACGTAGTACTAGAAAAAATTAAGCAAATGGAGCATCTTCCGAATTTTTCCAAGAGTACGTTGAGAAGACTATTGCACGACATGGGTTTTATATATGGCAAACAAGATAGAAATTCAATATTAATAGAAAAACAAGAAATAGTCGCTTGGAGGCGTCACTATCTCCGGGAAATAAAGAAACTGAGGAACGAAGGAGCCAATATCATTTATATGGACGAATCATGGGTTAATACTGGAATAACCAATGGGCAAGTATGGCAAGATACAACAATAAAAAATAACCGACAGGCTTTCGTAAATGGACTTACCACAGGTTTAAAAACTCCGACCGGAAAAGGACCAAGATTTGTTTTAGTCCATGCAGGAAACAAAGACGGATTTGTTGAAGGTGCTGACATCACTTTTCTTGCCAAAAAAGGTGCTGAAGATTACCATGAAGAGACGGACGGAGATCTATTTGAAAAATGGTTTGAAGAGATGTTAATACCGAATCTCCCAAAAAATAAAAAGAATGTCATTATCTTGGACAATGCATCTTATCACTCTAGGAAATTAAATTTTCCCAAACAATATTGGGTGAAACGTCAAATTAAGGAGTGGCTCTATAAAAAGGACATTTATTTTGAAGAAGATTACTTAAAAAATGAACTTCTGGAAACTGCTAATGTATTTAAAAATATTTATGACAAATACAAAATTGATTGTATTGGTGAAAAATACAGGAATCACAGTGACGAACAATGCCGCGTAGATGTACATATCTTAAGACTTCCGCCTTATCACTGTGAACTGAACCCAATAGAAATGGTGTGGAGTGAAGTGAAACGGTACGTGTCCTCTAAGAATTCAAGTTTCAAACAAAACGACGTTAAAACATTGATTTATGAAGGTTATGATAAAGTACAGAACAATGGACATTGGAAAAATTACGTCAACCATGTTATAAAATTGGAGAATAATTTTTGGACAGTAGACAACATTCAAGATGACATTGAACCTATTAGAATTTCATTAAACGATGACTCTGAAGATGAACTAGATTATGAAAATGAAGATGATTGAAAATTGTTTTTCGGGGGTATTCTTTTCTCAGTAAAGGTAATAAAATATTTAGTTGATCTGGTTGAAATGTAGCACACTTAAATAACTCATTAATCGACATAATTTCAAGTAGTTATATTAGACGTCATTATGCAAAAAATAAAGTTATGAACATTTAATAAATTAGTGCACAATTGAGGCCCCTAGAACACAAGGGGTGTAAGTGCCAAAAACAAAGTTTTGAAAAATCTTTGTTCAAAGTTCGATATAAATTTAAAAACCTAGGTAGCACTTTTTCAGTTTTCAGCATGTTTTCAATGACATGTAATTTTTGATGGTGTTATTGTTGTTAATGTAGAAAGTTTGAAGCCAAAAGTACGTGCCTGTTGTTAGATATCAGTTGCTAAGTGATAAGCAACTGCACTTACACCCTTGTGTTCTAGGAGCCTCAATTAGGGGTTTTTTGCAATTATCTCAGTCATTTGTTTATGTATTTTAATTTACAAACTAAAAAATTAAAAAACTGTTTAAGATCTGCAACATTTATTTGAAACATTTTTCCCTAAAATGCACGAGGAACAAAATAGGCAAAAAAATGATTTTTTCCAAACTTCATCTTTCTTTAAAAAATAAACAAAGCAAAATTGGCTGTAATTCTTCAAGGAATTATCATCAGTTATCCCTTATCTACCGTTTAGAACATTAAAAAACCTGTAGAATATTTTTCATATTTTTTTCCCTATTAACTGCGGTATTATGTATAAAAGCATTTTAGGAATTATTACCATTTATTTCATTCACGAATTTTCTATTAACCACTTTAGCTTACCTAAACATATCTTAGTTTACCGTGAGTTTGGCCCTGCTTATTTTACAAAAGTAGCAAAACTTACAATGGCAGTAGAATTGGCAACGCTGTTATCCTATATCCGTACACTGCCATCTCAACGTGACTTTTAGTATAGTAAGGGCGAACTCAACATTTTCGCGAGGAGCAAGCGACCGAGGTCGGCAGCCTGGTAGTGTTAGTGGACTATTATTGTTTATTATTTATTGTGGTTGAAGCTTGCCGCGCGTCAAGTTCATGTTTATTTTACTGTGCTTACGTTTATGATTCGTATATGTTCATTTTTTATAGATAACTATGACGGAATCTGGATCTTCTAGTAGTGAATTAAGAGCAGAACTTTCCGATAATCGTGCTGTGTAGGGTTATTCGCGAAAGAGACCTGTTATGATGAATGATTGGCAGAAAAATGTGTGCAAAGTGAAGCGAAATTCAGGGAACTCTTACATTTCAAGAAATACCAAGAGGGAAGTTGTTGCCCGTAAGATTGGACCTCCTTTTAAATGTGGATGTTTTGAGAAAATAGGCGCAGACAAGGTAACCAATATTTTTGATTACTTTTGGCAAATTTGAAACTATGATCTACAGAACACTTACTTGTCAAAGTTGTTAATGTATAATGACGTAAAAAGGCCCTACGTAAAGGGGCGACCAAGCCGTACATTGAGACGCATTCAGTATAATCTGACTGTTGATCACGTTACTCGTGCAGTTTATCGTACTGCTTTTTATAACATTCATGGAATCTCTGAAAAACGGGTTCGAATTGTACTTGAGAAAACTAACCATACTAGCACTGTTACCATGGATCAAAGGGGCAAGAGTGAACCAGCGAAGAAAATAGAAAATGAAGATCTTTGGAAAGTAAAAGAACACATCAAGGCACTACCTACTGTCACCAGTCACTATAGTCGCGCTAAAAGTCATCATCGAAAATACTTACCCGTTGGACTTAACATTAAAAAACTCTATTCTCTCTACAACGAATGGCTTATAGAAATTTACCCTGGTTACAGCCCGGTAACTGAGCACTATTATCGCGATACATTTAATAGGCAGTTTAATATTGGTTTTGAGCCTCCAAAAAGCGAAACTTGTAATTATTGCGATAAAATAGACATAAAACTAAAAAATAACCAAGTCAACGATTCGAAAAGTGTAACTCAAATAGAGAACCTCAAACAAGAGAAGGAGATACACCTGACTCGTGAAAAAACTGTTCAGTCCCTTCTTAAGAATTTTAGAAGTAATTCAGACGACTCACTTCTGGTTATAGCGTTTGATCTACAGCAAGCCTTGTTGACCCCAAAACCAACTACTGGGATTCAGTACTACAAAAGGAAACTGTGGACCTATAACTTTTGCATCCACAATGTCAAAACCGGCTCTTCAACGATGTATCTTTGGGATGAAAGTACAGGAAGAAGTGGATCATGTGAGATTGCCAGCTGCTTGTATAATTATTTGTCTAAAATTAATGTTAACTTAAAGAAAGTTTTTATGTTTAGCGATAACTGTTCTGGACAAAACAAAAATTTAAATCCTGTTTTGGCAAATCCACACTTTATACACAAGGACCGGTTCACAGAAATTAAACACTATTTTATGATACCTGGGCACTCGTACCTTCCTTGTGATAGGGATTTTGGGAATATTGAGCATGAAATAAGAAATAGCACTGTATATACCTTAGATCCCTATAAGTTAATGATTGAAAGATGCCGCCAAAAGAACCGGTTTACCGTTGTCCAACTTACGCAGGGTATGATTTTAAATTTTTCCGATCTTCAAAAGAAAATAACTAAAGTTCAGATGGTTGGTGCTAAGGTTAAAGATGGAAAGATCTTTGAATTTACAGAGAACTTTAAGCAAGGTTTCTACGTTCATTCTGCTTATAATTTTGAAGTGAAAACGCCAATCAAACTACAAAAAGGCAAGGGGCAAAATTATGATCCTAATAATTTTAATTTGGCCAATGAAGCATTGACGAGACTTTACAGTACCACCATTAAAATACCAGCCCCAAAAATAAAGGATATTCTTGACTTATTGCCGTATGTACCTCTACCTTGGAGTCGTTACTTTACTAAAATCATAGACACACAAGAAGCGGTCACGGATGAAAATACAGAAAACCAAGACGTTGAAGATGATGATCAAATATAAAACAAGCCCTGAACTTGACCAATTGTTTGTTTTTGTCTTCTTCTTATTAGTTTAATTCTAGGTTTTCACCGTTTTGTGATATGTTTCAAATACCTTAGTCACTTGAATTTTTGTAAGAATAAAACGTTTAATTTCTAAAGGTGTTTTAATTCAATAAATTTTAATACAAGTTAAATTTTGAACAGTTTACATTAATTAAAAATAAAAAAGTTACAGGGGACACTATCATACGTAAGTAAATAATAAATAAGTATAAAATCATAATGTTGTTCACCTTTTGTTGAGTTCGCCCTTTGTAATTTTTTTAAACCCAAATTTCTCGAAACTTGCTTTTGGTGAGTTCGCCCTTACTATCGGCAACGCCTCCCAATTTTTAAATAACAATTTTTAAGTAATCATTTTTAAATAATTTCTTTAGTGATCCTGCAAACAGATATAGCAAATACTATCGCCTCCAAGCAAGACGTAACAGCAGTAATTTTTGAAGTGATAGTGATAGAAAGTGCTTTCGATACAACATGTAAGTCGGTTATTCTTACAAAACTGGTAGAAAATTAATCTTACGGGCAACATATTATGCTTTATAAACAACTTTTTAAATAATAGAAATTTCAGAATCACAGTTAACGGAGTATTATGCGACAACTATGTCCCTGAAAATGGTTTACCCCAAGGTTCTACTTTGAGTTCTTCTTGTTGTAGTTCCTTTTCCTATCGGAGGTTGGCTGTCATCACGTCATCATGTAAATTTTACTTAAATGCTTTATTTAGTTTCATGTATATTTGTTTGTAGATGCTGATGATTAGACTTCGGCAAATATGCATATTGCATATTTTGCATATTGTGCATATTTTATGCAAATATTTCATATTTTGGCATATTTGTATAAAAGTTTGCATAAAGTGCATAAAAGTTCAGATTTTTATACTGTATTTGAAAATTTTTAAACATACCAATTTATTTCAATTCTTGTATAAAATTTTGTAGTCATTTTAATCAAGAAATGATCTAAGTACGTAATCTCTACAGGTACAAAACATTTACAATTTCAAAGAAAATCAATTTAAGTAGCCCTCAACATTCTTAGAAAGTCTCGGTCACTGAGGCATTCAGTTATTGGATAATCGCTAAGGGTTCGCTCATTTGCATTTTATGATCTAATCCCCAAATCTATCTACAATTTATTGTATCTTAACAGCAGGTAAACGGCTAATAGTTTTGTTCTTAATTTAGGGATTTTCCAAAATCTCCCAGTTTATTGAATTAGGTACCTAAACATTTCTAATTTGATGCTCAGATTTGTAAATCATTTTTGTTTTGATATTCAAAGCGTAAACACTCGTTGTGCGTAACAAAAAGGAAGATTGTGATTTTTTAATGCCTAAAACAACCAGTGCTTCAACTTGGATTAAACCTTATAAAGAGCTGTCTATGGATATGGGAAAAATCTACTGTTCAGTCTGTGGCAAAATTGTAAGTATCTAATATTTTCTATTAAATATCTAATATTTCATACATACAGGGTGTTTCCAAATGACACTTACAACCTTTGACTGTAGATACTTCTCGAAAAATTGAACAAAACGATATAGTTAATGAGGGGTCAAACTTATTTACTTTTCGAGATACAGGGTGTTAAAATTAAAAAAAATTAAATTCTTTTAGTTAATAACAACGACGCAAGACGTTTTGAAACCGATATATATATATATATATATATATATATATATATATATATATATATATATATATATATATATATATATATATATATAATAACAACAATAACTTTAAAACCAATAAACGTATTTACTTGAAATTTAGTACTCGTAGGTTGTTTTTAAATGAAAAATAGCTTCCTTTAGTGAGAAAAAATTGTCCATGGTACAATACAATGGTGTGTATTTAGAAAAATTTTTCACCTTTACTTTTTTTTATGAAGTCAGCTATTCTAAAACACAATTATTTTTATTGTAATTGAATTAAAAAAAAAAAAAACTTTTGTTGAATTTTAAAATAAGTTATATGATGTACTAATGGTTAGTAACAAAAACTAATTTGTGGATTAATACTGCATTTAAAACACTTAGCGAGTGTTTTTTTTTTTCCAAACCAGTTATTTGATTAACCAAAAACACCTTGTATATTTTTATATTTTAAAGGTTGGGTTAAAATAAAGGTTTTTATTTTTATTTATAGATAGCATGTGAGAAGAAATTTCAGATAGACCAACATGTGAGAACTGCTTCACACATTGCAAAAAAAGGAAAATAGGAGGAAAACATCAAACTTCAATGGCTAAATGTTTCCAATCTACTTCAAAAAAATTAGATGAGCAAGAAACTTTTAATGAAGACTTGTGTCGCGCATTAGTGTCTGCAAACATACCGCTTTCAAAATTAGCAAATGTAAATTTTAGTTCGTTTCTAAAAAAATATTGCTAACTTAATGTTCCAAGTGATCGGTCTCTAAGAAGAAATAATGTGAACGGGCTATACTCGTCGGTGTTAATTAATATTAAGGAAGAAATTGCAGATAATTATTTTTACATATCTGTAGACGAAACCACTGATTCCTCAGGAAAGTATATTGCTCATTTATTGATTGGTGTTCTTAAAGAAGATACCTTACCAAAATCTCATCTTATTTCATGCCAGCAACTTGAGAAAACAAATGCTTTAACAATTTCGCGTTTTATACAAGAAACATTAGCAACTTTTTTTCTTCCGACAACTATTCCTTCTAATAAATTACTGCTTATTTTATCGGATGCTGCTCCTTATATGGTGAAAGCAGGACAAAATTTAAAAATATTTTTCTCAGATTTAATACATGTTACTTGTGTAGCGCATGGATTAAACAGAGTTGCAGAGGAAATACGAAAAAAGTTTCCTCTTGTAAATACCATGATATCCAGTGTCAAAAAAGTATTTCTTAAATCTCCTATAAGAATTCAACTTTATAAAGAAATGCTACCTAACATTCCTCTTCCACCACAACCTATTTTAACGCGATGGGGAACATGGTTAGAAGCAGCTAATTTTTATGCAGATCATTTTGTTAAAATAAAGAACATAATTGATACGTTAACAGATGAAAGTTCCCAATCTCTTTTGGATTCTAAACAAACTTTTTAGAGTAACTTGCTTCAACAAGAACTTTCATTTATAAAATCAAATTTTAGTTTTGTTCAAAAAACAATTACTCAGTTAGAATCACCAAAACTGTCATTGTTCGAAAGTACAGCATTAATAAAAGAATTTGCGTCATGTTGTCGGAACGTTAGAGGTAATATTGGAAAAGATATTTTAAAAAAATTTGAAGCTACTATAGAAAAAAATAAAGGTTACCATAGTACTTCTGAAATAGTCAGTGTTCTAGCTGGAAATATTTCGGAAACAATTAATTTAGAACCAAATGTTTTGGTTAGTTTGAAAAATGCTCCCGTTACATCAGTTGATGTTGAACGAAGTTTTTCCATATATAAATATATGTACTCAGACAGAAGCCACAAGTTTTTGTTAGAAAATTTTGAACACCACTTGGTCATTTATTGTTACCATAATTCTAAATAAGTTTATTCATACTTAAAAATGATGTAGTTACTTAAAATAAATGTAAATCTTAATGAATAGTAGGAAATATTTAGTTATGTACACTTTTTTTTTAAATAAAATTGTTACTATTTTACGATTTTTTTATTTATTTGTATGCATATTTTGTAAAATATTTGCATATTTTCGGGTAAATACGTGCATATTTATGCGCATATTTTCTACATTTTTATTTGCATATTTGCCGAAGTCTACTGATGACTATGTGGGAGTTGTGAATTCAATTAGACCTACACAGTCTAATACCAGTATAGTTGTTGAAAATGAAAACATAGATGCAAGTCTACAAATCGCACCGAGTCAAATTTCAAACAATGTAAGTGTACCAAATATAAATTTTGCTAAATGGGAAGATATACCTAGTAAATTAAATGATTTGAAAAATATTGAATTCACCAAGCAACGTAAATTGTTGGTTGAAAAACCAAAGACGAATTCACCCATTGATTATTTTTTCCTAATAACGGACAAAAATTTATTTGATTTAATTTTGACTGAGACTAATAAATATGCGGAAGAGATGTTCTTAGCTGGTGTGCCAGAGCATTCATGTATCACACGGTGGAAAGAAATTACAGTTCCAGAACTCCGTAAATGTATTGGATTGTTATTTCATATAGGTACTTGGAGAACAAACAAGTTGCAAGATTATTGGAAAAGAGATCCACCTTTAAATTTTAAAAATGTTTCGCTGATAATATGAGTAGGGATCGTTTCCTACTTTTTTTAAAATGTTTACATTTTACCGAAAATGTTAGTTCTGAAGAAACCTCTGAAGACAGGTTGTACAAAATTCGACCACTGTTAAAATACTTCAATGATAAAATACATACTACGTGCCAAGCTAGGAAAAATTTGTCTTTAGACGAATCTATGATTTTATGGAGGGGGCGCTTAATCTTTCGACAGTACATTAAAAATAAACGCCACAAATATGGCATAAAATTGTACGTTCTGACGGAGTTTGATGGAATGTTATTAAATATGGTTGTATATACAGGAATGTTAGATTCCTTGGGTGGAAATGGTCACTCTAAGAAGGTAGTTTTGGATTCACTCAGTTTTCCTTGATAATTTTTACAACGCTATCGGTTTAGCAGAAGACCTTCTGATTAATAAAACTTATTGTACAGGAACACTCAATATTAAGCGAGTAGGCATTTCCAAAGAAATTAAGGAAGTAAAGTTAAACAGAGGTGAATGTATGGGAAAATATCGAAACGAAGTCTTAATTGGAAAATGGAAAGACAAACGGGACGTGTTATACATTTCTACACAATTTAAAAACGATTTAACAGAGATTGAAAATAGAAGAGGACAAGAGAAAATTAAACCTTTACCGATCATTAAGTACAATGAGAATATTTGTGTAGTGGACCGTAAGGATCAGATGCTGTCGTACTATCCTTGCGAAAGGAAAACACTAAAATGGTATAAAAAAATCGATATTCACATTTTTCAGGTACTTGTTTATTAAATTCATATAAATTGTACATACATTATTCTGGAGAAACAATGCCTCTTTATGAATATCGGTTACAAGGTATTAGAAGCCTTTTGAGTGAACCCGTTATTCCTAAGAGTATTAGAAGTACCTAACATTTTTCAATTAAGATAACCGCTAAAAATAAAAACAATCACACTAAAAGTAAGAAATTTGGGATGTGCTTAAAAAACGAAATAAGGAAAGATTCCATTTATGACTGTGTCATATGTTTAGAAAACCTGGTCTTTGTGTAGGTGAATGTTTTAATATATATCATAAATAGTTTTCAGAGCTTGAGAGATCTACTAATGTTTTTTTTTATTTTTATTTTTTTGCTATTGATAGCACTTACTGATTACTGCTATATTATAATCTTGTTTCTTTATTTAAATGTTTGATAATAAAAGTTTTTTCTCAGTTACTGTAATTTCCTTATTGTTTATGATAGAAATAGAATGCGTTGCATTTTCTAACATGTTAAAATTATTTTATTGTATCTTGTTTCCGATTAAATTGTTTTCATTTAGTAAAATGAAATCTCTGGAATTAAATAATTTACTTTTTTTAGACAATACCGGTAAGACGCGATGTCCCGTCATTTAGCATATGCATTGAATATTGTTACCATATGCTGAGGACGCGAATTCGCGTTTTTTTTTTTTATCCAAAAGCAATGACAGACCGAACGGGATCTCAAATTCGATGCTCAGCGAATGTGTTAATTGATCAAGTTTTTAGGACTAACTGTTGATAACAAACTCATCTGACGTCGTCATATCGATGAAATAAAAGGCAACTGTTTAAGCAGAATGAATTTGTTAAAGACATTGTTACAACATCAATGGGGTGCCTATGAAAGTGTACTACTCAAAATATATAGAGATATAATCGGATCCAAATTAGAACTATGATTGTATAGTTTACTTGTCCGCATCCAATAATTTGTTACAATCGTTAAACTCTGTTCACACCATTACTCTCCGAATTTGCTGACTAACCCTGTATTTAACCTTCTGACTTCGCCAAGACTTGGACTCTTAAACTCGCCCAGATGTATACTTTTAATCCCACACATGCTACTAGAGTTGTGCAAAGATACAAAATTATCTCTAACACTTGCATTTATATAATTAGAATCCCCGCCCTTGTCTAGAACACCTCCATTTCTATACTCCGAACTATCATTTTTCGACAAGATTTCAAGGATATTGTGAATACATCCTACTATCATAAATTGCTTTATACCGATGCATCTCGAAACGCAAATGGAGTTTGCTGATCTGTCACTACAGTTAATACAGTATTAGGATAATACCGAATATCCAACGAATGCATCTTGTTTTCAACAGAACTCTTCAGCATTTCAAAAGCTCTCGAGTTCTTGTTTGACAATCATCAAAGTGTAGCTCTGTACACCGATTCCTTATCCGCAATTCATTCGTTAGAAAATATTTACAATCAACATCACCTAGTGCAAAAAATATTAGAATCGATCCATCTCCATACTTCCCGAGGGACTTCAATAACAATAATATGGGTGCCTTCTCATATCGACATCCAAGGAAATGAGATGACTGACAGCGCTGCAAAAGAAGCATTTACATCCAACTTACCGGTCTACAACATACAGCTTCAAGAAGATATAAAATCAAAATTCAAAAGGAATATTCAAAGCAAGTGGCAGGAACTTTGGATCAACAAAGACACCAAGCTCAGAGAAATACAACCTAATCAGCTATTTATCCCTATAATCTCTGAACAAAAAAGAGAAGATAGCAATACGAAGATTGAAGATAGGACAAGAAGAGAGATAAAGCTTTTGGATTTTTAATGGATACTTACAACGTTGTAGAAATATGGTTGGAAGAAAACCACCTTCAACTGTCGGCCACAAAATCAGCAATGACCATTTTTAGTAGACATGATATTCCCAATATACATGATTTATAGTAAAATAGCGAGAAATTCCTTTTAAAAAAGTAATTAAATATTTGGGCATTATACTGGATCACAAGCTCACATGGAAATTTCACATAGGGCATATGTTAAATAGATGTGAAAACGGCCCAAACTTTCTGAAAAGGACAATTAAAACTTGGTGGGGAATAGATGTTCAGACTTCCTTACTTTTTATATATATCGTAGATTATGGATGTTGGTTATAAGGATCTGCCAGCAAGAACTTACTAAACAAATTAAACATTTATAAACCAGTGTCTGCGGATCTGTATTGGTGCCATGAAGACAATTCCTATTGAGCCCCTTTATGTTGAAGCCCTTGAGACTCCAATTTCTCTTAGAAGACATTTCTTGGCCGAAAAATTTTTACTGAAAATTAAAGACCAGAACACTTTCCTTTATACCGAATTAATAAATTTAAACAATTATAATTAAGCAAATAAATATTGGATAAAGAAAAATCTTCAACCCTATGTGAAGAAAACACAGTTTCTGCTGATGAAGCTATTAATTTAAAATCACACACAGACATAAATGACTTTGAAACTTTTTTTATAGCGTTAAATTTATTAAACCGTTAAAATTAAAACGTTATATGTAAATACTGGAAGAGCAAATAACAACATTATAACAAGCATCTTATCCAATTGGGATTACTACAGTACTATCTACACGGATGCCTCCAAATCAGAAGACGGTAAAGAGGTAGGAGGTAGTTCGCCAGGTAGGAAATCGTATGATTTCTTTTGTTGTTATTAGATGGCGTTGTTACGTCTGTAAATAATTATTTCGATAATTATTGGCCTACGACGGGATAGATTTTGTTTCGATTCGGAGCAGTGGCATATGCCGCTCTGATGAGACTTAAAGAGGTCGAAATACGTATAAGCGGCTTGCCGCTGCCCTATATCGAAATAAAAATCTAATACCGTCATTATGTTTTATTTCTTTACTCTTTGTGGAGTACCAGAAACTTAATTCACTACGAATTTTGACCATGATGAACGGCAAGTGAAATGTATATTTCAGATTCCCTTACGGAGTAATTCATCAAGCTGTTTGTTTGCAAAAATTTGAACTCAGTTTCACCAGGTAGGAAATCGTATGATTTCTTTTGTTGTTAAATTAATATCTTTACCTTTTAAATAAAGAACCAAGTCATCTGCATATAAAAATGCTTTTAAAGATTTTTTGAGTTTTTTACCTATGTCATTAATGATAATTAAGAGGAGTGTTGGGCTAATAATTGACCCTTGGCGGAGCCCATTTTCTTCCTTCTATTTTTCGGCATAGTAGTTGTTAATTCTTATATAAAACGATGCATTTTCTAAAAAATTCTTAATAAAATGAAGGAAATTTACACGAATATTACATGACTGTAATTTTTTTAAAATATTGTACCTCCTATATATATTAAATGCCTTTCTCATGTCAAGAACATACTATGATACAATGTTGTTTTATTGCCAGCGATTCGTGAATATTACTTTCCAGGTCTAATATGTTATCTATACTGGATCGGTTTTGTCGAAAACCATTTTGTTTATTTATAAGTAAATTCATGTTTTCTAGATACCAAGGCAGCCTTGAATTTTTTTTTAGTAGTTTTTCAGTTGCACAAGTTAGGCTTATCGGTCTATAGGAATCGGAGTCTAGACGAGATTTTTGGTTTTTGAGAAATGGGATGATGATAGATTTTGACCAAAGAGATAGGTACTGGTGTCGTTGCCAGATGGAGTTAAATAATCAAATGTAATTTTTAGCCGACGTGGCTAAGTCTTTTAAGAAAAGAGTTGAGATATCGTCAGTCGTCAGGTCCAGGATTTGTTTCTTTTGGATCATTAAGTAAGCTGTTTATTTCTTGTAACGTACAAGAAGCGTTTAATGAAATCTTGTAGTTTTTAAGAGAAAGGTTAGACCTTTCGACCTCTAGTTAATTTTTCATAAATACAGGGTCGAACTTTTCATTTGAAGACATTTCTCTGTAGTTTTTAGCTAATGCGTCAACATTTTCAAGTGGATATGTGACAATTTGATTACCTATTTTGAGACTAGATATTGGTGGTGACTCATTTACGCCAAAAATTTTACGTATTTCTTCCATACTTTTTTTTTCTTTTACAATTTTCGTTTTTCATCTTGACTGAGACACTCTAACATTAGCCACTGTAGTCGTTCTTGCTCTTTTTCATATAATATCAGCTATAAAACGATTATATTATAATTCAATAAAAACAATTTTCAGAATACTGTTTTTGACCTTTCATGAAATACAAGGAAAATACACCAAATATTTAAATATATTTATCCTGTAAAATAACTATGTAATTGTTACTGGCGCCGGACTGCCGTTCCACAACTTGCTACCAAAAACAAACCAACGCACTTTAGATAAACTAAACACAGTCGAGACAGGGTCAAGGAATACAGAGCGTGGCGGTTGGCTTGGCTGGAGAAAATTGAAATAAATTGGATGAACATTTCGCTGCGGATTGCGAGTCCGCGCGCCATTCACGGAATGTTAAATGTATCTTTTTAAGAAAAATTAACCTTCCGTGACTAACATTTGGTCGGTCAGACGGACCACTTCGAGTTTTTACGATTATATCCGAATCGTTCGTTATTTATCGTCGCCGCTCTCAATAGCTGCCTTATTTAAGTGTCTGGTTTTAGTGTTGAAGTTTGAGTCATCAGTGTCTGGTGCTTATGCAATTATCGGCAAGTTTTGTTCCAAAAACCGATGTTAGTTAAGTAGTATTAAATACGTCCGAATACCAGAGTAAGATTAATTTGTTTTATTGATAAAAAGTAAAGTGTTCGTGTACATTTAATCATTATATGAGTTTTCTTGTCGTGCTCTTTTATTTACCTTTTTTTGTATATAATAAATATACCGAAATAGCTTTGTTGTTTAGTCTCACACTTTTGTTTCAGAAAATGTCTACATGCAGTTATGGGCTGAACAAGAAGCACTTAGACGACTTTTTAACGAAGCTTCATCTGATGTAGCAAAGGATAGTGATTCCAGCTTAGTTGACGACCACTTAAAAGTTCAAAATAAGAATCTCCGAAACAGGATGTGTCCGAAGATAATGTGGCCTCTGTTTAGCAGTTACGAGACCCGTGAACCTTGTTTCTTTGGATGTGACGGTACTTGATGGAAAAAACAGTTATATCAACGCAAGAACGTGCGAACCCGTGCTGACAATTTAGTAACCCAATTGCCAGAAGTAAAAGGTGAAGCTAGGTACAAGAAAACAGCAATGGAACATAAATAAGAAAAATAGTATTCTACACAAACCTACATATCGAATTAAAACAATATTCTAAATCCAACAGGACAGCGAGGCTAACAGATATCGATGAACTGAAAGCATTACTCGGATTACTTTCTATTGCTGGTAAAAACAAGCAAAATCATCAGAATGCTTCGGACCTTTTCAGAACTAACGGTATGAGCACAGAAATTTTTTGGTTAACCATGTCGATGGAAAGATTCAAACTGTTACTTCAAAACTTGCGTTTCAGAGAGATAATCTGTTGATAAACTGGCTGCCATCCGAGAACTGTTTGATGAGTTTAACACAAATTTACCAAAGTACTTCTCTATTTTACAGTACGCCACAATTGATGAGATGTTATGGGCATTTAGAGGTCATTGCATATTCAAAGTATTTATACCATCTAAACCAAATAGGTATGGTTTAAAGATATACTCTATAGCTGACACTAAAATGTTTTATTCGACAAAAATAGAGGTATATCTCGGAAAAGAGCCAATAGGGCCGTATAACCAGGATACTTCTAATATTTCTTTAATACCAAGATTATATCAACCGATATGAGACACCAAACGTAATATAAAGATTGATAATTTTTTTACAAGCACTGTTTTAGCGGAAAAAGTTCAAAACGATCATGTACTTACGACAATTGGAACTCTTAGGAAAAACAAACCTTAAATTCTAGCTGAAATGAAAATTAATAGGCCTAAAAATCTATTATGTTTGCACTTAAAGACAAAACAACTTTATTTTCTTAATTATACTCAGAAACTTCTCAAAACATATTATCTACAGTAAATACATCTAATAACCAAACAAACTACAAAGTTCTGACAAAGCTAATTCATCCACTGCTAGTGCACACCCAAAAACTTTTTAAAACACGTTAATTATAATAACCAAACAGAACAAATTATGGAAACTGACAATAACTTGACAGGATCCATAAGTAATAGAAGTAAAACATCTTCCTTAAAAACTCCAACATCATCAACCTCAAACAACATCAGAAATTCAAAAATCCAGTAGAAATAACACCAAACCTAATTAATACAAACGTCCCTAATCAACTAAAAAAGTTCATCTTATCTTCTCCAGACACTAATGAAAATACCCCACAAACCGATTCAAAGATATTTACTTCTCCTGTAGTAAGCAAACCAAGAAAAAAAGTCAAAAAAGTCAACCAGAAATTCCCCCGAAGAACTTTTACTTTCACTAGAGTCAATTAAACACAAAATAGAAAACAGATCACCACCGTTTATCCTAAATTATAATGAAATATGTGACTTTCTAGAAAATACAATATATGCCAAACACCCAAATAATTTCAAAAGATTACTCGAATGAAACTACCGAGCTAATTGAGATCCTTAATTTTGTTCAGGTTTATACCCGCAATTTAAAATTTAAAAATAATATAACTAGATTAAAAAAGAAA
The DNA here is from genome assembly GCF_040954645.1 of Diabrotica undecimpunctata. Taxonomy (NCBI): domain Eukaryota; kingdom Metazoa; phylum Arthropoda; class Insecta; order Coleoptera; family Chrysomelidae; genus Diabrotica; species Diabrotica undecimpunctata. Next base: position 20,593,762 of record NC_092812.1, read on the forward strand.
GTAAAGCGCAATAATCTTTCTTCCACAGAAGAAACAGATAAACAATTATCTCAGGCAGAATTCTAACATGTCCAATTCCTTTATTTTACAGTGGAATCTTAATGGGTTTTATACCCATTTGGAACAGTTAAAACTATTAATAAATGAATTATGCCCAAAGATCTTATGTCTTCAAGAAACTCATTTTAAACAAGTTAATACAAATCTTCGAAATTATCAATGTTTTCCAAAAAAACAGAGTAGCACAACAGGCCAGTGGCGGAGTAGCTATCTTCAGGCTCTAACCCACTGACTGTGAAACACATCCTGCTTAATTGTCCTCAATTCAAGGATAAAAGAAGATCTTACGGATTGACAGATGATGATGTCAAGACAGTTCTCACCAAAAAAATTTCGACAGTGTTAAGCAATTTAAAAGACATCAAGTTATTCAATTTTATTTAATGTAATATTTCATGTATGTTATATCCACTAATAACCCTGCGCGGTTGATGTGGTTTAGTGTTTAAATAAAAAAAAAAACTTTATTTTCATACAATCTAAGAAAAAATAAAAATGTATTTGTTCTTTTCACAATGCACCGTAATGATGAAATTTTCATGAAGATCGGCAAACCAGATATAATTTGTGATTATAACAACATGAAAGGAGGTGTGGATACGGTCGACAAATTGAGTGCAGCTTATAACTATGCACGAACACAAGACGTTGGCCGATGGTGATTTTCTATGGATTGTTAAATATAGCTGGTATTACCTCATTTGTTATATTTTTGACAATAATTCAACAGAAAAAAAATAGAAAGAAGAAATTTTTTGGAGGATCTTGGGTACCAATTAGTTGAAGCACACGTGAGAAAGCGCACTAACCTCATCGGTGTACCAAGAACCATTACACTGAGAATTCAGGAAAAATGTAACATTACCGAGGTCGAAAAGAAACCTTCAAGAGCTAATCCAAATGGCCGACGTTTCGTTTGTTCCAGTAAAAAAAGCAGGAAGACTACCTTCTGTGAAAAATGTACTCAATGTATGAATTTACTAGATAGTTTTTAACAACGTATGGATATTTTTCCAATATTTTTCTTATTTGTTTTTTTTACTGATGCCATTGAGAATTGTTATTTAGTTTTATCTAAATAACTATGATATAACCATAACCAGCTCGATGTAATTAAATTTGAGTTGTTTGTTTTTGTTTTGACTTTTTTTTGTTTGTTGTTTTATTAATGTTTAAGTGGCTCAGTAAATTAAAAATAGGTATTATTCTTGTTTGATATCGCTCCCTTAAGAAGTAGACAAAATCTTACGCTAGAAAGTGGGTCAATGGAAACATTTTTTTATTTCCGTCTCTGAGACCGATGTTACCTTTAATGTCCAGAAAACCTATGTTAGTTGCGGAAGGTTAACTAATTGTTATTGGAAAAAACTTGCCTACATTTTTATTCATATATTCCGCAAACACAAAGTATGTACCTATATCATCTATGGAATATTTATTATTAAAGTAAAATGAGCTTAAACCTTTGTCAGACACATTCTAACTAGAATACACGCTAATATTTCACAATTTGCCATATCATCAAAAAATATCGGTAATCCTAGTTTTTGTAGTTTTTCCTCAGATATCACACCTTCGCAACAATTAAAAGTTTTTTCCGTCAGTGTATATAACAGTTTAACACTTACTTGATTAGTAGCTTCTTTCGTTGTAGCATTCCAGGTAAGTAAAAACTAATCTTCTCCTTTCATTCAAACTTTTCCTCTTCGTACCTTTCCAGAAAATGCATTGTTAATTACGAAGGAACTTGCATTGTAAGATCACAAGAATCACTCTGGGAATTTGAATACATGATTACAATTGAAAGCGTAGGTAACACCGGAAACATGAAGTTAAAGGAAATGTAATATTGAACTCGGATGCATTTAATGCATTTCAGGTCATTGTTGGCAATATACAGGTATTAAGGGCAATTTAGAAATGATTACACGGCTTTTAAATGTAAATTTCAATATACAGTATCTAAAGCAGCTATTTAAAAAAAAATGAAATACCAAAATAGATCTAGTAACCTTGCATCCACAAACATATACAAAACTATTTATTATAGTGTAAGTCCAGATATTGTGTTTTCATAACTTTTACTATTAAAACTCTTTAACATAAACTTCTCATAAAAAGCTGTGTAGTAATGGCTCTTCTAGAAGAGTATATAGACACGCGACTGCGTGAAGAAAAGTAATATTGCTCTGATCTACTTTACTTTTTGTTTCAAACGTTCGAAACGTTCGACATTCCTTTCCTCGGGTAGCTTAGCTTTCTAATTGGATGTGTTAGTTGTTGCTCAGGAAACTTCAGATTCTTCTAACATTATATATTATATATATATATATATATATATATATATATATATATATATATATATATATATATATATATATTGTTATGATGTGTTGTTTGTTTGATGATTAGCAATGAGTATTTTTAATAATATAGGGTTTTTATCGCGGTTCTCAAAGAATTAGTTTGTAAGTACTTTTTTAAATTATCTTTATTATAACTATTATGAAACACACATATATATCTAACCTAGCCAATGTAAATTTAAAATAAACTATCTTTAAATTGATATTCTTATAAAACTAATTAAATTCTAAAGACAATGTAAAATTTAAACAAACTATCTTCAAAATTGAAATTGTTATGACACTAACTAAATTATATTAACAAAATTTTGTACCTTTCTTTCACTGAATGCCTAAATGAACTGTTTTCCACTATATAGATTCTAATCACCACTGAATGTCGTCGTACTTCGGTTATCCTTGTTTTTGTAAAATTACTTTTTCCAATTATCGGCTTCTACCAATTTAAGATATATTTTTCTTCACCAGCATTTATAAACCACCAAGTAAACCAGCAAACAGCATTTATATTTATTCTTCTTTTCAATATACCAATATCCAATTATTATAAGTTGATTTATACTAATCTCCAATCATAATATAATTTTAATTTCTTCCAATATCCATCCAATATTCTTCTAATATACTTTTTAAATCTTCAATAATTATTTGTGTATAATTATAAATGTGCATTAAAATATATGCATAATTTTTAATCTTCATTTAACTCACTATATTAAATAATTGGACTATTTGTAACTGATTGACTAACTGAATGCACTGGACCTACTTTCTTACTAAACTGCTTGACTGACTGACTAAAACTGTCCTCTTGAATCCAAATCACGGGTATTTATATCTTTTTGGATGTTCCAGAACCATCTGGTAAGAGATCATGTTTGATTTAGTTCTATTTCTTCTATATGGATGTTCTCGAAAAAAGTATCTGTTCGATCCACCGACATAATCATTATTCCAAAATGTTCCAACATAAACAAAGGTCAAATTCTGCATTCTGGAGAATTCATTAATGTTCTATTGATAATTTTGTTGACATTTAGGCTTTTCAGATCAGAATAAACACTTAAATCAGTAAATATATATAAATTAAACATTTTAAACTACCATTATTATTATAACCCCACTTTATATTCCTAATTATTTAAAATGTCACTTGGAGAGTAAGTATATCTGTCTGTCACTCACATATGTATAGTTGGTTGCCTAGTCACATGGCTCACTTAAATATATCTACCACATTATAATTACTAAACTACAACTTTTTACAATTATTATATGCTAATTTCTTAAAATGCCCTCACATAAATAATTTTTATTAAATTCTCTAGTATATAACTTCTTAAAATAACCAAATACTGGTTATATCTAATATTATCTAATATATAACTTGTAAATTATTTTTAATCACTATTTTTCTTTCTCCTATATCATATCAATACCCCAAAATAATATTTAAAATAAATAATTTACTTATTATTTTTTTAAATATTAATTTTCTCATACCTTATTAAATTTAATAAATCAATTTTTTTTTATTTAAAATGTGTTAAATACATCCCTGTTCGCTGTCTATGTCAAACTGTCATGTCAAATGGACGTTCTTGTGTTTATATTTTTTAATTACAATGAATAAAGATAATCTAAGTGTCCATATTGTGTTAAGTTTATTTATAGACAAAATCTAGGAATTCCTTCAATTCAACAGGCTTTCATCCATATGAATTGGTAAGTTTTACAGTTTATTATATTAGAAAGACATTTTTAGCAAATCATTTATAAAATCTATTTAGTATCTAACCCGAAATTATGATTTTTAGGGCACAAATAATTTCCATATGTACAAAATCATCAAGTATGATGTCAAATTGATTCATAATAATGAAATCTACCATCTAGTTAACAAATCAAGTCTATTGAATAAAATGGATATATCAGTAAGCTGTTTTAGAAAAAATTAATATATCATCAATGTAATGAATTACAAAATGTTCATATTGATCCAAAATATCATGAAGACATCTACATAGAGCACTGCAAGATGATTGAAGTCCAAATGGTACTACTTTGAATTGATATACTACTCCATCTATCTGAAATCCTGTATACTGTCTACTTTTTCTTTCTAGAGGTATTAACCAAAAACTATGCTGTAAATCGATTTTAGTAAAAAATGACATTCCTGTAATTCTTCCTAGTATTCCATCTATACTCATTGGTGCTTCAAATTGCTTTTCAGTAATCTTGTTAATATTCCTTGCATCCAAACATAATCTGATTTCACCTGATCTTTTATGTACTACTACTAAAGGTTTTATGAAACGTGTAACTGCCTTCTCAATGATTCCATCTTCTAACATATTATTAATCGTTCTGTTTACTTCTTCTCTGTATTTATATGGTATTGGGTATGATTTTGTTTTAAAATCTTTTTCTTCTTTAACTTTTATACTATGGATATAATTTTGTGCAATTCTATTTTCTTTATTGACAAGTCCCTTGTGTTGCTGCAATATGGAAACGACTATTGATTTATATTCTTCAGGGCATTTTAAAACTTTTATCATATCTTCTTCTTTACAAATAAAATTATTCTTCATTATGTACTCATTATTTCTTGCTTCCAATTTTACGCACTCCACCTCGTAGGCATCCATCTGCTTAAAATTTCCATTCCTTAAATATTCACTACAATAATTATTCTTTACATTCTTTTGGGACATTTCCCTATCATCAAAATACATTTCTTCTTCATAAACATCATTATTTTCTTTTAATAATATCCTATCAACTCTTATTCCTTCTTCCACCTCATCTTTCTGCATAAATTTAATTATTTGCCCATCCAAAGTTACCATTTTTTCTTCAAAATCTATCTTTACTTTCTTCTTTTCCAATTCATCATTTCCCATTAATATATCAACACATAAATCCTTGACAATAAATCCTTGCATATTAATTTCTTTATTAAGAATATTAATTTTAAAATTGGCTAGTTTATCAATTTCACCCAACTTCTTATTATTTGCACCAACAATTTTAATTTTTGGAATCTTTATTATATCTGATAGTTTTAATGTATTAAAAATAAAATTCTCCGAGACTAAAGTACTTTCTGAACCAGTATCTATCATAATTTTAATCATTTTATTGTTGGCCAAAGCATTTATATAAATTAAATTAATAGATTCAATAATTTTATCTTCATCTAGAGAAATAAATTCAGAAGGTTTTTCATAATAGCAATGGCCTAACTTGTAATTCAGAAAGTTTACTGAACAAAATTTTGATTATTAGAATTTTTAGATTGTATCTGACCACTTGGATCTGATGTCCTATGTCTTTCCCTACTATGACTTCTAGTCACATTTTCTTGTCTTGTACTAATTCGTTCCCTGTCTTCGCAGCTTCTATTCCTTCGTACACAATTTACCTGTCTGTTGTAGTTAGGTCGCTCTGTATTTCTTCTATTGTTAAAATCTTGTCTATTATTATTAGTACTGTTATTAAATTGTTGTCTATTATAACTAGTATTATTATTAAAATTCTGTCTATTTTGATTACTGTTATTATTATTAAAATTTTGTAAACTATCAACATATCTATAATTATTATATGATTGTCTATATTGTTGATTATCATTTTTATTATATTGAAAGTTATTATTGTTTTTTCTGTTGTTATTATTACTTGTCATATTGCCTCTTTGTATTCTTTGAAAAAAACTAATAAAACTATCTATTGTTTGAATATTTTGTACAGTTACTGTTTGCACAACATCAGCATCAAAATGTCTAGATACATTTAAGACTGTTTCATGCTCTCTAAGTGGTGGTTCCAAATATTTTGCAACCGTTATCAGTTTCAATGCATAATCTACCATATTTGATTTTAAATTGTGATTATACTTTCCAAAATATAGAATTTCTGTAAACTTGGCTTGCTCTAATTCACCCCAATAATAATTTAAAAATTTATTTTCAAATGTTTGAAAATTATCTAAATCATTTTCAATACTAGCAAACCAAGTTGCTGCATTGTCATTTAATGTCATTCTAATATAATCTTTAATATCATTAATATTATTCACGAATCTTAATTTATGTTTTAAACTATTTATGTATACTCTAGGATGCAAATTTTTTATATTACCAGTGAATTTAATCCCAGTCTCATTTGTTAAATTTAAGTAAGGTCTCCCTATGTCTCTCATTTGTGAAATATCATCTATTCTCTGTTCCACATTTCTTATTTGATTACTATTTATTTGGATATTTTGTTGTATATCGTCTAATTTTTCTTCTGCGTTTCTCCTGTCTTCGTTAATTTTTACTTCTAAGTTACATTTCTGCAACTCTATTTTCTGTTCTATATCTATCTTATTATCTTGAATAATCCTCTTTACTTCTGTCCTCTCATTGTCTATCCTTTTCTTGTAGTCATTCCGTATACTTTTTATTTCATTTGCTACTTTTTTCTCTGCAGCTTCAAGTTTTTTATCCATTTGTTTTTCCATTTGTTTTACAATTTTATTATTATTATCTTCTATTTTCTTTTCTAATTTTCTATAATTCTCTTCCAATTTCTGTTCCATTTTTTTCATGTCTTCTTTGACTTCTTGTGAATTCTGTTCCATTTTTTGTTCTATTTTTTTCATGTCTTCTTTGACTTCTTTTGAATTCGCTTCCAATTTTTTTATGTCTTCTTTGATTTCTTTTGAATTCTCTTCCATTGTCTTGTTCATCTGCATCATTAATGACATCAAAGCTGCCATATTGACATTTTCCTTTCTTTGCAGTATCTTGTGGAACTTGAACTAAACTCTCCTCTTGTATAGGTTGTGTTTCTACTTCCACATCTTCTTTATTCTTTTTGCTTCTTGTACCTTTCTTTCCTTGAGACATTTTGAGACTTTACTTGTTCAAATATAATTAAAAATAAAATCTATAATTTTTTCTTTCTACTGATAATTATTAATTTAATTATATGAGAGCACTTATCTTCCCAAACTAATTCTTTTAAATAGAGAGCCCCGCGGTGGGCGCCAAATTGTTATGATGTGTTGTTTGTTTGATGATTAGCAATGAGTATTTTTAATAATATAGGGTTTTTATCGCGGTTCTCAAAGAATTAGTTTGTAAGTACTTTTTTAAATTATCTTTATTATAACTATTATGAAACACACATATATATCTAACCTAGCCAATGTAAATTTAAAATAAACTATCTTTAAATTGATATTCTTATAAAACTAATTAAATTCTATAGACAATGTAAAATTTAAACAAACTATCTTCAAAATTGAAATTGTTATGACACTAACTAAATTATATTAACAAAATTTTGTACCTTTCTTTCACTGAATGCCTAAATGAACTGTTTTCCACTATATAGATTCTAATCACCACTGAATGTCTTCGTACTTCGGTTATCCTTGTTTTTGTGAAATTACTTTTTCCAATTATCAGCTTCTACCAATTTAAGATATATTTTTCTTCACCAGCATTTATAAACCACCAAGCAAACCAGCAAACAGCATTTATATTTATTCTTCTTTTCAATATACCAATATCCAATTATTATAAGTTGATTTATACTAATCTCCAATCATAATATAATTTTAATTTCTTCCAATATCCATCCAATATTCTTCTACTATACTTTTTTAATCTTCAATAATTATTTGTGTATAATTATAAATGTGCATTAAAATATATGCATAATTTTTAATCTTCATTTAACTCACTATATTAAACAATTGGACTATTTGTAACTGATTGACTAACTGAATGCACTGGACCTACTTTCTTACTAAACTGCTTGACTGACTGACTATATATATATATATATATATATATATATATATATATTTATATATATATAAATATATTATATAAATATATATATATATATATATATATATATATATATATAATTCCTTTAACTCATCATCTTCTTATCCATAAACCGTCCCTTATTATTCCTCCATATATCTTCTTCAGGATTTTCCTTTCACATATCTCCAGTAAATTTTTTCATTTTTTGTCATTGTCCATGTCTCACTGCAGTTTGTTACGATTGGTTGTATAGTTGTTTTGTATAACTGTATTTTTGCCTTTCTTGATAAAAACTTGCTTTTCAACATTCCACTAAGAGCATGTACACTTGTATTGCCTGCCATTATTCTAGCTTGTATTTCTTCTTTAATGTTAGGTTTATGTGATATTATTGCACCTAGGTATGTAAATCTTTCTACCATTTCGAATTCGTATGATGATCTTTCTTCTACTTCTATTTTAAACTTTTTTCCATGCCTGAACTGATCATCTGTCCACTGCATACATTTTATTTTAGTTTCATTTATGTAAAGTCCCATTTTCTTTGCTGCTTTTACTATTCTATGTACTATCTCCTGTAGCTCTTTTTTTCCTCTTGCTAGCAACACTACATTATCCGCAAATGCCAAAACTTGGTGTCTTTTATGATATATAAGTCCTTCTCTATTGATTTTCGCTTCTCGCCATTATTTTTTCTAGGCATAAATTAAAGAGTAATGATGACAAATGATTGCTCTAAATTAATCCTTCGTTTACTATAAATTTGTCCGATGCATGATTGTTTACTTTGACTCTGTTTTCTGTATTCTCTAAAGTAGGATGTATTAGGTTACGCAACTTTCTGCTAATTCCTAGTTCCTCAAGGATCTCTTTTAATTCCTTCCTCTGTATTCTATCGTATGCTTGCTTGAAGTCAATGAATATCGCTATAGTTGGTAAGTTGTGTTCATAGCTTTCTGCTTGTAATTCTATGATTACGAATACTTGGTCCGTTGTGCTTCTCTCTCGTCTAAATCCGCACTGATATTCGCTTATTATATTTTCAACTTCTTTTTCTAGCTTACCTTTTATGGATTTTGATAGGATTTTATGTACGGTATTTAGTAACGCTACTTCTCTGTAATTACTGCATTCTATTTTGTCTCCTTTTTGTGTAATGGGAAAATAATTGCTTCCTTCCAATCTTCTGGTATTCGTTTTTTTATCCATAATCTCCTTTATGATCTTGTATATTAAATCATTTGGCAGTTTTACACCATATGTCATCATCTCTGCTGTTATTTTATCGCTTTAAGGGATTTGTTGTTTTTCAGATTTTTTAAATTTCCTCGATTTGTTCTTTTCTGGGTGAATTATCTTCTATGTCTTCTAATTATTCGATTCTTGCTTTTGCTTCCATACATTCTCTTTGGGTTGACTTATTATTGCCATTTAGTAATTCATCAAAATACTCTTTTCATCTTTCGACTATTTCTGCTTCACCGCTTATATTATTTTCTGCTTTGTTTTTAACGAATGTGGGTTTTTATTGGAAACCTCTTTTTCATTTCTAGGTAAAAAGTTTAGATAAGAGATATAGGTTTTTTTCATAAACCTATATCTCTTGATATAGGTTTTTTTATTTCTTTATTTCTGCAATTCTCTTTTATTTCTTTTAGCTTATTTTCTATGTGTTTTCTCTTCTTTTCTCTCAGCACCCTCTTTACTTTTTGTCTTTGCTTAATATATCTATTCTTTGTCTCTGTCGTTTCTTTCGTGATCATTTCCATCCTTAATGATTTTCTAAGTTCTATTTGTTTTTGGCACTCTGTGTCGAACCAGTCTTTCCTCTTTTTATTCTCTTGTTTATTACATTCTTTTGTTGCTTTGTTCATTACTTGCTTCATGTTTTCCCATTTGTTCTCAGTTTGCTCTTCTATTTTTATCTTTTTAGTTCTCTTTCCATTGTTTTCTTGTACATTTCTTACTCTTTCTTATTTGCTAATCAAATTGGGTTATTTATACAATGATCTGAGTCAGTCAGTCTGGTCCTCGATATGTTCTTATCTTCTTTATACATTGCTGTTCTTTTTTTTCGATGAGCACGTGGTCTATTTGGTTTTTAGTCTTTCTATCTGGCGATATCCACGTTTCCTTGTGTATTTCTTTTCTTTCGAAATATGTGCTCATTATGATCATATTTTTTTCTCTTGCGAAATCTATCAGGAATTGTCCGTTCTCATTAGTTTCATTGTGTTTACTATATTTTCCTATTGTCTGTCTAAATACTTCTTCCTTCCTTATTTTGGCATTTGCGTCTCCTAAAATAATTTTCATTATTGTTTCATAATATTCATTCTTCTAACATTATTGTCCCAAATTGGTTGCATTGGTCCTGTGGTTATCCTTTTCCAAGTTAACATTCTCCTATTCTAACTTGGTTGCACCGTACTGATGACGACCAAATAGTTGCTCAATACCTCTGGAGTCATTTCTACTTGAGTTTGACAATACGTGGCTTAGGATCTTTATGTCTCAAGATGGTTTGTTATGCCATCACTGCAAGGAGTCCGGCCACAAAGCATCTCAGTATTTCGAATCCACAGCTCTAAACGATCAATACGATAAAGACAGTCAAACAATAAAAAATCTATTTAGCCTAAATGATGTATTTTCTCGACAAACACTACACTATACCACAATAACAAATGTTAATTTCCCACGTTTCAATCAGTGTAGTTTCCCAAAAAACACACCCACTATAAAAAGAACTAATGTAGGCATCCAACAATTCAAACACAACTTAAAGAACTAAAATTTTCGAACTCCTACGACTACATTGTACCACTCTAATCTAAGTACTGACAAAAAAAATGCAAGACACGGCGACGGCGCCTTCGCTTGTCAGATTTACCGACACGTTATCAACACGAATAGATAAGTCAAGGCATGATGCCACGTTGGACTCATAGGCATTTTATGATAAAAATCTTGCTGGTGGCCGCGAAACTCAAACGTGGACTTACATTTTGAAAAATGAAATTTTAACCAAAATTCGCATTTTAGAGTGTTAGATTTTGATTAAAAAGTTAAAGAAAGTAATAGAAATACTTTAAAAGAAAATTAATCGGCCAATAAAAACATTAAAACTTTTAATTAGTGGCATTTAACCTGTTACTATGTTCACATAAGTATATCCCTATATTTAAAATACACAACTATAAAGCACAAACTAACATCTTTTAAGAAGAAAATACATGCTTAAATGGGTAAAGATATTTCTGGTCATGATAGTGAGACTTCTCAGCCAAGTTAATAATAAAATTTACATCATTACATCAATGAAATATTGCTAGATATTGTTGCTCAGTCTGGTTAAGAAAAGGTCGAAAAATTTTTCGCAGATATCTAAAGCTTTTAAGATATAGGTGGGGGTTACTAGATGACGAATAGATGAAAAAGTACTTGTATTTTTACCTTGCGTTTTTTTTAACAATAATTTATGGTCACAATTTGATTTTTTGTCTATTAGTTTTTTCCCTTATATTTTATATAAACAATATTTATATTATTTTTGTATATCAAGAGTATCTTTATTTGCCCGTTTTTTAAATTAAAATTGATAAATAATTCACGGAGATATTAGCAAAATAGCAGTTTTTTCACTAATTTATAATTTTTATTAATTTTTTTATTAACAAAATAAAATGTTATTAATACATTTGAACATTAAGGAATTACCGTCTTTTAAATTTGTGAGAAATTTCTCCCCGATCGGTCAAATAGTTATTTAATATATTTATCCCTGTGGCTAAATATTTAAACTATTGAACTTGCTCTAAATGACGCTAGACACATTTAGCAAATTTCATAGGATTCTTTAAGAGTTAAACTATCTCAGAAATTAAATGCATATTGCGTTTTCATTGAAATTATATACAAAATAAACGTTTAAAAAAAAGGTATGTTTATTACTTATAAACAATTGTAATAACTTCTATATTTTTCAAGCTACAAACTTGTACGTATAACCATTGGATAGCTGGTAAAAAAACTCACATTAAAAAAAGCCCTCTATGACCAATAGGAACGAAGTTAGGGACTATTTATATAAATGTGTTTACCGTCCTCGTACTGTACATATACCTTTATTATATAAACATATAGATCGTCAAAGTATTAAATAAATATAATTAATATAACTAATATAATAATATAATGTGCAAAAAATTACCTGAAATTTAATTCATTGATTTGATTTATATCATTGATATAAAATGAAAAAAAATATGTTGATTTTCCGGGATTTTCCGAGATATGTCATTATTATTAATACTGCGACAGTCAATGGGCTTAATTTTTTCGAGATTTCCCATATTTCCCGGCCAGTGAAAACTATGTAGTTATTTATATTTCGACAAGCTATCCCAGATTAAAAAAAGGGGCTTCTAGCTGCAATGGAAGCCGAGATAATGTAAATTTTTCCTAGGTGTTTAGATTTTCATTCAAAATTTGTGCAAATTTTACTTCTCAATGATTATAAACAATAAAGATGTGATTTTTTAAAAACTAGTCCCTAACTTCGTTATTATTGGTCATAAAAGATTTTTTTTAATGTGAGTTTTTACCAGCTATACAATGGTTGTACGTACAAGTCTGTAGCTTAAAAAATATAAAGTTATTATAATTGTTTATAAGTAAAAAACATACCTCTTTTTCAAACGTTTATTTTGTAAATAATTTCAATGAAAACGCAATATGCATTTAACTTCTGAGTTAGTATAAATCTTAGAGAACCCTATGAAATTTGCTAAATGTGTCTAGCATCATTAATAGAGGAAGTTCAATAGTTTAAATATTTAGCCCAAGGGATAAACAAATTAAATAACTTTTAGATTATTTGACCAATCGGGTAGAAATGGCGCACAATTTTAAAAGACGGTAATTCCTCGATGTTTAAATGTATTAATAACATTTTATTTTGTTAATAAAAAAAAATAAATTCTATAAATTAGTGCAAAAAAACTGCTTTTTTGCTAATATCTCCGCAAATTATTTATCAATTTTAGTTTAAAAAACGGGAAAATAAAGATATTCTTGATATAAAAAATGATATAAATATTGTTTATAGAAAATATAAGGGAAAAAACTAATAAACAAAAAATCAAATTATGACCATAAATTATTGTTTAAAAAAAACGCAAGGTAAAAATACAAGTACTTTTTCATCTATTCGACATCTAGTAACATCCACATATGTCTTAAAAACTTCAGATATCTGCGAAAAATTTTTTCGTGAAATCGATGATTTTTGCATAACCAGACTTGGCTATTGAAAGTTCAGAAAGCTCAAAAAAACCTCAGAACAGTTAACGACGAACCAGAAGTCGAATATCGGAGTGTGACTTTAAATGATTTAAAACCTTTTTTTAAAAATAAATTGGTAAATAAACATTATTTAAAAATGTTAAATATATTAAAAATAAACTCATTAAGTTAATAACTAAACGGTTTCTGTGTACCTTCAGAGCGTCTCGTCAATTTTCCTAAGTAACAATTTCCAGTTCATTAACTAAAGGAAATATGATTTCCTACTGTCGATGATTTCAGATCCAATAAATCCGACCTTTAGTACATTACAAAAATAGATCCTTACTTAAAGTGTACTTCATTGGGTAATTTATTCGTTAATATAAAATTTTTTCCGAAAAATTGGATTTCATCTGTTAAACATATAAATAGTTACAGAGATTTTCAGGACGTGCTTTTTTATTGTTTATTAAATTAACAATGCACCTAATTCTAAGACTAACGAGCAATTTAAATTTAACCTAATCTGCTACTTTACTGTCCTAGGTATTCGCAATGGTTGACCTTAGAATCTAATAATTAATGTTGCGCACTTCACTGTTGTGTTTAGGATCACTGCCCGAATTTAAACTGACATTTATATACAATGAGTTAATAAAGTGTGGAAACGGTCTATTATCTCATGACTTAATTACTTTCAGAGTTAAAGCTCTTACAGGTCTATTTTTATCTTTGTTTTTTAAACTTTTTGTAAAAAAAATAACTTTTACCCCAACTACCTTGGGGTAAGTGAAGTCATCGATAAGTGAAGTACGATGTGAAGTCATCGATAATTTTTTTAAATAGAAAGGGCATATTTTTATCTAAAAAATTAAAAGCCCTCATTTTTCTGAGTACATCCGTACCAAACTCATCACATTCAAACTTGAGTATACAGAGTTTGAAGGAAACCAGTGCTCGTATTTCTTAAAATTTAATTCAAAATTTATTTTACAAAGAAAAGTATTAATGAAGTCATTTCATATTAAAGACACACAAATTACATAATTACAACAAATGCTCGAATGAAGTGGCCTATTGTTGTACGATATAGAAGGTAGTTTGTTTATCTATTAAAGATAACTAATTCCATTCAAATGATGGCTTTGTAAAGCGCATCAACCTATGTGGTTATTAGCGCCGCTCGATATTACAATTTTTTTGCATTTTTGGATACTTAATATATACTGATTTTGAAATACATAGATTTTTACATAAATAAATCTGAGTTTAACTAAGTACATTGGTTAATAGAGGCATTGACTTTTACACAGTTATTTGTACACATATATGTACACATTTGTATATTTGGTTGTATATTCCTATTGATTTTGGAAAACTTGAACTCAGCATTGTTGGTAGGTTACACTTTTCACTCTCATTTGAGTATACAGGGCATTTGATTAAGCAATGTTGAACACTTAAACTGTTGAAACACTTACTGCACATTGGATGAACACTTCCAGTAATATGATATCCATGTGTTAAGCGTATATGTCCTAATCTCAGTCTGTTGGTTATAGTTTGGTCTTTCCTGTTACTACACTTATTCTTCCATCTTGTAACTGTTTTTATGTCTCGTAGTTTTTGTTGAGATTGATTCCATTCGTGAAGCCATGAAGCCACCGTTCTTTTAATATCCAGTTAATCCAGTGATGAAAATCTTTCTTATAGGTAGGTTCTGTCAAGTCTTCGTTGTATATATCGCACCCTCAGTGCAAGACTGCAGTAACTCAAAATTTTATGAAAATGAAGTAATCATGGAATTCGATTGTAAACATGCATATCTGTCCTCTGTAAAACTTTAGTAACTTTCAAATGCTTAACCGGCTAAATATTACAACAACAACAGTTTAACTATTTTGCGTTTTTGTACATAAGTTCCTTGCAAAACTGTTGTAACTCTAATGTAACAGAGTTACAACAGTTTTGCACGGAACATTGCAATGGTTTCGATAACAAGCAATGAAAAGCACGAAAAAAGTGAGATACTTGTCATATTTGTTATTTTAATATGTATATCTGTGGTGTTTAATATTAATATACAGTGTATCTACGTAATCTATTAACGGTCGAGACAATAAACAAAGATTAACGAGACCAATCTATTCATGTAAGTTTTATTTCCTTTATGTGTCATTATATTTTCCATAAAATGTTTGCGATGTCGTTTGACCATTTATTTATTAGATTGGATTAAAAACACATAAAGTAACACTAATTATTTACAGCCAAAAAGTATTTTTTTTATGAAAGGAAAAACAGTTATCTTAAAACTTGTGTATTAACAATACTGACAGGTTAAAAATATCTATTCTCAGAAAACTTGTTCTATAAAAACTAAATCCCAAACTATTAAATCTTCACGTAACCTTCCGGGGCGATTGTCATCATATTATTGTCCCCACGTAATTCCCAACTTTTACTAAGGTAGTGAATTCCAATCCTTTTGTTAATCACTTTACTCAAGGTAACCTGATTTGCATATTTTTATTATAGTCCTTTTGTTTTGAATTTAAATAAAAATACTCAAAGTTTTACAAATAATGTTTCTACCTTGTTATGACATTGTCATTACAAAGCAAAGGATTTGTGGCTATCAGAAACATGTGCAGAAATAAAAATATTAAATTGCCGCTAACAATAAGCCGTTTTATTAGGTATAATACCTATTTATTCTAGGTAGCTATCTGATTTCTTGGACTCTATTAAATGTAAAGTTTATTACCATACTAAACCACGATTGCTGTTGGGGATTATTTTTGCTTTACTTACCCGATGATTTATTGGAATTTATTAAACGTATATACTAAACCCCGGGAATTACTTTCCCTTTATCTATCAGGTGATTTCTGTGAATACATTAAATGTAATGTTTAGTACTATTCCTATCGTTGTTGGAGATTACTTTCTCTTTACCTACCCTATTAACTCATTAGAAACGAGTTCTCAGGGAAGAAGTACGAGTAGGTACATTTTAGTAGTGTAGTTTTTAATATAATCTGTTATTAGCCCTTGCAAGTGATAGATGCAGAATTAACGATTTCGAAAATGTCAAAATTTAATAGTTCCAGAACATTGAGGATTTTATCCCTGTGTGTGCAGACAAGTGAGGATAGCAACGACATGCAGAGTAAGTTGAATTTAAATAAATCGTTGTATTATAATCTATTTATCTACTCTTGTTTTCAAATTCAATGGTGAGAATTTTTAAGACTAGTGTAAACTGAACGAAATAGGGGCGTTCAAAAAAATACTTCTGATTTAAGCGAAATGATTAAAAGTACATAGACACAATGTATTAGAGAAACAATAATACTAAAGTTTATTTATCAAAATAATTTTATATTCGAAACCGCACGATAACAATATTACTACTTATTTATAGAGATTGTTTTAACTTCTTCTTTTTCTTCTTCTTTCGGTGTAGCCATGTCTACCTGTTTTTTCAATGCGTGGTCATTATATTCTATTCTTCCGTTTCTTATTCAATTATTGTTTGTTTTAACTTTAAAATCATTATTATTTTCAAATGCTATCAATGGTACTTCATTAACTGCTATCGGTGATCAAGTTCAAATTTTAACGAACGTTGAAATACCGAGAGAGGACTTAGAGAGAGATCTCCCAGAACCAATTCCAACTTATGACGCTACATTAATGGAAACAAAAAACGAAGCTACTGAATATATGGAAGAGGACATTTTGACCAGTGAAATAGGGATTCAACAGAGATACAATGGTGCTGACAACGTTGTAGACGGGGAACAGGTTGATGCAGAAAACGACTTTTCCAATGATGATTCTATGTAAGATCTCCCATATTCAGAACAGAATTCCAACCTATGACGCTGCATTAATGGAAACACCAATCGAAGCTACTGAAGATAGTGACCATGAAAGTGACAGTTACAGTGTATCTTGTGCGAGAAAACGAAGTGCAAATCCTGAAGAATGGAGACGAAATAAGGTCAAGAAACTTCGCAACTCTGGTAAGTCCTACAAGTCAAATAAAGGTACAATCATGCACGCTTGACAGATGAAAGAAGCTTGTTCTCAAACTTGTCGTTTAAAATGTTTTGAAAATTCTGTGGATATAAGAACGCATATTCATCGAAAATTTTGAGACTTGGGTAACATAAATTTACAAAGAGACTTTATATCACGACACATCAATGAAGTTAGACCTAAGTATCAAAATAAAATACCTGGAAGCAATCGCAAACATAACTTGCAATATAAATTTAGGATTAATGACAAGGACACTCAAGTATGCAAGACGTTTTTTCTCAATACTTTGGGAGTGAGTGATCGATACATTTACACCACATGGAAGAAAACTGATGATGCTGGTATCCTCGAAGATGATCGAAGAGGGAAGCATGTGGCTCATAAAAAGATCATTAGGTCTCCAGATCCTTGGGTTCTGGAGACCTAAAAAAGATCAATGTTCAGAGTGTGAGGTGTATAAAAACTCTAATGAAGAGCAGAGAAAATCATTGCAGGACAACTACGACTTGCATATTAAAAACAAAAATCAAGCACGCGAATCAAAGAAACAAGATCTAGAATTAGCTAATGATGTAAATCAATATTCCGTTTGCGATTACGATCTTCAAGCTGTATTACAGAAGCCATGCGGAGATGTATCAATGTTTTATTATAAGCGACGTTTAAATGTGTATAATTTCACATTATTTGATAACGTATCCAAACAAAGATACTGCTTTATGTGGAATGAATCTGTAGCGAAACGAGGAAGTAATGAAATTGCAAGTTGCGTCTATTATTACATGACAAATCATGCAATAAGCAAAAATTTTTTTTAGCGACAACTGTGCCGGGCAGAACAAAAATAAATTTATCGCCTCTATGTATTTGTATGTTGTTACTAATGTGAGTCATATAGAATCGATTACCCACAAGTTTTTAATAACAGGTCACACACAAAACGCTGGTGACAACATGCACTCATTAATAGAGCGACAAAAGAAAAGAGTGCTGAAGAGCGGTCCAATTTATGTTCCTACTGAATGGGAAACTCTAGTGAAATGTAGCAAAAAAGTGGTTCACCCTACATAGTTCGAGAAATAGAAACAAAGGACTTCATTGATTTTAAACATGTTTCCTTTCTGTTGGGAAACAATTATAAAATTGATCAAAATAAAGTGAAGTGGACAGATATAAAAATTCTGCAATGTAGAAAAGATAGTCCGCACATAATTTTCTTTAAGTACAACTATAATGACGAACTATGGAATTCTTTTAATCTAAAAAAATCATCGCGGACTACACATAATATACGAGAAGTGCTACTTAAACCTGCCTACAAAGAACAGCCAAAAATTCAAATTGCCAAAAAGAAAGATTTGGTATACTTATGCCATTCGAGTATGATACCAGAAGCTTACCATAGTTTTTATGAAAATATTTTGGCCCAAGATGATCAAGAAGAGGACAACAACTAACAGAAAGTGTGTCTACACTTTTTACAATTTTTTCTGTGCAAAAGTGTTGTAACTTTAAAATTCCAATACTAAATGTGTAGTGATTAACAATTTTCTCCCTGCAAAAGTGTTGTAACTTCGAAATTCCTAATTTTTATAGCATTAATATTATTTTATTTAAATTTTTATTTTTCGTTAATGTAATATAGGCTAAAAAGCATGCAAAATAATAATTAAATGTTAATTTTTCTTTAAACTTGTGTCTTATTTCACCGATATTAGCACGAAAATAAACAAAATCGTCTTTATCTCGAAACTTACTTATTCTGACTTACTGCAGTCTTGCACTGAGGGTGCGATATGTAAAGGAATCCACATAAATTTTACAATCGCTAAAGTTGGTACAAGTGGTTCTTTATCAATCGAAACAATGGATGAGTTGGGTAAATGGTGCCTAAGCTACTCATGGAACTTAAGAAATATGTCATTATTAGGCACCTGTTTAAGTTGGCGTTCAGTGCATATTTTAATACTTTGTAGATTGCGAATAGTTCTCCTGTATATACTGTACTAAAATTTGAGATTTTGTATGAAGCAGTGTAGTTTGATTACTAGTGTTTGTTAGACTTAAGTATAGAAAGAATTTTCTGACCATCCAAGGGGTAGCGGTTAAAAGGGTGGTTTGGTATATTTTAAATATATATTTTAAAAAGGGGGTTTAGATCTTTTTTTGTTAAGATATGTTGTGTGGAAACGAGAAGCAAAGACATTTTTTCTGACTGGATTTTCACTATTTGCTGAAACGTTTGCAGCATATGCTAGGCTAAGATATTGTCTTCTTAATTCCAGAGTCATTTACCATTTTTCTGTATTCTTGTTTTAGAAATGAAATCGTCTACTTTTACTTGGAAGCTTCGGTTTTTTAAAAAGTTAGTGATGAAATTTAGCATATTTCCTTATGTACCTAATTTCTGTAAAGTTTTAATTATTCTATGGCGCCAAATTGTATCAAATACTCTGGTTATAAAAAAAAAAATACTGCTATGCAGCTTTGATTATTTGTTAGCGCTTCATGTATTGCAGACTCGATGTCAACTAAGTTGTCTAGTTGATCTATCTTTACGAAATTCACTTTGTTTATTAGATAGAACAGATCTTTGCTCGAGTTTCCAAATAAGGCGTTGGTTAATTAATTTTTCGAGCACTTTGCTCATTGCACATCCTTACAATACTGGACGGTAGAAGTTTGGGTCTGAACGTGGTTTACTAGCTTTAAGGATATGTATTGTGTAAACATTATTACAAGTATGTGAAAACACTCCTTTAAGCCATATTTTGTTATATATCTGTAAATAGTCACTTCCATTTTTAAGCAAATTTTTATTTATATATTCGATTAACTCTTCTTCTAGTGTTAGTGCTTTTATTGGTAGGTTATCGCTTTTATCATAATTAAATTCTTGTAATTATTCTTGTGTTTTAAATATTGTAAAAACTCTTGAGAAAATGTTTCTTTACTTGAATATGACTCGTAGAATAAAGCTAATACATTGGCTATTCCATATCTAGATGAATGAATTTTTTTATTATATTCTAAATATCTTATTGATAAGTTCGTGTGGCGTCCCGAAATTTTGTTAATTTGTTTCCACACAAATGCTTCCATCGAGACGAGATGTGCCAATTCTAGGAAATGATAAGGGAAACATCAGTTTAAAATCTAGTTTCTGTAGTTCTAATTCTAGAATATTATGTGGAATAATTGGGCATATATTGGATAATATTAGTCGTTCACTAGGAGTAATTAATCTTCTTCCTTGTTTTATTTAATTGTTTACTATGATTTTTCCTTGATTAAGTATTAATAAATTTGTCAACTAATTCTTCTTTAGATAAATCATCAAGCAAAAAGCACTTCGACCGAGGATTGTACCTGCAGAAGAAGATGACAACAACTACCATCAGTAAGCTGTGCTGTGGTGTGGTGACCTTTAAAAACATTCTTTAGTACAATCGTGAACATTAAAATATGGTACGAACATTGTTTTAACCTTTTATAAGCATTTTAATTACATTTAGATTTTTTGATGAGCATTTTTCAACCTTTACAACCAAATAATTTTGAATTTTAGAACACTTAATTTTTTCCGTTTCGTGTAAATACTTTGAAACATTGTATGGCATTTTTCGAATTTTTGCTGAACCTTTTGTAAATACTTTAGGATCATTTTCGAATGAACAGTGTGAGATTTGTAAACATTTTTATATACATTTTAAACCTTTGATGAAACCTTTAATGAAGTTTTGTGACTTTTTTATGTACAATTTGAATATTTTATATGTAACTTTTACCACTTTTGTAACTCTTTATAATTTCTTTGTGTACTAAATAAATTTTTTCCAGGAAAAAAGTCTTCTAATGGGGGAGGGGTGTCATCGCGTGCGTTAGTCTGTGGACCAATGAGCACGTCGATGTTCACACGAAAGAAGAAAAAGCAGAAGTCATGAAAGACGAGCTAGAAAGGTCCTATAGTAACAATGAACACCCACACGAAGACCTAGACTTCACTAAAGAGGTAGAAAGAACAGCAAGTAGAATCAAAAGAAGAAAGGGCAGAATGGGCATACTCCCCTAAAGAAATGAAACAACTAATAAAGTTAACAAATGCAAAGAAAGACCCAGGATCAGACAACATAACAAACAGAGCGCTGAAAAATCTACCAGCAAAAGCTACTGTATATATCACGAACATAATAAACAGCATGCTCAGATTAAGATATTTTCATTGTCAGTAAAGCATTTGACAGAGTCTGGCACCAAGTATTCCTTCATAAAAAAAGCGATTTAGGTTACAGTAAGGCGATGACATGCCTTCTTGTATCATACCTAGCCAATAAAAGGTTCAGAGTTCAGATAGGGGCAACCCTGTCCGAAGTCGGGACCATAGAAGCAGGTGTTCCTCAAGGAGCGGTACTGTCGCCTTATCTGTGCACCATATACACGGTCGACATGCCAACAGAGTCAGGACTCTGTTAAGTCTTTATGCTGACGACACGGAAATAGCTGTCAGCTGTAGAGACCCGAGTCATGCAGCTAATCATCTACAGATAGCACTAAATAAATTCCAAAGATGGTGTATTAAATGGAAAATCGCCTTAAATTCCGATAAAACACAAGTCACAGAAGAAGCGTACCAAACCGAGAAACTACGATAGGAAACACCCCCGTAGAATGGACAAATCAAGCAAAATACCTCGGGGTAATACTCGACAAAAAGCTCAAATTTACCGAGCACGTCAACTAAGCAATATACAAAGCTAAAAAAAAGTCAGCTCTCAACACTCATAGGCAGAAGAAGCAAATTAGGATTTAAAACCAAAATCAGAGTTGCGAACAGCATAATCTTGCCTGTCCTAACTTATGCCTCCGCTGCTTGGGGACACACCTGTAAAACCAACAGGAAGAAAATCAACACGACACAAAACCAATTAATAAACGAAAGAGATGTGTTAAAAATACCAAGATACGTACCACTGAGATACGTATACAGAGAGTCCGGACAGAAAAGAATCCTACGTAGATTGGATGAACGAGTATACGAGATATTCATTCAACGGATTAAGAAATCATCCAAGCAGAATGCTAAGAGAGCAGACAAATTATAACGAAAACATAAGGACGGTAGACAGAAGACCTAAACGACAAATAGCAGGATATAGGGAAAACCCAAATGAGTGACAAACAATGAGATAGTCGCGAAGTAGTATCAAAAACGAATCTAAAGTTAGACAGAAAGCACCCAAAAAAATCCCTAGGGCGGTACGGTTAGATTTAAGTTAGGTTAAATACAATATACACGGGGTGTGTGATGGCCGTATACACTTGAAAATGCCCACCCCACCTAACGCACACTTTTAAGTTAGGATAACCTTAGTTAGTCTTAGGAAAAAAACAAAAATCAAAAAAAAAATAAAAAAAAAACAAAAAATGCTTTGTGTATAAGTCATCGCAGAATCGCTGAAACCGGGTGAGGCAATAAATTAATAAATTAAACATGTATAAAAGGCTCGTCAGGTCTTTTATAACAATAGCAATACCGGACTAAGCCCCTCAGGCAGATCAAGTGAACTCCGAGCACTGAGGTCATGTGCATACAATGGCTCAGTGGCCGGGCCCCACTCGAATGCTCAGCCGGCGAGGAGAAATTTATTTTGCCAAATCTGCGGCTGAGTGGCCGAGCACACACATCTTTTCGGTCAGAGAGCTCTCTGGACGAAACACACTTGCTCTCTGACTATAGAGTCAGTAAAGTAAATAGGAAGAACAGCCGATATGTGGTTAGGTGGTTCATTAACCAGAGCACCCAAAGTAACATTCAGATCATAAGCCGAATCACGAAAGTCATTCGCTGAGGAGGGGTGGAGGAAAAGCCTGGGGGTCAGATAGGTACCACTTCAATAGCGAAGTGTGACCGGTTTGATCTTAATACATGTGAATCCCACTATACAATGGTATAGACATGTTCCTTAGGGGCAGGATTGATCACTGCGTATGTGTGTGTGTGTTAATGCAGTCTAGTCTTGCTCCGCTCCCACATAGGGTCCCCTATAACCCTGGGAGCCCCTTTCATGGGGCTATGCTCCCTACTCCTCCTTAGACTCGTTTGCTTGGACCATTCTACTACCAAACTGTGTTTTATTGTAAGATAGCCCTCTGCAGAGCACCTAGGGAGCAGACATGGGTTAATTCTTGCTAAGACCCAAACCTTCTTATGGTGACATTGGTACATATTGTAATTTAAATACTGCATTTATAAAGTTTGTAAGTTTGCCGATGACCTTCCTAGGTATCTGTTGTAGTATTTTCTCCTGTTATTAAGTCAATTCCCTGAACCTTTTTGGGATTGATATTGTTTTTGGTTACTCTTGTTACTTCTTTAGGGGTAGTATGCTTTATTATTCCGTGATTAGTATTGCTCATATCGTATTCGGTACTCTTATCATAATTATCGTTTTCTGCTTGATCATTATTTTCCATTTCATGATTTTAGAATACATTATCTAAGTATAAAGCGACCTGATTTGCTTTTTGTTTTTCGTCACGTGCCCATGTTCTATTTTTTTTAATCAGAGGAATCTGCTGTGTTAGTCTATTTATTCTTTTTGTACATTTCCATAAAAAGCAGTTAGTGCTTTGGTCTTCGGTCAGATCGTTTAGGTATTGGTTTATTGATTCATGTTTAATTGAATCTATTTCCCTTTTTACCTGTTGGGTTATTTAATACATTTTTTTTGCAGTTCTGTTTTTTTGCCTGGCTTTTCTTTTTCTTTGCACCAGTTCTCAAATTTTTTGGCATAATTTTGACCTTTGGATTTTTTAATAATTTGGTTAGTATTATTCCACGCTGCTTGTTGTATATTTATGGTTAGTGTGTCTGCTTCTTTATCTAGTTGTTCATTATTTTTGATTGGTACATTTAGCTTAATTCGGTCACTTAACTCCTGTCCAAAGCTAGCCTAGTCCGTTCTATTATTGGTTAGGGTAAGGTTATTTTCTCTTAGTATAATAAATATGTTCACCTATTGTTTATAGTATTAAAGAGTAATCAGAACTGGCACCATCAGCTTTTACTATTTTCATAAAATTTTTGTAACTTTTCTTAAAATGAAAAAGTCAATTAAGTCGGATGTTTCATAGTAGGCCAATATGTGGGTTTTCCGGTTAAGTGCTATTTCCCCTTAAATCCCATACAATGTTTTAGCATTAAAGTCTGTAAAAATTATAAATTTTTCTACAGGCGTGTTGAGCACATCCAGCTGCTATTGTTACATCAAATTTTTTTGTTTTAACTTTAATACTAACTGCCTGGATCGCTTCATCATCATCATCATCTTTGGCTCGACAATCCTCTGTGAATCCAGGCCTGCTCTAAATTAGTCGCCATTTTGTTCGGTTTCTAGCAACGTGTTGCCATCTTCTGATTTTTATTATCCCCAGGGTGGGTTTTAACTCCATCTCACCACCTAATTCGCGGTCGGCCACTGATTTTTCTTTCTATAGGTGTTCCTATTGTTAGCATTTTAGTAATTATGTTGTCAGGAATTCGTATTATGTATCCGGTTCATCTACAGTCCATCTAATTTAGATAACGATTTACGTCATTATATACGTCAGAGATTGAAGTTGACATAGTTGCCAAAGTATAAAAAAATCCTGAATCCATTTTAAATCAAATAGGTCACATAATTATTAATATACTCTTTACAACGACTATTTAAATTCTTACATGACATTTATGAAATAAAACACACTAATTTTGTTCTAAAAAGAACAGATTTTATTAAATAGTTAAAAATATAAAACAAGAGGTATTCACTTTAAGATTTAAAATAATAAAGTACAAAAAGTGTCAACACCGCAACTGTCAAATAGGTGTTACCAATTTATGCCAAAATTTTACCTTCGTTCAATTACAGTTACAGTGTGTTTCGAACAAATGTTCTTGATAAAAACGCTTTATAATGCATTTATACAAATTAAATGAAACATATTATTGTGTATTTCTTTAAGTTAACATTAATAGAAACTTTTAAATATTAGTTCTACGCGTATATAATAAAATATGTCTAGTGGCTGTAATGCCAGTGTACTCGGTAAAGTGATTCTAAAAAAGAACACACCTACACCCTAAATATTTCGTGTTGGTATCATGTGACGTCACACAATATGACGCCGATGACGTACATCGTTAACTAAATTAGATGAAGTGTAAGTAACTGTATTTTAATAAACGCTACGACATCTGGTTCATTATAGGTATAATTCAGAGTTGGTATAATTCGAAATTAAATCTTTTGCATCACTGCTTTTGATCATTTATAGCTCCAAATATTTTGCGGAGTATCTTACGCTTGAATATTCCCAGAAGTCTTTCACTCTTCTGCGTTAGAGTCTATGTTTCTGCCCTGTATGTGAGGACCGACCTCAGCTGTGTTTTGTACATAATAATTTTAGTTTTTTTTGGATATTTCATGAGTGAAATTGTTTTTGGAGTCCATAATATGCCCTATTTGTAAGTTTAGTCGTCTTTTAATTTGTTTGCTTGTTTTATGGATAGTAGTCACTAACGAATGTGAAGCTGTGAACACGTTCCAAGATGTGACTTTCAAATGCTGTTTCCCGTTCCTTATTTGCATGCTTAGCAACCAATATCTATTTGGTTTTGTCTTCGTTATTGACTAAACCGACCTGTTTCGCTGCCTTTTCCAATTCTAGGAAATATTGCTCAAGCAATATAGGAGGCAAGCCAGGGCATCCCCTTGTCTCAGTCCATCCTTTATCTCAAAGGATCGAGAATTTTTTCCCTGTACCCTAATGCTGGCTTTTAAGTTACACATTGTCAT
Source organism: Diabrotica undecimpunctata (assembly GCF_040954645.1). NCBI lineage: Eukaryota > Metazoa > Arthropoda > Insecta > Coleoptera > Chrysomelidae > Diabrotica > Diabrotica undecimpunctata. The sequence goes on from NC_092812.1 coordinate 20,620,201, forward strand.
CCTCGTTAATTGGATAAGTTTATCTGGTATACCAAACTCACGCATTGATTGGTATAGTACTGTTTTCTTGACACCTGTCGTATGCGGCCATGTAGTCGACGAATATGTGATGGGTTTCGATGTTAAATTACAATGTTTTCTCGAGGATCTGTCTTATTGAATGAATCTGTTTAATTGTTGATTTTTTTCAAATAAATCCAGTCCGATATTTTTCAACTATGCCAACTGTATACACTTGTAGCCTTTCGTAGAGAATATTTGCTAGTTATTATTAAGCAGTTGTTAAGAGGGTTACACCTCTGTAGTTGTCACACTGTAACTGATCGCCTTTTTTATGTAAGCATATCACGTCTTGATACCATTCACAGGGCATGGTCTCTCGCACAAATTTGATCAGTTCCTGGTGCGTTATAATTTTTAAGCTTTTTAATGGCTTCGGCAACCTCATCAGTGGTAGGTTGAATAAATTCCAATAATTTCGATCTGCTACGGTGTTATCTGCTTCTTCGATACAATGGCTGTTAAATTTTGCGTCGAAAAATTTAAGCCATCTATGTTTTCTAACTGCTTTTCTTCAAATTACCTTTTTTGCTTCTATGTAATCTTTTTTCTTCCCTTCTAAGGGTCAGGTATTCCTTCTTTGCTCTTCTTGTGCATCTAGCTTGATTTGTCTTTAGGAATGCTCTATTTTTGTTTTGTGTTGCTTCTTGGCACTCCTCGTCAAACCATTCGTTTTGTCCAACTGGTCTGGTTTTCCCCAATATTTCCGATGCCTTCTCAGTTAATATATTTCTACATTTTGTTCACAATTCCTCCACATTTTCCCCCACTTCCAGGCTCTCCATTTCCACATCCAGTTGTCTCCTATACTCTCTTGCAACGGTTTCCATGCGTAGATGGATACCTGGATGGCTTCAGGCTACTACTGCTGCTCTTCCACTAGCTGTGTTTCTAGGGTGAAGAGGTTGATATATTTGATATTCTCTCAGTTTAGTCTATGTTTGTTTTGTGAAGTGTGTCTGATATAAAACATATATCGATTTTTTGGGTGTTTAAGGTAAACAGTATCTCCTATTGATGTTGCAAGAGGCCATTTGAGTTTCAATGTAATATTCCTAACTCTTCCGCCATTTTATCGTCTACTGGTTTCTATGCTATTTCATTTTTCTAGGATTTTTTTATTGACTTCTTCTTGCTTGTTTATGCATTGTCCTAGTATGTGTAGCATGTTTGATATCGAATTGGAGTCATTTTCTACTACTTAATATAAACTCTCTACCTCATAAAAATAAATTATTTTTAATTTTCTTAAAAATAATTTGTTTTTATCCTTTTAATAAATTTTATAAAATTATTTTCTGCGGTTAATTTTTATCTACTATTATTATCTAATTCACACATAACATAAATTTTACAGCATTTTGCAATCTTCCTTTAAAAATTTTAAATTGTACTTCGTTTCTAAGGAATGTTACTTCCTGATGTATAATCCTAAAATATATCTCTCGAAATGTTTCCCCTGCTTTTAATACTGAATTGTCTTGCGCATTTTGTTTTATTCAATTGTAGCTACTTGTTAAAGTCAAGAAGTGGATCCTAATTTATGGCGGAGTCTTTAATCACATCAGGTGATCTTAGCAAGAATTCCTATAAGCAAGCACCAAAGTTTTATGATAAGATTAAAAATATAATATGTTACATAATATTAATAATGTTAGTTTTTAGTATTTTGTGTATTCCAATTGATTCGATAATGCAAAAATAAGCTACTCTTTTTGTTTAATAAATTAACCACGCAGGGTTATTAAAGTGTATGGATTGTGTTACATTAGAACTCAATAATAGAATAATAGCAACAATAACAATAGATAATAAGAAACAACCGTGAATCTATACAAAGTAAAATACTAGAATTTTGATAAAAGTTTGCAGTCTGAGGAAGGCGAAAATATTTTTTGTATCACTGACTTTTTCAAGAGCTTTATTATTTAAACCATCAACGCCTTGTGTGACTACTTGTAACGCAAACAAGCCATCAGTTAATGTTGATTGTAGCTCAACTTAACGCTAAAAATCTATCCGCAGTTCAACTTTTCGTTCCTAGATGTCAGTGTATTTAATTTGTTCAATATTCAATAGTCCTTTTCCATCATATTGATAGCACATTATGTATGCAAATCCTCAACAGGTCAAAAAACCATAGGCGTCACAATATACTTGTTTTGAAATAAATAAAAAAAATTAATATTTTAAGATGCCGTCAACAATTCATTATCTTTTAAAAAATCTTCTGTAAAATAAGTTTCCACTAATATCACTATACCTTCTTTGTCCGTAACAAACGTCGGTATATATGCCACACGATTATTGTTAATTATACACGGGTGATTAACGAGAGAAATGTAAACAGTAATTTAAAGGTGATTATTGTTTTCTATAGTTATCGCCTGACACAAATAGAATACCTTCTTTGAACGATTACCTGGAATTACTGATAAGGCTTCACTAATGATAATTTAAATAGTTTTTTATGCCACATTACAGCTTATGCCAATAATATAAATTAGAAATTGTTTGGATCTTCCATTTAGTTTGTAGATGTACATTGTTCATGTCTTACCTACCTACGTTTTTGGTGTCGATATTTTGTTATTTGCATTTAAAAATGACGTTTACAACAGGTTTTATCCCGGTTAAGTGTAGTTTTAAAGGTGCCTTCAGTCTAAGAGAGAAAAATATAATATTAAATGTATACGATGCACTTGTACATCAACGCCCTTTAAGAAATGTTCGTGAAATCGTTAACATGTGTTCAAATATGACGGGGGTTGAAGAAGCAACAATTTATAGACTCCTAAAAGAAAAAAAGGAGAAACTGTTTCATCTCCCAAGAAGAGTGGAGAGAGTAAACCCTTGGAAATTAAAGAAATACATAAAAACATGATAAGACGCAGCGTTCACTCATTTTTTTTACAAAGAATTTCCAATATTGGACAAAATCCAAACATTAATTAGAGAAAACGAAGAGTTACCAATCATAAGCAACAAGAAATTATGGAGACTATTGAGAGAGATGGGATTTCGTTGGCAAAAGAATAGAAGAAAATTCGTTTTAATTGAAAAAGATTACATTGTATGTTGGAGACGAGATTATCTAAGAACTATTAAAAAGTACCGAGAAGAAGGGAAAACATTTTTTTATTTGGACGAGACTTGGCTAAATAAAGGTCATACTGTACCATATCTATGGGTTGATACAAATGTGAAAAGTTGCCGTCAGGCATTCATCGAAGGTGTATCTACTGGAATAAACAATATTCCCGTTGGAAAAGGACGCAGACTCATAATAACCCATATTGGAAACGAATACGGTTTTGTCAATGGTGGATTATTAAGTTTTGCCTCAAAATCAACCAAAGATTACCACGAGGAAATGACTGCTGACGTTTTTGAAGAATATTTTGAGCAAATGTTTAATTTAATTCCAAAAAATTCTGTCATAGTCATGGATAATGCTAGTTACCATTCAAGACTAGCAGAAAAATTGCCAATAACGGCATGGAAAAAAGGAGAGATAATCGAATGGTTGGATAAACACGCAATTGAGTACAAGGAGAATTCGACAAAAAAGGAATTATTACCTATTATAAGGCAACATAAATCAGCTTATAAAAAATATATAATTGATGAAATGGCATTAAACCGTAATGTAATTATTTTACGTTTACCCCCATACCACTGTGATCTGAATCCGATAGAAAATATATGGTCTCAAGTAAAGGGTGAAGTCGGACGCAACAACAAAACTTTTAAATTAGAAGACTTACAACAATTATTAGAACATTCCTTATCAAAAGTAACTCCAGAAAATTGGAAACATGCTGTTAGTCATGCTCACAAGGAAGAAAATAAAATGTGGAATTTGGATAATACGACTAATGCAATGCTGCAACCGGTAATAATTAACATTGGAGTTGAAGATTCCTTAGATTCTGAAGAAAGCAGTGAATCTGAAATGGAATTTGATTAAAATAATATTCATTTTTTTACAAATCGGCCCCTGTTACGGCCACAAATTATTTTATATATAACCAATAAAATAAACATCTTACATTTCTTGCAAATTCATTAGTACCTGTTAATCTCCATCACTCCGACACTGGCAACTTTATTTAGGGATTAGTAACCCTCAAAACTATTGTATTCTATTCTGCTTCAACCTTTATACCTGGTGGTCATAATCAATTTAAAATTGTTTTCCTATATACTTCTGTAAACTTGTTAACAAATATTTATTTTTCATTGAGTCACCCGTATCAACAGTTTAGGGATTTGCATACATAATGTGCTATCAATATGATGGAAATGGACTATACTGTATTACATTCAACAGTTTGGAAGGAAAGAATAGTATAGTTTGGAAATTCATGCGTATTATTAATTAATGTGCAAATTATGGAACCGAGGTGTGAGTAAGTAGTTTAATTAGTTTACTATTAAGACTTTCCGGCAATTTAAATAATTATTGATATAGTTAAGGTAGGTTATAACTTATAACATAAAAATATTACAGGTAATCTCATTCATTAACATAAAATTTACATGAGACTGAATCACACTGTTACCAAACGGTCACACTAGGGTAATAAGAGATATTATATATATATATATATATATATATATATATATATATATATATATATATATATATATATATATATATATATATATATATATATATATATATTAATAGGTTCCATAATTTTCAAAAAATCAAATAGAAAATATTAAGACAAAAATCAAATCACCGACCAACAAAAATCGCAAACACCCTGTATATTACACTGTTTAGCATTAGTTTTAGAAAGTGTTTTTTTTTGGAAAGTGAATTTTAGAGGTTCAAAGACATTCCCAGAAAATAAGAAGACAATATATTGGTTTTTCTAACGGTTTAGTTTTAAATAGACATTTTTGTAAATAGTTCTACATTAAACTTTCTATTGTATGGATTACCAAGAATTATACAATAGGGTAGGTTTGTAAATAGTTTGTGAGAGGTAATTATCCTTTTTTCTCTAGAAATTGAAAATGTTTATTAGTTGACCGACAGATTATTGGATAGGAGAAAGTTAGCTTTTTTTCATTGAAGAAAGTAAAATTTGTTTGGATGGACATACGTTCTGATTGGTTCAAGGAAAAAGAAGAAGGAGATGGAAGGATTTAGAATAAAGTTTTGCAAGAGAGAGAGAAGGCATTGTGAATTGAATATCGGGCGAGTATACTATAGTTTTTTTTGTGGAGACGACGTTGCTAATTATACTAAGCTGTTGCTAAGTTTTTTTAAAAAAGTCTAGATTGTGAAAAGTTGTATTTGAGTTTGGTGGAAAGAGTTCAAACTGTGGTAGCAGACAGAAGAAATAACTGACATGCTGTAAGTAATAAACAGATGTATAGTTTTATACTGGACCAAGTCGATTAGTTGAGGTATCCTTGTGTCTGGAAAGGAGGAGTTTATTCATGTAGGAAAGATTTGGAGCAGAGGAGTTTAGCAGGAGTATTCTGGAGAAACTGAAACGTACGAGCAAGGTGGACAAGGCACAATCAAAGAAGATAGAGGTGAAGTCATCAATTTTGGGAACAAAAGGTTAATTTCGTCATTTTTAGAAACAGAGACTTTCAATCACGACCACCTATTTAAATCAGAGTTATTCGTTTTTTGTTGGTTTTATTGATAATTATAATACATGATAATTTATCGGGAGTCACTAAAATTAAGAAATTTTAGATTTGCATATAAGCTTAATTAATTTGTATTGATAATTGTGGATGTATGATTTGATGGATGTTTGAGATCTTTATTCTAATCATTGTATATGGTATGTTTATGTTTATTTAAAATTTCTACTTTTAATATTTGATTGGTTTTTTTTTAATATAACATTTGCTTTGTAAGTCATAATTGTGCTGTAATTTTATTTTCCTATTGTCAATCTTTTTTCCTCAAAGGCAACTAGCAAAAAATACTTTGAAGCCACGTTTTGTTTTTAATAAGTAAAACAGCCCTGAGATATCATATTAATTTGTCAAAAAAATAAATATTATAAACATACAGTTTGAGCAAAATATATATATATATATATATATATATATATATATATATATATATATATATATATATATATAGTCCATAGTCCACCTGATCCAAATGTTTTGACTGATGAAGATTCGGCTGACGAGGATAATGACGGATTTGTAGATAACCTGTCCCAAAGACAATTATTAGCAGAAGCCGAGCTGGGTTATTTTGATTGTGCGCCAGAAGACAATAGCGGTTTTAATGATATGGAAGACGAGCAAACACCACGTATGTCATCACTTGATACAGAACCTAATACTAGTTTTTTGAAATAACCAGAGGTAAAAATGTATACTAAAAGAACTTGGATTAATGGAGATTTTATAAAAACGTCCCAGTTCCAAGACTTTCCCAAAGCAGACTACTCACAATTTAAAAATATGAGCCCTATAAATTTATTTGAGTTGTTTTTCGATAACAAAATGCTAGGCGATATTTTAGACGAAACCAGAAAATACGCTGTTTTTGTGAATTGTCCTGATTCAAAGATTACTTTGGATACAACTATCTTTCTGGAAAAAGGTTTTATTGGGTCAATGGAGCAGACATTTCCATTAAAATGATGAAGGATGCAATGCGTCGCAATAGGTTTTCAAATATTATCAACCAACTAAATTATGATGACTCGATATTGAAATATGATGGTCTCCATAAGTGTAAACAATTAATTAGGAGATAATGAAAAGATTCGGTAATAAAGTATGGTGCCTCAGCTTCGAAACTAGTTACCTTGTAACTTTTAAGATCTATCAAGGGAAAAGTACAAATTCGAATGATTTTCACCAACTTGCATTTGGAAAAGCAGCCGCTCCCCTTGTCTCGATGTTGAACACTTTGCCACAACAAAAGCTGCCTTACTAAATCTATGTAGATAACCCTTTTACTGGATTTAATTTAATGGTGTATTTAAAATAAAAAGGATATGATGCCACAGGAACAACAAGAGAGAACAGAATACCACAAGACGTTCCACTTGTCGATAAAAAAACTCCAACAAACTCGAGGTTATGAGTACTGAGATTGGACCACTGGATAGATTATTTTCAAGAAATGAAATCCTTCAAACCGATTCACAATTCATGTTTAAATCAAATGATATTATTAGTATCCATCTGACAGCAGATGGATAAAAAGAATAACCGAATGGAGCCCCATAGGAAGGAGGAAAAGAGGACGACCCCGAAAATCCTGGAGGAACGGCGTAGATGATGTCATGAGTAAGAAATGTCTAAACGATGGAGAATGGGACTACAGAGAGAGATGAAAACGGTTGAGCGAGGGAAGGCAGTGAATACTGTAGAATCCCTATATATATATATATATATATATATATATATATATATATATATATATATATATATATATATATATTAGTAGTAAGAAAATACCCTTGAGAACTGCAGCAAATATGTCATCCAAAGGATCTTCTGGTCAAGGTTTTCTCAGATGCAACTGTAAAAGGTTTTGTGGCGACAATAAATATTCCTGTATAGTTTTCTTGAACCGTACTATATTTAATATAAAATTAGTTTTTCTTGGGTTTAGGTTCAATAAATTATATTACATATGGAAGTAGATTTTATTTTCCATAGAAATCAACGTTTCGGCAGGAAATTCTTGTCTTTGTCAAGATTCTAAAATGTACAAGATTAAGAACAAACAGTTATTGTGAAATGACACTGACACTGACATTAATGAAGTGACAAATAAAAGTTGATATCTGATATCTTATGGTTTACTGTCATTAGTATATAATTATATTTATATGGGCGTATCATTGATGTTTTCGAAAAAGGTAAAGTGGAGATATGTTATGACTTTAAGAGCTTTTTATGTTGTTATATTTATTATTATTTAAATTGCATTGGAATTTCTTTTTATTTCTATTGATTTGTGTATCTCCCTCTTCTTTTTCTTTTGTTCGGTTTTTAACGCCCATGTAACAATAATTATATACTAATGACAGTAAACCATGAGATATCAGATATCAAGTTACATTGAAATAATAATAAACACCTACAAATAAGTCCAACATAACTTTATCATGACCCCTTAATTTGCCTTATTGTTTCTTTAAAAATTTGTTTTTGCCGGAAATGCGTAAATAATCTAGCATAACTCCAAATTGCAAAAAGAAAAAAATCAGTAAAGTAACAATAAAATGCATCTGGGCCAACACTAATACCGTGTAGGCTCTCCTCTACTTCTTAGGACTGAATTTATGCGTTAAGGTATGCTTGATATCAAATGTTCAACAAAAGCTTGCGGAAGATTCTCCCATTCTTCAATAACGGCCTCAATGAGTTGGTTGTGATTGGCAATAGGGGGTGTACGACTTCGAATCTTTTTTTTTGAGATAGTCCCATAGATGCTCTATACTATAGGATTCATGTCCGGAATTTTAGGTGGCCACTCTAATAATGGAATATCAACATCATTTAGGTAGCTAATAACCTGTCGAGCCACATGAGGACGAACGTTGTCTTGCATGAATAAAAAATTGGGTCCAAGAAACAAAGCAAAAGGCATTACATGTTCGACAATAATGTTGTCTAAGTAATAATGAACATTCATAGACCTCGTACGTATGGGGACTAACTCCGTACGCGCTTTAAAACAAATTCTCCCCCCAAAACATTTTAGAGCCATCATCAAAAGGTACTTTAGGAGAGATATTGCAGCTGACAAACCTTTCTCCTCACTTTCTCTCGTTTTCTGAGGCTTAATTCTGCTTCATGTAAACGTCTTCTAACTGTTCGAGATGATATCGTGACATTTCGAACATCTGTTAGTTAATTTTTTAACAAATTGCTGGTAACTCTGCTATCTCTGGGAGAGCGTTGTCTCAAAAAACGATCATCAATTTGATTAATGCAACGTTTTCGCCCTTGTCCTGGTCTTTGGTGATATGACCCTGTTTCATTATATCGCCTCACCTTGCGACTGATGCTGGAATGATGTCTTCCTAACAAACCTGCAACATATCGCATTGAATATCTTTCATTTAGGAGAGTCGATGCTCGCACTGCCTCGTGCATTGACAAATTTCTTTGGCGGTTTATTTTTTTATGTTTATGCAAATAAACTTCAAAACATGCATATGATGGAAAATATCACAATAAATGCTTGTTTCTCACAAGCACTTTGCTTTAATCACTTTTGGTCTAAAACAAAGTTTAATACAAATTATTGTTAAAAAAAGACCATGATTAGCTTACATAATAACTGTCACTGTCAAACAAGGTCCGTAGGCAACTTGTTGTGCAGTAAATTATCAATAAATAAAGATTATTGAGGAAAATATGAGTGGTACGTTAATTTTGTCCAGGAGTTTATATACATTAAGATCCATTACCAAAAATGACATATAAATTGTCAAGCCAAACCTTCCGAGTTTACAGTTTGAAAGTTAGTGCCCTAATAGATACTTTATTTTACTTTCATGATATTTTTAAAAGGAAACAAAATCTTTTATACTTTACCTTCCCATGAATAAATAAATCTATACATTTAAACTAGAATATTTAGTTTAAATTATTAATCACCTTCTCAAACTAAAATCTTTAGGATAAGTGATATATATCTACTTACCGAAGAGTGGGTATGTATATTGCAGTGGATGCTAAAAATAAGGCAAACTTTATAGTTTTCGCCTCACACTGCAAGAGTACAATGCAATTTTCTTGAAAAATACATTATATAAAATGGATAAAATGGCTACGAAGGGGAATTTTAGGTTATTTTGATACATGAATATATTAAATAAGTTTGCCCGAGGATATGGAAAATCCTAAATTGCTATATATTATTTAATAAATGATTAAGTGATATTGTGGATTTAGACAGCATTTGAATAAATATGTTAGAATAAATAAATGTCATATTAGGTAACGGTATTTTGTTGTTACTTATAGACATATATATATATATATATATATATATATATATATATATATATATATATATATATATATATATATATATATATATATATATATATATATATATATATATATATATATCATCATGTGCAGCTTTATCAACCGTTTCCAATTACGGTGCAGCCTCCCTTATTTCAATGTTATTCTATGTTCTTATTATTATTCGACGATGTCTTAGTTATACGTTGTTCTAATAATTTGCGCTCATTTGCGCCCATATTTTTCTATCTTGTGCTATTCGAGACCACGTTGTTCCTGTTAATTTTCTAATATCATAATCCCATCTGAGATTTGGGCGCCTCTTTGGTCTCTTAGCGTTCCTGGGGTACCACATAGTTGTTCTAGTGGTCCATCTGTTATCTGTTCTTCTTGCCATATGTCCTGCCCATTACCATTTCAGGGATTTTATTCTTTGGATTACATCAGTCACCTGGGTTTGCCTCCGTATCCATTCAATTCTTTTACGATCCCTCTTTGTTATCCCTAGCATACATCTTTCCATTGCTCTTTGAGTTACTTGGAGTTTCGACGTTATTTCTCTCTTTAATATCCAAGTTTCACATCCATATGTCAAGACGGGTAATATGCATTGATCAAATACTCTCTTCTTGAGGTATAGTGGCATTTTGGACTTGAAGACTATGGAATTTCGTCCGAATGCTGACCACGCTTGTTTTATTCGTCTGTTGATTTCCGGAAGTAGTGATCCCGATTTATGTATGAGCTGTCCCAGGTATATGTATTCATCTACTACTTCTAGCGAGGTTTCATTAATTTTTATTTCCACGTTGGCGATCAGATCATTGCACATTATTTTAGTCTTTGCTAGGTTCATTTTTAGGCCTACCTCATTGCTGGCTGTATTAAGGTCATTAATTTGCAGTTGTAATTCTTCAGGACTTCTAGCAATTAGAATGATGTCATCAGCGAATCTAAGATGGTTTAGGTATTCTCCATCTATACATAGACCTTGGTTGTTCCAGTCTAATTTCCGGAAAATATTTTCTAAGGTTGCAGTGAAGAGCTTAGGGGATATGGTGTCTCCTTGTCGGACTCCTTTCTGAGTGGGAAATTCTGGGGTATTTTCATATATGCTTACTCTAGCTGTGGCCTCTTTGTATATATTTGCTAGCGTTTCGACATATGGTTTATCTACTCCTTGGTCGACAAGAGCTTCTATGACTGCTCTTGGGTATACGGAGTCAAATGCTTTCTCGAAATCTATGAATGCTAGCGCCAGTGGTAGATCATATTCTTTTGTTCTGCTCATTACTTCCCTTAATGTTTGAATATGATCCATTGTGCTGAAGCCACTTCTAAAGCCTGCTTGCTCTCGGGGTTGTGCAGCGTCAAGTGTGTTCTGTATTCTGTTGTTAATGATTTTGGTGAATACCTTGTATATCACAGGTAGCAAGCTGATCGGTCTATAATTGCTAATGTCTTCCTTGCTACGTTTCTTGTGAATAAGGATTATGTTGGCTGAATTCCACTTTTTTGGAATATGTCTCGATTTTAGGCAGTCTGTGTATATTTTTGCTAGGATTTTCCAAGTTGTTTTACCAGCAATCTTTAGAAGTTCGGCTGTAACACCGTCATTACCGGCTGCCTTGCCGTTCTTCATGCTCTTAAGAGCTGCCTCTACCTCATCCACGAGAACATCTGGTACATCTTCTTGAACCGCAATTTCTTCTTCGCCTATTTCTTGTGCTTCCGGAGCTTTATATAGACCCTCATAGAATTCGGTTACATGTTTTATTATTTCATCCCTATTTGTGATCCTTCCGTTGTTGTTTCCCAATGCTATTATTTGTTTTCTACGATTGCCAACTTCCTCTTGGTTTTCCTATAGCTTTTACGGTTTTCGATTGTATTTTGTACAAGTCGTTCATTGTAGGTTTTTATATCTTCTGCGATTTTTTTCCGTATTACTTTGCACAGTTCGGTATATTCAATTCTATTAATATTGGAGTTAATTTTCATTTCTCTTCGTTGTTTCAGGAGAGCTGTTGTTTCATCTGAAAGTTTTCTATTGCTGTTGTGTGCTTGTGATCCTCCAACTTCTTTGGCGCAATTTAAGATTGTTTCCATTAAGTGTGTGCTATTCGTTGGGTCTTGTAATTTTTCTTGAATTAAATTTTGATAGCGTTCCGAGTTGTTGCTTAGGTTAGTGATATTTACCCCTGCAGTTGGTTTCTGGAGTAATTCCATTCTTTCTAGTTTAGTGTTTAGAACGACCCGAGATCTAATTAGTCTGTGATCGCTACCTGTTCGGAATTTGTTGAGCACACTTACATCCTTTATGGTTTTCAGCTTATTAGTTAGGATGAAATCTATTTCGTTCTTGGTAGTTGCATTGGGAGCTAACCATGTCCATTTCCTATTGAGGTTCTTCTTAAAATAGGTATTGGCGATTGAGAGGTTCTGGTAATGTGCGTATTGAACCAGTCTCTCTCCCCTTTCATTTCTTTCTCCAATGCCAAAGTTGCCGACACATTGTTCTTGATTTGATTGTTTACCCACTTTGGCATTAAAGTCCCCGACTAGATACTTAAATTGGCTTTTGTTTTTGTTAAGCACCTCAGTTATTTCATTGTAGCATTCCTCTATTTCCTCATCGGAGTGGGATATGGTTGGTGCATATACTTGCACAATTTGGATGGTGTATCTTCTGGATAGTCTTAGACTTAGACTAGCTACTCTGTCTGAGGTGCTTGCTATGTCGACTATCCTATCCTTCCATTTCTTATTAATTAGGAACCCCACTCCACTTGTTCGTCCATTTTCTGTTCCTTTGTGATAGAGGATGTTGCCCGATTCAAGTTCTATTAACTCTTCGTCCTTTCGTCTTACTTCGCTTATTCCGATGACATCCCATTTAATATTGACTGCTTCATTTTCTAACTCTATGAGTCTTGCCTGGTTCGCTAACGACCTGCAGTTATAGGTCGCTACGTATAGTGTTGTTGATCTGGCTGGGTAGTGGTTTAGACTCCGCAGATTCTTAGCACCCTCTGCCCTCCTGACTGGTTCCCGAGAACTACCCATCTCGGGGTCAGTTGGGCCTACGGAGAATAAGGGCCGCGGCTTTCTTTTTCCTTTATTCATAAGGGGTCGCGAGGCATACCTTACCACGCTGCCTCAGGTCGGGTTGGTAAGGGGCAAGTGTTGTCGTACAATGGCTTTTGCCAGTAACCATTGAGTTATATTATATTAATTAGATTTATAGTTCCATCGTTGATTAAAATCAGTTTCCCAGACATTATCTAAAAAATTGAATGTTTCACATTTTTCATTAAAATTATCATCATTGTTGTTGTATTTTGGATCAAAAGTCGTATTATTCATAAAAACTGTAACAAAATGAGATTTTCTGTTGCTATTTTATCCATTTACTTAACCAAATTTCAAATTTTAATATATATGAGATCTTAACGGAATTTTTCATATATTGTCATTTTGACAGTTTTGTTATATAAATAATCAACTGGATGCATTTTCATAAAAAAGGTACTTTGGGGTACCGTAAACAAACCCACAAACTGATACATATACAAAACGTGATTAAAATGTTCATAAGTAATTGTCAAAAACACTATAATCCCGGTTCTTATCTTACCGTTGATAATTAGTGTCATTGCGTGATATGTTTTCGACGTGGGAATAATTTCGTCTTCACTTAAATCAGTTGTATTGGAAATAAATTATTTAAACAGATTAGCAATAAAGTTTGTTGCACTACTAATTTCTACATCTGACTGCATCCAATTATGTGGTAACATCTTTTTGTAAATCTTTACAGAAATATCCAATTTATTCAGATCTTCTTCAGCTTGCTATTATTCATGATCTATTAAATAATGAAAAGTGATTTTCTGTTGCTATTTTGTTCATTTTTACCTTAAAAATTATATATATATATATATATATATATATATATATATATATATATATATATACATATATATGTATATATATATAAATAGAAAAATAGAAACTTTTTTATTTCCTGGGTTTGTCGGTCTGATGTAAATAAAACTATTTAAATTTTTCTTTTACATTTTACATATAAATTTCATGTTTACACTTTTTTAAAAAGTTTAACATGAATTAAAAATTGGTATCTGACATTGACAGATGACATCTGGCAGATATCTTAAAGTATGAGTGGTTCAGGGTCGTATCTTAAAAATATGCCATAGTGCATTTAAAAAACAACTCAATTTATTAAATTATGATACATATTGGAAAGATCTTTGATGTCAGTCTTATTATTGATGGAATTTGGATCTTTTTTTATGTGAATCATCTCCAATATGCATCTTTTGTTGTAATTTGGTTTTTTTTTCAAAATCTGTACATTTTCAAAACCAAAAGAATGGCTATTTTCTAGAGAATGTTTGGCTAGGTCTGTTGTGTTTAATGCCTTGACTTGTATACTATGTTTGTCTGCAACCATTCTTCTATATAGGTATTGGTGTGTTTGTGCAATATATGTTGAATTGCAGTCTTTACAATTTATTTTATAAATAACATTTGATTGATGGTCTTTATTAACTTTAGGTTTAAATTTTTAACAATATTTTCCAGATGTTTTTGATAATTTATGTCCAACATTAATATGATACTTTGTAAACATTTTTGACAGTTGTTCAGAAAATCCATTGATGTATGGTAAAGATATATAGGATTTGTTGGAGTTAGTAACATTATTATTATTACTGCTAGGTATGGTTTGGGTTTGTTTTGGTATGGTCTTGGAATTGGATTGATGTTTGATAATGTAATTTGTTTTTTTAAGAGGGTTGTAAAATTCTGGTGAATAATTATTTTTTTCTAAAATATCTTTAACTTTTCTCAAATTTGCGGAATGGTCCTGTGGACTAGATAGTTTAATTGCTCTGTCAGTAAGACTGAACACAACACCTCTTTAATGGGCTATGAGTGCGTTGGTATTAAAATTTAGCTTTCTTCCGGACCACACATCTGTAGACCAGTTTGTTGTTATCATTCGGTTAGTGTTGTTATATTCTAAACTTAAATCAAGAAAAGTAATTTTATTGTTTTCTTCCAGTTCATAAGTAAATGGTATATTGGGAAAGATCCCAATGTTCGACTGAAGGCGAGTGAAAACCTCAATACAAAGGTGCTAAAATGCAGAAATGCAGGAACTATAGAGGAAAGTCTGACCATCATACACGAAACAGTGAGAAAAATAAAAGAACACATAAAAAAAGATACAGAGAAATGAAAATCATGGATGACCGATGAAATACTTATAAATCAGAGTAAAAAAAAACAAAGAAAATCTCCAAGAATATAAGAGAATACATACTATCGTCAGAAAAATAATAAAAGAAGTCAAAGAGAAACAAAAAGCAGAACAATGTCAAGAAATAGACGAGTACCGGAGTCGATATGATAACTTTAATATCCATCGAAAGGTGAAGGAAATAGCTGGAAAGTTCCGAAAACGCAACAGCGGAAAAATAACAGATAATGAAGGCAATTTTGTCATAATCAAAGAAGATAAAATGAAAATATGAAAAGAATAATTGCAGAATGTTTTCCACGATCTTAGAACAATACAAGAATCCACCATTGAAAAAAATTCAGGTCTCGAAATACTACCAGAAGAAATAACGGCAGTCGTCAGACAAATTAAGGATGGAAAGGCACCGGGACTTGATAAAATTCCTGCAGAACTACTGAAGCTATTAGATGCCGAACAAATAAAAATAATACCTGAATTATTAAATAAAATATACAAGGCAGGAAAAATACCAGTAGAGTTGCTTAAATCGGAGTTCGGTTCCAAAAAACCAGAAGCAAAAGTTTGTGAAGACTATAGGACCATAATCCTAATGAGCTATCTGCTGAAGCTGTTTTTAAAAGTCATCCACAAAAGAATTTACCGGAAATGCGAGAAACGAATTACGTCCAATCAGTTTGGACTTGTGAACGCCGTTGGTACGAGGGAAGCTTTATTTAGCGTGCAGATATTGTTTTGGAAATGTAGAGATGACAGCTGTGATGTTTCTGCATGCCTGATTGACTACAAGAAGGCTTTCGATAGAGTAAGGCATGAACAAATGATGAACGTGCTGAAGAGGACACGTATTGACAGAAGAGATCTAAAAATAATAGCTAACCTGTATTAAAATCAATCAGCGGTACTCCGAATAGATCAGATTAAAATCTTAAGGGTACTGAGACAGTGGTGCATCATTTCAACACTAATATTCAATCTGTACTCGGAGCATACTTTTGAAGAGGCTCTAAAAGATATTGATGAAGGTATATCAATAAATAGAGTCACGCTCAATAACCTGTGGTATGTAGATGATACAATAGTGTTTTTTAATACTACAGAAGAACTGCAGAACTTGCAAAATGAACAAAATAACGGAAACAAGTAGAACATATGGACTACTGATCATAAGCAAGGAAAACATAACTGGAGCAAATCTGTATGTAAACCAAATGAGAGTTGAACGTGTCTCACAGTACAACCACTTGGGAACTATAATCAATGAGTCGTGGGACACTACCCAAGAGATTAAATGTCGCATTGGAAAAGCAAAAAGTGCATTCCTGGCTCCTTAAATGTTATGTGTACTCAGTGCTTTTGTACGGAGTAGAAACGTACAGGACATTGAAGGCGAAAACTCTATCAAATCTTTACGACTTTGAGCTATTGTTATACAGAAGGATCCTGAAGATACCGTGGATAGACAAAGTCACCAATGAAGAAGTATTACGGAGGATGAACACAACCGCGGATTTGGTCAACATCGTGAAGGGCCGTAAGCTGCAGTACTTGGGACATATAATGAGAAATCAATAAAGATGAGCCACTCCAATGCATTTTGCAAGGCAAAATTAACGAAAAAAGAACCCCAGGATGAAGAATATCCTGGGTTACGTTCGAAATGGACAGGTACCCTAAGAAGAATATTTTAAAGATATAATAAGAGGCGATTCTATGTTATGCTAAAGAAAAGGAGCCGATATGCAAGACAAAATGGTGGCTTACCTCAATGTAGTGCCATGACCTTCTTTCTTTTTAATATATACAGAAATGGCTAACGAACACCCAAGTACACAGAACACTTTCTGTATGCTGATAACTTGGCTATCACTGCGCCATTTTGCTTAATCTGGTTACTATTATAATTAGTGATATTCTTCGTAAAATAATAGTCTGGGATTGTAACCGTTACTTGTATTGATATATGAAAGAGTGGCAAAATTAAATATTCACAAGACTCATTTTAGTATACATAAGATTATATCTTATTGTGTCCTCAAATAATGTCAGAAAAGTGGTGCTTACCACTAATGGACAAAATATTCTATTTAAATGAGATGTGAGTTATACACAAGATGGAAATATCGATTTATACTACTTGACGTTTTAAACCAGCAGCGTAAAATCAGCTGCTATGGCACGAGTAATACGTATACGAACTGGTAATTTTTCGGCAAGGAATTGTCGGCAAAGGACCACAGGAAAACCGCTTATCCTCGCGAAAACTGTTCTTTTAGCATAACGGGTCGAAAAAAATTTGCAAGGAATTAGTACTAAATAGTACTTCGATAGAACAGTACTTCGATAATCTAACATTGAAGAAATTGTCTTCTTAGATGCTGCAAAATTAAATTTAAAGGTACCAGTTAAGTAAAAATAAGTTTGGGGAAAGCGTGATCACGGTATGTACCTTTTTGCTTAAAAAAAAGAACTATGCTACGAGGTCAGAGGGGTTACAGTATAAGAAACAATGTTGATGCTTACAGAAAGTTTGTTAATAGCAAAAAAAGGATTAATAACCTGCCACTGATTCTAATTGTAAATTTTTTTGCAGAAATTATTGTACACTAATCGTAAAACTGTTGAAGGATCGTTGATTTGTATTAGATTTATATTTATTTAAATTTGTATATCATGTCTTAGAAAACACAAAAAAATTTATTAGAAGACGTAAAAGACTTTCAAAAAGAACACAGCAATTGCAGTGTGCTTTTGGCAAAGAAACATATTATTTCTATCAAAATGTAATCACCAATCTAATTGGAAGTATACAACGAGCTTAAGTGGTGTAATTAAAGCCCCAGGAGGTAATACCTCAAATTAATCAGGATACTTACACCTCAAATTAATCAGGATGCTTACACCGTTTGAATACAAATTATAATGCATGAAAGGTTTCATGTAACTATAGTAGTACTATTACTACTTTTTTTCTATTTCAATATATTTTACAGTGAAGTAATTTTTTCTTATTATAGAGTCCGCATTAAAAAAGTTAAAAATTGGGCTTAAAAATCATTAGCTTTTATTTGAAAAAGCATGAAATAAACACAAAAGTCATTATTTTTTTTTTATTTATTTAAATTAACGTGTCTCAACAACAAAGACACAGTATTCGTTGGACAGTTAACAGGTGAACATCGTTCGATAAATCTGTGCCGGGTCCTTAACTAGTGCTATTATCAAATTAATAGGTATTTAATTTGAAAATAAACCAACCGATCTTCAAAAAAGGTAGGATCTAATTATTTATTATTATGAGTGAATCGGGGGGTGGTGTTGAGCCACCCCAGAATAATATATCATTAATGGATACGGAAGACAAAAGGTATATTAATTTAAATAACAGATATAAAATAAATGATTCAGGGTATTATAATGTCTTTGTAGAATCTACAGACAAAAACTTGTCCCGTTTATCACCAGTACGTGTCGGTCATTATCTATTTAAAAACCAATATTTTAAACACGATGTACTAGACATTAAAACTGTTGGCAGAAATAAGGTAAAAGTAATTTTTAGAACTTATACTTGCGCAAATTCTCTAATTGAACATGAGCTTATTAAGGATAATAAACTTGTAGCGTATATTCCATCATTTTTTA
This sequence comes from Diabrotica undecimpunctata, assembly GCF_040954645.1. Taxonomy (NCBI): domain Eukaryota; kingdom Metazoa; phylum Arthropoda; class Insecta; order Coleoptera; family Chrysomelidae; genus Diabrotica; species Diabrotica undecimpunctata. The sequence continues at coordinate 20,639,192 of NC_092812.1, forward strand.
CTCAAAAGAAGGGAATTATTAGGGAAGTCGATACGTTTTTGGATGAAAAGTATATTTTAGAAAATATTGTTTCAGATAAAAATGTTGTCGAAGTAAAAAGGTTAAAACGGAAAATAATTGATTCGGATAATGAAACAATTCTTGTACCTCGCCAGATGGTCATTTTGACATTTGAAGGAAATAGCATTCCTAAGACTGTTAATTTAGACTTGGTTAGGTTTAATGTTGAACAATATATATATATCCGGTTGTTCAGTGTTTTAATTGCTTTCGTTTCGGTCATACTGCTCGGCAATGCAAATCAACATCAAATCGTTGTAAAAAATGTAGTCAAACTCATGATAATAATGAAACATGCACTCTCTATTTTGTTTACATTGCAACTCCACTGAACACAACTCACTCTCTAAACAGTGTCCTGCATCTAAACACCAATACAAAATAAAATCAATAATGGCTTTAGAAAACACTACCTTTAAAGAGGCAGAAACCATAGCTAACAATCCTTCATACGCCAAGGTAACTACAAATAATAGATTCGATATCCTCAATACTATACAAAATTTCCCCGCCTTAACCCCTAACATCCCTGAAGGTACAAATCAAAATCAATCCTATGTACCTACCATTAAAAAAACAAGAAACAAGCGTAAAGCTATCTCTCCTACTGCGATCAAAAAGACACCAACTTTCCCAAGATTTCCCAATGCTACAAACACCTCATCCCAACCTATAATCCCTAATCCCTACAGGGACGAGTTTATGGCGTATAAAGAAAAAATAGAATGTAAAATAATCAATGAAATTCCAGCCTTGATAGCAAATATCATCAAGAAAATTAACCCTAAAATATTTTTACCTAACTTACAAAAAAAATACAAAAGAAGAAATTGAAAAAATGTTGAACAACCTAACAGATATTGAAAGCGATGGGGAACAACAGGACATTTAACATACTGCAGTGGAACTGTCAATCTATAAATAAACATAAACCTAGTTTACTTAATTATCTCGAGCACAATGTTGTTGATGTCATTCTGCTTAATGAAACATGGCTTTCTAAAAATAAAAATTTTGGTTTAACAGGTTACAACGTTATCAGAAGCGATAGACCTGATGGTTACGGTGGTGTAGCCATCCTCATATCAAATAACCTTTGTTTTACTGAAATTAATGTAAAGAAAAACTTTAATAAAGGTATTGAAACGTGTGCAGTTTTTATAGAACAAATTAAATTGGTAATCGTTTGTATTTATAAACCACCCAAAGTAATAGTCAATAATAGAGATTGGGAAAAGCTTTTAACTCAATTTAGTGGTAGGGTTGTCATTGGTGGGGACTTCAATGGACACCACAGTAGGTGGGGTTCCTTGAAGGATTCCGCTCAGGGCAAGTGTATAGTAGACGCGCTAGATAACAGTAATTTAGTTCTGCTAAACGACTGTAGACCGACCAAAGTAACAAGACCTAATGAACTTCCATCAATGGTGGATCTATCCCTTGTTACACCAAATCTAATTGGATACACCACATGGGATCCTGTTCCCGATACTCTGGGTTCAACTCACTTACCTATAGTAATCACTATCGACTTGGACTATCACCCATGTACAATAATTCCTTCATCTAAATGGAAAGAGTCTTCAGCAAACTGGAATATCTTTAAAGGTCATATAGAAAAAACATTATCCGAAAATATAACCGATAATATCACTTCAGCGGAACGTTTTGACTTCCTGTTAAAGACAATTGACGATGCTGCCTCATTTTCTATGAATATCAAAAATTCCTTTCAGCCAAAATCTCGAATTCCAGTCTGGTGGGATTATGAATGCAAAAATATGATCATTTCACGAAAAGTTTCTTACAAAAGATACATTGAAGCATCAAATTTTGAAAACTATATTAAATACAAACAAATTCAAGCCAAAAGTAAACTCCTCTTTACAAACAAACAAAAAAGTTCGTGGATTAACTTTGTAAATACTTTAAACAAAAATACTCCCATCAGTAAAATTTGGAATTTTGTTAATAAACTAGTGAATAAAAATTACCGTACAAGACGATATCCCCTGCCAAATGAACTAATAGAAGAGTTGCTCGACAAATTTGCTCCGCCATATGTTGACCTTCCTATTCAGGATAACAGTAAAACTTGTAAATACAATATTTTCCAGGAAAGTTTTGATATGATAGAATTTGAGGCTGCACTCAAGTCTTCAAAGTCCTCGGCTCCGGGGCGCGATCAAATTACTTATAACATAATATATGAATTACCTCTTATAGCTAAACAAAGTTTACTAACAATTTTCAACGATTGGCTTTTCAATGGAAGATATGTGGATCATATGAAAGAAATAGTTATTTGTTTAATTCTTAAACCTAATAAAGATAAAACACTCTCCTCTTCTTACAGACCGATATCATTAATGTCTTGCGTATGCAAGACATTTGAAAGACTTATTAAGACTCGATTAGAATGGCTTATAGAACATTCTAGTATCCTTCCAAGTACACAATATGGATTTAGGGCTAGTGTTGGTACACTGGATGCAATATCACATTTAGTTACCGACATTCAAATAACGTTTTCCAGAAACAATTATCTTGCATGTTTGTTTTTAGACCTAAAAGGGGCATATGATTCTGTTAATTTAACCATTTTACACAAAAAACTATATGATATAGGATTACCTCAAAATATAGCGACTAATATTGTTCATCTTTATAATAATCGTGTTATATATATTAAAGATCATTTAAACCAACTACACGGTCCTAGAATTGCTCATACAGGTCTTCCACAAGGATCAGTTTTAAGTCCGTTATTGTTCAACATATTTTCAGCAAGTATTCTTGGCATTTTTGACAACACAATCAATTGCATCCAATACGCTGATGACATATGCATCTATACAGAGCGTAACTCGTATACTGACTGCCTGGAGGCTCTGGAATTCATCATGCAAAACGTTAATAACTGGGTAAAAAATCATGGACTGACCATTTCCCCTGACAAATCAGCCACAATGATATTCACTAGACATAGGATTCGTACGCCTGACAAAATAAAGTTGTCTGGATATGATATACCTATTGTCAAAGAATACAAATATCTTGGCATTCTTCTTGATCCCAAACTCTTATGGTCAAAACATGTGGAATATATAAAAAGTAGGTAAGAAAAAGGTATTAATATTCTTAAATGTGTTACTAATCGAAGATGGGGTGCTGACCCCAAAGTTGCATTGATGTTTTACAGAGCCTACGTGCGATCCATTGTAGACTATGGTTGCATTCTGTATGGTGCCGCCAGTAACACACACTTATTAACTGTAGACCGCATTCAGTTTAAATGTCTAAGAATATGCTTAGGCACCATGAAGTCTACTCCTTGCCCTGTATTACTTGCTGAAAGTAATGAAATACCTCTTCAAAATCGTCTAGAAATTATGGCAATTAAACATATCCTGAAGCTAAGATTAAATAATAATAATCTACTTAGTCAACTGTATGAGTTATCTATTGAAAACCTCTCAAATAAATACTGGCGCATAAAAAATTCTCCTCCACTTGCTGATGCTTTCTTAGAAACTAATGAGTATCCTAATATCTATGGCAAAGAAAAAAGATTACCAATATATAAAGCTAATTTTCAGGTAACATTAAATAAACCAAAAGTCATTATACCAAAGTACACAGAATTCCCACAAATAAACTTTGTCTTACTTAGATCCATATTGAGTGACTATAATGATCACGTAATAATGTATACCGATGGTTCCAAAAAAGAGGATGGTGCCACAGGTTGCGCAGTTTACATTCCACATAAAAGCGAATCTTTGAAAATTAAACTTCCATCACATTGTTCAATATATACTGCTGAAGCGGTAGCTATCGAAAAAGCATTAGATTGGCTAAATTCACACAATTTAAATAAAGCAGTAATATTATCAGATTCATTATCGGTCATTAAAGGATTAAACTCAGATATGACTCAACATAAAAGAAATAATATTCTTTGTGCTATTAAAAATAAAATATATAGTAAAGATATTACAGTTATTTGGGTTAAAAGTCATATAGGTATCGAGGGAAATGAACTGGTTGACCAGCTTGCTAAAGATGCGACCCATGTTGGACTCTATATTCCCATATTTACATTGGAGGACTTACAACAACATTATTATAACAAAATTTTTATAAATGGGAAAGAAAAATGGAAAAACATAGCAACGAATTCAAATAATCAATATTATACTATCCACCCTACCCTACCACAAGATGTTGACTATATTTTCAAATATGCAATGCCAAAGAAGTTGACAGCCACAATTACTCGACTGAAAACTAATCACGGTGCATTCCCAGCTCACTTGGCTAAGTTAAATATTATCCCTTCTGGGGTATGCTCATGCGATAATATATCACAATGTGACATCAACCATATTCTTTTTAAGTGCGATAAACATAGGTATGAAACAGATCAGCTGTATTCAAAACTATCAGAACTTAAAATTCAGACTCTCATAAACATCACCCATTTACTCTCCTTAGATAGTAGAGAAGTATACGAACTAATATGTAACTTTTTATTTAAAGTTGGTTACATTATTTAAAAACTAATATCTTACATTACAATTCTGTGGCTAAAGGACTAGTTTCCAAGCCAACTCACCAAACACACACAAACACACACAACAACAAAGACCAGTGACACGGTTACAAAAGTGAGGATTACAGTACTTATATTAAAATAAGATTACAATGTTAGCAAAATGGTTGAAAAAACAATATCTATATGGCGCAGTATATCTGACAGTCTTAAAGAAACATTATCGCATTGTTTAAGTTACTATTATAACTAAAAGTGTTATGTTAACTCTGCTATATATTAAAAAAATGTAATGACATAACATAAAAACTACTCAAAGTAGCCAAAAAATCCTACTTTCATAATCGCCTAACTAGCTCCAAAAAATATTTCAAAAGAAACTTGGTCAATCATAAACGATTTTCGAAATAAAACCAGTGCAGCGAATCACACCTTTTCTTTTCCTAACCCCGAAAATCTAAATGATTACTTTGTTAATGTAAGTAAAAATATAACCTCAACTATTTCGCCACAACAAGATCCAGTTTCCTATCCCCCTAATTCAAAAAACATTGTTGATACCTTCTTTTTAAGACCAGTTGATAAGGCTGAACTCATCCGAACAATTCGTAGTATAAAAAGCAAATCGTCCTGTAGTACAGATGGATTATCTATTAAAATTTTCTCAAATCTTCCGCATAATGTATTGGAGGTCATGGTCTCGCTAGTAAATGATTCCCTTGAGAAAGGTACATTCCCTAACTGCCTAAAGACTGCCATCGTTATTCCTCTTCATAAAGGTGGAGACAAATATGATGCCTGCAACTATAGACCTATTGCCTTGTTACCAGCACTATCAAAAATTATTGAAAGGCTTATAAAAGTTCAACTTATGCCCTTTCTCCTTAAACATAATATTTTATCGCAAAATCAGTTCGGCTTTTTGTCTAATAAATGTACTAGTGATGCCATGTTTTTTGTGTTACATGAGGTATATCTATCACTAAATAGTAACCTCTCCTCCGCCACCGTTTTCTGCGACTACTGTTAAGCATTTGACTGCGTAAATCACGACATTGTATTAAAAAAATTAACTTTCTATGGAATTCGGGGTGTGTCTTTGAATTGGTTCAAAACTTACTTGGTAGGTAGGAAACAATTGGTTAGAATAAAAGACACCGACTCTAGTTGTAAAGACATTGAGTGTGGAGTACCGCAAGGTTCAGTATTAGGTCCCATTCTTTTTTTACTTTTCATTAATGACATCACTTACTTGAAAATTAAGGGGAAAATTTGTCTATTTGCTGATGATACCAGTATTGCTTGGAGCAGCTCCAATATTTCAACGCTTCATTCAATTATAACCGCTGATTTGCTTATAATCAAGGCTTGGTCAGACTCCAACTTACTTAGCTTTAACGTGGATAAGACAGTAGTATTATCTTATAAAGGAGTCATTCAACCCTTGCTTTTGAATGAAAGCCAAATCAGTATCGTTAATTCCGTGAAATTTCTAGGTATTCTTATCGACAGCGATCTTAAATGGTCCTTGCATACTGACTCCTTAAGGAAGAAACTAGCCTCAGCTTGCTTTGCAATAAGATCTGTCAAGGAACTAAATTTATCTTCTGTCAAAATGGCATATTTCTCATTGTTCGAGTCCCATCTTCGATATGGGCTTCCATTTTGGGGTTCTAGTACAGCGGCCCAATTTGACACTATTTTTAAGTTGCAAAAAAGAGCAAATCGTTATCTATTTGGTCTCAAACAAACAACTCATTGCAAGACCTACTTCAAAAATCACGGAATTTTGATGCTTCCCTCTTTATTTATTTTGGAAACGGTTTGTTTGATTCGCAAGCATCTAAACATTTTTCCCGATAGACCTGATCATGGCTACTCCATTATAAATTCGGATTGTAACGTTTATTTACCGATCCCGTCCACTCAGCTAGTAAAGAATTCTATTCTATATAGTGCAAAAAAACTTTATCACCTTCCAAGAGAAAAATTAAATCCGCAACATCTTTCATTAAGTTTCGTAAGATGACAAAAATCTATCTCTCTGAAAGACCATATTATTCAGTTGACGAGTTTCTTAATGTATAACAAAGAAACAAAATTAGTATTGTTTATAATTACATTTGGGTGTCTCAAGCAGTGGCTACAATTTTTCTCATTTGTTGTTGTCTGTACAAATTATGTAAGTGATAAAATAATTTTACTTATTTAAAATTGTATTGTTCTTTTTTTTATTATATTTGTTTTTGTTTTATACTTTTTATACTTTTTGTACTTTTTGACTGATTTTTTTTTAGCTTTGTCCATAAAATTGTTCAATAATTTTCAGTGACAATAAAGCATATTTCTATTCTATTCTATTCTATTCAATTCTATGTCTGCAGTTATGTCTTTATCCAGTTTATGTTCTTTTCGTGTGTTAGTATATAGCTGGTACTCAACTAATATGTTCTTGACGGTGACACGGGTATTGCAGGTATGGCACCAAGGAGGATCGCCCTGACTCATTAGGTATAGTGTATCCAGAAATTTAGTGTCTCATTATAAAAGTTATTTTAATAACAGCTGTAAAACTGAATAATCCCTTGTAAATACTCTATTGTTGTATAATTATCACAGCTATCCAAGCTGATAGGAGCGGCATATAGCCAAGTCAACTGTAGGTTAGTACATATAATCAGATCAAATATCATTTAAGCGTAATGTCAAAAAACTCTTTTTATAAACATACAAATTTCCCATAATTATTGTATTCTTTTATTAATCATTATTTTAAGTCTCAACGAAATAAAAGCGCCCAATATTATGAAGATCTCAAATTGGTCAAATTAACTGGACCGGCCGTGGAAATTAATAAGTTTTGCGAAAACGGGTAATATCCCAAACAGCACATTAGAACTGACAAACCCGTATATACAGTTATAATAAGTAAACGTTTAACTTAATTGACCTATTAACAAATTACTTGGAATTTATATAACGTTCTACCTGTTATTTATCGTTAATTGCTTTTTAATTTGAAGAGAGTTGTACGATGACAAACTAACACATAAAAGTCTGCTTTCGACAAATTGGTTGTAAAGTCGTTTGAGTGTTCAGTTTGTGCAAAAAATTAGTTGAGTATCGTTATAAAAGTGTTTATTTGTTTAGAGTGTGTACACTTGCCGGTGAATCCACGTAGTCAAATTTACCTTTATTGTATGAAACAATGTGGCATCCCTGGAGTCCAGAGGATAATAGGGCAGTTTCGCCAGTTAATTAACCGGAATCAAATCGACAAGGAAGTGATCTCATTTAAGTATTAGAACCTGAACACCGCCAAGGAATACATTTATCTACTGATGCAAAACAAATTATTGCTAATGTTTTTCAAACTCTTGTCGAAAAAAACATGGAAAGTAACGAAGTCTTACATGAAACGGCAACTTTGACTAAAAAACCATTATCCACAGTCAGAAAAATTGTAAGTAATCCTATTATACCAAGATTAATTAGACGGGATAACAGTATTTCTCGGAAGCTCCGCCACCACATTCGTCAGGTAACCAGGACATTCTCTCTCCTCCATTGCCTTCATTATCTCGTTCCACTGCAGCGTATTGAATGGATTCTTAACATCAAACAACAGCTGGGCCGCCCAGCTATGTTCATCCCCTCTGTTGCGCAATGCTTCGAGTACACTCATGATTGCATCAATCGTGCTTTTCCCTGTACAAAAACCAAATTGTCTTTGAGATAAACTACCTGACCTCTCAATCATGTCGTCTATGCGTACTCGCAGCATCCTTTCATACAGCTTACTGATGCAACTAACTGGTTGAAAAATAATAAATAAAAAAAGGCTTGTTTCCACCTATTTTTTGTTTTTATTGCTATTTTGCAACAAAAGTAATACGTTAAACCATTATTAACCAGCCATATCTTATAGAAAAGTTAATTGTCGCTACTTTATTTCATTACGACTTTGCTTCAAAATGAATTGTTTTTAAGTTATAAGTAAGAAAATTAGAAAAAATCGATGATTTTAGTAATTTTTCAATATTTTGATTTATTATTAATTTCTCCGACCTATTTAAGAGGGAAAAGTCAGTTATTATTACTGAAGTTATCACCTAACTATTTCTGCAAAAATCTGAATCTCTCACATCCACCTTAAAACAGATCCACCCTGATATATTAGAAAAACAATATTTTTCCTGATTTAATAAGTTTAAACCCTGAATGTGCTATAAATTAGTGCTATAAAACGTACCACTTAGGGTGATCTCTAAGTAATTAGCTTTTTATGTGCAGCAATATTTATTTTAATTTTTATACCGCTTGTAAATTGTAAACTGCATTAACCTTTAACTACACGCGCTGGCGTATTTTGTACGCCAAATTTAATAATTGTACTACAAATATATTTAAAAATTTAAAGACCGACCCTGTTTATGTATCTAACCTATCACTGGAACGTGCTTTACAACTGATTTTAGTTTCAGTAAAATCGACGTTCTGAGAAGGTCGTAATTAGCCGTTTATTATTTGTTGTTCCCGGTGGTGTACAAAATACGCCACGCGTGCAGTAATGTAAGTATAATCGTTCAATTGTTTTTTAATAAATATGGCACAAAATTAATTTTTCTTTATAAAGAATGCTCTTTCTCATGTAGATAAAAAATTTTATTAGTAATTTTATTTTTCCAGAGATCAGATTCCAGTTAGAAATCCCAATCGACTTACCGATACTGAACTTCAAGCATTCGCTGATGCATTATTTCGAGAAGAAGATGAAGAAGTAATTGGGGGAGATCCTGATACTTCGGACGAAGAAGTTATTTTTAACGAAGAACCTAGTTCTGATTCGAATGGAGAATCAAGTGAAACTTCTAGTGAAAATGAAGATGAATTAAGTTCAGAAGACTTCTATGAAGGCAAGGAAGGAATAAAATGGTATAAGTCTTCTTTGAAAAGTAAGTTTAGTAAAACTAGCAAAACGAACATTGTAAAAGTAGAAGATGAATTAAGTTCAGAAGACTTCTATGAAGGCAAGGATGGAATAAAATGGTATAAGCCTTCTTTGAAAAGTAAGTTTAGTAAAACTAGCAAAACGAACATTGTAAAAGTACTTCCTGGACCCAAAGCGTACGCTAAAGATATTACAAATGAGGCAAGTGCTTTTACTAAATTATTTACTGATGACATTATTGAAAATATTGTTGTTTGTACCAATATGCAAATAGAAAAGATGCGTCCGAATTACAATCGCGAAAGAGACGCCAGAAATACAACCAAATCTGAAATTATGGCATTGATAGGACTTTTGTTTCTAACAGGGCTTAAAAAACAAGGTCATACACATTTTTTGGAATTGTGGACAACTGATGGAACGGGCTCAGAAATTTTCAGAGCTTGCATGAGCTGCAACCGATTTTTATTTCTCTTATGTGCTCTTAGATTCGACAATAAAGAAACAAGACCTCAAAGAAAAGCTACCGACAAACTTGCCCCTGTACGATTTATGATTGACCGCTTTTCCGACAATTGTTATAATAGCTATACATTAGGTGAACATTTGACAATTGACGAAATGCTTATTCCTTTTCGAGGGAGATGCAGCTTTTTACAGTATATCCCAAATAAGCCAGCGAAATATGGGATAAAAGCTTTTGTATTGTGTGACTCACAAACATTTTATGTGAGCGGTATCGAGTTATACTGTGGGCAACAACCAGACGGGCCTTACAAAAAATCCAATAAGCCAGAGGATATTACCCAACGATTGGTTGAACAATGGAACGGAAAATACCGCAATCTAACTTGTGATAACTAGTACACCAGTTATAGGTTAGCAACAAATCTGTTAAAAAAGAAGACTACAATAGTTGGAACATTAAAAAAAAATAAGAGAGAGATCCCAAAAAATTTTTTACCCAACAAAAGTCGAATAAAAGGTTCATCCCTTTTTGGGTTTCAACAGGAAGCTACACTTGTGTCATTTGTACCAAAAAAGAACAGAGCGGTCATTTTACTTTCCACAATGCATTATGATTCTTCTATAGATCAGGTCACTAATAAGCCTAGTATTATTATGGACTATAACTCTCACAAAGGTGGCGTTGACACCGTAGATAAAATGTGCTCTACGTATTCTGTAGCAAGACGTACCCGTAGGTGGCCTTTAGTTATATTTTTTCAGATGTTGAATGTGGCAGGAATAAATAGTCAAATATTGTATAATTTTGCTCACTCCAACAGTCCAACTAAGTTTAGAAGAAATTTTTTAAAATCTTTATCGATATCATTGATGAAACCACATCTTTCAGAACGAGCTGAAATAAATACTTTGCCATCCAACATAAGGCTTTTTCTAAATACATATAAGCAGCCTCAACTCGATCAACCGAATAACGAACCACCAGCCAAAGTACGAGGCAGGTGTTTTTCTTGTGGTAGACAGAAAAACAGGACTACAACGATAACCTGCAGCATTTGTCTTAGATCAGTCTGCAAGGATCATTCTGTTGCTGTTGTCACTTGCACACAATGTCAAAATAAAGATGACAGTTTAGATAACGTGTGATAAATATTTATCATTTTGACTGTTATTTTTTATAGTAGTATTGTGTATATTTAGTTTCAAAAAATTGGTTGATAACAATTTCTTTCTATATGACTTACTCAAAGTGTTTAATAATATTAATATGTTAATAAATAAAGTTTATAACAGACAACTAATTGTATTTTTTCAAAAAAATAACAAAAAAACCGCTGTTTTTAAGTGTATTCTTTAGTGGTGTATAAAGTACGCCACGCGTGTACTTATGTTATAACTTGATGCGCGAGTAGTTAAAGGTTAAGTTAAACGTTATTAAATAGTCATCGGATAACGACCACTAAAAACGTTTTAAGGGTTTTTAACTGCATGATATGAGAATGGATGTAATTAATTTTATACAATTTCCCCTACAGGAAACTTACACAATCTAAATAAAGTCAGAGATTTACGTATCGCACATTAAAAAACTAATTCAAAATTATTCGATTTTGAAAATATATCACAAAGTAAAATAACAAGAAGTAGGCCAATTAAGTTAGTTTTTAAATGGACACAACTGTATAGACGGATTTGACAGTTATTAACATATTCACGACCAACCGTCACATATGGGGTATGCGGTTGAAGTAGTTAACAGGCTTATTACTGAAGATTTAGAGAACGTCTGATTACGTTAGATTTTACGTTTGTGGAACATTAGGAAAAAACAGAGAAAGTAAGCCAAAGAGCATGATTACAAAAAAAATAAAGAGAAGAGAAGTATTTATGATAAAGAAGAGGTCCAATCAGAGTATTAAAATGGAAAGAAAAGAGAAATGTAATACTGATTTTATCCAAGCATGGTTCAATATTGACTTGTTTAATTGCTCCATGAAGGTCCTTGGTATTAACTGGTCACCTTATCAAGAAAATTTCTCTTTTAAATCGGCGCCTTCCTTAACAAAAAAAAAATTATGGGCATATGTTCCTCGGATGTATGACTCCTTAGGAAAACTCGTATCCTTTATAGTACCCTCTAAACATTTCTTACCTCTCTGGTCATTGCTCTTAAACTGGGACAGTGAAATACTGGATGACCTATTATTCTTGGATTGGAAATCATTATTGTACACATTTTAATCAATATATAAAATTAAATTTCCCAGATGCCTGATACTTCCACTGCTTGTATCGGATATGCCACTACGACAAAGTAGGAGTAAGTGGAACATCGCTACTGATCCTTTAAAAATAGGTGATATTAAACTAAGTAAAGATGAAAAGACTCCCCCACTCCTCTGGCCTTTGACAAAGATCATCGAATTGCTCCCAGGCAAATATTCTCTCGTTCGAACTGTTAGGGTATCCACACCTAATGATGAATACCTTAAGGCAATAAAGAAAGTAGCTAGGTTACCGTTTAACCAATAATGGCACTTTCATCCAAAAATATAGTTTCTTAAGACTTTAGTTTCTCTAGATTTTAAATAGTTCTTAGTTATCTTAGTTTTTACAACAACGTCCCTAATGTATACCTGTTTACCCTCGTTTTCGAAGTAACTATTTGATACCCCATCCCAGTGGCGAAACTCTTCTCGCCCGCCCTCAGTATGTTTATATACATACATTTTTTCGCTGTATTAATTACTATTATTCTACAAAAATTTTACAATCATTACCTACTCCAACACTATCTATTCCCACTTCAACCCCACTCATTTAGATATACAGACAGTTGTAAGTTAGCAAACGAAAAATACACGCTCTCGCCTGCCGAGTTTCGCTAACAGCAGACGTTACCGCTCCCCCCTGCTGAGTTTTGCTAGTAGAAGACGTACCCTCTCTTCCCTGTTGACTATCGTTAGTCGTTGACTTATCGTTATCAACAGACGTATTCTCACTACTGTTTACTGCCGCTAACAATAGACATTCTCTCTCTCCCGCTTATAGTTACGCGAAAAATACCGCGAATACTCTGTTAAATCGTATACAGACGCAAATGTGCTCTAGCTCGTGATCTCAGTGTTAGTACCGCGAGGCACGTGTTCAGGAACCGGTGAAGACAGCTTGGCAGTACGAAATGACTTGCTAATTTATTTGCATCAGCCCTATGTAATACAGTCCTCATACACTGAAATTATATTCATAATTTCATATATGTACACCCTTTTTGTACAACCCTCTCCTAGAATCACCGTAGGTGATTTCATTGGTCATAATTTTATTTGGGGTTCAAATCGTACTGATCACAGAGGAAAACTTGTAGAAAAGGTAATGCAGGATATTTAATTAAATTTCCTTAATGATCACCTACAAGATAAAACATCTGCATTGAAGAATCCTCTGTGATAGATTTAAGCTTGTGTGATCCAGGTCTAGCTCCATGTCTGTCTTGGACTGTTCTCGAGTATACTTATGGTAGTGACCATTACCCTATTAATTAACATTGAGAATCTCTCAGGTTACCCGTGCCCAAATGGAATGTAAATTATGCTAAGTAGATAAATTTTGAAAATTATATAAATAAGGCTTTGGAGAATCTCATACTGAATGGCAATATAAATGATTCTTTAGGTGCTTTTTATCGACAAAACAAGGGTGAGTCATAACTATTGGGACACAGACTAAGGAGAGGTTATTTGGATCAAAATATGGCTATTGGGCCAAATATGCCTTAATAAAATGTTGCTGAGAAAAAAGATACAGGGTGTTAAAGTTAATTTTTGTTTTTCGTTTTTTGCTAATAGTTTCCCTGTATATTTATAAATTGCTATCAAAATTGGCACAGAGGCATAATCTTAGACAAGAAATAGTATTTTATTTACAATTTTACGTTTTGTCATAGAGGGCGCCACGTGGATCATTCCTAATGATCAAATTGAGTGTAAATTTTTCTGATGAAACTTTTTAGTAATTTTTATTAGAAAATATCACGTAAACATCATTTTTACGTAAAATTGTTACTCTTGTTTAAACATGATAATTTCAACCGTTTTCGATAAAAACGCAGTCGAACTGCTTAGAGTCTTAAAAAAGGATTTCAAATATTATTTCATTTATGAAAAGTATGCTTTGGACTGTCAGATAATTGTTGTTGGTAAATGTCATTTGTTCAGAGTAAATTATTTTTGATATGACAGTGTAGTGTAATGTTGCATTTTTTAAAAGTAATCATTACTTTTTTTGATTGAAATGCCTCGTCACTATCATTTTACTAATGAAGAAATGCGAGATATGATTTGCGTATACGCACAAGAAAATTTTTGCGGTCGCTCGGCAACCAGAAGGTATGGAATGTTATACGCAAACAGAAGGCAACCAAATCACAAAACTTTTGCAAGATTATATCGTAGTTTAGGTGAAACTGGGTAATTTCACACTAAAAATCGGGGTGGTCGACCGAAACAAATCACACCTAATCAAGAAGATGAACTTTTGGTTCGAGTAGATGAAAATCCTGAAATAATAAATCCGTAAACTAGTTTCGAAACACAATTCAGATAACTGCCCTAATCTGAGCCTTCTAAAAATTGCAAGGCATAGCCAGACGTTGATAAAGATGTTAATAGAGACATGGGGAATCTAAAATTTGCATTCCACGACATGTCTCCTCAACTAAGCAGAAATCGTTAGCGAATTGGTTTCTTGTACTCACACAGAGTAGATCCGAATAAAATGAAAAAGACAGTCAAGATTTCATTTCACGTACAAATCATTTATGTATCTGTTTATACGTATTTCGCTTTAATAAAGCTCATCAGAACAGTTAAACATAGGCGTTCTCAACGTGAAAAATAAATCTTTCCTGTCTTTCAGAAGCAACAATAAAATGGCTTCGAAACGGACGCAATAGCGACATCTGATATTAAATCCGTAAAATAGTTTCGAAACACAATTCAGATAACTGCCTTAATCTGAGCCTTCTAAAACTTGCAAGGCATAGCCAGACGTTGATAAAGATGTTAATAGAGACATGAGGAATCTAAAATTTGCATTCCACGACATTCATTTTATCCTGAAATAAGTTCACGACATCTATCGGCAGCAACAGGAGTAAGTCAGTCGTCTATTGTTAGAATTCTAAAAAAAGAGAACATCCATCCTTATCACTTCACTCGTGTTCAAAATTTACTTCCAACAGATCTTTCACGACGGTTACAGTTTTGCCAACGTATTCTGAATAAACATCGCAATAACAGACACTTTATTAAGAATATTATGTTCACTGACGAAGCAACTTTTACCAGACGAGGGGTTTTTAATTGGCGAACTAGTCATTATTGGGAAGAAGAAAACCCGCACGCTATTAAAGCTAGACATTTTCAGCATGAGTTTAAATTGAATATTTGGTGTGGCATTATAGGCGACCAACTACTACGGCCTTATGTTCTTCCTCTGAATTTAAATGGAGATTCTTATTTATTCTTTTTGGAAAATACTCTAAGTGATATTTGAGATGATCTGTCACTGGATGTAAGAAGAAAAATGTGGTTTATGCAGGATGGAGCGCCACCTCATTTTTCATTAGCTGTAAGAAATCATCTTAATGACGTATTTCCTCAACGATGGATTGGCAGAGGCAGTGATTTTCAATGGCCACCAAGAAGTCCTGAGTACAACCCCCTAGATTTTTATTTTTGGGGACATATAAAGTCCTTAGTTTATGCCAATGAAATTAATACACGAGACGAACTTTGGAGATACATTCAAAATGCAGCAAATCTTATAAGGGGACAGAATAATATTTTTTTTAACGTCCTAAAATCCTTTATAAAAAGAATTAGAAAAGGCATAGAAATCGGAGTAGACCATGTAGAACATTTAGTTTGAGTTTTTGTGAGTTCTTTTAAGTTAAAGTGTGTTTAGTTTTGATTTATCGTCAAAACGGAAACCTTACGTTAGTTGCAACTTTGTTTATTAGTTTGGTATTTGATAGTGGAATTGTAAATAAAATACTATTTCTTGTCTAAGATTATGCCTCTGTGCCAATTTTGATAGCAATTTATAAATATACAGGGAAACTATTAGCAAAAAACGAAAAACAAAAATTAACTTTAACACTCTGTATCTTTTTTCTCAGCAACATTTTATTAAGGCATATTTGGCCAATAGCCATATTTTGATCCAAATAACCTGTCCTGTCTATGTCCCAATAGTTATGACTCACCCTGTAAATAAGGCTTTGGAGAATCTCATACTGAATGGCAATATAAATGATTCTTTAGGTGCTTTTTATCGACAAAACAAGGCCCATTAACCTTACATGAATGAACTATCTTACAAGTAAAGTCGTCCCAGGAACGCAACTCAACATCATTTTTTTTTTTTGAGTTTTTGATTGTACCTCGACGTGTAAACATCGACGATTGCTGCTGTGTTTATTAATAGCAGTGAAATACGAGTTTACCAGTGAGTGATAACAGTAATTATAACGTACGTATTTGAACATTTTAAATTAGATTTGTTTAGTTTATTCGGATCTATAATTAGATCCAGTTTTTTGCTTTTTACATTAATTAGAAACATCAATATTAATGGACTAACATAAACATCGAAAAGTGATAGCCGGCTACCTGTGGTGCCGGCAAAATGTTTAAATATCAACAACACTCTAAACTAAACAAATAATAATATTTCATAATATTGTTTCTGCTTCTGACTACATGGGCAGTAACGTGCAAAACAGTTCAGCTTCAAATATGTCTCAAACTACAGATAATGCAACTTCTAGACAAACAAATTCGTATGCATCCATAGTAACATCCATAGTTAAACCTTCGTTTCCAAAACACAACCAAGCGGTAGTATTACATGCTGATCAAAACCTTAAATTACATGACTATGTTAGAGCTATAGACGATATTATCGGTCCCAAACAAATTTCTTTTGCTTCTAGGATATCCCATAATAGGATATGTATTTATCTTACCAATTCCAATTTAGTCGAACAGTTATTGACATCCCATCCAAGTATTCAGATAGGGAACATTACCCTAAATATTCGCAGACTGGTTTCCCCTACAAAAAGAATTGTCATATCAAATATTTCCCCAACCGTTCCGCACGATTTAGTAGAATCTGCCATCAAAAATCTTGGGCTTGAGTTAGCCTCCCCGGTTTCCTTTTTAAGAGCTGGTATCCCAGGTGATGAGTACTCTCACATCCTTAGCTTTAGACGCCAAGTATATGTTTTTTCCAATACAGATAATTTTGAATTACAAACGTCAATTGTAATACCTTTTGAAGGTATTGACAACAGAATCTTCTTATCTACAGATAAAATGGAGTGTTTTATCTGTAAACAACCAGGACACATTGCTTCTAACTGCCCTAATCCTCCAACTGTTAATGTGACCCAAACTCCCAATTCAAATCCCGAATTATCCACGAACACAACCCCTTTACTAAATATCACACAGTCGACAGACACCTCCAGCGCGACCCCTATTACAGATACTGCACAACTGGACACAACTACCGCATTAAATCCAGCCCTTAAACGAGGTCGCTCAGAAGTATCGACGGTCACGAATGATAACAGTTCCCTAGATGACACTGTTAGCATGCCTCCACCCATTTCACCTGCCAGCCATATACAGCAGGATAAAACCATTAAGCAAAAAAGAAAGAAACGAAGGACAAACCCACCAATAGAAACCGGACTAACTGAACAAACTAAAGAGGATATAAAAAAAGCCTACAATAAATCACCAGAAGCATTCATACTTCCTCAAGATAATTTAATAGCTTTCCTTGAAAACACCTTTGGAAATAACGATCCTTACACCGAAGCATTGAAATTCACGACCGATATTAAATCTTTGATCTTAAATTTACAATTTTTGTACTCATCTCTCCAAGAACGGGCAATTAAATATCGTATAACACGCATAAATAAAAAAATTAAACTCCAACTGGAACCTGATGACGCCGAAAGTGTATCTAGTATTGATATATCCTATGACGTAAGCGATGATGACAGCAACTCAGACGCATCTCAACAGTCTCAAAAGTCTTTACAATAATCTGTAATTTTATTCACATTAATTCAGTGGAATTGTGACGGGTTTTTCCCCCGTCTTGAACGATTACAACAGTTAATCTCAGATCACGTCCCTGATTTTCTCTGCCTACAAGAGACCAACTTGAACACAACACACAATCCGTATCTTAGAAACTATTCTAGCTATAATTTTATTAGGACAACGCATTTAAGGGCCAGCGGCGGATCCTCCATTTTTATCTCAAATGATGTCTTTCACCGAGAATTTTTGTTAAATATAACGCTGGAAGCTGTAGCACTAACTGCATGGTGCCCTAACAAAATTGTCATTTGCAATGTTTACATTCCTCCTAACTATAATCTTGTCAGTGCTGAACTTTTAAATCTCATTAACCAACTTCCAGCTCCATTTATTCTTGTTGGAGATTTTAATGCTCATAGTGTTATATGGGGATCCAGAAATACGTTTAGTAGAGGTAAGATGATTGAGGATATTATCATTAATCATGATGTTAGTCTTTTAAACACAGGAAGTAGCACGTATTTTCACATACAGTCTGGCTCCTTCTCTTCAATTGACCTGAGCATTAGTGATCCCAAAACAGCTCCTCTTCTTACCTGGTACACGCTTGATAGTCTCTATGATAGCAACCACTTCCCAATTTTCATCACTAATAATGAAGCTAAACCGTCTTATGTTAAGAGTAAATGGAATATCTCAAAAGCTAATTGGGAGCTTTTCAGCGTATCTGTTAAGGATCGAGTTAACGAAATTGTTTATCAAAACAATGCTGATACTGATGTTGAGGAATTTAATAGATGTATACTGCAAGCAGCAGAGGAACACATAGGAAAGTGCTCCATTAATCCATCCCAAAAATCTGTACCATGGTGGAACCTATCTTGCAAGCTAGCAGTTAAAGCTAGCAAAAAGGCCTTAAACAAATATCGCAGAACACGATCAGAAAAGGACTTAATTAATTTCAAGAGACTAAAGGCCAACTCTAAACGAGTAATAAAAGAAAGTAAACGAGAATCTTGGATTAAATTCTCCAGTACTATAACCGCTGACACATCTCCAACGCAAGTATGGATGTTTATTGTATTGTAACTAGGCAAAATTAAAACTACGGTGGACTGTAAAACACTGGCTTTAATGCTGTTTAAACAAAAACATGATCGTCTTTTGTAAAATGAAAACTGTTTCTTGCACGAATTTATTGTCTTTACCGAAACTGCCAACGGTTTTTGCTGGTTGATGTCTAGTCTCGATCTCTCTGTCGTCTCCTCGGTGCGCGCACTCCTGGTTGAAGACACGCACACTGTTGCCGGTTGTACAAAAAGTCTAAGATAATTGTTTGCGGCGCAAACATGCCCCCGGCCTTGAAAGCAAAGGGCCTTAGCTTTCAATTGGTAATGGACAAATTTTCGTAAAGCTCCGCTTAACGATTCCATCTTGGGTCTTGATTGATGCTACTCTTGCGACGTTATCAGAGCCTTTGAAAATATGAACGATGCGACCTAAACGCCATTGAGTAGGTAGAGTATTGTCCGACTTGAGTAAAACAAGAGAACCCTCAGATAGGCTGCCATGGTTGGTTTTCCATTTGGTTCTGTGTTGAAGTTCGGCTATGTATTCGAGACTCCAACGTCGCCAAAAATGCTGACACAATAACTGGATGTGCTGATATCTGGTAAGACGGTTTACCCTTTCTTCAGTAATGTTGCGGTCTGGACATGCAACCAATGGTCGACCAATTAAAAAATGAGCAGGAGTTAATGGAGTATAGTCGGATGGATCGGATGATAGCGGACAGAGCGGACGGGAATTTAATATAGCCTCAATTTGATTTAACATAGTATTGAATTCCTCAAATGTAAAATGAGTGTTTTGAAGAACTCTCTTTAAATGGTGCTTACAACTCTTAACACCCGCTTCCCAGATTCCGCCCATATGTGGTGAATACGGTGGGTTGAAATGCCATGAAATAGCTTCTTGAGTATATGCTTTCTGCAAGGTTAGTTCGTTATTAGAAAGAAAAGTACCTAACTCTTTAAATGCCCCAACAAAATTAGTTCCGTTGTCGGAAAATATCTTTATAGGCTTGCCCCTCCGTGCAACAAATCTACGAAGAGCAAGTAAAAATTCGTTTGCTGAAAGACTTGAAACAAGTTCCATATGCACCGCCTTTGTAGTGAAGCAGATAAACAAGCTGATGTAACCTTTAATTATAGAACCACCACGCCCCTTGTGCGTTTTGATATTGAAAGGTCCAGCATAATCTACTCCGGTATAGCTAAAAGGACTAGACAAATTGAGGCGCTCCTTAGGTAAGTTACCCATCATAGGTTGTATGGTCTTTGGATTAAATCGAAAACAAGTGAGGCACGATTTAACTGTTGACCTAGCGAGTCTTCTGCCCCCGATGGGCCAGAATTGGTCTCGGATAGTGGCTAACAAACCCTGAGAACCAAGATGCATTAATCTATAGTGCTCAAATTGAAAAAGAAGCTGACAAAACTTGTGCTTTGAGTCTAAAACGATAGGATGAATTTTATTAAATTCATAGGAAGAATTGATCAGACGACCGCCTACCCGCAGAAGTCCTTTATCGTCCAAAAATGGGTTTAGACTAGCTAGTTTGCCCTTAATTATTGATTTGTTATTGGTTAAGAGTTCAATTTCATTTGAGAAAGATTCCTTTTGTGACATTTGAATTAATGAATGAAAAGCTTGATCTAATTCGTCAATGGAAATAGGAAATTTATTAAGAGATCTTTTCTCCTTATCTGAGCGCAGAGAATTTGATTTGAAACGAAAACACACAGCAACCACTCTTTTTAAATGACTAAGACGTGAAAAGCGCTCAAATGGAAATAACTTTGAGGCAGTGGCCAAATGAGTGAAATTCTGTTGCTTTAATTCTGGTAGGTCTAAAATATAGTCGAACTTTGAGGTGGGCCAAGAGGATTCATTCAACTGAAGCCATGGAGGACCTGACCACCATATCTCGTGATTCAAAATATGGCTGGGAAATAAACCTCTGGACAAGATGTCACATGGATTGTCACGTGATGATACGTGTCGCCATTTGCAATTGGAAGTGAGAGATTGAATTTCGGATACTCGATTACTGACGAATGTGTTCAGTAAATTTGGACTGGTGCGAATCCAGGATAGTACTATAGTAGAATCCGACCATAAAATGGTTTCGTTTATTGTTATTCTCAAAGATTGCTTCACTTTATTGAATAAACGTGCTAACAAAAGTGCTCCGCAAAGCTCTAACCTATGGATACTAATTGTTTTTATTGGAGCTACCTTTGACTTGGAGCAAAGTAAATGAATGTGGACCTGATTGTCATGATCTAGACTACGCAAATAAATGCACGCCCCATATGCAATACTAGAGCTATCGGCAAATCCATGAATTTCAATGTATTTGTAATTCTTGCATATGGCATGCCTAGGAAGATTGACTTGACTAAGCTGGGCTAATTCAGATTGGAATTTAATCCAACGTTCTGCTAAATCGTTTGGAATGGGTGCATCCCAAGAAATCTTCTCGAGCCAAAGTTTTTGCATTATAGTTTTGGCTAACACTGTGCATGGACCTAAAAGTCCTAATGGATCAAAAATCTTGGATATTGAAGAAAGAACAGATCGCTTCGTAGGAATTTTATTGATGGGTAGTGTTTCCACCTCAAAATGTAGTAAATCCGCATTACATGACCATGTTAGTCCAAGCGTTTTTGCCTTTTCTTCTGGATCAAACTTCAAAATACATGCATCGTTTGAATGCTGCAAGCCATCTAATACTTTATTGTCATTAGAATACCATTTTCGTAGATTAAAACAACCTGCCTTTAAAATGTTTGAGACGGTTTGACAAATATGTTGGGCGTCTTCAATAGTGTCTGCTCCAGTAAGCATATCGTCAACGTAGAAATCGCGCAGAATAATTTCCGCTATCTCGGGAAAAATTTTTTCATTGTCTGTGGCGAGTTGGATGAGACATCTTATTGCTAAGTAAGACGCACATGCTTGTCCGTATGTAGCGGTGTTTAGAACAAATGTTTTTATTGGTTCGGAAGGATCGTCCCTCCATAATATTCTTTGTAAGTTTTTGCACTCATCGTCAACAGTAATCATGCGATACATTTTCTCGATGTCCGCTGTTACGACATATCGGTGCTGACGAAATCTAATTAGTATTGAAAATAGATCATCCTGTAAGGTAGGCCCGACGCATTGAATATGGTTCAAAGACAACCCTGATGTGGTCGGTGCTGAACAGTCAAATACTACTCGTAGTTTGGTAGTCAAACTTTGTTCACGAAGCACTCCATGATGTGGCATATAGTATACAGGATGAGGATAATCGTTTTCTTCTATCGCAGTCATGTGATTAAGCTCTTGGTATTCTTGCATGAACTGAACGTACAATTCACGGAATGATAGATTTCTTTTTAGTTTTTTTTCAAGGCTGTAGAATCTCTGTTCTGCTTGAACCTTGGATTCACCTAGTGATTCTGGTGACTGCTTTAATGGAAGACACACAATAAATCGACCATTCTCGTTACGACGTGTATTTTCCTTGAAGTGCTCTTCACAAAATTGCTCTTCAGTGGAGAGAATCTTGGTAGATTGGCATTCCTCCAATTCCCAAAATTTTGCTAATTGCATTTGCAAATCCAAATTAATGCTAGTGCTGAGGTGGCATCTGATATTGTTTAAACTAGAGAGGCCGACCTGACCCGATGCAACCCATCCTAGATGAGTCTCTTGGAAAACGTACTGGTTGATTTTGATTTGGTTGGGACATAATAGTTGCAAAAATAGATCTGCCCCAATTAAAATGTCAATAGGTCTAGATTCGAGAAACTTAGAATCCGCTAGGAAAATATTGCTTGGGATATTCAAGGTTTCATTATCGACAAATGTTGCAGGTAGATTGCTAGTTATTTCCTTTAGAATAAAAAATGTAACATCAGCTTTAAAATAGTGATATTGTGTCTATACATATATTGCACTTTCTGGAAGAACAAGAAGTCTGATTGCTGATGCCAGTGATAGAAAGATTGGTAGCTTGACCCTGAAAACCTAAGAGATTGAAGAAGCGCTCGGTTATGAATGATTTCTGAGAACCTGAATCTAGAAGCGCACGCGCAATGTGATATTTACCCCTCGAATCTGCTATTTTTACACAGGCAGTTGATAAAATTGTTTGCTGCACAGAGGGCAATGCAGTTATGGTAGTTAGAGAAGTGTTATTGTTTGCTATAGTTTCATTGTTTTCATGTTTATTACTAGAGATTTCCTCATGAATAAGAGTATTGTGCCATTGCTTACATTTTCGGCAAGGCCCTAGTTTGCATTTAGAACGAATATGGCCTGTTCTTAAGCAGTTTAGACATAATTTGGCTTTATTGACAAAATTGTGCCTCTCAAAAATAGAAAGCCTAAGAAATTGCTCACAAGAATAAATTGAATGATTGCCCTTGCAGAAAACACAACCTTTGCTAGTACCATTAAACTCGCTTGTAGAAGTAAAACTTCGAGCATACCCTTTAGACCGTTGCTTGGCATCGAATTTATCCGATTTCTCTTGTATTGAAGGCTGCTTTTCAATCTTACCCTCTATTTTTTCTAAATAGTCTGCACGATCCCTTAGAAATCGCTTTAAATCGCTCCACGTTTCGTCTTGCATCTCTTTAGTATGTTTTTCCCAATCACGTAAAATATTGTTGTCAAATTTAGATGTAATCATATGAATCAAGAGTAGATCCCAATTGTCAGTACTTTTATTTAAATTCTCTAATGCCTGCAAATGATTAGAAACTTCATCAACCAATGCTCGTATTTTGTGTGAAGTTTCTTTGCTTATTGTTTCTATATTAAAAAGTGCTTTTACGTGCTTGTGAATTAACATTTTAGCCCTATCGTACCTTTCGCATAGTGAGTTCCAAGCACTGTTGTAATAAGAAGCCCCGAATTTAATTTCTTTAATGACTTGTGCCGCGGAACCTTCTAATGAACCTTTAAGATAATAATATTTTTTCATATCGTCCAATTTTTTATTGCTGTGTATCATGGCTATGTAAGTATCGCGGAATTCGATCCAGTCCTCGTAGTTACCGTTAAATGTTTTTAGATGCATTGGAGGCAAAGAACTCAAATTTATATTGTCATTATCAGGAATATTGTTTGAATTTGAATTATCGTATTTGCTTATCAAGTGTTTGGCTAGTGCCACAGAATCGAAATAATTATTTTCGAAAATGAACCTTTCGTTATCCTGAGTTTGTTGTAATTCTAGTTCTCCCTCAGCATTGATATCGATATCGCTTTGAATACTATCGAATTCCCCACATAATGGTTCTATCTTTTCTAGTCTTAATTTTAATTTTAAAATGTCCTGTTCTGAAATATTTGCCTCATTTGCCATATTGTTAACTATGCTAGTAAAGCTTGATAGTTTAGAATTTAGCGATGTGCGGCGCGAAATGAGTTTTTCAGTTCTGCTTTCATGTTTAATCGAGTGCAAACACCACCAAAGATCGTTTAAATATAGTGTAATGTTAGCTAGATATGTTTGAAAAGAAAGAAAATAAAAAATATTTTAAGTTGAAAATTGATTCACCCTGTATATTGAATTTGCAGTAATTTTAACCTACTTAAAATAAATATCGTATTTGAGGTGACTGTAATATAGTTCAAACTTAAATTTATAGCTTTATTTTCAAAACAAATAAATTAAATTAATGAGGCTATAATAAAAAATGTTATTGTTTAGAATAGATAAAAAAGGATCGCTCACTCACCAATTTGCCGGTAAAAAGTGTTTGTCTTTCTTGGCGTTGACACAACCGTAGAAACTTGAGTTTCAGCCTTTCTATAGTTCGTCAAGAAATGTTCCATCCGCGCTCGTTTGGACCAATAATGTTTATTGTATTGTAACTAGGCAAAATTAAAACTACGGTGGACTGTAAAACACTGGCTTTAATGCTGTTTAAACAAAAACATGATCGTCTTTTGTAAAATGAAAACTGTTTCTTGCACGAA
This sequence comes from Diabrotica undecimpunctata, assembly GCF_040954645.1. NCBI lineage: Eukaryota > Metazoa > Arthropoda > Insecta > Coleoptera > Chrysomelidae > Diabrotica > Diabrotica undecimpunctata. The sequence continues at coordinate 20,664,396 of NC_092812.1, forward strand.
TTTATTGTCTTTACCGAAACTGCCAACGGTTTTTGCTGGTTGATGTCTAGTCTCGATCTCTCTGTCGTCTCCTCGGTGCGCGCACTCCTGGTTGAAGACACGCACACTGTTGCCGGTTGTACAAAAAGTCTAAGATAATTGTTTGCGGCGCAAACAATGGAACAAAATAAAACAAATTAATGGACGCAACACAACGTATAAAGTACCCGCTCTTATCCATGAAAATAATATTATTACAGACGACCAAAAAATCTCTGATACCTTGGCACAATATTTTTTAGACAAATCCAAAAACAGAATTAACCATTTATTGACACGAGACGAACAGCTCCCTCCTCAGTCCTCTTCATCGAACCCTAATCCACTTAACCTACCGTTTACTCTGAACGAACTCTATGATGTTGTTAGTTCTCTAAAAAATTCTGCTGCCGGACCAGATGATATCCCCTCAATATTTATTAAAAAACTACATTCAGATACATTAAGAAAATTATTAGATCTGTACAATATTTTATGGACATATCAACGGTTTCCCAGGCTATGGAGAAAATCCATTATGATTCCAATTAAAAAGAATGACTGCCTTTCAGCATTACCCAGTTCATTTTGACCCATCTCTTTAACTTGCTCATTATGTAAAGTCTTAGAAAAAATGATAAATAATCGTCTAAACTGGTATTTAGAACGACATAAGTTACTAAATCCATTTCAGTCAGGGTTTAGATCAAATAGATGCACTATGGACAATTTGGTTTCACTTCAGTCTGAAATTACATACGCCATGCAAAACAAGAATGAGGTAATTGCCGTTTTTCTAGACATAGAGAGTGCTTTCGATACCACTTCAAAATCAATAATTCTTGCAAAACTTAGTGACCTCAAATTAGAAGGTAATATAACAACATTTATTAATAATTTTTTAACGGATAGAACGTTCCAAGTGTCTGCAAATGGTAAAATGTCTGCACCACAAGCTGTAGAGAATGGACTACCTCAAGGTTGTATACTTAGCACCACACTATTCTTAATCTGTATTAACGACATATGCTCTACGATAAAAGCACCAGTTCAACACGCTATTTACGCTGATGATATCATTCTATTTTCTCAAGGTAGGACCACATCCAGTACATGCGCGTTACTCCAAAACACCCTAGAGTCTATAACCAATTGGTCAGAAAGTACAGGATTTAAATTTTCACCACCTAAATCTGTAGTAATCCAGTTTAGTAAAAAATACAGGTCTCCTCAACCTAATTTACAACTGCATGGAACTCCGCTTCGTGTAGTAGATAACCATAAAATCTTAGGTATGCAGTTTGATAAAAGACAGTCTTGGAGAAATCATATACAAACCACTAAAGCTAATTGTTTAAAAAGAATAAACATAATTAAATCTCTTGCTCACTATCACTGGGGCTCTGCAGAGGAAGTATTACTCAGAATTTACCAAGCCCTAATTAGGTCCAAACTTGATTACGGTAGCATACTCTATATGTCTGCATGCAAGTCTCTCTTAAATTCTCTTAACGTCATTCAGAACACATCTCTTCGTATTTGTCTTGGTGCTTTTAGATCTAGCCCATCTGAAAGCATTCATGTTGAAGCCTATGAACCTCCACTGACCTATAGGAGACAAAGACTACTTCTGAATTACTTTGCAAAGGTCTCTGCCAACCCCTCAAATCCAGCTGCCAAGCTTGTTGCCAGACACACAGTAATAAAGCCAACAGAAAAACTTAGGTCTGTATACCCATTTGACTGCAAATTACACCAGTTAATTAACAACACAGATTTTTCACATATGACCCCGATCTGTATCCCTCATACCCCGCCTTGGACCAGAAAGCAGCCTAGTTTTAACATTAGTCTATGTAGATACGACAAAAAGGAAACCCCCATTAGTATGTTTAGACAAGAGTTCAACAAAATGATTGACATGGAAAAGTTTGATACAATCTTATACACAGACGCCAGTAAAGATGAACATTGTACAAGCTGTGCTGTTACTACAACAAATGAAACAATAGCGTCATTTCGCCTCCCTACTATCTGCAGTATACATACAGCGGAATTATATGGAATAAACAAGGCGCTAGAAGTCACACCAAAAAGCAGCAAACGTATAGCCATATGCACCGACTCTCTGTCATCGATACATTCACTAAAAACCCTAAGATCACAACACCCAATAGTCAATAAGGTACACGCTCACTGTCATCAGCTGTTAACTTCGGGCACCTCAGTCTCCATAATCTGGGTTCCTTCGCACGTAGGTGTTATTGGTAACGAGAAAGCGGACCAAGCGGCGAAAGAAGCTAATTGCCCTGATCATCCAGTCGAAAGGATACAGCTCCATCAGGACCTAAAATATCTCTTCAGGCAATCAGTCTTGGAAAATTGGCAAGACCAATGGAGTAGAAGCACATCCAAATTACATCAAATACAACCAATAATTCGACCACTGCAAATTCCCATACAAAAAAGAAGAGACAAAGCCATAATCAGACGAATAAGAATAGGACACACTCGTCTCACGCATGGTTACCTCATGAGTTCTGGAAATCCACCAGTCTGCGAACGCTGCAACAACACGCGGCTTTCCATACAGCATATCCTACTTGAATGCAGTACTTTCAGCTCCACTCGACGACGGCATAACATTAGTGGTACCCTTAGTGATATACTTAGTTCACCTGGTTCAATGAACTCTTTGATTATTTTTTTAAGAGACTCTAAATTATATAATTTAATATAAAATATTTACGAATTTTGTAAAAGTACCAAAACTGTAGCTTAATCGTATATTGTAAATACCGATTTTGTTTGTTCCCGTGTCAATGACCATAGTTGTCGAGACACGTAAATTTAAATAAAAAAAAAACTGTAGCTTAATCATATATTGTAAATACCGATTTTGTTTGTTCCCGTGTCAATGACCATAGTTGTCGAGACACGTAAATTTAAATAAAAAAAAAAACATTTTTTCAATATCATTTTAAAATCGTCTACCTTAAAATGTATAATGTATGTCTGAATTGTCAATATAAATGAGTCAGTTAAAATTAAATTATTAAACGAATTTTTCCCCAAGTAACAAAAAACAAAATTTGTTTAATTTACTAATGTTTGCATTTTGAGAACGATTTCCGAAGTGGAGATTGAAATGTCAGTAAACTTACTTTAATCTTTTTTTGTGGCTTATTCCCATTTAAATAGTAATTACTTTAAAATGCCCAAGAAAATAGCTTCAGAACAACATTACGTTACAAACTGAAGGGAAGAAGAAGTGTAGGAAGCCCCTGGAAAAGATGGAGCAAAACGTAGAAGAAGAAGATATGGCGTTTTTTAAACTAAAATAATAACTTATTTATTAATCCCTATGACATTAAAAACTTTTTCAAACAATTAATAAAACCAAAACAATTTTTTTTTTATATTTTAGTTAGACATTACTAAATACTTTTTAGAAAATGTAATACTCTTTTAAAATATTCATACAAATAATTATAAATAGTTTATCTTTGCACAACCTTTAAAAATGACAGTGATGCGATAAAATTGAAAATATGTATAAACTATTTATTATCCACCAGAATAGTTTACGAAATGACTGTACTAATTAGCTGTGATAACTCATCCTGTGTACATAATGTGCTGTTATAAATGCAATGCTTTAACTTGTATTTGCCAGTCACGCTAACAATTTATGGTATCTAGCCCGTACATTTATCGGATGCAAAGAACCAATATCCTTTTAAAGTCAATGTGAACTTCCGTAGATAACATCAGTCCTCATATCTTTTCCTCATTTTGAAAGTTTCGCCGAAGACAATAGTCTACATTTAATGCCACCGCTACTGAGTAAACCTGATATGATTTGAATATACTGTTTCATAGAAGTAAATTAAATTAAATTAAATTTTCCTGTACTTCTCCCGAAGTGAACGTTCAGTTTTGACAAGTCTTTCTAAAATTATTTGTTCAATTGTTTTAAACATAATAAAATACTCTCCCCTCGAAAATAAGTTTCAAGGTGAGTTATTTTACAGCATTCTGGATTCAAAATTCCCTTTTTCCACCCTGCGTCTGAAAAGCTGAGTGCCCATTATTCAAGGTGGGGAGCCTACGCCGTAATAATTTTTATCTGTAACACGGAGAAGTAAGGGATATTATTTCTGCTACGTATTTACCCCTGAGACAACCAGAAAAATAAGTCGTTTCGAAATTTTGCTCTAAACTTAGCTGAAGATCGTATTAGACAAGATAAAGTTTTGGAAAAATATTAAAACAAATTCTAAAGATTAAGATTTAGAAATGGTATATATTTTATCTAAATTATTGACAGACTGGTTTCGTCAACAATACACGTGCAATAATTATTAACTGCGAAATATTAAACTTAATTTTATGTAGTTCCAAGTGACTTTATTACAAAAGTTTTAGTGTAAAGTGATTCTGCCGTAATTTGTGGGGAGTTGTCTGTCTCCTATCGGAGGCGTCTTCAGGTGGTAGATGGGGGAATGCCCTAATTGGTTCTAGGACCGGTGGGTAGGTGGGAAATAAAAATACGAACCGCAAACCAAAACAGACTAAGGTATGGCAAACCTAACAGAAGAGTCCCTGGCTCTTAAGGTTAGGGGTTGGGCTAGAGACCGACAACCTCTTTTTATGAAAAAGCATATGCTACGGAACCTCACGACGGCGACTCTGCAAACGAAAAATGGAATTGAGATTAGGAACATAAAATACCTTAACACTGTACCAAACTGGAGCACTCACATCTTTACCAGACACAGTAAACACGTACAAAGTAGATGTTTTAGCACTGCAGGAAATGCGATGGATGGGAACTGGCACTCTTGCTAAGAGAAATTAAAGAAAAAAAGGCCTTATTATTGACTTTAAAGCCTACAGTCAAAGAATGTGCTATTTGCTCTTAAAAGGGATATTTTCTCATTACAATTTAAGCAATGCACTCGCTTTAACTGACGACAAACCAGAGAAAATAAAAGAACAGTTATTCGAAGACCTAGAGAAAACCTACAGAAAAAAAAATAGGACGAGAAAGAGTTTTCTTGCCCACGATAGGAAAACATAGCCTACACATCAGTAGCGATAATGGATTACGAGTGATAAACTTAGCAGCAGCACTAAATATAACAGTCGCTAACACCTATTTTGAACACAAAAACATATACAAGGTAACCTGGACTTCTCCCGAAGGAGGAAAAACGAGTCAGATTGATCGCATTTTAATATATTCAAGGCATGAAACAGACGTAATAAACTGCAGAAGTTATAGCGGCGCAAATATAGTATAACAACGTCTGTTATACCTTGCATTTTTAGAAGGTTCAGATTAAAGCAGAAATCTGAATTTGTTTCGAAACTATCTTACCGATTTTTCTATCAGATGTCGCTATTGCGTCCATAACGAAGCCATTTTATTGTTGCTTCTTAAAAGACGGAAAAGATTATTTTTCACGTTGAGAACGGCTATAAATAACTGTTCTGATGAGACTTATTAAGTCGAAATAAGTATCAACAGATACATAGACGCTTTGTACGTGAAATCAAATATTTGCTGTCTTTTTTATTTTATTCGGATCTACTCTGTATGAGTACAAGAAACAAATTCGTTAAGGATTTCTGCTTAGTTGATAGACATGTCGTGGAATGCAAATTTTAGATTCCCCATGTCTCTATTAACATCTTTATCAACGTCTGTTATACCTTGCATTCTTAGCAGGTTCAGATTAAAGCAGAAATCTGAATTTGTTTCGAAACTATCTTACCGATTTTTCTATCAGATATCGCTATTGCGTCCATAACGAAGCCATTTTATTGTTGCTTCTTAAAAGACGGAAAAGATTATTTTTCACGTTGAGAACGGCTATGAATAACTGTTCTGATGAGACTTATTAAGTCGAAATACGTATCAACAGATACATAGATGCTTTGTACGTGAAATCAAATCTTGGCTGTCTTTTTCATCATATAATATTATTTCCTATATGTGGTTTAAGGACCCCTCGCAATTTCAAAAGCTAAGCACAGCGATTTAATGAGCCTTATGAGATTCTGAGGTCCTGCAGCTGTGGACTTTTTCCTCGTCTTGCCTTATAATCACTCGTAACAGGTAAATTATTATTATTCTAATTATTTTTTTTTAAATCTTTATTTAACGTCGGCGTCGATCTACTTCTGCGATTAAGTCTAATTACCGACGCCCGGAGCACGCTTCCACCAACGGAAAATTTTGACGAATGCCCTGGTATTCCAACCAGAGGTAGGAATCTTTAACGAGCCATGTTACAGTAAAACCTGTGTTACCGGCCACCTGTCAAAACCGGCCACTTGTACTAGCCGGTCAGTTTCAAAGTTTCCCAAACCAAAATTTGTGGACTGCAAAACATGGTATTAGCGGCCACCTTTTTATATCGCCAATAGTTCTGTCATTTTTAGTGACCGTTATTGACAGCTTTTACTGTATTTATTATAACTTATCATTCACAATAGAAATACTAATCAAAATGAAACCTATTTTTATTATTGAAAGCATTGACAATTTTCTGTTTCAGATGACTAAGCTGGTTCTTTCAATGGACATATTGCGGTTGACAAGAATTTTCTGGATTTTTAAAGAGTGTAATATATTTTTTTGAATAAAAACAGTACAATGCCGTTCATTTGTTTTAATGAAGCAATTTTGACTCTCGAGTTTTTTTTATTCGTTTCAACGTAAGACACATTATGGTTTTGAAGTTAAATTTGAAAGTTAAATAAAAAAAAAATAGAAATATCTGTTTTTTTCCCTGTAGTCTTTAATTAAGAATTACAGAATTGGTTGAATCTAAAGATCCACTACCGCCTTCAGCTGGTAATATTGGCCAACAAAGGGAACGCTGCAGTTACTGCGACAAACAAAAAAACCATCCGACCAAGTATTCATGAGTTAAAGGTGGAAAATATACAACATGTGTTTACAACATAGCACAAATATTTGTAATGAATGTGTATAATATGCAAAATAATTAATAAATAAGTGTTTGTAATAGTAGTTCATTTTATTTTATCAGAAGAATTTTTTAGTCCATCTTATACTTACTATTTCATATGCGGACTCACAGTCCGCTGCGTGTACTGATGCAACTTTTTGAGGCGCCTGTACTGAAAGGTTAATAACATAATATGCTAATTCTGACAAAATATTGGCAGGAAAAACTGTTTTGTAAACTAGTTAATTATTAGGGAAGATGCTGTTATTATTATATTTATGTACGGATTCTCGCTTATAAATTATGTTATACTTATATTGTATGAGCAATTCTAAGAATTACTGTTGCCATTTTTCTCAATAAAAACATCTAATATTAAAGATAGAAACCATTTTTCGACCATAAAATGGAATCTTTCTGTAACCTTAAAAAAGAGCGCAATTGAATGTCATTTCGGAACGACAGTAACAAAAGCAGGCTCTTTACACAGCTGTCTCACATTTCTTTAATATCAATTATATTATTTGTTCCATATTTTTCGTTCTATGATTTGTGACCGTTTTTAGTTGACACACCCTTATCCCCGACTAAAGGGGTCACTGGCACGTATAACTTTTATTAATAGATAAATCTACCGGCGAAAATAGCGAAATGTCAGGAATAAAATTTGAAATAAAATAACGCGGACGGAACATTTTTTCCGAAGTCCAATATTACTCGTTTTATGACATCGCGAAAATCAATTTTCCAAAGAAAAGTAATTCCTTCACACCTCCACAGGTCTTTTCATGGCGTGGCAGTTAACATTACTTATCAAAAGAAAGCAGTTCATTCACTGACAATCTTCTATTGTTTGGTTCGGAACGAAAAAATGGAAAACTGCCACATATTATATTGTATACAGTCGTGGTCTAAATTTTATTGTTGATGCATTTCGTTTCTTTACCTTTCATTGAATATTATTTTTAATTTAGATAGTAACGTGGTGGGTAAAAATCGACGCTCGCAAATAAGAATATCGTAACTTGATTTTTCGCAAAAATGAGTTAAGATCATTTTGCTATATAAAAATGCATGCTTTTTCAGGTAAAATAAAAATTACGAACGTTTTTGAAAGAAAATATATTTTTTTGAAAAATGCCGTTATATCTTATTCTCGTGGTACACTGGCCCTAATATTATCGTAATTTCATGTACAATTTTAGCATATTAAATATAAAGCAAACAATTGTGTCGTATCTAGAGTTGCAAGAAATTTATCAACCATATTACTTATATATTGTAATCGTTTATTTTATCGACAAGACAAGACAAGAGAAGCGTCGGTCGACCACTAACAAGATGGACTGACGATTTAAGAAGACTCAATAAAAACTGGATAAGAGCGGCGCAAGATAGACGGGGTTGGAAACATGAGGAAGAGGCCTATGTTCAGCAGTGGACTCTTGAGGCTGGATGATGATGATTTTTATCGTAAGTACCTACATACTTGCATACCTACGATAATATTGTAGCTCTAAAAGTTAAATCGTATTATCGTAAGTAGGAAAAAGATCTATGTACGTATAGTACATTCAATTCATTAAATGCAAAGAGAGGGTTGTAAGTAAATTAATAAGATAATTTGAGTTATTCATAGGAATAGGAATAGGGAATAATTGGTAATAATCATATATTTCCGATTCAACTAATAGAATCTCTAATACAAATGTAAATATAGAATTTACTGAATAGCTCTTAATATTTACTATTTTCTCGTACTGAATTATTTTTCCTAGTGTAGTATCAAAAGGCATTCTTTAATTTATTTAAAAGTTCAATTGGATTTACTATATAATTGTGCAAGGTATTTATTTTGGCGAACGAGATTGCAGTTTCTACTCGTTCAAAATATCATAAATTGTTTGATAAAGTAAAGTAATTTGATTTATTACTATAAATAATTGAATATGTGTATACATACTTTTTTCAAATAAAGCTAATTTATTCTCTATAGCTTCAATTTGTGATTTTAAAATCAATTGAATATGTGAAATATTATTTATAGCATTATTAAAAGTATTTATAGAGTTTTGCAATAAAGATTATTTTGATTATCTTGTAATTGATTTATTTCGTTTTCTATTCTTTGTGCGTCTTCTTGGTCCATATTTCCTGTAATACATTTTATTATTGTTCCTAGAGGATTTAGAGGTCCTCTTTTTATTCTCTTTTCTTCCTTATACAACGGTGGATTAATTTGATATATCTGTTCTTCTATTTTATTTTGTACCGTAATTAAAGGGATAAATCAGTTTTCTAATTCTAGATAATAACTTTGATTTCTGAAACTTGTATGTAGTCTTTAAGCTTCATTTTTAATAAATCAAATTCTTCTGTGACAGAAGTTAAATTCTAAATTTGTATGAATGTCCAGTGTGTAGAAATTATTTTGGAGATACCTAATCTAAAATGAGTCCTGGATATGAAGTTACATCTTCGAACTTGACTAAGTTGTCTCTTGCGTTGATATAGTTGACTGCTCCGAAGATTCCGACGATAAATCTGAAATATTGGGCATTATTTTAGTTTTGTTTATGTGGTCCATTATCTTCTTTTTATTCTTGGGATTTTCAATTTCTATTTTCCCATTTTCTAATATTTGCGTAAGTATATATGGTCCAGTATATTTTCTACTTAATTTTCCTCCACGAGTTTCTGTTTTTCTATAAACTTGTGATCCTAAACGAGAATCCTTTGTGTTCCTATTATTATTTCTTTTTCCAATTATGTTTTTTTTAAGTTTTTGATTTTCTTCTTGTATACTTGTATATAGATCTTGAGTATTATTTTGATGTGCTTTAACATATTGGGTATAAGCTCGTGCTGGAATAAGTCTCATGGGATCTTTACTGTATGTATATCTCGATACTAATTTATAAGGTATATGGCCAGTTGCTGTGTGTATAGTACTATTATAGGCAATAAAAGCATAAGGCATAATGGAAATATTATCTGCATCTTTATCTTTTTCTTTTAATAATCTTAAGTGCTCAGTTAAGTTAGAATGCAATCTTTCTACCGGGGAATTAGATTTGTGATTATATATGGAGTAGTAAAATGTATTTTTGTTTGATGCATTTTTAGTAATTCATCTACAACGTCATTTTTGAATTCTCCGCCACTGTCTGCAACAATTTGCCTCGGTATTCCGAAAAATGAAAAGAAATGTACTAATTGTTGACACGCTGATATCGCTGTACCAAAATATGGTAACGCTTGACGACATTTTGAAAATTTATCTATAATTGTTAAAAATCTTTGATTGCGAACCCTATATACGAATCTATATATATTATCTTAAAAGGCTTGGAGGGTGTGTGGGTTAATATTAAATGTTTTTTATATGAATTTCTATTATATTTTGATCTCTGGCATATTTCATATTTATTTATATATTTTTCTATATCCTTTTTCATTGATTTCCAGTAATAATTTATTTTTAAAGCTCTGAGAGTCTCTGAAATTCCTCGATGGTTCGTTTTTTCGTCGTGTTTATATTTTATTAGTTGATTTCTTTCTTCTGGTAATACATTGTTAACTAATTTTGTAGATTATGACATACATTCTGAAATATTGATCGTAATTCTTGAGATAAGAAATAAATGTATAAAGTATTTTTGCTGGCATTTTCTTTTAAGAATTGGGTCACACTTTCTTCGTCAGCTGAAATAGTAGCTCTTATTATTTGATGTCCTTTAAAATTCTCACATTCGCGTTTTAGATAATTTGCAAAAGGCGCTCTTTTAAAGATAAGTTGATAGGCTTTATTGTTTATAATTTTATCTGACAATGAGAACCTATTTTCATTTGAAGATTCAGCACTATGGGCTGTATCTGTATCTGAGTTATCCATCTCAACGTTTTCGTTGGTCTTATTTCCTGTTGATATAATTTTATTTACTTGTGGGTTTTCTGTAACCTAATTGTTATCAAGAATTTGCAAAGTTTTATTTATTACATTTTCATTAACTATGTCTGGGTTAAATTCAGCTAAAAATTGGTCGATATCAAAATCTATGTCACCGGGATTATCTATATTTGATTCTGTTTCAATTGCATTAATATTTATTCGACTTACAGAATCGGCAATGTTCGATTTACCATGTTTATATTTTATAGTATAGTTAAATTCCTTCAATTTTAATCTTCTTCAAAATAATGTGGAGTTGGGTTCCTTTAAATTAAATAACCATATAAGGGGTCTATGGTCGCATAAAATTTTAAAAGATCTGCCCCATAAATAAGGTCTTAATGTTTTACAAGCCCATACAATTGCTAAAAGTTCATTTTCTATCTTAGAATATTTTTGCTCTGTTTAATTAAGAGTTCTTAAGGCATACGCTACGGGTAAATCATTTGGGACTTTTCCTTGTGACAAAATTGCACCTAAGGCTATACTTGAAGCGTCTGTAGTTAATATAAATAGTTTTAAAAAATCTGGATATTTTAAAATGGGGGCATTAATTAATAGTTCTTTAAGATGATTAAAATATTTTCTAAATTCTGGAGTGTGTATAACTTTTGCATGTCTCTTTAGACACATGGTTAAAGGTTTAGCCATTTTGGCGAAATTTTGAATGAATCTTCTATATCTGCTAATCCTAAAAATGACTTTATTTCTTTTTGTCTAGTAGGAATAGAAATAAATATGCCACTTCTGTTCGTAAAAAGAGAAGTTGTGGTTCATTCCTCACTACGTGTATCTTGTTCCTTTTCTTAAAAAACAGCATATGTAGCTGACATAAATAATTAATGAAGGAATTGATTGAATTTGCACTTGCAAAATCTCTAACCAACTGGGTCTGTTATAAGAGTCTAAAATGAATTTTGAGGTTAACCTAGAAACTGATCTATAATTTCTCAATTTAGAAGTTTAGTAACGGATAATGCACAATACCAAATAGCAATAGAGTTACTTTGATTTGCTTATACAATGTAAATCTTGCTTGTGCATTAGACCAAGATAATTCTAGGCAAACAGTTTAGTTTAGCATAACTAGACCAAAGACCAATAATGGCGCTTAGCTTACTATTTCAAAACTAAGAATGGCAGCTACGAATATAGTCTTGCTATGCAAAACAAGATACCCTTTATAGACAGAATGTCGCTTGGTTTAATTTTTTAGCGACCGTTAGCGTGACAATAACAGGGATTTTTTTCAAGATAGTTTTAGCTATTTGCCACCATAATTCGCTATAATCTCGATTTTAAAGAAATGGCGCTTGGTCGAGTTATGCATAACGCCATCCAATTGTTACTGCGTTATATAGATGGCACGGCAAATAGGGCAGTATCCGAAATTGGGCAACTGTCCTAAGTTAGGTGCCTTTCCTCTACAAGCTTCTTATTTTAATAACTAAGAAATTATTAGAAATATACTGACAAATGACCATTATCAATTTAAATGGATAAATACTCCGTTTTTCCTGTACCACGTAACATCCGTACCACTATTATATAATTTGTCTTTAGTTGCCTTATTTGATTTATAGCAAACAATTTTGTGGTGTGTAATTTTTTACATTGTTTTATTATTCTAGCGAAAAATAACCATTTTGGTACCTTAAACTTTTAATACGGTAAACAATAGAAACATTAATCTTTGTCTGAAGCGAAAGCTGTCAATAATTCAACTTCGATTTTACATTCACAAACGCTTGGCGTAAGTAAGTAAAGGGAAATAATCGGCGCGGCGACATCAAACCCAGGCAGAATCCGCGGTCGTCTGTATCTCTTACCGGTTTAAACTTATTTCCCTATACGAATACTGTAGTTTTCTTTTATTGATTAAAGAAAATATTTAGACGAGTTTGTTTTTGGAGTAAACAGCAGGTAATAGTAGTAGATAATTTTTATCTTGCATGTATAAGCGGGGTATTCTGCAGGGTAAGTATGGATCTAAAAAGCTACTTCATGAAGCACCTGTTCGAGAACTGGAACAATAAATGAAAATCTACACCAAGGTATCCAGATGAAAGCAAGTAATTATTTCCCGTTTACGATTTGAACATACCCAGTTTTCTCATGAAGATTTGTTTCAGAAAGAAGAAGGCCCAATTTGTGACGAGTCCGGTTCACCTCTTACGGTAAAACATGTGGTAGTGGAAAAGTGCGAAAAGTTCAATCGTCACAGAATTAAATATCATTTACCAAACAATCTTAAACACATCCTAATTTCAAAAAACACTATAGACAACCGACTCTTGTCTTTAAAAGACTTTAATTTACTAAGCAAAATATAATTAACTGTTACCGTTCGGCTAATAACCTTATTAAATTGAAGCGAGTTGTTTGTAAATAAAAAAAAAACTTATTTTTAAAAATTTTTTGTTTACATAAACATTTTTTCCCTTAAACAGACACTTTCGACTACTGTCCGTTCTAGGGAGAATACACAAGATAATCATACAGTTTTAATTTACTGAGACATACTGTAAGTTCGCCTAAGGACAATCAGGATCGTATTTCAACTGCAAACAGATACCAAGCGGTTATAAGGTTTCATTTCCCGACTTCACAAATGTTGCTATGATGTTGAATCGTCTGTATTCAGAAATACATTAGGTAAAAATTGCTTCTTAAGTACAAACTCTTCTATAATAAAACCAACACAGCGGGTATATCTCTCGTATCTATAACTTTTCTCGGTTTGCTTTCGAAAGAATACGGTAACTTGATATCTCAATTGTTTTTACCGTAGTTGCCTATTCATCTTTGGTTATGGCTGTTCGAAAAACGAACAAACAAAGCCTAAAAACAACGTAGCGAATATAAAAATATGTTATTTATTAACTTGTATATTGCATAGCATAAAAATTTTCATCAACGCGGCATAGACAAAATTTAAATTTTTTACAAATGTACAAAGAATACACGAACAAAAATATTGACATTTTGACCCATTTCCCATTCTCCTCTTCTCTTCTTCTTCTTCATTTTCCTGTTTATAAGCAATTCGGCTTGTTTATTGATTGACGGATTAACGCCTATGGTTACGGTTGCGACTCCATCTTTTGCACGGTCATCTATTTTGACATGAGTCTCTCCCATTCTGCTTATGTAATTATTCCATTCTTTTTTTCTATTTAGTGTGTATTTGTTTATACACTACGGTACATTTTCTTTTGTCTTCACTTCTATTTCGATCTCTCAGCATATTTCCTGTAATTTTTCTCAGTACTCTTATCTCTGTCGTTTCCAGTAGCCTTTGTATTGTGGCTGTGTCGGGTCCTGTTGTTGAGGCATATGTCAATATTGGTATTACACTGGCTTTATAAATTCTTGACCTCATCTCAGTGTTAATGTGTTTGTTTCGCCATATAGTGTTATTAAGGCATTCTGCCAGTCTATTTGCTTTTATACTTGATCAAAATTATTTTGCTCTTATGTGAAATCTGTGAACCAGTCTTTGCATACTATCAACATCTGGGGCTATCAATATTGCGTTGTCTGCGTAACAGAGTATTTTAATTTCTTTGTTTCCTATTCTGTACCCTCTTCTTTTGTTATTGCTTTTGATGATTTCATCCATGATCAAATTGAAAAGCATGGGGCTCAATGAATCGCCTTGTCTTATTCCGCTGCCTATTTCTATAGGTTTTGTTAGATGCCCATCTATTGCGACTTCCATTTTGTTGTGTTAATAGATGTTTTCAATAATATATTTAGGGCAACTTCTCAATTATACAGAAGATGAATTACACCTTTTAGTCTTACTCTGTCAAATGCTTTCTTTAAGTCAATCAGATACATAAATGTCTCTCACACGTCTGTCTGTCACGAAAGATATTAGTGTAATAAATGAATTTTAAACAGACAACGACCATAGACTAGTCAGACCAAAAATTGTTCTAGATCTGAAAGTAGAAAGAATACAATTAATTACAAAACCAACCGTAACCGCTAGATCACTTCTAAAGGCCAATTGATGAAAGAGTACATGGCAAAATTAATGGATATCATCCTTGATAGCGCCAAAGAAGTCGGAGGTCCGCAATAACCAAATAAACATAGTAATAATAATAATATAATATAAATAATAATAACAACATAGTAATAATAACATAGTAGTAATCACGAAAAAGGCAACAACAGAGGAAGAAATTACACAAAGATTAGGACAAACAAGAACAGCAATCCGACAACTTAACTCAGTATGGTGGGATAGACACCTAAATATGAAGACAAAAACGCAGATTTATAAAACATTAGTGCGAAGTATTATGACATATGGGGCCGAAAATTGGATTATAAACAAGAAAAACAGCAGTAAGATTGTAGCAACAGAGATGGAATGCCTGCGAAGATGCTGCAGAGTAACAAGAATGGATAGGAGAAGTAATGACGAAATAAAGCAAAGAACATCAATAGAAACAGACATACTAACATATATAGAACAAAAAAGACTAAAGTGGTATGGACATGTAAGAAGAGCTAGCGACAGCAGATGGATAAAAAGAATAACCGAATGGAGCCCCATAGGAAGGAGGAAAAGAGGACGACCCCGAAAATCCTGGAGGAACGAAGTAGACGACGCCATGAGTAAGAGAGGACTAAACGATGGAGAATGGAACAACAGAGAGAGATGGAAACGGTTGAGCGAGGGAAGGCAGTGAATACTGTAGAATCCCTAAATATATATATATACATAGTAAACTATCTAATAACACTAAAATATTGCAAAGACAAAAAAGGGAAATCAAAAAAGTAGCAACATACAGAGAATAAAATACACAAAACTTTGTAAGATAATAAGAAAAGTATTAAGGAAGACATAAAATATACAATAAAAGACTGGTAGAAAATGCAATCAAACACAGAAAAAGCTATAGGAAAACAAGAAAAGCAATAATGATTTGATGAAGCAAATCATTGCTCTAACAAACGAAAACACAAGAATTATAGACAGAAATTAAATGATACAACTCGTGACTAAATTGTACAGCGAACTATACATACAAAGGCCCTAAAATACTTAAGGAAGCAATCAGTGACCAAAAAAATATACCAGAAGCAGAATCGACAATTACAATAATAAAAAGCGGTAAAGTAGCTGAAATAGATGGCATAACAGTGAAACTGCTTAAATATGCTGGCAAAAGCCTAGAAAATCTTAGCAGGCATATCTACACACTGCCTAAGATCAAGATGTATATAAAATCACTGGAATATAGCAAACACTGCTTGTGTTCTTATTTCCCACGCCAGTGAGTGGTCCTTCGATTTGGAAGTAATTACATGACTTTGCTCTGACGCTTTAAATGGTAGGAAGATCGCCATCCTAATTTGTTGGATAAATGTCCGTTTAATTCTACCGCAAATGGGTAACATATTTCTAAATAACAATTAATACAAACGCTAAAAATAAATTATTATTCGTTCTTGCAGCTCTCAAGTCTCTATTGGTGAATTTTGTAAGCAAAATATCAAATCCTTTGCTGATATTTATTTTAAATTTGTTGTCTTTTAAAACGTTAACTTATTCTAACCGAATTATATGTCAACTGTACCAGGTAAACCTTTAAACCGAGCATAAAAAAGAAGCCTTTTGCTCACTGTTTAATCCAAATTTAATTCTCTTGAGAATGACTCTACAACGGAAGTCGAAATTCCGAGAAAATAATCTCTCCAAACGCTATATATCCTGAGGAGCAAGAACTTACACGTTCCTATTTACATTTTAATAATGTAAGCCTTATTTATTTAAGCAGGCGGTGACGTCACTACCGAAAAACAGGCGGTATTGCCGGCTGTTTTCAATTTTTTGTTCTAGATTGCATAGGAAATATATTGAAATCTCTTGAAAAGAAAAAAAAAAGTGTAAGCTCAACAAACGTTAGTCATACATAATCATAAAACGGACTATGAATAAATTGGTTGTAATTTTGCAGAAATTAATAGGTCTGTTTCTGCAGTAGTTGGAAATAGTTTTACAACGCACGAGTTTGCGCAGTTAGATAATTGTGTTCGTGCACATTTAGTTTCAAACTCCAACTGTTTGGTCAGATGTTCTTGCAGATTTGTCGACTATTTTCAAATCATTTTCAAATAGTCATTCTGATTTGAAGATTATTTTCCAACTAATAGTTTGATGCAGGCGTACTAAGTATAAATAAATAAGGTTTCTTATTTTTAACCTATAAATATATTCTATAACTATTTTTCACTGTTATATTAAACTCATTGTTTATTGGTTATTGTTAAATTCCAACGTTTGGTGTATTTACATTGATTATTCTTTATTGAATCAATTTTTTTGGACTTAATATCCAAAATGGTAATTATACGTGATATCCTAATAAGACCGGTACTCACATATGGCTTAGAAACCTGGACACACACTAAAAGAGAGGAAACGTTGTTAGCCACCTTCGAAAGAAAAATCTTGCAACACATATATAAGGGCACAAAAGAAAACGGAATATGGCGAAGAAGATACAACTCTGAACTATACAAAATATACCAGGATCCGGATATTAAAACATTCATTAAAATAGGACGGCTGCGTTGGATAGGACATGTAGAAAGAATGGAAGAAGGCGAAATACCAAACAAAATATTCAAACAGATGCCAGTAGGAAAAAGAACAAGAGGAAGACCGAAACTGAGATACTTACAACAAATAGAAAATGATATAACAACATTAAAAATAAAAAAAAAACTGGAGGAAACAAGCACAAAACAGATCAGAATGAAGAAGAATCCTGGAACAGGCCAAGACCCAAAAAGGGTTGGCTAGCCAGTGATGATGATGATGATGAATTATACGTGATGTAACTATGATTAAATAATTAACTTATGAAGTGAAGAAATAATATTTCAGGAATCTTCTGAATATATTGCTAACCACTTAAGATGTTCACAATATTTTCATTACCAAGTGAGAGGCAATGGAAAGCTTGGAGAATATAAACAAACATTAATATATTTATGTCCGTTGGTCACCAGACTGCATCTTTCAAAGATTACTGATAGATTCGATATTGCTATTAGCCTACCAAGGATATCCTAGAGGTTTTCAATCGGATATTTAAATCCGGCCTATGGGCTG
This sequence comes from Diabrotica undecimpunctata, assembly GCF_040954645.1. Lineage (NCBI taxonomy): Eukaryota > Metazoa > Arthropoda > Insecta > Coleoptera > Chrysomelidae > Diabrotica > Diabrotica undecimpunctata. Next base: position 20,682,490 of record NC_092812.1, read on the forward strand.
GCCATTCCAAAGTGTTAATTTCTACCTCTTCTAGATAATATCTGACGATCTGTGCAGCGTGAGCTCTGACATTACCTTGCATTAGTAAGAAATGTTCACAGATATAAGGAGCCAATGGTACTACATGTTACTCCAGGATCTCCAATATGTACCTTTCAGCTGTAACAGTTTCATTTTGTATGACCACTAGGTCCGTACGTGCGGTCAAAGAAATGCCACCCCACACCTTAACGGATCCTCCACCAAAAAATGTGGTGTGTGAGAAGTTACACTGAGCATATCGTTCGTTGGGTCGTCGCAACACACGAACACGTATGTCGATATTGTACAAACAAAATCGGGATTCATCAGTAAATAGCACTCGTTCCCAGTCAGCCTCTAACCAATTAACGTGTTCTCTGGCAAAATGTAGTCTCCTCCTTTGATGCTCTGCAGTTAATGGAGGACCTCGGGCGGCAATCCTAGGTGTTAAGTTTTTTTTTTTTTTTTTTGTTTTAATGGCATAGGCAAGTGCCATACAGCCAGTCACAACATGAAAATTTTCTACCCAGAAAGAATAAAAAGATAATATAAAATACTTAAGTAGCATTACAAATTTTAAGCATTAAAATTATTATTAAGGATAGGATAGAGATAAAACATGGACACTCGTTTCTCGTCTAGGGACCCATCAAGACATTGCTTTTAAGACAAACTAGATTGGGTCACGGATAAAAGGTAATAACAAATGGGGCAAAACAGAGGATAGGATTCTAATTACAGTTAAATATTAAGCTTACTTTTGGAAATAAATTCCATCAAACATTCATTTACAGCTCTTATATTTAGAGATAGCAGATAGCACATATTGTACGGAGGAAAAATTTTGATGTTGACTAAATTTTTTATTAGATCTTCAGTTTGTTTTGTGTATTTTTTACATTCGAAGAAAATGTGATCTAGATCACCTTCTTTTTGACAGTCTGGACATAAATTTGAATTTACAATTTTTAGTTTGGACAAATGACTAGGATAGCAGGTCCAAATTTTATTCTAATTATAGATGTTATATACCTTCGTGGAACGGAATAATTTTTAAACCAATAATCACTTGGGATTAAAGGCTGTATAGAAGCATATTGCGAGGAAGACTGCGTACTATATATATATATGCCAAGATTGTTTCCATTTACTATTGATATTATTTTTAATTATTGTTAAGGCGTCTTGTCTACAGATTTGGTGTTCCGCGATCAGCTTGCGTTCCGGTATCAATGGCCTTTTTAGCTAATAGGTCAACATGTTCGTTGTATTTAAGACCTATATGTGCTTTAACCCACAAAAAATGAACAACTCTTCGGTTTTTATGAAGGTCATAAACAAGTTTTTTAATTTGAAATACATATATATTTGAGTTGTTACTAGGAAAACTTAAAGTTTCAATGGCTAACATAACAGACAATGAGTCAGATACTATTGTAACAGATGTATTCTGAGTGTTTTCAAAGTATCTTAATGCTTCATATATTGCTACAGCTTCAGCACTAAAGATTGAAAAACTAGGATTTAGTCGACAAAGTTTTTCTGTATTAGTTGATGGAATGTAGAAAGCACACCCAGTACCAAACATAGACTTTGAGGCATCCGTATAAATAACTAAAGAGTCTGACAGACTAGATAAACAGGACCTCAAAATATTCGAGCTAACAGAAGAATTTACATGGTAATTCGGTTGTATCACAGTAATGGGTTGCAAGCACGAATAAAAATGTTTGATGTGAAGATTATCCTCTGATTTGAAGTCATAATCAAAATTTGTCAGGCTTCTTAAAGCCTCACAAAGTGGAGGTGAGTTCTTAAGTCTCCAATATCGATTAGTTAAATCTTCTTCGTTCAGTTTTCTGATATTTGAGTAGAGAGTAGTGTTTCGATTTTGTATATTAATAAAAAACTTTTGACTAAGGTATTCTCTTCTATAGCCCAAGGGATTTTCTAGAGCTTCCACATGTAGAGCATTAATAGGCGTCGATTTCATGGCACCCAAACAAATACGCAATGCTGCGTTGTTTTGAAACAGATCTATTGTTTTCAGAATATGTTTACTTGCTGAACCATATAATATGCATCCATAATCGATAATTGATCTAATATAAGATCGAAAGAAAAGCAAAGAAGTTTCCACATCTGCACCCCACCATGTTTTTGTAATTGATTTGAGGAAATTTAGACCTTTCTTACATCTATCCAACATAAACTCAACGTGAAGTTTTCAAGTTAACTTGCGATCGAGAATCATTCCCAAATATTTAATTGAAGAACTGAAATTAAAATCGTACCCATTCAATTTTATCTGATTTAGTTTTGGGATATTGTGTCTAGTGAAAATAGTAATACTTGATTTACTTGATGCAATTTCAAACCCATTGTGTTTGAACCAATTTTTGGATCTATCTTGTATTTTTTCTAAAGTTTGAATGCAGTTATCGTATTTTTTGGTAGAAGAATACATAAGAAAGTCATCAGCATACTGTATTATTTTAAAGCTGAGATTTTTAATGGAAATGTTATGCAAATCTTCAGTATAGATATTAAACAATAGAGGACTTAAAACTGATCCCTGCGGTAGTCCCTGTTTATTATAACGAGGACCTATAAGTTTATTATTGTTTGTTCTCAGGTAAATTTTTCTGCACGAATAAAAGTTAAGAATAGTGTTTACCAATTGTGGTGGTATATGAAAATTTTTTATTAATTTTTCCATTAAAATATCAAGACAAACACTATCATATGCTCCTTCTATATCTAATACTATTGTCGGTAAATAAATATTACTTGAGAAGGAGTTCTGAATGTCCGTTACCAATGTGGCAAGTGCATCTATGGTACCACAGCCCTTTCTGTACCCAAACTGCAAATCTGGAAGTAACTTTTTTTTATCCATCCACCATTCCAATCTATGTTTAATCATCCGTTCCAAAGTTTTCAGTACACAAGACATAAGTGAGATAGGTCTATATGAGTGAACGGAATTAGGATCTTTCCCTTGTTTGAGTATGGGGATAATGATTACATCTTGAAATTGAGCTATTACTGAATTATTCATGATTATATCATTAAATATTTCCAATAGTAAAATTTTGGCACTTTTGGGAAGATATAGTAACATTGGATATTTAATATTATCTAAACCTGGACTAGTACTATTTCGATTTTTTAAGGCAAATTCCAATTCTAATGTATTAAAAGATTCTAACAAAAAAATGATATAGCTTATTGAAAGAATAGTCAAAAGTTTTGCAATTTTTTACAGACGGTGGAGCAATTTGATCGAAAAATTGTTCTTCTAAGGAATCGTCAAAACATTTTATAGAAGAAATTGGTTTTCTGTTTAATTTTCTAGCTTGATTCCATAAGCTTGCTGATGGTATATTTTTATTCAACTTTGAGCACCAATCAATCCAGCTCTTTTTGGCTTTATTTTTTAGAAATATTTTGGCTTCTGATACAAGTTTTTGGCATTGTATGTAATTGGCCATTGTAGGAGATTTCTTATATAATTTAATAGCTTGTCTTCTCTTATTCACAACATTACTACATTCATTATCCAATGAATGTAGGAAGATGATTTTTGCTAGTGAAAGGTTTAAAAGCAGGTATTGCCTTTTCTGCAGCCTCATTTATGCTATTAATAAGAAAGCAATACTTTTCGCCAGTCTTTTCAAATTCCATATTATTCTCAAAGAGAGAGTCTACAACATCTGTATACAGTTTCCAGTTTGCTTTTTTAATATTCCATTTACTTTCAGGTAAAATTTTTTCATTTGAATGGGAGGCGTTGGCAACTGTTATTAAAACAGGGTAATGGTTCGAAAAAAGTGTATCTAAGAATTCAGACCATGTAATTTTTTTTGAAATATCTGAAGAACTGAAAGTAACATCTAACATAGAATCATTAATACCAGGCCGATTTAAACATGTAGGTCCACCAGTATTTAATATTACTAACTCTAGATCATCTGCAACCATCTCTAGTTGCTTTCCAATATTATCACTTTTTTTAGATCCCCATAATACATTATGTGCATTCATGTCTCCACCTATTATAAGAGGAGCTTTTACTTGAGAAAAAACTTTAACCCAATCATCTGTTTTAGTTTTAGTTTTTGGTGCTCGATAAATTGATAAAAAATTAATCGAATTTTTCCCACAATTTACCGCGCATCCACAAACTAGAATTTCATCATTAAAATTGCTAAGGATATTTATTTCTTTAAAATTGAGAGTATTTTTAACTAGAATGGCTACTCCACTATAGCCATCATCACGATCTTTTCGGATGAGATTATAACCTTTAAAGCTGTACGCTACATTTTTTTTAAACCAAGTTTCGCTCAATAAAACAATATCTACATTTTCTTCTGATAAAAATTGGATAAAAGAATTTTTATTAGATATTACAGAACGTGCATTCCATTGCATAATCTTCAAGAAAATTATTTATTTGTAAAAGTATCCTCCAATACTAGACTAATACCATGCTTAAGAGTTTCGTTATTTATATTTTTTATATCATCGATAGTTTTTATTTTATTAAAAAAATTATCAAAATATGTAAATAAAGATTTAAACAAGTTATTTTTAATAAATTCGATATCATTAGTATTTGTTTTATGTGGATTGGATGATAGTGATTTAGATGGACCAAATTGAAAAGGAAATAAAGGAGGTTGAGTGGGAGATAACGTGATAGGAGATCCTGCTTTACGTTTCTTTCTAGTGCTTTCAAAATGATCTATATTCCTAGATGTACTAGGTTGACTTAGAGACATATTATTTTGTAAACGATGTTTTCTTGGCCAAATAGGTTCGGATGAAGGAGATTGTTGATTTGCAGTTAAAGAAGGAAAATTTTCATCAAGGTTAGTCAGAAGTGAGCATTTGTTATTCCCTGTAAAGCCGGCAAAAGAAGACTCACTAAAAGATTTTGCTTCAGTGTATGAAACTTTATAATTAAACATAATGTTTTTAATTTTCTTTTGGTTGTCATAATAAGGGCATTTTTCATCTATAGATACATGTCCACTGGTTTTACAATGTATGCAGAATTTATCTTTTTGTTCACATTTGTGATTTTGATTTTTTTCTGAACCACAGTTAATGCATGAGGAAGAAGTGCTTTTACATTGTTTGGATACATGCCCAAACTTCAAACAATTGTAACATTGTGTTACACGACCAACAAACTGTTCAACTGGAAAAAAGACTCTGTTAATAGATATTTGTCCAGGTAAAATATTTCCTTCGAATGTGACAATAATCATTTGTTTAGGTTTATATTTTATCTCATTATTTTCTTCTACTCTGCGGTGCATTCTCCTAATTTGTAGTACTTTTGCTGTCGATTCAATGTTTTCACACAAGTAATCCATATCAAACTGTGTATCTACACCTCGTACAACACCCTTTACTTCCAACAGATGATTCGGTATATAAGCTCTTAGATTATCATTTTTTAAATTACAATTTTGTACGTCGTTTGCATCCTTTAAATTTTTTAATATAACTTTAATCCTATTTCTACCAATACTCTTTATTTCAATTATATTTGGCACTTTTAATTTTTTATGTAGGATATGGCCAATTGATAAGGGATGTAAACGTCCTAGATTGTCATTGTTGATACTTTCTATATAAACATGAACAATATTAAAATTATAATTATCTGACAAAACATTGAACAGACGAGTTTCGTTTGTGTGTGAATTATCAGAAGTTTTTTCTCCCAAGTTTTGATTGCCTTTTAATGAGTTTATATCCGTGACCATTTCTACGTTACTAATATGAATTTGATTTTCAACTGCACTGATCTCTTTGTTTATCAAAAACACACCCGCACAAGTCCTAGGGTCACTAGACTCCCCCATTAGGGGAGTCTTTTAAAATAAACTGTATAACTTTAAATGTATATGTTTATTTACAAACACCTAAACTAAAAACCCAAATAAATCGAAAACCGGTTGGTTCTGTGTACAAACGGAGCAAATTATTAACGTCCTAATTGTACGAATTTCGAATCGGTACTGTGTAGGTGTTAAGTTGTATTCCCTAAGTTGCTGGCGAACAGTTTCAGTACTAATTTGTATAGCATGCACGTCTCGTAGCTGAATTTGTAGACTTCGATGTGTTACAAAACGTTGTCGAAGAGCAGAAATTCTTAAAAATCGATTTTGAATAGGGATTTTACCCGGTTTCGTCCTGGCCCTGGTCTGCTAGTATGATCCCTGTTTCGTGAAATCTTTCTAACATCCCGTGAGACAGATGTGTGGGACACATTAAACCGATGACCAATTCTTCGGTAACTCCAACCTTCTTCCGACATTATCACTGCTTGGGCACATTCATCTCGGGTTAAATTACGTGATTGACGATGCATAATAAACACAATTAACAATAATCAACAATTAAACAGTAGCCGAATAAAATTCGTGAATACTTGGAAATTAGTTTATTTATAGAATTAGTTCATTTTTTGCTTCTTTTTGTTTTGTTGCAAAAAAAACTATAGCGACAAAAAACAGTCAATAAATATAGAGTGTATTTGAAAGATATTGGGCGATATGAATTGTGATCGTCATCACGTTTGCCAGGTTTTCTTATAAGTATTATAATATACTCCTTCCAGCTTTCTGGAATTGGTGCTTGTTTCTTCCAAATATTATTTAGAACATTAAGTAGATGAATTTTATGTTCATTTGTCGGGTTAGAGATTATAGAATAAGATATATTGTCTTTACCAGGAGCAGTATTGTTATTTCGTTTGAGGACCCTTCTTAGTTCCCATAGATAGAACGATCGATCTAAGCTAAGGTTATCTCTACAAGATGCAAAGTTCAATAATCAAAAACAAAATAATAATTATTATTATCCCTACTTCGCGCCAAATCTACACAGGTTGGTGACACTGAATTCACGTCCAATGAATGAGAAAAATAGGACATGTTCTGTTTCGTCAATTACTTCACGAATTTATTCACGGCAAAATTTGATGTCAAATTGTGCTTTACACACGTCAAATTTAACCTTGAAGCGACTTCATGAATTTATTCGTGAATTTATTGTAGGTGTAAAGCCGGCATTTTATACACCAAAGTCTAGGTCTATAAAATCTAGCTGTTTATTTTGAATATTATAATGAAAAAAATGAAATGGTCTAAAATTATCTCAATCATTGGAATCAAAAACTAAATAAAAAAGTTTTAATACAAAATGCGTTTAGTAAATTTACTCAAATCTTCAAAAATGCGCCATGACACCTTTACACACTCATGTCTTCAAATATTTCTAATAAATAAGTTATACCGTAATATCTGAACACCAAAATTAATATCTGGTAAAATTTTCTGCTGTGATAAATTCCTCATACACAAATTATACACCCTATTAAAAACTGAATTTTAATTTCCAAGATTTTGACAAGTTTTAATTAATCATCTCAGTAATCTGAATAAATTGGAGACTAAATTTCCTTCAGTCACGGTGGATGAGTTTTCAAATTATTGGATTGAATATAAATCACATCTGAGAGTGCAGTTCTGTTCTGAGCAGTCTGCCGAGTAATATGGAGCGTTATTATTATACGGCTACCTGTTGTTTATACAATACATAAACAACCGAAAACGAGTAGGTAGATTTATCATCTGTAAGATAAAAGCTCTATTCAGTGAAATTCAAAGGATCTGAATATAGATCATTTACGGATTGTTGATAAGAAAGACATATTTTCCAAATTTACAGTGAGGGTAAAGCAAACTCGAAAAGGAGATTCAAATCAATACAAATAATATGTAAAATCTAAAAAATGTTTATGGCTAATAAAAAAAAGAAGTGATATATCTTTCATGTCAAGCACAGTACACACGGTCAACGAAAAATATACCACTACTTAGCATAAGTTATTGCTATGTCTTATAGCAATAGTAAATAGCCTTTGTATTTTTTAGTACTTGGATTATACTGTCAACTCTGCCTGCATTGGCGGTGGGGTGAACTGAGAACTTTATACTTTGGATACGGCAACATGGCGTTTGCCGAGAGTGTTTATAAAGAACTACATCGTCTAAAAAAGTCCGATTTAATAGAAATTTTAATATCTAAAAAGGTGCCAGACTTGTTGAAAGTGAGTGAAAGTATCAAACAACTGGTGGAATACAGGGAGACTGATAAGTCCGCTGAAAATAGTGTGATAAAGAGTGATATTCTCGAGTTGAGGTTAGAAATTAATAAGCGATGTAAATTAATATGTGATGTAAAATGTGCTAACATTGAAAGGCAATACTTGAAAGCTTTAAACTGTGAACTTACAAAAGGTAACCAACGTCAGAATGAAATAATATATTTGTTAAAATCGAAAAATATTCCTTCAAATGCACCTTCTAGTTCGAGCGTTGCCAAATTTTCAGACAAAACAGCAAAACTTTGATCAACTAAAAGGCAGATATCGAGCACAGTTTTATTAATTAAATCTTGCCCTGGAGTAAAGTAGAGTAAAGTACTTTCGCTCCCTAGAGCATCTTCAGGGGCATTTCGTCAATTGATGATTTTGACGTTATTGACGCAATTTCATTATTAGAAGTTTATTAGAAGTTATTAAATAAGTTATAAGTTAATATCTAAGTACTTAATATAGTAGTTATAGTTAAAAAATAGTTTAAAATTAAATAATATTAGAAAGACTATAGCGGGATAAGATGGTCAAAAGTGCCCCCCGCACCGATCAGCACCGCGACTTGTGCTTTAAAAGAAAAGCTACTACAAACGACGATACGCCCCGTCACGCCAAAACCAGTGGAGGGAGGTGAGTAGAAAATATAAATATGTCCTCCGAGTACAACGCGGCGTCAGTTTCAGCGTACAAGCGAAGCAGTAACATCTCCAGAAGATGCCAACCCCTAGTGTTGGTGAAAAGTCGAGAAGACGTTCGTAATCTCAGAAGACAACGGCCTAACAGCCCGAACAAATAGTTTAACAAGTTAGACGATGGCCGTGAAAGCCTAGACCATGTATGCCTTACCTTGGCCATCAAAAATAATAACTAATACTGAGGACAGTATAATTTGATCTGTAGCGCTAACTTCCGAAACTGACAAGTTGGTAGTTTTTAAAATACCTTGTATGTTATCTGCAGATTGAATTTCGCTCGCGTTTTCTACCGGTTGGTGAACTGAAGCTGTGTTCTGCTCGCTTGACCTATTTGGATGCAATTGGCGATTGAAAACAAAGTATCTGACCTCTGGCGGAATAAATTTAAACTACTTAAAGTGGTATAAACAAACCAGACAGCTGTTGATTTGAATAGAAATATTAAATTTTTTTAGTAAATTTCAGAATTATGACTACCTTAAAGTATTTTAAATAAAATCGATATTTTTCTGTTCATCCCCCATTGAGAAATAGGGAAAGATATTCTCTTTCCTAAACTGGAAAACTTGAGGAAAAAGAGGAAATCAATAAAAAGAAAATACCACTGTCGTTAAGTCAATAACATATTGAGAATACATAATTTATTTTCTTAAATAACAGAAATACAAATAATACTTACCATGTTGGGATAGTATTATAAGGTTTTTCCCTCATGATTTATTATGGAATATTTTAAAGACAAATCATGTGCTATGATCTTTTCTGACAGGTGATCTCAAGTTAAGGTTGATTTTATGTAATCAAATGAACTATCTTACAATAAAGTCAAGTTATTTATTTATGTTAATTTACAATAAAGTACTTATATATGTCAAAAATAGTATAAAATAAAAATTAACATTAAAAACATAAGGCATAATATAAACTAATGCATAATATATTAGTAAGACAAACATTATAAAGAACATTATACTCTGGGTTCCCAGGTATATACAAAATAGGATTTATTAATACACAAGCCAGTTCCAAATATTAAAAGTTAAAATTTAAGAATTCATCACTTGAAAACTGCTTCCCCTTCAACCGATGGATCCTTTGCTTCACCACAATACTCAAAGATATCATTAGGCTAATTTACATTTTTAAATGATAAAAATAACTCGTCTTAAACCAAACTAAACATGCAAAAGCAATGGTAAACATTAGACTATAATGTTTGTTTATACCATTTATATCCGCCATGACACTGCAATCGACCTGCCCTCTACATTCAGTTTCAATCGCGAATAACGTATGGTGTTTAGATGCACATTTTTTGCATATTGACTGTCTACACCACTTATAGAAATGTCCAGGCTTAAGAAAATTCGTGCAAAGATTGACGTTTCTTACTTTATCAAATCTTTCCCTAGATGATAATTTTAAAAATTCGCCGCATTGATGAATGGTGTGTTCCCGTTTGCAAATAAAGCAATACTGTGTATTGCCTATTTGTTTAAAATTCCGTGTGATGAGTATAGCCGCGAACGTTTTTACTCGATAAAAATTTTGTTCTGGACAATTTATTAGGTTACTTAAATGTTACATGTTACACAAAATTTAACTTAAATTTAATTAAAATTAATTTGAATTTATTTGTTTTGTGTAAAATTTAGAAGTCGCCGGTTAAGTGAAATTGAAATAATAATGAAAGAAAAAATGCAATATTTTGCCTGTAAATAAATTAGCGAATATCGCAAATATTAATTGTACATTAATTACGAAAATTAGCTGGCTTTTACTCATTACTGTTATCTGTACAAAGAATAGGACTTACCTCTGAAATGGGTGGTGTATTAATCGTGGCAGTAGAATAGCATCGTTATCCGTCGCGACGCTCGGCCGAGGCACAAAAGAAAGGACGGCCCGATAAACTCGATATGCTTTCTCGATTGCTATTGTATGGCGATTTTGAATGGCAATAATCTAACTTCATGGTCACTGAAATATGATACTTTAGAGCGGTTTGTGTTCTGGCGACAATTTCCAAAATATCACAAGAAGTCAAATTCTTTGAACTTAAAAACATACACATGTGCTAGCCAGTTTGACAATGATATTTTACTGAATAACAGAAAATAATATCTTTTAAAGCAAATAAGTAATTAGAATATACCACTAAATAAGATCATATTATAGTACAGTAAAAGAAAAATATTAAATGTAAAATGTGGAAATAAATACTACATACTTTACCAAACATTAATTAATTAATTGTTACAAATGTTTAATTCTTTACAAATTATAATTAATTGTTACAATGAACAATTGGTACACATGTTTAATTTATTATTGTTACAAATATTACAATAATGTTGCTAATAACCTTTGGGTACATGCGACGTTGTATTTTTTAAATAAAAAAAATTCTGTACATAAAGCATAAAAGATTTCGCTTCTATCGGGTGTCATACGACACTCACGCTCCTTTATATCTTGTATCTAGTTTCAGTTGTTTCTTTTTAACGTGCATTTTTTAGGGAACCTTCATTCTTAGTACTAAGGTATGGAATTTCCCGTCTATTTCCATGTATTGAAATATGCAAATGGCAAAAGTAATAAATGTAAAATGTAAATGTCGTCTCGATCTCCAAGTTTTGAAAATTAAAGTGGATATATTTAAAAAATGTCTTTCAGTCTTTTCTAAATTTGATAACATAAGTGTATTTTTAATAAATGTAGAAGAGTAATAAAAAAATCATTACCTGAGAAACGTTTATATGTTCTCGCCTTTCCATTGATGCTCACATATCTCGTAAGAAACATTTCTTCTCAGTTAACCGACTATGACAAAACTGGAATTTAATGGTTACACGGTAGTTTTAACGCTAAGTATTGGAATGGAGCAATAGAGCAGATAACAAACTTTAACAATTTCAATACATAAAGTTACATTGTGTACCATTTTGTGTAGCTTGAAACTACTGGCACTTAAATGATATGGATTAGGTTTTTGCGAAATTTCTTTGTATTTTTATTGATGGTATACATAATATTTCTATAGTTAAATTATAGCAATTAACAGAAAGTGTTTTGTTTTTGTGTATAGACAAATAATAATATACTATTTTTTTTTATTAAATTATTTAATTATTGGCTTCGGATGACTTGTTCCATTCAGCCACGATAATGTATTTTACTACTTGAATTTTTTAATGATGTATTGACCTATTGCATTTGTTAACAGTTAAGAATGCTAAAAAACGAAGAAATAAAAAACGAATTAAAGAATAATGTGAATGTTAATATGCAAAAAACACTAACTGACAACAAACAAATTGTGGATGTAAATAAAAAGTGGTATAATATAAAAAACACATTACTGAAACCAGCTCAAGAAAGTTTAATACAACATAGGTCAGAGGCTAAAAAACAGTGGATGACAGAAGAAATACTATTACAGATGGAAGAAAAAAGGAAACATAAAGGAAAAGATCTACAGAAGTATAAAAAAATACAACGAATAATTAAGGAAAAAATCAAAACAGCTAAGGGAATCTATTTGATGAAACAATGTAAAGAGATAAAAGAACTAGAAACAAAATATGATATGAGAAATATGCACAAAAAATTAAGAGAAGTGACTGGAATAGGTTAAAATAGACAGCAAGGACACATAAAAGGCAAGAAAGGAGTACTACTAATAGATTTACCAGAGAAATTAAAACGATGGGAGGGGTACGTTAGAGAACTGTTCCAAGATGAAAGAGGTGAAATGCAGAAAATACAAGAATTAAATCGCTAAGAGAGGCAGAAGATCACAATAGATGAAATCAAATATGCCATCAAAAACTCTAAAGACAATAAGGTAGCTGGATTAGATGAAATATTAGTAGAACTGTTAAAACTAGTGGAAGAGGATAACTTGGAAGTATTGGCAGATGTATTCAACACGGTGTACGATACGGGAATAATACCACAAGAGTGGCTGAAGTCAGCATTTATAACTCTAAAAACAAGCAGCAGAAGAGTGCTCTGATTATCACAGTTAGTACTTTAAAAGTACTGCTGAAAGTAATACATAAGAGAATCTACGAAAGGCTAGAAAAGGATATTAGCGAGACGCAGTTCGGGTTCCGAAATGAAATGGGTACTCGAGAAGGACAATTTGCCATCAACATATTGATTTAGCGATGTCGGGATGTAAACGTTGATCTACACTTGTGCTTTGTTGGCTACGAAAAAGCTTTCGATAAAGTAAGACATAAAAAACTAATATCAATACTAATGAACAAGCGCATTGACAGTAAAATCATAAATATAGTGCAAACATTATATTGGAACCAAAGTGCCATAGTTCAAATTGATGGGCAACACTCAGAAAAAATGAAGATCTGTAGAGAAGTTAGACATGGATGTGTTTTATCGCCACTTTTGTTTAACTTATATTCTGAAGAAATTTTCCAAAACAGGCTCAATAATATCAAAGCGGAAGTTACCGTTAACGGAAAATTAATTAACACCTCCGATATTTGGATGACAGTGTGATCATAGCAACGAGTATAGAAGATCTACAATATCTAGAAAACGATCTAGAGCAAGTAGAAAAATATCAGTACTTGGGAACTTGTATCAATGAAAAAAATGATTATACTGCAGAAATAAACTAGCGAATAGAGATTGCCAGATCAGCATTTATACGAATGAAGCCACTCCTAACGTGCAAAAATCTAAATTTGGAGATCAGACTACGTACCATTCGCTGTTATATATTTTCAATATTATTATATCGAGCTGAGACTTGGACATTAAAAAAATGCAATTTAAAAAGGATCGAGGCTTTTGAGAAAAAGCTATACTGGAAAGGGTTGGTAAATAAACAGAACTAATCACCAATATACAAACCAGAAAACTGGAATACCTAGGCCACGTGATGAGGGGACCAAAATATGAAATTTTGAGACTCATAATACAGGGAAAGATTCAAGGAAGAAGATCTGTTGGCCGAAGGTAAAACTCATGGTTGAAAAATCTACGTGATTGGTATCAATGCAGATCGATTGATTTGTTTAGAGCAGCAATTTCAAAAATAAAAATAGCCATTATAATTGCCAACCTCCGTAGGAAGACGGCACTCTAAGAAGAAGAAGACATATCGATACAAGAGGTATTAGTAAATATTTGAGAGAACATAATTTAAGTTTAGTATGCGTATTAAGCCTAATATTATGACGAGCGATATATAAAATAGTAGATTGACACTGAGGAAGAGGTATTTGTTCTTTTATCAGATTTTCCAATATATACTTAATAGCAGCATCATTATATAATATGCACCCGAACATCCAATGATTGATATTGTCAGTGTTACCATTACAATCGCAAAGTTTTGTTTTACTTAAATTTAATCTATGAAGACAGACTTTCACAGTAGCATGATAAACAAGGCATCTTAAAAATATTGAATATACTCTTCTATTGGGATGACTTCTTGTAGCAAAAGGCGCAGTAGATAAAACATGGTGAATTTTTATATAAAACTTGTTAGATCTGTTACAGAAACCATTCCATTTAATTTCCCAGTTTTCTTTTAATTCTTTTTTACGCAGCGAGACTAAATCACTTCTATTGAGCCAATTAATTTCTAATTCTTTTAAAGCCTCTTCTTTAGCAAAATGATCTGCTTTCTTGTTACCCGAGATACCAGTATGTTCCTTTACCTATATGAAAGAGACTGAATGAAAGTTTTTGTATATAAACTCCTGGACAAAATTAATGCACCACTCATATTTTTCTCAATAATCCTTATTTGCTGATAATTTACTGTACGACAAGTTGCCTATGGATTTTGTTTGACAGTGACAGTTGTTATGTAAGCTAATAAGAGGTTTGTTTTAACAATAATTTGTATTAAACTTCGCTTTAGACTAAAAGTGAGTTAAACTTTTCATAAAAAGCGCCGATTAAAGCAAAGTGCTTGTAAGAAACAAGCTTTTTATTGTGATAATTGTTGTCACATGTATGTTTGGAAGTTCATTTGCACAAAAAATAAAAAAAATTTCAAATAAGAAAATGAACCGCAAAAGAAATTTGTCAATGGAGGAGGCACTGCGAGCATCGACTCTTCTAGATGAAGGATATTCAATGCGATACGTTGCAGGTTTGTTAGGAAGACAAGCATCATTCCAGCATCAGTCGCAAGGTGAAGAGATATAATGAAATAGGGTCGTACCATTGAAGACCAGAACAAGGGCGAAAACGTTGCATTAATCAATTGATTATCGTTTTTTGAGACGTGCTCTCAGAGATAGGAGAGTCACTAGCAATTTGCTAAAAAATGAACTAGCAGATGTTCGAAATGTCGCGATATCGTCTCGAACAGTTAGAAAACGTATACATGCAGCAGAATTGAGTAACAGAAAAGCGGCCAAAAAACCCTTGCCTACCAGAGATTACAGGGTTCAGAGATTGAATTTTGCAAGATTGCATCAAAATTAGACCATCGATGATTGAAAGCGAGTTCTTTTCTCCGATGAGACTAGAGTAAGTCTAAAAGCTCCAGATGGTCGTGAGCGTGTCTGGCGAAGGCGAGGAGAAAGGTTTGCCAGCTGCAATATATCTCCTAAAGTACCTTTTGGTGGTGGCTCTAAAATGTTTTGGGCGATAATTTGTTTTGAAGCTCGTACGGAGTTGGTCCTCATACGTACGAGGTCTATGAATACCCATTATTACTTAGACAACATTATTGTCCAACATGTAATGCCTTTTGCTCTGTTTCTTGGATCTAATTTTTTATTCATGTAAGACAACGCTCGTTCTCATGTGGCTTGACAGGTTATTGGCTACCTAAATTATGTTGATGTTGTATTCCATTATTAGAGTGGCCACCTAACAGTCCGGACATGAATCCCATACAGCATCTATGGGACTATCTCAAAAAAAAAGATTCGAAGTTGTAGACCCCCTATTGCCAATCACAACCAACTCATTAAGGCCGTTATTGAAGAATGGGAGAATATTCCGCAAGCTTTTGTTGAACAGTCATAAGAAGTAGAGGAGGGCCTATACGGTATTAGTGCTGACGCAGATGCATTTTATTGTGTTACTTTACTGATTTTTTTCTTTTTGCAATTTGGGGTTATGCTAGCTTATTTACGCATTCCCTGCAAAAACAAATTTTTAAAGAAACAATAAGGCAAATTAAGGTCATGATAAAGTTATGTTGGACTTATTTGTAGGTGTTTATTGTAACTTAGTTTTATTTTTTGTTCATATTGTAAATATTTAGATTAATTAAAGTGATGCGTTAATTTTGTCCAGGAGTTTATATATATATATATATATATATATATATATATATATATATATATATATATTATATATATAAATATATATGTTTATATATTTATATATATATATATATATATATATATATATATATATATATATATTGATATGATTGGTGTTTAAAGAAAATAATTTATAAGTTATATACTAGATAATTTTAGATATAACAAGTATTTGGTTATTTTAAGAAGTTATATACTAGAGAATTTAATAAAAATATATTTATGTGAGGGCATTTTTAAGAAATTAGCATATAAAAAGTATTTTTTTAGTAATTATGATGTTGTAGATATATTTAAGTGAGCCATGTGACTAGGCAACCAGATATACATACTCTGAAGTGACGTTTAAGAATAATTACGAATATAAAGTGGGGTTATAATGATAATATGTTGTTTAAAATGTGTAATTTATTAAATTAAAATGTTTAATTTATATAAGTTACTGATTTAAATGTATACTCTGATCTGAAAAGCCTAAATGCCAACAAAATTCTCGATAGATAAGTAAGGAATTCTCTAGATCACCGGAGATGGCTTTGTTTGCGAAATGGTTTGTTCCAGAAAATTCAGACATGTATTTAATAGAACAAATGGAACATGATTTCTTACCAGATGGTTCTGGAACACCAAAAAGATATAAATACCCGGTGATTTGGATTCAAGTCAGTCAGTCAGTCAGAAAGTTTAAGTCAAGCAGTCAGAAAGTTTAAGTCAAGCAGTCAGAAAGTTTAAGTCAAGCAGTCAGAAAGTTTAGTAAGAAAGTCGATTCAGTTAGTTATGAGTTTTTTAGTATGAAAATTAGTTAGAGGCAGTCAATCAGTTACAATTGTTCAATATAGTGAGTTAAATCAATATTAAGAAACAGTATAAAGAAAATAATATTGAAGATTAAAAATTATGTTATGTATAAATGATGATAATGGAAGAAGTATTAATTGAATATTAAAATTAAATGATATTTTGGTGATTGGATATTGATATATTGAAAATAAGAATAAAAATAAATGCTGTTGCTGGTTTGCTTGGTGGTTTATAAATGCTGTGAAGAAAAATATCTTAAATTGGTGGAAGCTGATAATTGGAAAAAGTAATTTCACAAAAACAGGGATAACCGAAGCTGAGAAGAAGACATTTGAGTGATGATTATAATCTATATAGTGGAAAACAGTTCATTTAGGCATTCAGTGACAGAAAGGTACAAAATTTTGTTAATATAATTTAGTTAGTGTCATAACAATTTCAATTTTGAAGATATTTTGTTTAAATTTTACATTGTCTATAGAATTTAATTAGTTTCATAAGAATTTCAATTTAAAGATAGTTTATTTTAAATTTACATTGGCTAGGTTAGATATATATGTGTGTTTCATAATAGATATAATAAAGATAATTTAAAAAAGTACTTACAAACTAATTCTTTGAGAACCGCGATAAAAACCCTATATTATTAAAAAATACTCATTGCTCATCATTCAAACAAACAATACATTATAACAATATATATATATATATATATATATATATATATATATATATATATATATATATATATATATATATATATATATATATAATCAGATAACATATTAAGAAAGAAAATATAGAATGTGAGATAATGTGCTAAGTTAAACCAATAAGTTCATTGTATCCCTTGTACCATCAAAGACAAGTTTGAAAAGACGCCTTAAATCAAATGAACCCTGGATAAAAAAGTAAATTGTTTTTTCTTGTATTCATTGGCTCAACTTCTCCTGGTTTCACCCATTACTGATAAAATACTTTGTCACGGAGAATAGCAGTTTTCGTCTCTAAATTGGGAGAGCAGAATTCCATTGAAACTTTATTGACAAATTGGATTAGTTTATCGAAGTAGGGTACAGGTATAGTTTCAAAATGGTTTTTTAAGTTTAAAATTAAAAGAAATTCTTCTTAATGATTAATTGCTAACTGTAAGAGTATTTCTAAACCAATATATTTGAAAATAGAACAGACAGATACAGAGATAAAACTTTCTGAGGCACGAGCGAATAAGACGAAGGGGGAAAATGAAAATTGTATACAAATTAGTACACTAATTGCAGAAATTAGTCAAAAATAATATTTATATCCACTGATTCAAAATTATTGTTATAATGGGCTCTAAAGAACAGAGATAACTATACAGCAATTGTCTATAAATAATTCAGACATACTTATCAGTTTACGTCAACTTTGACTTTTCAAGTTTTAGTGAACAAAATTATTATTATACTTTCAGGAATAATGTGACATGATGATAGACAGAATGTAACGTCGGATTAACAGTTCGCAAATCTAGAAAAAAACAAATATTTTCGGAAAAAAGGTCTGAGAACTTGTCGATTCTATAAATATATAATTAAAATAGATAAAAAATATTTGCACACAAATTTATTATCATCATCATCAACCTGTGTGCGTCCACTGCTGGTTATAGGTCTCCCTCAGTTCTTTTCATTTGTCTCTGTCTTGTGCGGCTTGCATCCAGTTATTGGTAACACGGTTCAAATCGTCAGTCCATCTAGTTGGTGGGTGGTGGTCTTCTGCTCCGTATTGCTTCTTGCCTTGGTCTCCACTCTAAAATACGTTTTGTTCATCGGTTATCTGATAATCTAGCGACGTGTCCTGTCCAATTTCATTTTAAAGACGCGTTTTTTTCGATAGCGTCTGTTGTTTTTGTTCTACGACGTTTTTATTCGTTTGGGATTCGGTCTCTCAGCGAGACACCCAACGTCTGGCGCTCCATAGCCATCTGAGTGACGCGAATCTTAACCAGATATGCTCAACGTCCTACATATAAAGCGCTTGAAACAAGTCCGGTCCTGTCTCATTCTTGCCCAATAACTAAATGCTGACTACAGGTAATCGATCTCTAGGAACCACCCGATGTAATAAAATATAAAACGACTATTAGTTACACCATAATATTTGTGTAGTTAACATCAAAAATTGTGTAAATTTGATAATAACCGAATAAAAATTGTGTAAATTTGAAATTGGCCAAGTATTGATGCTTCGGAGTATGGAAGAGAAAGATATGATCGAGAACATTGAGTCATTGACTATTTCTCCGCCAGAAAATGCCACGGATTCTCAAACTGATGAAGATTCTGGTGACGAAGACACAGTTACCATAAATAATCTACCTGTTAAACAGCTAAGAGCGTCTGCTGAAATAAATTTTCATAAATATAATACAAGGCAAAACATTTTCTTTAATACAGAAGATGACAACGATGGCTCATCAGTGGAAGAATATGAAACGCCATCAAAGAGAACAAGAACAATAAAGAAAAAAGAAAGATTTATAAATTGGAAACCGAAGATTTGGCGTATGATGGTGAAGAATTTAGTAACGATGAAGAAGAAATACCTTTGCAAACCCCTTTAGATATGTTTTTTTTTTATTTTTGATGACAAAATATTGGACTTAATAGTTGTCGAATCAAATCGATATGCAGGGCAACAAAACCATTCCCTGAAAATAGAAAAAATTGAGATAAAAGCATTCATTGGAGTGTTATTACTCAGTGGATGTGTGCCAGTTCCGAGGTGGAGAATGTTCTGGGAAAACGAAAGAGACAGTCAAAATGTACTGGTTTCTGAAGCTTTGCCAAGGAATAAATTTGAATATATTTGATCTCACTTTCACCTAACTGACAACTATATATATGTCACTATAAATACATCTGACAAATTTTCTAAAGTTAGGCCATTGTTTGATCACTGTTTAATGCTGTCTTTTTGAAGTTTAGTAAATGTGAAGAAATGCAATGTGTTGACGAAGCCATCGTACCATATTTTGGCCGCCATGGCTGTAAACAATTTATTCACAATAAGCCAATTCGCTATGGCTACAAACTTTGCTTAGGAGCAAGTAGATTAGGCTACGTAAATTGAATCGAACCTTACCAAGGTGCTACCACAAATATTAGCGGAAAGTATATTGATTATGGAGTAGTGCCATCTGTTGTATTGGAGTATGCCGACTTTTTAAGAACTAGGTGGCCTAATAAACGGATGCACCTATTTTTTGATCATTTTTTTTCCACGTTATCTTTGTTAGAATTGCTATCAGAGAAAACTTTCAACGATACCAATACGTAATAATCGCATACCTAATGGACCACTAACAAACTCAAAAGAAATGAAAAAGCAAGCTCGAGGCGTTTTCGATTTCAAAACAACAGGAAACCAGAACATTATTGTCGCGAAGTAGCATGACAACAGAATTGTCACCCTGTACTCAAATGCAGTAGGCGTAAACCCCCTCCATAGGGTGAAAAGATTTTCAAAAGAACGGACAAATATTCAAGTAAGTTATAGTTTTTTAGATTATTATTACAAATGAATTTAGTTTTTATATTCAACAACATGCTTAGTTTTACGACATTTTACATATTTTAGGTGTCGCAGCCACATCTGGTAAATTTGTACAATGCAAACATGGGAGGAGTAGACAGATGTGACCAAAATTTGAGCCTTTATAGAATTTGACTGAGGGGCAAGAAATGGGATTTTCCGCTGGTGGCACACTGTATTGATGTAGTGTAGCACAAAATGCTTGGCAGTTGTATAGACAAAGAGGTGGGGACCTAGATCAGTTAAAATTCCGAAGACGAGTAGCCACTGCGCTATTAATACAAAATAAAAAAAAAAAATGAATCACATTAGAAAGGTCACAAGTCATCCACCGAAGGTTTAGACATTAGGTTTGATTAGATGGATCATTTGGTAATTCCTCAAAATAAGCAAACACACTGTGCACATTGCCATGAAAAAACAACCACCAGATGTTCAAAATGCGACAAAGGACTTCACGTCAAATGTTTTTTGGTATACCATACAAAAAGTGTATAGTTAATGTAGGTACCCTTAAGTGCCCATCGTCCTACATACAGATTGAACGAATTTAAAACGGAACATACGAAATCAATGTATTTCGGCTCAACTCCGCTCTAGGTGGTTGGCCAACAAAAGGTTGTCAAATAATTATATTATAAAAATCCAATACTTCAGCGGGCTGCTGGATTCTGAATTCATTCAAGAACAAGTCAAAACTCCACCCAAATAGGTTGCCTAGAACCAGACTACACAAGCAGTTATTATGCTGTCAAACCACTTATCGCTTCCTTATAGTCCAAGAGATAGAGCCGAAATTTTGAACTGATCAGTAATATGACATTTCTCTATTGGAATATATTCATTGTAACTGGGTTAAGACTTTGCCTTACAGCCGGACGCCCCTCGTGGTACAGGCGGTGGCTATACAGGGATGAAGTTGTCATTTTTTTCGGAAAAATTAAGGATCGATAATATGGCTGAAAATTTGCCCAGAGTAAGATCTTGGTATAACTAGACGAAATGCCAAAGGGCGGACGCGAGAGTGGATACATAAGGGGTGGCGGACAGGGGTGAAGTTGCAATTTTTTTGGGGAAAAATTAACGATAAGTAATATGTCCGCCATTTTCATGGCTCATTATTTAGCCCCTAAAAACTCTAAATCCAAAAGGGCGGACAGCTGGGTTGGTACATAGAGCCATAAAACGGGGTCAAATGTACCACTTGCCTGCGCATTTTAGGTCTCGGTAACAATTTTCAAACTGATTTTATTATGATATTTTTATACCGATTGATTTGAAAATTTGTATGCTCACTTCTGTTACTATTCTGAGAAGCGTCAAGTAGAGTTTTCCTCAAAATTTTCCAAGGTAAAATCTAATTTGTAGAATCCTTTCGATTTTCTGTATGTTTTTTTTTCAAACTAAAGTCATATTTACTTTACAAATCACATTTTTTTCTTAAATATAAATATTTTACGAATTAATTTTTATTTGAATAAATGTTTGATATTTGATATTTTATTAAATTAAAGTAATTTTATAATGTTAACTATTAAATATTTTTAGTATAACAAATAGTAATTTTACTTATTTTTTATTACAATAAAAAGGTTTTTAAATTTATATTGCATAAATAATGGTTGTTCAGATATAAGAAAAATTTGATTTATTATTACATTAATAATCAAATACAAAATATATTATTTCTATTTATCAATAGGTAAAATTCAATTTGTAGAATTCCTTTAACATTTTACAAATAATTATTAATAAAAATCAATTTAATAGTGGAATTATCAATTTTTTAAGTTTTAAAATTTACTTTGTAGATATTTTCAATATTTTTTTTAATTTTTAAATTGATTGAATTTTTTTTTCATTAGTTAATTATAATTTTACAAATTCTCTTTGGACATTAATTTTGCATCAATATTATTTTAAAATATTAAAATAATAATGATGCGCGTTCCATTTAGATCAGTAATTCTAGACGCGTGCGCTAAATGTAATAAGTATCAAGATGCTTTTATCCAACTTGGTGAAACTGACTTCGATTGTAATGAAGTTTTTGAAACCTTAGAAACTTTCATATGTCACTTATATGGAACAGGACTGACGAGAACAATTCCAAAAATAAAAGTAAACGATGTCAGATTTTCACTATTTATCCGGCAGTATAAGTTGCATGATGTAAACGAGCCTTTTAAAAAAAAAACTAAAAAATTTCGATGCTTCAAGCTTACCACCATGTCAAGATGAATTACACCAACATCTACTGCGAGCCCATTATATTTCAAATATTTGGACAAATGCTCATAAAAAAGTACCAACAGAATTGATTGTTGAAGAACATGGTTTGGAGTTTGAAGATGAAACATATAAATTCAAATGGTTTAGTGGACCTCAGATGCCAGAATCAATTCCAGAAGTAGTGATTGAAAATGAAGCAGATAATGAATGTGATATTATTGAAAGTGAAAGTGACGAAGATGATGAATGTGATGACATCAATGAGAGTGAGAAAAATGACGAAATTTTTAAAGTTTTTCTAAATTTTTTTTTTCTTATCGGAAAAATCGTTTGAAAATTTTTGGAAAAAAATCATGGTATAACTGACAGAAAATCGAAAGGATTCTACAAATTAGATTTTACCTCAAAAAATTACGAAAATTTTCATTTACGGAAATTTTTTTGGAAAATTTTGAGGAAAACTCTACTTGACGCTTTTCAGAATAGTAACAGAAGTGAGCATACAAATTTTCAAATCAATCGGCATAAAAATATCATAATAAAATCAGTTTGAAAATTGTTACCGAGACCTAAAATGCGCAGGCAAGTGGTACATTTGACCCCGTTTTATGCCTCTCTGTACCACCCCAGCTGTCCGCTCTTTTGGATTTAGAGTTTTTAGGGGCTAAATAATGAGCCATGAAAATGGCGGACATATTACTTATCGTTAATTTTTCCCCAAAAAATTGCAATTTCACCCCTGTCCGCCACCCCTTATGTATCCACTCTCGCGTCCGCCCTTTGGGATTTCGTCTAGTTATACCAAGATCTTACTCTGGGCAAATTTTCAGCCATATTATCGATCGTTAATTTTTCCGAAAAAAATTACAACTTCATCCCTATATAGCCACCCCTGTACCACGAGGGGCGTCCACCTGTAAGGCAAAGTCTTAACCCAGTTACAATGGATATATTCCAATAGAGAAATGTCATATTACTGATCATTCCAAAATTTCGGCTCTATCTCTCCGACTATTAGGCAAGCTCCTCTTTCCTTTAAAGAAGACAGATAGTTGAACGATATTTTATACAATGTCTATCACTGGGTATGGATTTATTTTTGTCCAAGTTTTATATTGGTCCACTATTTCAAATGCAGTTCAAACAGACATATATTAAATTGTATGTTCCGTTTTAAATTCGTTCAATCTGTATAGGACGCACAAAATTTTGTATATTTCTCAAAAAAATAAATTTTATTTTTGTCTAATATATTTCAGTTTACCCTAAATTAAACCATTATAAGAAAAAAAAATTAAAATCACAAGTAGACATACTGGGCATATCTGGGTTAACTACCTTTTTTGTGAGTGTTATTGTTTCTGCTCCATAAGTGAGTACAGGTAACACACATTGGCCAACGATTTTCCTTTTGAGGCATATATTTATTGTAACTTGTATTTAAACTCATGCTTTGAAAATAAAAGTTAACAGATATATCTTTTTCACATTTTGAGTACTATAAAACACAAAAACCCAAATTAAACAAATACAAAACAACTATTTCTATAAAATTGAACAAAGACTAAATAAAAAACAAATGTTTGAGATGCGCAAAGTAGATACACGAATGAACAGAAATAAGTCAAACTTCGCTGCTGTCTTCGGAAATACCATCCTGTAGGTAGTCAAAGCAAATGCATTTTGCGTGTTCTAAACATACAAATTTTTGGCATTTGTGACAGGTATATCTGATTGGACTATTTTTTTTTTCTATTAAAGTAAAAACAACGGCCTCGACGATTATTTTGTGGATTTGGGGCTGGAATAATTTCTTCTTCAATACGGAAAATTTCTTTTATTCTTGACCTAATTGATCTAGGAATACGTTTATTCAAAAATCGACGTTGCAGATGATCTTTTACTAGTTCCATTCCAAGAACTTCTAGAAAATGTCTGTAGATTTATATTTATTTATTACAAATGAAGGCCATCGACGAGTGGCTCGATGCGTAGACGGTACGCATTTTATCAACTAGATCTACTCATCCTTTGGATTTATTATAGTCAATGATCATTTCTGGCTTTTCCGTTAATTCATCCAGCAAATCGTCGTGATGCATCGTTGAGAGTAAAATAATGTTTTTGTTTTTCTGGGTATATACGACACCATCGTACATTTTTCTCTAAAATCAAACATACTTGTTTTTTCTGGTCTCTTAGGATCAGTAAATTGAAGTAAAAGCCCTCTTTTTTCATGGTGCCTATTATAGTCAGATGATGTCCGTTCAAAAGAAGATTGGCCAAGCTACGGGTCGTAAAAAACTTGTCCATTGTTACATTCCTATGAGAACCAGCTTTAGGACTTCAGGAAGGAGGGAAATATTGCTCGTACTAACTTTATATAGGCCAGGTGGCTGTTGTTTAACGTACACCTCTAGATTTGGGGTATAAGGAAACATAGCGTCTACTAATGCATAAATTTTTATGCCGTGTTTATTAGATTTATTATGCATATATACCCTAAAGCCACACTTACTACGAAAAGCTTCCTGTTTTTCATCTACCGTTGTATATGCTGATAACGAAAAATATTTAGGTAAATTTGAATTAAACGAATCTGCATTTCTGTGGTTATTTTTGGTTACCCCAGCTATATTATATAAAAGACCTAATAGTGCCCTAAGTTCGAAAATATCTGTCTTTTTTGCAGATTTATTACTTCGATTGTAAGAACACAGTTCAATAAAGATATCCGTGTTGTATACAATGGTGTTTTCAAAACTTCTTCAGTAAAAAAAGGAAGTCAAAATTTCTTCAGTAAAAAAACACGACTCCAAACCGTTGATGCGCTTTTCATATGTCGTATTTTCTTATTTCACTCCCAATTATAAATTACATAAATATTTTTTATTTACCCCAGAAATACAATATTTTAAAATTGAAGATTTGTGACAACTTGTATAACGTGCGGACTCATGTTTCGGAAATCATAATTAATCGAGAAATAACTCGTCAAGCGGACTCATAGTCCACACTTTCTGAAAGGTTAAAAATGATTTTCACAGACGAATAAAAGCGATCTAAGCAAAGAATTAACGGAGAATGATCTACTCTAACGAAGATACTTTTGAAGATTTTGTTGAAGAATTTCCCAATGTTGCGGTTTATTATGATACGTCTTTTGCAGAACTATTCATCGCGTTGTAGATGTTTATAGAGAAACGCAAAGCGTAACTCACAAGCCAGGGGTAGGCAGGCCTTAAGTGTGAACTGAAGGAAACATCGAATAACCAGTATTATTTTATTGAAACGTGTTTATATCCACTGAAACTTGGAGTTTGGGCTGATATTAATCAAGCGACGTATTATAGGATCCATATTTTTCGAAGAGATTCTAAATGCTGAAAGATGCCATCAAGAAATTTTAACTCCATTTAAAGTCAGTTGATGGATGATGAACTAATAGAATTTTGGCTTGTATCAAAGTCTCCCTGCTGTTTCTTGATACATTATTAGCCGTGAATATGTTGAGTTTCGGCTATTTTCAGAATTGCTCCTGTTTTGTTTACGCTTTGCAATTGTATTACAGGCGGTTTATATTGTCTTGTTTGTTGTTTTTTAGCCTGATTATTGACGTTTTTGCCAGTGTCCATATCCTCGGTTAGAAGTGGAAGAGCGCAAGCAATTTCCTCATTTTGGAAAGGACGTTTCCTTGTTGGCAGAGAGGGGAAGTCCTCTTTTTTATTTTTATAGATGGGAAGGCTATTTTTATTTTATTCTATTGTAATTATTACAGGGTAGAGAGTACACTACATTGAAACTTTCTTTAATATTTAAGGGTGTTTTAAGTTTGGTGTGTAATTTCGATATTGTTTTTATATTTCTGGTTCTAATTTTAATATTAGGTACTTCTCTACAGTAGGTTCACAATTTGTTGATAGCTCACTACAAGTTTAACCCTAATTAGAAAACTGAAATACAGAGAGGATAGGTAATACGACATAATAGTAAAAACCAACCTAAACCTGACGGTTTAAACGTTTTCGACTAACCCACCTTATATCTGAAGGAATACAATACCTTATAATTCTATTACGGGGGTATTTTGAATGGTTAGAGATGAACGACCAGTGTCGTAGAGTATATGATTGAAACATTTATTTGAACTAAATAAATATATTTTTTAAATTGTATTTTTTAATAAAACCTATTTATTTTATTCAATAATAAAAAGTTTCTTGCCATTTGTAAAAGATACATTTATTTAATTAAGGAAAAAGGCGCCAAATGTCGCCTTGCAAAATTTCCAATGTGTTTTAAATGTATCCATTATTTTCGAATCCGGAGAAAACTAATAAATATTTTTGAAAAATTTAAACGCAGAATGAAAGATTACATTATTACTCAGGGCAGAAAGTGCCTGAAAACTTCTACAATGTTTATTTTAATATGTTATGTAACAGGGGTGAAAATAAAAGAGAAAATATAGTATAATTTTTAATTGAAAATATTGCATGCAAAAGAAACTTTTTATTTATTCTAAAAAATATTTGATTCTGCCTTTAAATTTTTCAAAAATGATGTTTAGTTTTCTCAGGATTTGAAAAAAAAATGGATACATTTAAAACACATTGAACATTTTGACAGGCGACATTTTGCGCCTTTCCCCTTTAATACCTTACGATTACAACTATTATTACTTACCTTATATAATTACGATTAGAAAACTATTCAAATTCAAAATAAATAGGATCAACTTCGGAATCCGAGTCATCTTGAGGGTTAATAATTAGCGGTTGTGTCTCTACGGTCGCATCAATTATGTTATCAAGATCCCACATTTTTTGTTCTTCTTATATTACATGCCCAGGGTGTACTTATTCCGCAGCCAGTCAAGAACAAATCCTTTTTCACTGCCAATGTGAGAAATTATTAATCTACTGCCTTTACCAGAAGGTGGGGAGATACCAGTAGACCAACCTTCCATAAAGGCTTGCCTGGAGCTTAATATATTTTTATCTGACCAAATTTTTTTTAGAGTATGATCTGAGTTTACCCACGTTTTATCCTGGTATAAGATGGGCCTTCCTTCAACCCGGAATTTTCGCATGGATCTTAGATAATTTCTTCTCCAACATATTATCTCCTCCCGGTCAATCAAAAGTGATTTTCGGTCTGATTTCTCCCACCGGAAATTTAATTCTTTTAAAACTTGCCACAATTTAGTTCGTCCGATATGAGGCAAATCCGGGTCGTCTCTAACTTCTTGTAAAATTTTGTTTAGGTTTGGTATTTCTTTTTTGAAAAAAAATCCATGAATTGTCCTTTAAATACCATTTTTGGCAAATTCATCAATTTCAATAGGCTTTTTCCCTATCTTTAAGTGTTCGTTTGTGTTTGGGTTAGCTATACAGTGTTTTTTTCTGTCTGATAGGAACCTATATATACTTGACTCTCCTACGCCAGTCATGTTGGCACAACTTTCGACTATGTTGCGAACAGTGTTTGTGGGATTCTGAGAAACCAGAGCATCGTGAACATTCAGGACAATAGTCTTCTCTCTTGGTGAATAGACAGACTTACTGACTGTACGCAACAGTACCGGTGTAAAACTTGATGATGTTGATGATGAAGCCATCACAAACAATCCAACAAAACGAGCACGAGCGAAAGGTACGTATATGTTCGTAGGTATATGGAATAAAAAATCACTCACTCACTGCATATAATTCGCAAAAGAAATATTCGAGACGCTAATTACTGCCGTAGACGCGGACACACCGACGAGCCGTAAATTACATGCGATCAAAAACGTACTAAACAAAAAAATTGTTTTCGTTCGTAATAACTTCACCCTTTTAAGTTAAGTTTCGAATATAAACTGAACAAACGAGGCACGTGGCCAAAGCATACCCATTATATTATTAAAAATCTGGGGAATTCCATCCTAATTATCTTGCAAAGAATAGTACCTTCGGATATGAATTCCAGGTTTTCTAGTAAAGTGATTAAACGCTAAGATTAGTATTGAAATATCCAAAGAGATAAGGTATTCTTATTTACAAAATTGTTAATGGTTAAATTCTTATTTTTATTAATATAATATAATTACATAACATTAGCCGTGAAAGTTTTAATAATTGTTTTTTTGCTAAATATATTAGTATTAAAATATTATTAATATTATATATATATAAACACCTCAGAAACGCCTATGGTTTACGACCGTTTTATGAGTTTGAGGCACATTTCGTGCTCTCAACAATTTATGAACGGAGAATAAATGTATTTAATAGTCTATTTGTTAAACCTGGAATATATGGTAAAGAGTGGTACAATGTATTTTGGTTGTTTATTGAAACTTCTGTTTGATCTATCGTTATGACTTATGTGACCAAAAATAAGTATATTCAGAAGGTTCGCTGAGAATGAATTCTCTAACATGATCGTTTTTAGTTTTTTAAGACTGTATGTTCTATATTCAGGATGTGAAAAAGTTATAACCCTACTTTTTATATTTAATACCAGGTTGATTTTCATCGTAGATGGACGTGCTGAAAAGTAATTAATAAACCTGTTGCTACATATTGGTTTTCTATACCATTATGTTTTTAGAACGTTGTTTGAATCACGGTGTAACATCATATCTAGAAATGGTACGCAGTTGTTGTTTTTGCTTTTACTGTAAATTGCAAGTCTGGACAGCGACTGTTAAATATGTGTAGTGTGTCTCCAATATTGTTTCTCCAATATAATATATATTGGAGAAACGTCCAGAAATTTGTCCGAAAGATTAACATCGCACAAGAGTGACATTAGTCTGAATAAAGTACAAGCCTGTACATTAAGTGAACATTTTATTACGATGGGCTAACTACGATCAAGCAGAAATATTGAGAAGGGAAAGAAATTACAACAAACATTGAAAATCGTAGTGCTATATTCAATAATCTTCTTTTAAAGAAAAGAACAACAACTATAACTATAACTGATAGAAACGATTCGTGAAATTTATCAGACATCAATTTTCCCGTTACAAGGGTCAAGAATGGCTTTTATTTTTTATTGATAGTTTGTTGAAAGCCTATTACACAGTGAAATAACTGAATTCTTTAAACAAACAACTCGTTTCTTTACGACTTAGGTTGAGAAGTTTTCTTCTAGATCCCATAAAAACAATCAAATAAATTTGCAAATAATTCTCGAAAGATTTGTAGTTATAATTCCCAAGAAAAAAGATCTCAAGAGTGTGTATAAACAACATATTTTATGGTTTGTTATCCTTCCTTAAAGCCATCTATAAAGTTTTCGTTCTACTTTTCCGGAAATACATTATGGGGTTATCGAAGATTGTTGAAGTTTTTTGCCAAGAAGGTACAAAAAGTTCTTTCAGTTTTCTTTGTAGTTACTTTTAACTTTTGACTTTTTATTGTAGTAAAATAAAACATAAAAGCTAAGGTAGATATGTTTATTTTTGTAACATTAAAATAGACTACAGGTCTTTTGAAGGATTTTATATTTTATAAATAACGACTGACACAAAAAACTTAATTAATTTAAAAATAAATCAAATTCTGCATTGTATCATAAAAATATCAGTTAGAAATAAAATTTATAACAAAATTAATAGTTACACACAGAGCAAAATTATCAACCAATTAATTGGTTAATCTTCTATTTAACCCACATACTACGATCTATTTCCCTTAAATTAATAACTTAAACTTATCGTTGATAAGGTAAGTTATCGTAATTAAAGGTAAGTTGTTCTTAATTACAAATCAAATGGTTTGCAAGTCATTGCTTTACTTACGTGTAATTATAGTAGAAATATTACTTTGAGTTTTTTGTTACTTTCTTATGTACGGTGATTTTTGTTTCGTTCTTTTAAAAGGATAGTAGTAATAAGCACTACAAAATGGTTATTTTTTTAGGAAACCGTTAAAATTGCATGAGTTAATTGCAGAACTTGAGACAGATGAGATTCCAACGCCTCCTGATGGTATAATTATTTTTCCTCCAGACAATGTAAATGATAATATAACAGATTGCGACTCAGGAGACGAGGATGTCACAACGATAGACCATTTACCAGGAAGTCAGCTGAGAAATAACGTGGAGGTTATTTTCGACAATCAAGATCAGAGTGCAGAAGAGTCGGATTCCGACGACGACGTACCTCTTGCCACCCTACGCAAAGAAGAAACAAAACCTTCGATTATTCTCGAAAAACTAGGATCTGCACAATGGCTTATAGGTAATCTGTACCAGCATTCTAAAGATGTTTATTGGAGACAACAAATCGGACCTACACAAAATCGTGATGATAGTCAGAATGAAAAAGTTGCTGGAGCTCTATCGAGACAAAGATTTTCCCATATAATAAAAATTATTTATGTGTGTGATAATAATAGTTTGGACAAAACTGACAAGTTTGCTAAAACATGGCCATTATATGATGCATTGAATAAAAAATTTTCAAATCACGCTCCTTTGCTATGGTACCATATTTTGGAAGGCACCCTACGAAAAAATTTATACGAAACAAACCTATTCGTTGGGATTATAAGATTTGGATGGGTACTCTCCGTCTAGGTTATATTGTATGGTTTACACCGTATCAAGGATACTCAGTGAAAATACCAGCCTCATACAAAAACTTGGGTCTTGGTTCGTCGGTTGTTTTGTCTTATGCAGAAATGCTTCAATTACGCTGGCCAAAAACGAGATTCCACCATTTTTTTGATGGACTCTTTTCTCCTCCATGCATCTACTCAATGAGTTAAAAACTAGAGGTATTTTCGGTACAGGTACAATAAGGGACAATGGCAATAGAACACTAAAATGCCCCCTATTCACTCCAACAGCTATGAAAAAAAAAGGAAAGGGGAACTTACGATTACAAATTAGATAAAAACACAGGAATTGTTGTTTGTCTCTGGCACGACAATAGTGTCGTTACAATTGCATCTAACTTTTGTTTAGTAAAACCACATCACCTAGGCAAACGGTTTTGCCATAAGGACAAGAGACACATTTTTGTTTCTCAACCAAATTTGATAAAGCAATACAATTCCTTTATGGGTGGCATAGACCGCTCGGACCAAAACATTAGTCTTTACCGGATCTCTATAAGATGGAAAAAATGGTACTTTCCGCTAATAGTACATGGAATTGACATGGCTATTCAAAATGCGTAGCAATTGGAGCGAAAAGACGGAGGAAGCCTTGACCAGCTTGAATTTAGAAGGCAAATAGCTTGCAACTTTCTGGAAACCTACAAAAAAGGTACCAAACGCGGGCCAACAAAACGGAATCCCAACACGGTCTTACATTCAAAATATGATGGTATGAACCATTTAATTGTTTATCAAGAAAAACAATCTCGTTGTGGACTTTGCAAGAAAAAGTTTCAATTTTTGTGCGAAAAATGTAAAATAGCATTACACCCTAAAAAATGTTTTAAGAATATCCATACTTTGTAATTATTTTTGTATTAATAAAGTTTTACTTTCTAATATATACTGCTTCTCACTGCTGTCCTTTTAAAAGAACATGACATATTTTGACAGCTAATGCAAAAATTATTATTTTAGTAATTTTTTTTCGTTAAATAAGACACATTTTCTTATATTTCCTTTAAATAAAGATAACATAAAAAAAATAGTTTCCTTATTATGTGGGTTAACGACCAGAGAATGTTTCTCTGGAGTTTTCCTATCTATCTATCACCTGGCCGTATTACTCAACACTATATTCTGATATTTTTCTACGAACAGTGTAATAAATCGAGAATTATACTAGTTAAGGTTTTTTAATTATAAAATTATTAAAGATATTAAAAAGATCTATCGTTTAAACATAAAAATGGTAGGAAATTTGTTAGATGGCCATGTTACCGTACATGGCGGTGGCAGCCGTAGCTCAGCGGCTATGTTACTGGCTTAACAAGCTAGAGGGCCCGGGTTTAAATCCCGGCACCGACAAAATTTTCAATATCTAATTTATCTGAGCTGCCACCGTGCTTCGGAGGGCACGTAAAGCCGTCGGTCCCGGCTACGAAAGTAGTCGTTAAGTCATGTTAGGGGCGCTTGCGCGACCTGAAAACCCTAACACTAGACCTTAGCCAGAAGGTTACACGAACTTTACTTTTTACCGTACATGGCCATATTACCTGCACATAACTTGTATAATGCATAAAAAATTTAACCATTGTTGAAAGACGATCCTTTAGAGTATCACTAATTTGAAAGTGACATACCCAATGAATGGTTGACCTCAACATTTATTTGTCTCCCAAAAAAGAAAAATGCTAAAGAATGCACCGACCACCTCACCATAAGCCTGATGTCTCACACACTTAAAATGTTTTTAAAGATCATCCATAAACGCATTTTAAGGGGTGTAGGGTTGTGTTATAGAGGTAGCACCTTTTATCGGAACGACCACATCGAGCATCATAGATGGGAGATGGTTCTTGGTAACTGGTCCTCATAAGACACCTAACTCTCACTTATGGCTCCAAGTGCCACACCCCGGACAACTGCATTGGTCTGCAGGCTAAACTAAGTGAGGGTAGCCAGATATGGTGAAAATTTCACCGACCGATTGCCGGTATAAGCAATCTCACACTTATTAATCAACGGCTCTGGGCGGAAGAATTGGTAGGTGGTAGGGCACCCTTTTGTCCTGGGGTTGAGAAATCGATCTCGAAGATGGAGGAACCAATATACTGGTCAACAGCATAAGGATGTAGAAGGCAAGGGGAAACCACTACATTAAAGATCCCCATGGATATCCCTAGTAAAATCATCATGGTTTTAGAAACTAATAACGGCGTTACTGATCATGGCCCTCGGAAGCCAAGATCCGGCAGGGGAGAAGAAGTCAAGGACTCTCAGGTCGTTAATCAGCGAATTCCTTGTCAAAAGAATGCAGATGAAAAAATAAGACTGTCCAACACTAGAATAGGAACATGGAATGTTCAGAGCATGTTTCAGCCTGGTAAAATGCACAATGTTATTCAAGAAATAAACAGGTTGAATATCGATGTACTGGGTATCAGTGAAGCTAGGTTGCCCAACTGAGGTTGTTTTTCAACAGACGAAGCCACAATATATTATTCCGGTAGCGAGAATAACCAACACAGACACGGCGTGGCAGTAATAGTTAATAAAAAATCTAATAGAGCGGTGGAATGCTATTTCCCTATCTCAGAAAGAGTAATGGTACTGAAGTTAGTGACATCTCATGCCAAACTGAATTTGATACAAGTTTATGCTCCTACGGCGAATGCCGACGAAGAAGAAGTAGAATTATTTTATCGAGATATCGAAGAGGCACTTAGAATAACGAAAACAAGAAAAATCACGATAGTCCTAGGTGATCTCAATGCAAAGATTGGAAAGGGACAAAGCGGAAAGTGTATAGGAAACTATGGTCTGGGAAATCGAAACGAGAGAGGAGACCGTCTGTTACAATTCTGTCAAGAGCAGAACTTTATTATTACAAACACATTTTTTATGTTACCAAACAGACGACTGTATACATGGCGATCGCCCGCAGATACATGGGAGAAAGTAGTCAGGAACCAGATAGACTACATTATGATCAATGAAAGATACCGTAATGCTGTTAAAGCCGTGAAAGCATATCCTGGATCAGACGTGGCCTCAGATCACAATCCACTTATAGCCAAAATTACACTCACCCTTAAAAATATTAAAAGACATCAAAGAATCCCTACAATAGACACAAGAAAACTTAAAGAACCTAAAGTAAAAGAATGCCTCCAACATGAACTGCATGTGAACTGCAACAAATTGAACACAAACACCAACGATATTGACGAGTACTGGAATCGACTAAAAGATTGTCTACTGGAACCCTGTAAAGAAATATTAAAGACTTCCTCAAAGAGAAAAGAGGAATGGATGAATGACGAGATACTCAATATGATGGAACAACGGAGACAATTTAAAAACAAGGATAACAATAAATACAGAGAGATAAACCACGAGATTAGAAAGACGATAAAGCAGGCAAAAGAAAAATACTTTGAAGAGCAATGCAAAGAGATCGAAGACCTTCAAAATAAATATGATTTGTTTAACCTACACAAGAAAGTCAAAGAACTGGCAGGACTAAGAAAACAAAATCCCACTTGTGTAATTCTGGATAGACACGGTACTGCTATAACACATACGGACGAGAAAATACAAAGATGGACAGAATATATCGATGAATCGTTCGATGATGAAAGAGAAGATCTGGAGCACATAGAACTTACGTCAGAAGAAATAGGTCCATATATTACAAAAGAAGAAATATTGCACGCATTAAAAACAATAAAGAGCGGGAAAAGCCCTGGACCTGATATGCTTCCTATAGAAATCCTAAAAATTCTAGATGAGAAGCACATTGATGTTTTAGTGACACTCTTGAACCAAATTTATAGTTCAGGTGTATTACCCAAAGAGTGGTTAACATCTATTTTTATTTGTCTCCCTAAAAAGAAAAACGCAAGAGAATGCAGCGATTACCGCACCATTAGCTTAATGTCACATACGCTAAAGTTACTACTTAAAGTTATATATAACCGAATATATCACAAACTGGACATAGACGTTAATAATACACAATTTGGTTTTCGCAAAGGCCTAGGAACACGTGAAGCTCTTTTTTCACTTAATAGACTAATACAAAGATGCCTGGACGTCAATCAAGATATATACGCATGTTTTATTGACTATAATAAAGCATTCGATAAAGTACGACATAAACATTTAATGAATGTCCTGAAATCAAAGAAGATCGAACAACGACCTCAGGATCATATCAAATTTATACTATAAACAGCGAGCAAAAGTACGTGTTAACGAACAGCTGTCAGAAGAAATTGAAATTAGATGTGGAGTAAGACAGGGATGCATATTGTCGCCAATTCTTTTCAACGCCTACTCCGAAGAGGTCCTGGAAAAAGCTCTTGAGGGTGAAACAGCTGGAATAAAGGTAAATGGAGTTCCCATTAACAACATTGGATATGCGGACAACACTGTGATTCTAGCCGAAAACATTGAAGATCTTCAGAGACTGGTGACCAGAATAGCAGAGTATGGAAAAGAGTATGGTCTAACAATGAATGTTAAGAAGACGAAATTTATGAGAATATCGAAAACTCAAAGAAATAACGAGAATCTTCTAATAAACGAAACCAACGTCGAACAAGTGGACAAATATGCATACCTGGGAACAATGATTAACTCCACAAATGATTACAATCAAGAGATAAAAATAAGAATAGAAAAGGCTAGAGCAAATTTCAACAAAATGAGAAGAGTTCTATGTACCAGGGATTTAAAACTGGAACTAAGAGTTAGGTTGGCGAGGTGCTATGTTTTTTCGACCTTATTTTATGGAATGGAATCTTGGACCTTGAATGCTACATCAATGAAAAAACTGGAATCAGTTGAGCTGTGGGTGTACAGAAGAATTCTGAAAATATCATGGACAGAACACGTCACAAACAAAGAGGTTCTGAGAAGGATGAACAAAGAAATGGAAATTTTAAATTCAATAAAAACAAAAAAATTGGAATATCTCGGACATATTACACGTGGAGAGAAATACACCTTGCTCCAACTGATCATGCAGGGAAAGATCCAAGGAAAGAGAAGCATAGAGAGGCGTAGAATGTCATGGCTGCGCAACCTGAGAGAGTGGTACGGATGTACATCAAATGAACTTTTCAGAGCAGCCGTCTCAAAAGTTCGAATAGCTATGATGATTGCCGACCTCCGCCGCGGAGATGGCACTTGAAGAAGAAGATAAACGCATTTACCAAATACTTGATATTGATATTGAAGAAACCCAATTTGGATTCCATAGAGGCGTAGGTACCCGTGAAGCTCTCTTTACATTCAACGTACTAATCCAGAGATGCTTGGATGTGAACCAAGATATGTACGTCTGTTTCAGAGATTACAACAAGGCTTGCAATAAAGTCCGCCACAAAGAGCTAACGGACGTCCTCAAAGCAAAATAATTACAATACAATGATCTTCGAATTATTACAAATCTATATTACAAACAGCAGGCACACATACGCATTGATGAACACACATCAAAAGAGTTCGAAATTATGTAACGAAATATTTTGCCTACCACATGGAGTATTAGTGTAAGGGGTAGAAAATCGGGGACAGAAACTACTGGTGGTGGAGATAGGGCAAGCAAAATAAATCGAAACGTATGCCAACGGCAATCAGGGTTTGTTAGGGGAGCTGGGAGAGATTGGGGCAACTACAAAAAAATAGAACAAAGGGGTACTAACATAAATCTTTTGGGATAAACAAAACAAAAGGAAACAGGAAATACCTCTAGCAATTTAAAAAGGGCGCCGCTTTGAGGTTCCGAATTATAACTTTTACAAGAGCTAGTTTTAACTTTGAAATAATTATTAAACATAAAAATTATATTTTTTCAAATGAAATTCAAAAAAGGGTTAGAGAGTTAGTCAAGATAAACAAACAAAATGGTTAACAAAAAATTAAATATTTATTGTGTCTTACCACAAACAGTTTCAAAAATACAGATAATAGATAAAGACAGTCACAAAAGTAAATATAAAAATAACAAAGAAAAACCTACATGTGTTCTATTCATTTACAAACTCGGGAGATGCTACAAAAACTTACAGATGTTACTGGACTATAAACTGTGGCAAATAAATTTTTTTTTTTTTAATATTGAAAGCAATTATTATTTTTTTTTTAAATGTCTATCTTGACTTTTACGGTAAAATTTAACACAGAAAGTTACCTTAAATTTCACTAAATTTCACTCAATTCACTGCATGTCTGGGGTCAACAACTGGAATTATACTGGGGGCAGATTCTCCTTCAAAGACTGGAACAGGCACAGCACAATGGCAACATGAGGCCATCTTTAAAAACTGTTGTAAAACTGATCAATAGCAAACATTTAACTGCTACTGCATACTACATTTCCATGACAAGGAACAAAACAGGAAACAATACAAATTCGAAGAAACTTCAATTAACAACATTAGATATGCGGACGATACTATCATAATAGCAGACAACCTCCAAGACCTCCAAAAGCTAATGTTGAGTATGAAGAAGAATATAGATTATCAATAAACATCATTCTAAATTAATGAGGACATCAAAAATCTAAAATAATGATGAAAGCCTGACAATTGACAATAAAACTTTAGAACAAGTTGAAAACCACAATTATCTTGGCACAATAATTAATCACACAAACGATTTCTCCAAAGAAATCAAAGTTCGAAAGCACAAAGAAACTACAATAAAATGAGAAAGGTACTTTGTTCAAGAAAACTGAAATTAGACTTGAGAGTTAGGCTGGCAAGGTGTAATATTTTTCGACTTTGCTTTACGAGATAGAAGCATGGACAATTAACGCGTCGACTACTAAAAAGTTGAAAGCATTTGAGCTGTGGGTGTATAGAAAAATTCTGAAGATATCATGGACCGAGCATGTAAGAAATAACAAAATAATGAAAAGGGTCAACAAAAGAATAAGAACAATATACTTCAATTAATTATACAAGAGAAAATCCAGGGCAAAAGAAGTGTAGGATGGAAAAGAATGTTACTCATGGTTGCGTAACTTGAAGGAATAGTACGGATGCACATTAATCGAACTATTCAGAGCGGCAGCATCTAAGATCAGAATAGCCATGATGATTGCCAACTTCCGTCGCGGAGATTAAGAAGAAGAATTTCAAAGTACGTATATACTGCATATTTATGTTTCAATTTCAGTTTGAACTAAAGGTGCGTTCAAATACCAGTTAGAGGTTTATTTATTAAGGTGCTACAAGAACCTTCATCGATAACAGCACAGCATAATCGCCTATAGCAAGGTAACTGATATATAAAAAAGGATGAGGATGTAACGATGCTTTAATCGTTTAACAGTTCGAACCGTGGGAGTGTCAATATTTGCGCATCCACTTCTACGACGTGACTTCGTAGTGGGATTCAGGACGGCTATTTAAGGCGTGTGAATAGCGGAATTAGACAGTCTTGTAGCTAGCGCTCTAGGCTCCCTGACTCGCCGGTGTAGTGAACCAGCGAGACATTCTGGACAGAGATAGTTCCGTATTGAGGATCATACTCTGTTCCTAATCAAGCGGAACCCATCGATATTGCGTATTGAGCATTACCGTGGATCTGCACAGAACCAACCGGGACAGAGATTTCCGTATTGAGGATCATACTCTGTCCTTAGCCAAGCGGAACCCGTCGGCATTGTGTATTGAACATTGCCGTGGGTCTGCACAGCTAAATATTTTGTTTGCGAGCATATACGGAGCTTTCTCTGAATTGAAGCGAAAGCGAGTATATTAGTAGTACTAATTAGTTTCTTTTCTTTTATAGACGTTTGCCGGGGAATATTCATTCATCGCGGGACCCAGACGGAAACGTAGAATTCATTTTATTTTTGTTTTATAAATATACAACGTAGAATTTCTTTTTTTAGTTTTTTTTATTTATTGTATATATATATACTTAATAGATTTATTTTTATTTCAAGCCT
Source organism: Diabrotica undecimpunctata (assembly GCF_040954645.1). Taxonomy (NCBI): domain Eukaryota; kingdom Metazoa; phylum Arthropoda; class Insecta; order Coleoptera; family Chrysomelidae; genus Diabrotica; species Diabrotica undecimpunctata. The sequence continues at coordinate 20,721,900 of NC_092812.1, forward strand.
GTGTTTTACTGAGTCTGTCGCCCCGAAAGAGCTACCCATCACAAACTGGCGCCCGAGCAAAAATTAATAACATGCCGACAGATAAAGACACAGACTCAGTAACAGGTACGTCGTGGATAAACCGACTTTGCAAAGAGGAATTGCAGAGCGAGGCCGAAAAATACGGCTTAGATCCCAAGGGAACCGTCGACGAATTGAGAACACGACTCAGAACCTATTTTAAAAATCGCGAGGAAGCGACAGGAACAATCCCAAAAGAAAAAATGTCCAAGGGAACAGAATCCGACACACTGACCCAGGAAATTTTGGGCATTCGAAGACAATTACAGGAGTTAGCAATAACGAAACAAATGGGGCAACCAGAATTGCTAAATCAAGTACGAAAGTGGAACACACACTTCGACAAGAAACATTCGGATGCAATAGAATTCTTAGAGAGGATAGACGAATTAAGCTTGGCCTACGAGATCGATAAACAAGATCTGCTAAAAGCATTACCAGAATTATTAGGAAACCACGCCTTGTTATGGTACAGAAACAATAACAAAAATTGGAAGTCATGGACAGATTTCAGCGAAGATTTTAAAAAAGCTTTCTATCTCAGGGGATATTTGCTACAACTAGAAGAGGAAATCAGAAACAGAAAACAGAGACAGAACGAACCAGTAGATAGATATATCACGGAAATTCAAACATTAATCAGACGAGAAGGATCTTTTTCTAAAAACCAAGAACTCGAAAGGATATACAAAAATTTGTTACCAGAATATAAGCTTTATGCTCGCCGCCGGGATGTCGGAAACTTAGCCGAATTACAGGATTTAGCCCAAGAATACGAAGCTCTAGAAGACGAAAAGACCCGAGCAAATCAGATTTGCCGTGGAAACTGGAGACGCATGGACCAAGCAGAGTACGATGCGAAAACGGCATGCTTTAGATGCAAGATGCCAGGTCACAGCCGTAAAAACTGCAAAAACCCATGGAAAAAGTTTTGTTCGCGTTGCGGCAGAGAAGGGGTTTACAGCAGCGACTGCTGTTTCAGGCGTCAGGGAAACGAATTACAGACTGGAGAAACAAGGAGTCGTCCCAGTCTGTAAAACAAGATTCGACTCCATTCGTTTTAGCCGTTAGACAGCCAGCAAGCAATGACATTCGACTGTTCGCATCACTAAAAATAGGGCAAAGAACATACAGAGCGCTCATCGACACAGGAACTACTAAAAATTACGTCGGGGATAGAATAGCTCAGATATACAAGGACTCTCTAGATAGCTACAGCGGGAGAACAAGACTAGCAAATGGAGCGTCAATTGAGCTTAACCAGAAGTTGACAATTGAATGCGAGATCGATAAGTTACAAACCCGACAAACATTCATAGTAATGCCAGGGTTGAAGGAAGATGCATTAATAGGAGTGGAATTCCTCAGGAACCATTCTATCGAACTTAAATTCGATAAACATACGACAAAACAATACATACAACATCAAGAAGAGGCTTGTAACACTTTAAAAGACTCCACTTAAAATACGGAGTTAGAAAGGTTCCTAAGAAAAGAACTAAGGGAGTTTGAGAACATAACAGGACCCACCAACTTAATAAGACACGAAATAAAATTGAAGAAAAAGTGCGATCCAGTCAAGCAGCCTTATAGGCGGCACAATCCCGCAATGCTACAGATCATCAACCAAGAAGTGGACAAAATGTTAAAAGAAGGAACCATCGAACCCTCCACAAGTGGTTGGAGTTCACCGATTGTACTAGTTAGGAAAAAGGATAACTCGTACAGATTTTGCATTGACTTTAGAAAAGTCAACGAACTATCAGATAAGGACGCATATCCGTTACCCAGAATATTGGAAATTCTGGATAGACTTAAGGAAGCAAATTTTATATCGACCCTCGATTTGAAACAGGGATATTTTCAAATACCCCTAGAAGAAACAAGCCGCCCAGTGACAGCATTCAGCGTACCCGGAAAAGGCCATTTTCAGTTCAAAACCACCCCATTCGGACTGCATTCCGCAGGAGCCACTTTCCAACGCCTACTGGATAAGGTAATACCTCCCGATATGGAATTCGCGTTTGCCTACTTGGATGATATCGTAGTAATATCTAAAACGCTCCAAGAGCATTTAAATCACCTACATGAAGTTTTCCGAAGACTGAAAGAAGCCAGATTACAGCTGAACTTCGAGAAATGCACGTTTTGCCAGTCAGAACTCAGATACTTAGGACATGTGGTTGGAGCAGAAGGAATAAAAACCGACCCGGAGAAAACCAACGCTATAACCGGACTTACAGCACCGAGAAATGTGCGTCAACTCCGCCGGTTCCTAGGAATAACATCATGGTACCGCCGATTCATAGAGAACTATTCGACAATAGCAGGACCGCTAAACATGCTTCTGAAGAAGAAGATAAGATGGAAATGGACCGATAAGCAGAAAAACGCGTTTGAAGAGCTAAAATCAAAACTTACATCGGCCCCAGTATTAGCATGCCCCGATTTTTCGAAAACATTTTACCTGCAAACAGATGCGTCGAACTGTGGACTTGGAGTTGCACTAACACAGAAATACGACGGCCAGGATAAAGTAATTGCATATGCTAGTCGAACCCTCACACCAGCCGAGACAAAATATTCCACAACGGAAAAAGAATGTCTATCCATCGTGTACGGGATAAAGCAAATGAGGCCGTATATAGAAGGATACAATTTTAAGGTCATATCAGACCATCAGTCCCTCAAATGGCTGAAGAATCTTAAAAACCCGTCAGGTCGGTTAGCCAGGTGGAGTTTAGAACTGCAACAGTACGATTTCGAGGTAATATATAGAAAGGGAGTCCTCAACAAGGTAGCAGATGCTTTGTCACGACAACCACAAGAAAACCAGAGCGAAGAACCAGAGTCGGAATTATTAGCATTAGAACTGGAATCATGCAGTTGGTACGATAATTTATATAGGAATGTACTCCAGAACCCAGACGATTTCCCGGATTTACAAATATCAAACGGGAAATTATATAAACACGTTTGGAGCAGCCGTAATTTAGCCGACCCAGAGTTTAATAACCCATGGAAATTATGCGTACCAAGATATAAAAGGAAAGATATTTTGGAGGAAAATCATGACTCGACCACAGCAGGCCACTTAGGAATTGCAAAAACAATTTGCCGAATAGCGCAAAAGTACTATTGGCCTAAGATGTTTAAACAAATTGCAGACTACGTTAGAGCCTGTACGAAGTGCCTCCAATATAAACCGTCTCAAATGCAACCAGCCGGGAAAATGCAACCGTCCACTGTAGAAAAGCCTTGGCATACTGTCTCAGTTGATTTAATGGGACCATTCCCAAGATCTGCAAAAGGAAACATTTTCTTAATAGTCGTGCAAGACCGGTTTACCAAATGGGTCGTCGCTCAGCCAATAAGAGCAGCATCTACGAACTCAATCATCGACACTCTACGATCAAAGGTAGTCATGCAATTCGGTATCCCGAAGAAAATCATCTCGGATAACGGCGCGCAGTTCACAAGCGGAAGTTTTAAGGCGTTCCTAAAATCCTATAACATAAATCACATTCTAACACCGCCGTACTCACCTCAATGCAATCCAGTAGAACGAATGAACAAAGTACTGAAAACGATGATAGCTACTTACGTGGAGGATAACCATAAAGACTGGGACAAATTCATACCAGAATTCTGCTACGCCATAAATTCGTCAAGACACGATTCAACAGGATTTTCACCAGCGCTTCTTAATTTCGGAAGGGAATTAGACACAACAGAGGCGACAAATGGACAAGATATACAGGGGTATGCAGAAAACTTAAACAAGTTAGAAGCGTTAAGAGAACTAGCGAAAGTGCACATGGAACACGCTTTCGAGGACCAAAAGAAACATTACGATCTAAGACGAAGAGACTGGCAGCCGCATCCAGGAGATCGAGTCATGAAAAAGGAACACCATCTATCATCAGCTAGTGCAGCTTTCACCAGCAAACTAGCGCCGAAGTACTCAGGACCATACATAGTAACGTCAGTGATATCACCAGTAATAGTAAAACTGAAATTGGCCGATAGTAGTAGCCGCAAGCAGACGACGGCGCATGTAAAAGATTTAAAACCATGGGAGGGGGACCAAAAGATACAGGATAGGCTGTAACAATAGGAGGAAGATTGTAATAAAGATACCGAGAGGGATAGATGGCATCACGAGGCTGTAGACACCATCTACACAAAAAAAAAGGTATGTTACTTTTTTTTTTTTTTTCAAAGAGAAGGGGGTGTAACGATGCTTTAATCGTTTAACAGTTCGAACCGTGGGAGTGTCAATATTTGCGCATCCACTTCTACGACGTGACTTCGTAGTGGGATTCAGGACGGCTATTTAAGGCGTGTGAATAGCGGAATTAGACAGTCTTGTAGCTAGCGCTCTAGGCTCCCTGACTCGCCGGTGTAGTGAACCAGCGAGACATTCTGGACAGAGATAGTTCCGTATTGAGGATCATACTCTGTTCCTAATCAAGCGGAACCCATCGATATTGCGTATTGAGCATTACCGTGGATCTGCACAGAACCAACCGGGACAGAGATTTCCGTATTGAGGATCATACTCTGTCCTTAGCCAAGCGGAACCCGTCGGCATTGTGTATTGAACATTGCCGTGGGTCTGCACAGCTAAATATTTTGTTTGCGAGCATATACGGAGCTTTCTCTGAATTGAAGCGAAAGCGAGTATATTAGTAGTACTAATTAGTTTCTTTTCTTTTATAGACGTTTGCCGGGGAATATTCATTCATCGCGGGACCCAGACGGAAACGTAGAATTCATTTTATTTTTGTTTTATAAATATACAACGTAGAATTTCTTTTTTTAGTTTTTTTTATTTATTGTATATATATATACTTAATAGATTTATTTTTATTTCAAGCCTGTGTTTTACTGAGTCTGTCGCCCCGAAAGAGCTACCCATCACAAGGATTTTACAAGGCCCAATTACGATATAGCGTTAGTAGCCTCGCCGCACATGTGCATTGTGATGCCACTTCTACTGATTTTATGGTAGATTTGGCAATTATTGCACCGATCTACCGAAAAGGCCCTATCTTCTATCGATTTTCATTCTTGGGAACAGTTTACCTCAAAACCTAGTCTCGTATATTTTCGTCTCAACTATTATACTATATCGGGTACATTTTAAAACGCTGAACATCCCTGTATTCAAATATTTTAAAATCGTGTATTTTTTAATTTAATAATTTGCTCGTACTAAGAGATGGACTAAATATGTTATATTTCTATTACAAGTGTTCCTAATAATATTTGTGTCTCTTTGGTTTAATTAATTTATGTCAACGTATCTCGATCCCTGATGGTGTTGCCCTTGGGGAGCCTTGAAGTGCTGAGTAGATAACTGCTAATCTTCACATTTACATATAATAATATTCGTAAAGTTAAGATTCTTACCTAAGGTATACAATTTTGTTCCGTTATCTTTGCATATTTACTGCAAGTTAATATGATGATAGGTTCTTGTAACTATGTATTGTTTCCCAAAAATTTTTATATAAAAAAAGATTTTTTTTTTTTTACCAAAATCCTGACTTAAATTGAAATCCACTTATCTACCGTAAACATTTTGATAGTGGCAACAATATTTGCACGTCTTTGCAAATCTCATTGGTACGTTGTGAGTATCTCAAATTTAAAAAAAGGAAATAAAAACAATATAACATATACATTTGTGTATATATATATACGAGGCGTGTTTTTTAAGTAAGTACCGTTTTGGAATTAAAAATAGACGTGAAAAGATATGGCAATAATTTTATTTTTACATAAAAGCCTGTACCTTAATCTACTTTTCTACATAATTCCCGTGAATATTGAGGCACTTGTCATAACGTGGCACCAGTTTTTGGAATACCCTCCTGATAAAATTCTGCCGCCTGACTTGTTAACCACTGCATCACAAATGTTTTGACTTCGTTATCGTCTTGAAGACGCTGACCGCTCAGGTGTTTCTTCAAGTGCTGGAACAAATGGTAGACGCTGGGCACCAGATCAGGGCTGTATGGAGGATGATCTAGAGTTTCCCATTTAAATAATTTGATGAGATCTTTGGTCTGATTAGCCACATGTGGACGGGCATTGTCATGCAGCAAAACGATACCCTTACTCAACTTGCCACGTCTTTTGTTCTGGATTGCACGACGCAGATTTTTCAATGTCTCACAATAAGACGCTGCATTAATTGTCTCATTACGAGGCAGAAACTCCACTAGCAATACTCCTTTTCTGTCCCAAAAAACTGTGCACACGATTTTCCGGGCAGAAATTGTTTGCTTAAACTTCACTCTTTTGGGTGATGATGAATGTCGCCATTCCATGGATTGTTGTTTCGATTCTGGTGTGACGTAGGCCACCCACGTTTCATCACCAGTAACAATTTGGTCTAAAAAATCTTCACCTTCACTGTGGTACCGCTCAAGGAAAGTCAATGCACTGCCTAAACTGTTTTGTGCAAATCCGTCAACATTTTTGGAACCCAACGTGAACACAATTTCCGGTAATTCAAGTTCTCGGTAACAATGCGATACAAAACACTACGAGAATACTGAGGAAAGCAGTCGGACAATGATGAAATTGTAAAGCGTCTGTTTTCTCTCACCTTTTCGTCCACTTTCTGCACCAAATTTTCATTAACGACCGAAGGACGCCCACTCCGTTCTTCATCATGCACATTTGTGCGGCCATCTTTAAATGCTCTTACCCATCTCCTTACCATTCCATCACTCATAATGTTTTGTCTGTAAACTTCAACGATCTCACGATGAATATCGATCGGTTTTACGCCTTTAGCACTAAGAAATCGTATAACAGCCCGTACTTCACAATCAGCGTGACTCACAATTGTTGGATGCATCTTAAACACTGGAGTAAACAAGTATACAATGTAGAATCAGACTGTAATGGCGTCAGTGCGTAGACAAGAGATGTAGGTAACCAGCGCTTATGCGCGGAACGCCGACCGTAGCGCTGCGGCGGCGGAATCGCAAAACGGTACTTACTTAAAAAACATGCCTCGTATATATATACTATACTATGTATGTAGCGGGTAGGAACTCCTTTGGATAGTCCTATCAGATAAAATAAATTAATCCCTGCCCTCCGCAGATTCCAGGTGTTTCGTGACACGGGAAACTAGTACCTGCTTAGGGTCTTTTGTCCAGGGTCACGGATGAAATCCACAACGACAGCCACAACGGAGAAGAATACCTTCGGTGCAGTGTGGATGGCGGAAGTGGCAATTCCTTGATTTTATGGATTGTATAAAATTACTCACCAACCCTTCTAGCCAGCGTGGTATTTTAAGGCTAAAAAACCTCCTAACAGGAATATGGCGATATCTAAAACAAAAGAAATGGGTCCCCAGGTGGGCAGACCATACAGTATTGGCAAATCCCATTCTTTTGAATAAAAGGACAGCTCCATGGAATCTGGGGATGCAAGAAATCACTAAAAACCACACGATTGAAAATCGCAACTCTAAATATAAGGTCCTTAAACAAAGATAAAAAAGTCTACGAACTCGAAGAAGACATCAAGGACTTAAAATGGGACATAATTGGTCTAGCAGAGGTAAAAAGAAAAGGGGAATAGTGCATAACACTAGAGTCCGGTAACATCCTACATTATAAAGGCCGAGAAGAACAAAGCCTAGATGGTATAGGATTTCTAATTTCCAAGAAATATGCACGGAAAGTGGAAAAATTAGTAGGAATATCTAAAAGAATTGCAATTATTAGGCTAAATGTAAACGAGAACATCTCCCTGAAAATTATTCAAGTATACGCTCCAACCGCAGCACCTCCCGATGAAGAGATTGACGAATTTTATGAGAAAATTGCAGAAACTAGCACGAATTATCACAGCACGTATACGACGGTAATAGAAGACTTCAACGCTAAGATCGGACAGCGACTTGAAAAAACCGAAAACTATATAGGACAATTCGTCTCTAGAGTTAGAGAAATGAGAGAGGAAAACCTTGGTTAACTGTCTAGAAGCCCACAAATACTATGTAATGAACACATTTTATAAGAAAAGACCTCAAAGAAAGTGGACGTGGCTATCCCCAGACGGAAAAACTCGGAACTCAAAAATAGATTACCTACTGTGTAACAAAACAGATATCATACAGGACGTAACAGTAATAAGTACGGCGTCAGTAAGTAGCGATCACCGAATGGTTAGAGCCAAATTAGAGATAAAACATAATAAAAATAGAAATAAATTTAGAAAAACTTGGAATATGGACACAGATAAACTAAAATCTAATACAGAACAATATAAAAGCAAGTTAAAACCCTCGAAAGTATAAACCCTCGTATAAATGCAAGTTCAGAAGTGGCAATCGCTAACAGAAAACAAAAATCCAAAATAACTGTAGAATGACAAAACATGCTGAAACAAAGAAAATATCTTCTGAGACAAAACAAAAGAGACACTGCAGAATTAAGGAACTTATATGAGTAATAAGAAAACAGATAAAAGAGGACATTAAAAAACATCAAGAAGACCGTATATAACAAGTCACAGAGAAAAACCGAAGTCTCAAATGCACCAAACCGAAACTAGGCAAGAAAAACATAATATGCATTAAAAATAAACAAGGACAACTAGAAAAAAGTAAATCTGGTATAACAAACTCAATTAAAAAGTTCTACGCTGCTCTGTATCGTTCTAGAAACGATCCCCCTAACTCTTGAAAGTAGAACTTGAAAAATCAGATAACAAATGTTAATTCAGAATTGATGCCCGAAATAAGCCACGCAGAAAAAATAGAAAGAGCAGTAAAAGAAATAAACAGGAATAAAACTCCTGGAGGCGATGAAATCATAGCAGAAAAGCTGAAGGAAGGCGGAGAAGAAGCCATCCGATATCTAAAAATACTATTTAATAAAATGTTTCTTCGAAGGTAACATACCCGCACAATGGAATATTGCTAAAACAATACTAAAATTGTTAAGAGGTTAGTAAAAATTTAATTAATCTCTCTAATCAATAAAAAATTTCTTTTTATATTAATTTGATAACAATTGTAATTCAACAAAAGAGGCTTTTTAATAATGCACTTAAGGGTAAATTCTCACTAATAGATACAAAACGTTCATTCATTTCGAAATATTTTATTACTTATTATATTTAGGTAGCATTGAGATGACAATTCTTAATCCTTTACCTGATTAAAATTATTTATTTTAAACTTATAAAGAAATTTGTAATTGTTTGAAATACAAGTAAATAATGATCAATAAAGGAGTTATGCTAATTCTCAAGTAAATGAAGATTCAGTTACTGTTTATTTATAAGAAAAGTATTTCTAAGAAATCTAAAATATGGAAGTCAGTTGAAAAACAGCGTCACTACAATTACAATTTTTTTCATATCGAATGTCAACAAGGGAAATTTTTTCCTCAAAAAATTTAACATTTTCATCTTATTTCTAAGTAAATTTCATCAAGTATATAATTTTTTTCACTTACGGAAATATTTAAATGTACTGACAAAAATTAATTAATGATTACATAATATTGTTTTGTCTAAAAAAATTAAATTTGCCAAAAAGTGAATAAAACCGAAATTGTTTTTAGATAAGCCCCACGTGACATGCTAGAGCTTATGTAATCTATGTATTATGTAAAAACCAGGATAATCCCCCAAACATTTTGAGTCATTTTGGGTCTTGTTTGACTTTCATACACGATTATATAACGTCAAGGTGTGAAGGTAAAAAATGCTATAATACAATTGTATTGTTAAGACACTGAGACGTTCATACAACCATGGCTGAAGGTCAAAATGTTTACTGGAAAGGGCCGCTCTGCTGAACAAAACCAAGTAATTAGTATTTTCATGGTTACTGCATAATCACAAAACTCGTTTTCAATGTTTTTTTGCAGAGTTTTCTTAAATTCGGCAAATGCGCATCTGTCCCCACTTAATACATCACTGTTATCTTCTATTAAATGACACGTGAACTTGTTTTCCTATCTATTAATTGACAGCCGAACTAATTTGTCAGTATCAAAATGACAACTTGTTACTGTAAGTTCAACACAATCCCTAATTTGCAGATTTTAATTGTAATTTTATCTTAAGGTACAGTTAATTTAAAAATTACGGCAGTATGGATAATGAAAGTTTGCTTAAAATAAAGCTTTCCGGATAGTTCATCATTTAACGTAGTTATTTTGTAACTAATTCCAAAAATTATTACACAATACCAAATTTTAGGCCGGTTACCAAGTAAGTTATTACATAGATTCATTTAGAGTACAGTAGAGTAAATTTTATTTGCATTAATTTATAAACATAATTGAGCAAATAATGTCACATTATTAATCACAGATTAAAATATATATATATATATATATATATATATATATATATATATATATATATATATATATATATATATATATAAACTAAGGTACACTCGAAGAGTGGTGGGTTTTTCGGTCAAAGTGGAGAAATAAAAGACAAAGAAGGTGGCTACTTCATCTATTTATTGAAGACGTTTCGCTTTCTGCTCAGAAAGCATCATCAGTTCATCTAAAAGAACAATATGAAACCAAATATCCAAAGAGAAGTTACAATAAAAGTGTGTTACCTTACAAAGACATGTAGCAGTCAAAGATGTTAAAAATATGAAAAAGCTTACGAAACTGGACGCTTTTTCATATTTTTAACATCTTTGACTGCTACATGTCTTTGTAAGGTAACACACTTTTATTGTAACTTCTCTTTGGATGTTTGGTTTCATATTGTTCTTTTAGATGAACTGATGATGCTTTCTGAGCAGAAAGCGAAACGTCTTCAATAAATAGATGAAGTAGCCACCTATATATATATATATATATATATATATATATATATATATAATGATATCACACATTAAAATATATATTAACATTACAAATTAAATATGCTGATCAGGGAAAAGGATAGGCCAGGCACTCCACCATAGTATAGGACTCAATGTTAACTAGGTGTTAAAAAATCTTTCTTTTAAAAGCTCTATAGTGTGTTTCCTGTCGAATGTCAGATGGAGTCAAAGGACTTCCCTCTGTTATAGACAATCTGTGAAGTGAAAAATTCCAATTACGGCTTCTTGTATCATATTAATGATTGGAAAGCAGGTGATAAAACAAAGTAAAATTTTAAAAAAGAAACATAATACATTCAAATATATAGATGGCTGAGAAAGTGAGTATATTGAGTGAATTGAATCGGCCTCTACAGGATTCTCCCACCTTTAGTCGTAAGATCACCCGGACTACCTTTTTTTGTTACTCCAGAATGTTACTCTATATCGCATAACAGAATAAAAGTGTGCATAATAAATGCTGATAGTAAAATTCCTTGGTCTTGGCAGCTCTTTAACACTTTTAATAAGTAGCAGGCTCTATTCAGTTTTTTTGTTGTATTTTGTATTTGTTTCCCTAATTCAGTTTCTGGTCAATATGAAGACCAAGAAATTTAACTGATCTAGCAGATTCCTTGTTTTGTGATAGAAAATTGATTGTATCTGGAAACTGTTTTTGTGACTGGCTGGTTTTGAAGTAAACAAAAACTGTCTTATCAGTATTAAGCAACAACCGATTTCCACTGAACCACTGTTCAGCCTTGCTTAGAATTTGCTTTGCCACTGTGAGGAGTGTTTCTATTGTTTTTTTCCCAGAAAAGCACATTTGAGTCACCAGCAAAATTTACAAGGTTTAAGAACTTCTAACCACCACATTTTGGAAAAGGCCCCAAGACACTCCCCTGTGGTATGCCTAATTTTAAATTGATCGGTTCAGAGTAAACCTTACATTCCCTTTTCTCCAGGTATACCTTTTGTGACCTGTTAAGCAGGCCAAGACTCACTAGGGATTGTAGCGCCATTAGAAAAAGAAGAAGAAGAACTTTTGTGACCCATCTGTGGGAAATGATTTTATTCATTTTACTGGCGGTCCCTCTATTTCATAAAGATGTAATTTTTGTAATAAAAGAACATGATCTAGGCTATCGAGAGCCTTAGATAGGTCCAAAAAAGCACCTTGTGTTTTCATCTTTGCCTATAGTTTTTCTAAAATTTTTGATATAAAATCATAGGTAGCTGTCTCAACAGATCTCCCTGCTAGAAAACCATGCTGTAAACTACTAAATAAGTTGTTTGTAGTAAAAAAGTTTTGTAGTCTCAAATATATGACTTTTTCAAATATTATTGAGAATGATGGAAGAAGGCTTATTGGTCTATAGATCTCCATCTTAGTAACATCACCTTTTTTATGTAGTGGCTTGACAATTGCCAGTTTTAAACTTTGAGGAAATTTACCTTGTCTGAAAGAAGAATTAACTATAAAAGAAAGAGGAAGAGAGGAAGATTAAACATGTTTTATCTCTGATTAAACATGTTTAATTAAGTTGGTTGATATTTCATCATAACCAGAGCTATAATAGTTTTTTAAGTTATTTATTATGTGACTTATTTCTTTCTCTGAAACGGGAGTTAAAAACATGCAATGATTATTTTGTTCGATATTAATTTGAAAATGTTTTATATGTTTTATTTTCTGAGCAGCTTCTGGCGCTGCATTTGCCATAAATTGATTTATTTTATTAGAAAGCACCTGAGGGTCACCCTTCAAACAAAAATTACCTTGAACTTTGGAATTTACCTTAATCTCTTTTACCAATTGCCAATTCATTTTAGTTTTATTTTCGCTATTTTCAATTCGTTCTGTATAACAATTTTTTCGAGATTGAGTGAGTAAAGAATTGTATTTGCGTTTTTCTGTCCTGTAAATATCTTTATATTTAACATTATTGGTAGACAGTGTAAACAAAACATCAAGCCTAGATTTAAAATGTTTTATATCATTTTTAAAGTACTTTTGTAATATTATACAGTGTTGAGTGTCTTACCACCCGGCTTTTTAACGTAAGAGATAGAAAACACAGTTACCTTGTGAAATAAAAAGAGATGAAACTCGTAGAGGTGAGAAATAATCGATAGAAACCTAGAATTTACATTACATTACATTGCCACTATCGATAGTCTCTACACGTCACTAATCAAAAACATCTACGAGAACGCTACATCAAGTATACGACTACACGAAGACACAGAAAAATTCAGCTTAGGTCGAGGAGTAAGACAAGGAGACAATATTTCACCAAAATTGTTCACGGCAGTTCTAGAGTCAATATTTAAGAACACCCAATGGCAAGATATGGGCATCAATATAGATGGAGAAAGATTAAATCATCTGAGGTTTGCAGATGATGTCGTATTAATCGCAGATAACTTACAGGATACGGTTTCTATGCTACATTCGCTTAAAAGTCTGTCTGAAAGAGCAGGATTAAAGATAAACTTTGAGAAAACTAAACTTATGACAAATCTCGTAATGAGTGGAAATATAACTATCGACAATAATACCATACAACAAACAGACACTTACAAATATCTGGGACACGAGATCAAAATAAACAGAGACAATCAAACAAATGAAATACAGAGGCGAATAGGCCTGACATGGGCAGCATTTGGCAAACTAAGCCATATTCTAAAAAGTTCAATTCCCATGTGTCTCAAGCGAAAAGTTTATAACCAATGTGTTTTGCCTGTACAAACTTATGGAGCAGAGACTTTAACACTCACGCAGAAATCTGCGAATAAACTAAGAGTTACACAACGAGCCATGGAACGTGCAATGCTGAATGTGAGCCTCCGAGACCACATAACAAACCGACAAATCAGGCAAAGATCAGGAGTTCAAGACGTCATCGAAAGAACCACGAGACTTAAGTGGAACTGGGTAGGACACTTAGCCAGAACACAAGATGGACGATGGACAAGACGAATTATGGAATGGAGGCCCAGAAATTATAAAAGAAGCCGAGGACGACCACCGACTAGATGGACCGACGACATAAAAAGAGTAGCGGGAAACTGGCTACAAGCGGCCCAGTGTAGAGAACACTGGAAAGAACTGAGGGAGGCCTATGTCCAGCAGTGGACGGGATTGGCTGATTGATGATGATCGATAGTCTCACACCTTTAGACGTTAGCTTCGAGCTAAATCACCTCGGTCATAATTATTATGTATAACGTCGTATGTGTGACGTATTTCCATTTTTTAATTTCGCATAAAGTAAAAACTGATTGACCGCAATAAAGCAAAAATGTGAATAAAATAATTTAATTAATAGTGATTATTTAATCTAAAGTTTTAAATTATTAACCAAGAATAATTTCTACTATGATTTGAACAGCACCAGAACAATAACCCAAACTGTCACTAAATGATTATAAAAGTCTGATGGATCAGGGATCAAGGCACGATGTTCTCATCCAGGCGCTCAGGGTTCGAATCCAACATGACGGTTTTACTTTTTTAAAAATTAAAATTTGAAATTATGCAGATATTATATCGTTTTGCTTTAAATCACTAAACATTTATTTCAGTCTTTATTAGAAGTGTTTATAGTAAAACATGAAAATCTTATTGAAAAAACAATGTCGTACTTTCGAAAATAAAGTAAAAATTCTTCAAACATAAAAGAACGTTATAAATAAATGTACTTACAAAAAATGTTTAAATAGATAGAAATTCTATAAAAATATTCTAAATAAACGTATTTTATTCTAATGAAATATATTTACAAAAAATGTTCGAATAAGCCTCCATTAGCAGCAGAACAATAACCCAATCTGTTATAAAAGTTTCGTCTAACATTAGTTAATGTTTCTGGACTAATATCTCTCATTGAATCAGAGATCTTTTCTCTTAATTCTTGGAGAGAATTAGGCCTATCGTCTTCAATTCCATATAGGTTGGACTTGATATATCCTCACATAAAAAAATCACAAGGTGCAAGATCAGGTGATCTTGCAGGCCAAAAAATATTTCCGTGACCACTAATAAATCGATTAGGAAAAGTCGCACTGAGATATTCACTGAAGATGCGAGAGTTATGTGCAGGACAACGATCATGTTGAAACCATATGGAATCGAAAGGTATTGGTAAATTACGAAGGGCTGGGACAATTTGATTTTGCAGAAGTTCCAAGTATTTTCGCCCAGTCAACATACCGTCTATAAAAAATGGACCAATGACATGATTCCCTATTATGCCTCCCCAAACATTTACTTTTCGAGGACGCTGGGTACGAGCGACATAAATCTGACGAGGATTTCCTCGAGACCAATACCGAGCATTCATTGAATTGTGATGGGCATGCAATGAAAACGTACACTCATCGGTGAACAAAACGTTCTCTAAAAAATGTTCATCTTGATGTGACATTTCCATTGCAGTTTGACAAAAGTCTAAACGTTTATATTAATCTCCAGGGAATTGTTCGTTGGATTTATGAAGTTTATAGAGACGGTATTCATGTCTTTTCAAAATTTTACCTACTCTAAATCTTGAAATTCCATATTGTTCTCCGAGACGAGATGTTGATTGGGTAGGATTTTGCTCAATACTTGCACAAATCAAAGTGTCCCTTAGTTCCAAATCTGGATTTACCTCCCTTCGTCTACGAACTCCTCTTGGAGCGAACACGGATCCGTAAGTAAAAAAATTTACGTATAATAGACTAAATTGTTGATCGTGCTGGAGCCGGCCTATTTGGAAACATATTTACAAATTATTGTCTAATCATGTTGTCTGGTAATCCATTCACATGATAGACAACAATTTGTACTTTTCCTCGACCGTTAAAACCATTTTTACGAATTGTTTTTTCAATAAAAAGTTTCTGTTTACCGTGCAAAAACACTTCTCGATATGTTATTATTTGATGGCTAAAGGCTTGATGATTTGGTTAGCTGTAAAGCAGGCAGCTGTTCTCGCTCATCCATTCCAATGTTCTCAATTGTTTTGAAAATCATTACCTGTACAGAGGAATTGATATTAACACTGAGAATTTAGTGATGGATTTGACATTAAACAGTCTTCACCGGATTATTTTGCATTCACAACTGAAGACTGTAAAACTGGAATTGAATTTGAATTATTTTGTATTTCTATTTTATAACATTGGAATAAGGATAAATTGTAAATAATGAGTTTTTCGAAAACTTGTTACCTAATATGTATCATATTTTTTATTATTTTTTGATTGAATAAAACAAAATTTTTATCCTTGGTGTGAATTGAACCCCAATCTTCTTGTCAATAGACCACGTCTCTAACTATTACACCAATTCCACATACAACAATTGTTTTCGGACAGAACATACCTACCTTTAGTTTAGTCAAATATTTAAGTTGAGTTATTTTTATTATTAAATAAACTTAAAGACTTATAATTTAAAATCGCTACTAATTAATGTTTTTTACTATAATATATCTTAATTTATTCAATCATTTATTCTAACATCAGAACTTAATAAAATAAAATATTTTCGAAGTCATCCGTATAATTATGACTGAAGTCAAATAGCCACGTCTAAGAAATAGTTTATCTCGTACTATCTCACAACTTAATCTGTCTTCTATCCTTTCCGCTATTTTGCCGGGTGGTAAGGCACTCATCACTGTATACAAAACATTGTATAAAATTTTTCTGAACTATATTCATAAAAGCATCCCACTGATTATCTACCTCTAATGTCTCAAAAACAGATACCCAGTATACATTACCTAACATGAATTTAAAAAAACTTTTATTCTCCTTGCTAAATATTCGTTATTTTAGTATATTTGACTCAAATTCATTTAATTCAAATTTTACCTTATGAACAATATGATAAGATGTATGAGGACTGAATACAAGAAAATCAAATATGTCAAGATTTGTGAAAATATTATCTATACAGGATTTTTTGTTACCTTGTATAGTGTGTATAGTCTTTGATGGAAGGTTTAATATTAAAGGAGCTCAAAAATATTTTTAATGTGTCTGGCCACCTCGCATCCTCAAGCAGCATATCTAAGTTAAAATCACCAGCCAGAAAAATGATGGAGTCCTTGTCAAATAAATCACAAAGTATTTGGTCTAATTTGTTTATTAAAACTTGTGGGTCTTGTGTTCGGTAGATGAATAGGTTTACAATCTTCTTCTTATTAATTAGCATCTCTGCAGCGAAACACTCAAACACCGTTCTTTATGATAAACTAGAAGTACATTTAAGTACAGTAATGAAAAAATTTACTGCTTTCCTTAAAAATCTTAGCTATATATCATTAAAATAGAAAGATTACATTTCACGTTCATAATCATAAATTGAAGATTTGGGTTGAAGTAGTGACGATAAAAGCATATAAATTTTAACATTGTGACATACCACCTTAATGAATTTAAACTGAATATTTTGTTTTTAATTATGCAATCTTTCTTGTATTTCATATACCTTTTACATTTGAATGTTACTTTTTCTTCAAAATATGTCTATAAAAATATTAACAAAATATAGAAAAAATACATGGCAATGGTAATTTAAAGTACAGATTTGTCTAAATAAACTTACCTAGCATCCTCAGCTCTAGTAAAGAGCACGACGCCCCTGGCGTTTATTTTCTTTTTCAATTTTAAAATAATGTTGTCGAACTCTTTGTCGTCTGCGGCACTGGGCACTTTCTCAGCAGTGGCGATGCAGACATTACGTTCTTGAGCCTCCCTGTGGAACACTTCAATTCCATATTCCCCGTAGGATCCTTCTGAATAGATCGTCGATACATAGGACCAATTGACACTTTTGACAATGTCGACTAAAGCACTCGACTGAAAAGTGTCAGGAGGAACTGTGCGGGCGAAATATTTAAATCTAGTTTTGTCGCTTAGTGCCTTCGCTGTCGAGGCCGGGGATATCTGAGGTATGTGAAATAGTCCCAGAAGGTTAGCCACTTGTAGAGATACAGAACTGTAGGATCCTCCTACTACTCCGAATACCGGACCAGAGTAATTGTTACGTGGCACTGGCATCTGTAATAATAAAAAAAATAGATGCATGTAA
The DNA here is from genome assembly GCF_040954645.1 of Diabrotica undecimpunctata. NCBI lineage: Eukaryota > Metazoa > Arthropoda > Insecta > Coleoptera > Chrysomelidae > Diabrotica > Diabrotica undecimpunctata. The sequence continues at coordinate 20,739,929 of NC_092812.1, forward strand.
TAAATATTTAGTAAGAATTTCTAAAATTATTTTTTATATATAGTGAAATATTATTGTTGCAGATAATAATAATAATACCAAAGAAAAAATTTAAATAGTGTAACTCACATTTACAAAATATAGTGGTAATGTTTTCTAAAGGTTGATGTAATTTTCCCATTTTTCTTTTGTGCTAGTCCTTCGACTTTGTTATATTTAACTATATTTAACTTATTTTATCCTAAGTTTAAGTTTCTCTCAGTGTATCTGATTATATTATTAATGAAAATTCGTATAGTAATTCTTATGACCTGTATTGTTACGTTTTTTATTAATAATTTCATCTCTAATGTCTCAACTCAAATCTAGGAAGCTTAAGTTACCAACATTATTTATTTAAAAATAACAACAGAATAATGTTTAAAAACTTAAGTTACATCCAAAAAGTTATTATTTATTCAAAATTTTCACACCTCTATCATTAATGTAGATCTTAACCCTTAAGTACTAATGCCCCGTCTCTCAGACGGCACGGCTTGTCAAAAGTTGGATATCTCCCTACCTAAAAAATTTTAAAGGTAGCCCATTTATGACTATTTAAGTTGGGTTGTTATTTATTGCTGTTGGGATTGGCAGTTTTCTGTAGGTTGTTATTCCAAAGATATTTAGATTCAAAGTGTGATTTCCGTCTAATAGACGGGTTGTGAGTGTTCGTATTTATTTACTATTTACCTGAAAATAGATGAGAGACCCAGTACGCCAAAAAGGTCCAATATGGGGATAAAAACTACGAGGAAACTCTTTTGAAATGGCTTGATGAGGTAGATGACGACACAAGCGAAGTTGAATCAAATTTTGATGGAAATGTTGCCATTAACAGCGATCACGAAACGGAAACGGAAATAGAGGGTAAGTCAAATCTCTTGGAATTATTATGTATGTATTGTACTAAAGTTCGGTGTTACTATAGTATGCGGTCAACTTCGAGGGTGCGATCTACCTGATGCATAAAATACTGAGATGCAAGAAAAATTTTGTAGAAAAAATTATTTATTCGCAAGTAATAAACATTTGGAGCAAAATCAATGTAAAATAAAATGAAAGTAAATCAACCAGGCCATGTTATTTGAAAAGAGGAGTTCATATTTGTGCATACCCTGGAAAAATATTAGGGTATTATTTGCATATTAGTAAAGAAATTAAATTTGCATAGTTCATTTTATATTCCTAAATAATAGTAGTATAAATGTTTATTGTACTTAGCAGTAAACAGTTCGTCTACAAAGGTGCTCTTTATTATTGTTTGCAAACCCTTCTGAGAAAAGAATATGGTGATTAGCCGCACATGTATACAATACCAACAAAAACAATATTTACAAAGTGAATAAAACGCATAATGTAGAAGAATTATTTATTGAAAGTATTGATTTGTAACATTAAAATAGAAATTCTTATGATTTATGCATTTTATTCACTTCAAAACAGCGTATACACCGCATTCCTGGGTAGACCGTAAGCTATAGTAGAAACGCGACGGTAGATCGCATAGTATAGCATTACGTAAAATTCTCTTTTTAGTTTCAGAAAATAAAAATGAGGTAGAAGAGACTTATAGAGAAGATAATGTTGACCAAAGCAGTGAAGAAGACGATCCAGAGGAGACAATGGTAGAAATAGATACAAATGGTCAAAAAATCCTCCCACTTCAAATAGAGGCCGGCGTCCACAGAAGAATATACTTTTACAGTTACCTGGATTACGCCCTGCAGCTGAAATTGTAGATATTGCAGACCCTTTGCAGGTTTGGTAGTTATTATTCAGTAATAATATTTGCAACATAATTCTTAGATGGACGAATGTGAAAATCGGCAAAGAAAGCCAAGTACAAAAATCAAAATTCACCTTCTCTCAAACACCTTGACATGACAGAACTTTACGCATTTTTGGGATTTTTAGCATTTACATGCTTATTTAAATCAAACAATGAAAACTTAGATACTATTTTTGCTACTAATGGAACTGGTAGAGAAATAATGAGATGCATTATGTCAAAAGAGAGATTCGCATTCCTTTTGTCATGTTTGCGATTTGACAATCCCAAAGACAGAAATGAGAGAATAGTGTTGGATTCAGCAGCACCGATTCTAGAAATTTTAAGTGGATTCATTTAGTGTCATTCATGCTATACTATTGGAACTTTAGCCTGTATTGATGAAATGCTAGTGGGATTCAGAGGTCGATGTCGCTTCAAAATGTACATACCGAGTAAGCACGCAAAGTATGGTATAAATGGGAAAAAATCTGACGGTACTGGACTTACACAGAAACAGAAAAGATACAGTAAGCCGTTACACAGGCTGTCATGCGCTTAATTACTCCTCGCTATGGGACCAACAGATCTATAACCTTTGACAACTGGTTTACATATATAGAGCTGGTAGAGGTATTAAGAAGTAAAGGTCTAACTTGCATTGGAACAAGAATCGTAAATAAATTCCTCCTATCTTCTTACCCACCAAACGACGAGAAGTGGGAACGGCAATTTACGGTTTTACAAAACATATTACTTTACTTTCACACACAATACATAAAAATAAAACCGTAATTTTGGTATCATCATCTCATCACGCAGTAACTGAGGATAGGGACACTAAAAAAACCACACATAATAGTGGATTATAATTATTCAGCAAAGGGTGGTTCGATTCAATGGACGAAAAATGTGCCAAATTTACAAGCACTCGTCGATCTCGCCGTTGGCCTATGGCTATAGTTTTCAGATTGTTTGAAATAAGTACAGTAAATGCTTAGATTCTTTATGAGTCTTTTAAAAATAATACTCATTTTGAAAGGCCCAATTTTATTGAAAAACTGGCATTTCAACTTATCCAACCTCAGCTAAACAGAAGACTAGAAAGTTCCTCTTTACCTAGAAAACTAAACTAAAGTTGAGCATATGCGAGATACTGGGTATAGATGAACCTCATCGGCGTCCAGAAGTAAGAGTGGAAAAATTAGAAAAAAGAAAGGACTGTTCTTACTGTCACTATAAAAATAAAAGAAGAACAGCTTATGTATGCTTTCATTTCATTGTTTCACTTTCATTTTTTTTGTGTTAACATTTTTTTAAAAGTTAAAATTTTGTGTTAATATTTTAATATTTCTTACTCTTTGCTTAACCCGATTATAAATTTTTATCAAGATTCTTTAATTTGTTTAATTTTTATCACACTTTTTCAGGCCTAAAAATGTACACAAAAAATCGATCCATTCTGGTTATAATGTTTTTTATTTTAATAAATACAGATAAACTATATTAATTAATGTGTTTTTTAGATAACTAATACTTTTAATATTAGTTATCACAACACATCTGTAGTCCAGTTTTGATCTAATTAAAGCGCTATATAAATTTATTAGAGTTGGAAAATCTGCTCCCCAATTTTTATTGTTACATTTAGTGTTACAGATTTCAAATTGTTTAGTCCAGCTTGGCACGATAGTCTTAGTGTATATGACTTGTCCAGCTTAATTTTCCAGTAAAGTTGCATCCCTAGGAATTTTATTTCTTTTGTATATTCTATAGGAGAATTGTATAAAAATAGATTTGGGAGCTTTTGTGGATTTGGTTTTCGTGAAAAATGTATAGCTTTTGTTTTTGTGGTGGAAAACTGGAGCCCAATATTGTTAGACCACGATTTTATCGACTTAAGAGCTGCAGCAATACGATTATGAGCAGATAATATGTTTTTATTTCTTGCTAGAATTACCAGATCATCAGCGTACAAAAAAGTTTTAATTGTGCCATTGTAGTACGACACAACATTGTTAATAATAATTAAAAATAGCGCTACGCTTAGATTCGAGCCCTGTGGAATTCCATTTTTCTATAAATTAAGATTTAGACAAATGGTTATTGATTCGAACTTGGAAATATCGTTGCCGTAGAAAGTTTGAAATAAAAGCAAACATGTTACTGTGAATCTTCCAATTGTAGAGTGTAGTTAAAATATTAAAGCGCCATACTTTTACATCAAAGAATATGGTTCTCATTCTTGCTTACATATAAATACTTCGTGAATTTCTGGTTCCAATGATATTAAGTTATCTAATGTTGATCGATTTTTCCTAAATCCACTTTGTTCGGGTATAATAAGATGTTTATGTTCAAGATACCACATAAGTCGATTGGCAATGACCTTTTCTAGCAACTAACACATTGCATTAGTGAGAGAGATTGGTCTATGGATTCTGCTTCAAATTTAGGTTTACCTGGTTTGTATATTGGAACTATGATTGACGAGTGCCATATTTGTGAGAATACCTTATTGATTCATATAAAATTAAAAAGTTGCAGTAATAGTTATTTCAAGAAGTTTTAAATGATGTCAATAACGTTTGGGGCCTCGACGCCCCTGGACTATTAACATCCATTTTCGTTGTTTAATTTTTAATTTTTGTTTTCTTCATTTGATAGAATTTTGTTGAGCCGGTCCTGTATCGGCTAATTAATTCGACTTATGGAAGTTGTCGAAAAACCAGAAACAGGATTACTAAATGTGTTGTATTGAATTATTGGTTATATTAAATATTTAAAATTATTGAATTTGTATTAAATTGGTAATGTACTCACAGTTTATTTTCTGTGTAATGAAACTTTGTTATTTATATACACTATTTAGCAAATAATGTTTTGCGTTTCGTGGTTATAAACCGATGAAAAAGTGGTCGCTAAAAAAGAGTTTCCAAGCCAAAATATCTTCTGGTGTACATGATGAGTGAGCCTTTGAACCTAGTAGACGACGCAATACGTTTTCTTGAAATTGCGAGTGTTCTTTGAGAAAAGCGGAGTTTTATACAAACTAAAACTATTTTTGCCATATATTAGTTTTCTTCGTTGATCACTAGCTTTCTGAGAATCTTTACTCTCCTAACCTAACCTAACCTCTGACTTTGCTAAATGGCATCAGAATGTCCACTTTTACTAAACTCTTTGTCTTCGTCGTTACTCAAACTCACAGATTATTTATGTATTACTTTAAATTAGATTAGATTTAGACAGGTGGCCTTTCGGCCTATTCCACTGCGACCTTTTCTGATCTATTGTGGTCCTCTAGTCCTAGATAACATTCTCTAGCCTGACACTTTTTATAAAGTCTAGTATCATCGAGACTGTACCTTCTATGTAGCTATTTGCCGGTGGATTTTCTTCTCGTAATGCAAAGAACCGCACATTTGCCAGACTGTCACACTGACATAAAATGTGCTCTGCTGTTTCTTCTTCGAGGTGATAGAATCTGCATAGGTTATCATCTGATAATCAAATCAGCTTCAAGTGCCTATTCAGCTTACAGTGCCCTGTTAAAAGACTATAGCTTTGACTGTTTTCCTGTCTTTGCTTATTAGTAAAGCTCGGATTATAGGCAAAATGCCTTTTTTGCCTATTTTGCCTATTATAATTGTGTTTTGCACTTTTTGCCTTTTTTCGTAAATTCCGCCTATTTGTGCTTTTTTAAAATTTCATGGTACTACCCATGATATTATTCTATTACTAAACCATTCTATAATAAAATTTTGGGTCAATAATAAAATATCAATGGTTTGTTTATATAACAGATTTCTAGGAAAATGTACCTGATCGAGACTTGAGGGTTAACTATTTGGAAATCCCTAAGCTTTATTAGTTTATTATCAGTTGTACAGTCGGTTACTGTATCAGAGTTTAGTCACAAATTGCTATATCCTAGTTTAGTTTTGTTGCGTATACCGAAAAGCAAAGAACACGTTTTAAAACGTTTTAGACATTTGTGTGAAAAGATGACGTCTAAGTTAAGGCTATGGATCGCACCTTATTCGGAACTTTCTCTAGAAGGAGATGGAGCATTTCGTAAACCATGCGGCAAATCGGTAAGTTTTATTTTTTCTCTTTTTTTCTCGTACCACAACATAACTAAATTCTAAAGCGGTTTTAGAATTCTAATTATTTTTTTTTAATTCTCAGATTTCGAGTAGAAAAAAGTACTTTATTGACCAGCATTGTGGAACCCCACTTCATAAACGTAATTTGGAAAAATTAAATTCCTCTAATTTAGCCCAAATATCTCTGCGGGATAGTTTAAGCAGTTCAAAAAATAAAGGAGGAAGAGGCATTTAAATTTGATTTATGCCAGATGATGATTGCATCCAACATTCCTCTATATAAAGTTAATAACCCTGGTTTTAAATGCTTTTTCGAAAAATATCTTAATAAATCCTTACCGGACGAGAGTACATTGAGAAAACATACTGTGGAAAAATGTTATGTGGAATGTATTTCAAAAATTAAATTAATTAATTATAAATTAATAGTTACCACAATTACCTTATTAGAAAAACAAGAGATAAATTTATGTGAGTCAGTAAAATTAATAGATAATTTAAAGACGAAAATTAAATCGGCACCTGGAAAAAACATTTAGGTATTTCTATTAATGATAAAATTTTAAGTTGTTACAATGTTTAATTATTAATTTACAGTTATTTAGTTACTAGTTTATTTATACTAATGTTATGATTATGATGTGTAAATATACCTGCCTTAAGTTAATATTACTTTAATTCACTTTGTACAATAAATAAGTTATATTCCTTTATTGCCTATATTTTGTCTAAATGTTAATATTCCTCCCTTTTTTAATAAAAATCTTTGCCTATATAGGCGCCTTTTTCTTCAATTTTTGTTGCCTATAAATCCGAGCTTTACTTATTAGGTGTGTAGTAAATTTTGGCAAATGTTCTGTAATGAACTCTTTCGCCTGTCTTTGTTCTGGTGAATTCCTCCACCATTCCAGAGATCTCTGAGCTACCCACTTCCTTGTAGCAGTTCTTGTTACTGACTTTGCAACGCCGCAGAAGGGTTCCGGTCCAATGAATGGGATTGATGAGCCTTGTTTGGCTATTTTATCTGATTTTTCATTGCCCTTATGACCCTCGTGCTCTGGTACCCAGGCTACCGTAACCTTGCTAGTTCCTAGTTTTTTTAGGGCACACACGCAATACCATACTAGCTTAGAATTGACCTCTACAGAATTGAGTGCCTTAAGCGCTGCCTGACTATCTGTGAAGATGGCAACTAAACAGAACATTCTTTCCTGCCTTTCTATTTCTTCCACGCAGTGATAGATTGCGGTTAATTCCAACTGTCCCATCCTTAGATAGACTTACCGGGAAATGTATCCCTTGATGTGTCCCTACTATGTATTACTTAAAGAGACATCTTTGCAGTGTTTTGTAAAACTAAATTTAAATTATCAATGAGATTATTTAAGAACTTACCACATTTTTCGGTTTTGTTACTTCCTCAAGTACTGTTGTGACTGTTAAAATTACCTAATATTATTTTTGATTATGGAATTTGGTTTAAAACATTGTTCATATGCCTGAACCAGTAGGATACATTACAAATATTGATTTTCCTTTTGTGGGTGACTGTCACTGCAACTATTTCGAGGTTTGTTTGTAGTTGGATTTCAGTTGAGTCTATGTCATCACTTACGAAAATTGCCATTCCCTTCCTTGAATGGCTAGGAACTCGGTTTCTTAGAAAAGAAACATAATTTTTTAACGTCATATTTTAGTGCTTGAAATTGGCCTTATCTAGGCAGATGACTAATGGAAGATATTCGGGAATGTATGCCCGTTCTTAATTACTAACATGTTACCAAAACTTGTTGGTAACATGTTTCTAATAACATGATAACTTTTGTGTGGACCGTCCTCATTGGGATTGCAAGCAGTAATATTTTAGTAGCATTTTTATAGTCCAGTCTATTTCAACGTGTCCGACGAAAGTGATACACTTCTGGCGGCTGCCAATAGCAACACGAAGCGATGTACCTTGCTCAAGGCAGCAATGTTCAAAAAACGCAACTGGTCCTTTGGTCGGTCGACAAAGATCGACGTCCGCCATTTTATTTGATACTATTTTGGTGCCGTTTCGTCGTTCTACCAATGGAATTTGTTCGATCGAACTTTTCCAAACCATCCAAATTCGATGTGTGGGCGCCTAGCGATAAGGTATTTGCCTTTTACCCTTGTCTAATTTTGAATGTTATTAATAATGCAGTTTTGAACTCGCACGTTTGTAGGATTTTCTGTGCACTCTCACGTTTAACTTTATGTTGTAAAAAGTATAAAAATTAAATTATATTTTTATTTTTAACTAATTGAAGTTATAAATTTGCCAAGACCGATATAAAGCTTTGTCAGTTGCTCAGTATCGGGGCCGGACTCCGTATGCACAAATATCCACTCATTTTGTTTAATTAAGGATTGTGTGTTTGGTTTGTGAAGCAAATATATACAAAGGATCTACAACGTTAGTTAAGTGGTACAATTTTGGGCATAACGTCAGTTTATGGTTACAACATTAACACTAAATTTCCTGTTGTTACAGTGATTTTTTAAACTCGATATTTTAGATCCAGCTAGTGTGACAATTAAAGCCATTAAGTGTGCAGTTTCTAAACATACTTGTCAAAGTAATGAACAATAATTGGTTTTAACTACGCTTAAACATCGGACCAACCGTTTTTGGAATCCTATTACTGAAATTAAAGTGTGTTTGTCTTTTAAATGCTGAAAACATTCCTAATTAATTAATTAGAGACGCTGTTCACTGAAACATCTGTAAATTTAGGTCCTTTCAGGGAAATAATCTTGTCAGAGATTAGCGAGTACGTGTACGAAATAATAACACTATATTGGCATTACTTTTCTAGGCCGGCATTCTTCATTGATTAAAATAATAAAACAGGGCATTTTAGTTCGAATGGAGCTCACGATCTATGAGAACTAGGGTCAGTTTATATAATCAGAAGTTGAACACGGTATAAAACTGGAAATGTATAAAAACAGAAGTTAGAAAAGTAATTAATGTTTCAATGAAAATTTCTTTTGTGAAAAAGAATACACAACTTATACAAATCCGTAATATGAAAGAAATAAATTTTAAATTACGGGTTTTATTATTAAACAGATTTGTTTTATTTTATTTGGCAGCAAATTTGCAGTTGTTACGGGATATCCGACACTTTTTTCAGTTTTAGATGCATCTGTGTAGAGAATCTCATCATATGAAATTGTGTTGACCAGCTCTAGGAAAGATTGCCTCAGAATTTGGCTGTTGGTGTCATTTTTATAATAAATCCAGGGAGAAGTTGACGACAGTATATGAGTATCTGTTATTGAAAAATCAACAGTTCGTGAAAGGTGAAGTCAAATTTATAGTAATGTCGGGTATTTACTACTTTGGAGTCCTTAAATAAGTCTTTGATGCTGATATGTATACAAAGCACCCATAAAACAGTTGAGAGCGAATGGGAGATCTGTATACTTTAATAAGGATATCTTCATCAGCTCCCCAGTGATGGTTTGCAAGAGATTTAATTTTTTTGTACTTTGAATTAGCTTTGACGTTTGTGATCTGTGGTTTCCATGTTAGTCGACTATCAAAAATTAAACCTAGTATCTTGTGTTGATTAGCTACTGTGAGCGGAATACCATTAAATGCAATTTGAGATAATAATATGACACGGGTTCTTTGACTGAATTTGAGTACTTTTGATTTTTCACCAGAGAAATTAATACCAAAACTTATAGGTCAAGAAGTTAGTTCATTTACTGCTTTTTGGTTTAAGTTTGTAGTTGTGAACGTATCTTTACCGCAGCAATATAAAATTAGGTCATCAGCATATAAGTTGTAGTTCACTGGGTTGTAAATATTCTTGCAGAAATCATTAGTTATTATAAACATCAGATAGTTATTATAAATAAAGTGGAACTTAGGACTGATCTTTGGATACCCTGTTTCCCTGAAGATAGATTAATTAAGCTTTTCCGTCAACTAATACTTTGAAACGGCGATTAGAAAGAAACTGTTCGATAAAAGATAATGTATTTCCCGTAATATTGTATTCTTTTAATTTGGCCAATACACTATAACATGATAGAATGTCTAAAACGCTCTGAATGTCAAATGATGTTGCTATTAAATCTTGCTTATTTTAAAATGTGGTTGTAATCTCTGTTTGTAACATGACAAGCTGTCAGCCACGCTTCGGGATGGATGGAGTCCGGATTTAGCTGAATCTAAAATTTTGTGTTTTTCTAGATGCCACATATATAAAACTATACCATTTTTATACATCAAGGTTCGCAGTGTTTATTTTTAACATGTCGTTTGTAACGATGAGTCCAAGCCATCACCGTTAAACCAGCGTGCGCGCGAACCAACCCATGAAGTAGGAGTGTATCGACAGTAGAAAGGGCAAAGCTCCGCTATATAAACGGCAACATTTCCTCACAGAGACAGAATCGACAGGTGTTGACTGAAGATTCTCTCCTTCCCTACCCCGGCTTGTGGACGTGTTGAGTTCACAAGTTGTTTCCGTCCCATACCGTCTTTACCCGAAAAGCGTGTTGAGCTTTTCACTACCCGTACTCTGAAACAGTCGTGTTGAGACTGTCGAGGAGTGTCCTATTAACCCGAATCACTTAAGGGACGTGTTGAGTTCCTTTCCTTTCTTTGTACCTATCGTCCGCTGTTATTAAATCGATACAACGTTACCGTAAAATTTCAAATATACACTCGCTTGCCGATAAGACTGGTTCCATATGACAAGGTCAAACTTAATTTGAATAATTAGGCCAGGTACTGAGAAGACTAAACCAAATTGTAAATATGTACATAAGATTTTTGTCAATTTAATTTAAGGAAGACAATAAAGTTTTATTTTTATTTTGAACTCTGTCTCTGACTGTCTAAAAGCTACCCGGATAGTGACTCCCACGAGAGGACGTCACAAATGGCGCCCGAGCAGAAAAATACGTTTTAAACAATAATACCGACCGAATTCCGAATTTTATTTTCATGAGACAGTACTACGTTTCAAATTTTAATCAAAGACAGGGTGATTCACAGTTCAAAAATGACAGACGCTCCGGAAACGTCGAAGGTTAGTTGGGTGTACCTATTAAAGAAAGACGAACTTATAGCCGAATTAACAAACAGAGAACAGCCGACGGAAGGGAATTTCAGCGAGCTAAGAGCGAGATTAGTTGCGATCATCAAGGCAGAGGAAATAGAAGAAAACCAGATGAAAGACAGACAAAGAAAGATGGAAATAGTACGCAAATGGGGGTTACACTTTGACGGTTCAAGAGACCCAATAGAATTCATAGAACGGTTGAAAGAACTCCAGACAGCTTACGGCCTACAAGACACCCACGTTTTACAAGCTCTACCAGGAACATTAAACGGGAAAGCATTACTATGGTACAGAAACAATAATAAATATTGGAACGAATTAAAAGACTTCGAACAAGATTTCCGCAATTTCTTCGTTTCCTCCGTTCTCACGCAATCTCTGGAAGCTCAAATCCGGAACCGACTCCAACGAAACAACGAAGGTGTAAAAGACTACATCATTGATATTCAAACAATGATCAGAAGACATGGTGAATTCAATCACCAAGAAGAACTAAACAGGATATACACCAATATGAACCCGAACTACAAGTTGTATATAAAGAGGCAAGACGTATCGTCAACACAGGACATCATCAGACTAGCGGAAGAATATGATATGGTCCAAAAAGAAATATATAACAGAAACAATACAAGGTGTGACTGGACACAGGCAAATAGTCGTAATAACAAAATACAGAATTTCGACAGACAGACTTGTTGTTGGAGATGCGGCCGCAGAGGCCACAATAGAAGAAACTGCAGAGCTATCGCTGTACTCTTCTGCAGCCATTGCGGAACCCGAGGAACAACTTCCAATAACTGCCAATGTAGAAGCCGACCGGAAAACTCCAACAGGACTGGACAAGAAGGAGGCAACCCAGTCAGCATTTAAAGTCCTCCCTAACAACCTCCAGCTACGCACACTATACAGATCAACGACCCCACACAACGATAACGTTCAGCAACGGTAAAAAGTTAAGAGCACTAATAGACACAGGAGCCCAAAATTCGTTTATAGGACAAAAAGGTAAAAAAATATTGGAACAATGTGGAACAAAAAGCGACAGAAAAGCTTTAAAGATCACGCTGGCAGATGGAAAAACCAGCAACATAGAAATCTGTTTTACAGCAAAATGTTCCATAGACAACGTTTGGAGAAAAGCCAAGCTACATTTTTTACCAAACCTAGCTTCAGAAGTAGTACTGGGAATGCATGAAATAACAAGATGGGGCCTTGATTTATCAGACATCTTAAATAGAAATCGCGTAAGAAGGAGAGAACAATACCCAACCAGGACAGAACACGGATCCAGATCGTACAATGCAGACAATAACCAAATACCGACCAATTCCAGGGTCAACGAAACACCAACCGCAAGATATCCGCTCCAACAGAGAAGCAAAATATATAACAAAACGACCTACCGACTACCGACCGATACCGCGGTCGAAGACCAGACCGAAAATATACCGACTACCGACCGATACCGCGGTCGACAACCAGACCGAAGATATACCGAACTACCGACCGATACCGCGGCCGACGACCAGACCGAAGATATACCGAACTACCGACCGATACCGCGGCCGACGACCAGACCGAAGATATTCCGCCATATTCTCCCCAGAATAATCCAGTAGAAAGAACAAACAGAGTAATCAAAACAATGATAGCTCAGTTCTGCGATAATAACCATAAGAAATGGGACACGAGCCTTCCAGAACTACTATTCGCATATAATACAGCTAAACACGATTCAACGGGTTTCTCCCCAGCCTTCCTGAACTTTGGACACGAACTAGAAATTCCAAGTAAAGTCGTAAACACCCCAAACGACACACAACATACCGATCAAAACATAAAATAGCATAAACTACGAGAAACATTCGAACTAGTACGTACAAACCTGGCAAAAGCTTTTACAACTCAAAGCCATTACTACAACTTACGACGAAGAGAGTGGAAACCCACAATAAACGACAAAGTCATGAAAAGGGAATACCAACTCTCAAATGCCGCCAAAAATTTTAACGCCAAATTAGCACCGAAATTTTCAGGCCCATATACTATAACAAAAGTGTGTTCTAATGTAATATTCAAATTAAAACACGACGATAAAAACCGTACAATAACAGCTCATATCAAAGACCTAAAACCCGCATTTACCGATTTCCCTACTCCTTAATCAGTCCAAGCACTTACAGTCAACACCAAGTAGTGACAGTATATTTTAATACAGTTTACAGTTACCTTCAAATACAATGTCAGACACATTAGAAATATATTACAGTGACATAGAAATGGACGGCACAGTTACGCCGCCACCATACACCGTTCCAGAATTAATATCACCATTAGGGAACACACCAAAACCTAACACCCCGGGCAAAGGCTGCAAGCCCCTGATAAAGGCTATTTCCAAATTCAAGAACCTTTTCGATGAACCAACCATGGGCATCACAAAAATTCAGAAAGTCCAGTCAATTCCAGTGTCAATCCCGCTGCTCTCACTAGTTCCGCCGCAGCATAAAGGAAAAAAATACAGACTGAGACTCCCGAACCAGGTGCTGAGGATAAAAACCAATAATTGAAGCCCCACGAAGGAAGACGTTTTTTTTTTAAGAGAGAGGAAGACGATTTTTTGTTTAAGAAGACGATATTTATATTTTTTTTAGGGCGGACATTTTTTATTTCGATGTATTGTAAATTTTTTTTAGGGTAACCAAGTACCTGGCAAGGAATAAAAATAAAAAAAAAATTTTGTTCCAAAATTTTTTTTTCCCCAGGAAGAGGGGGTGTAACGATGAGTCCAAGCCATCACCGTTAAACCAGCGTGCGCGCGAACCAACCCATGAAGTAGGAGTGTATCGACAGTAGAAAGGGCAAAGCTCCGCTATATAAACGGCAACATTTCCTCACAGAGACAGAATCGACAGGTGTTGACTGAAGATTCTCTTCTTCCCTACCCCGGCTTGTGGACGTGTTGAGTTCACAAGTTGTTTCCGTCCCATACCGTCTTTACCCGAAAAGCGTGTTGAGCTTTTCACTACCCGTACTCTGAAACAGTCGTGTTGAGACTGTCGAGGAGTGTCCTATTAACCCGAATCACTTAAGGGACGTGTTGAGTTCCTTTCCTTTCTTTGTACCTATCGTCCGCTGTTATTAAATCGATACAACGTTACCGTAAAATTTCAAATATACACTCGCTTGCCGATAAGACTGGTTCCATATGACAAGGTCAAACTTAATTTGAATAATTAGGCCAGGTACTGAGAAGACTAAACCAAATTGTAAATATGTACATAAGATTTTTGTCAATTTAATTTAAGGAAGACAATAAAGTTTTATTTTTATTTTGAACTCTGTCTCTGACTGTCTAAAAGCTACCCGGATAGTGACTCCCACGAGAGGACGTCACACGTTTGATAGTTGTATATTTTATAGCAGTATGATTCTTATACTACAGCTTTTGAAATAGTATATACTATAGCATATAAATCTATGTAGTATTCAGACCATACTTGGTTTTGTTACTTATTACATGCTTTATTGGATTATAATAAATATATTATGTAAAGTGAAAGTCAAAACTAACATGGTATACTTCCATGGTTCTAACTAGAGGAATCTCATCGCTCATATCTATTTAAGATAAAAGTTTTCATGCATGGTTTTTGTGTCATATGAAAGTAAAATCTTTTGTGTTTTAAGTAGTTCTTATATTCTTTATAACTGCGTCTCACAGTTTTATTATTTAAGGAAACGATTGTATACATGGATTAATATACGAAACATGCTCTAATAAAGGCATAAAAAAGCGGAATTTTTGTTTTACCATCTACCACTTCACTTTACCGATAACTCAATTTGATCTATTTTAGTACGTATGCAAATATTTTTTAAAACAAATCTATTTTTGCTTATAAATATTGGCTTATAAGAGTCTTCCTTAAAACCTAAATAGCAACCCCTCGCACTACAGCATTGGTTTTTTAAAAGATGAAGTGAAAGGCCACAAAAGTCTTGAGAGTTGTGTACTCACGCTGCCTTTTTATGGAGATACCCAAGTAAATCAACACGATACAAATAGAATCTTGAAAGAACTGTATCACACATATTTATTTCGAGATATTGTCGACTGCTGAAGTCATCCTTTTAATTGTTTGTAATGTGGGAGTCTTCGCACAATAGATACTTATAGAGTTACTTTAAGGACCATGGACATTTGGTCATTAAATCCATAAAGAACTACAAAAAAACTAAATTAATTATTACAATATTGTTCTGAAGCTATTTTCTTGTGGCATGTTAAAGTAATTACTATTTTAATGGGAATAAGCCACAATTAAAGGTTAATTATTTTATTGACGTTTCAATTTCCACTTCGGAAATTGTTTTCAAAATACAAACATTAGTAAATTGTTTATTTTTATAATTAAATTACAAGTTGAAATTCAAACGTCAATAAAATAATTTAACCTTTAATTGTGGCTTATTCCCATTTAAATAGTAATTAATTATTACAATATTAAATATACAATATATGTATATATATATATATATATATATATATATATATATATATATATTCAGGGATTCTACAGTATTAACTGCCTTCCCCCGCTCAACCATTTCCACCTCTCTCTCTTGTCCCATTCTCCATCATGAAGGCCTCTCTTACTCATGGCGTCGTCTACTTGGTTCCACCAGGATCTTCGGGGTCGTCCTCTTTTCCTCCTTTCTATGGGGCTCATTCGGTTATTCTCTTTATCCATCTGCTGTCGCTAATTCTGCTGTCGTTAATTCTTCTTACATGTCCATTCCACTTTAGTCTTTTTTGTTCTTTATATCGATCTTTCGGAAGAAAAGGGTTACATCTAAAAACTGTTCATTTCTTAATTTATTTAATTAAACTAACTAAAGAGGTGCCTACTATTAGGAACGCATGAAGTTTAGAGAGAATCTTTACTACTAGCCAAAAGATGTCCGCATGTAACACGGGGATTTTTGCATTTTTTGCAGAATATTTTGTACAAGATCGTTGTATCTCAGTTTGTCACCGTTAGTGTTGTGTAGTGTTTCAAATATTTAGGAGAAAGAAGATACATTCGGTATTGTTGCAAAAAGTAAGTAGTAAATGCATGTAAATTTTACAACGAAATAGATACATCTCAGAATGTTACAATCTTGGATTAAACTAACTATTTCGCGTTTGCAACAAAGCCGCAACATTTTGTTTTGTAAATGTTTTTAACCAATTTTTTCAGTTAATTTATTCACATACTATGTTTTATGTCAAAATGTAGCGCTGATGATTGATTTTTAAATAGTTACTGTAAAAATAGGACACTTTTGATCAACTTTTGCGGTAAGTTTATTTACAGTCTTTGGGTTTTGTCAAAATATATCACTTTTCTGAATACTTTTTGTAATTTTTTACGATAATATTTTAGACCTGCAACTATTTTCGTGCATGAAAAAAATATAAAATACCTAGGCTTTTGTTGAAAATCCAGATATAAAATGATTTAATTTTTTTGTGTATCCTTATTAAAAGTTTGTTTAATTATAAAAAAATCTTTTGATAGTTTTTTCAACAAAAATAACCAGTTTAGTTAACAAAGGTGTTTTGTATACAGGGTGTTACATTTTTGACCTAATGATTATTCATTTTTTGTCTGACAAACTACAATGTGTGTTAACAAATTAAGGAATTTTAGAGAACTTATTTTATTTTTAGCATCACGTAATTTTAAATATGGCATATACAAACCGAACCCAAAGGATACTTGCCGGGTGTCATCCTAATTTACTATTAGAGTTCAAAGCGGATATGCCCAATTTGTTAGGTGGTAACGTCGAACAATCTGAAATTGAAAATGTATTGGTCGAAGACGTTCCAGAAATAATGCAATATGGGAACGAAGAAATGGATCTATTAAAGTGCAGTAAAAATTGCTCGGTCAATACTGATGCTAGCAGTCAAATATTATTAGGTAAATTTACATTATTATATTATATTTCCTTATTGACTTATTTTACTTTAAAGACATACCAGAAATAATGCACTATGAGATCGAAGGAATTGATACATTGAAAAGCAGTGAAAATTGCATAGTCAATAAAGATGCTATTCTTTCAAAGGAAAAAGAGCAAGAAACTTTCCATTACACATTCCAAGGGTGTCTAATTCAAACAAGAACGTTAAAGGTAAATTGAAGTTTTGAGGCGATATTTTGTTTATTTGTTTATTATAACATAATTTTCATTTTAGATGTCCAGAATTTGGTTATAGAAAAAATACAAAACTGTTCATTTGCTTCATCTACCAGCAGTTCATCTTCGTCATCGAACTCTTCATCATCAACAAGTAGTTCAATCAAGAACAAGAAGATCATCAACAAGTAGTAGTGACTCAGATTCTGAAAATGAACCGTTTGGATCTGATGACAGTGTTAAGGATCCACCCTATATTACATCGTCATCAGATTCTGATGATATTGATTCAAGTAGAGAAGCAGAAAATATGAAGCTGTCAAAAATTAAAAAATTACTTGATCCGTCCAAAACAAAAAAAAAGGAAAAAAACGATTGAGAAATCCAGGCTTATGGCAAAAAATATAGCAAAACAGTTGAGAAATATCGGCCAAAGTTATGTTGGCTTAATTAGTGTAAAAACTGAAAATGGTAGTCAGAAAAAAATTAAAGAAAAACGCCCAAAAAGAATGCTTAAACCACCATGTGGTGAAAAGTGTAAACTACAATGTTCACAAAAAATAGATGAACAGCAGCGATTAAATATTTTCAATGACTACTGGGGATTGCAACGACTTAATGAAAAGTAAGTTACTGAATCGTGAGTCTAAGCTGAGAATCTACAAAACAGTAATTAGACCAGTGGTCACATATGGATGTGAAACGTGGACCCTCTCAACCACTGATGAAAATCAACTGAGAATATTTGAGCGCAAAATACTAAGGAAGATATTTGGACCAACCCAATGCAGCGATGGTTCGTGGAGAATTAAAATGAATCACGAGCTGGATGAACTAATGCAGAGCGCAGATATTGTCAGATTTGTAAAGTCACAAAGACTAAACTGGCTTGGTCACCTAGAAAGAATGCCAGATAATCGAGCTGTAAAAGTAGTCCAGAGATGGAAGCCCCAAGGAAACAGAACAAGAGGAAGGCCCCGTAAAAGATGGATAGACGACGTAGAGAGGGATCTTAAAACCATGAACATCAGGCAGTGGCGAAGGAAAGTATCCGACAGGGCAGAATGGAAGAACATTGTTAAGCAGGCCAAGACTCACAAAGGGTTGTAGCGCCATTAGAAGAAGAAGAACTGCGGATTGCAAGATTT
Source organism: Diabrotica undecimpunctata (assembly GCF_040954645.1). Classification (NCBI taxonomy): domain Eukaryota; kingdom Metazoa; phylum Arthropoda; class Insecta; order Coleoptera; family Chrysomelidae; genus Diabrotica; species Diabrotica undecimpunctata. Next base: position 20,758,281 of record NC_092812.1, read on the forward strand.
AGAGAAACAAAGGCATTATATTTCATCGAATATGCAAAGTGTAAACCCAAGAAACAAATACAGTAATGCAGCTAATCCAAGAAATCCTAATAATGCATACTCTTTTATCATCGATAATAAAACTGTACGTGTTTGCAAGTATTTTTTTAGCTACACTGTCAATCAACAATTCAAAGTCATTCAAACCGTTTTGAAGAACCAAAAAGTTTGCGAAAGTGGAAAAATTGTTGAAACTGATAAGCGCGGTACACATAACAACCACTATAAAGTAGACGAAGAAATAAAAAGTGAAATAAGAAGCCACATAAATTCGATACCTCGAATAGATAGTCATTACTGTAGATCGCATACTTCCAAACAATATATTGAAGGAAGCAAAACTCTTGCAGATCTACATCGTGACTATCTTAAAAGTTGCGAAGAAAAACAACGACCAGCGGCAAACTATCACATGTACAGAAAAATTTTTGAGGAGGAATTTAACATTGCCTTTTATATACCCACAAAAGATTAATGCGACCTTTGGTTACAATTTAAAAATTCCTCTGTTATTGAACAGTAAAATATTTTAGAAAAATATCAGAAACATTTGAAAGAAAAGGATATAAGTCGCAAAGAATAAGATAATGACAGAAATACTACAGAAAATACTAAAGTAATTGTTATTGGTCTGCAGGCAGTTTTGCCTTGTCCTGTAAGAGATACTGCAGCTTTCTATTATGTTTCAAAGCTTAATGTACTAAATTTTACTTTGTATGATATAAAAAACCACCAAGGTACTTGCTTCATGTGGCATGAGGGTGAGGCACAAAGGGGAGCGAATGAAATAGGTTCCTGTCTTTTTAAATTTCTAGAAAATATAAGCAATCAAAATGAAAAAGATTTAAATATAATACTTTATTCCGACAACTGTACTGGCCAAAACACAAACAAATTCATAATAGCTCTTTATATTTATGCAATACTAAAATTAAATAGTTCAATCACCCATAAATTTCTTGTTTCCGGCTCTAGCCAAAATGAATGTTTAATTTTTTCCTCTGTTGTTGCTTTTTTCGTGATTATAAACCCCAAGTATTTTAATTTATTCTTTTCTTTGATTGTTACGTTATCATCAATCTGTAGACCTTCTATGTCTTCTTCACTTGTAGATAGGTACTCTGTTTTAGCGAAGTTAATATCTAGGCCAGCCTTGGTATACTTTTCTTGTAGTTTCTTCATCATGTAACTGAGGTTTTCTTGGTCTTGTGCAATCACTACTTGATCGCCTGCAAAGCGTAACGTATATAGGTTTCGTTTCGTAACGGTACTCCCATGCCTCCGCATTTTCTTTTCCATGTAGTCAAGGCTTTCTCTAAGTATATTTTGAATAGGGGTAAAGATGTGGAACAACCTTGCAGGAGCCTAGTTGTGGTGAGGTCTCCTATGATTCTTGTTCCTATTTTAATGGAGACTTTATTTTCTTTATACAGAGCTTTTGTAGCTTCTATGAATTTCGTCTATTTCTAATTTTTACATTGCCTCTCAAAGTTCTGACCTTGGTACAGAGTCATACGCCTTTTTCATGTCCACAAATGCCAAATATATATCTCTATTTTTGGCTTTTTTCTTCTCCAACAGTTGTTCCACTGTATATATGTGGTCTGAATGATCTTCCTGCCGTGAAACCTGCCTGATCTTCCCCGATTTTGCCTTTTATCGCTTGCTCTATCTTTTCTCGCAGTATCTTTCTATATAATCTTCCTATTGATGATATTAACGCTTATTTCTCTGTAGTTTTCGCATTGTTTTTCATCTCCTTTCTTAAATGTAGATGTCATATATGCCTTCGTTCATTCCTTTGGGAGCTGTTCTCCATTTATGGCTTTCTAAAATATCCATTTTATCATCCGGTGTAATTATTTTGAGCCGTACTTAATAAGCACAGGTGAGATGCCTCCAGGTCCCGGTGCTTTCCTATTTTTGATTGCTTTTATGGCCTTTCTCATTTTTCTATCTGTTATTTCTATTTCTTGTTATGGGGATCTGCTTCGTCTTAGACTGTTTTCTTTTCCAATGAATTGTGGTCGTTGTTTTGTTAACAGTTCCTTGTAATAGTCCTTCCATTCTTTGTCCTGTAAATTTTCCAATTTAATTTTTTCGTTTGAGTTTTGTTTCAATTCTCTTAGTACTTTCCATGACTCGGAAGTTCTTGTACCTCCTATGTATGTTTCAATATTTAAGCAGTTTACTTCCTAGTAAACTTCCTAGTAACTTTACTACCAGAAACAGTTGTTGTTTCACTTCTCTATCTTTTTCTCTATACTCTTTATAAACTTCACCGTTGTTTGTATTTAGCCATTTTCTGTATAGTTGCTTTTTTTCTGCATCTATTCTTTTTGTTGGTTTATTTATTTCATAATAGTGCTGTTTATTTGTTATATGTTATTTCTCTCCAAGGGCTTCGAATGCTGCTATTTATATGCTGGTATATTTCATCGATGTTGCCGTATCTGAATTCTATTAATTTTTGGTCTAAACGTTGTTTGTATAGTTCTCTTATTGATTGTTCTTGGAGTAGTTCTATATTGTATTGTTTTTCTCTTATAGTGTTTAACGGTTCTTTTATAGAGGGGGTCTTGTTATGTTTCCAATTAATGCCCATTTTTGATGTCAGTAATTTATGGTTGATTCCATATAATATGGAATAAATGAATGATTTTACAAATTGGTATCAGATATCCAACGATAAAGTACAGTTTATTAGGAATTTTTTTATTCTTTGAAAAGAAGACCTAGCATACTATATACGAGCACGTATACTCCAGTCACTGTGGAGGAAAAGAGGTCAATACCTCTAAATTTTTTATAACTGAATCGATTTTGCTAATAATTTGGAATTAGGCTTATCTTACCTCCCTCTTCAAAAGTTATATATGCGATAGGTGAGCTTTTTATTTTTAAGGGGTGAAATCACCCCTTATTGAAAATAATGAAAAAAATTTATATTAAAGCATTTTATGGATTTAAATCGTGTTAAATTAGGTAATTGAAATATTGTCTATTATAATAATGGATATTGTGTACATTCTCAACCCTTAAATGATCTTAAAAACCACCCCTTTTAATAAAAATAATTGTAAAAAATCGTTTAACAGGTTCAAACGCTTTTGTAATGCATTTATATCATATACAATGTAATTCTCTGCTTATATAAAATAATTTTGGTTGATTGCAACACTTTAACCCTTAAAAACTACCCCCTATGTCAAAATATATAAAAAAATCTTTTTAAACAACTTCAAAAGTTTTTAATGTACATTTATATTCAAAAATTCCTTTCTTATCAATAAAATATTTTTTGATTTGTTGCTTATTTTCAACCCTTAAAAACCACCTCTATGCTCACGAAACAAATTCCCCTTTGGTAAATGTCTAAATAAAAAAATTAAGTATACTCATGCTGTTTTTATTGTAAAAAATTATGCATGAAAATACTTTACATTAGAAAGTATACAAAATATATTTACAAAAATAAAAATTATTTACAATATATCAAATTATTCATTGTCTGAAGCGTCATTCTCGTCGTGTTCTAATTCCACCTCTTCGTCTATTGCAGGACAGTTTTGACAATTGTCGCCAGAGCATGTTCCACACGTAGCATTGCAAAATAGACCTAGTGTACGACAGCCACACGCTGAGCCGCAACCCTTTTTGCAATTGCAAAAAATCAGTTTCAATAGTTCTTCTGGTGCAGGTGAACTTGTCATTTTTATTGGTTGTAAAATATCATCACTCTTGAACCATCCCCAATCCGTTATATCAATCTCTTTATTTCCAAGCCATATCTGAGTTTGTAAATAAACTCTTTTGATATGCTCATTCAGGGCACTTACAGTTGGTACAAGAGATGATAATTTAACTGCACTATTTTTAGTTATGGCTTTAATAAACGATTCGTATCGCATTTGTTCAAGTAATGATGAATAATCTTCGACCTTATTCATTTTGTTCATGTGGGTGTCTTTGGCAAGGCCATACAGCAAAATTTAACAGTATCTCCCAGCTTCTAAAATGTCTTCGAGATCTGAAGTACTCCTGTCATTGGCACTCATTGGCGGCTTGCCCACGCAACTTCAAAGGAGTGTCGGTTCTCTGTGTTCGTTAGTTCTCTGAAGCAAATGTTCAGTTTAGAGGTGCCTATATTATATACATAACATATATATATATATATATATATATATATATATATATATATATATATATATATATATATATAGTGTTAGTGTGTCTGTTACCAGTTTTTCGAATATACTTGAATAAAGCATTTATATATACAGAAAATAAGTTGATGCTGCAAAATATAAATAACATGCTCCAAATTTTTTTTAGAATAACTCCGTTAATTTTTAAGCTACAGTGTCCATTAAAAAAATATTTTGAAGGTAATTTCAAAAGCTACAAGACTAAGTAGATTAAAATATGTTAAAATTCTTTCTTTTTAAATAGTAAAGGGCCGAAGTGCTAATTACAGGTGTGTCAGCCGCTGTAACTCAAACTTCAATTGGCTATATCTCTAATAATTTTCGAGCTACAACAAAAATAAAAAAATCAAAATTTTTGTTAAGAAAAAAACTACATTTTGGTATAGAACCATTTTTCACTTATCTCTTATAGTTTTAGATTTATTTTGAAAAAATGTAAATTTTTAGATAATTAAAAAAAAAGATTTTTTAATTTAAACATGATTTTTTCAAAAAATACGCATTTTAAACAAGCTAAACTTTTAAAACTTATAAATAGCACTAAAATAAAATGAATTGTAGAAGATATACGTTTAATTTCAATTCTGATCAAAATAGTGTTACTTATACTGCTCGTTTTTTTTTAAAACGCTAGAGTAATTCAAATTCTTTCCTGTGTATTTCGCTTTGTTTTAATCGAAATGGCTTTTAACATAACTCATTTTAAAGGTTTTTTCTAGCTCTTTAAAAAGTGTTTTATGAGTTTTTATCAAAAAAGATGTCCATTTTCCGATATTTGATGTTAAATGCATCGATTATAGTATCCCAAAAACAAAAAGTCATCTTCAAACAATTATAAATCGCTTAGTATTGTACTTATAAAACTTAATAAAAAAACATTCTCTTTGTTTTTTTATAAGCTTTTTTTTTGCTCATTATAGATTTTTCAATAGAACGCTTTGTTTTTGAGTTATTCGTACAAAATCATTGGAAAACATGTTCTTTTTTGCGAAAAGTTTATTTTTTCAAGTGCGTATAACTCAAAAAGTATTAATTTAGCAAAAAAAAGTTATATGACATTTTTTGTTTAAAATTTAATTCTATATCAATTCCCGGGTTATTTTGAGTGTAAAAAGTTCAACCTTCTAGATGGGGTGCCAACCACCCCAGGGGTAGAAGCACACATCGGCACCATATAACTTATGTTTTTTGAGTAATTTACTACCCACTGTAAAAATTTAAGATAAATCGGTGCAGTTATAAAAAATTTAAAGGGAAAAGGGCCACAGTAACTGGACTAGTATTTCAACTTCGTAGTCAAGATCGTTTGTTATCCAGCAACCAAGATACTGGAATTTTTGTACGGGTTCTATTTGTTCTAGATACGAATATTAATATCCGCATTTGGTGCACGTGTAACGGCCATTACTTTTGTTTTATTTGTGTTTATATTCAGCCCCAAGCTATCTTCATCTCTGGTTATGGCATTCAAAAGTCGTTGCAAACCCTCAGCACTGTTCGCAATAATGACGGTGTCGTCTGCGTATCTGAAGTTGTTTATATATTCTCCGTTGATTTTTATTCCTTCTTCAATATTTTCAAGGGCATTTTGGAAGATCTTTTCGGAATATATATTAAACAATAGTGAACAAAGTACACAGGCCTGGCGAACTCCTCTTTTTTGGGTATATGTTGAAAAAATTGGAAGAGAAAACTTGAATAGACTAACAAACTCAAATTTTTAAACTAACAAACATTAATGAAATAAAAAGTATTAACAAAAATCAAAATTTAAGAGCTTACATACCAAAATATTTTTGTTAGAAACTAAAGGCTTACTTAAGTATATAGATACTCAATATGATATTAATTATCTCATGGAAAACATTAAATCCGCGTCCAAGGTTATACATGTATCTCATAGGAGAAAGTGGTACAAAGAATGCTACAAAGAGTAGATAAAATTAACTATATAGATAAACAACTATAGTTTAAATTTTTGAGGCAATCTTTTACCCAACTATATTACAGCTTTTAACAGAGTTTATTTCTCTGTCGAACAAGTTATTGGTAGAGTTGTTCAATGCTATAAATGTTTGAAATTTGTAAATGCCTCAAATCAGTGCAAAGTTCCCATGAATTATGTATTCAATGTGGTCAAACTAAAACTAATAATCGTACTTGTGATAAAGCTATGTATCGTATACACTGTAAAAATTTTAGTCATATGACAATATCGAAAATGCTCCCTATATTTATTAAAAACAGTTGGAAAAATGGGAATGAAAGGATTCGCATGGATTTACGGTGAACTTCGTATGGCTAGACTGGGATGCCCAAATAGTTAGAGAGAAAAGAGACTCATTATTTATATAGTTCTCTACCATATAATCGGTCATTTACATAAATGAAGGCAGGTTAGGGATATCCGCATAAAATCGTTGATAAAACAATCGCCGACTACAAAAATGGCAAGCCAAATAAGTGATGCAGCCAGTTGCCGTTGGAATCTCCCCTCTTGTAAATGGTTACCAAACCAAGTTTTTGGATTTTGCGAAACCAACTTTGAGTGAAGTGAAATAAACATTTGTTTTACATATGGACCTTAAATGACACCAACTTCTTCGGAGCAACGAATTAATTGAGTAAAGACCGTAACGTAGGTTTCTATGCATTTGTCGGGAAGAACACAAAATATAAGAGGCACGTAATGCCCATTTAATAAGCCATGGACGGGAGACAAATGCAGGAAAAATGTTGAAGTATATTGAAACGTATTATCCATGTAATATGGCTCTGCTTTCGCCAAATAACGTAAATTCTCAAGAACGTCAAAAATAATAACATTTTGTCGCAAATCGTTATGCAACACAAAACATTTATCGCGGTCCCCATTTAGATTCATCTGTAAGATTGTCTTCGGTACAAGTGCCGTCAAGCCATCAGCTTAAACTAAACTCCAGCAAGATGAAAGCTTAAGAGAACTTATCGGAGAGACCATCAACTATCATTCACCAGAAGATTGCAACTTCTTCTTTCAAAGAACACCTGACAAAAACGGACATCTCTTGTATTCGGAGGAATATGAGCAACGATCATTTGCCTTTTATGTCACCTGTACCTAAGACAATTGGACTTTATTCCATAAAATAAAGCCTTCTTTACTTTTAAAATTTTAATATGTTCTTTGCATATTTTTACGTTTCACGTAAAAACTTACTTTATTGAATTATTAAAAATGATCTATTTGTGGTTAAGTCAAAAAAATATTTGGATCTTTAGCTAGTATAGCAAAATTTATTATAAGAGTACAATTGCAATTCTACACAGAAATTAGTTATTTATACTAAATGATTTTCGAATCCTGGCAGTTTGAATTTTTATTAAAAATATGTAGCAACAGTTATATAATCACAAAAATTAAAATCTAAAAAACGACTATAAGGCCAACAGTAGTATATGCTGCAGAAACATTTACATTAACAGCAAGAGAAGAAGATCAATTAAAAGTTTTAAGAGAAAGGTTATAACAAAAATACTGCGACCAAAGAGGAAAAACGAAGACCATGCAAGACAAGAGAACATAGTTAGAACAACCAAAGCACAAAGAATTATATGGTATGGACACATAATAAAAAGAGAGAAGAGTAATTCGTTACTAGTTATAACGGAATGGATACCAGTATGGCAATCAAAAAAACAGTAGAATGGAAAAAAGTAGTGGAATCAGCGAAGTCACACCAGAAACTGTAAAACCAAACCCATAATTGGATGATCCCCCACACAAAAAGAGGATTTTCAAGTGAAAACAGCTTCAGCTTCTTCGATAGCATATGGCTTGTATATAATTGGTCCGTGTATAAAATTTCAGCAATTTAGCAATTTTTTAATAATTATCACCAAATGGAAAATATGTCAGAGAAATATAGTTTTTTTATTGACTTTATAAATTATACAGTTTAACTGCAAATTCCACAATATATTAAAGGCAAAATTCGAAATTCTTCGCCTTGGTAAAATACAAATTGCGATGAAATTATCAAAGAGAGAAAAGAAGCCCTTTTAAATTATAAGCAAAACCCTAATTTTGAAAATTACTTGATATGTCAAGATATAATGACAAAAAGTAAAAAAAATTAAAAGCAATAGCTAAAGAAAGTTGGAAAATTTTTGTATCCAACTTAAACAAGAATATTCTCCTTCTTCAGCCCAATACAATATTATACAACTAAAGAAACTGTAATACAAGATTTGTGCTATTCATTTCATATCGTTATAAATTTAATATCTAGGTTTAGAAATAATAATGATATATGGTTTAATTTTCTAACAATAAAAATATCCAAAACTTGGATTTAATGCCGGAAACTAGTTCTTCTGATCCAATTCAAGTTAAATTTTTTTCAAATAATACGTGCTGTTATAAAAACAATTAATTAAATTACCGAAAATGCGAAACCGGAACTGGAAAACTTTAAACAAAATCGAAGACAAAGATAAAGTTCCCGTAGTCAAATCATTTCCAATGTTGCCAATGAGATTTCAGATAATAAGAATTTACGACATATTCCATATAAAACAAAAGTCGGAAAAAAATTTAAATAATACCTGTAACATTGATAAGGGTCAAAAATCCGATGGCCTGCTTGGTTTGCGACCTTTTGCGTGGTCTGACAGCCATATAAATATAATAAAAGCTACTAAAAATGATCGACTCAGGTGACTACAAAGTACAACCAGAGCATACAACGAATGTGGAAAGTTTAAAACTGGAACAATGAAATCAGAATTAAGATACAAAAAACCTAAATAAACAAATGAAACAAATACAAAAAGAGTAGGCAACAGAGATAGAACAATGAAATACAGGAGATTATAAATATGTACGAACAAGGAATGAAAAAAATTGAAATCCTTAAAAAAAATAACATAAAAATGTAGTTAGTCACGGTAAGAGTAAGTATGCAAATATTAGCCACAAATAATAAAAATACGAAAAAAGTAAAATTTAAGTGAAAGTAAAAATATACTTTGTAAGAAAACTGAGGAAGAATATATTCCTCTCCTTGGTACGTCTACTAAAAGTTAACATCTGCAGTCATTCCGTCGCTCCTAATTCTGATTGCAAGTAGAGCAGACATTTCTAATCTTCTAACTCAGATTCCTGCAGCTTAAATTATTTTGGGAGATTTTAATATACACAATTTATTATGGGGCTCAAAAAAATCACACCAATGGAAAGGAAAATAGAAACTATTCTAAATAATCTCAATTTAAATTTACTTAATGACAGCAGGAATATCCGGTATACTGCAGCAACAGGAGTGTTTTCAGAAATTAATTTGCCAATTTGTGAACCAACCTTACAACCTAGTTTATCGTGGGATGCTTAATCTGATCTATATGGAAGTGATCACTTTCCCATCTTAGTTAACAATCTGTTGAACGATAAGCACAATAAATACATCACCAAATGGTCCTTAAATAAAGCCAACTGGACACTGCCTTCAACAGTGATTTCTTTATCAGCTATGGATTTTAGAAAAAAATTAGACTTTTTCAACAGTCATTATTGATGCAGCAAATAAATCTATTGGAAAAACAACTTTTCATCCAAAACATTTACCTTTACTGTGGTGGAACGATGCATGCAAATAGGCAATAAAAGAATCTAAATTGGTTTATATCTTAATAGATGATGATATAAAATGATATAAAACTACTGAAAATAATTTGGAATTTAAAAGAATAAGGGCTAAATATAGATTAATTATTAAAAAAAGCAAGCAAGAGTCATGGCAAATTTTTTTTAGAAATCAATAGCTCTACTTCAACCGGTCAAATCTGATTAGAAGTATATTTGGGAAAAATTCACATCTCTTTATAGAGTACTTAATAAAAGACAATCAGAAATTTACATCCAAACGCATTATATTTGTAACAGTGGCAAATCAATATTGTACTGAATGCAGTGATGAATTTTTAGAAAAGGAACGATTTAAAGAAAATAAAGTAATACCATTATTCAATGCCACTTCACCAATAAATCATCTTTAACTAAATAATTTAAAAAAATAAATAAGCTGTACTAAATTTAAATTGTTAAACTCTTAACTCCGTTAGAAATACTAGTCCAGGACCAGATAACATACCTGTGCTTTTTGTACAAAAACTATCATCAGTAGTTGTTCAATCACAAATTAATCCCTTAATTTGTAATCTCACATTATTTTCAACTCCTTAATATTTTATAGTTTCACCGTGTATAATTGAAACATTATGAAAACATATCGTGTAATATTTTAATAATTAGTTCATTTACCTACAACGTAATAAATTGCCGAATAATATATTTTCCAATTGAACTTCCTAAGTGTTACAATTACGGCCTAGATAAAATTTTATTGTAAGCTCATAGTTCAAAGTTTGTTTGTAAGGTAGAAGCAATAACCTCTCTCTAACTAACATTATTTGTGAGATTATAAATTGGGGATTTGAGCTCATTCAAGCGCAGTCTATTGTAGAAAGTTACCTAACCATCATCTTTAGTGTAATTATTAGTAGCTGTCAATAAAACCATAATTTTTACTCCACAACTTCAACGTTTTATTGTATTTACCATTGTTGATCGAGAAGAAGCGGAAAAAGGGGCATTAGACACGATTCGATCCTCATATCTACATTCGAATCTGTTAAGTAGTACAAGAACTAATATTGCAACTTTTTAATTTTATATGGATAACTAAGATATTCCCACAAATATGACACACATCAATTATAGTTCCAATATTTAAACCTGATAAACCTAAATTTGAAGCAGAATCCTATTACAGACCAATCTCTCTCACGAATGCAATGTGTAAGTAACTAGAAATGTGGTATATTACCATAAACATCTTATTATACTCAAACAAAGTGGATTTAGGGAAAATATATCCACATTAGGTATCCTAATATCATTGGAATCAGAAATTTAGGAAGTATTTATATGTAAGCAAGAATAAGAACCATATTCTTTGATGTAAAAATATGGTGCTTTGATATTTTAACTACACTCCACAATTGTAAGATTCACAGTGATATGTTTGCTGTTATTTCAAACTTTATACGGCAACGATATTTCCAAGTTCAAATCAATAACCATTTGTTTAAATCTAAATTACAGGAAAATCGAATTTCACAAGGCTCTAGTCTAAGCAAAGCGTTTTTTTAATTGCTATTAACAATGTTGTGTAGTACTTCAATATCACAATTAATTTTTTTTGTACGCGAATGATCTGGTAATTTTAGCAAGAAATAAATACATATTATCTGCTCATAATCGTATTGCTATAGCTTTAAGTTAATAGGATCGTGATCTAACAATATTGGACTCCAGTTTTCTACAACAAAAACAAAAGCTATAAATTTTTCATTTTTCACAAAATCGAAGCCACAACATCTCCCAAACGTATTTTTTATACAATTCTCCCATAGAACATACTAAGCTATGAGTAGTTGTCTCTCATCTTTTCTAGCTGATTTATTTATGGATCATTTAGAATCCACACACATCATGACAAATCCTAAAATACTCAACTGGTTTCTACTGTCTAGTCTTCATATAAGGTAACTCTAACTCAGCTGATCAATTACTTTCTAAAATCAACCAAATCCATCCCAATATTAAGTTCACAATGGAACTTGAATCATCTCAATCAATGAAGTTTTTTGACCTTACCACTACCTACTAGACTAAATGACCAAGTCGACTTCAGTATCTATAAGAAATCTACACAGACTGATCATGTCATACCCTTCTCATCCAATCACCCAATGTCAAACAAATATGCAGCATTTCATAGTTACATTTATTATTTAGAGACCACCCCTTTATCCCAGAACAACTATAACAATAAACTAAAAAGCCTTAAAGAGATAGCAATCAACAACGGATATGATCCAAACATCATCAGCAAACGTATCCATAAAAAACAACTCAGAGTCTTACAAGAAACTGCATTCTTCAGATATCTAACCACCACACCCATTTACACTTCTATACTTTACCATCATGGGAGCCTTTCTGGAGATATTAGAAATCTCATCAAAGGATCTGTTCAAAATATCAAAATCTCTTTCAACGTTCTAAACAACTTAAGTCAGTGTATCATTAACACCAAAGACCCAATCAACTTTATGAATCGAAGTGGTGGAATAGAAAACATCCAATATTCATTTAGAATAACATTACAGTAATACCGTTTCTTTTAACATAAAGGACCGTTTTCATCATCATCATGGCTTATTCACTCCTGGCGGAGTGTTTGCCGCCCTTTTGGGCTCTCTGATTTATTTATTGCGGAGAATCAGTCCGCTGTTGTTTTTTTTTTATTATTATAGCAGCGTGTGTGACTTGGCTCTGTCTACAATTTTCCTCCATTCTTTCCGGTCCTTACAGCGCTCCTTCCAATTGTAGATTCTCAGCTTCTTTATGTCTCCTAAGACTTGATCTCTCCATCTTGTTTTGGGTCTCCCCTTTGGTCTCTTTGTTGTTGGTCTCCATCCAGTTATTCGCTTTAGGGTAGAGTCTGGGTTAGCTCTTTCTGTGTGTCCCAGCCACCTGAGCCTTTGCGTTTTCACGAACTTGATTATGTCTTCACCCTCGATGACTTCTTTAATTTCTTCATTGGTTAATCTTCTAAATTCGCCGACACTTATTCTTACCGGTCCCATTATTCGTCGAATTATCTTTCTCTCTAGGATTTACAACCTCATTTCATCTTTTTGTGTTAGGCACATCGTCTCTGCACCATAGGTGATCACTGGCCTGATTGCAGTCTTGTAAATTTTTAATTTGGTTTTCTTACTAATGTACTTTTCTTTCAGGAATTTTTGGTAATTCCAGTAGGTTTTATTACCCAGTAGGATGCGTTTATTTATTTCATCCGTTCTATCATTTCGGTCATTCACCATCACTCCCAGGTATTTGAAACGGTGTACTCTTTCAAATGTATATGCACCAAGCTTAATTTCTTTCTTTATGTTCGTATTCTCTCTTGAACACTTGAGGTATTTCGTTTTGCTTTGGTTTATTACTAGCCCTCTCTTCTTTGCTTCTTTATCTAGTATTAATATTATGTTCTGCATGGTTTTTAAATCTCTAGTAACCAGTGCAATATCGTCTGCATACGCTATCAGTTGGGCTGAAGATTCGATAATCGTTCCCATAATTTTGGCTGCTCTTACTGCCCCCTCTATGGAAATGTTAAATAATGTTGTTGACAGGGAGTCTCCCTGTCTGACACCTACCTCCATGTGTACTTCATCTGACGGGCCTTCCCTTGTTAAGATTCGTGCCTTGGATTCCTTCATCGTCATTTTCGTGAGACTTATTAGTTTTTCTTGGATGCCTAATTGATTCATATCCTTAATTAGCTCCTCCCTTATTACACTGTCAAAAGCTTGCTTGTAGTCAATAAACAGTATATGTAGATCTATTCCGTGCTCGTAACTTTTTTCGACGATTTGCGTTACAATGTGTATTGCATCTATTGTTGACTTACCTTCCCTGAATCCATGTTGGTATTCACCTATTTTTGTTCTAGTTTCTTTTTCTATTCTTTGTCTGATCAAATTAGTTAATATTTTGTACATTGTATTTAATAACGTGATTCCCCTGTAGTTAGTGCATTTCGTCTTGTCGCCTTTTTTAGGGATTGGGGTTATCAGACCACAATTCCAGTCGTTCGGCATGCGTTCTTCTTCCCATATTCGTTCTATTAGGTTGTGGATTCTGTGGGCTAGTTCCTCTCCCCCTTTCTTGAAGAACTCATTTATAATGTCGTCTGGTCCTGCTGCTTTCCTTGTCTTTAATCTGTTTATGGTCGCCAATACTTCGCTGTATGAGGGAGGCTCTGATTGTTCTCCATTCCTATTTTCTGTTTGTTCTTCATTTTCTGCATTTTCAGCCTCGTCTTTCTTTTTAAACAGTTCTCTATAGTGTGTTTCCCATTCCATTTTTCCAATATTTGCCGGTATCTCTTTTTTTCTCTGTGATTTTATGTATTTGTATAGTCTTGCATTGTCATTACTATCGGCTTCGAGTTCCTGCAGTAATTCTTCGATCCATTTCTTCTTTTTTGTTTTGCAGCATTTGTCTGACTCTTTCTTCTTCTCTTTATAGTGTAGGAGATCTTCTTGTTTCCCTGTGGCCACCCACCTGTGTCTTGCTTTGTCCTTGTCTTTACTAGCTTGCTCGCATTCTTCATCGTACCAATCCTTTCTTTTATTGTCTTCCATTAGTCCTATCGTCTCCTCTGCTGTTGTTAAGATACTATCTTTTATGTCTTCCCATGTTTTATCTATGTTTGATGGTTTTAGGACTAGTAGTTTTTCTTCTAATTTACTGCAGAATTTTCTGTTTACATTATCTGTATTTAGTTTCGACCGATTCCACCTCTTTCTTTTCTTTCTGTCGTTTTTATCTTTAAGTATCTTCAATTTCATGTCGCCTATCACCAAAATGTGATCCGAATCAGCATTGGCTCCCCTGTATGACCTTACATTCTGTACAATTGTTCTCCATTTTTTTGAGATTAGGATGTGGTCTATTTGGTTTCCATCTGTTGTTCCAGGTATTAGCCACGTTACTTTGTGCTCTTTTTTGTGCTTGAATTGAGTGCTAATAATAAAAGTATTGGTTGCTGCTGCTAGATTACATATTCTCCTGCCATTGTTATTCGTATTTTGATTGATCGTTTCTTTTCCTGCGATTTCTCTGTTCGTGTCTTCTTTCCCTATCTTTGCGTTGAAGTCTCCTAGCAGGATTAGTATGTCGTTCTTTGGTATTTCTTCGAACAATTCTTCAAGTTTCTCATAGAATTCATTCTTTTCTTCTTCAGGAGCATTCTCAGTAGGGGCATATATGTTGACAAATGTTAAATTTGCTTGTTTATTTTTTATTCTAATTATTACAACAATTTACCACAAAGTGGTACTTATATATTAACAAACATAGCCAGATATTTTAACAATACAGAACATAAAATCTTTCTTATCAACTCTAGCACTTGCCATATACCCAGTCCATGTCACAATATAATTTTAATTAACACTTCTCTTTTCACTCTTGTCACACAGTATTATGTGGTCTGTGGCTAGAGCTCTGGAGATGCCGTTTTCTTTCAGTTTTTCAATTATTTTCTCACCTTTTATCAGACATCAATTCTGTTGGTTTTTCCATAATGCAATCAGCCTTACATAAACCAGTTTACAATTTATTCTCTAACACTCAACTCCATAACAACGGTACACTTAATCAACACAAAAAAAATTCTTCAGGCACCAAATATTATTTTTCAACATAAAGGGCCTTAGCTTTATCCACACTTACAATTATCCAAATTTTATAATTACAACTAACTACAAAATGTACCTAATCAACCTTTTTTTTTTCAATAACATCAATTCTTTTATACATCCCAACAACATCTTATCTTACCACCGGCCAATAAGTACTCCTCATTAAATTATAATTGTCTCTTTATTGTGTTTATACATTCAATAAATTCATACATACACATCTTAACTTCCAATCATGAGCAATAAACATCTGAACATCATACACATACCATATAATTCTCAGGTTCCAAATGTTGAGGCTTATTCCAGGTAACAAAACACTGATTATGGGCTTTTTAGTCCGAAAACCTTCTGTGATGTAACCCGAAAAGGAATTTTAATTATATACCTTTTATAAAGAATTTCGATAAATTTATCTTGGTGGACTTAGCCTATTTATTTTTTCTTCGACATTCTATCTGTTATAGTTCACAAGATCCGGCCGATTGCCAATGTTGTTTGGAAACAAAAACCTAGGGTGGCATCCTTTATAGTAAAACATATTCAGTTTATATAATCATATACTGGCTTTTAGTATATCACATACTGCAAAATAAATTTCAAATATATAGCTGATATACTTTTAAATTGGTAATAATATAGAAGTAGATTAAGAATATGAATATGAAGCCTAAAAAATTGTTCGTGTAAGAATTCTGGTCCCTACTTCTTGTCAATTTGAAGAATTCGTAGCCCTCCCATTGCTGCATTTCCCTGCCAATTTCATCTGCCGATAATCGTACGTGCATACTCCATAACCCCTCATGAAAAGCCCTTTTGGCATCGACCTGACGGGATCGCTTTCATCGTCACAGAAAATATTCCTCACACGACACAGCGCGCGTTACAAAGCATCCTCGCAGCAGACTTTACAAAAATTCCAAATCAAATTTGTTTAATGCAATTTTTACCATTATCATGTTAGACGGAAATTTTTATAAATGCTATTTGTCATTTTAGGGGAGAATTTTACAAGATTCCGTCTATATGTTTAAAAGAAAAAACAAAAAGGGGAACGGACATATTTAGTAAAACAAATCCGACAAACATAATATTAAGACGGAATATTATTATGAAAACTACTGAAATTATTAACTTTGCTTAGCTGTACCGTGCAAAGGTTACGGGAATAATGTCAAATAAAAAAGTCTCTGAAAACAAACTAACGGCAATGTGTGTGTGTGGTTGAGATATTAACTGGGAAACCTATGGTTTCATTCGCCTAATCATATTTGACTGTGATTCTTGAGAGAAAAAGTAAAATAAGGTCCATTAATATTTGAAGTTAATACTATTTTAAAAACAATATAACTAGGTTAAAGAAATTCTACATTATACAATTAGTGAACTTACAAATCATATATATTCATTTTTATGTACATAAGATGATAAATTTTGTTCGCTTAATCTTCGAAGCACCGTGTCAGGTGAAAATATGGTACCATGAACATCTACCATTCTCCTAGGCAAAGCTGTAGCAGTGACTATCCTCTCTCGAAGCACTGGTAGTCAAAGAAACCGATCTTCCACGGCGTTTATTGACCTTGATCTCTCGTGTACTTTCCTTCATCCTTTCCTTGGCCTTCTTTAGTAAGAATCAGTTTCTAGAAATCTTTGTAAAACATCGTACTTGTATTGTGCTTCACAAATATCCAAGCATATCTGCATATGGAATAAAACGCTAATCATTATGAAGAGCTTTTTATGAAGTTTTTTTTATGTAATAAAACTCCAACAGGAATCTTAATATGATTATTGCTATCTGATCATTCACTATTGTCAATGAGCAAATTAGTTCTATATACAAAATATTACAAAAAACTTCAGCAATACTCCTTAGGCTCTAATACATTATAGTACTACTAGCTAAGGTGTACACTTTAGCCGCACTTTGCTCTGCTTTTTCACTTTCACTCACTTATAGCACTAACTAAAACGGCTTCGTTCTTATCTGGTTGGCGTTGTCTAGGAGTTTGATGGCCTCGACATTCACGTAGTTGGAGAGCCTTTGTTCATGACTCTTGGCAAACTTACTTATTGTCTGGATAACCGTATCCATCTGGAGGTTTCGATGAAGATCACAGTTTCTGAAGTACCATGGAGCGTTAACGAGATTTCTTAATAATTTATTCTGATATCGTTGTATAATTTGTATGTTACTTTCTTTTGTATAGCCCCATAGCTGTATTCCATATGTCCATATCGGTTAAGAACTTGTTTATACAATAACAATTTGTTATAAGTAGACAGCAAGGATTTTTTTCCATCAACCAGTACATCTTTCTGAACTTAATTTCTAATTCCTCTTTTGTTTCTTAATATGTGCTTTACAACGTAGCTTGGAATCTAATGTCATACCCAAATATTTTGCCGTATTTGCATAAGGTATTTGGTTTCTATTTATACTAACTGGGATATGTTGTTCTCTTTTGTTAGTAAAATTGATATGAACAGATTTTGTTTCATTCAATTTGATACGCCATCGCCTGGTGCAGACGTTAATTTGTTCAACAGAGTTCTGTAGCATGGTTGCTGTATCCTCGTGGTTTTGTCCCATTGCTACAATGCATGTGTCGTCTGCAAATGTCGCAGTTATGTTAGGTTCTAATGATGGAATATCACTGGTATATAGCAGGTATAGCACTGGCCCCAGGACACACACTTCCTTGTGGAACTCCAGCTTTAACTTCTCTTAATTCTGAATATGCTTCCTCATATTTATCTCGAAAGTATTTTTATTGCTTACATAAAGAACAAGGTCATCTGCATATAAACCAATTTGGACAGGAGTATTAATGTTATCAACAACTTTGTTCATTGCAATGAAGAAAAGTGTTACACGAAGTGTAATAAAGTTTTTGAAAATAGTGAAAACTATAGTTTTCAGTGCTGAATTTGTAAAATAACTACTGACCAAATATCATTCTGTTGACTGGTCTAACGTCCTGCCGCATTGAACTGTATAAAAACCTATAAATGTTATAAAGCAAAATAGTTCCAGATGACTGAATTTTAAATAATGTATACTGGTAGTTAAATGGGACGAGAATTTGATGGTTATGAGAGATTTAAATGGCGCAATGAGTAGAGTATTTTAGGATTTCATATGCGCAAACATTTTTGAATATACACTGGACTTAGTCACATAATTTGATATTCTGAAAATGTTTACCACGTGCAGTTCACGTACTATGTCGGATTTTAATTAGTAGGTTTAAGATAAGCGGATTTTAATAATTAAAGTGTAATATTGTATTAAACATAACACACATGTTTAGTTTAAAATGTGGCTTATAAATTATAATGATTATAATTTTCTTCCTGTTAAAAAATTTATGGTATTGAAATTTTTTTAATTTGAATCCATTTGTTTTAAATGTTTTATAAGTAAAAGAATTCAAATGTAGGGCATACAGATTTTAGCAAGATTTTGCTAAAATTGTCTTAGGAGGTATTTATCCAATTTTTACGATGACATTAATGACATAAACCACAACAACTATTCTCGAAGAAAGTACGTGTTACCCAGAAAATAATATTATTGTTCAATTATTAATCTGACTAACATTTCGTTTAGTTTGTTGGCTTTCCAGTTTGATACTCCCAAGATTCTCAAGTCTTCCTCCACCTGATCCTTAAATCGTGCTCTGGGTCTGCCTCTCCTTCTTACTCCATCTATTCTTTGATTATAAATATGTTTTGGCGGCTCCATATCATTCATTCTCTCTATGTGACCTAGCCACCGCAGCCGGTTTATTTTGATGGACCTAATAATATCAGGTCTGTCATACATGCGATAAAATTCGAAATTATAGCGTCTATGCCATAATCGGCCCTTCTGTACTCCCTTATAGATATGCCGGAGGATTTTACGTTTAAAGCATCTTAAACGTTCTTCATCGCTCTTTGTCATCGTCCATGTTTCCGACGCGTAGGTGAGAATGGGCTTGATAAGAGTTCTGTAAATCACTAGTTTCGTTCTTTTTGTAACTAGGCTTGTGGTTAAAAATTTTTTTAATCCATAATAGGCTCTATTTGCCAGATATATCCGTCTGTTAATTTTTGCACTTACTGCATTATTCTGATTCTTTTGTGAGCCTAGGTATATAAACTCTTTTACTCCTTCCAAAGTATATGTTCCGATTGTTAGATCTTCGGGTTGTGCTGCTTGTATATAATTTGATACTTTCATATGCTTCGTCTTACTAGTGTTAACCTCTAGTCCCATTCTTTTTGTTGCTGCATCAAGCGCCTTGCGTGATTCGACCATGTTCGCCTTTCTTCTTGCAATAATTTCGATGTCATCGGCGTATGCTAGTAACTGTACGCTGCTATTAATAATAGTTCCTCTGGTTGTTATTCCAGATTCTCTTATCGCTTTCTCTAGTACAATATTGAATAGAAGGCATGATAGGCTGTCTCCTTGTCTAATTCCTATCTGAGACTGGAACGTTCTGGACTCTAACTTTACACTCGACTCTTGAGAGGGTCGCTTTCACCAATTTTACTAAGTGTACTGGTATGCTGAATTCTATTATGACCTTGTACAGTGCGTTTCTTTCAACACTATCATAGGCACATCTAAAATCAACAAACAGGTGATGAGTATCAATGCCATACTCATATGTTTTTTCCAGAGCTTGCCTTAGAAGGAATATTTGATCGGTCGTTGAACTTTTTTTCGAAACCCACACTGATATTTACCTATTATGTCTTCACAATTTACTTTACTTTTAGGAGGGTTATTCCTCTGTAGTTGTCACATATTGTTTGATCTCCTTTCTTGTGGATAGGTACAATTATACCTACATTCCAGTCTTCTGGCAACTTTATTTGCTTCCAGATCAGTTCTACTAGTATACATATACAGTATGTCAGGTTTTTTTGCCATGTTTTAACAGTTCTGAAGGAATGCCACCTGCCCCAGGAGCTTTATTTTCTTTCAATTTTTGTATAGATTAGATGACTTCTACCTCTGTTGGGATGTTATGTTTCTCTCTTTCATCGTCAATGTCCTCGAGTTGGATTTCTGATTCGTGGAGCTCTGTCTCACCTCTTATATTTAGCCTTTCCTCGAAGTTTTCTGCCCATCTTTCTAGTATCTAGTCCTGATCACCAATGATCTCCTCTGTTCTATTTCTAATGATTGATAATCTAGGTTTGAATTCTTTCCTGTTCTGGTTAATCCTCTTGTAGAACTTTCACGTTTCTGCTTGTGCCTTATAGTTCTTTAGTTCTTTTAGTTGGCTCTCTATATGCTCTTTCTTCTTTTTTTAAGTATTCGTTTTCCTTCTCGTCTCAGCTGCCTATACTCTTTCTCTGTTTGTCTCGTTCTTTGCCCTTGGAGTCTTCTATATGCCTGATTTTTTCTTTGCGTTTGCTTGTGCACATTCCTCATCATACCAGTCTGACCTTAGTTTTTTACGTTTTTGCTTTCCGATAACTTCAGTTGCCACTTCTTCTAATATGGCTCTACACTGCCTCCAATAGTTGTTGATATCTTCAACTATAACATCCGTGTAGTCTTCCAGCTTGCTTTCGAGACTTTCCTCTCATCTATTAGCTATCTCAGGGTTCTTCAACGCTTCTGTGATTCAAGAATACAACACAACTAGTGATATAATACAAGCCGAATTTATAGGACGAATATATTTTAAAAAAATATCAATGTCCTTCGAATATCACAGTGTTGAAAAAATTGTGAAAACATTGGAAAAAATGCAAACGGCAAACGTTGTCACAAATAGTATCTGTTTTCTCACATAACTCGATTTGCCAGGAAACGAAAAATTAGAGTACAACCTACAAATCTAGTTTGAAGAAAGGATAAAGGACTAAAAGGTCAGAATCGCTTACAGCCTGGAAGACCAACCACTCTGGAAAAAAACAGAAAAAGAACAAACTTTACAACATTATTCTAAGCATAGAATAAAACGAGTCTAGTGTGCAAAAAACACTATCTTAACTCTGATCAATAACTTACACAATACACAAACTTACAATATACAGTGTGGTCCATTAAGTGCGCAACAAATGGTATTTTTTTAATTACCCCATTTGATAAGTATTTTCATAAGGATTTCAAATATAAATATCGTACTTATACTTATACCAATCGAGAGTTTTTATTATACCAACCACAGTTATTATAAGCTATGTATTTGCTTTTACAGGAACATTTGCGAGAGTGTAGAGTTCTGTTAAATATCGTTACAACAAACTGAACTGAAACTAGCGGTCACCTAAAAAATGTACCTCTAAGTAAATTAACAAATACGTTTCAATTTGAGAAAAGGATATTCAAAAGTTATTTGGTTATTGCTATTTTGGATACGTATTAAATCAGAATAATAAAAATATGCAATTTTTTGAGAATAATACAAAATTTTCCAAAATATAATATAAATTCGAATAGCAGGCCATGACTTCGTATTTTGGCTCAACTTTTAATTCTAAATAACTTTTCCTAATAATTATTTTGCTAACATTTTTGAAATTAGGGTACTTTAGTCTTGCGTAAGTATTATATTTATTGGCTTGCCCTGTATACTATTTGACTTAAAGCCATTCTAAGTGTATCTTAAATGTTTATAGAACATTCACCAACTTTTGGCTGAATTTAAAATTTAATTTAACAAATAAAAAAAAGTCCATTTGTTGCACACTTAATGGACCACACTGTAATTTAATAGACCACACGATTTAATTTTTAAAATATAACTAAATTTTAAGATATAATATTAAATCCACTTAAGTAAATACTCGATTAGTTTTACTTACATGACTAAAACAGCTGACAAAAAAAAGCTGTCAGAGAAGCTAAAAATGAAAATCTGGAAGAACAGTGTGAAGAAATCGAGATATTGGAACGTAAGCACGATTCCTTCAATCTCCAAAAAACATCAAAGAAGCAGAAGGCATCTATAAATCAAAAAGGCCGGGACACTTAACAGACGGAATGGAAATCCAATAGTTGATATTGAAGAAACAAAAACAACATAGATGAACTATGTGACAACAATTCTTTGAAGACGATAGAAATGTCACTATCACACAAAATAAAAATGACGATACCGGACCACCTATTCTCGAAGCGGAAGTAGAAGCTGATATAAACAACATTAAGGAGGGAAAAGCCGCAGGACCAAATGAGTTCTACTCAGAATTTTTGAAAATTATGGATAAAGACGAAGTAAAACGACTTACTTTGATCTTCAACAATATATATCTAAGTAGAAAGATATCCCAACAGTGGCTAAAATCAACTTTTATAACAATCCCTAAAAAACCCAATGCCAAAAAATGTGAAGATTATCGAATAATAAGCCTTATGAGCCATCTCCTGAAAACTTTTTTAAAAATTATACATAAAAAAATATATAAAATGTATGAAGAACACATTACAAACACACAATTCGGTTTCAGGGATGCATTGGGTACTCGAGAGGCACTCTTTGCATTACAAGTTCTCTTTCAAAGATGTAGAGACGTGAATTGTGATATATATGTGTGTTCTGTTGATTACCAGAAAGTGTTCGATAGAATAAAACATGACAAACTGATGAAAATATTAAATTCAATTGGTCTCGTCAGCAGAGATCGCCGTATAATAAACAATATCTATTAAGAACAAACTTCAGCTGTTAGAGTTGGGGATCGGTTAAAAGACGACATAAAGATAAAACGAGGTGTGCGACAGGGATGTATATTGTCCCCATTATTGTTCAATACATATTCAGAGCATATTATGAACCTAGCGCTAACGGACATAGACGAGGGAATAGTTAAACGGAGAACGATTGAACAACATAAGATACGCTGATGATGCTGTCATTTTTGCAGACAGTCTTGAAGATCTGCAGACACTTGTCTTCAGGATGGCAGAAGTAAGTAGCAGGTTTGGGCTTGACTTTAACATCAAAAAAAACCAAATACATGGTTATAAGCAAAAATAGGATACGACCTGGTCAATTACTAGTTAACCAATAACCTATAACACAAATCACCAACTTTTGTTATCTGGGTGCAAACTTAAATGAACAGTGGGACCAATCGACGGAAATTAAAATAAGGATCGAGAATGCAAGATCAGCTTTCGTCAAAATGAAAAAAAATTTTAACAGCCACGATATAAAATTGGAAATAAAAGTTCGTTTACTAAAATGCTACGTATTCTCCATTCTTTTATATGACGTGGAGTCATGGACCTTAACTGAAGCATCACTGAAGAGACTCGAAGCATTTAAGATGTGGTGCTATAGACGCATGTTGAGGATTTCCTGGATAGACAGAGTTACCAACGAAGAAGTACTACATAGAACGGATAAAGAGCCCGAACTAGTCGTAACCATAAAACGTCGCAAACTAGAATACCTGGGCCATATAATGTGCAATGAACAACGATATGATCTACTTTGAATCATACTTCAAGGTAAAGTGCATGGGAAAAGAGGTCCAGGACGAAGAAGAATATCTTGGCTGCATAACCTGCGAAATTAGTTCAACTTAACTACTAGCGGACTTTTTAGGACAGCAGTCAACAAAGTGAGAATAGCCGTATTAGTGTCCAACATTCGTAACGATAGGTACCATAAGAAGAAGAACTAAAACAGTGTAGACATTTACTCAATATGTAATAAAAAATTTCGCTTACAAATCATACACCAATACAGTTAATTTCTGTACCGTAATAGAATAGAATATGTAACTAATATTCTGACACTAAACAAAGACTACTCAAATTAAGTCACCTCCATGACTGAATTAGTCTAGTATTTGTAATATCAGGGTCAGATAAAGACTCGGATGACTCTATTGCAGAATCATGACCTTGAAAAGAAAACTTCAAAACAGCGTTTTGCTTCATGTTCGTCTAGTTCGGAGGATATCAATCTAGAAGATTTTGGTTGGTCAGAACTCGAGGTCTGACAGATGCAAAGACAAACCATATTTTAAAAAGATCAACCTGAGAAAGAAGAAGATGCTACCTGCATGAAATGGAAAAATAACCCACGATTTCAAGACAAATTCGAAAATTTTAAATTTGTACAAAATTTTGGATTTAGCTTGCTTAACATACAAGAGGCAACCGCTGTCGAAATATTTAAAAAAAATGTGTTAAAAAAAATTAAAAATCATTTTAAAATAACTTCATATAAATATAATGTCGGATTTTAAAAATTATAAGTTCAAAAATTGTATTTTTTTTTATTTCAACTTGAACGTGCTCGGCTACTATGGCCACTTACACAGGTACTATAACATGAATTTTCATTACACAAACATTAAGTGTTACATTAAGAATATGTTACAATAATACGGAATGATAATAATATGTTATACAATGTCTAAATTAAAATCTAATTATATTTTTTGATATAAGTTTTAATCTCTAAGGAATTGTAGCACGTACTTCACTTTTGAGTTTGTATTGTAATCTTCTGGCCGAATGTTGATGGCATTCAGTGAGAATATGTTTGATTGTCAAATATGATTGGCAGCTTTGACAAGAGGGACGGATGCTAGAGGATATTAGGTAGCCGTGTGTGAGTTTTGAATGTCCTATCCGAAGTCGTCTTATCACAATGAGATCTCGTCTTGAGAGGGCTGAGTAGTCAAATGTAGGCTGACTGGTTATTGACGGTTGTATTTCGTGTAAGATCGAACGGTTAGAGTTCCAATGCTGCCGCCAAAGGAGTCTGGTTCTTCTTTTAGTATATGATTTTAGGTCCTTACAAATTTGAATTTTATCGGTGATTTCAGGTGATGCTGTAGCAAGTTTAGCATAGTGATCTGCAGTTTCATTGCATTCTATACCAATATGGGATGGCAGCCAAATTATGGTAACTGTTATGGTTTGTAACAAGATAATTTGGTAAGAGTCTAGGATCTTTTGGACGATTGGATGATCAGTAAATATATTTTTGATAGAATGGATTGGTGCTAGAGAGTTTGTGCATATGGCAACCTGCTTATTAGGTGGAGATATATGGTTAAAAGCTTGCAATATACTAAATAATTCGCCAGTATGAACGCTGCTGACGGCTGGTATAAGTGATGACTTAATTAGTGAATGAGAGGTTGTAACAGAGCAGCCTACTCCTGTGTCATTTTTTGAGGCATCGGTGTATAATATTAGGTCGTATTTATTTGTATTTATAATGTCTTTAAATTCATTTATAATGATCTCTTTTGGATGTTTATTTTTATCGAAGTTGGTGAGCCAGGTTTTAAGTTTGGGCGTGGACATGATCAAAGGAGGAGATGGGGGGGATACAGAGGAAGGGTATGTGTAAGAGAGATATTATTAAGTGTCTGTGCTAAAATTAGTGGAATAGGTTTTATTGGTGGTAAGGAATTGGTATTGTGTAAATTATACGTGGCCATTACAAATAAGGGATGCACTGGATTAGAGGGGTTAGCTGATACCAATGCTGCATAAGAGAGTAGCAGTTGATTTCGTCTTATACAAAGAGGAGGTTCATTAGCTTCGCAATAAAGATTATCTACAGGACTAGATCTAAAAGCGCCAATACAAAGACGAAGGGCTGTGTTGTGAATTGAGTTTGGAAGGTTAATATATGTTTTGGAGGCGGATATATTTGTGACAACCATAATCTAGCTTGGAGCGTATTAGTGATCTGTATATTTTAAGAAGTAAGTTTTCGTCAAATCCCCATTAATGATGTGATAGAGTTTTTATTATGTTTAGTCTTATACACGTTTCTCCTTTTATTGTAAATATATGTTGCTTACAAGTTAGTCGTGAGTCAATTGTTAATCCGAGAAATTTGTATTGTTTAACAACAGGAAGAGGACATTGTTAATCAAAATAAGTGGAGATAAGTGGAGGAAAAGTAAAACATTTTAAGTTTAACTTTTATATTTATAGGTACTTTGGACGAGATTTCCAAATCAGCAAATATTAAATATCGCTTTTTACGAAATGGTAGTTACAGTAAACAATTGGAAGAGTCCATTTACGTGACGATGGGTGACTGTTATACAACATGTAAACTTTTTTAATTTTATTAAAATCTATAAAAATAATAAATAACAAAATTACTTTATTTAATTTTAAACATATTTTAAATTTTAAAAATAAAGAGAACATAGTATGATGCTTCGCGCTAATCTACAATCCGCCTACTGTACCATTTTTTTTTTCTTATAACAGTTTACATTGTATCCTTTTTTATTTTTTCTTTGGCTACAACTGGTAAATATTTTCGTTTCAAATTATCACTTATGTTTACATTAATTCACACAAAATTGTAACGAACAAAACAGTTAAGCCTTAGCAATTGTGAGTTTGCTGTATGTTAAATCTACTCCAGAGTAGCTGTACATAATATATCAGTATCATTACCATGATCGACAAATTTTGGACAGAAGATGCGATAAAAAGAAGTATTATTCTTTTTAGCGTTTAGTTTTATATATCACCCACCTTTTATACCGTTTCTTAAAACAGACAAGTTTTAGCTTAAATTTTTAAACATGAAAACGGACCATCCTATAAGTCACATCTTCTTGCGAATTATTTAGATGGAAAGGGTTTTGGTCCACTTCTCATTTAAAATTCTGCTTTTTTCATTTTAACTAAGCCCCGTTATTCCAATAAATAATCATTTTTTATTCAACATTGTTAGTGGATTAAAAATTCACATTCGGATTTTGGGATTGATGGGACTAATGAGACTAATGGGATTTTCCGCCATGCTCATGAATGAAATACTGAACCTTGTCATGCGGCGTGTTGTAAAAGGGAACAAAAGATAAACACTTTAAGAAAGGATTACTCATCGCAAAAAAAATATTTTTATTCAATAAAAACTTTAGTGAAATATAATATAAAATTCCACTTTAGTCGCTAATGATCACGTGACTGCCTTTGCCAGGTACTGACTATGTTTTTCACGTTTACATCTCAATTATTGGTTAAAAACTACACATCTAATTATTTTTTTCTTAATTCCGCGTTTGCCGATTGTTTATGAGAACATAACCTCCAATACCACTGGAATCAGATCAAAACCACCATGTAAGAAACAACCAAAAACTATAAAACTATTATTAAAGGCAACCAACAATGGATGACTGATGAAATCTTGATACTAATGGAAAACAGACGAAAACAAAAAAATTAAAATCCAAAGAATAAAACAAACTTAATAAAGAAATCGTAGGTCAAATCCGGGATGAACAATAAATGTACAGTACAGCAGCAAATGTCTGGAAAATGAGAAACTGCACAAAAATAATGTTACTTTAATATGCACAAAAAGTGCAAGAAATTACTAGATCATATAGGTCAACTTGTGAGGTGGGGAGAATATGTTGAGAAACTATTTTATTACAAAAGAACAGAAAATCAAATGAAAAATATGTCTTATATATATACACAGTTTTTAGGCGCCACATCCATCCGGTAGGGATCTATGGAGGAGTATCACCGAGCCGCAAGCCCTTATCTCTTGCCGTACTGCTCCACCATAGTCCGATCACACACCAGCATATTCTAGTCTAAGCTGCAGATTTATCTAGAATTTTAAACTGCTGCGTTAGCCTTTTTTTTCTGTACACCGAGCTGGAGCTCGAACGCACATCCACTGAACCATTCGACATTGAAGCGAATGAGAATCGGCCACATAGCCCGCTTGGCTATCTGATTAAAAATATGTCTACTGGGCCAAAAATAACCTTGAATTAAATGGAAAAAGCTAAAAAAACTAGTAAAGAATAGGAAATGAAGCGGGCCAGTTGAAATTCCTATCAAAATAGTCAAACTAGTCGACCATAAAGGTAAAAAAACCTCTTCAATAGAATATACGAAACAGGGCATATATCAACCGAGTAGCTTTTGTCAACATTTGTAATGGTCTTTGGAATGGAATTTTTTTAAAGAATACTACACTCGAGAAGTGAAACACGATGTGGTTTCAGAAACATTAGAAGACCTTTTGAACCAGAGAAGCATTAGTCAATCTGCAGGTCATGCTAAACTATGTAAGGATACAGACTCCGTATTATTAAAAATTTATATATGTAACGTCGCCATGCAGGGTATCCATTTAAAACTTTAATATCACACCAACTTTTTAACAAAGATTTATTTTTTTATTTTTAAATGCACATTTACAATCTACTCATAAACAGTACATTGAGTAATTAGTATATGTGATGACAATATTAACTTGTTTTGAGTACCGTTCAGTAATAGTTCTCCATTTTTACCTATGTAGCCAGGTCTTCTGGCCAAGTCCTCTTTAGTCTTCGTTCCTCCATTGGTGGCTTATATAATGGATAATTTGGCTATGGTGCGTTGAAATAAGAATTTTGGTCTTGTTGGCTTGAATTGATATGACAACTTTTACGGTTGGTACTCCTAGGTCATTGTGGATGGTTGCATTGCTCACATACCAAGGAGCGTTAGCTATCATACGTAGTGTTTTTGATTGGAAGGTCTGCACAATTTTTGTGTTTAAAGGCTTGCTACAGTCCCAGAGTTCTACGCCGTAAGTCCATATTGGTTTTATTATGACTTTGTAAAGCAGTATTTTGTTCTCCAATGACAGTTGTGACTTTTTGCCAAGTAACCAATTCATTTGTTTTAATTTTATATTGAGCTGAGCTTTTGTGGCGTTAATGTGTTGCTCCCAGGTGAGCTTTCGGTCCAAATGCAACCCAAGATATTTCACACAGTCTCTAGCAGGAATGGAGGTATTATTTAGACTAACTTGTGTATAAGTACGTCTTATTGTACATGTTTTAAATGTGATTTGGGCTGATTTTTCGTTATTGACTTTAATTTTCCATTTTTTCAACCAATTCTTTATTGTACACAAGTAATTTTGCACTTTTTCAGACGCTATGTATGGGTCTTTGAAACTAAAACGGCTGTATCATTGGCAAAAGTCGCCACTGTGACGTTATCTGTAATAGGTATATCAGCAGTAAAGATTAGGTACAGGAAAGGACCGATGACACTTCCATAAGGAACTCCGGATTGGATTGAGTGACAATTTGAGAAAGCATTATTAATTTTTACTTGGAACGAACGTTCGTTAATATAGGACTTCAAGATAAAGTGCATATCGCTAGGCAGTAGAGATTTTAATATATGTAACAAACCGTTGCACCAGACTTTATCAAAAGCCTGCTGAATATCGAGAAATACGGAGGCACACATAGTGTTTTTTTTCTTGATTTTATTTACTTTCTATGTTTTGAACTTGTTGTTTGTCTTGAACTTTGAACTAAGTTTTCAATGAAGTCGCTTCTGGAAACTTTTTCATTCATGTTATTAGCTTTATATAAACAGCAGGCATTTATCGCAGACATATTTAGGAGATCATAAAATATGATCATGGGCCATCGATTGTGTTTCTTGCTACATTGTATTTTTCACACAGGAAAATACAAATTTTACAAGGAAAGAGAAGCATAGGGAGGCGTAGAATGTCATGGCTGCGCAACCTGAGAGAGTGGTACGGATGTACATCAAATGAACTTTTCAAAGCAGCCGTCTCAAAAGTCCGAATAGCTATGATGATCCACACCTATTTTAGTATGATTGTAAAAGGTAACGATTTCGGGTTTCTTCTTATCACCAGTTTTCGGGTCAATCGCATTATCATTGTACGTTGAAGAAATCGATAAAACAGCCTTATTCTTTAAGGACAACAGGAAAACATGGTTAAATTTTTCTGAAAACCAAAAAGTGAAGTTCGTTCTTCTCTATTTTTTTAGGTATATTTCACGTTTATTCTTTTTTATGGTACCAACGTAAGTTAGTTTTTTCTCTTCCAATAGCTTTTTTGTTAGCGGCACACTGGTAAACTAATTGTCCCCAGTTATGTTGCGGTTTGTTCCTTCTACAGGGTGTAGTAACCTCAGTACTATATCTTCATAAGAATTACTCAGCTTGTATGATCCTTTGGGTTGTGTTCCAACGTAGGTTTTTTCTATTGACAATTCAGACATACATTATACATTTTAAAGTAGACGACTTTAAAATGATATTGCCAATATTGTTGAGTTGCGCTCCTGGGACAACTTTACTTATAAGATAGTTCATTCGATTACATGAAATCAACTCTAACTTGAGAATATCCATCAGAAAAGATCATAGCATGTAATTCGTCTTTAAAAAGACAAATACATGCCATGATGACAGTAAAATTCTCCTGTTAGTGATTCCATAGTAAATTATGAGGAAAAACCGACATGGTAAGTATTTGGTCGTGCATTTAGTTTACCTTCAATAAACACCAAATTCTGATTTTATGTGTTTATTATTTAAAAAACATAAATGGTGTATGCTCTATATGTTACTGACTTACTAATAATGGTATTTTCCTTTTAATAACTTCCTCTTTCAATATCCATATAATATGTAAGTTAAGAAAAGCAGTGCTAAAAGAATTTGAAGTAAAACAAAACTATAAAGATTGGTAAAAATTATACTTAAAAAATCACGTAAAGTGAAGTGCAACAGTCAAGGCTCAGATACATTTGAATTGAAGAAAAGTGTTCGACAGAGGCAGAATAATTTAAATAATAAATGAATAATAAAATTACTTTATTCAATTATATATTATTTACATATTATTTAGATCGAAAAATTACACAAAACATAGTATGATGCTTGGCGCTAGTCTACAATACCGCCTACTGCACCACTTTTTTTTCAGTAACGAGACGTGGGAATACTGTTTTTTAGAAGCCACCCCTTGACCATCTTGTCTTTTTCCTCTACATTTCTTTCTTCCTTAGCCGTTGTATCATTATAGTTGAAAAAATAAAAGAAAGCAGCTGTGTTTTCTCCATAATAAAAAAATGTCTCTCAAAAAGATTCACATAGTGTATATACCAGACAAAACGTACATTTTGTCGTACGTTTTTTATGCATAACAAAACGTACGATCTAACGTAGCGTGGAAACGGGCCTTTGGATCCTTAAATAAATTTATGCAGAAATCTCTACAGCTACAATCATATATTGTGTATTTTAGACAATGAAGCGTAGTTGACCACTTGATAGAATACGCAATAATGTTTGGACTATAACTAGAATTGTGTTCATATTGTCTGTAATTTAGTGGATTTAGTCCTTGAAAAATAAGATATCGATTCTGCCGGCACAAACATCGCTCTACCGGTCTCGATAAATATCCAAATACACATAAAACAGTTTTAAATCGCTGTTTACACAAAAAACAAACCTACAATAAAAACTGTTGTAACAAAAGTTCCTTGAAAACAAATTTGAAAATACATTCCTTCGAAAAACTCGAAATAAGTATATTAATTTGTTTTCCACATACAGGATATTTTCGAAGTAAACATTAGCATATTCCTATCCTCGCAGTGGGACATTTACTTACGGAATCGGAGTAGATCGAAGGGTCTCCTGACCGCTGAAACGGAGTATGAAGCTTAAAGGGACGTTATCCTAACTTAGAATATTTTCAGATGATAGGGTTTAACCTAACTTTAGGGGATAATTTGTTTGTTATGAGTTACCGTTAATGTACGTGTTATGAAAAAGGGCTTAGTTTATTTTTGTTAAGTGATAATAGGTTTAATATAATCTATTTATATTATGTTTTCTTGAGCTTGACAGCACAGCTCCTTATTATAAATTTAAAAATGTATCAGAAATAACTTGATTGAGTAGCTCAGTAAATGCCGTTGTCCGTCCCAAGTTCGTATAAAAGAGGAGGGTTGCGGCGATGGGCTAGCAACTCATCCCTTGTCAAAAGAAATAAATGCTAAAAATTTCGACCAAAAGCCGCGGAATACAAAGGATGGATCAAAACAAAGACGACTAATGCAACGGAAAAGGAAAATGATATTGGCTACATGGAATGGACAAGGACTTAGAAGACAAGCAGAATTATTCAAAGGATTAGCGAAAAGAAAAATAGATATATGTATTCTCACCGAGACCAAGAAAGGGAAAAAGAAACTGAAGAGATAGGAGAATATATAAATATCTACAGTGGAGTGAGTAAAAATAACAGAGCTAAGAGCGGAGTCTCTATTGCCATTCGAAATAATCTTAAAAACAATATTAAATCGTGGACTGAAGTAAATGAACAACTGCTAATACTGAAAATGAAAAAGAGTGGGCACAACATCGTAATTATCGGAGTGTATGCCTCAAATGAAAATGCAGATCCAGAAAGTAAAGACGATTTCTACAACAAGATGAATAAACACTCTCTAAAGTTAAAGAAAACTGTGAAATCTTTATACTAGGTGATTTAAACGACAAAGTATGGAGAGAAGAAAATAAAAGAGTCGTAGGAAAATATGAGGAACTAATAAGCAATGACAACGGAATGCGTCTTAGAACGCGTTATAGTAAAACGGGACGTCTTAGTAAAGACGTCCCGCCATTATTTCTTGTTCAAAATTATCTATCTTATATGAAAGCTTATCAGCTTTCTACAGACTATTTACTTGTTTTGACATAGCACAATCACAATACACAACAATAATTAGTTTTTAAATCTATTAGTCTAAATTTAATATGTATTTATAAATACAATTTATTAATATATACTATATTATGACCAAATTGTGTAAGAAATCAAAACATAAACAAAATTTTTACTCTAAAAACGGCAACACTTTATACACTTTTGCCACACGCTGAACTGTTAATAAAATTTGAAGTTTTCCGGTATCAGTTGCGTACAATTATCTACTCTATTTAATTAAAATTATTATTTTGAGCAATATTAGATTTGAAGAGTTATTTCATAAAATTTATATTATTAATAATAACAAATGTTTTTGGTTATTTAATCAATATAATTCTAAAATTTTCAATATAATGATGATTACATTTTTTTGATTATTGAAAAATGGTATAGTTATTATGCTGTCATCTTGTTGTTTCAAGGTAGCAGCAAAAATAGAGCCATAGAGTGAACATGTGTTTTATTTGTTCATCAAAACTCCAGTTTTGTTCCACAACTTTACAATAATTTATTAACAAGACACCTAAATTAATCAATATTATAAAGAGACGCAAGCTGGAATACTACGGTCACATTGTGAGCCACTCTAAAAAATATGAACTTTTACATCTGATCATTCAGATGATTCAGATCATTCAGATAAGAAAAAAGACAATGGTAAGGAAAATCGACTCCATCAATATTTAGAGTTGCTGTCAATACAGTTTTTTCACTATATATATTTATAATTTTTTCGGTCTCTTCGATTGGAAACTAATCCAACTGGTTCCTGTACCAGTTGGATTAAATATGAAAATCGTACATAACCTAAACACGCTAATATATTTTAGCCCTTATTAGCATTCATGAAAAGCCTACCAGTCATAAAAACTCCACCGGCATAAACAAATAAATATTGCTCCTATTGTATTAGTATACATTGAAACTCATAAATGTGTCAAAGAATTCTTTTGTTTATTTCACCAAGACCGAAGATGTATCGAACGCTTAATGATACCAACGAAGCAAAATTCTTGAATCAAAATTGAAACGTAAACAACTTTGGGATAAAGGTATTATAATAAATTTTGTTGTTTTGTTGTACGAAATACGGAAGGGAATGAAAAGGATTTTATTCAAATACTGTATGCAATTATAGTTGTCCAGTTATTCTTATATTGGTATATATATTATAATTTATTTTAAGTATGTATATATATATATATATATATATATATAATATATATATATATATATATATATATATATATAGGTTGTCACAAAAAGATTGGTCATATATTATATGATTTTTAGCGTTGAAAATAAGTCGATTTGGTCTAACTTAGCTATTTGCAAAAGTGTAATATTGTTTCAAAACGGTTTAAAAATTTATTTAGGAAAATTT
Source organism: Diabrotica undecimpunctata (assembly GCF_040954645.1). Lineage (NCBI taxonomy): Eukaryota > Metazoa > Arthropoda > Insecta > Coleoptera > Chrysomelidae > Diabrotica > Diabrotica undecimpunctata. The sequence continues at coordinate 20,792,765 of NC_092812.1, forward strand.
TTATTATGTGTTAGCATGATATGCCAATACAAACGAAATAGCAAACAAATTTTTTCTGCAAGGATGAAAATTGCAACTCTAAAGTAGATAATTAATCAGCTATGACAAAAACCACAAAAAGCTAAAAAATCTAAAAAACCACAAAGAGTTAAAAGAACTCTCCTCTCCAAAAAAAGGGCAAAACAAAAAAAGACTTCCCGGTTTTACCGAAAAAGGAACATGAAGAGGAAGACGCTTGGGTTCTTTTACTTACAAACAAGGAAACATGGTCACTGGCGAAAATTCTAGTGGTCCAAATCTAACCTAAGCTAGGCAATATAAACTATCAGTCTTAAAGCGCTTCAAACGTAAAAGAGACAGGAGCAATGTTAAAAATTGCAGAACAACAAAAGGTCTAAACAGTCGACATGATATCAAGAAATGGCAGAGAGACTTTAATTCAGGCAAAAAATCCTGATGATTACAGGAAAATCGCAAGTATTTTAGAGTACCACTCTAAAAAAGTCTAAATACAGTGCCTTTTCATTAGAGGAGGATATCAAATCCAAATTGGTATTGAGGAGTCTACCCTCAGACATTAAAAAGAAGGACACACTGGAGAACTTGGAGAGAGAATATGACCAGAAGAACATGAAATCCAGAAGAAAAGCAGATAGAAAACCATTACCAAAGTTTGTGATGATAGTGGAGAAAGAAGAAGTAGCGTAAGCTTAAAAGATCACAAACCTCATGTACATCAGAGTGACAATTAAAGATCTGAGAAAAAGCCAGGGAACTACACAGTGTTTTAATTGACAATAATTCCACCACGTCCAAAACATATGCTACATAGACCCTAGATGCATAAAATTCGGTGAAAACAAAAAAAGCAAAGGGTGCAAGATTGCCTCCGAACAAAAAGAAAAAATGTGCCAACCGGGACAACACTCAGCCTTTTTCAGAGGATGCTCCGGAGTACCTACTTGGAGAAGACCGAGGCAGCAAGCTGTTACCATCAGGATACAACAGCCAATAAGACAAAACCGGCAATCATGTGCACAGTTATCGCCAAAAGGCAACAAGATAAGCTAATGGATAAGGCGACAGAATTGCTCACAAAAATAGTATACGAGACGATCGAAGACATCAAGTTAGCGCTAAACTAAGACACGCTAACCGGGAATACTTGAGGATAAGCTCCTGGAATACAGGCGGCATAAGGTCCAACCAAAACATACTAGACTAACTGAGAAACAGGTTCAAAATAGATATCGCAGCAATACAGGAAACCAAATTAATGAACAACACAAACATAAAGTTTCCTGACTACGATATTTGCAGGAATGACAATATAGGAACGTCAGAAGGCACAGCTATCTCAGTAAAAAAGGAAATAACCACACCAAAATTCTAACACCACAGCTAAACACTATGGAAGCAACCACTATCAAGGTGCAAAAGAGGCAAGGGGACATCAGAATCACCTTCGAATATGTCGAATAAGGCTACGAGATTTACTACTTGATGGCATTACTAAATATAGTAGAATCGTCTATAATAATAGAAGACCTTAATGCGAGATCCCCAAATTAGAACGATAGAGCTACGAATAGAAACGGATGTCTCCTAAATACTTATTTACAAAATAACGACGATATCATGGCAATAGTGTCTGCCGAGTCGACTCATTTCCCAGGAAATGCTTAACCAACCCATCTCAATATAGTACTTGCTAGAAACCTAGGTCTCTAAACAGAACTACTGACACTAAAGGAACAGCAGACCACAACTCCATATAAAATGGAGACATGGAAGAAAAGCATCACGAAGAAAAAGACTAGAAAGAAAACAAATTGGTCAAACTACAGAAGACTTGTAAGTATTAAAATCAACAACGTCCCAGTGATCAAGAACCCACAAGAAATAGAGAAAAAGGTCCTAGAGTTCGAAAATATCGTACAAAAATCGCTTAGGAACAGTACTACTGAACTTAAAATATACATACACATGGGAAGATTTAGAGATATAAACCAGAAAATAATAGATTTGATAACGCAAAAAAATAAAGTGTAAGAAAGAGCTAGAAGGACAAGGAATCAGGAGGACAAAAATAGGGCAAATGGGTTAAACAGAGAGATAATAATCGCACTAAAAGAACACCAAAACGGAAACTACGTCCAAGAGATTAGAGAAACAGGGCCTAAATATGTAAAATATGTAGACATTGCAAAACATTTTACGAAATATCAAAAAACCCACTATACGGCGAGATTGAAATTGTGCAAAGCACAACTTTGCTGTGGTTAGAAACGTGTAATATTAACGTGACGTGTTTGGTGAATGCGTAAAAAGTAGAGCTGATTACTTTTCCTTTACTTTCTAAAAAAATTGTTGAAACTTCTTTTTTGTTTTTTCGAAGAGAAACTCATATCTTAGGTCTCTTTTGAGTAACTCCTTAGTCAGGGACACAGAAGAGAACCAGTTGTCGGTCGTGATGTTGCGATTAGTCCCCACAATCGGAGTAGCAAGCCTTAAAACAGCTTGTGTAGGCTTTGCCATCTTCTGCTGATTTTCGGTGAGTATTGAACTATCACTTTCTTCGCCCGCGTAAATACAGGCATTTAGCAATTATTGAGTTTTTGCATCATTTATTGCTATTAACTTGATACCGTATTTGTGAGGTTTCTGTGTAATATATATATATATATATATATATATATATATATATATATATATATATATATATATATATATATATATATATATATATATATATATATATATATATATATATATATGTTTCTATATAGAATAACATATTTGGTAGTTTTTTATAACTTCATAAAACACTGTGTTCATCTCTGTCAGTAGAATTGTCAAAACGGAGATATTGTAAAATTGCCGTAACTCGTCTGATAGAAAACATGCAGCGAATCTCGCTCATTTCTCGGTCATTTCCATAATAACAGTGTTTTGGGGATATTGAAATTTAATAATAAAATTTAATCAGGTTAGACTTAATAATAAGTGTCGTGAAAGTCGACAGAAAATTAGGCGAAGAAAGGAAGCACTAAACCTACCAATTTTCTTCAGCAAGATGAATTGCTGTGTAACTCTTTGAATTGGATTCGGAAAAGGGTCAGGAAAGTTTGTAAATAAAATTCATGGTATTAAAATAAAAATTGAATTTTGTGCATAAGAAAAATTTATTTCTAAAGTGCATAGAAAATGAAAAAATTGCAACTGAGAAAATATCGATGAGTTTAATTTTGTTACTTGGGGTTTTCGAGGTCGCTAAACCTGAATATGATAATGATGATGGTCCTCTAGCTACCTGGTGATCTGGGTGGATATCTTCTCTTGGAGTATGTTAATTTTATTCTAAATTAGTTGACGGTCGGAAAAATCGGAAGAAACACATAACGTCGAAGACCACTGGAATCATGTCAAAACCATTATGCAAGAAACAACTAAAAAGTATAAAACTATTCATAAACGCAAACAACAATGGATGACTGATAAAATATTGAGACTAATGGAAAGCAGACGAAAACAGAAAAATAAAAACACTGAAGAATACAAAAAAAAATCCATAAAGAAATCAGAAGAAAAATCCAGGATGCAAAAGAAAAATGATACAGCAAAACATGTCTTGAAATAAAAGAACTGTAGAAAAAGAATGAAACATTTAATATGTACAAAAAGGTGAAAGAAATAACTTAAACATATAGATCAACTGAAAGTAGTTAACTTGATAAACAAGGAAATATTATAGTCAATGAACAAGACAGATTTGAGAGGTGGAAAGAATATATCGAGGAGCTGTTTGATGATGATAGAACAGAAATTCAAATCGAAAATATATTGAATGGTCCAAACATAACACTCGATGAAATGGAAAGAGCTATAAAGCTATTAAAGAATAGGAAAGTAACCGGTCCAGATGAAATTCCAAGCGAAATAATCAAACTACTCGACGATAAGGGTAAACATTCTCTTCTAATCATCTTCAATAAAATATACGAAACAGGACATATACCAACAGACTGGCTACTGTCAACATTTATATTGATACTGAAAAAAATAAATGCCAAACAGTGTAGCGATCATCGCCCTATCAGTCTGATAAGTCATGTACTGAAAATTTTCCTAAGAATACTGCACTCGAGAATTTACAACAAAATAGAAGTACAACTAAGTGAAACACAATTTGGTTTCAGAAACAACCTTGGAACCAGAGAAGCACTCTTCAGTTTGCAGGTCATTGTTCAAAGATTTAGGGATATTGAACAATCGACATATATATATATATATATATATATATATATATATATATATATATATATATATATGTGTGTGTGTGTGTGTGTGTTTTATCGACTTCGGAAATGCCTTTGACCGAGTAAACCATGACAAACTTAATAAGTGTCTTGCAGCAGGTGGGAATTGATGACCGAGACCACCGTATTATCAAAAATTTGTTTGGCATCAGTGTGTAAACATACGAATTGGACAAAACATGACGGAAGCAGTGGAAATACGACGTGGAGTGAGGCAAGGATGTATTCTATCGCCTCTACTTTTTAATATCTACTCCGAATTTATTTTCAAAGAAGCCTAGTTGAAAATACAGGCATTAAAATCAACGGAATTAAAGTCAACAATCTCAGATATGCAGGCGACACGGTATTTATTGCCTCCAATAAAGAAGACCTGCAACGACTTATAAACAAGGTAACCGAAGCATGTGATGAATATGGGCTAAAACTTAATACTTCTAAGACAAAACTTATAGTTGTCAGCAAAACGTAGTTACAACCAACAAACATCAGAGCGTAAGGAATAGAGTTAGAAAGAGTCCACAATATTACCTATTTAGGCGCAAACGTTAACGATAACTGGTATATAAATAAAGAAATACGAATACGTATTAAAAAAGCCAGAGCCACCTTCTATAAATTAAAGAAAATTCTAATTAATAGAGATATTACATTAAACCTTAAAATCAGATTAATACTCTGCTACATATTCTCCACATTGCTGTATGGTATGAAGAGCTGGACCCTTACAGAGACACAATAATAAAAAAATGGCCTTTGAGATGTGGATTTATCGACGAGTATTACGGATTGATAAATAATAATAAATTGGGTTCATCGAATAAGAAATGAAATACTTTTCCATCGAATGAAAAAGAGCACAAAAATTATAAAAATTGAAAAGTTACAATATTTCGGTCATGTAATGAGACATCCAGAGAGGTATAACCTTCTACACCTCATAATACAGGGTAAGATCGCTGGAAGGAGCGGCCCAGGCCGAAGAAGAACATCCTGGCTCTGAAATCTTCGAGAATGGTATTAAGAGACCACCGCTAATTTATTTAGAGCTGCCGTAAACAAACTTGTTATTGCCAATATGATCGCCAACGTTCGATAATCGGACAGGGTATTGAAAGAAGAAGAATATAACAATATTTCAGAAAATATTGTTTTGGTACGATAAATGACAATCACAGACATGTATGTAACATCATTGAAAATTCAGTTATGTTTGCAACATTATTGTGAAACAAATAAAGCATATTATGTTCGTTTGGATTCAATAAAATTTTCCTGTAGAGCATAAACAGGCTAATGGCGTATAGTGCAAAACAAAAATTAAAATGATTGTACTCAAGGATATCAAATTTCGTATATTACAATGTTAGTGGCCAACAATATTATCAAATTATTTTCGTTTTGGATTCATTATAATTTTGCGGCAGTGCAAAAACAAGTTTGTGTCGAATAGTGCAAACATTTAAATAATTTAGGTCCAACATAATAAATTTCATACTACTATGTTCAAAGTTGGATTTATGCATACAATCCGAAAATTAAACAACAATCAATGGTTTCTATATTCTAAAACAAAGAAACACCAAGGAGAATCACGTGGTATCGCAGATTTTTGCAATAAATTAATTGATGTTTTATTAGATTTATTTGTTTAATTAGATTAGAGTGATTTAATATCGTTTGTTAATTGGAAGATTTCTGAGAAATATGAAGAAAACATAAAATCGTTCAATCATTCTGAATTAGCACAATGCAAGCTCCCATACATTAAAATAAACACGTAACCTTTTGACCAGTGAAAACGTGGAATTGGTGTCCTATCTTTAATAGTTTTACTTTTTACATTTTACTTTTTTCTTAACATTTTTTACAATTTTACTCACATTGGCAACTGCACTCATGTAATCCTTCCTACTATTATTGTTTATAGAATGTTTTACGCAGAATTGTGATTGAGCAACCGTCAGTCTATTCCAAGTATTGATTAAACGCATATGTCGAGAAATGAGCGATTAGCTCACCCGCGACTAACGACGTGACGATTTTGGAAAGCTACAGAGAAATTTTTGTTGGGTTTTTTTATTGACTTTGTGTTTTAAATCATATAACTTTAAAATATTATTGTGTAATGGATCCTAAACAAGAGGTCAGACTATTAAAAATATATGAAGAATTGGAGCAAGAGGATTTGTTACTTGAACAGACGCAAGAGAAAAATTTGGACGATGAAGAAAGTGACATAGATTCAGTAGAAGTCAGTTCTAATCATGAGACAGACTCAGAGTTTTCGGCCGATGATACGACAAATACTATTTCAACTTTTTGATCTGAAGATGGTCCCAAATATATCGGCAGAGACAAAAAAAACCATTTGGAAAGTTCACCGTGAGCGAAAAACTAACCGTATTCGACAGCACAATATTATTAGCAAACTACCGGGACTAAAACATGCGGCAAAGGATGCTAAAACTCCATATGAAATTGGAACCTGCTCATAACAGATAATATCATTGAAGAAATTGTGACGTGCACAAATTTGTACCTAGAGAGAATTAGAGGCAACTATACACGCGAACGAGATGTTTTAGATACTGACTGTGTCGAAATAAAAGCAGTGTTTGGATTGTTGTACATGACAGGAGTTTTGAAATCCCGACACACCAACCTAAATGACCTATGGAGCAACGATTCTACAGCACCAGAGTTATTCAAAATGGTAATGCCCCTGAAACGTTTCTATTTGTTGCTTCGAGCACTACGTTTTGATAATATTCACACAAGAGCTGAACGCAAATTAATTGATAAGCTAGCTCCAATAAGAAATATATTTGAGAAATTTATAGAAAGATGCCAAGCCTGCTACACGCCTGGTAAGAACTGTACTATTGACGAAATGCTGGAGGGTTTCCGTGGAAGGTGCAGCTTTAGGCAATATGTCCCGAGTAAACCAAACAAATACGGGATAAAAATATTTGCCTTGGCTGAGAGTCGTGTATTTTATACTGTGAAAATGGAGATTTACGCAGGAAAGCAGCCTGATGGTCCATTTTGTATTGACAACAGTCCAGCCAGTGTGGTGCAACGATTGTGTAAACCCATTATGAATTCAGGACGAAATTTAACCTGTGATAACTGGTTCACGTCAGTTCCTTTGGCGAAAGAATTAAAAAAGAAAAAAATAACTTTAGTTGGGACAATTAGAAAAAACAAACGTGAAATTCCTGAAATATTTGTTGCAACTAAAGAAAGGCCAATTCGTAGCAGTTTATTTGCTTTTGGTCGTGAATGTTATTAGTTTCGTACGTCCCAAAAAAAAATAAGAATGTCCTGATTTTGTCAACCCTCCATGAATATGACGAAATTGACGAGGAAAGTGGTGAAGCTTGCAAACCAGCAGTAGTTACTTTTTACAATCAAACAAAATCTGGAGTAGATTCAGTAGACCTCTGAAGAGTCTTTATTCAGTGGCAAGAATCACATGTAGGTGGCCATTGACTGTTTTTTTACTATGCCAAACATCGCTGGAATAAATGGAAACATTATATTTAGGACAAGTGTATTAGATTCCTGCCAACCAAGACGTGGGTATCTGAAAATTTTAGCATCTGAAAACTCATTACCCCACATATGCAAAAAAGAGCGGCTCAAAACTTACCATTTCTGCTAACTTTGCAAAATAAAAAATATCTGAATCTTCCTTTGAAACAGAAACGAGATGTTCCTGAGGAAAATCAAGCAGGTGCAAGGCCAAAATGCTCCTATTGCCCCAAGAAAAAAAATCTAAAAACAGCGTCAAAATGCGCAAAAGTGTTTCAGAGAAATTTGTAAAGAATATACAATCACCATTTGCACATAGTGTGAACACGAGGAAGTTCCTGAATCTGAGTATTTTTTTATTATTCTAGTTGCTGTTTCAAAATTATGCTTATTTATGTAGATGTACCTAACTTTATATTTAATGTTTTATTCCTTTTTGTATTTTGTTAAAAATATTGCCTTTTTTAGCTGTAATAAATAAATCATTATATTTATGCCTTTTGTTTTTTTGGCTCATAAAAAGTCAAAATAGGTCATATACATGACAAGTGAGCTTCACTCTCACCTGCGACTAATGGTGATAAAGTTAAGTTAACATGGGACGAATACATTATAAGTGCTTAATGAAAGGTGAGAAAAGTTTAAATATTCTTAAAGTAGTAAATCGCTATCGCTGGAGTGCCGACCCTAAGATTAACTTGCATACGTGCATACACCAGATCCATTCTCGCCTATGAAAGCTTTCTATACGGATCTGCCACAAATAGTCGTCTTAAAAAACTAGACCGCCTTCAGTATAAGGCTCTGCGATTAGTTCTATGTGCTCTTAATCTACACCTACAGAGAATCTTCTAGCAAATCTAGGGAACCTCCCTTATATTTAAGGAGGACTGAAAAATTTATTCTCAAATGCCAGTCTTATAATCAAACTGAGCTACTACAAAAAATATGTAATATTTCTGTTTCTAATCTAGTCGACAAATGGTGGCATAACAGGAATTCTCCTATTCTGGCAGTGGCATAACCTAACGTTTCTCAGCGTTTAAACACTTCGTGTGACTTAACTTTCTTTCAATCGAATTTCAATGTTTCTTATGCCAAAGTCAATGTTTGGTTTTCCAATTTTGACAATGAGAATTCGGTTGATTTTCAGCATCAGATAGCCAAGCTTAATAATCAATACAGGATTTTCACGAATGGTTCTAAATCAAGATTGGGAGTCGGTTCTGCTGTATATATTCCGCATCACAAAGAATCCCTAATGTTCAAGTTAGATAAACAATGTTTTATATATTCTGCAGAAATGTTCGTAATTCATCAAGGTGTAGAAGGGGCTGTTAACAAAAAAATTTCTAACCACCAAATTGTAATTATGTCAGATTCAATGTCTGCGGTATTAACTTTAGAAAACTCACGTAAACATTTATATAAAAATATTCTTGTCGTTAACATTTTAGAAAACCAACTAAAGCTGCTGGAAGAACATACTACTGTAAATTTAGTCTGGGTAAAGGGACACTTTGGTATTTCCAGTGACATCAAAGCAGATTTTTATGCTAAAGAGGCCATTTTAAAAGGATCGAAAATCACTTGGCTAGATAGAAGCGACCTAACAGCCACTTGCAAGAAAAATCTTAAACAAAATTGGCAAATTGAGTGGTATGCTGGGCTAAGTGGAATGGAAGCAATAATCTTTATACAAAAATTCATCCAGTTTTACCTACTGAGCCGTTTGCCGTCAGAAGTTACCTCAATAGAAATATTTATTCCATATTTGCTACATGTCTCTTTAACCATGCCACTGTCAAGACATACCTCTATAGACTAAATCTATCCGAATCAGAACTTTGTATTAATTGCAATGGTTATGCTGATGATGTTAATCATTGGCTGTTTGGATGCAAGCATAATGATGATGCAATTAAGAATTTGAGGCACACTCTGGCTCAAGAAACAAATACATTTCCCACAAAATCAAACTTCTCTCTTATACTTGTCTCGACGAAACTATAAAATACAACAAATTATTTGGGAATATTAAAAAGGACTAAGAGAAAAATCTAACATATGTGCATGAGTCAGCTTGAATGTGTTTAGCAATTATTGTTTTTCATGTTTATTCTTATGTAATATTAAGTAACTTCCATGTAAAATATAAAAATTGTTATTTAAAAAATAAAAAGAAAAAATATATATCTAAAAAGAAAAATAGAATATATATATATATATATATATATATATATATATATATATATATATATATATATATATATATATAAAATATATTAAAAAAACCGTATTAAAAAAAATTAAAAAAAGAAAAAAAAAACATTCACAAAGAAGGCCTAAACCTCAGAGTGATGAACCGGGTTTATGTCTTAGCGCTGTGAAAAAAGATTAATATTATTATTTATTATAAGCATTTAGTATTATTTGTCTATTTCTTATTTGTAAATTAATTTAAGTTGGTTAGGGCCCTAAATGGAGAGTATATATACAGGTCAATTTAATGTTTCCACTTCCTTTTTGTATCTTGTTTTATTTTTATTAAACAATACCTATATGTGTGTGTATATGTGCGCATATGTATATAGTATCCGTATATTTAATATTGCAGCAAACCGTATTTATTATTAAGAAAGGTAAATTGGATTGAATTTGAAAAAATATATCAGAGAGAATAAAACGATTTAAACTATACAAAAATTTTGTTTTTGAACCATTAACTATGCATATTCAAAATAAGTTTCCCGGATAACCATTTTTCAAGCTATTTAATAATATTTTATACCCTCTTTTACCCCTAAACCAAACAATGGAGAGAATGAAATATTTTAAAGAATGCAAAAACGTTTTTTATTATCCGCAAACTACACAAAAACTTTCTTTGTACAATTATTTGTAAACTGCGTGCTTATCTACTAGGTTTTACAAACCTAGTAGAACCTAGGTTTAAGAAATTTACCCGACATTTACGAAAAAAAAAAGTTTTGATGAACGAAAAATACGGTTCCAAAAAATATTGTGGAAGTCACTGAAGTTGATTATTGGCGGATTCAATATATGAAGTAAATGTCGCCGTCGTCGTCTTCTGACGCAAGTCCATTCGACCTCAAGCTTTGGTAAAAACGCCTCGCTTCAGGGTTATCAAAAAATTGGGCCAAGTGAAGTTTGAGTTTGGCGGCTTTAATAGGGATGGTCCCATATGATCTTTTCAGTTCAACGACTGGTTTTGGAGCTTTCTGTTTTCTTTTTTTCGAAGTCTTCGACAAAGTTGTCGTAGGTGGCAGTGGAACCAATAATGGAGAGCTTGTGTACGGGCCAGAATACGTGGCTTTGTGGTAAATCAAATTTTTGCTGGTGGCACTTATTTTCAGGACTCTTATTGGTCTGGTGGGGAAAGGACACGTCTTTTTTTTAGGTAAATGGACGACAGATGTTTAGTCCAATTTTGAAAATTGTATAGGTCCAGTCCACAATCTACCACTTGGAAAGGAGTCGGTTTCACGCTGGCGTGCCTAAATACATCTCTCCAGTCCTCAGGAATTTCAGTGTGTGACTTTTGTTTGATAATACTCATGTCACGGTCGCACTCCAAGTACGAGTGGCCTCGAATCGGGAAAACAACCTTGATATTTTCCAACTTTCCTTCTTTGGTTACCAAATTGTGCAAAAACCTTATTAACGTGAAATTTTTGTTTTGCCCTCCACAAGAGCCGCAAAATATCGTAAGTTCCTTCACCGTTGGAGGCAAAATGTTGCATACGAAATAATGCAACATAGAGCAAACCTCGTTGACTCCTTTTTTTGCTACAGACTCGCCGTACGTTTAGAAAATCGCCTGTTGAGTAGACAGTACATGAATTTTAAAACTGATGAAGTTAAGTTGACGTCTGTAGTAGACGTCATTAGTAGTTATGTTTGGGCAAGGTAAATTTTTTTGGAAATCCATGGCAATTCCTTCAAAAGATGTCGACTGCATTGCCTTCTTTCGGCAAAGTCCCTTCAATTTATAGAAACGCTCACTTTTCTTCAGGTGTATTTCTCTACTTCGCAACCTCACAGACAACTGGACGTCTGTTTTGGGCGGGTCTTTTGCTTCCAATATGGAAATCTTGGACTTCAGGGAGTCACATGTGCTGCAAGTATCCTTGCGAGGATAGCCGAAGGAGATGTTGAATTAATTTTTAAAATATTCCCGAAAGGATTCATACGATACGTGTACATTTTGTGCAGCTTTGTAATGTTGAGTTTTTCAGGTAGGTATAATTTTTCCGTTTTCTTCAGAGAATAGTGTGATTTTCTCCCTCTCAGTGACTTCAAAAATGTGTACATTTTTTCCTTAGTGTCTTCTGTTAGCTTGTGAGGTCTGTTTGAGTGCTTGCCGCGCTGATCTGTAGGTGCTTTTCCGGTTTGAACCAGAGATTTTCGAATGTATCTCACTTTGTCTTTTGAGATACCATGCATGCTCATGAAAGTTTTTAAGCAAACTCTCACATCACGGGTAATATCATCATCTGTTAGCGAAAGAACTCTGTAGGCCAAGGAATCTGTGTTGTACTTAGTTTGATTTTCATTTTTCCCTCCTCGTATACCGGCAACACACTAATGAGACGGCCTAAATATGAATTCTGTTTATTGACATCCCCTATCGCATTGAACTCGCGAATAATTATTTTGCGCTGATCCTCAGGAACTGCTTCAACATGTTCATGGCTCACAGCCCTCAACTTTCATCACATCTGTTACTCTACATGTTTTCTTCTGCTTCTTGCTGGTTGAGGGCTTCGTCTCATCACCACTATCACTCCACTTTCCATCATAGCTGTTCATTTTCACAAAAATACGAAACGCAATACACAGGTTAACAATACGGTACTGAGCGCGGAAGAGATAATACTAGCGTCTAGCCCCCGGTATTCAACTTCAATAAAGATCTCGGCATGCGCTGCGTGTTTGCGATGTGCATTTAAACTGCAATGACGGGGTTCTTCCCCGCAGGCTCTGTCTATGGCGGGGTTTTCCCCCAATACTGCTTATATTCAACCCAATTTTTCGCTGAGATGACGGGGTTATTTTCCAAAACCGAGGGCTTCGTCGGATTCTACGCCTCGCAATCCTTTAGTAACCACTTCGAACCGGATTAACCCAAAAATGTCGATGACAGGGTTTTTCCCCTAGACTCTTAATTTAAAAAATATATTTCAGTTGTTATAATTTAATATATTCCAGTAAATATGGTGTAAATAAATAAATATTGATTGTAGGTAATTGATAAAGTTCTATTTTATTTACGTTTGTTTACATTAATATTACACAAAAGCACGTGTACTTGGTTGTGTAGTAATTTCCAGCCACTTCTAGTCTGTCAAACCATCAAAGCTTCAGGAGATAAAAAAAAAAAGATAGGACCATGGCAACCACCCGAGGTATCCAGACTAGAGCAAATAATTATTTTGCGTTTACGACTTGGACATACCCAGTTTTCTTATGAACATTTGTTTAAGAAAGAAGAACTCCCAAGTTGATCAGTGCGGTTCACCCCTTACGGTAAAATATGTGCTAGCGAAAAAGTGCGAAAAGTCAAATCATCACAGAATTAAATACCATTTACCAACCAATCTTAAATTGTGGCAACACATTTTAAATTCAAAAAACACTATAGATCACCGACTTTTTTTTTCAAAAGACTTTAATTTACTAAGCAAAGTATAATTAATTGTTACCGTTCCGCTAAAAACCTTATTAGGTTAAAGCGGGTTTTTTCTAAATAAAAAAGGGTAGTGAATCGATGAGAAGAACCGCTATTTCTTCTTCTTAGACTACCGTCTTTCTACGAAGGTTGGCATGATGGCTATTCTTATTTTTGAACCTGCTGCGCTAAACAAATCAATCGATCTGCATTGATACCAATCACGTAGATTCTTCAACCATGTGTTCTGCCTTCTATCAACAGATCTTCTTCTTTGAATCTTTCCCTGTATTATGAGTCTCAAAATTTCATATTTTGGTCCCCTCATCACGTGGCGTAGATATTTCAGTTTTCTGGTTGGTATAGTGGTGATTAGTTCTGTTTCTTTACCAACCCTCTCCAGTACTTCTTTATTTGTAATTCTAACCTAACCTAACCTAACCGCTATTTAGAACTGCATAAAAGAAGAAGACGAATCTCTCCATAGCATTGTAAAGAGCCTTCGTGTTTATGCTACCTATTTAGCAAACTAAAAACAGATATAACCAAAGATTTGATATACGTATAGTATAACCAAAGATTGAACAAAAAAAGATCCAAAAAAAATTTAAAATCCTAGTGGAGGAAAACCTAACCAAATAATAAGGAAAGAATGGAAACCGATCTAGGAGTAGGCCATGATAGAAAATAATTACAATGAAATTGGCTGTTAAATTATATTTAAAATGATGAGAAACTAACTTAAAGAATTTTAAAAACTGAAAACTTTTTACATATACAAAAACCTCGTTGTGAATGCTAAATAAGAATAGATACGGTTGCCGCCTACTATTAGACCGAACGGAATGAATTATGTATAAAACCTCAAAAAGTAATATTTGAACACAATTGAGTGTACGTAAATAAATCATCAAAGAACAGAAACAAAACCCCACTAAGTAAAGTTATTAAATTAAATACGCCTTTATATCCACCCTTTTTGATGTTGGAAACTTTATACCTTTTATCGCATTTCAAAATGTTAGCTACCCCCGCACATAAAAATGTAGAAACTGCGTTGAGCGACTTTTAGAACCATTCTAAATATAAGTTACTTAATGTGAGGGTTAGACAATAACAGTTTTTACTTGTATAAAATACAAGGAAAAAGGAAACTATGTGTGAAGAATATAAAATGGAAACAGTAGTAAAAATAAGGGGTCTTTAATAAAGCGCTTTATGTTTGGAAATTTAAATGATTAATTGAAATTAAAATAGAATAGAACAGAATTATTATTATCAGATTTCGCCATACGGCTCACACTCCCTCTAAGGGGAAAATTCACTCATCCCAGATACCTATGGTATCAAAAGGATTGAGCTCTGGTGGGACTCTTTCCGTGTTATCGAGCTCTAGGTGCCTTGGTATGTTGGAGTATCTCCCAAAAAATTTTGTACATATCTGGACGTCGTGAGGAGTACAGCTTTCTGCATGACCTTATAGTGATGTCTATTTAGACCCAGCTGTTTTATGTTCTCTAGGAGGTTTTTGGGAATAACACCAGTAGTAGATAGAATAATAGGTACTGGTTCCTTTCCATTCTCCATTGTCTCCTGATTTGTATTCCTAGATATCTGTACTTGGCGATCTTTTCGTTGTATTTAAAACGTATATTATTGGTGTTGGGTATCGTCACATCAATAAGTATTGTTTGCCTAGTAATTTTATTAACTAATATGAGATCCGATCTATTATGCGCCACTGGTTGGTCTGTAAGCACAGTGCGGTCCCAGTATAGCTTGTAGTTGTCATTTTCAAGCATTCTGTCAGGGACGTATTGATAATAAGGAAGATGGTCGGTTTGGAGAAGACCCAGTTTGTCAGCTAGTTCTTGGTGGATAATCTTTTGTACTAAGTCATTGTGTCCTTTATAATCAGTACCGACAAATGGCTGGCAGCCACCGGTAAGATGTTGGATGGTTTCTTGGGTTTGGCATCCATATCGGCATTTGTCATTTTGGACTTGAGGATCTTTAACAATATATCTCAGGTAATTTTTAGTTGGAATAACCTGATCCTGAATAGCAAAAAAAACGTATGCCGTAATTTAAGATTACAGCTTGTATGATAGTAATGAATGGTTTAATTAGACAATCCTGTTTAAATTGATATTTCCCTAACGGTAATTACAAACGTGCCATAAAATACCTAACTTTATTACTTACTGTATTCTCATGACTAAAATTTACATTGTCTGTTTACGGGAGCATGCTTTGGCTTATTTTATCAAGAGTAGGGCCAAATCAGGTTAACAGCAATGTAATAGGTTGAGGGACAAATTAATATAAATGGCCAACAGGCACGAAACCTTAACGCAATTGTATTGTAAATGTACAAAATGTTATTATTTTCCACAAACCTGTAAGTAATTGTAGGTAGTTCGATTACATCGCTTTTACTCTATAATGCTGGTTTAATACACATTTTATGACTATATGCATTCATTTTGATTTGAGTCTAAATTAAGTTAATGATAGAAATTAACTTTTACTGCACACTAAGAAACATATAATATATGACACAGACAATACAGTGAGTAATCAAATTATTAGGCCACTCGGAAATTTAATTTTTAAAACAGAACTTATTACGGGAAGGTTTCCTAATTTGGACCACTTTTAAAATATTTATTGTATTACACATTTTAATAACCTTTTCAAAATTCTATCATAAAAATCCTTTACTAAATACTGTTTATATTCTAAAAAAAGTTAAAGTCTAAAAGTAGCCTGTTAAGTTTTACAATTTAAACAATAAAATATTTTAGTCCTTAGCGACACATTGGCACATTTTGCATGAAACCAAATTTTACATTTAAGACATTGGATCATTTCTTTGTCTGATTCAGACTCACATATTTTACAATACCAGCTGTAAGATTTAGCTACACCTAATTTTGCTACCTTTTTTTCACAACCAATTTTTGACAATTATAGTAAGGTAATTCTCATAAAAAGTTTTGGGAGAGAGTTTCTAGCGCCAAATACGTAAGGGCCGAAATTAATTTCATTTGGCGGCAAATTCAAAACGTAGGTTCTAAATTTTAGGCGGCAAGTTAAAAAAATATGCTCTTAATTTTAGGTGCCAAAATTCAAAAAGTATGCTTTTAATACTAACTCACTACTCACTACTGCACTAACTCAAACGGCTTCGTTCTCTTAAGTCTTCTTATCTGGTTGGCGTTGTTTGATGGCCTCGACATTCACGTGGTTGGAGAGCCTTTGTTCATGACTCTCGGCAAACTTACTTATTGTCTGGATAACCGTATCAATCTGGAGGTCTCGATGAAGATCACAGTTTCTGAAGTACCATGGAGCGTTAACGAGGTTCCTTAATAATTTATTCTGATATCGTTGTATAATTTGGATGTTACTTTCTTTTGTACAGCCTCATAGCTGTATCCCATATGTCCATATCTGTTTAAGGACTTGCTTATACAATAACAATTTGTTATAAGTAGACAGAGTGGATTTTTTTCCCATCAACCAGTACATCTTTCTGAACTTAATTTCTACTTTCTCGCTTTTTTTTCTTAATATGTGCTTTCCAACGTAGCTTGGAATCTTATGCCATACCCAAATATTTCTTTGTGGGACTCCAGCTTTAACTTCTCTGAATTGTTTCCTCATATTTAACTCGAAAGTATCTGTCGGATATATATGATTTTAGTAGTTCAGAATATTGTTTTGGTAAGTAGCATCTCATTTTATGATATAATCCGTCATGCCACACAAAAAATTGCGGAACAAACTTTTCCTTCTAGAGCTTTTTCTACTATATCTGTTATTCTATGCACCTGATCTATCGTTAAGTGACTTGCTCTTAACCCATACTGATGATTAGGAATTTGATTTTTTCCTCTATAATCGGTTTTAGTCTATTCAATAGTAATTTTTCGTATAATTTAGACATGACATGTAACAGTGAAATAGGCCTATATGAAGAAGCTTCTTATGTAGATTTTCCTGCTTTTTGTGTCATTATAAATTCTGCCACTTTACATATCTTTGGTACATACCTCAGCCTAAAGAAAGCGTTTATAAGATGTGTTAATTTTATTATAGCTTTCCTTGGAAGTTGCTTTAACACTTCCCCAGTAATTAGTTCAAATCCAGGAGCTTTTTTTGGATTTATATTTTCTTTTATTTCCAAATATACTTCTTTTGTAGTTACAGGGCTAATCTCCATTTCACCTTGATCAGGGAGCTTCCAGTTAATTATTTCTTGTTCTTCATTTGGTTGAAAATTATTTTCTAGGTGGTCAGCAAACCTGTTGGCCTTTTGTATATTGCTTCTTGCCCAGCTACCATTAATATTTTTAATTGGTGGATTCTATAAAATTGGACTTTTTAATCGTTTGGTAGCCTTCCATAATGAGTAATCAGTAGCGCTATTATTTGATAGTTCACTTAGGTAAATGCTAATCGATTCGTTTTTAATTTTTTGAATTTCTATTTTTAATTTTTGTGTGGCATTATTTGATCTAGTTTTATTAACTGGTGCTCTAGACTGATGCCACTTGCATCTCAGTTTTCTTTTTTCGGTTATCATTTCTCTGATTTTTCGGGTAGTTATTTTCTTTTATTCTTTCGACACTGTTCATGCTGTTGTTCCAAGCAGCTTGTACATTTTCATTGAGTAATTCTACTTCTGTCTCTATTTGATCAATGGTTCTTAATGGAACTGAGAGGTTAATCTTCTCTTCAAGATTTATCTGGAAACTTTTCCAGTCAGTATTTTTGTTAACAAGTCTAGGGGGGCTTTCTTTTTTGGTAACAGTGTCACTGAATGTGAGAATAATTGGAGAATGGTCCGAGTTTATATTCAATGCCTCTTCTATCTCTATGTAATTTGTTGAAATATTTTTGACTACAAAGAAGTCGATAAGGTCTGGGATTTTATTTGTCTCAGTAGGCCAGTATGTTGGCTTTCCTGTTGATATTGCGTCGCATTTTGCATATTTCATTGCTTCTAAAAATTTTTTACCTTTGGTGGTAGTCAGTCGTGACCCCCAATGCGTATATTTTGCATTGAAGTCTTCTCCAAGGATAAATCTATGTCCTTGACTGGTCAGGAAATCTACATATATTGAGTTTTATTGATGGCATGTCTTGGCGGACTGTAAACCGCTGTGACGATTACCTCATAGTTTTTACATTTAATTTACTGATGTGGCCTAAAATTCTTTAGTTCTGTATCCCATTTCCTGATAGTGCATAATAGTTTCTTTGATTATTATTGCACTACCTCCTTTGGCTGCATTATCAGGGTGAGTAGTATGATAAGTTTTGTAACTCCTAAAACTAATATATGACTCATTCGTAAAATGGGTTTCAGAAATGAGGCATCTATCTATTTTTCCTATATCTAGTATCGCTTGTAGTTCTTGCTGTCAAGATGCCATTTGCATTTCATTCTACTATTCGTAAACTACCCGCCATTACCAAGTCTTTTAGGTATAGCTCCTTTGGTGCTATATTCTATTCTGGTTCTCGTCCAGGTTAGTTAATCTCTCTAATATTTTCTTTTGTGTTTGTTCTATTTTCAGATCTTTTTGACTATTATAGTTTTCTTCGTTACTTTTACCAGCTGCTACCATGCTATAAGTTCTTGTTTTGGATTTTCTACAGATTTTTGATGCATTCTCTGTGGTTGTCTGGGTCAGGTCTGTTTCTTGTTATATGTATATGTATATTCGTGATGTAGATAATTACAAAATATTCAAAATAGCTGTTAAAGTAGTAGGTTATGAAATTTTGCTCGAATGCTGTGACTTTAACGATCATCTTATAAGAAGTATAGTTCCTTCATACAATAAATATAATTCATATATTCTCACTTTGTAGATATGGTGGTCGATGCCCTTGGATTAAATAAATATACTCGTAATTTGTAAATCAGTTTTATTTATGTCAGTCATGTAAGTGAATGGTATGCATATTAAAAGTGTCAGAATTATAGAAGATATAACAAATATATAGTTTTTTCCCTTAATTATTAATAACTAGAAGAACGCACCTATTTTTCATGACCCATGAAATTAATTGTCGTGTATACTAAAGTTCTTAAGGCTTTCTAACAAAAAATCACCCTCTGTTTTTTTTACGTTTCAAAATAATTCCTGGGTAGAGTATTATATCATTTTTATACATCTTAGATTTGTGTTGAAAAACCTGGCTTTGACATATATTTATACAGTTTTTTATATTAAACGTAATAGTGCCAGCTAGGAACTATATTTTCGATTCACTGTGATTTATTGATATTTTTGATTGAGAACAGTAGTAGATCAAAAATGTATACATTTCAACAGAGTGCTGTAGATCGTTAAACTTCTGGAAATATTTCACTGCTTTTTGCTTTGTTGTCCGTTACATAAATATCAAAGTCTTCAAGATTTCGAACGATATAAATTTTCACTTGTTAGACGTTTTTCTCGTAACATAATAACAAGTATTTTTCTGCAATAAATTATGGCGTTGTGAGATTTTAAGTTCTTATACATACGTCTTTTTAAATTTATAGCCAAGAATGCCTACTTTAAATAAAAATATTACACTTTTAAAGCATCCATTCGCATTTTCATACACGAGAGTTCTTCCAGGATATTTTAATATCATGCCATTAGTTGATATCTCAAAACAGCAAAACTACCATTGAATGTGTCAAAGTGGAATATATACTGCCCTGCTAAGAAAAATAACATCTGCAAAATTTTCATTTTTGAGTTATATATGCAGATATATGTTTTAAATTATGCTGAATCCATTAAAGTAAGTAGAAAAGCAATGGCTATTGAGATATAGCATATATCATGAGCAGTGTGTATGAGGTAAAACCTATTTCTAAGCAAACTAAGAGCAGCAACTACAGTACACCAAGCAAGAAAGCAGTATCTGCTTGCAGTTACTGCTTTTATCCTTAAGCCCGCTACTCACGTTCCAACGCCGTAGTACGACTTACAAGTCAGTCTGCACCAGTACGACAGAGTTGGTTGGGTCGTACATTTAATCGTGTATATTGTGACAACAATAAAATCGTACGACTGTAAAAAAATCATTTGCTGGTAAATTTCAAAAACGGCTTATAGCTAGAGGTTTTTAAGAGATAGATTTCTTTGACATTTGTAAAGAACAAGATTGTCTTTGGAAAATAAAATCGACACCATATCATGATAAAACCTCTAGAAAAAAGGCTGTGAATATTTTGGTTGCTAAATTTCAAGAAGTCAAAGCGGATACTAATGAAGAGTTGGTAAAAGAGAAAATTAATCATTTTCGAACATGTTACAAAAGGGAATTAAAATTATCTGGATATAATCCTAATTCTTCTAATAAATGTACGTGACAGTATGTATGTCTTTTCAGCAACCAATCTTTGCACCACCACCTATGTTTCTTGTATTTTTTTCGTTTATACAAAGAGCAAGAGCCGCTAAAAGTATATCGTTATCTGACATGTTTCTGATTTGAAAGTAAAACTCATCCTGCAAAATCGGTACGTGTGTGTACATCCGATTTTCAACATTATTGTACTGCAATTGCATTCGGCAAAATCGTACTTCGTCGTTGGAACGTGACTGGCAGGCTTTAGATTAATGTAGATACTGCCGATTTACTTGGCATTAGCTTCCAGCTGTTTCAAGGTATTGCCGTCCTAGTGAGTTTATTGCTCTCGTTGACAGTTGAGGTTATATTTACATAAGATTTTAAATAATATTTTATTGTAAATTTTGAATTAATAAAATAAGTAAAAAGCATAATCTTCTAGATGATGCTCAGTCAGATCTGGCCCACCACTAATGGGAAGCTAAAAAACACATCTTATTGAGAATTTATAGAGCTCTTATTCGGGCCAGATTAGATTATGGCATATGCTCTACATTACCGTCTGCAATATTTATCTAAAATCTCTAAATTCTATACAAACAATCTCTTTACGTATATATCTAGTTGTATTTATGTCCAATATATCTCCATGGACCAAAAAGTTAGCTACTTCCAACACTAGCCTATCTTGACGTAAAAAAACTCCTAGCAGTTTTCTTAGACAATGATTTCAAGGAGCAATAAATATCAAGGAATACAACCAAATTTTTTACATCGACGCCTCAAAATGGATGAAATATGATTCGGTCTGTAACGAAAACCCAACCTTAATTTTACACCGACTCCCAGTCACTTGTACTAGTCTTACTACAGAATTATACGGAATTCTTAAGGATGTTAAAAGGACTATTTAATAGCAAATCTCTAGTAATATATACCGATTTCCTTTTTTTAATTTAGTCCATTACTAACATATACTGCAATGGAAATAAAATACATGGGAATTACACTGTATAGCTACGGAGACCTGGACAAAGAAGTGAGAGATCACGTACAAAAAGCAAATGGACTGGCAGGATACCTTAATAATACTATATGGCGAAACAGACACGGTAAGACTGAGATAAAATTCAGAATTTATACAATATAGGACCAATAATGACATATGTCTCAGAAACAAGACCCGATACAGCTACAATGCAAAGGCTACTGGAAACGGCAGAGACGACAGTATTGAGAAGAATTACAGAAAATAAGCTAAGAGATCGAAAGAGAAGTGAAGACATTAGAAGAAAATGTAACGTACAGGCTATAAATGAATGGACACAAAATAAAAAAATGGAATATCCACATAAGCAGAATGGAGGAGACCCGTGTCGTCAAAATAGCAAAAGATAAGTCACCAATCGGCAGAAGAAGTAAATAGAAGAAGACGACCGACCAAAAGATAGAGTGACAACCTTTCATAGAGGTATTAATCCGCCAATGAACAAGCAGAACTGCTTATAAAGATGAAGAAAAAGAAGACTAACATATACTCATTAAATTAGATAGTCCAAAAATTTAACATAGCTATAATCAGTATCGTAATAGAAAAATATCAATGACCATTCTGTGGACTTCATCTCATGTGGAGATCAGTGAAAATGAATCCGCACATATCGCAGCAATAAAGGAAAGTTGTTCTGACTTACGCCTAGAAAAAATTATTTAACTCAAACTTACTGGAATGAACTGGATTCAACCTACTGTTTATTAACCTAAGATACTTAAAATTACGAGGAGGGACAAAATGATCATTCGAAGACTCCATATAGGTCACACCCGCCTCACTCACAGATACCTAATGACTTACAACACTCCACCTGCTTGCGAATATTGTGACTCTCACTGTCTTACAGTAGAACACTTACGCATAGAGTGTAGTTATAGATTTTATAGACTAGCACATAATATAAACGGTAAGCATAAGCAGATACTTAGTTCGCCAAATGTGTATAGTACTTTAATCGACTTCTTAAAAGATTGCCGATTATATCATTACATATAACAAATATTGTAAAAAAATATATGGCAATTATACTGTGTTTAACTTAAATCTAATGCAACAGCCATTTTTGTACCCGTTTCAATGGCCATAGCTCTTGAGACACGTTAATTTCAATAAAAAAACCAAATTTACATACTATATTACAAGCATATTGTAAATTACGATGTTTTCATATGTGTAATGCAAGAATTAAAAAAAATATATAACTTTATAATAGGCCCGCCCGTTTATTGACAATTCTTATTTTTATCCAATATTGCTACAAGATAACCTCGATAATCCAAAAGATGTCGAAGCACTTGGAAATATAATTCTAGATGGTGATTTGAGCGATGAAAAAAATTACATAAAAGACGCGACATTGATGAAGAGAAGGTTATCCAGGAACTTTAAGGGAATGCTGAGTCAGAACAAAGTGGGATAGAATCTGACAACTTAGAATCTGTGTTTTATGAAGCAGTTCAGAGGAACAAGAATAAACTGATTAATTCTTGGAAATGACATAAAACTCAATTAGGACAAAAAAAGCGATCGAAAGATAAATAATATTTTAGTCTAACTTTTAGGAATTATAGGACTTTTAGGAATCGTTAATATTAAAAATATATACAGGGTGTTTCAAAAAAAGGTAACCCCGTCTCTAGGGTAGGTAAAAACCTGAAAAATAATTGGGGTTTGCTTAGTAAAAAATTTTTGTAACGCCATCCGTTTTCAAGATACAGGGCGTTGAAGAAAAAAAAATTTACGCATTTTTTACGATTTTGCCGAAACTACTGGCAACATTGTAATGAAATTTTATACGAATATGTTTTGGAAGCTGATACATCCCATTTTGTTTTTATATCTGATTCTCATAGAGGGCGATAGTTACACGGATCGTACTAAGTATTAGTCAATATAACTTTTTTAAGAGTATAATTATTAATCAATTTCAAGTAAACTTAAACATCATTCCATTTTACACGAAAAGGCTACTCTTGGTAAAATTCGATACTGTGTACCATTTTCGGAATATTTTGATTTGAAAATTATGAAGTAATAACTGATGCTGGTATAAAATATTTAGTAATTAAACAAAACTCACAAGAAGAAAATTTAATTAATGACTAAGAACATAAAATAAAATTCAATTACAGTAAGTGTTCAAAATGCCCTCCGTTTTCGCGAATACACAAGTCCTTTCTTTTTTCTAAAGATTCCATTAACCTTCTAAACGGTAGGGGATCAGCTATGATGTCATTAAATTGACGTTGAATTCTTTCTTCCAATTCTTGGCGTGAACTTACCTCTGTAGCATAGACGTTTTCCTTAATATACGACCAAACTGCGTAGTCCCAAGGGTTAAAATCGCATGACCGAGGAGGCCAATGAATCGGAGCTTCTGCACCTCTACCAATCCATCGATTCGGAAAATGATTATTCAACCAATTACGACATCTTCTATCAAAGTGTGGCAAATCTCCATCGTGCATAAAAAATTAGCTCGTTTAGCGTTAAATCTTCTAATATCTCGAATAAGGAATTGTTTAAAAAATCAAGATACATATCACCATTTAAATTTCCAGGTAGAATATGATAACCTATTAATTTGTTACCTAAAGTTGCTGCCCAAACATTAACTTTAAATGAGTGTTGGTAATGTGATACCCTTTTGACTCGTGGAATCTCATCACACCAGTAGTGTGCATTATGGGAGTTAAACATACCTTGTCGCGTAAAGGTGGCCTCGTCCGTAAAAAGAATGCATTTAAAAAAATTTGGATTGTGGGCTGTCCTTTGTTGCAATGTTTCACAAAAATCCACTCTAACCGGTAGATCATCTGGCAAGAGCTCTTGGACTTGTCTGTAATGATAAGGATGTAATTGCTGTTCTTTCAGTATCCGCCAAGTACTTGAAGAAGGAGTATTTGTTTGTCTTGCTATATTCCTTACGCTAACTGTTGGATCTAGATCAAGTAAATTTAAAATATTATTTTCTTTATTAATTGTTCTTGTTGTTCTTGGTCTACCAGAATTTATTTTATTTTTTCTCACCTTCCCAGTTTCTCGACAACGTCGTTCAACGGCTCTAAATGTTTTTTTACTTGGTAAGTTTCTTCTAGGAAACTTTTCTGCATAACGTGTCACAGCTGAACTAGAACATCCTAAACATTCGCCTAAGGTTAATAACATGTCAGTGTATTCAACATTTGAGTACATTTTGATTTGATTTTACAAATAAAAAGGTTTCAAAACTCTAATTATTGTTGATTTATCGTCATAACAATCAATAAATGTCAGATTGCCATGGCACACTTGGAGAAAATAGAGGTATACCTATTAGAACTTTATCATTACTACCAGCATCAATTATTACTTTATAATTTTCAAATCAAAATATTCCGAAAACGGTACACAGTATCGAGTTTTACCAAGAGTACCTTTTTCGTGTAAAATTGAATGATTGAAATTTTGATTAATAATTGTACTTAAAAAAGTTATATTGACTAATACTTAGTACGATCCGTGTAACTAGCGCCCTCTATGAGAATCAGATATAAAAACAAA
The DNA here is from genome assembly GCF_040954645.1 of Diabrotica undecimpunctata. Lineage (NCBI taxonomy): Eukaryota > Metazoa > Arthropoda > Insecta > Coleoptera > Chrysomelidae > Diabrotica > Diabrotica undecimpunctata. The sequence goes on from NC_092812.1 coordinate 20,818,278, forward strand.
TTTTTGGGATGTATCAGCTTCCAAAACATATTCATATAAAATTTCATTACAATGATGCCAGTAGTTTCGGCAAAATCGTAAAAAATGCGTAAAATTTTTTTTTCTTCAACGCCCTGTATCTTGAAAACGGATGGCGTTACAAAAATTTTTTACTAAGCAAACCCCAATTATTTTTCAGTTTTTTACCTACCCTAGAGACGGGGTTACCTTTTTTTGAAACACCCTGTAGATAATGGATGATATGGTGTTGATGATATAATCAACAAAAAATATCCAAAACTAATTGATCATCTCGCTCCGATTAGAGACATTTTTAAGAAACTTAAATGAAACGCTAAAAGTTCTATTGAGTTCGTAAAAACATGAAAATTAATGAGAAACTGGAGGGTTGTAAGTGCACCTCACAACACTTGCTTCTATATCGAAAGTAACGCGAAGGTATTTGCTTTCATTTATTGCACAATACTGTTTGGGTGTTAATATACAGAGATTTATTTAATTCGTTTATTTGTATAGTTTATGTGAACATATTTCGATTCTTTTAGTATTTTTCACCATTTATTGGTTCAATTTATTCCTTACTTAATGACTGCCTGTTTTCTCCTATACTTATTAAAATTATTGCTTAAGTTATAGTAGAATGACCGCTAGAATCCAGTATATTCGATCACGCAAATCTAATAAGAGGATACCGCCTAGCCGCACAGAACATTCAGGAATCATGCAACACCTATTGCGACGTACTAGAACAGCAAATTCAGCAAGTGTATTTATTATAAAAAAAACTACCTCAAAACTACCTTTTTTGGGTCTGAATATTATATTTTAAATTGTAACTTATCCGACACCCTCATTAGGGTAAAAGGAAGGGGAGAAAGAAGAAATTGTAACTTAAATCTTTACTAGAATAAATAAAAGTTAATTTTTTTGCTTTTTAAAGTGTTTTTTTTTTAAGTTTTATTTTTATTTAGAAAATCGCATCGACCAAATGGCTATTAGTGAAAAATTAATGGATTACATAAGGTACAATTACTGCATTATAATTTGGTTTATATACCTTTCACAGTCAACCATATAATAATAGAATGTCCAGAGTATACCTCAGTCAATGAAGTTCTGTCTTTTTTAAATTACTGGAAATTCAGAGTATTGTTAAAGTTACAGTCAGCACCTAGAGCTTCTGGAAGTGTTCCTGGTATCTTGTTACTTCGTTGTTGATTGTAGAGGGGACATTCACATAGTATGTGCAATATTGTTAGTATCGTATTACACGTTTCACATCGCGGCGGTTAGAACTTTTTAATTAAGTAATCATGCGTTAACCTAGTATGTCCAAGTCTGAGGCGCGTTACTATTATTTCTTGGTTTCTTGACGTAGGTAACACATTCCATGTCTCTATGCTGGGTTTCACTTGTTTTAATTTTGAATTCGACACATTCCATTTATTTTTCCACGCACTTAAGACTGATTGTTTTATGTAAGCTTTTATATCCGTTGATATCGATGTGTTTACGATTTCGGAAACGTCACTCACTATCGCGTCTTTCGCACTATGGTCGGCAGTTTCGTTGCCTTTTATTCCTATTTGGGATGGATTAAGTGTTTCTACATTTTAAAAAAGTGTTTGTCAACAGAACAGTTATAATTCCTACTAACATTATAGCAGTTTCATTAGTAAATGTAGTAGGTTTTTTATCTCCTTGTTTTGGTAGGTAAGTACTATATGATAAATAAAAATTCCAACCAAATACAGTTATGAACCTGTGATTCCCTGCTTAAAATTTCTCTTATGTAGAATATTAGTCTGCCTGTTTAATTCCAAAAAACCTGCTTGATAAATGTAATTGCAAGCTATGAGTATTTTGGTTCGGTAGGCAAGTAATAATAAATTATTTTATTAAAGTATATCAAACCAGCAAATCTAGTTAATTTTGCAAAAGATATTCTTTTTCTATGTACAGTTTTGTATTCAAAGGTAAATGGTTTAATAAGAATAAACTTACCGAATGATCTGCGCATTCGAAGGATGACGTGTCGATGTTATTGAGCGAGGCCCTAACGAACTGCAGGCTCTGGTTAAGTGCATACGTATCTCGTGAGCAAGTATCCAGAATATGAACTCCAAGGGTCACGTTTGGTAAAATGTTGGGATCTTTATTAATATTGTCGATGGCAAACATCATAGCTTCCAGGCGTTGAACACCTCGATGATATATTTGTGAGCCACATGGTGTTTTGTCGCCTTTTGTATGGACAGGAAACAAACCCCCTAGGATAATGTCACCAGGGACGCTAGCAGCAACCTGCTGGTCGGTTAGTATGTTATTCTTGGTGGCTGCTACATATACACAGTATAGTAAAACAGTAAACATATCAGCACCACTGTTTTCTTCACCATGTGACAATCTGGAACAAAAATGAACGGTTTATATTTTTATAACACCAATGCAAATTGCTTTAACAAAATCTCTAATATAAAAATGAATCGCAAAATGTGTTGGTAAGCGCATAACTCAACAATGCATGGACCAATCTTAACAATTTTTTTTTTCATGTTTCTTGAAGTCTGGTTTCTGGCTTGAAAGAAGAATGGTTTTTACGGTAAGAAAAATTCAAATAATTTCCGGGAAAACCCTAAAACAGCCCTTTTCTTTTTCCCATACAAATATTTTTTAACTAAATGTAGAGTCAATTTGAACTTTATTGCTATTCAATAAAGTTTATATTAAATTACAAGCACTCACTGTGGTCTACACAATGTAGGTGTGTACCTAACGTTGAAGAGTCAATTTTCGCTTTATTGTCGCTGCACAAAGTTCAAATTTAATCAAATGTATGTGTGTGCGCGTTCGTGCGTGTGCGTGTTCGCGTTGGAGGATCTAATGCTTTCATACAAAAGTGGTAATATCGTGAACCCGACCAAATTGAAAAGTCAAAAATGGAAGAGATTTGATTAGTCTCGCAATATTCTTTCTTTTGTTTTAGTTTCGGAACGCGATATAAATTGCATCAGTTTTCACGTCGTTGCATCTGTCAAAAAAACCGCATTAAAAAGCGTTTATCTTTAATAATTAATTTATTATTAATTTTATATACTATATACACAAAACATTGTTTTAGCTTAAAGAACTTGACTCCAAGTCATATCAAATTAAAAAAAAAGTTAAAAAAAACTAAAACGTAGTGTTATATCGTCTTTGATTATATTCTCTTTCACAAACAAAGTAGAGATTTCACAGACAACAACAACCTGTTAATTTGCCGGTGTACATTGGTGTACACACACGTGTTGTTTTTCTTGGAATTTTTGTTACTTTATTTACTCAGTTTTCTTTTGTCAACTTGATAAACGAAACAAATTCTCCAGTTTTCTTCAGTTTTATATCGTGTTTTGTGCAAAGTGTTTTAATACCTGTGATTAATAATTATTAAGTATATTCGATATGCACCCCACACCTTAGGGTAGAGAGGTGTTCGATTATATATATATATATATTGTAACGATTGGGGTTTATAGAAAATAATTTATAAGTTATATACTACATAATATTAGATATTTGGTTGTTTTAAATAAGTTATATACTAGAGAATTTAATAAAAATTATTTATGTGAGGGTATTTTTAAGAAATTATCATATAATAATTGTAAAAAGTTGTATTTTAATGTTGTAAATATATTCAAGTGAGCCACGTGCCTAGGCAACCAACTATACAGTAAGTAATTGACAGATAGAAATTAATCATAAGGGAATATAAAGTGGGGTTATAATAATATATTGTTTGAATTGTGTATTTTATTAAATTAGAGTGTTAGTTACTAATTTGAATGTTTATTCTGATCTGAAAAGCCTAAATGTCAACAAAATTATCAATGGAACATTAACGAATTCTCCAGAGTGCAGAGTGTGACCATTGTTTACGGTCGAACATTCTGGAATAATGATTATGTCGGTGGATAGAACAGATATTTTTTTCGAGAACATCGATATCGAAGAAATAGAACAAATTGGAACATGATCTCTTACCAGATGGTTCTGGAATATCCAAAAGGATATAAATACCCGTGATTTGGATTCAAGATGGCAGTTTTTAGTCAGAAGTCAAGCAGTTTAATAAGAAATATGAAAGTTAGTTGGAGATAGTCCAATTGTTTAATATAGTGAGTTAAATGAAGATTAAAAATTATGCATATATTTAATGCACATTTATAATTATACACAAATAATTATTGAAGTTTATAAAAGTATATTAGAAGAATATTGGATGGACATTGGAAGGAATTAAATTATATTATGATTGGAGATTAGTATAAATCAACTTATAATAATTGGATATTGGTATATTGAAAAGAAGAATAAATATAAATGCTGTTTGCTGGTTTGTTTGGTGGTGTATAAATGCTGGTGAAGAAAAATATATCTTAAATTGGTAGAAGCTGATAATTGGAAAAAGAAATTTCACAAAAACAAGGATAACCGAAGTACGAAGACTTTCAGTGGTGATTAGAATATATATAGTGGAAAACAGTTCATTTAGGCATTCAGTGAAAGAAAGGTACAAAATTTTGTTAATATAATTTAGTTAGTGTTATAACAATTTCAATTTTGAAGATAGTTTGTTTAAATTTAACATTGTCTATAGAATTTAATTAGTTTTATAAGAACATCAGTTTAAAGATAGTTTATTTTAAATTTACATTGGCTAGGTTAGATATATATGTGTGTTTCATAATAGTTATAATAAAGATAATTTAAAAAAGTACTTACAAGCTAATTCTTTGAGAACCGCGATAAAAACCCTATATATTATATTATTAAAAATACTCATTGCTCATCATTCAAACAAACAACACATCATAACAATATACATATATATATATATATATATATATATATATATATATATATATTCGATATGCCTCCTAGAAGACGAAGTGATTTAGGTATAAGAACCCGAAATGATACAAACCAAACTAATTACCGATCTAATCATACTGCACAAGAACGTGACGACCGAAATGAACGTGAAACAATCGTATATCACGAATGCGGGAAGCGAGATCGAGAGATTCAACTAATAATCGCGCTGATTTCAATTACGATTTGTCACTTGACTACAGTAACTACCAATGTGTTACTATTGGATCTATTAACTTGGTTTGCTCTCATTGTAAGGCATTGAAATACAAAAATGAAGCCAATGGATAATTGTGTTGCGCAAATGGGAAAGTGAAATTGATACCATTGGATCCACCACCAGAGCCATTGTACTCAATGGTTTCAGGAATAGGACCAGATTCCATACACTTTTTCTCAAATATCCAACAATATAACAATTGCTTTCAAATGACGTCATTTGGGACAACAAACGTAGTTCGGGAAAATTTGATGCCAACTTTTAAGGTATGTATTATAGCAGTTAATCATTTTAAAGGTGTTTCCAGATGTTGCTCAAAATTACAGAAACCATGATTTAGCGAACGGGCTATATTGGCTGCAAAAAACATAGATGTAAATTAATTAAATTTTAAAATTCAAGAACAAATTACAGGCGAATTGAGGATATATAAATCAGTTGATTCGGCTACTAACCAAGATGGTGTCGTCAACTATCCGACTGAATTTTTAAACTCGCTGGATTTACAAGGATTGTCGTGTCACAATCTTCAATTGAAGGTTGGATCGGTAGTTATAATGTTGAGAAATATCAACCAACCGCGTCTTTGCAACGGCACACGGTTAGCTATAAAAAAAATTATTGAACAACGTGTTAGAAGCAACTATACTGAAAGGAAAGTATAAAGGAGAAGACGTTTTGATACCACGCATACCAATGATTCCGATTGATGTACCATTTGAATTTAAACGACTCTAGTTTCCAATGCGGCTTGCTATTGCTATGACCATAAATAAGTCCCAGGGGCAATCATTATTAATCTAGAAAGCCCATGTTTCTCACATGGTCAATTATATGTTACCTATTCCCGTGTTGGAAAACCATCAGATTTGTTTGTATATTCACCAGGTAATCAAAAAAAAAACATCGTATATCATAAAGCACTACAATAAAAATAAAACAGATTTTTGTTTATAATTATGATTCACTTGATTTACAATAAAGCGATTACTGAAAATACTTATATACGTTTTATTTCATTATTCTTTATTACATCGGTTATTAACCCTATGTGAATAACAATAATAATAATAAATAATTAATTATCTCTATGTTTTGTTATTGAAGTACAAACTTTATAAATATTTGTCACCTTTAGGTTCCCACTATCCCTTTAGATTATTTTTCAATCAGGTTTGAACCTTAAGTTCCCCTCTTATCCCAGTCGGGGTTTTTAGTGGGTCCAAAAGAGCCAAAGTTCGTGGGAGCGAAGATACTTAGGTGACTTGAGCTGACCCTCACATACCGCCCTATCATCATGGTGATGGTTCTGTTCAGAAGAATTAATGAAATAAACTGCCACATTCCAAATCTATTTGACAGAACGAAGTCTGTCGGGTCCGCTAGTAGTATATAAAAGCTACTTAAGGATATAGTTTAAAATTTTAAGTGTTCAATTTAAAGTCAGAATAGTTTTAAAATTTTAATAAGTTCTTTGAATATGGTTACGTTTTATGTAAAAAATTACTTTATTGAATTATAAAAAATGATCCATTTATAGTTAAGTCAAAAAAATATTTGGATCTTCAGCTGATATTGCAAATCTTATTATATAAGAGTACAATTGCAATTCTAAATAAAAATTAGTTATTTATACTAAACGATTTTCCAATCCTGGCATTTCCAATTTTTATCAAAAATATCTAGTAAGAAAAATGTAAAGTATTTCTTAATAAACTTTAAAGAACAATATTGACATACATTTGTGTTAAGATTTAAACTTCACGAAACATGGAAATTGTGTCAAGTAAAAAAAATAGCGAAGTTCTTTAGAATGAAGTGGTCTATCACCAAAAATTATTTTCGGCTATACAAGATGTTGCATGTGGCATGATTTAGGTTGTTTTTAATAGAACACCATCTTCAATATTACACTGATTCGTACTTATTATTATTACCCTACTTTTCTTAAATGGATAGTAACGGTAAGTAGTAGTAATGGTAAGTAACATACATATTTTATATACATACTTTGGTTTGTATCCAACAGTTTTGTAAATATTAATTTTCTTATTCTTATTGCAATTATAATCCAAAAAAATTATCCAATAGTCAAACTTAATTAGTTAAATAGTGTCTGATGTAAAACAGTGAAAAAAAACCAAAAATCTTTTACGTCACATCTATAGGTGAAAACTCAATGTAATATCTGGCATATTTTTGTGATATTCATAAGTTTATGTATATATGTATGCTTTTTGTGCTTTTCCGGGTTTGACTTCCCGTTGAATAATTTTGGTTTTGAGAAAAACCATTATTTCGACTTATTGTTTCTGCAAGGTGGCACTTGCCATTGTCAAGTCAGGTAGTGACGCTTTTTGCTGATACTTGCAGTAGACTGACTTTTAACAAGCAAGCAAGCAATTTAATTTAACCTAGTCTGTTAGACATCTTCACCCCTAAGAATTACGTTCGGGTGTAACAATTCATTGGAGCGAGTTGTAATAACTCGAGTTAAAAACAGGAGTCACTCCACCGCGCTCTAATGCTCCAGACTATCCCTTTCCCCCTATAGCACTCTAATACGCGATAGGAGCACAATTATTAGCTAAATTATCTTCATGTGGGAGTCCTGGGTAATAGAACTCCAACATGGTTCCCTATCTATCTATCTATCAATAGCCCAAAATCTATTTATGTGTTGAATATATAGGCCTCTCTCATTTGTCTCTATTTGTCTCTGTCTTCTGTTTGTCTTTTCCACATTGGACCTGCGCTTTGCTCAATGTCATCTTTCCATCTCATTTGCGGTCGACCTCTTGACCTTTTTGCAGTATATGGTCTCCAGCGGCCAATTTCTTTATTCCATCTTCCTTCCTGATATCTTTCGTTATGCCCAGCACATTTCCATTTTAATTTCAATGCATGTTCGACAGCGTCTGTTGTTTCGGTTTTGCATCTTATTCACTCGTTCCTCTTTTTATCTCTCAACGATATTCCCAACATTTGTCTTTCCATAGCTCTTTGAGTTTTATTTATTCTATCTAAGTTGCTCTTGGTACACGTCCACGTCTGATTCCCTAACCGATTCAAATTCAGGACGCACTTGAATCTAAAATTGCTTGTGTTTTTTTTGTTTAGGATGTCCATGTGAATGTCCTAATGGTGTTCTTTTTGTCCTATCCTCTCGGGGCCCACACAGTATGGCGTTTTGCATTGTTTATCTAATTATTTGAGCTACGAATTATCGTCTGTTAATTTGTTTTGTTTATTTTTCTCTCTAGGGTTTTTGTTTTTCTTTCTGGTGATTTTGTTTGTTCATTGTGTAATTTTCTCTCCCGTAATTATTTTGTTTTCACTTACTACTTTTTATTTTGTTTGGTTTCGTTTTTATTTGGTTTCTTTATATATTTCGCTATTTGTTGTTTAGGCCTTTTATGTTTCCAATGGTGAAAAGCGTCATATCTCATGATTTCTCGTAGTATGGGACTAGGGTGGTTTTCCAGTTCTGCGAATTTTTTCCTGGCTCTATTGTGTATTTCAGTCACCCTGACCTGTAGTTCCCAGAATATGAAGCGTTCTACAACGTATCTTGGGATGTTGACAGCTTTTCCTAGGTAGCTGTTGTGGACTGCTTGAATCCTCTTCTTTGTAGTGTTATAGGACCCCATGCGAGAGATGCATATTTAAGTATCGGAAGAATGATACTGTTTATTAATCTCATTTTGGTTTCTGTCCTTAGTTTGCTGTAAGTCCTTTATCCATGATGACTCCCAGGTATTTTGCTTCGCTTTTTCACTTGATGGGATTGTTCTGCACAGTAAGATATTCCTTTGGTTGATACTGTCTCTTTTTGAATAGCACCACTTACGTTTTGTCGAAGTTTATGGCGATTTTCTATCTAATACTTCATTCCTCGATTTCGTGTAACTCGGTTTGCAGGTTGTTTACTGCTTTGTCTACATTTCGGTATTTGGCTGTTGCATTGTCGACGGCATAAAGGCTTAATGGTGTTCTTGGTGTTCTGGGAACGTCTGCAATAAATATTGAGTACAACAGGGACGACAGGACCGCTCCCACAGGCACTTTAGCCTCCGAAGTTCCGAGTTTGGACAGGACTTGCCCTATTCGAAGTCTAAAGCTTCGGTTGCTCAAGTAGTAAGAGAATAATCATGTCATTGCCCCGATGTAGCCATATCCTTTCATTAGGTATATTAGCCCTTTATGCCAAATTCTGGTAAAGGCTTTGCTTACATCCAGGAAGGCTGCTTGTGTACTGCTTGTCGGTAAATCCAACTGCAATATTGTACTCTGTTAATATGAGTACTTGTAGCTGACTGAAGTGGTCTGCTCTGAACCAACATGTGCTTCTGGTATTATTTTATTCCTGTCCGTTTCGGCTTGTAGTCTGCATAGGATGATTCTTTCCACAATTTTGCTAATTGCTGGAAGTAAGATAATTGGCCTGTAGTTTTGCGGGAACTTACTGTCTTTGCCTGGTTTTGTAATCATGATGACATGGGAAACCCGCATTCAGGGCTAGTTATTTTGCAAAGCAGTCAAAATTTGCTTGAAACTATTTTCTACGGAGAATTCGAATAAATTAAAAATGTGTGTACAATACCTGTAGGAGTATAGAACCAGCTGACATACCAACTTGAATTGAACAGTATGCAAAAAATAAATCAGTTAAAATTAATCATTAAAAAAATGATTAAAAAACGTCAACAAATCCCGATCTTCCCTATTGCAAGAAAGAAAAATAAATAATTAATCTGTTTTTTTTTAACTTAAACAAACAATAAAAAAAATAAAAATATATAGGTAAATTTAATAGTACTTTCAAGAACATTGGTGTTGCCGAGTTGCCTGGTTACCCAGATAAAGGTTCATAAGAACCGTAATATTTGTGCTTTCAATTGTATTTCTATTTGTCATTTCTTATATAACGAGTTTTTTCGAGAGCTTCATATAAAATAATCTAAAATAAAAAACAAAACCATTAATACTGCTTAATCCAGAACTGTCTTTCTTTATATGAAACAAATTAATAGTCCTTTTATTAAATGTTTAATCGAAAATTTAAGAGGACCATTACTCCAGAGTATTAATCCCACGAAATCCCTTAATGCAATCTATATTAAATTTGGAGAGATTTTACCTGAGACATCCAATTTTTTGAGAAAATGACGACAAGGAAAGTGTTCAAGAAAAATAGTTTCATCTTGAAGGTAAAAAAAATTATTTTCATTAAATATTATCCACTGATGAAAAATATTTTAACGTTTTATATTTTGAATTGAAAATTGTCAATATTTCTTATAAGGTCCCATGAAATTGCCGTCTCCATTTAAGAAATTCATTTATGTCGAGGATGGATTCCGAGATATTTTTGCATCATTTTATGTATTCTTGTTGTTTTCTCCAGTATTTTTTATATAGCTCACTTTCAAGATTAACTATTGTTTTTTCTTGAAATTAATTTGCTGTCTGCCTGTATCCATATTATCTGCACTTACCTCTGCACTTTTATTCCTCCACATTCATATTTTAAATCCATTGTTGTTTATCATAGGTCATCTATGGGCTTGTCTCATAACCTTATGATATCTTTGTTATTTCGGTTTTGATATTATACCTGGTGAGTTATGTTCTCAAATTTTATTGGTAACAGAATCCTTTTGAAAAACTAAATTTTTAACGAAACTTAGAAAACCTCTAGAAAACGAAATAAAAAGAAAAGAATAGACGGCCTTAGGTAAGGTGACATGTATAAAACGAATAGGTGACATTTCAATTACAGCAGAATATTACAAAAATCTACAAATCACTTAGAAGGCGGTGTTTAAGAAAACTAGTTTTTATCAGTGAAATAAAAGTTATCAAAATATTGTCATGTATTGACAATTAACAAGAGAAATTTGGTGATAATTAGTAAACATGCCATAGGCCAGGTACTGTGTTGTAAATGGGACCCAAAAGACAAAAATGTACTCCGTTGCTTCTACGGCTATAAATCATTATGTTATGCCTTTTAACCCTGCGTTGGTGTGGTGGGGTGTGGTACACCCCACGTATGCAAAAAATGGGATTTCTCTCAAAAACAGCATCTTACCGCCCTCTATTGTTCAGTAGCTGTTACTATAACATCACTCTATCGAGTAGCATTGTTATTTTTTCATAATTTCTTCAATACCCACTTACATAGATGTCAGAATATGGCATCAGTCAGTTAATCATTGTTGATGCCTGGACATTTTTTCCGAACTTCACGTGAATTTTTTGTTTTTTACTCTGGTTGTTGTGCTTAAAATTTTTTATGATTATGTGTAGTTATGAACAAGAGCAAGCAAGGTTGCTAAGATTCTGAGAAGAGGTACACAGTGATAAAGATGAGGCTATTCCTGATTCCGAAGACGAAGTGCAGCTCGACAATGTTAGTGAAAGTTCTCATGACACAGACACAGAGCAAGATGGCGACGAAGATGAAAGTGAACAAGAGAATGGGGATGATGTGAGTACATTTGCTAGATATTATTGGGGCAGAGATAAAGTGACGAAATGGACTAAAAAGGTAGAACTACGATCGGTTCGCACTAGAGCGTAAAGAAACTAAAACTACAATTGATTGTTGGAAGCTTTTGCTGGATGACATATTTATTGCTGATATTGTTAAATATACTAATGAGAAAATCAATTTAGTAAGTGAACGTTACAACGATGATCACTAATACGTAGTAAAAGAGACCTCCGAGCAAGAAATCAAGGCTGTATTTCGATTACTTTATTTGGTAGGAATTCATCGATCGTCCCGGCGAAACATTGAAGATTTCTAGGCAAATGACGGCACAGAAATGCCAATATTCAAGAAAACTATGTCTCTAAAACGCTTTCAATTTCTGCTAAGGTGCTTGCGGTTTGATAATGGAGCTACACGCGTAGATAGAATCAAAATCGATAAATTAGCCTTAATTAGAGGTGTTTTCAAAGAGTATTTGACAGTCTGCCTATACACCTGGCATGTATCTCAGTGTTGATGAAAAATTGGAGGCATTTCGTGACAGGTGCCCTTTTCGGCAATACATTCCAAATAAACCGGCTAGTTATGAAATCAAAATCTTTGCTTTAGTCAATTCAAGATGTTAATATACTACCAACTTGGAAATTTATTGTGGTTACAACAACTTCTTGAAAAACACCAATTAACATCTGTGGGTACTGTCCGAAAGAACAAGACGCAAATTCCTTCAACAGTGGTCAACACAAAAAATCGAGAACAGTATTCTACACTTTTACAACTTTAGTATCCTATAACTCAAAAAAAAAACAAAAATGTTCTGTTGTTATCAACACATCATGATGACAGAATAGACTCATCTACGGGAAACGCTAGGAAGCCAGAAATAGTCACATTCTACAATGTTACTAAAGGAGGGGTTGACACCGTTGACCAGTTTTCAGGTACATACGACGTTTCCCGAGACAGCAGAAGGTGACCGTTGACGGTATTCTATGCGCTCTTGAATATGTGTGGAATTAACTCCTAAGTGATCTATAAGATCAACAATAATGACTACACACTGAAGCGTCGAAAATATTTGAAATATCTTAGTTTGTCACTGATAGCAGATTATATGCAAGAAAAACAACAGAATCCTCGGTTGCCGAGAAAACTGCGTAAGACACCGGGCAATAAGAATGCAGATTGTGATGAACTATTGCCTTAACGCCAGAAAGTATAAGGTAGATGTGTAGTGTGTCCCAGAACAAGAGGCAGAAAAAGTCGCTACGTGTGTTATGATTGCAGACACTTTGTTTGTTTAGAACACGCATGTCTCAAATGCGATACTTGCGTCAACGAGGAAAGTCAGTAAATGATTTTGTAACTTTTTTTCATGTATGTATTATTCTTTATAATGTTTATTTGTTTATAAGTTGTTAATAAAGAACATTGTGTTGTGTTTTGTGTTTAGAAGTCTTTAGTTTTGTTTTTTCATTTCAGAAGAATGTAATGATTTTAAGTTGTTGCTTCTGCTATTTTTGAACTGTGCAATAAATTATTTGAGCTGATAATACTTTTTCAATTTTGTTAATAGTACACAATATTTCAGACGAAAAGTATATCCTTTTGATGCAGATACTCAAGTATTGAGTTTTCCAAAACATATTTTGCTATGGGGCATGTCACACCCCACCACACCAGACACGTAAGTTTAAGGCACCACACCAATGCAGGGTTAATTAAGGAGTTCTGCCTTGAAGCCAGCAAACGAAAATGGATTTTACACCCACTGGAATAAATCAATATTAAGTGTACAATTTAACAATTACAAGGTAATGTTCATATTTCTCAACCTTTAACCGCAACATATTCTCAATCACTGCAACAACCTCAATATTATTACCCACCTCCAACCACAAAAAAAACCCAACTGAAGCTTGAAAATCCAAATAAAAGACATCGATAGCCCAGACAAAAGATTCGTACAACAGTCAAAAATAATCGTATACAATCTAAACTTGCCAGCATCTACTTTTAATAAATTTGAGGTTTTTAGCAAAGGCACCAAAGAACCAGAGAAATCAGAGAAAGAACTTTACCAATAATTTTTTAAAGAGTAAAAATCATAACTCCACTAATGGAACTACTAAATCTAAAAGCAAAAATTAATTATGAACTAAATTTTCTTCTTCTTCTACGGCACTGTACCCCAAATTGAGCCTTGTTCTCTTTTATTTTTTACCTCCACTCTTGCTTGTCTGTGGTTAATCTTCCCCATACACAGACTCCTAAAAGGGCTTCTGCGTCGCTGTTTACTGTCTTCCCAGCGCTTTCTTGGCTTTTTAACTGGTCTCTTTCCCTGCATTCTAGCATTCATTGCTCTTTTTGGTAGCCTATCCTCTCCTATTCTTATCACATGTCGGGTCTATTGCAATCTTTGTATTCTAATGAAGTTTGACAGTGGTACTTCCTTATGACGTTGATAAAGCTCGTTGTTGTATCGACTTCTAAAGATTCCGGTTTCCCTGACAGCTCCCAGTATTCTCCTCAGTACTTTCCTTTCCCATGATCTTCCCCGTTGAAAGCCCGTCTGATACTCTCCAATAATATTTTCTGTTAGTGGTTGGAGCCGCTGATTTATAATATACGTGAAGATTTTATATGCTGTAAGTAGTAGAGAAATTCCACGGTAGTTTTTGTACTGGAGTTTCTCTCCTTTTTTATAGATAGGGCATACTATACTTTTCTTCCAGTCGTCGGGTATTTTCTCTTCTTGCCATATATCTTTGATGAGCGCGTGGATGTGACTTGCTAGGTCATTGCCACCTACCTTATACAATTCTGTGATATTTCGTCCACTCCCGGGGCTTTATTGTTTTTCTGGACCTTAATAGCTTCGAGAACTTCCTCTATAGTTGGAACTTTTACTCCATTCTCTACTTCATTCTCTTCTAAGTAGTTCGTACATATTTCATCTTCCATGTCTATTTGTGTACCAAGTAGGGTCTGAAAATAATGCTTCCAGGTTTCTGTAACTTTCTGTTGGTCACTGATTATTTGCCCACTTTCATCTTTACATAGACTTGTTTAAGGTTTATACCCACTTTTTATCTTTTTTAGGTATCCGTAAGGCCCTCTAATTTTGTTGTTTTTGAAATTTTCTTCCATTTTTTCAATTTGTTCATTTTTATACACTCTTTTTTTTGTATTTCTACATACTTTTGAACCAAATTTTGACCAAGTGAAATTACAACCCAAAACGACTGATAGCTATACAATAATCACAAACGCTTTAATGGAGACAAGACAAAGTTTCACAACTATGAAGAATTACTGCAATTTCAGGGTTGTACTTAAAAATTGGCATTACTTGATTGACACAAAATATTTAGAAAAAGAGATAGAAGAACTTGGTCATATTCTTACAAACATTTGGAATATTATACATTCTAAAACCAAAGCTCATCTTCTGATGTTCCTTATTGACCTAAAACCTGCTGAAAACAATAAAGGAATATACGAAAAAGATTACTTGATAAACCATAAGGTCAAAATCGAACCGCGTCCCTAAAAATAGCAAATTCGAAGGCATGCTGCATAAAGCGATCACGCAACCAAACAATGCATTCACAAAAATAAATCCACCGATGTCAAATGTGCTCCTTGTGAGTGAAACCGCGCAAAATATAAAGATTGTAGCGTCTACAAAGAACAGCAAAAGAAAAAAAATTTCCCTGCACAACCTATCCAATCTGGCATCAGGTTTAATACATATGATCCAAACACAAACCACAAATGACGTGACTAAACTAAAAAGCATGTTAAAAACACTAATGGAACAAATAGGCACTATGCTAAACCTACTCACAACTATTATCGCCCAAACCTCAAAATAAATAAATTCATAAAAATAGTCGTTTGTAACGCTAACGGGTGCTAGCACAACATGTCCATAAGGTCAAAGCTTTTATAATAAATCACAGTATTGACATTTGAACAAAATTCCAAACCACTTGATATATAATACAAAGTATCCAGATGACACCGCATATGGAAGAACTGCAATTATAATTGGGTCATGAACAAGGTATCATTAAATAAATCAATTTACAATACACATAATGCACACAATAAATAAACAGAAATATCAATGGTTTTTCAACACACTCAGTAATAGATGGCTTCCGGGAGGCTACTATAAACATACTTACTGAGAATCTAAATTAATAAATCCGAAAGGCAGACCAGCAACCATATATGGCAATGAATAGTAATAATCTTGGATTTTATGGGGAGGAGCGTGGTGTTCTCGTTATCCGCCTTAAGGAATCTACTAATTGTAGACTATAATACACTCTTTTACTTCGAACTATCCATGGAATATAGAGAAAGATGTATACGATTAACAAAAACGCAAAAGGCGTGTTCACTGGCCGCAATAATTAACATAGATACTAGACCTCACTGTATATTTGATGAGCTCTACCATCGAATCAAAAACAACACTTGTCCTGTGATCCATTACTCAGTGCAAGATGCTCAATGGGAAAAGATATAAAAGGAAAATATATAAAAAAATGCTAGCCTTATTACTATTTTTATTGTTTGCTTATTATTTTCATGTATATTTTACAATCTGTATCTTCTATGATCTCTTTGTTTAGGTATTATTTCTGTTGTTACCATCTTTTACTCTTGAAATAAAGTTTCGTTTCTCCATATAGTTTTTGCGACTTTATAAATTTTGTTCAGTATTTTTCACCATTATACTTTATGATTTTTTCCATTACGTCCCGGCATTTTTTTCTTTTTTAATCCTGTAAATTTTCTGGTTTTCACTATAACTTAATGTATTCATTTCTGTTTCTATCCAAAATATTAGAGAGCTAAATCAACGCTATTATATGCTTATGATCGCAGATCAGCAATTTCGCTATCATCCCCGTATCACTTTTCTCTTTAACATTCGTCAAGTTGAAACAAACAGGTTCGTTAGTTCCACTTGTACTTCATAATGTCTGATGATGTGACATTACAATTATTGCCTTCATTTTTGTCACGTTAAAAGATATAATAGAGATTTAAATAGGTTAATTTTAGCGAATTTCTGATGCTTTTGGATGAATAGGGTAGATTTAGGACTCATAATTTGGGGTGGACTGGAGACCTTCAACTCTGCATAAATTTGTCTTTTGAGCAGAACTTGATGTTATTATTACTTTTTATTTTTGCAGTTTTGATTTAGATAATATAACAATAGAGTTGTACGGTAATCATAATAAGTTTAAAAAATTTGACTCTTATATAGAAAAATAACTCAAGTAAACGTGCCATAGACCAGTGAGTGTGTTATAATCCCACCCCCACTCTAATTCTTACGTCAACCTCCATTCAAACGACGTCACCATCGACGGTATAAATGAACTGTCCTCTGTTCCCAGTACTAGTAATGTATTGGTTAGTGATCAGTGTAGTAGTGTTTGGAGGCTCGGAAGTCTGAAGAACACATCGAAGAGTATGTCGAAAGCTCGGCGCAATGATAATCGACGCGGTTCATCCCAGAAGACTGTTAAGTTTAATAATAATTCCCGTAATAGTATTAATCTTAGCTCTAGGTTTATTTGTACTAACCGCGAAAATCTTTCGGAACATAGGCAACTCTCTAATATACACGGAAATTTGATTGGAAGACTGGGGATCTGGTATTATGACGAAGAGGTGTTTCTTTTTTGCAATTTAAGTAGGATAAAAAATGTATAGCGGGAGGAAAATTTAGAATTCACTATAAATTATTATAGAACGTGAAAATTGAAGAGATAAAATGAAGGAAATAGGGAAAAAGGATATTTTAGAATAAATTTTGGAAGAGATGATTCGCCAGTGAGAGAAACAGTGTATTTGACCTAATTTAACTAAATAAATGAAAAAGAAAAAAGTTTGTTGGTGTAAGTGTTGTTCTATGTGTCCAGTAATATATTTTAAAGATACTTAAATTGGAGCTACAACTATACGTTAATTGTTTTCCCTATTTGATATGGTTTTGAGAATCATATGATCCTGATTTTTGGTCGATGAAGATGAACGATTACGAGTTTCACTCCGGTAGATTTTGAGACAAATTTTTAAAGAAAAATCAGGGGCTGTTGACTGTTTTTATTAGGAAATTGATTTTTATTTGCATGCAGAAAAAAAAATTTCCCCATAAAAAGTACTAGAGTTTACAATTTGTTTACAAAACCATTTTTCCGTGTAAAAGCATATTTGTTTTAAGCAAGGAAATCATTGTCAAGAATTAAATACAAATTTTTTATCGTAAAATAAATTATAATTCTTATTTCGAGGATAGAAAATAATCCTGTACTCAAGCAGGTTTATAGGGATCTTAAGAGATAATTATTTATTTATTCCACAACAAACACATTTTACAGAATAAAATGTAATTACAGACAAATAAAAAAAAATTCGCTGGAATACAATAAACCAGCATATATGTGTCTGATAGATTTGAAGAAAGCGTTTGATAGAGTGAGAATTCGGGACGCGATACATTTATTATATGAAAAGGAAATATCACTGGATTTAGTAAAAACCATTGAGAATATATATAAAGATAACATAGCTATGGTAAGATGTAAAAGAAAACTATCGCAACCTATCAAATATGAAACTGGCATTAGACAAGGAGATTCGCTGAGCCCATTAATATTTAATCTAACAATGGATGAAATCATAAAGAAAGTTAAAACAAGAAGAGGATATAGAATGGAAGAAAAGGAAATAAGGATAATATGCTACGCCGACGATGCCATAATAACAGCCGAAAATGAAGATGACCGACAAAGATTAATTAAAGAATTCGAAGATACGGCGCTCATATACAACATGGAGATCTCAACAGAGAAAACTAAAACGATAGTGAGATCAGCGGAACCGAGACAATGTTAACTAGCCGTAAATAACAAAATAATAGAACAAGTGATGGAAACCGAATACTTGGGAATAAAACTGTCAAGCTACGGAAAAGTGGAAGAAGAAGTACAAAAACAAGTGAACATGGCGAACAGAGCAGCAGGATGTCTTAACAACACAATCTGGAGAAACAAATACCTCACAACGAAAACAAAAACGAGGATATATAAATTAACAATAAGACCGATAATGACGTACACAGCGGAAACAAGAGCAGATACGGCGAAAACACAAAGACTACTGGAAACAACAGAAATGAAAGTCTTACGAAAAATAACAAACCAAACTCTAAGAGACAGAGTAAGAAGTGAGGAAATATGAGCGAGATGTGGTATAGAGGAAATATCGCCAAATGGAAGAAGATTATTGGGACGACCGAGGAAAAGATGATCAGACAACGTCAATTGAGGCTGGAAACCGAAGTAAAACAGGCATTAAGCCTATTTATAAAGTAGAAAGAAGAAGAAGAAGAAAATTTAATTACAAGTAGGGATTTTGACATAAGATATACCTACATGCTAAGATAAAGTGATCGAAATGGATAGAAAGCTAGATTTAATTGCTTTGATGTTAGTGTTGAAGATATCTATGTCGCTATTTTTTTTAGTATTATATTGCACTGCCTCATCATGTTGTTTATGGGCGAGCAGTCTGTCTCCCATATAAAAAAAAACAGCCCTTAACATTGCTTGCATTTTCTGTCTCTGTTCCAGTATTACAAATTTGAAAGTTTCAACCATACTCCGGTAAGACACCAAGTATGGATTGGAAGAATTATATTTTCTAACATATAAATATCTTAAAAACCTTTTTTGTACCTTTTCAATTAAATTTATATTTACTTCTGCATGGGGTGCCCAAACTACAGAAGCATACTTAAGATGTGGTTTTACCAAGGAATTATATAGTTTAATTATGCTATCTATCACCTTAAAATGTTTAGTGTTTCTAATTATAAATCCTAACATCATAAAAGCCTTATTAGTAGCAATGTGATAGTGATCATGGAAGTGCAATCTTTGCTGAAAATTCACACCAAGATCTTTACACATGGATTTTCTGGGCAATTCTCTATTATTGATATAATAAACCATTTTAATAAAGTTTCTGTTACGTGTGAAGGTCATCACTGAACACTTTTCAACATTTAGATTCATTTTATTTATCTGAAACCAATTAGATACCGCATTCAAATCTAGTTGTAATAGTTGGCAATCACGTTGATCTTCTACAATTCTAAACATCTTAAAATCATCTGCAAACATTTAACAAGTGGAAAATTTGAGACAAATAGAAAGATCATTTATAAAGCAAGCAAATAAGAGTGGTCCCAGGTTGCTGCGCTGAGGAACTCCAGAAGTTATGGAATATTCCTCTGACAAAAAAATTACCAACTCTAACTTGCTGACTTCTATCTGCTAGGTACAAATTCAAAAATGTTAATACATTAATTGAGAGGCCAAAGGTGCCCAGTTTTTTAGTAATAAACCATGATCAACCCTACCAAATGCTTTTGGACAATCAGTGAAGATAACATCCATTTGCCTCTTAGTATTTATAGCATCTGCAGCAGATTGTGTGAAAATACATAAATTTGTAAGTGTTGATCTATCCGGTAAAAATCCATGTTGATATTGATTAAAAGATTTGATAAAATGTTGTAATAAGTTGTTATATAAAATAGATTCAAATATTTTTGCCAAAGAATTTAAAATACTAATTGGTCTATAATTTTTTACATCATTAATCATACCAGATTTAAAACTAGGAACTGTAATGGTATCTTTTAATTTTTTAGGAAAGGTATTATATTAGGAATATCTATTTTCTTGATTCGGTATATTCCATATTTCTGTTATTTTATATAGGTCAATAAATTAAGTTTGGTTTACATTTATGGTGTTATTTCCAATTGGCTTCTATTAAATGCAATACAGAGGTATGAAATTATTTTTTTTTCTGTGATAAAAAGACAAAAGATACAATATATATATATATATATATATATATATATATATATATATATATATATATAATATATATAGATATATATATATTTATATATATATATATATATGATATATATACAATACATATATATATATATATATATATATACATATATATATATATATATATATATATATATATATATATATATATATATATATAGTATCATTTGTATATAATAGAAGAAGACTTGAATAAATTGCGATACACTGTATGGCAATTATGCAATAGTAAATAGAAAAGTCATTAACAATATACCGAACGAGATCGTCTTATAAAATGTATCCCACTACATGTGACACGTGGATTAAACCTTAGTATTCCTTCTAAAAATAGGTTCCCAATCGGGAAATCCATGCATCTACTCCTCTAGCAACGAGATATTCTTAGGGGGTCAGACTCCTAGGGTCAATCGACGATATCGGTCTGAATTGCTCTGCTAATCTTTAACGTGGAAATTCTACGGACATTTCTTGGTTTTCGTACATGTAAGAAAATCCAAATATACGTTCACCTTTAAGTTTTATTGACTTTCGGCGATTTCCGCTAAGATCGAGGGTTGTTTTCTATTAGGTCCCTATCAGCAAGACGAAACGACACAATTTTAACAACATCCTTTGGACTATTTTCTTTTCTAAATACACTCTTTTAAAAATAGAGAAACCGAACCTTCCAACATGTTAATAAATTTTGTGATGATTTTTATTTAGTATGACTTGGGAATTAAAAACAGTTAATGATACAGTGGGTGATGAAATTATTATAAGTCGATGGTAAACTTTTGCTTTTTCTTCAATAATGTTTTATAACCAAACCAAAAAACTACCTTCTGTTAAATTCTATTTTGTTAGGTTTTCATAATATATAGAACAAAATAAATAAAAGCATTTTAAGACAGCAATAAATAACTTTGTAAAGTAAAACCATATATGAAGACCGATAAATGATTAACCGATGATCAGTGGACCTCAAAAAATGGCTTTAAAAATTAATAATTTCAATCACTTGAAAATTAAACGATTTAATTTTCTGTATTTTATGTTAAGTAAGAATGTTGGGTTTGGTTCTATTAAAGGCAAATGAACTGAATATAAAATTTATATATAATTTATTACACACAAACAGATGTATTTAATTAATGACATTTTAATTATACATAGTAATCATTCTGTTTATAAAACATAATTTGTAGAAAATTAAATTTTCTGCAATTTTATTTGTATTATTTTTTATCGTAAAATTGAAAATAGAACAGTTATAAACAAAAATAACTAAAAATTTAGGAACAATTTTTTTGGGCTTATAACTTTTTTCTGTTCATTTTACAACAAAATAGCATCAAAGCAATATTAAAGCAGGCTTTTTATAGTCGGTTCACCATTCCCAGTCCGAACTGTCTAGAGAATTTCGTAATTATTTTTTTGCGAAGTTTGTTACTTTTTGACAGACTAGAAGTGGCTGGAAATTACAATACACACGTGCTCTTGTCTAATATTAATGTAAACAAACGTAAATAAAATAGAACTTTACGAATTACCGACAATAAATATTTATTTAGTTACACCATATAATGTATAATAACAAATAATAAAATTATAAGTGTGATTAATACAAATATTTACTGGAATATGTTAAGTTATAACAACTGAAATATATTTTTTTAATATATACTACCCAAAATTTTATGGGTTTAGTATACAGTTCCACTATTTAAAATAATTCTTCTTTTTTCAATAAAAAAAGTCTGTCATAGAAGTTTATTTAAGCTGTTAATACTGTGAGATAGGAACTTTTGTGTTGTAGGTTTCCAGCTATGAATCTGACAAAATATACCCGAGCTGAGCAAATGGACCTTATAAAGTAATTTTCACTACAAATTTGTTAAATTTTATTTATTTCTCTGGAGTTTACAACGCTCCAAAGTTGACCGAGTTCTAGAATAGACGCCTTCTTTTTGTGCTATCTGCTATTTCATATGTTAACTATTTTGTCGTGGAAATATGATTTGAGATCTATTATATGTTAATTAAACAAAAAAAAAATGAGTTAACAAGTAGATGAATCACTTTTTACAGCAAATTTTGTGCAGCTCAATTAACATATTAATAAGAGCTACTATGAGGTCTGCGGTATAATCATTCGCCACAAGTAAATCAGAGAAGCCGTATCAAGTAGACTTTTAATTTTCTGACTGTTGAGGCAAAAAGAAGGAGAATCTTTTGTTATGTATATTATGTTTTTTATATTGTCTAAGAACTTTATGTTTTTTTTTGGTTTTTTTCTGTTTTACTCTTTTTTTTTTTATATTAAAGTTGGAGCTGCGAATTGGACATTCTTAAAAGTAGGAGATGAGACAGCAGAAGCAGTACATTAATATGCAATATTTTGGTTAAAGAAGGATCAGACTTTGTATTGTCAACCAAGGCATTTTCGATTATCTCAGAATTCATACAGGTATTAATAGGGTGATAGAGGGGTGGGTTTGACATTTCTGAATTTTTGTGACGAAGATGACTCAAACTTATCTGGGAATAAGTGTTGATTTATTTGCGAGCTGTGTGCGTCAGCGGATTGTGAGCTGTTGAAAGAAGAATCTGTAGTGATTCTAGCAATAGGAGTTTGTGGAGTTTGAGCAAGAGATAAGTTACCTGGTGCAACATCAAAAATTATTTCAAATACTGAAAGAATTTAGTATTGATGACAAAGATTTACGCCTAATCAAAAATTTATACTTACAACAAAGGGCAACTGTACGAGTAGACAACGAAACCTCACAAGAATTTACAATAAAACGGGGAGTACGTCAGGACTGCATTTTATCACTGACATTGTTTAATAGTTACTCGGAACTGCTGTTCAAGGAAGCTATTGATGGTTTAAGAAAAGGTATAAAAATCAATGATGAAATCATAAACAATTTAAGATATGCGGACGATACGGTTTTGATTACTGATAATGCGGACCATCTGCAAACATTAATAGACCGTGTAGTGGAAGCCTGTGACAGATACGGCATGAAATTAAACTGTAAGAACACCAACATTCTTGTAGTAAGTAAAAATGACGTAATACAGCACCAATTCACAGCTAATAGCAAACCCTTGAAAATAATCGACAAAATTACATACCTTGGATGCAGCCTAAATAAGGTATGGCACCACTCACAGGAAATAAGATGTCTGCCTCAGAAGATTTTATGTAATATGCACCTGACCATTGATATAAGAACACGAGTCTTGAGATGCTATGTATTTTCTACTCTTTTATATGGAGTCGAAGCCTGGACCTTGACGGAGGCAACATTCAAACGATTAGAAGCCTTCGAAATGTGGTGCTACCGCTACATGCTCAGAATTTCCTATATTCATCACTTTACAAGTAGCACCCTGATTCGACGTATAAATACAAATCTGGAAATTATGCGTATCGTAAAAATCAGAAATATGACATACTTACGGCATGTGATGTGAAATGAGAAGTATCATCTAATTCAACTAATTTTACAAGGCAAGATAGGAGCCAAAAGACCTCAAGGGCGCCGAAGGACATCGTGGTTGAAGAACATCAGACAGTGGGCATGAATTACTACCATACATCTATTTAGAGCAGCTGTCAACACAGTTGTATGGACCAACGTGATTGCTAACATCCACAGTGGATAGGCACCAAAAAAAGAAGATATGTTACCTAATTGAGTGTTGCTTACTCATTATAGGTATTATATTCAAATTTTATCTTGTTCTACTTCAATAAATTCAGTAATGTGTGTATTTATAGGGGAAGAAATGTAGATTTGTCTTCTAAAACTTAATCTGTGGCTATAAGCTGGATCAGCAGCTCCAATTTTCAGTGGAGTTATTGGCGATAACACTGTTAAGCCTAAGTTTGGAAATGTAGTGTGAATATCTTCGTTAGGAATTGTGAGGCTTACATTAGATACTAGTAATATTTGTGATCAGTGTTGTTAATTGATGCACCTAGACGAGTATTATTAATTGCGATGGCTTTGTTATTTTTAAAAAGATCGTCGAAAACTATACTGTTAATATTCTGTAAAGTATTATTGACAGTTGAAGAATTTTAACTATTATTTAATATTTGCTAATTTTCGGAGTTTCTTCCCAAATATTTAAGTTAAGTCCGCCTCTGGCGATGAAAAACCGCAGACGATAATTTGAGAAAAAAAATCAGTTGATAGATAAGTACTCACAACAGGTGAATGAAATAATATTATTAATTTTTGTTGATGTTATTAATATTATGATGTAAATTATATACTCACAAATGAGTGGCCTAGTATCAAAATAGCCAAAACGCCATTTTTCTAGTTTTAAAATATGTTTTCCCCTGGTTCGTCTCATTAATACCTATCGACTGGTACTAAAATTTAGTATTAGAACAGCCAAAATGTTGCCCAAAAAACATCACAAAGTTTGCCTTCGGTTTCAAAGTAACCTATGTTTTGGGACATTTCCATATCAAAACAACCAATGTATAAAAGTGCCAATCAGAAGACTTTCTTTCATTCTCGTGACCTGAGTATCGTAAACAAAAAACATGGTTGATTCACTTTAATCAGTGCTTGGTTATTTACAAATTTTTGGCATTTAATAGAACATTAACCGAAATTTAAGAACATTTAAGTTAATAAACCTGTATCAACCTGTATCAAGCTGTAAGCCTGTTCAACCGGTTGGTAATTGTCCATTTTGTAGGTTAACCGGTTGTTAATAATTCTCATATGCAAACTATTTATGAGAATTATTAACAAACGGTTAACCTACAAAATGGATAATTACCAACCGGTTGAACAGGCTGGCTTCCGCAAAGGATATAGTACATCAGACCATCTGCTGACGATGAGAATATTGATAGAGAAGACAAATGAATACCAACTACCCGTATTTCTTGCCTTCGTCGACTATGAAAAGGCCTTTGATAGTATCGAGATGTGGGCCATAGAACAAGCTATTAATAATTGTAGAATAGATTCGAGATATAAGCAACTAATACATAATATATATGAAAATGCAACTATGATAGTACAGCTAGACGAAAATACAAATCCTATCCCCATTAAGAGAGGAGTGAGACAAGGAGACGTAATATCGCCAAAGCTTTTCAACCTAGCCCTAGAAAACGTCTTCAAAACTACAAATTGGTCAACCTTTCTCATTAACGTTAATGGCAACAAGTTAAACCACCTCAGATTCGCTGACGACATAGTGATTATAGCGAGCACATTTGACGAACTGCAAATTATGATGGGGGAACTAGCAGCCAGCTCACAATACGTCGGCCTAAAAATGAATATGAAAAAAACAAAAATATTGAAAAACACAGATGACCCCAAACGTATAACTATAAATGGCAGTGAGATAGAACAAATCCAGGAATATATCTACCTAGGTCTAATCCAGAGACTTGACAAAGAGAACCCAAGTGCGGAAATTACTAGAAGAGCAAAACTAGCATGAACAGGATTTGGAAAACTTAGTTGGATACTTAAGAACCGCAAAATAAAACCCAATACTTGAGGAGCAAAGTGTTCAACCAATGCATCAATATCATGACATATGGATGTCAAACCTTGACCCTAACCAAGGCAAACATGAATAAATCAGCCACAACAGAAAGAACAATGGAAAGAGCAATGTTAGGTATACGACTGTCAGATAAAACGAGGAACAACTGGGTAAGATCCAAAACAAAAGTCGAGGCCGTAGCAACAAAAATTGTCAAACTTAAATGGAGCTTCGCGGGCCACACTGCTAGACAAAAGGACCAACGTTGGAATACTACAATACAACATTTTAGACCTTACGAAAGTAAACGATCAAGAGGAAGACCACAGATGATATGGGTTAATGACATTAAAAGAATAGCCGGAACAAATTGGAAATATGTTGCTCAGGATAGAGACCGATGGAAGGAGTTGGAAGAGGACTATGTCCAAACATGGACGACAGAAGGTAAGAAAAAGAAGAAGTTAATACAAAAAAAATGGATATTTAATTCATCCCATTAACACCAAATAAATGCCTATAAAGAATTAGACAATCTAAAAAATGGAAATGTAATGTTAAGAGACGTCTTAGGTAAGTAAACCATTTATAACAGTATAGCTTAAACCTCTATTTAAATTTAAAATCTCTTGTTTTTGACACATTAATTTTTCATACCAAGCTCTACCGTTTTTACTCAAGTGATCCGTGAAATGAACCTGTCAAAAGAGGCTTTTTTCCGGGAGATGTTTAACAAAAATTTCAATTTAGGCTTTCGTACATCACGTACAGATATGTGTTCTACATGTTTCAAAAATTAAACGATGTGAAGGAGGTGAGGAAGTTAATTTAATATGTCAAAAAATTATCCACAAACTACGAGCCAGGTAACAAAAATTTCAATTTAGGCTTTCGTAAATCACGTACTGATATATGTGCTAAATGTTTATCACTGGAGAAAAAATTAAATGACCTGAAGGAGATGAGAGGGTTAATTTAATATTTTAAAAAATAATTCACAAACTACGAGCCAGGGTATTCTATTATTTACTGAAGAAAGAAATATAATATCAACATAATCACTTTCTCCTTCGACCTTCAGAAAAACCTCTTCTTAACAAAAGTGCTAGACCAGCAGGCATATTACAGCAGGCAGCTCTATAAACATAATCTCACTATCGTTTATGGATACTCAAAGGCTGCACTTGGGCCTCAGAACTTTTTCAGCTATTGCTGGACCAAGGACCAATACGGGAAATTATGTAGCCTCTGCAATCTGGCACCGTTTATGCCAAACATATATGTCAAAGGTAACTAGTGTGAGAGTTAATTGTGAGGGATGTGGCGGTTAAAGTCAGAACAGGATTGTGCTTACTATGTACTTGATATGGTTATGCAAGCAGACTCTAGTGAATATAAAGACAATGGAGCTTATATTCCCTGTTAGAGGGCACTTATGTATCCCTTTCGATAGGATATTTGGGTTGATTAAAAGAGAAATAAAAAAATTTAAAGTTATAGCAAATTCTACAGAATGAAATGAAAGATTATACCACTGTTTTGTTACCTGACCAAGATTTTAACTTTTTCGACTGGAAGACCGAGGCTGATAGCTTCATTAAAGCTACAAGGCAGTAGCATTACAAACTAACCGAATGTAAACGACTTTATCTGAAGCGATCCATCAAAAAACTTCGAGACATTTTGGTGAAGGGTGATCCAAATTTCAACGTTTCAACTAGAGTGTTTCGAAGCTTAAGAATTAAAGCCAAGATTAAAGAAAGGTTATTTCGTACCAATCCTACCATGGTGTCCATGTTACAGGAGTAACTGTAAGGAAGGGATTAAGATAAATGGTGAAAATATAGATAACATCCGTTATGCTGACGATACAGTCATTATCGCTGAAAGTGAGACAGACCTGCAGACGTTACTAAACACAATTTGTGATACTGAGGAATAGTTTGGTTTAACAATAAACATAAAGAAAACAAAAACCATGGTTATCAGTAAGAGGGTAAAAGTCATTACAAGGTCCAGATAAAAAATGAAGATATTGAGCAAGTGTACAAAATGAAATACTTAGGAGTCTGGATTACGGATGATCTGAATCCGAAATCATTAATTCGCTCAAGAATAAAGCAATTAAGATACCATGGACCGATCATATTACGAACGAAATGGTGTTGCACAGAATGGGAAGAGACAGAGAACTTTTGACCACCATTAAAAGGTGAAAGACAGCGTATTTGGGGCACATACTTAGAAATGGTAAGTACAAGTTGTTGCAGCTGATTATAAAGGGTAAAATCGAAAGAAAAAAGAGTTCCTGGTAGACGACAAATATCCTGGCTGAAAAACATTCGCGACTGGACCGGGTTAAACACACAGAAAGAAATCTCTCCACATTCTTAAGAAAATCAGAAGATAGAGACGAGACGAATCTGCAATGGTTATAGCCAACCTTCATTAGTGGAGACAGCACCAGAAGAAGAAGAAGAATCCTACCATATTTAAAGCCAACAATATACAAAATGTCAGTCAAGAAAAGTTAAAAGACATCAACAATTTGCTTGAAATTCATATTGGTGACACTTAGCTTTAAAATCCAAGGTTGGAATACCACAAAGCACCACAAAGTTATAATAATTAGGCAAATCGTAACCGAAATAAAACTACCATAGAATTTCGCGGTTCCTGTAAAATGTGTCAAAGTTAAAAAGATTGCCAACTTTGATAATAGGCGACTCAAATGATATGTGATGTACTATTTTAATATTTCACCCGTTTTTCCCAAAATAGTTCTAATATAAACCCAGGTAAAAAATGTGTATATAATAACCCAAGTGGGGTATTATTGATCCCATTTAAAATTAATTGGAAAAACTCAACAAACATTTCGAACACGAATTTTTTTTTTTAAATATCTTATTTGACTATCTAAGTTTGACTAGTTAAGTTTTCATAAATAACAGCAGTTTTTACCACTAGATTAAATTTGACCGCGTATTAGGTAAAATTTACAAAATAATAAAATTCCTATAAACAAATAACACTAGATACATAAAAAATTCACAAACTAAAGATAAGGATTCAAAATAAGAGATTTTCCAAAAAGTTTTTTCAAAAGGTTCAAATAAAAATATAAAAAAGCTGGACATTGGATATCCAAGCTTAAAAAAAGTTAGGAGTCCCGGAACTGGATACATTCGTCGCAAATGCGATGAAGGTGATCTAAATAATAAAAATTTTGGCATTGATCGCACGTTTGTTTAGTTTTCCGGTCAGATTTTCTGGAACATTTTTGACACCGTCAAAACGCTTGGTCACTGGGTCACTTTCTCCCAAAACTTAAAATATTTTGGATCGTAAATGTTTTGTAAGTCGCGGATTACTTTTTCGTTCTTCCATAATTGGCGTAACTAATGCTCATCCCAGATCTTCGAGGAATATACGACGTTTCTTTGAATAGTCACTAGTGTTTGTTCTGTAAATTACCTGGCTGTTGATTTCAGCTGTGTCCATTAGTGAAAAAAATATTCTTAGTGGGCACCTTCTACAATTACGAGCTACACTGTAACTTCCTGTCAACTCATCCACCGTATCAACCCCTCCTTTTGTAAAGTTATAGAAGCTTGAAATGAAAAAGACAGTAAAGATTCCATTTCACGTACAAATCGTCTATGTATCTGTTTATAGTGTTTCGAAACTATTTTACGGATTTATAGAAGCTTATTATTTCTGGTAAAAGTTTCTCGGCAGTAGATTTATCTATTTTATCATCGTGATGAAGTGATGATAATAAAATCACGTTTTTTTCTTTTTTTGGTACAAATGATACCATACTTATATGTTCCTGAAATCCAAATACCGAGGACTGTGCTTGTCTGTTCTTAATCTGTATAAATTCTGGGGGAATCTCTCGCTTGTTTTTCCTCAGAGTTCCTACTGAAGTTAAACTATGTCATTCACGCAAAATTTTTACGTTCTTAAGAGGTATACCAATTATCGAAAGTGATATTTCGATTTTTCGATGCAGGACCCAACCAGATGGGCCGTACCAAATAAACATATTTGGTACGGCCCATCTGGTTGGGTCCTGCATAAATTTCCTTATTAAAAACATAAAAAGTACGGGAGTCTACTAGGACCTGAATTTTTATTCCGTATATCGCGAGCTTGTTCGGAATATACTGCCGTAATAAGCAACGCCCACGAAAAGACTCTAACTCGTCAATATTCAAGTACTGTCCTGGTGAGTAAGCTTGTTAACAATTTGCGATAAATTTTTCAAAAACTGCCCTAATAGGAGCCAACTAATCAGACTATTGCCTTTCTTGTCGATTGTCTACATTATCGAAACGTAAGCACTTCAATAAAAATTTAAATCTATTGAGTGTCATCACTGAATGAAATATATCGATCCCTGAACCATTTGTTCGCCAAAGGTCTTTTAGATTACGATGACCATTTCTATATACACACGCTAGATAGAGGAGGCCTAATAATGCCTTTATTTCAACAATATCGGTCCTGCTACAATATGCTTTATCTTTTTAGGCTAACGCTTTTTTATCCATTAATACATTGGTGCAGACCGTGATACCTTCAAGCATTTATTCACCAAAAAAAGAAGCCAGCAATCTAAAAGAGTCTTAGCATTTTTAGCATATGGTTTGGATCCTGGTAAGTTCGAAATTATGTTCTCTGCCCTCATTCTAACTACTTTATTACTATGGTGTTTTCTTCATTTTATTTTGGAATCCCAACCTAAATAATAAGGTAATTTTTTATCTTCTTTTCGCTTATTTTCAGATTCAAATACTTCTAGTTCCTCAATTTCTTTATTTTGTTCACCATCAGATTGATTACTTATGTGATCAATTTCGTTTTCATCGTCGAAGTCCATAATTTCGTACTCGTCATCTTCGAATCCCTGCTAAATTGCCAATATTTTGGCTTGTTCTTTTTCGTAATTCATTCTAGAGAAAAAAGTTTATATGTACAACAAATAACGCCACGAATTAAAATTGTCTTAGTTACCTTGCGAATTAAAATTGTGTCTTTGTCACCCAGGTGGGGTCTAATCGGATTGCAGTTCAGAATACCCAACGGCAACATGTTTTAAGAAGCTATAGCAAGAAGCAACCAATAAAACATCCGTGTATTAACCATAGAATTATGCTAGTTCTTAGTGTGTTGAAGGTACCATTAGACCCCACCTGGGTGACGTCGGGTTAATTTAAAACGCGTTATTATTAAAAATCATTTATTAATAACGATAACGTGTTTACTCTTTAAATGTTCGAATCGATTTAGTATATAGCTTTTAACATTAATTTGTCTTTTTTTGAATTTATTTTACCGTTTCATATCTTACAATAAAATCATTTTGCATTCACTATTTTATCTAAGATTTGATATTTAGTAGATCATACACTCTTTTTATGCAAATAGTATTTTTATCCCCGTATACCAAAAAACATTTTTCAGAGGTAACGTTTCATTACAAGAGGAAGCATTTTTATTTAAAAATTTTAATCCCTAACATTTGTTCCGGAAAACTCGTATTCATGAAACACAGGACACGAATATATACAACAAAATAAAAAAATCGATTAAGCAACAGTGCCATATGAATAACTTTTCGCTTGTTCATTCATCTTCATCACTGATGAAGATTTAACTGTCACTCTATATCCTTTCTTTTTTTGTTGGATGTTGGTAGGCTTAGTGTGGTTTATTTTCGCTATATCTAAACTTAACCAGTAAAACGAAGTGGTTTATTTTGTTGATCGATGTTATTTTACAAAAATAAACCCGTACAATTAAATAGATATTATATTATTTCTCACACAACAATAAATTAATTTTTTATTTTAAAAAATATTTTCTGAACATGCTACATAAAATTAAAAGTCATTTATATTAAAAGTTTATCATACACACATAAATGGAACATAAATATTCAATATTATTATTTATATATTCTTGTTTATTGCTATATCCACATTCCTCACCCTCTTTGAATGTTCTCGAGATAATAAAATATTTTTTTATTACAAAACCACATCAACCGCATAGAGTTATTAGTGGATATAACAATCACAAGAAATATTACATTAAACAGGATTATAATAAATGGGTTAACACTGTTGAGATTTTTTTGATAAGAACAGTTTTGAAATCATCATCTGTGATTCCGTGGGATCTTCTTTCTTTCATGAATTGCAGACAATCAAGCAGGATATGTTTAACGGTCAGTAAGCATAGCCATTTTTGTCATTTGACACAAAAATATCGTGTTTTACGATTTGGACAATAGGCGCAACTACCTCGTGTATTTGGACGCAGAGGTGCTGGATCTGCATGTACTCCACTTAATTTTTGGGCAATATTTCTGATATCCTATTGTAAATGACGCTAAATGACGAAATGACGAAATAAATGGACGGTGGACAAGACGTATTATGGAATGGAGGTCCATAAACTATAAAAGAAGCCGAGGACGACCACCGACTAGATGAACCGATAATATAAAACGTGTAGCGGGAAACTGGCTACAAGCGGCCCAGTGTAGAGAACACTGAAAAGAACTGAATGAGGCCTATGTCCAGCAGTGGACGCGATTGGCGGATTGATGATTGTAAATGAGGGTTTCTTGCTCTGGTTAGCATGTTCCCTCTTGTCAAAGCTAATCCAATATATTTCAGTAACAATTCAAGATTTATTTAACTACGTTTACAAATTTTACATTTGTTTCTAGCAAGTCAATTATATGTAAAAGTAAAAAAGATAATATATAACATACACAAAATACAATAGGAGATGAAAATACATTAATGCGCATAACATAAAATAAAACAGAAATTATACAAAATAAGACCTATAGCAACATAGTGAGTATATCCACGTTCTTGTTACTGCCTTTAAGTGATGCAAGGGTCCTTCAAGGCAGTGTCTTGGGAACAATTCTCTACACAATCTTTACAGCTGATTTTCCAACTAGAGAAGAATCCAAAATCGTAACATTCGCAGATGACACTGCAATTCTGGTCAAAAACGCAGATCCCATCCAAACAGCTGAAATATTATAACAAACCACACATTTAAATAAAATATGAACTAAGAAATGTAAGATAAAGATCAACGAAGTAAAATCTGTTAACGTGGTATTTACTAAATGTTACAAAGAAACGCCAAATATCCTAATGCATAACAAGAACGT
This sequence comes from Diabrotica undecimpunctata, assembly GCF_040954645.1. NCBI lineage: Eukaryota > Metazoa > Arthropoda > Insecta > Coleoptera > Chrysomelidae > Diabrotica > Diabrotica undecimpunctata. The sequence goes on from NC_092812.1 coordinate 20,851,607, forward strand.
TTCCAAAAATGATATTGTCAAATATCTTGGATTACACCTTGATAAGGGGCTAGCATGGAGGACACATATCTGGATGAAGAGAAAGCAATGAGGAATAAAATTTAAAAAACAGTACTGGTTACTCGGTCGTAAATCCACCTTATCATTATCTAACAAAATATTAGTGCATAAAGCCATAATCTGGCTCATCTGGACATTCGGGATTGAACTGTGGGTAACTGTAGCCAAAACAACATAGCAATACTAGAGCTATTTCAATCTAAAGTTCTTCGTGCCATCACTGATGCACCGTGGTTCATTCCAAATGCAGTCACTTACAGGGACTTGAAGATCGAAACAATGAAGCAAATGCTTGTTAAAAGCAGTGATAAATATTTTAAACGACTAGAAAAACATTACAACGAGTTAGCTTAGTTAGTAAATTTGTTGGATAACTCCAAACAACTAAATAGATCAAACAATGGAACTTCTCTTGACTTACAATTTAGAAAATATAGTTATTAGTAATAAAGTTACTTTGAATTAATTCAAGTAGTCATTGGACTACAACTCTTGCTTACATATTATGTTCGTTCAACAAGAATGCTTGGAGTTACTTGATTGTATGTAAAAAAATATCGGTGGCGGCCAGTAGCGCACCTTTGAATTTGCATCTGGGGGGGGGGGGTTTGGTTGGTCACCAAAATTTTTTTTATGATGTTACCTCCATTTTGAGTCCTTAAAATGTGTAAGTAACAGTGTCGGAATAGGGTCCTGGGGGGGGGGGGGGTTTAACCCCCAAACCCCCCCCCCTGGGTTCGCCACTGGTGGCGGCAGATCCATTAGTAAACTTCTCAGGACTATCAAAAATAAGAGAAGAAGACAAACTACAAATGAGTCAGCTTTTGTCAATAAAGAGTTATTTTTTATTCATACAGCCTAATTTTCTACAAACCCAAGAAGCACCAATGCAAAGTTTACATATTTTGAAAAAAGATTTGTCCAGGAAGAAAAGGAGAATAAAGAAAAAAGAATTTTAATATCGTTGCAGCCTATCTTTAGGCAGCGCTTTTATGTCCCCAGACGAAGGCGTCATCGTTTTATTAGATATCCAAACTAGCCGTTTGTAACTTTATGAATTTGGAACTGAAGAGTGACAAAAGTGGGCAATGAAGCGAAAGCACAAATATGGACCACAAAAATTGCCAGCTGTGTGCTTAAATATTTGCAGTGATTAAAGCTGGCCATACAATCGACGAAATATTTTATAGTGACAACTGTAACCGACAACAAAAAAACAACTACATGATGACCATGTTAAACTTCCTCACATATTTGTATAAATAATAACGAGTAACATTTAATTGAAAAATTCCAAAGATAATTCCTCTGCTACTATAGACGAAGAGGGAATCGGTATTTGGCGTAGTTATTAAACAAATTAAGCTAATATATTTTCCGTAATACATATTTACTAATATTTCCACATTTTTCACTGGTAAAATTGCTGAGGATTAATCTACGTATACCTCTTTATATAAACCAACAAAAGTAAAAATAATCCAAACTAATGAATATGTCCCCAAAGGAAGAAAAATTGTAAAATTGGAACAACGACTGTGATGCAGTGAGATATGTAGAACTCCGTAATTAAAAGACTACAATGTGAATTCATTTATCTTGTCGGTTTATTTATTGAACAGTCGAGCAAGTAGAGTAGGAGCTGAGCGCCATTTAATGGGACTTTACTCCCAGGCTCCTGCCACTAGTAAAGTTTATCGCATTCCTGCTGATGCAGTGGCGGGTCTACAGTTAATATTTATTGCAGATTCTTAAAATTAATAAATATAAATATAAATATAAATTAATTAATATATATATATATATATATATATATATATATATATATATATATATATATAATATGTGTATAATGTATAATGTAATGAAAACTATTGATTAAATAGAATAATAATAAATTAAAACAACGCATAGAATCTGTAATATTAATAAAAAAAAATGTGAAAGTTTACCACAGAATTACATTCCCGTTATTTTTAATGACATCCATAATTCTTTAAGGCATAGTTTTTACCAAGTTCTGACAAAATTCTAATATAAACGAATCCCATATTTATTGCAATTTTTCCTTTAATTCGTTGACGGACCTGGCTGGATGTTTTCTCAAAGCTTTTTTCATTTTGCGCCACAAAGTTTCTATCGGGGACAAGTCAGGACTGTTAGAAACCCATTCCAGAAGTGGTATGCCAAGGTCTTCTATCCATTTTGAACTCTTTTTTGAGGTATGACAACCTGCGCCGTCCTGTTGGAAGACAAAATCTTCCGCTGACGTTAAACGGTGTTCCATAATCGGTAAAAGAGATTCTTCTAAAATATTCAAATATTTTTCCGTGTTTACAATCCCATCGATAAAATATAACTTTCCTACACCTTTAGACGACATCTTCTTCGTTCAGTACCCTGTCCGATTATCGAACTTTGGCGATCAAATTGGTAATAATAACTTTGTTTACGGCGGCTCTAAATAAATTAGTGGTGGTCTCCTGATCCCATTCCCGTAGATTTCGGAGCCAGGATATTCTTCTTCGGCCTGGGCCTCTCCTTTCGGCGATCTTATCCTGTATTATGAGGTGCAGAAGGTTATACCTCTCTGGATGTCTCATTACATGACCTGCAAACTGAACAGTGCTTCTCTGGTTCCAAGGTTGTTTCTCAAACCAAATTGTGTTTCACTTAGTTGTACTTCTATTTTGTAGTAAATTCTCGAGTGCAGTATTCTTGGGAAAATTTTCAATACATGACTCATCAGATGCTTAACTCCGAGTCAAGCATACAATATTTGATGACATAAAAACAAAACAGTTAATATGGTACGGCCATGTACAGAGAATGCCAGATGATAGCATTCCGAAACAGATTTTGACGTGGACACCACAAGAAAGAAGAAAAAGAGGAAGGCCGAGAAAAAACTGGAGAGAGGGAATTGAAAAAGAACTGGAGGAAAGAGAAATCCCTCCAGGCCTATGGTTAAATAGAGAAGAATGGCGGTTAGGAGTCGGAAGGCGTCGGAGAACGCTGTGAACCGATAGCAGTAGTACTCATCAGATTGATAGTGCGATGATCGCTACACTGTTTGGCATTTATTTTTTTTGGTATCATTACAAATGTTGACAGTAGCCAGTCTATTGGTATATTATGTTCTGTTTCGTATATTTTATTAAAGAGGCTTAAAAGAGAATGTTTTCCCTTATCGTTGAGTAGTTTGATTATTTCTCATCGAATTTCATCTGGACCGGTTGCTTTTCTATTCTTTGATAGCTTTATAGCTATTTCCATGTCATAGAGTGTTACGTTTGGACCAGTCGATATATTTTCAATTTGAATTTCTGTTTTATCGTCATTAAACGGCTCCTCAATATATTCTTTCCACCTTTCCAATCTGTCCTGTTCATTGACTATAATATTGCTTTGTTTATCAAGTAAACTACCAGCAGTTGATCTATAGGTTCCTTATTTCTTTTAATTTTTTATACATATTAAACGTGTCATTCTTTTTCTGCAGTTCTTCTATTTCAAGACATTTGTTGCTGCACCATTTTTCTTTTGCATCCCGGATTTTTCTTTTGATTTCTTTATGGATTTTATTGTATTCTTCAGTATTTGTATTTTTCTGTTTTCGTCTGCTTTCCATTAGTCCCAATATTTCATCAGTTATCCATCATTGTTTGCGCTTATTATTAGTGTTATACTTTTTAGTTGTTTCTTGGTTCATCGTAAAACCATAATGGTTTTGACATGATTCCAGTGGTCTTCGACGTTATGTGTTTCTTCCAATTTTTCGAACTTCTTGTCTATCTCGTGTGTAATTTCATGACTATTATTTCGAATACAGTCAGTGCTTATTCGGTTGTTGGCGTTTTACTTTTTTAATTTTGAGTTTTATGTCATTGATTAAGTTATGATTTGAGGGGACATCGGCTTCAGATAGTGTTTTAGTTATTTTGAATTAGTTTAGATAGATTGTTCTCTACGCAGAATTCTACAAAACGGTCTCCCCTGTCCTTACGTTTTCCAAGTCCAAATTTCCCTACAATATTTTCTTGTCTACCTTTTCCTACTTTGACATTGAAGTCCCTCATTATTATTGTAATGTCTTTGTTTTTCAGCTGACTCATTACCTTCCTTATATCATCATAAAAATTCTCTATGTCATCTTTACTACTGCTGGCTGTGGGCGCATAAACTTAAACTAGATTTAAATCTACTGGTTTTGAGTTTAATTACATCACGATGACTCTGTCCAAAATGTAACTTACAGGTTTACCAGCAAGAGACTTCTTTATGTACAATGTGTGCGACGCCATTCCGGTGATTAGTGCCTTCTTCTCCGGAATAGAATATATCGTGGTCGTCTATGCTACATTTACCAGTCCCCGGCCACCGCATTTCGCCTATCCCAAGAACTGGTATATTAAGCCTTATCATCTCACGTATGGTGTTTTGTACCTTACTGGGCTCGTAGAGACTTCTCACATTCCATGTGCCTATTCTGATATCTGATTTTATTCTAATTTCTTTTTCATTATCACAGGGATTTCGCTGGATAACGGCCTGGGACGCCGTGTGTGCTTGTCTTCTCGTGCCGGATCTTGGTGTCCGAGAACCATGATCAGTATACCTGTTCTTATCATATGATAGTGCCATTATGATTGAACTAGGGAATAATAATGGGGTGGTTTTCCATTGTCTTCCCCATTGCAGTATTACAACCATTTACACTGCTTCACTCTTGCTTGTGATAGTCCAGTTTCAAGCCGATCCAGGATTATTTCCTCTGCGCCTTAAGCTGGTACTGATGATCGATGCTACCCTTCATCACATATAGTGATTCTATATAATTCTCAAAATCAAGGGATTGCCACTTTCACCATCCACACCGTACCGACGGAATTCTTTCCGGCTGTGGCTGCCGTTGTGGACTTCATCCATGATCCTGCATAAGGGATCCTAAGCAGGTACTAATTTCCCGTGTCAGGAAATTAGTGTCATTTATTTTACTTTTTGGTACATTTCTAGATTTTGTGACGACCGAACCTGTAGTTTTGTATCTTCTAACTATATTTCTTACACTATAGCATGACAAAATTGCAACATATTTGCGATTTCCGAATTGGATTTTTCAAAATTATAAAATCTAATAATGACTGAACAAATTTTCTCATCGATAACTTTACCTCGACCCATTGTACAATCCACAAACGGCAAAAACGCTTTAGAATACTACAAAATACATTTGATATTAACTGACAATATTATTGTTTTGATGTCATTTTTCCATAGCTACCTCTGAATTTAACGTAATTACAAAAATCCTCGTATTTTGACATAAGTGAATGTATGCCAGGGTTTAGTGAATTTTTTTATTGTTGAAAATAAATAAAAAACCATAAGGGTAATGTTAATTAATTATATAATGCCATATTAATTAATATGGGAACTTATAAAAACATACAAAGTATAATTTTTTTATGGTAATCGACTTAAACTGCAAATTCCATAGGCGGGCCAACTGATATGAATATTATGGCAGGAAACCCTAGCCTTTGTCAAGATTCTAAAATGTTAAAGTTTAGGAACAAAAAGTTATTGTAAAGTATGTTAAAGATGTTAGGTACAGAACCTAAATAACATTATATATAAGCTATTATATATATATATATATATATATATATATATATATATATATTGTTATGATATGCAAAATCGAGAAAAATATTGGGTTGATTAAAATATTTCAAAGTTCAAAAACATTAAAATAATTCAGATAAGTAAGATAATAAACAACAAACATTTCAAAGAAGGAAAGTTATTAAATTCTTGGATTATCTGTACTAAACAAAATGTAAGCTATACATAAATTATTTCTTTGTTATACTTGAGTGACCCGCATAAGTTTAAGTGAAAGCCAAAGACAATTGAACGGGGTTTTTCAAAATACATTAATGCAGTGATTAAAGACAATAGAAGGGATTATAAAAAGAGGTTTTTGTTAGTTTTTAAGAATTATAGAAAAATATTATTTGTAAATAAGTTTTAGGAAATTTTATAATTATAGGTAAAAATTTGTTTGTTATCGAAATGAAAAAATGGGGGAATTGTGACGAGTTTTGATTGGCGGAGATTGAAAAAGGTGGGATAAGTATGTAGGAAAAAGTTTAGCGAGATTAAGGTGAACGAGAGGGGAAGAGGTTGGTTTTCCAAGTCTGGAAGACGAACAGGGATTGTTCTCTGGTGGTTCCCAAGAAGTAGCAAGCAGTAGTGTTGAATGTTAGTGAGTTTTTGTGGAGTTAGTGTATCCGACAGAAGCTGAAGCAGCAAAATATTGAGATCATTAAGGACGATATACTTGCAACAATCTGTAGTAAGATTGCTGATTACATAGGGAGCGGTTGAGAGGAGATAATACAGTCTACAAGGAACAAGGATTTGGACCACTCATCATCAGAGAGAGATATTTTTGTTTTCTGCAGTTTTTTTTCTTTTATTGATAACACAATTTTTACACGTAATTTAGAAAGGATATAAATATTTGATTAGGAGAGTTAGAATAGTTTGGGATTTTGAGTTTTCAATTAATATTGTTTGTACCATTAATTTTGATTGTTCACGTACGGAGAACAAAATTTTGAGAATCCTTATATGAGATTTGTTTATTGAAAACGTTTGAGTGTGAATTATTTCATTATTTTTATTTCAATATATAGTGTTAGATCATATGTGTTTTTTATTATTCCGGTATTCTCTGGACCTTACCTTTCACATGTAATAGCATACATATTGAAGCACGAATTTAACCCTGAGGTAAAAGAATTAAAAATTGTGATAAAGTCATAATCATATCATTTAAATAATTTTAATTAATCAAAAAAATTAATTAGCTAATTATTGCTTGGCGCACCAAGACTTTAAATATCACAATAATATATATATATATATATATATATATATATATATATATATATATATATATATATATATATATATGTCCCGCAAAACAAAAAAAAACAAAAAAGGTACATCGATGGAAGGTAACCGTAAATAATATTTCTTAATAGGCATTTCTTAATATTTGGCCATCATCAGTCACTGTAAACTGTCGTCATGGTAAAGAATTACTATAGGAGCAATGCGACCAATTTGTGGCATTAGAGTTAGAAGACCCTGATCGTTTCCAGCGCAACAACTAACACTAACTACGAAAGAAGCTACAGCTACCTGAGGAAAGGAATGCTTTAGGGTATATTATCAGATTCAACATTGGCAGGCTTGAAAAATTTGCATGAAAGATTTGGTTTGGAAAAAATAAAAAGACATTTTAGTTCAAATAAAAATGACTTAAGCACCTGCTCCTTCAGAAATTCTTAATACGATAATAAAAGTGGTTGTAAAAATTTTTCAGTTGCAGAAAGTCTAGATTAGTTTGTTCAGTTGCATGTGGAAGTTGTTACAAATTATTATGACGAAGAGAATACAAGTAATTCAGATGATACCTGCCAAGGAATTCAAAATAACTACTTTGTAAATGACTATTGAAAATGTTGTCGATTTCAAAACTAATTTTACATCAGATGAAGAAGAAAATTGTGACTAATTGACTAATTAATTGAGGAAAAGTTTATTTTTGATATATAAATGATAATTCATCGCACCTTTTATTATTTTATTTTCTCATATTCATTTTATTACAACCCTTTTTTAAATCCTTTCTGGAATAATAAAATAAGTAATCTAAATCATATGTGATATATAGGATGTATATAATATGTATATATAAAATAGAGAATTTTTAATAATATATTAATAGAAGCTTAAAAAAATTCTTAAGCTCCTTAAAAAATTTTTATTGCGAAAAATAATTTTTTATATTCATTTTATTTGTTTAAATATTTTAATATATTTTTTAATTTAATATAACATTAATTCACAAAACTTTAGAGGTTTTTCTTATATTATTGACCAAACAATTCAATAATTAAGGAAAATTAAATATTACTTAATTTACGTGCTTTTGCAACCAGCTAGGAGTTTAAAAAAGGGCTATATCCTAGAAACTACAGAAACTCTAAAAACATTTTTAGACAAATTTTTAAGATAAAGTCATGTCAATAATAGTTTTCTAAAAAATTTTATGTTTTTTCAATATTTTATGAAATACAGTCCAAAATTTTAAAAAAATAAATTACTTTGCAAAATGGAGGTACCTTAGGATTGTATTTTTTTTTTTAATAATAAATACTTTTAGCTATCTATTGATTAATTAATTTATTGATCGGGCTAGCACAATAAAGTCTGTTAACTAAATGAATTTTTCTCCTCAGAGGATCTTATTCAATTATTTAGATATAGTCGTTGTATTTTTTCTTTTGATATTTTAAGCATTTTTGCCATTATCTGTCTTTATTTTGATACTTTGTTGTTTTCAAATAAATATATTCTTAATTTCATTTTTTTCTTACCAACATATTCTTAAAAATTGGCTATCAATAGAGAACTTTTAAACCTACTAACCGATGGAAGAAATACTCATTTTGACATTTCTACTGGTAAATCCTCTGCCATAGACCTTTCAATATGTGATCCAGCATTATCAGCTACCTTATCTTGGGATGTCCTTTCTGATTTAAATGATAGTGACCACTTTCCGATTGTAATAACAAATCCTGACAGTATACAATACTCTTGTAATGTTGAAAAATGGAATATCAAAAATGCAAATTGGCAAGAGTATTATAATCTAGTTTTAAATGAAATGAATGCATTACATGAAATTTTACAATCAAATAATAATACTGATAGTCAAATTCAAGAGTTTTCCAATGTATTATTAAATGCCGCCGAAAAAGAATTCTATAATATGAATTCTAAACAATTAAATTCGTCAGTGACTTGGTGGAATTCTGAATGTCAAGAAGCTATTAAACTTTCAAAAATAGCATTAAATCGATTCAGGAAATATAATATACTTGAAAATAAATTAGAATTCAAACGACTAAAAGCACGAGCTAGATTTATCATTAAAAGAAGTAAACGTGAATCATGGAAAAAGTTTGTTTCAGAATTAAATTCATCTACACCAATTAATAAAGTGTGGCAAATGGTACGAAAGATATCCGGGAAAAATACCCCAAACCACATTAACTTCTTAGAAGAAAAACAAAAAATATACACTTTCCCTCTAGACATAGCCAATATTCTAGCTAATAGTTTTGAAAGATTCTCAAGTGAAGATGTTCTTCCTCCAGATTTTTTAACCAAAAACGAAAGAGAGGAATTCAAAGGTCATTCAGTATTCATATGAGTATTCATACCAAGGCGGTATATACCGCCTGATGACTTTTTTTCCTTTAAATTATCCCATAACAATGGATAAATTAGAATACTCACTCCATAATACAAAAAACTCTTCTCCCGGTCCTGATAACATGCCTGCGATATTTCTTCAAAAACTTCCTTCATCTGCAAAGAAACACTTGCTGAATATCTATAATAATATATGGAGACATAGCAAGTTTCCAAAAATCTGAAGTTCATCTATCGTCATCCCTATTTATAAACAAAATTAACCAAAATCTCTGTCACATTCATATAGACCTATTTCTCTAACTTGTGTAATGTGTAAAGTTCTTGAGAAAATCATATCCAACAGATTAATGTGGTTTTTAGAAAATAATAATATAAATTACTTGCTCCGGAACAAATCGGATTCCGAAAAAATCGTTAAACACTGGATAATCTTATTGGTTTAGAATCTGAGATTCATGAAGCAATGGCATGTGGAAAAAAATGTATCGCAGTATTTTTTGACATAACTAGAGCATACGATACAGTTTGGCGACATGGTATTAGTCAAACACTTGGTCGATGGGGAATAAAAGGTAATATAGCACAATTCATAAAAAATTTTCTATCTCATCGAACTTTTAATGTACGAGTTAACGGTACTTTATCTAATACAAAAATTAAAAAAAAAATGGAATTCCCCAAGGATCTAATTTAAGCGTCTCCCTATTTCTTATTGCAATAAATAATATTATCTCCACTTGTGACTTACCAGTAAAAGCTAGACTCTTTGCAGATGACTTAATTGTTTTTGTTAAGGAGATAAATGATAAAACCTTTCAGACCCATCTACAGAAAGTGCTATGAAATCTCGAATTATGGACAAATTCCACATGTCTTTAATTATCAACAAAAAAATCAAAGGCTATGTTATTTTCAAAAAAAAAAAAGAAGTTATATCACTCCAGAATTAAAACTATTTATTAAAGAAATAAAATATGTTGAGAAAATTAAATGTCTAGGCATGACATTTGACAACAGATTATCCTGGAACCACCACCTTTATGAACTAAAAAGTACGTGTCAATCTGCACTTAACATTATAAAAACTATTGCACACAACAAGTGGGGAGCAGATAGTAAAACACTGACCCTTATGTGCAAGTAATTGATCAGGTCCAAACTCGACTACGCTTATATTATTTATGATTCAGCAAAACCATATATCATAAAACAACTCAATCGAATACAAAATAGTGCTTTGCGAACCATACTAGGTGCCTTTTATACTAGCCCTACTGAAAGTTTACACTGGGAAGCTGGAGAAGTTCGCCTGGAATTCCGAAGAAAACAACTTTCACTGACATATGCGGCATCAATACAGGCAAATCCTATGAATCCTGTTAGCCACTATGTAAATTCAGACCATTTTAGGAATATCTTTAAAACACATGCTAGGCTTGACCTTCCTTTTTATGGAAGGGTAAATAGATACATCAATGAACTTGAATTCAAATTTCAAGATACCTATTGTATACTCGATATTAACACTGTTCCCCTTGGACTGTTCCCATCCCATCTATGAATACCAAACTCTGCATGTATAAAAAAGCAGATAACCATCCCAAAGCATTATATCAATATGTCCTCCAAGAACTCAAGATATACAGTAACCATAATCTTATATATACCGATGCCTCTAAAACTATAGATGGAGTGGGAGCAGCATTTATGTCTAATAAAACAAAAATATTAATGAAACTCCCTAAATTAACGTTCATTTACACAGCCGAGTTAACCGCTGTTCTCAATGCAATAAATTTTGTGGTAGAAAATTGTATCAAAAACCCTGTCATTATTACGGATTCCCTAAGTTCTGTAATTGCCCTAAATAACTTATATCCTAGTCATCCAAGTCTACTACTTATTAAATCAGCATTAAGCCAAGTGCAAACTATGAACATAAATGTCAACTTTATATGAACTCCTTCCCATATCGGAATTGCTGGTAATGAAGAAGTAGATTCCTTGGCAAAACTAGCAATCTCGAGTCCGGAAGCTGTAGAAATCAGAAGCATTTCACATCTAGATATAAAACCTATAATCAAGGACTTAATAATCAATAATTGGCAAACCAAGTGGAATCAGTCAACATTCAAACTACGAGAAGTAAAACATTCCATATTACCTTGGAAATCAACCCCAAATAAGCGTAAACATCAAACCATCCTATCTTGTCTGAGAATAGGCCACACCGCCATCACCCATAAACATCTGCTGGAGAGTGAATTAAAACCACAGTGCAACGTATGTGATATTGTGCTCAGTGTTCGCCATATTTTACTGGAGTGTCCTTTATATTGCATGGAGAGACTTCAATATAAATTACAAGATACCTTACAGGCAATATTAAGTGACGGAACTCATATGGAACATTTGACATCATACTTATATTCCATAAATGTACTAAATAAACTGTCAAACTTGAAATTGTACAACGCCAATGACCCTATGAGGTTGAGGCATAAATAAATAAAAAAAATAGAGAACTTAACTAGACCTCGTAGAAAACAAACTATACAATTATTATTAGTACATTTTTTTTATCGAATTATATTTTAAAAATTGGCGGAGGTGGTAATTCACCAATCAATGCAGAGAGAAGGAGGGTTTGCACGACGGAGAATTAAACAAGAGATTAATTTGTAAATGGAATTATGGCATGCATGGCGCTGAATACTGTATGTGAAGGATTATAAGATCTCAGTTATATCAGAAATAGTGTAAACACACCGCTATAATCAATGCAAGAGATTTATGTATGTGTAGACAATATACGTAGATATAAACTTTTTGGATCGTTTTTGTCAGAAAATATAAACTTTTTGTGTAGTAGCGATAGAGCACTCGCGTGGTTTAACACTTATCGCTCAAATAGAAGATTATGTAAAAATATATAAAATTAGGGTTACATCGAAACAAGACATTACATCGTACAGCAACTATGTGATATACAATAGCTATTATTAGCCTGTATCCTTTTGTAAGAACATATTAAAATGCAAGAGAAAGTTCCGAGAAATTCGTAAAATTCTCAGTAGCATGATATAATGCTCTTCTGGCTGGCTGTCTGACAGATTTGACTTCTGTTCTCTTTCTGAGTAGAAGGGGACTATGAGAGACATGATGTCTTAACATTTCCACTTTTTTATTGTGGTATTTATTTCACCACCGACTGTGTGTTTGTTTTTAATTCCTTTACGGAAAGCATCTCTAAGCGCTCCTTACATTTTTTGCAATCAACAACTATAGTTGTCGATTATTAGTTTGCACATAGTACATAGCAATTAGTTTTAGTTATAGATTAGAAAAATCAATAGTAAGACACATAATCTATAATACATGTCAAAAAATATGGACAACCCCAGCAGTTTTTCCCAAGCTATGATGAACTAAATAACCTCTGTCAGTATTTCGACCAAATGACCCAACGTTTACAAGATAAATCTGTATACTGAATTCACTTAGGCTAGTAAAACGATGCTTAACTTCTTTTTGTAATTATGGAAAAAAATTCTGAATTCGGAAGTTTTTCAAATACCACATGCCGTCTATTGTCCCAACACAGCTAGGATAGTTTTATTTAGTACGGAATCCTTTTTTAATTTTTTGCCACTGTGCTAAACTCGAATTAGGCATCACTAACAGTGCAAGGGTAGTATGGTAGTATTGGGAAACCAATACAAGAGCTAAAAATACCAATGCGGCATTTAAAAAATACTCAGATAACCGTGAATACTGCATGCAACATTACTCAGCAAAATCCATTTTATCTAATCATCTTAAACAAAGTCACCCCTAACGCCAAAGACAATCATTCCCATGACTTTATAACCTCCTTAAGTATAAGACGGAATAGAAATCTACACACATGACGAAATCGAATTAAGCCTAGCTGAGGTAAAAAGAACTATCAAAACTCTAAAGAACAAAAAAACAGAAGGTCCCGGTGGAATACCAAATGAATTGATAAAAAACGGATCGGAAAAGTTATTTCGTATGATACATAAAATGTTTGAGAGAGCACTGAATGGAGAAGACTTACCGGCAGAATGGACCCAAGCATATATGACATCAATATACAAGAAAGGAAATAGAAAAAACTGCGAAAACTATCGGGAAATCAGCATTATATCGTCTATATGCAGACTGAATGGAAAGACCATAAAGGAAAAATTAGAAATATATATACAAGATAAAATCGGAGAAGACCAGGCAGGTTTCACAGCGGGGAAAGCATGCTTAGATCACATTTACATGGTCGAACAACTAATAGAAAAAAGAATGGCCAAAAATAGATCGGTCCATCTGGCTTTTGTTGATCTTAAGAAGGCATATGACTCAATACCTAGAACCAAGCTATGGGAAGCAATGGAAGACATCGAAGTTCCAGGAAGATTAATAAACGCGGTAAAAGCACTCTACAAGAATAACGAAGTAGCTACCAAAACGGGCAATAGAATATGCAGTCCATTTAAAACGACAAAGGAACTACTACAGGGTTGCTCCACATCCTCCACCCTGTTCAAAATATTCCTGGAAAAAACCCTGAAACCATGGAAAAGAAAGTGCGAAGGAATGGGTATACCAGTAAGGAACGAATATCTATATACGCTAAGTTTTGCCGACGACCAAATAGTGATCGCACAAGACGAGGATGACCTCAGTTTTATGATGAGAAAACTGGAGCAGGAATATACAAAGAATGGGATGGAAATAAACCTAAAGAAAACTGAATATCTTACAACGGAGAATACAGAAATAAAACAGCTGGAAATAGACGAAGGTAAACAAATCAAAGGAACAGACAAGTATAAGTATTTAGGTTTCATAATATCAAACAAAGGAACAACGGAGGAAGATATAAAAAATAGACTGGGACAAACAAGAGACTGCATACGAAAATTGAACCCGGTACTATGGGATAAGAACATCAGCATGAAAACAAAGAAAAAAAAATATATAATACCATGACAAGAAGTATCCTCACTTATGGGTGTGAAAATTGGACAATAAATAAGAAAACCAAAAACAAAATAAGAGCAACAGAGATGGAATTCCTAAAGAGAAGCTGCAGAGTAACAAGAAGAGATATAATAAATAACATGGAGATTAAGAGGAGAATGGGAATGAACTCCGACATAATAGACTACATCGAACATAAGAGGTTAACCTGGTACGGACATGTCAGAAGAGCAGACCAAAATTGGTGGATAAATAGAATAACAGAGTGGAGCCCGATAGGAAGAAGAAAGAGATGCAGACCCCGAAGATCTTTCAGAGATGAAGTGGACGAAGCAATGAGTAAAAGAAACTTACAGGAAGGGGACTGGCTAAACAGGAAAAATTGGAGAAAACGGTTGAGTGAAGAAATACAGTGAAAACTGTGGAAATCCTTGTATATATATATATATATATATATATATATATATATATATATATAAAACTATCTAACCATATTTGAAAGTCTCACCTATTTATTAGGGTGTTTATCTGGTTCTAAAATTCTTTATTTTCTCATTGTAAGAAACTGGATTATAATACTTAAATCAACTTCGTCGTTTCAGAAGTTAACTTAACGTAATTTAATTTTGGAAGATTAATAATGAATTTTTTATATCCTTTGTCTTTTGACCGTAACTGTTCCACTACTTTCAATTACAAAAGATCTTTTAAAGTCTGCATTTTGTCAATTTCTGTCTTAAAACTGTAGTTTGTTGGTTTTTTTTTTATAATTCAGTCCTTTATGCTTACTTATTTTTGGCATAATTGCAAAAATTTGCACGTATAAATGGCAATATCTGAATAATTCGCAGCTTTAAGAGACTTGCCTTTATTACCTCAGGTCTATTTTACCTTAGAACATTAAATCCCTTTTCCCAAATAAAAATAATCCCTAAAACATCTTGAGTAGGCTTCTACCACCGTATAGTGTATAATAAAAAGTAACTTTAATTATCGGGAGAGACCGTTATCCAAAATGTATAAAGATCCTTTTAATAGAAGGGAAAAAATAAAAGTTTTATGGTAAAAACTACTCTGCCTTTATGTTCCACAATTTATTTATAGAAATAATGTAATATTATTTAAAAACAGCTGACGTTGATATAGCTATACACATTTGCAGTAAACTCTTGTGAATAGCTAATTATTTCTACAAATAATGATTTCTCTTCTATAACAAAATATGACTTGCTGTTAAATGAAGCTATTTTTAAGTTTTCAATGGTTTATAACAAGAATATTAATCTATATAATTCTTCCACAGAACTACTTTCTCAGAACTTCCTTAATTTGTTAGACGACCTGCCCAATAAAAAGAGAAAAATTCATTCTATGCGGTGACTTGAATATGAATTACGCTGTTGCTTGTGCTACCCGATTATCCTTGGTCAATATATTCCAATCGTATGGTTCTACTCTGCACGTTAATTCTCCTACAAGAATTACTAAAACAACATTTACCATAATTGATTATATTGTCTCAGATTTCTTACCTTTTGATGTACGCTCTACAATTACTAATGCAGGATTATCTGATAATGAAGCAGTATATACCAAGTTTAGTACTCTTAACAAACCATCCCCGAAAACCCAACTTTTAAGTAGGATTTTTTCCGATTAGAACTTTTATAAATTCCAAAATTTGTGCTTGACTTCTGGGAGGCACTTTCCCTCTGTCGACTATAATTTCCGTAATTTTTTAGATAGGCTTGTCTGTATTTTCAGTAAATCATTTCCTTTAATTACAATTAAGTCAAAACATCACAAACCCTGGACTACCAAAGGTATCCGCATATCAGTCAAGAATATGCGTTCACTGCTAACTGTACAGTATACATCAAGAAATTTACTACCAACGCCTTTGTCACTGAATATATTTCTAAGTACAGAGAAACCTATCTAGGAACCTATCTTTGGAACCTATCAAAAAAGCTGAAGAAATAAACGATTAAAATCATCTGGGAAGCTCTAAAAATGCTGCAAAATAAACTTGGTCCCAAACTCTAAAACTCAATCACTAATCAAACTCTACTGAAACTTGTTCTAGACCCTCTATTCGATATGGAAACAATTGATTTAAAATTTATAATACCAGGCCATTCATTCCTTCCCAATGATACTGAATTCGGTATAACAGAGAGAGCAGCCATAGGACCATAAATGTGCCTAATGACTGCTACAATATCAATAAAACTGCAAAAGTAAAAAATAACTTTAGTTTGAAGTAGTAAAAATACAACGAGTAGCATTTTTAAGTACAAAACCTCTTGAAAATTGAATCACAAATAGGAAAACACTGAAGGTAGGAAATACAATTGGCTTAAAATACAGTGGTTAAGGGTTAAAAAAAGAGCACCTTTTCAAATAAAAATAAGTGACTCTTTCAGTAAATTTTCGACTTTCCGAACCTTGGACATCTCGAAAAAACCTTTAAAAAAGGCCTGGAAGATCCGTAGATATGCAAACCTTGTTGAATGTGCAGCAAGGTCAGCTTTACCCAGTCAGAGGGCAAATAAATTTCAATAAAAAAAGGACATGTTGTCTTTGCTGCCTTACATATTCCCTATTTATCATGGATACTTCAAAAACAAACAACGAAACGACTGAAGGAAATGACACCGGGGATTCGTTTTTTTTATGTCAATTAACTTTTATTTCATCTAAGAAGTGATATTTTGTTTTAATATTTCTAATATGGTCTCTAAGTAGATGTAAAAATAAAGTACAGTAGGGCCTCGCTAATCCAGACTCTTCTTGTTCGATGATCGCTGCAATCTGGCCGGGCAACGGGGTTCACGCGCGTTTGTACGAACGCTGGCTGCCGTGAACCAACCTGTCGTCAATCTTTTGTTTATCGCCTTTCGAGTTGGTACAGTGTCAATTTAGCGCGCTCGCTAACATCATGGCGCCACCGCGTAAAAATTCAACATTAACAATAAAAGATAAATTGCGAGTTATAGAAATATTAGATAAAGGTTACAGCTACCCTATTAATGCTAGTAGGTTTGGTATTGGCAGATCAACTGTGGGAGACATAAATAAAAACAAAGACAAAATCATAAAGTTTGTAAGCCGAACAGAACATGGTCCCGGTGTACGAAAAACACTAAAGAAATCAGAAAATCCCATTTTAGAAGATGCTTTGTTTATGTGGTTTTTACAACAAACACGATTATATTTTCCTGTAAGGGGTAACATGATTTGTGAGAAAGCTCATTTAAACGAAAGACGTTTAAAAATGGCCGGTAAAAAACTATCCCATGATGAATCCGCTATCGGACCATTCCAACTAGAGTTACAGAAAGTTATTAGAGAAAAAAAATTAACAGCGGAACAAGTGTACAATGCTGACGGATCTGGTTTGTACTGGCGATTATTGCTCGATTATATTTTAGCCTCTGCCAATCAGAAGTCGGCTTCCGAAAGGAAAATGATAAAGATGAGAGTGACAATCATGCCATGTGCAAATGCGGCTGGAACCCATTAACTTCAATTGCTTGATGTCGGAAAATCAAAATATCCACGAACATTTAAATCAAAACTTTTTCCTGTTTATTATCTTGCACAAAAAAATGCTTTTGTCACGAAAGACCTGTTTCTTAAGTGGTTTTAAAACGGAATTTGTTCCCACGGTCCGTCGCCATCTTTTGTCTTTTAATTTGCCTCCTCGGATACTTTTATAGTTAGATAATTGTCCTGGGCATCCTTAAGCAGATGAACTTTTCTCTTAAGACGGCAACATTTATGCAATTTTTTTGCCCGCTAACACCAAGGCCTGTACACAACGAATGGATCAGAACGTTATACAAAATATAAAGTTAAATTGCCGCAAATCACTTTTGGTAAACTGTCTTGCATTATGTTCTGACAACCTCATCGACACTTTAAAATTAATATCTTTAAAGGACACTGTTTTCCTTTTGGCTAATTGCTGGGCCAATGTGAAGGCATATTTAATTAACAAATCATGGAAGAATTGTCTCCTTAGCCCAGATTTTTAATAAGGGACCCAATAATCCTCAAATAAGTGAAGCAGAAGCTCCAGAATGGGCTGGTAATGGTGTCGAAACTGAGATACAAAGATATGAAGTGTTAACTGATGAGGAGATTGTGCGAGCGGCTATGTGTGAGGATGATAAACAAATTTTTTTTTTTTTTTTTATTAACATTTAAGATTTTTACAATCTGTTTTACAGTGAAAACAATAAGTAAAATTTTTTGTCTTTACATGACAGAGAGATGTAAGGTCCAGTGACCAAATCATCACGACACAAATTGGCTTTTTACCGGTAGGATGCGCACATACACTGATACGCGAGCACTAAAAGCGGCACTGATCACAATGGCTGGGTGCTGTTGAAGGCGTAACTCCCACTGCTGTAGGCTCTGTCAGAATAGGTGAGGTAGGTTCAAGGGGTCATGTCGCTTCAATCTCTTCGCTTGTTGGTTGTTAAGAAGATTGTGTGCCAGGGTATTAGGATGCACTCGCAACCTGTTTTGATATTGTTCAGAAGTTTTTTTGCACTCTTCAGAGACTGTTAGTACCTGAAGATCTCTATGTATTGCATCATTCTGGATATACCAAGGTGCATTAGCGATTGTTCTCAGAGTTTTGGATTGGAATCTTTGTATTATCATAATATTAGATTTGCTAGCTGAACCCCAGAGCTGTGAGCCATATGTCCAAATGGGTTTTATTATTGTATTGTATATCAGCAGCTTGTTGTCAATCGATAGGTGAGAGTTTTTTCCCAACAACAAGTTTTCTGTATAAAATTCCCAATTGAAGCCTTTTCGTCCATATATGTTTGGTCCAAGTTAAACGTTTGTCAAGGTGAATACCTAAGTATTTTACGTCATGCTTTTGGGGCAAGGGATGTCCATTGAGGTTAACTTGTGGACATGTACCTCTTCTTAGAGTGAATGTAATTTGTGTAGATTTTGAGGGGTTTACTCTAATTCTCCAGAGTTTAAGCCATTCATTTGTTTTGTTCAGATGTAGTTGCAGTCTCTCTGATGCTATTATTGGGTTGCTATGAGAGGCCAAGAAAGCAGTATCATCTGCGAATGTTGCAAGCGTTAGGTTATTGCTTATTGGCAAGTCAGCCGTATATATCAGGTACAGAATCGGTCCGAGCACACTACCCTGAGGTACACCAGATAGGATGGGGTAGAGTTTTGTATAGGCTTCACTATATTTTACCAGATATCTCCTTTCTGTAAGGTATGATTGAAGCAGTTTAAAGTAAGGGTAAGGTAAATTTTTCTTTAATTTGTACAGAAGTCCTGTATGCCACACCTTGTCAAAAGCTTGAGAGGCGTCTAAAAAGGCTGCAGTACAATATTGCTTGTTCTCGAGACTACTTCTTATTGTTGTGTATAGTCTGTGAACTTGTTCTATTGTACCATGTTGGTTACGAAAACCGAATTGATGGTCAAGTATGAGACACTTTTCGTCCAATATTGGTTTGATTTTTCGTAGTAGAAGTTTTTCGAGGACCTTAGAGATGACTGGGAGTAGACTAATCGGTCGGTATGAGTTGACATCTTTTGGATCTTTACCAGGTTTTTGAATGAGTATAATCTGTGCCACTTTCCATTGCATAGGGAAGTAATGCAGACTAAGCATAGCATTGAAGATCATAGTGATTATTCTGTAACAGTCATTGGTTAGTTCCTGGAGGATCTTACCCGTTATGAGGTCGAATCCCGGAGCCTTATTGGGTTGTATCTCATTCTTTATTATCTGTTTTACTTCTTTAATATTAAACTTGGTGATTGGTAGATCCATTTGATATGGAGCCTCAAGAAAAGAATTAAATGGTTCTTCTTGTTCTAATGGCACTACTCTGTTAAATGGACTAAATACTGTAGAAAGATGTTCAGCGAATGTCTCAGATTTTTCTGTGTCTGTTCTTGCCCATTTACCTTTGACATTTTTTAGAGGAGGTATGGCGTCTTGTGGACCTTTTACCTTTCTCGTCGCCTTCCATAGAGAATAATTGGTGTCTTTGGATGGAGTCAAATTTTCTAAGTAAGTTTGGATCCCCCTGTTTTTCTCTTCTTTTAATAGATTTTTAAGTCTTCTGGTAATTCTGTTTAAATTTTGTTTGTCAATAGGAGCGTGTGTGTTTTGCCACTTTTTCCTAAGTTTTCTTTTCTCATCGATTAGGTTTTTTGCACTTTGCGAACAGTTTATGCTTTCCTTCCATGTTGTTTGTTCGGGAGTAGAAATCCAACCTGCCTTTTGTATGGAGGTAGTAAGTTGTTGTACCGCATTTTCAATTTGTAATTCTGTTTTAAGTGGCAAGTTCGTTGGTATTTGTTCTGCTAGTGCGCTTCGGAATATTTTCCAATTTGTTTGATTATTGTTTAGGACTGGAGGCTTATTTCTGAGTATGATTTTGGAGTCTAGGTCAATTAGAATGGGAGAATGATCTGAAGAGAGGTCCCAGTATGATTCTATTGCTAAATAGTTAAGAGAGATACCTTTAATCACACAGAAGTCTAAGAGATCTGGTGTTTTATTTGGATCTGTAGGCCAATAAGTTGGTTCTCCTGTAGATATGTGTTGTAGGTTGTTTTCTGTTATTGACTTCAGCAGTTGTCTACCCCTTGTTGTAATTACCCTAGAGCCCCAGTGATGATGTTTACAGTTAAAGTCTCCTCCCGCTATGAATTTGTGTCCAAGAGAACTGAAATAGGTGCTAAAGTTGTTTTCGTTGATTGGTTGACCAGGAGGACAGTAGACCGCAGATAAGGTAAGGTTGCCTAGCCAGTCTTCGATGACAATGCTAGTTGATTGCAGGTACTTTTCACTGAGCTTATTTAACTCATGGTGTTTTATATTAGATTTGATAATAATAGCTGTGCCACCGTGTGCCTTGTCATTTGGATGTTTTGTTTAGTGGACAATGTATTTTGGAATTTTGATATAGTTTTTGTCTGTTAGATGAGCTTCTGATACAAGCATAACATCAATTTTCTTCTCGTCGAGGAAAATTTTTATTTCTTGGATGTGGTTCGTTAGGCCATTTGAGTTCCAGACGGCTATTTTAAGTCTGTGTTGCATTAGTGCATTTTGGAAATCATAGTCATAAGAAGATTAAGCATAGTGTCCATTCTCTCTACTAGTTTTGTCATCAGGTTTTCAAGGTTGGCAATTTTCGTTGAATGGTTTGAGCCGACATTAGTTTGTTGATTTGTGATTTCATCCGCTTGACTATTTCCTGAAGTTTTTTGAGCGTAAGAAACACCAGGGGTTGCTCTTTGACTATTAGTTTCATGGGTGTCTGTTCTGTGGGTCTCTTGATTCTTTCTGAGTTGGGGGAATTTTTCTTTTTGTATTTGTTTGTATACGCTGCAGCCCTTATAGTTGGCCGGATGGTTTCCCATACAAAGTACACATTTTACGTTATTGCTGCGTTCTTTTCGTGGACAGTGTAAAGTAAGATGATTACTTGCACACTTTACGCATCTTGGAGGCATATGGCAGAATTTTTGTGTGTGACCGTAGCGTTGACATTTGGTACATTGGGGAACCTGACGTTTGGGATATGGTGGTTCGAAGGACACAATCATGTTCTGGAGTGCTCTCACATCATATATGTCTTTATTATTTGGCTTAGTTTTTAATTCTATATAAAAGAGCGGAAGCGCTATTTTGGATCCATTCTTATTTATGTTAGCTATGTTGGTTACTTCGTGTCCCATTAATCCTAGCTCATGTACTAAAGCGTCTTTATCTGCTGTCTGATGCATATTACGAAGCACAACTCGGAATGTTCTTTCTTCCTTTGTTTGGTAGGTGTAATAATGTGTATTTTTCTCATTGAGTGCTTTGGTTATGTTTCGGTAATATTCAGAAGTTGAGGGCTGGATCTTTACTTGGTTGTTATAGAGACATTTGATGGAATATCCCAGAGGGGATATTGTTTCTAACAATTGTCGAAGAGGTTGTATATCACCTACATCTGAAACAAATATGGGTGGGGGTTGAATACTTTCTTTAACTGCATCAGTTCTGGTTTGTTTGGTCTCATCAGGTACTTCATCTAAGCTAGCAAATCTATTAGACGTTGGTGTGGGTGCTTTGAGCCAGTAATCGCTCATTATTGTTTGTTTTAGTTGTTTATCACCTCCAGGGCTGTCATTTCTTGCTCGTTTGTGGGCTTGAACAGTTTTCCATTCTTGATCTTGGTTTTCTTGGCTATCTTGTGGATTATCGATGTATATTTGTGACGGTAGATAATAAGAAGAAGAAGCATGATTAGAAAGAAAAGAGTTAGTTAAGATAAACAAAATGAGGACAATAACGTTGAAGTTCTCGCCTCTGCAAAAGTTGATAGCTCAGAGGCAGTAGGAGCTTTCAACACAGCTTTAAAATAAGCTGAAGAAAACTAATTTGATAGCCACGAAGTTATGTTTCTCGGTCGGCTTAGAGATATGGCTTTTAAAATAAAGTGCGAAAATTATAAATAGAAGAGCATTACAGACTTTTTTTTTCAAGAAAAATTACCTAATGTTTTATTTGAACTCACTGTTTTTTTACACGGTTGTAATTTTGAATATTTGCATTTTTTTTATACTGTAGTTTAAAAATCGATTAAAGAAACTAAACTTAAACATATGTTTTATTACCATTAAATAAGGCAAACTATAATCCAGATGCCTCGATAATCCGCAAAGGGTCTTGTTTTTGTCTCTCCGGATTAACGAGACCCTACTGTATATGAACAACACTTGGAATTGGTTAATTATCTTCCTAAAATTGTTCAGAATACAATTGAACCAAGTCTACTTCATATATGTGCCTTAAAATTTTTGCCTTAAAAGTTAAAGTAACTTCTTTTAACTATCACTTTATTTTAATTATCTTTTTTGTCTTTTTTTTCTTATACTCTGTATCTGCAGGACAATATGAGAACAATTAAAACGCAGGACTAATTTAATTCAATGGTAAAATTATGTTGCAAACAAAATATGAATATACCAGTCAAAAAGTAACTTTTTCTTTAAGCAAGGTCATTAATATTAAACAGTTTACGAAACTCAAAGATTTATTTAGAATTTAATTACTTAATTATTTATATAATTTAAATACGACAAGGTAGGAATGGAAATGAACCTACTATTCGGATTATTTCCTTAGCACCAAGTAACTTCAGCATAAAATCGTATTTATAACTTTGATTATGGAAATGTCATAAATTTTCACCAGAAATATTTAGTGACAGGTTATTTAAAAATATATTTTTTTAGTGAAAAATGCCACATAAATTTTAAATTCTTTATTAACCTCCGTAAAACCGGGAAGGGAGCAGTTGAACCCCAGACATCAAGTTTAGGCGATATTTTCAAAAATATGTTTTATTTAAATTCCCTGCAGGTATGCTTTTTAAATATTTTTATAATTAAGCAGAAGAAAGTTTTGATATATTGCTGTTTATCGCAACAAGTTATAGACAGTTTTGTTCCTTGCTCAGCTGCACCTCGTTTGTGTTCCCAATCGGGTGGTGATGATATTCCTCTATTATCCTCAAGATTACAGAAGTTTGTTTATACAAAAATGCTCAATCTATAAGGTTAACTTAAAGGATAACGAAATGTTATAAAACAATACACGCATTGTATTCGATACGTATAAATCCGATTCCAGTACAGATTCTGAATGACACAAATATCTTCTCATCATCTATTTTTATATTCTTAAGCATCTGCATTAATTTTACATGCTGTACTTGATCGAATGCCTTTTCGAATTCAACAAAGCATGCTAATACATCTTTTCTTTGATTACAACATTTTTGTAACAGGATATTTAGTGCAAAAAGTGCCTCCCTAGTTTCCACAGCATTTCTAAAACTAAGTGGGGTATCTTCGAGATCTTCTTCGAATTTGAGTCTAATTTTGTTGTGTAGTATTCTTAGGAAAATCTTAAGAGTGTGGCACATTAAGCTAATTAATCGATATTCTGAGCATTTTCTATATATATATATATATATATATATATATATATATATATATATATATATATATATATATATATATATATATATATATATGTTGGAATTATCGGGTATGTGGTCTATTAAATAAAAAATCTTTGTTTTTTCTAAATCTCAATATTTCGCCATTTATTTGATGGCTTCATCGGGAGTAACTGTAAAAAAACAAACATTTCAAAACACTGACGTACACTTAGATTTACAATACTTACAGAAATTGAAAGATTATACACATAAATAAAATTAATACTAAAATAACATTATTGTTGATGACACTGTACATTTAATAAAATGCATGTTAAAATTTAAAATATCTTTGAGCACGTTCGTTACAATCAATAAGATGGAACAAGTAAAAATTATTTCAAAATGCAAAAATAACAATGTAAGAAAACATTAGAGGAATAGTATTTCTTTAATTAATCATTAAGGCTAGTTGGTATGATTAATCATTAAGGTGAGTGTAGTTTTAAATTTTGTTTAATATATTGCAATATATGTTGCTTAATTGCCCCGTGTCTGTTTTATAATTTAAAGTTTGTTTATTTTTGTTAATGTGCTACATCTCCAAAAATAACCTACTTTTGTAATTTTCAGTCTGTGCCAAAATACGAGTATTGTTGTAGTCTAACAGATGACCGGTGTTTCTGTAGTGCTCGACAACTGCGCAAGAATTTTTTCCTAAGCGGCAATCACTTTTATGCTGTGTGATACGTTGTTTTAGCCACTGCGATGTATGGCCAATGTAGCTTTTTTCACATACTAGACACGGTATTTCATATACCACATTACTCCTATATAAGGTTGGTACTGGGTCTTTAATTTTAGAAAAAAGTTGTTTGCTATTTATGGTATTGTATTTAGCTATATTAATATTGGAAACATCTTTAAATATAGATACGACAGACTGGGTTAGACCGTTAATAAAGGGGAGTTTTTTTTTTGTATTTGACATTACAGGGTAATGTCCATTGTTGATGATAATTTGTTACAAAAAAATCTGGACATATTATACAAAATTTTTCGAAATAACGGCTATCCTAAACATATTTTAAAAAAAACTCATTTACAGCAGTAATTTTTATGATGGTCCTGTCCTTGATTCTAACAATGAGTCAATCAAATACAAAAAACTCCCCTTTATTAACGGTCTAACCCAGTCTGTCGTATCTATATTTAAAGATGTTTCCAATATTAATATAGCTAAATACAATACCATAAATAGCAAACAACTTTTTTCTAAAATTAAAGACCCAGTACCAACCTTATATAGGAGTAATGTGATATATGAAATACCGTGTCTAGTATGTGAAAAAAGCTACATTGGCCATACATCGCAGTGGCTAAAACAACGTATCACACAGCATAAAAGTGATTGCCGCTTAGGAAAAAATTCTTGCGCAGTTGTCGAGCACTACAGAAACACCGGTCATCTGTTAGACTACAACAATACTCGTATTTTGGCACAGACTGAAAATTACAAAAGTAGGTTATTTTTGGAGATGTACCACATTAACAAAAATAAACAAACTTTAAATTATAAAACAGACACGGGGCAATTAAGCAACATATATTGCAATATATTAAACAAAATTTAAAACTACACTCACCTTAATGATTAATCATACCAACTAGCCTTAATGATTAATTAAAGAAATACTATTCCTCTAATGTTTTCTTACATTGTTATTTTTTGCATTTTGAAATAATTTTTACTTGTTCCATCTTATTGATTGTAACGAACGTGCTCAAAGATATTTTAAATTTTAACATGCATTTTATAAAATGTACAGTGTCATCAACAATAATGTTATTTTAGTATTAATTTTATTTATGTGTATAATCTTTCAATTTCTGTAAGTATTGTAAATCTAAGTGTACGTCAGTGTTTTGAAATGTTTGTTTTTTTACAGTTACTCCCGATGAAGCCATCAAATAAAATAAATGGCGAAATATTGAGATTTAGAAAAAACAAAGATTTTTTATTTAATAGACCACATACCCGATAATTCCAACATATTTATAAATTGTTTTTTTGTCGAAATAATCACGTTAAATATATATATATATATATATATATATATATATATATATATATATATATATATATATATATATATATATATACATATATATATATATATATATATATATATACAAGGATTTCCACAGTTTTCACTGTATTCCTTCACTCAACCGTTTTCTTCAATTTTTCCTGTTTAGCCAGTCCCCTTCCTGTAGGTTTCTTTTACTCATTGCTTCGTCCACTTCATCTCTGAAAAATATTCGGGGTCTGCCTCTCTTTCTTCTTCCTATCGGGCTCCACTCTGTTATTCTATTTATCCACCGATTTTGGTCTGCTCTTCTGACATATCCGTACCAGGTTAACCTCAGCATTTTCTAGCATTGTGTTTTTTAGGTATTGTAACAAAGATTGACTTGAGCCAATTTGCGGGAATCACTCCAGTGTTATATTTTGCATCAAAAAGTTTTACTAGTACTTTTATGTTATCTTTATCTATTACCTTTAACAACTCAGTTGGTGTATTATCTGGACCACAAGCTGTCCTAATTTTAGCATTTCTAAAGCGAGTTCTACCTCTGATTTCATAATTTCTGGGCCGTCAGTACAATTTTGGTGGGATTCGGTAATAATATTTCTGGCATCTTCAAACAACTCAGATATATACAGTTGGCATTCTCTTCTTATTTCATTATTATTTACAATAATTTTTTTGTTATTGTCAACTAGTACAAAGGAAACTCGTTTTTTAAATAGGTTGCTTATTTCTTTTTTTTTTCGATTTTATATGTGGATATTTTTTATTTTAATCATTTTAAAGTGAAAATACTTAGAGGGTTCACTGATGGTGGTCCAACTGGGCCGAAAACGTTTTGAAGATAACTTTAATCCTTTGGAATAATTTTTAAAAATTTAAAACAATAGTACACAGCCAACCACTGGGATTTTCTCTTTATTAAAAAAAAACAAAACTTCGTGAAGAGTAATTAATATTACAGTAAATAAAATGAACGTTCGACGATGGGCAACCCCCAGTAGACTTAAACCGTAAATTTGTCCCACCAATACGGCATGAGGTTAAGAGTCTCTAACTTTTACTTACGACTTTCTAGCTATATACTATAGCAAGCTATATGCATCCAAATATAAGCTATATACAAATATTTAGTGACCGCAGATCGCACGAACTGTCAACCAAAACGCATACACGAGTGACCAATTAACTGATTTCTTGTTCAATCATTTCATCAAAACCAGCTTACCGCAGTTGTAGACAAATAATTAAATAATAGCAAAGGCAGCACGAATTGCGGCATTGAACAAGCGTATTCCGGATATCGCATTTATTTTAAACATAAAAGTAAATAAAGCAGATATCATTTCAATATGAAAGAGTAACTCAACAAAACAAACTGTCCATAAAATTCAACATTGTTTAATCGACTAGTTCTATTACCTGATAGGACGATACATGTAGGCCATTACCATAAAATCAATCTTGAGACATTATGTCATGAATCCATTTGTTTGTTACAAAATAGAAAGTAAAATATCGCCGCTCGAACGCAGAACTTCGTATTGATACTTTATGGTAAATTTTATTTTTTATTTATTTTCAAACGTTATGTATCAGCAAATTTACCACTGAGAAAAAGCAAGAAAATAAAAAAGAGGTTAGAAATTTGTTTTAAGAAGTTGGTAGCGCTCACCAAAAAAGAAAATTACCCAAAACCGAGGTGTTTGCTGTGGATCAAGGTGTATTCAATTAGTTTTGTAATGACTCGATAATATACTGTAACTGTAAATTGCAAATATCCCTAGCTAGAATTTAAGCCAAAGACCTCAAAGTCATACAATTTCTAGGAGTAGATAACTCAGAGCATCAAATTGTAGTTTAGAAAGATTTCGTGACATTACTTTCTGAAATCTTTGACAGAAAAGCTGTTTGCTATTTTAAAGGATTATGCCCCTAAAGATGTGTTAAATGCAGACGAGGCAGGTCTCTACAATGCATTGACAAATGACAAGTTTCCTGGAAGAAAAACTGCAAAACAACGAATTACAATTTTATTTTGTGCAAATATGAATGCTGAAAGTTTTAAGGGAGCACATATAGATAAGTTGTCTCTTGAATGGATCTCCAACAAAAAGGCATATATGACATCAGACTATATGACTACATACCTGCACAAATTTATGATAATAATGATTTATGAATATGAAAAGCACAATAGGAAAGTGTTAATATCTCTGGATAATGCTATCTTACTCCAAATTTAAACTGCATAATGTTAAACTTGCTTTTTTTCACCTAATACCTTACATTGTCAACCCTTGAATGATAACATTATTCAGTGTTGCTATATGGACATACCATATAACTATATATACCATACGAGGTCACCAGAAAGAAGGGATAAATATATATGTTCAATCTAGAACTCGCTGGTTTCCCCCTTTCGCTTTGGGTATGTATATTACCATAGAGAAATAAAAACACGAGGACTATATGAAACTTTATTTAAAAATAAATTAGTAAAATCAATAAAAAAAATTGCATAAGATTAAATTTCAAGAAAATCACACGAGTGGGCGCACGAGAGCACTTTATGCCGCAAGCAGAAAAACGTATAGATTAACTTCAAAAGATACATATTTATCTCCAATGTAAGGTTCTTATTAATCGAAAATTTGAAATAATTAAATTAAATCATCTATTAAAAAAAAGAACAAAAGTAAAATATTTTACAACATAATAAATCTTATTCCTAAAAAAACAATATTTTTTCTGATATTCTCCTTTGTCCACTTGAATAATGCCCGGTATTATAAAAAATTTTACTTAACAAAGTAAAATTTAGTTTGAAAGTAAAATAATTTACTCTACAGATTTGCGTATTATAAACGCGAAGTAAATTAACTCTAGAAGTAAATCTACGAACTAAACTATTCGTTAATTTTCTACCAAGTAAATTTTATTTAACAAGTAAATATGACACTAATGACAGTTTCAATGTGTTTTTGGCTGGTGTTAAAATATAGTAATAAGGTTATGTTTTAGATTATAAACATTTTGTGTTTGCAAATACATAAATATTTAGATTTAATAATATTTAGAAATGTCCTCAGTATCATCAGTGTCAGACGTTAATTCTCCAATTGTATCTAGTGTTGATAGTGACCGGTCCGAACCAGAACAATTTATAAGACGGCGGCGGCGTAGGGCTCGAGTTTTTAAAATCAGACAAAATCCGATCAACATGTACACTGAAGAAGAGTTTAAGAGTAGATTTAGATTAACGAAGAATTCCGTGCGCTACATTCTAACTTTGATTGAAGACGACATCAAACCTCTGACTGCTAGAAATAAATCTATTTCTGCTGTAAATCAATTACTAATTGAGGGGTCCGGCAGTAAAAAATGGTAAGGGACAATACAGAAGATTTGAGATTTTAAGTGTTGAATTTTGAAAAAAATATTCTTATATTTTTTATAAAACAATATAAGACTATGAATCATGTTAAAATTAGTTAATTATGTTATCAGTAGGCAAAATATGAAATACCAAATATTTTTTTACAATGTGTTTATTGAGGAAAATATAAAAATATGTACTACAACTTAACATTATTTACCTAAAATATTCGAAAAAGTTTAACGTAACATGTTAAGTGGTACTGACTTAACATAATTTGGTAGGTACTAGGGGTTTATTTTAAATTTATATACCATTCGTGATAAACAGCTGGAATCCGTTCCAAGAATGATTTTACATCTTTCAGTTTTTCTGGATGAATACTAAGGGGATGATTGTATTTTTGAGTAGGTGTAGGAAATTTTTCTTCTGCAGCTGTTGGTCTTCCTCTTGTATTCAAGGACATGGAATTAAATAATCCGCTGTATGATGCTGAATATTGTATATTTTTTGGAACTTCTGAAGATAGGCATAATTTCACACTACTTTGTAAAATACCTCTTCTTCTTCTTTAGATGCAAATCCACTAATGGATGTTAGCGATCACATTTTCCATTAATTCTCTATTTCTTGCAATATGTATCAGAGATTGTATGTCGTTAATCCCTGTCCATTGCCTTATGTTTCGGAGCCAGGACATTTTCTTGCGTCCCATTCCTCTCTTGCCTTTAATTTTACCCTCGATTATAAGTTGGAGGAACTGGTATTTTTCATTTCGCATGATGTGACCTAGATACGCCGTTTTCCTTTTCTTGATGGTTTCGAAAAGTTGGCGTTCTTGGTTTATTCTTTTAAGGACATCTATATTTGTGATTTTCGCTGTCCATGGTATTTTTAGGATACGGCGATAGAGCCACATTTCGAAAGCTTCTAATCTGTTTATATCCCTCGTTTTGAGTGTCCAGCCCTCTACGCCATATAGCAGCACTGACCACACGTAGCACTTAGTAAACCTTAGTCTCAGTTGAAGATCGAACTCTGAACAAGTCAGTACCTTCTTGAATTTTACGAAAGCTTGTCGAGCTTGCTCAATGCGACATTTTACTTCCCTGTCCGATGCCCAGTCTTCAAAAAGCCACGATCCCAGGTATTTAAATTTACTCACTCTTTCAATGGACTTAGTATTCAGTGTTATGGTGGAGTTTTCAAGTGCATCCAAGTTTCTGGAGATGATCATAAATTTGGTTTTTTTGGTATTAATCTCTAATCCCATTCGCTTACTGTATTCTCCGATTATAGTGACAAGTTGTTGAAGATCGACTATGTTGTCACAAATTAAGACACCATCATCAGCATATCGTATGTTGTTGATCAGTACTCCATTCACTTTGATTCCCATCTTTGCATCCTCCAGAGACTCTTGAAATATGGCTTCCGAATAAATGTTAAATAAAAAAGGGGAAAGCACACATCCCTGTCGAACGCCCCTTCTTATATGTATGGGTTTGGATATAGAATTGTCTATTTTTAACTGTGCCGTTTGATGCCAGTACAAGTTTTCAATGCATCTTATGTCTTTTTGGTCTATATCAACTTTCTTGAGGATCTGCATTAACTTGTGGTGTTGGACACGATCAAACGCTTTTTGGTAATCTAAAAAGCATAGGAACACATCCTTCTTCTGATTGTAACAATTTTGGACCAGCACCTGTGTTGCTACTATTGCTTCTCGTGTTCCTAAACCTTGCCTAAACCCGAACTGGGAGTCACTGATGTCCCATTCACATTTTTTGTATACTCTTTGATGTAGTATTTTTAAGAATATCTTTAAAGTGTGACTCATCAGGCTAATGAGTCTGTGATCCTCACACCTTTTTGCATTGACTTTCTTGGGCAGGGGAATAAAGGTAGAGCGTAACCACTGTTGAGGATAGCAGCCAGTTTCATAAATTAAGTTAAATATTTTGTGTAGTGCTGAAATTCCCCTTTCATCCAGTAATTTGAGTATTTCTGACGGGATTTCATCTGGTCCAGGTGCCTTATTGTTTTTTGAATTGAATATTGCCTTTTCTATCTCCTCTTTGGTGATTGAAGGGCCAGTCAGCTGGTCGTCTGTATAAACTTCACTCATGGGTCTTTCGTCATGGAAGAGCTCCTGGATATAATTTTCCCATATATCAATTTTTTCCTTTTCACCCAGCACTATCTGGTTATCCTGATTAACTATGGTGGTTGGTCTTCGTTTTCTGTATATTCCAGCAGTCTCCTTAAGCTTTTTATGTAAATTACGGTCGTCGTGCTGTCGTTGTAAATGTTCTAGATCGATACATTGTTGCTTAAGCCATTCATTTTTTGCTATTCTTTTTTTGCCTATTTTTGCTTTTATTTGCCTGTTAATGTTTTCATACATATTGCTGCCATCTTGTTTATTCTTGTGTCTTCGTCGTTCTTCCATTAGTAATAGTATTTCGTCTGTCTTCCATTTTTGCCTCTTGTTATTTCGTTTGTAAAATACCTACTTTCACAGTTTTTCTTGACATAATTTTCTACTACAGAAAAGTCTCTGTCGCTTGGCAACATTGTATGTTCTACCTGAGGACATATATGAACTATTTCTTTAAAATAGTCATTTTGTAAAAGACAAAGCCAAAGACCAATGATGGTCCAGTTTTTATTTTGTCCGCAGCAATTGTCTGAAATAGCTATTAGTTTTCTGCCACGAATATTATTTTTCTCAAAGTACATTTTGAGACAGCTAGCGATTTCATCTGACCCTCTTTTAGCAGTAGATTCATCCCACATAAAAAAGTGACCCTGACCATCTCCAAGGGAATGTATGCTTAAATTATAGCACCACAGTTTTCTCTTATAGAACATGGGACCAGTGGTAAGCTTTGGTGTGGGAAGGGTTTGCTGTAGATCAAAACTTATTGCATGCACATCTGGGTTTAAGTTTGCTTCCTCTACTGCGTCTCTGACTGCCTGTTGACCTGCTTCAGCTTTTCTATGATGTAATTCTTGATCAGTTTTAATTTTTTTAAGTCCAGTTTCATCATTGTGTAACTTAGCATTTTCTAAAGCAACTGAAAACTTATCGCACGCTTGACATGTATTAATTTTTGGAGTTTTGAAACTTATATTATATTCTTTAGTAAATATTCTTCTGAATTTATCTGCAGAAACAAGTCTGAATAGAATATTCCCTACTCATATATTGTTTAGAGCTGTCAGCACGGGTGTAATGGCTTTTGTACTTGGGTAAGATTTCGATAAAAGATTTCAGAAAATCTATATCAGATTTGGAATATTTTTTAGGATGGTTTGAATGTCGACCTCTTAGATCTGATTTTGGAGTATTTGATCCAATTTTTAATTGTTTTACTAGATTTTCAACTCGACCTCGATTTTTCTGTAAGCCATGGATACTTAGGAAAGCCATTTTGCATACCTTAACATCTTTTCCTTGTGATTTTAATTTATATTCAATAGTTTGAGATCTTTTTGACATTAGTGCTTCAGTTTTCTTCCTAGTCACATTTTTAGATCTCATACAACCTTGTAAGTAAGCATTTTGTGTATCAAAACTGTTCATGTCCCAGAAATTAACAAAAATTGTCTGCAGCTCTTCATGAGATGCAAATAACTCATAGCATTTATTGGGGCAACTACACGGTGGACCTTGTGTTTTTAATAAA
This sequence comes from Diabrotica undecimpunctata, assembly GCF_040954645.1. Lineage (NCBI taxonomy): Eukaryota > Metazoa > Arthropoda > Insecta > Coleoptera > Chrysomelidae > Diabrotica > Diabrotica undecimpunctata. Next base: position 20,885,151 of record NC_092812.1, read on the forward strand.
ACAATATTTCCCTTACCTCTGTATTGTTTATATTTTTTCCGCGATTTCTGCGCTCTTTCGTTTTTAATTGCTTACTAAAATTGCATTTCCTTTTTCTAGATTTTGTTTCTGAAACAGAATCTTCTTTTTCTTGTTTACTGTGTTCATTTAATTCTCCTCTATTTTCTTTTTCTTCCTCCCCTTCTTTTTCAGTACTGGACTCTGGGTATGTGTGAGAAGAAATTTTTTGAAGTCCATGTTCTTTCAAAAGTTTTCTAAAACATAAATAAAAATCGTATTAAGTATTATAGGGCTGCCGATTCATTCATTTTCATATTTGCAAGTAAAAAATGTTAAGTTTTTATGCAAAGTGAATATGGATGTAAACAATGTTAAGTATATCCTTTACCATTTTTCACTTGCAAACAATTATTCTAAGAATATCAATAAATTACCTTCTTTGTAGAAAGTTAATCGAGCTAGCTTCACTAAATATTTGAAATTCAGGATCTTTATCTGAATCATAATCATCGTAGCTCTCAGAAATGTCACTATTAACATCAAAAAAGCCGTTTAGATTTGAACAACCTGCTTTGTCTTCCGCCATCATGGACACATAACATTATTTTTATGCGTATGCATGTCTCTTACCAAATTTTAAGAAATTAATCTTGCGCCATCTGTTATTCGGAGGATAAAATAAGTCAAGTTTTCTGCGTTGCCATGCCCCTTGCCATCTTTTACATAATATTTCGGGAAAAATCAAAATTTGTCCTTAACCATTGTTTACCACCGAGCCCCTCAATTACACTTCGGTTCTTTGCTTGTGGGTCTTTTCAAATTAATATTGGTGACCATTTCAATGTTACAAAGGCTACAGTTTCTAGAATTGTACATAAAGTTAGCCACACTATTGCAAGATTGCGACCCAGATTTATTGAAATGCCTAGACTTTTACACAAACGACGTGAAATTTGTGCACAATTTTACAACATTGCCAGATTTCCAAATATTATTGGTGCAATTGATGGCACTCACATTCGAATACAGTCACCTGGTGGGAAGGCAGCTGAAACTTTTCGTAATAGAAAGGGGTATTTTTCAATAAATGTACAGATGGTTTGTGATGCAAATTTAAATGTAATGGATGTAGTTGCTAGATGGCCTGGTTCCTCCCATGATAGTCATGTATTTGATAATTCTCTGATAAGAGCTCAGTTTGAAAACAACTAGTTTGGTGAAACATATTTACTGGGTGATAGTGGTTATCCATGCCGAAAATATATTTTAACTCCCTTACATGATCCACAAACGCCAGCTGAAAGGAAATACAATTCTGCACATATCCGTACACGGAATACAATTGAAAGAATGTTTGGGGTCTTAAAGAGGAGGTTTCCTTGTTTGTCTATGGGACTAAGAGTCAATGTAAATAGAGCTATTCCAATTATAGTGGCAATTTGTGTATTGCATAATATATGTAGAAGAAGGAATAATGTGGTGACTGATAGTGAAGATAGCAGTAATCACGCTGAGCCAGAAGATCAAAATTTAAACAATGTCACTAGAAATCAAGATAATTTTGCTGTAAGCAATGCTGTCATTCGTACTGCATTTAATAATTAAATAAACTGTTTATTTTAAAATTATTTATGGTACAATAAAAGTAATATAAAAATTATGAGTGTTTTATTTATTGTACATGTATTTTTAATTTAACAAAAAATATGTTGACAATTCAAATAGTCACAGAAATAAAATTAACTTAATTATGTCGACTTTTTCTTATTAAACTCTGGTAATAAATCTATGAAATAAACTAAATACGACACTAATAACTAAATGAATATGATATTTATGATACGATAATGAATATTTTTATTATAGAATTTTTCTAAAACAAATAAATACCTATAAGAAAGTGTTTATATCCTCTTTTAACAGATAACTTTGTGAAAAATAGGTAAAACTGTCACGGGATCTATGTATTAGTAATTCATTTGTTTATAATATTCTCAAGCGATATATATGTCATTTCAAGGAAGTCATAAAAATAAGACCATATTAGCAAGTAGATACATAATCCTTTCATTTTACAGTATTTGAAAAACGAAGTATGTACATATATTTCAGTTTCATTGTTCAGTTTTTGTGTTTATTATTATTCGTGAGTCAAGTGTTTGATTTTAAGATGGCAAAACGGAATTTGTGTGCTCATTCAAGTTGTGGAAATATTAGATGAAATATGCATTCCTTAACTATTTCACCGTTTTCCAGAGGACACAACAAGGTTTGTAAATTAATTTTTCCTCTTAAATATTGCTTGGGTACCAGTATATGATGTCATTTATATGATACTTCTTCAATAATAAGATAACAACTAAATGTTTTTTATTTTAATAACCAATTTACAATAATATAAAATTAAACAAACGGTATTAAATTTCTAAATTCTCGAACTCATCCCCATATTGATGTTTCAGTTGTAGAATCTTTTCTTTAACTGCCAATTCTAGTTTCTGTTTTTCTAATTTTAAAATGTCTCTACTTAACTATTCCTTTTCTTTTCTAATTTTAAGAATATTTTATTTTATTTTTTCCTTCTCTGAATCTTCTTCACACGTATTTTTCTTTTTGTGATGTGGGACTCCTGATACATAGTGAAGTCTTTTGCGCTTTTCCGGTAGTTTAACAGGATCAAGTTCAATGCATTGTTCAAGACCACCTTTATCCTGTACTTCTTCATCAACTTCTGCAACCTCATTTTCATTCCGAAGAAGTTCATCAAATGGAGCGGTACTATCATAAATATTTACTTTTGGATGCGTTCCACTAGTACTTGCCATAGATAAGTATTTCTCTCCGCCGGAATCTGTCTCTTGAAATTTATTTGAACCACCACCGATTTTGTAAATTTCCACTTTTTCATTGGCCTTATCTTTTTTTGCTTTCTTTTTAATGCTCTCGTAAAGCAGTCTTAACTGGCCTGCATTTCTTACTCCACTTTGTGCCGTTGCATTAAACTCCTCGGTGATAACCTCCCATGCTTCGTTCTTCAATTTTACACTTATGTCATCGGTTTGTTTGTTTTCAATTACATTGAAGTATTGCTTTACTATTTCCAAAAGGTTTTCTTTCTCCTGCTCTGTGTAGTTTTTTCCTCGCTCTCGTTTCTTATCAGCCTTATTCATTTTTTAATAATAATTTATAAATTTTAAATTTTAAAAAACACGTGTTGACACTTCAGAAAGTCACAGAAATAAAATTAACCTAATTTATAATATAGTCTTTTTCTTATTTTTTATGTATATTCTGTACAGCGCCATCTGTAATTATACTAAGAAACTACAAACAGTTTTCTAATGGATCCATTAAATATTTTATTCATCAGTTAGTTATTTACTTGGTAGTTTTATTTTATAATACGGAATTGAATTAACTTCCCGATTTAGTAGCAGAGTAAATTTAACCCACAGATACTTATGTATTTGACGATTTAATTGTCGTTTATAATACCGGATATAAGTATACAATTTTGGCAGGTGGTAGTCTAAATAATATGGCGCTTGCATACAAATTAGTCCTCTGATCTAGAGATCGATAAAGTCGCTGTTGAATAATATCTATAACCTTATCTTTCTTTTAATATCTAAAGTCCACTATATCCTCAAAATCTGTCAAATTGTAACTCTGTGGCCCTCAAATATTTTCAGAATTTTTATATCTAGAATTTTTTTCTTACAATTAATAATTTTTTACAACTACCTCTAGAATTGTAGACTAATTTTATCGCTAAAAACATTTTTAATAAATAAGAATTAATACAAATAGACAAAATTCGAAGCTAATGTTACTTACTTAAGACTGTACAGAATACAATATTAAGTTTGGATATCCATATCCCACAAACTGCTTGTATGCTAGAATATGATTCAGCAATAAAGACCAAAGTCGCAATGACTTTCACAGCTATATAAATAGCTGTATAAGTTATATTAATTTCTATGCCTCACTTTAGTCGACGCAGTACATTTGTCAGTTAACAGCTCTGTTCTGTCATGTCTCTTCAATTTTGTAGAAGTAGAATATTTTTTATAAACAGGGCTATCGTTCATCTATAAAAAGGCATGCTTAGATTAAAAATTCATTTATAATATTATTCTTTTCTTAGTGTTAGTTATATTTAATATTTAACCAATATCCAGTGTCTTTTTATATTCATTTTCTTCTATATCCATTTTTAAAATTCGTTTAATAATAATTATATTAATTTTATCCTTGCCAATTTTCTATTTAAAATTTGTAATTATTTGCAATCTTCATACGACAAGGAAATATTTAAACAGCCATGATGTTACTAACACAAGGTTCATTATTATAGTTTTTTGGCGTATTATCAATAATTTTTGTCCGTCTTATTAAGTGTGGACTTCCCGAACTACATGGTCGACCATTGGAAGTTGCATTCTGCAGTAGGTGACCGCTGCTATGGGAACTCAACATTTTAATTACTTCAAGACATCAGAAACGATAAGCATCATTTAACTCATCAAAGCCTGAATTAATTTTTTTGTTAAACTGGTGGTTTTTTACCAAGTTTAGTTCAGGAAAAATATAAATAAGCAGAAAAACCTATTAAATTTTATTTGTGTATCGAATATGTGACATTACAAACTGTGACCATATGGTAACATTATGTCAAAATACTATAAAAATATTATGAAATTTACTCTTTATGAAATATGGCAAAGCATTCAATGCAGAGTCCAATATCGCATTTCTCATACTGCGTACCTAATGTTGTCAGAGATTCTGTTAAAAGATAGACTATTTCTACTTGTTGTTGGTCTACCAGATCTAATGGAAAGGTTTCTGAATTTGGTAAGGTAAGTATCCACGAATTTTGCTCTGCTGTATCAATTAATCATGTAAGTATAGACCAATACCATTTCTTACTACGAATACTTATACAGTATCTTGCTAAATCCTCATCCATTGTATCAGTGCCTCCCATAAACTTGTTATACATTCCAACAACATGTGGGCGAGGAACTTTTTTTCAGAATGTGAATAACGTTTTACTTGTTGAATAGGATGCACACTATATGAAGTTGATGCCATTGTTACGACGGTTGTATCTATCCATCTTGTTAACATAATACCATCTTCTTGTCAATAGTTTTTTTATCGAGTGGAACATCTTGTGGTATTCTGTTTTTTATTGTTGCTGTGACACCATATCCTTTTTCTTTTATTATTGTGTTCATTATTGTGTTCATTTATCTTTCTGGTAAATTAAAATTAGAAATAATTTAAATTATATTTAATATGTAAATAAAAACGTAAGCCTATGTTCTCTCTTAGACGACCACTTCTCTTTAGCGACCAGCTTTTGATTCCCCGAGGGTGGCCTCTATTGGAAGGTTTTACTGTAGTTAATAAAGTAACTTAAAACAGTAAAATGGTAGTAAAATAACTAAACTTTTGTTTTATTATTACAGACATTCACTTTCACGCAATAAATTCTTAACAGAAACATCATTTTTTATTTATACAAAGACGGATATCACGTAGTTCTTTCATCATAACAAGTGCTGTTTTCGGGTGATGTGAGTCCATTACATTAAATTGAGTGTGGGTAAATGATGACACCCTCATAATCCTACTACTTTTTATTTATTATTTTAATACGGTGTAATTTCCAATGTTAATGTTGAGAAGAGCAGTCGAGAGGAAGGACGCGAGGGTTTTATGTTCCTAAATGTTTAGTTTTTGTGATTACCTTGAACAGTAATATTAACATAAAATATAAAAACACTGTTTTATTTTACGTAGAAGGTATTTAACTTGACATATTTTACAATATCAGCTTCCTCAGAACCAAGAAAATTTTAAATTAAGCGTAAAAACAATAAAAACATCGTATAGAGTTTTTGCCGAGAAGATACAAAAGTTTCTGAGCAAACAATTATTTGTATATCTAAAAGCATTTGTTACTTTGTGAACCTAACTAAATATCCGTTACAGATAATAAATGTAACTTTTTAATAACTACTTGTTTGCTAAGAATGAATTCTGTACTTATAAAACAGTTGATTATTCAACTTTCTTTTAATTCCCTACAAGAATGGTCTAAACAAACAGGACTGAAATTTTCTACGATTAAAACCAAATTAATGTGATTTTCTCGAAAACATCAAATTGTTGCAAATCTTTCAAAATAACACTGTATGATCAAGTTTTAGAAAACGTTGACGAACTTAGATTTCTAGTATGATTTTTGATTCAAAACTTACTTTGAATAAACACATCAGATTACTTAAAAAATCATGTTTACAGACCAAAAATATTCTTAAAGTACTAGCAAATCATAACTGGGGCGCAGACACAACACAGCTACTAAATATTTACAAATTCTTAATCCGCAGTAAATTAGATTATGGATCAATTGTATATAATTTAGCTAAGGACTCAACATAAAATAAATTAGATATTGTACAAAATACCTCACCAAGACTAGCTCTAGGAGCCTACAGACCAGTCCAGTTGAAAGTCTTTATGTCGAAGCAAATGAATGTCCACTTTCTATTAGAAGATTAGGTCTCAGTGTAGAATACGCAAGCAAGCTATCAACTTATTTAAACAACCCGGTCTACCCTTATGTTTTCTCCACACATTACCATTCTAGTTACAATCAAAATTCTAATCTTCGACCATCATTTAGCAAAAGAATTAGCAACTTCACTTTCCGGGTATTATGCATACGAATATTGATTATGCTTCCCCTTGGACTATACCAGTTCCATATTGTAACACAGATCTGTCAACTTATACTAAGGACAATACCCCTTCATCTCTTTTTCTCCAATACTTCTACAATATTAGAAATAAATATTCATCCCGTCAACTAGTTTATACCGATGCATCAAAAACACCCGAATTGGAAACAGTAGGATCCGCCATTGTCACAGAGGATTCTTTGCTCAAGTTTCCACTACCTAACGACTTATTTGTTATCACTTTGGTTGTTAATTTTAGTGTTGTGTTTAATAAATTAATTCCTCTGTATATTTCTGGGTCCGATTTGTCTCCCTATTTGAAGAGAGGTATAAGGATGCTTGTTCTCCATTCTTGGGGATTGGGACAATACCCAAGAGATTAAATGTCGCATCGGAAAGGCAAAAATTTTTGAAAGTATTTAAAATGTTCGTTTTATACAATATCTGGAAAAACACAAAATACTTGTATCACTGTAATCAATATGACTTTGGAGGAAGGTCATAAATTACTGTTGAAAAAAATGCATATACACGGTATTAAAGAAAACATTCCAAATATATTTAGATCATGCTTAAAAAATAGAAAAAGGCAATTTTTTAGGTTAATAATAGCTATTCTGTTTTATCCTGAGTTTAAAACTGTTGAATATGGGGTTCCTCAAAGTTCGATAGTAGAACACACTTCGTTTCTTATCTATCTGAATAATTTATTTCACTATACTCTTCCCATAAAGTGTATATGCTTCGCAGACTATACAACTTTCATATATTTATATTAATCAGAAGAATTTAAAAATAAAATAGATAATGATAGGGTAAAGGTACCAGTCTTAATAGCAAGCAACGCACAAGAACTACAAAAGATAATAAATGCGGTAGTTCACCACAGCGAAATGTTCGGTTTACATCTAAACGTTTCCAAAACTAAAACTTTAGTATTTTTAAAGACACCAATTAACGTACACGTGTTTGCCAAGGGTATTTGTTAAATAATAGATCAGGTAAATTCCATAAAATATTTGGGAGCAAATATCAATAGTCAGTGTTATCCAAAAAAAGAAATCCTATCAAGAATCGAACAAGCAAGGAAAGCATTCATGAGCATGAAAATATTTTTTACAAGATCAGACCTTAGTTTGCAGCTTAGAATCCGAATGATCAGATGTTACGTTTTTTCTGTCTTACTGTATGGCTGTGAAAGTTGGACAATGGACTCTGAAATAGAAAAAAGAATAAATGCCTTTGAGATGTATATATACAGACGAATGCTGAGAATTCCATGGGTACAAAGAGTTACTAATGTTGAGGTACTTCGTCGCATGTGTAAACAAAAAGAATTACTAAGAACAATCAAAGAGAGGAAAATGCAATACTTGGGTCATGTGTTGAGAGGCGAAAGATACGAATTACTTCAAGTTATACTGGAAAGGAAAGTACAGGGCAAAACATCAGTAGGAAGACGCCAGAACTCGTGGCTGAAAGACCTGAGGAGATGGTTCGACCGCTTATCCGCAGAAATCTTTCGAGCAGCAGTTTCCAAAACTACAATTGCCATTTGGATCGCCAACTTTCGAAAGGAGACGGCGCCATGAGAAAAGGTACCAGTAAATAGACACGCACCAATGAATAAACATGAACACAGAAATATCAAAACCTTAAAATTCGGAATATTTATGTTAAAATAAGCTTTATGGATACTGTATATATGAGGGTTTTGCTATGACGTACATTGATTGGCATAAACCTGGCACGTGATTATTAGAAAATATAATGGCGGATTTTTTGAAGTGGTGGACAAACTCACATACTTAGGCTCCCTGATCACCAAGGAGAACGTCATGATGGAAGAAATCAAGCGAAGAATAATCCTAGCAAATGAATGCTATTTTGGACTAAGTAGACATACGAGAAGCAGAATCTTAAGCCAAAAAACAAAAATAACCATATACAAATCCCAGATTCAACTAGTATTGACATATGGGTCGGAGACATGGACCATTTCCAAGGCAGATGAAAATCTTCTGCTTATATTTCAACGAAGGATCCTAAGAAGAATATTCGGTGGCATCTGTGAAAATGGTGTTTGGAGAAGGGGGTACAACTACGAGATATATCACAGATATAAACATATATTTGGTGGTAAAGACGTAGTATCCTTTATAAAAATAGGAAGACTAAGATGGGCAGGACATCTGGTAAGATCACAGCAGAACAACCCTCCTAGAAGAATCCTTATGTCACAACCTGTGAGAAGTAGAAGTAGTGGTAGGCCAAAATTCAGATAGAGGGATGGTGTAGATGAGTATGGTAGACAAATATTCGCAGCAAACTGGCAACAGTTGGCAATGGAGAGAACTGACTGGCGTAATAGACTTGGGAAGGTCGAGGCTCTTTTATAGGGTTGTAGCACCAATGATGATGATGAATGGCGGATTATTACTATGCATACTGAACGACGTGGTGTGAACACTAGCTAATAAGGTACGTACTACAAACCACTGTAAAATTTGATTTGATAAAACTAATTGGATTTTTTTCATAGATCGGCAAACGAAAATATTCTGAGGACCAGTTAACCTCCGCTATTAAAAAAGTTCGAAGTGATAATCTTAGCCAAAACGGAGCAGCTAAGAAATACAGTATTTCTAAAGCTACCCTACATAGTAAACTATGAAACAGTACTTTAAGTAAAAGTTTAATAACACCACCACGTCATCCGCAAAGAAGGCCAAAGATTTAAATATTCAGAAAACCAGTTAAAACTCGCTCCTAATGAAATAAGGACATGTACTTTGTCCCAAAACGCAGACTCTATAAAATTTGTAATACCAAAAGTAAGTTTAAATAACAAAATAAGAGGTATTACTTCACTAATTCGTAAAATGGGACCCAAAGCTACACTTACGAAAGACGAGGAAAAAAGACTAGAGGACTGGATAATTGCAAAAGCGAAACTTGGTTTTCCCATACACCCGAAAGAGGTACAAAATGCAGTCAAGTTTATTTTAAGAGACTGTAATAGAATCACTAGTTTTACTGACGGTAAACCAGAAAAAAAGTGGTTGCAGCTTTTTTTGCGAAGAAGGCCAGCTATTGCGAAACGAAATACTGAAATTATTGTTTCTAAAGCGCGGGCTTCAGTTACTGAAGAGTCTATAAGAAATTGGTTTGACGGTCTAAAAGTTTACCTTTATAATGAGTGCCGTGAAGACATTATTTCAGAACCAACAAGAATTTATAATGCTAACGAAACCGGTGTACAGTTTTGTCCTAAGCTCTTAGGACCAAAGGGTTTCAAAGATTTCTACAACATAAGTAGTGGCCCTGAAAAGGAGAGTATTACTGTGCTCTGAAATTTTTCAGCATCCAAAGTTTCTGTTCCTCCACTAGTAATTGTACCATATAAACGACTTCCGAGAGATGTGGCTATGTCTATGCCTAGTAATTCCTTCATAGGTGAATCTGATTCTGGCTGGATGGTGTCAGAGACATTTTATGAATACATCGCAAATTGTTTTTATCCCTGGATAATTGAAAACAAAATACAGTTGCCAGTGATATTATTCATAGATGGCCATAAATCTTACATTAGTCGAATTATACTAATTTTGTACCACCACCCGCCATTGTCTACCACCGAATGCAAGTCACGTATTGCAACCTTGCGACGTCGCCATGTTTAAGCCGCTTAAAACTGCTTGGAAAAAAATTATACGAGAACATAAGCAAACCACTAACAATTATGTTACAAAAGTCATATTTGCCCCATTATTTCAAAGAGCATTTGAACAATCAATAAATGCAGAAATAATAAGGAATGGCTTTGGACGCTGCCGTTTATATCCGTTAGACCCCAACGCCGTCGACTACATCAAAATTATATTATTCAGAAAAAACGAAATCTTTAGAAAAAAGGTAAACATAAATACTAATGAATAAGAATCAGCCGAGGAACCATCCAATCAGTATTTCATTAGCACCCATACAGTTTTAAAAAAATTTTTTAATGATCAAGGTAACAATGAAACAAGTGACATTCGCACTGTATACAAATTTTGTACAAATTAAATAGGAAACAGTGTCTTAAATGATACTGAACCCTAACTCAATTTAACAGAATCAGTTATGGACCAGTTGCCTATCCAATTCGATGACATTACCTATTTTGGTACAAACAATGATATAGGAATAAAAGAAGTAACAGAATTTATTGCTAACAATTCACAAGACACTAGCATAATTCAAGCCCAGGAGAGTGAAATAGAAGATAAAGAAGTTTAAATCAATGAATCTGAGTTTAGCAAAATAGTTTTATTTGAGGAAACTACCGAATTTAAATATATTCAGTCTCAAGAATTTACGGAAACTTTGTATGAAAGCAAATCAAAAAGCTGGACTCATTTGACTGCAGATGAAAAAGAAAATAATACAAGATTAGTTTTAAATAAAGGTGCAGCATCTAGAACTCATGAAAATATAGTTGGTAAAAGTAGAAGAAATGACCAGAACGAAAAGGCCGATGATACTGATAAAGCTAATAACAATACTGATAGTCACAAAGATGAAAAGAATATTACAGGCACACGTATAAATATTTTATCTGATATAAAGTTAGTCTGTGGTAAAAAGAAGCCCATAAATATATTTAAAGAAAATATAAATAATCAAAAGGAGGAAATACAAAAAATTGTTGGAAATGAGACTAAAAATAAAATTTCTAATGAAGGGATTAAAAATAATCTTCAAGATGAAACCGAAATATGGAACAAACATCTACATTGACCAAGAGTGAAAAAAACTGAACATAAAATCAAATCAACAACAGCAATGCCTTTCGCACTGATATCTAAGGAATGGAAAAACTATTATGATTACAAAAGAGGGACAAAACGGGTAAATTACAAAAAATACAGGCGGGAAAAGAAGAATGGAAATTAAAATTAAAAGGAAAGAAAAACAACAAGCTTGACCGCGTTAAGAAGAAAAAGGTTTAAACAAACAAAATATCCATACGAAATTAGTAAGTGAAGAAGAAATAATTCTACCTGATGTAAATAACCATAATGTGCCTGATAACAAACAAGTGATGTTTGAAATAGGTGATTTTGTTATGGTAAAATATGATGGTCAACATTTTCCAGGAAAAACTACCAATAAAAATAGTAGTGACTATAAAGTAACAATGTAATGTAATGTAACAATGGTCCAAACTTCCAGTGGAAAATTGTGGAAATGGCCCCAAACTGCAGATCAAATATGGTATTCCTCAGAAAACATTTTGTTCAAAATTTCAGAACCTAAAAAAGTGAATGCTAGAGGGTTTTACAATATAACTCCCCTACAATGTAAGGGAAAAAATGAATACCGATGTTAAATACAAATGGTATACATATTTCTATATTTGTAATAAATACATAATTTTAATACCCATAATATGTCTATAAGTTGTGTTCATGGAAATGTGTTGTTTATTCATTAGATTCTGCTGTTCATTTACTGGTGTTTTGAAAGTTTTTTAATTTTTTGTATTGTATTGATTTTTAGTTCCGATTCAAAGTATATCTCAAGAAATAGTGTTAAACTACGTTTTAGGTTGACAAAGAGTATAAAAAATTCGACTGACGTTGGTTTGTATACCTTTTGGCAAGACGAAGTAAAAACCATGTTTTTAACACACTGTTTCTATTCAAAAACAGAGTACCTAAGTACAGCTTTTGCACAATAGTACTAGTTTGGTCAGGGTATTTGCTTAATATGACATTGTTTCATATTTTTATATTTTTATTTAGTGTATTTGTCGTTTTTTAAATTGTTAATAATAAATATCTGTTTGTAATATTTAAATTCGCAAAAAAATTTTAATATATAGATGTAATAATTATTGTCAATATTCCTTTGACTTATCAAAAACCTTATCTACATTATATATATGTATATATATATATATATATATATATATATATATATATATATATATATATATATATATATATATATATATATATATATATATATATATATATGAATAACTTATTCCATTTCAAGGATGGAGCAAATTTTGTACAAAATATAATTAATATAATAAGTCATTACCTCGTTTGATTTCAATTTAAAGTGAAATGTGGAAACAATTTTTGAAAACTTAAATCTATTTTTCAGCAATCGATTTTAGAGAAGTCTTTTATTTGGATTCAAGGGAAAAAAGATTGCGCGAATACACTTCTACTCACGTGGCTTTAGTATGGATAGTGGTTTCTCCTTTTATCTACTTTATATTCAAATAATTTTAGATTGAAAGTAAGAGGTTAATAGGATTGGTCGGTGGCTCAAATTTTAATCCAAAATACATGTTGCGTAAGAAATTATTCATGAAATCTTTTGTCCAGAGGTAGTTAGAGAGGAGGTCAGAGTTTTACTTTTTTGCAATCAATGCTTTTAAAAACTATTGTAATTTGATTGGTCGATAACTATTGTAATTTTATTCGTGGATTTTATTTGTCGAAAACATGACATAAATGATCTACAGTTGAAGAAATTACTTTTTAGAACATAACGAATATCCCTAAAGTTTTCAGAAAAAATAAATATAGTTTTTCTAATTGTAAATTAAGTTTATTTTATTAATTAAGTACAGAAAATTAAGTCTACATAATTAAGGTATATAATGCATTTTTATAGAACAGAAAGAGGAATAGGAACCTAAAATGTTCGAGGATTATTGCATCCAGGCAAACTGCATATACTACAACGAGAAGTCGAAGGAGAGGATATAGAAATATTCGAACTTTCGGAGACTCATTGGAAAGGACAAGGATACTTCCGAAAGACAGATCATGTTGTATACATATCGGGGGCAAATAACACAGGAAGAAATAGTGTTGCAATTATGATGACTAAGAAAGTTTCACAATACGTGTATGATTAACAACCGATAAATGATGGACTTATAAAAATAACCTTACTAGCATCACACAGTTATTATCGCAAATGACTGCAACGAGCTTCAAAAACTAATGCAAAGCATACACACAGCAAGTCAAGAATATGGTTTAGAACTCAATACAACCAAAACTAAATGCATGCTCATCAGCAGAACACAACAACCTCCGATGCAATTGACATTAAACAACCGAAAAATAGAACAAATGGAGACATACACATACCTTGGAACCACAGTCAACACAAAATGGGACCAGTCAGCAGAAATAAGATCACGAATTGAAAAAGCGCGAAACGCGTTCAACAATATGAAAAAGTGGTTCACAAGCAAAATCTCAATGGAACTAAAATTAAGACTGGTCAAGTGTTATGTCTTCCCGGTCTTGTTCTATGGAGCAGAGGCATGGACCACAACGGAAGCCACCCTGAAGAAACTAGAATCCTTTGAGCTGTAAATATATCGCCGTATTCTTCGGATATCCTGGACAGACCACATCACTAACGTAGAAGTAATGCAGAGAATAGGCAAAAGCAAAGAAATAATCTTCACCGTAAAGAAACGGAAGCTTGAGTACTTCGGACATGTCATGAGGCATACTAAGTACCGGCTGCTACAGTTAATAGTCCAAGGAAGAATCGACAGTAGGAGGGGACCGGGAAGAAGACGACACTCATGTATGCATAACCTGCGACAATGGTTCGGACTAACATCGACAGAACTGTTTAGAGGTGCCGTAAACAAAGTCAAAATAGCCTTGTTAATAGCCAACGTCCGAAACGGATAGGGCAAAGGAAGAAGAAGAAAAAGAAGCATCACCAAACAAAATGCACATTCTTCAGGTCTATATTACAACCTCAGACGCGTTAGACAATGAAGTGGAAGACGTATACTCCGTTACTAAAGACACAATAAGAAATATTTCATCTAAAGAACCACTCATAATCATGGGCGATTTATCGCTACGGTAGGAGAAACAAGAAATGATAACATCCAAAATGTAGGAAACTATGGATTAGGTATTAGAAACAGCCGAGTCGAATGTTTAATAGATTTTGCAACCGAAGACAGTTTGGCCATTGTAAACACATTGTTCAAACATGATTCCCGTCGTTTATCGACGTGGACCAGCCCAAAGGGAGAATAAAAGAACCAAATCCACTAAATATTGATTACAAACAGATGGAAGACATGTTTTACAAACGTAAAAACTAAACCAAGAGCTGAATGTGGATCCAATTATAAATTGTTATGGGCTTGCTTCAAAATGAAGCTAAAAAGAAAAATACCGTACAAAAATCACAACAAGCTGGAGATTTCAAATCCGAAAACATTTAGAGATGCATTAAAGGAAACTAGTATGTTGAACACACAAGACAACCCAGAAGAAAAGTGGAAAGGTTTTAGAAATGCCCTAGAAATCTCTGTAGAAAAAACCAGAACCGAAAAAAAGATCATCAAGAGAAAACACTGGATGACAGACATAACGATTTAACTTCTCGAACAGCGAAGGAGAATCAAATCTCTCATATATCAAAACGACAGCAACAAAAACGAATTAGCAAGGTTAAATAGAGAAATTAAAAGTACATGTAGGGTTGATAAAAATAAACATATAAATGAAGAATTCGAAGAACTAGAGACATGCAAACCGGTATGAATCTCATGAGTTATATAACAAACTCTGATATCTATCCAGGGAATTTAAACCAATCAAACAAACAATAATTGATCAAAACCAACATATTATAAATGACGAGAAAGGGATTACGGAGGTATGGAGAAAATATTGTCAAAGTCTATATGCAGATAATCCCCAGAATGCAAATCACGAACATTTCACTGCAGAGAGAAAACCAAACATTCTAAAGTCAGAGGTAGAAAAAGCAATAAAAAAGTTAAAAAATAGAAAATCTCCTGGCGCAGACCAGATTAGCGAAGAAGTTTTAAAAAAGACTGGAGTTGTTGGAGTAAATGTTATACATATGATCTGCAAAAAGATTTGGGAAACCGGAGAGTGGCTCAACGACTGGATAACATCCACTTTCATCCCTATATTAAAAAAAGGAACTCCACTAGATTGCAGCAACTACAGAACGGTAACTCTAATATCCCATGCAAGCAAGTTTCTACTTCATGTAATACATAAAAGACTAAAAGCTTTTCTATTGCCTCAGATATCAGAAGAACAAGTGGGATTTGTCCCAGGAAAAGGCACAAGAGAACACATCCTTGATGTCAGACAGCTAATCGAAAAAACTCATGAATTCAAGACTCCTATGCTTATGTGCTTTATGGATTACACAAAGGCCTTCGATAAAGTCAAATGGCAGCAGCTATGGTCCATACTAGTAGAAATGGGAACACCACACCATTTATTTCAACTAATTAGAAGTCTATATGAAAATAATAAGTGCACAGTAAAAATAAACAACACCCATTCCGATCACTTCAGAACAGAGGTAGGTGTCAGGCAGGAATGCATAATCTCGCTAACTCTGTTTAATATATACAGAGAAGACATTATGCAAAAGGTACTAGACGGATGGAAGGGTGGAATATCAGTAGGAGGTCAAAAAATCAGTAACTTGAGATATGCTGATGTTGATGCTGAGATGTCTGGAGGAGAAAAGCAACACATATGGACTAAAGCTAAATAGGAGTAAGACAAAGATCATGATAGTAGACAGAGCTCGGAATAATCTTCATTGACATTAAAGAAATTGGTGGCTTTGAAGTAGTAAATAGTTTCATATACCTGGGGTCCCTAATAACAAATAACGGAGGGTGTGACAGAGATATACGTAGAAAATTGACTATTGCTAGAACAGCAGTTCCATAGCCTGCCCATAGCCACATATGCATCCGAAACGTGGACCTTAAAGAAAGCGTATAAAAATAAACAAGACGCTTTTGAAATGTGGGTATAACGCCGCATGTTAAGAATATCCTGGATTGATCATCGCACGAACGTATCGATATTAGAACAACTTAAAGTAAAGGATAGATTGCTTAAACACATACTACAGAGATATCTGCAGTATTTTGGACATATTATTAGAAGAACAATTACGATGGACAAACTGATAGTCGAGGGTAGGGTTAAAGGAAAGAGACCTAGGGGAATATCTCCAAGCCGTTGGGTAGATCAAACAAAAATATTTATTAACCAAGGGTTACATGAAACCGGACAACTAGCCCAGGATAGAAAAGGATGGATGGAAATCGTGAAAAAACTGTAATGGCCTGATGGAGTCACCACATCCCAAAAGGGATTAGGACTAAGGAGAAGGAAATCGTTGGAACAGAAATATTTTGGGTACTAAAAATTCTTACAATATTGCGTTTTGGTACATGTCCAACTGAACGATAAATACTTTGGCGAATACTAAGTTTGTACGACATCTTAACGAACCGTTTTTGTCAAAACTGACATTGTTTATATCGTTTAAGTTGCTTACTAACTTTGGTTTCCAATAGCAACTTGATCCAATGCTTCCCAACAATAATACTTTTACATCTACAATTTTCTGAAAACTTTAGGGACATACGTTACTACGCCATTGTCTGATTCAACTATCATATATAAAATGTGGACGTGTTAGTGTCACAATGCCACTGAGCTTGAATAATGATAATTTAGGGAATAAAATAAATTAGGTCAAATAAATAACGATATCAACTCCAGAAAGTTAGTTTCATTTAAATGTCTATGTAAATAAAATAAATATCTTAAACTAACTTTCTAAAGGTCCAAACATATTTACAAATGTGCACAAGTTGGTGTAGGTACAAATTGGTACTCTTTTATAAAAAAAGCACCAATGCTTAGCGTACATTGCTGATGTGGTTCTCATTGCAAGAAATAGAAAAGAACTGGCAAGTATAGCAAAAAGACTGATTAGGGAAAGCTCTAAAATGGGACTGAAAGTTAATATTAATAAATCCAAGTACATGGAAATATCGAGCAAAAAAGGAAAATCCCTAGGGGCTTCCTAAAATTGGAGGTATAGGATGGATCAGTTGTAGAATTCGAGAAGGTGGATGAATATATGTACTTAGGTACCCTTATTGATCAGATATGTAAAGAAGAAACTGAAGTCAACCTGAGACTCACCAAGAGCAACAGATATGCTATGAGCAAAATAATTAAGGCCAAAGACATATCTCGTAACACAAAAATAAGAGTATACAAAACTATAATTAGACTCACATGCTATAGGCTGCCGTGACATAGACTATGAACAAAACCATACAGAACAGATTGTAAGCATGGAAAAGAAATACTCTTCGCAGAATATGTGATGGAAAAGTAGTAGAGAGAAAATGAAGAAGACGAACTAATATAGAATGATGTACCAATTGTATGCTAACCCTACAATAACAAAAGTAGTAAAAAACGTAGACTAGAAAGGCTCGGACATGTAGAAAGAATGCAAGGTAATAGACAAGTCAAGAATATTTATTGGGTAGTACCTGAGGGCAAAAAAAGAGAGGAAGACCAGAAAATAAACAGAGTGATGTAGTGATGGAAGATGTTAGAGAGATGGGAATCAGAGTTTGGAAGCTGTAGCTAAGAATAGAAAACGATGGAAATGATACATTCAGAGATGGGCCTAAACGACCAGTTAACACTATACATACATACCAAATAAATAAATAAATTATTAAAAAAAAAATTAAATTT
Source organism: Diabrotica undecimpunctata (assembly GCF_040954645.1). NCBI lineage: Eukaryota > Metazoa > Arthropoda > Insecta > Coleoptera > Chrysomelidae > Diabrotica > Diabrotica undecimpunctata. The sequence continues at coordinate 20,903,533 of NC_092812.1, forward strand.
TTTTTTTTTAAATTTCTTATTTTTTTTAATAATGTTTAAGGTAATTTCATTGTAAAATATAAATATTTCTGATTAATATACATTTCTTCAATAAACTTCGTAAATAATTTTGCAATTGATTGGAGTTGAAAATTCAGCAAAGGACAGTTAATACCGATCCGATCAACAGACTTTCTTGTACCAGAGTTTTTATTAATTTTGCTTTGTATTTTTTTAACAAAATTAATAGAATACATTTTCTTCTTTTGTAAGCTGCACATTGAATTACTGTAACCCTATTATTTTTTGACTTATATTGTAAAAAAATTTAATTTGGTATAAATAATAATAATATATTGTATCCTGTACCTCTGCTCCATTTATGAAGCGCTTGTACTCGCGACCGTTGCATTTGTCAGCGATTTTCATGATTGTTTCTTGGGTAAGTTAGGCTCTAGGTGATTTCACGTTGCCTTCCTAGAGTGTGTAGTAGGAGGAAATATGATGACACGTTTGTTGATGGGTGACTGAAAACTTAGTAGCCTTTCGGGGTCGGAAGAAACAAGAGTTAGCCAAGATTAGACATTTTACTCAAGAGTAAGATGTGAAGAATCTTATGATCCGCCAGGTGCATTTCATAGTGTGAGTACTGATACACTTGTGTTCCCGCTCATACCTTGGGTTGTTGACTACAGACTGTATGGCACGTCTGGCATGATACAGCATGGAGCAAAAAGTGCCCTTCATTTTTACTAATGGGAACATCCCAATTTTATGGCCTGACACGAAAAAAAAAGAACAGAGAAAAAAATTTTGAAAGGCAATTTATTTATTTATTTATCGTATGGCACTTGACACATTTACATTTAAATTTACACATATTTTGTATAAAACATTACATATATGTTTACAAACGAACATCTAACTTATTTATATATTCTATCGACTCTGGAGTGTCGCCATTAGGAAATCCTCTGACCTGCCTTGATAGGATCTTGTGGGACACTGTTCTGTAATGTGACAGATGGTTTGGAGTTGTCCGCAGTCACAGAGTGGGGATGATCGTTTTCCCCATTTGTGCATCATGTAACCGCATCTGCTGTGTTGGGTTCTGATTTGGTTCAGCATAGTCCATGTGTTGCGTGGTAAGTCAAAACCTGGTGGTTTTTGGGTGATGCAGGGTAAGCTGCTATTTTGTTGTTCCATCCATTCTCTAGTCCAAGTGGTCGTTAAGTTGAACTCATTTTCCACAGCAAGCTGTGCTGTTTTTATTGGAGGTCGTCTGGAGCGTAAACGGTTACGGTTGGCAGCATCTATATCTTGATGAATTGGCAGGATCTCGTTACTAAGTATCTTTTTGTACTCACTAGTGAGGGAGTGTATGCGTCGTAGTTTGGGTGGTGGAATGTGGCTCAGTACTGGGAGCCATTGTGTAGGGGTGGATTTGATAACACCAGCAATCATTCTCATTGTACTGTTTAATTGGGCATCTACTTTGTGTATATGTGGGCTGTTAATCCAGGCTGAAGAGCAGTATTCTGCGGTTGAGCGGCTATTGGTCTGTAGTTCTTAGGGTTGTTATCATTTGGCTTCCCTGGTTTTAATATGGCAATAATCTTTAAGCGTTTGAGTTCCTGTGATATGGTACCGGTCTTCATAATATCTGTGAAAAAGTGGGCCATCCATTCTTTCGCATATTTGCCGCTGTTGATTAAGAATTCGGAATGAATATTGTCAAAACCTGGGGCTTTACCTGGCTTTACATCCTTGAGAGCTATAGTGACTTCTTCGCAAGTGGAAAGGCGAGAGTATTCGGTTTCTGCAGATTGGAATTTTAAAGTTTTGAGCTCTCGTTTTACCTTGATTGTGTGTGGCTTGTCTTTCGGGGCCCTAGATGTCGATACCAGATGTGAGGCAATAGTGTTTGGGTTAATTGTTGTTTTGTTTCTTGTTAAAAGGCAAAAAACCTATTAAATGAGCAGAAACCTGTTGAGAAGTAAGACTCCAAGTAAGAGAACAAAGATGAACCTAAATAAGAGCTTAATAAAACCTGTTGTTACATAAGGGATGGAAACAGCGATGATAAACAAGAAAGAGAAAGATAGCTTTCTGAAATTTGAAAGAAAAATAATAAGAACAATACTATAGCGTTACCTATAATCCCTAGGGATTTTGTGTATACTATATGGATACTGTGTATTATTCAATTCTTGAAATCGCAATTAGATATTGTGTAATAAAGAGAATCTTCACTACGTACTTATAAAGTAACTTTTCTCCTATATAATAAGCTATTGTTTTAGCGATAGATGTTAAGTTGACTACATAAAATAAAAATTAAAAACAGTATTGTGTGTGTTTTATGATTTGTTTTATCAGTGAACATTATTTGGAATGAAGTAACCACCAAGGCAATATTTGTAATAAATAATGTAAATTTTCAGTGTAGTTTTTAGTAAGAATTTTTTCGACGGTGTTCAAAGTAAAGTTTTGGTTTTAAAAAAGGTGTCGCAGTTATTTATTTTTAGCCTGTGGCGTGGCGGTGTATCGTAAAGCGACGCCAGAAAACACGATATAACATTAAAATGAAATTCTCAGCGAATTGACATTCCGAGCAAAAATATTTTCGCAGCTACTCATATCCAGCGTCCTTGAGCAAATATGTATCAAATTACACTCAAACCTATCTAGCAGTGATATTCTTTCTAGAAGCTGGGTCAGTAAACACAAACCACTTCATTTAACAACGCTATTTACCCTAAGAACGTTCAAAATATATGGGGCAAAAAAACTTCCTATATTTTGTCAAATATCTGTTTGGGAATAAACTACGAATTGTTAAATATACTTGAATTATTTAAAATTTTTACTTCATAAATATTATAAACACACCAAAAAGAGCACAAAGTTTTTTTCTCATATAATCATCTTCTTCTTCGTTTTTTTTTGGGTTTCGATTATATAATCATTTACCCAGTACAAAGTACATGTAAGGTTATGCTCGTCTTGCTCTAGGCAATACACAACCAGGGAGAAATTTCTATTTGTTTACTGGTAATTGACAGCTGGGTGATATTGAAAGATCACCTTTTCCATTTGTTTATCGTCTTCCTGTAATAGAGGGGGAGGAAGTGTTACATACATTTAAGGTTAGATTAGACTTTTCTCGTTTGGGGGTAGCTTCCAAACATTCTCACATTAGGTTTATGGGTAATGCTACCTTCGGTTAGGATTTAGGATTTTAAGGACGTAAATTTTTATATGTTAGGATGTTTCCAGTATTTTCTAAATTTATTTTGGTTTTTTTAATTTTGACAAGTAAAAAGAAAAAAAATTTTTTTATAGATCTATTTGAAAGAATTTGATGACTTTATTAATTATTTTTATAACTTTGTCAGATGGTTTATATAGAGTACTATGTAAGGATATTGGACTCTCTATTCCTGCTTTTAATAGTTCTAAATACAGATCCATATTTTTGTGTTTGTTTATGGGACATTCAAAGAAGATATGCACCACTGTTCCAATGGTTCCGCATTCACATATTAGTGTTTCTGTTTTACCTATTTTGTAGAGATAGCAAGAAGTTTTACAATGTCCACTACGTAAACGATTAATATTTGTTATAGTATTCCTGTCCATATACCCACATTTGGCGTACTATGATTTTATGGGAAAATCACACTGCAATCTGCAATAGTTTGAATCTTTATCTTTAATTTGGGAATGTCATTCATTGTAGAATTGTGTTAAAATGTCTTTTTTTGTAACACAAAAGATATCTGTACTAACATTTTTAATGTCATATGGTAATTTTAATTCCCTGCCAATATTCGCCAACCTGTCAGCAACCTCAATACCTTTAATCCCCTGATGTCCAGGTACCCATTCTATTCCTATTGAATATCCCATATTATTAGCTTCTACCAATAGTTTTTTGGTCATTATGGTTACATAATCCATTTGATCCCATTTGAGACTAGAAATTTTAAATAAAGCACTTTTTGAATCCCAAAGATAACTGCTTTCATGATCTCCTTCTTAATGCACACAGAGATACCAGACTACTCATTAGCATATACAGACATACTCAAAAAATCAAAAAATATATTTCGATACAAAATTAATTCCATATATGAAGTAGAAAGAAAAATTCTTTTATATCATATTACAATTAAGAGCCTAGAATATGAAAAATATGAAATTGAATCTAATGAAATGTTTTTAGCAAAATTTGGTGGAATATATAGTAATCATACCTAAGTATATACAGATGGATCTATCGACCCGCAAACAAACCAATCCGGATTTGGAATTTATATACCACGGATTAATTATAAATTTTTATCAAGACTCTATAGCTATACAAAATTACATTTTCATTCCCCCTACATTGATTTTTTGTATGACCAAAACGAAAACAATGATAGCATTGAACCACCGGAATCATATATGGCTTTACCCTACAGGGAATCCCATATATAGAAACCTCTTTTGGTATTTGTTTTCCTAAAAAGGTAAACGCAACTTTTTCTGTATTTATATATTTGCCTGAATTATATTTTGATTTTTTTTAAACGTCCTACCTCCAAAATTTTAATATTTACTCAGGATGTACCCGAAAAACGAATTAATTCAACATCAAGAATACTTGCCTCAACATTATTTGCTACACCCGTACAAGTTACTTTATTAGCAGGAATAAAGAGTTCATATCCATCATTTTTAATCTCTATATTTGAAACGAATTTATTAGCACATTCCCATTTCTTAAAAACAACGCTAATTCGGTTTTTACCTTTTTTATTAATTTTTTGTACATTTTCAATTTTCTTATCATGTATATATTTAGCTAGCTTTAAAAAACTTTAATAAACTAACTATACTTATAAGAATATTGTTTTTTGAATTTTTTACTGTCTTAGTGATTAGTGGTCTCCGAATTACCATTATTTTCAACAAATGTTTTGTCTAAATTTATATTGCATTCTAAATCTGAATCATCTATCTTACTTATTACCATCTCAACACTAGGGGGGCCGACCCCCGCTGTGCTATTCCCCATTATTAAGCCTTTTTAAACTTTGTTTTTTTTTTCAATTGATTATATACAATAAAAATTATTTATATACAACTAAAAATTAAATTAAAGTTTATAAGGATAGGAAGTTAGTTACCTCTTTTAAGTTTTGTCTTTTTTTTTCCACCTGCCTACGTTTTGAAGTGTAATTCACTTCTGCACAGAACACAGAACTATTAAAATACAACCTTTCTCTACAAAATCCAAAGGGAGAATCCATATAAACATCAAGTTTGACTGGATTTTAAAAAGTGACATACCGTTAGAATGCCTGATAAGTCAGCAATCAATTTTAGTGTACTATAATTCCTTTATGATGAAATAATCAAATAAAAGTGCACTATAATAGTTTATAGTAAATTTTTACATAAAAGTCAATATAAAACATAAGAATCTAACAAAAAATTTGTTTAATAATCTGTGTTTCCTTCATCAACATTAATTACAGTTTGACAGCACCTTGGCATGCTTAAAATTAAATTATTAATTTCGTTTTAAGACAATAGGATCCATTTCTGTTTAGGAAGATCTTAAAGACCTTGTCTAGTATAAACACTGTGCAGATGAGGAGCAATCTTTTTTCTGACTCATGGGACTCGAAGGGTTTCAGATCTGGCGATTGTCCTGGCCACGGTAAAAGTGTCATATTATTATTATTAAAGCAAGCTCTTGCTCTTGCTGCAGTATGTGGCCTTACATTATTCCACATGTACTGCAAATCAGGACCTAGTAGGTAATGGAAAGACAACAGGTTTTAAGATACGATCAATATATTGAGATTGAAGTGATACAAGGTTGAATGCTCGAATAAATGAATTTTAATCAAATAAAAGGCAGATATCGAGCACAGTTCTTTTATTAAATCTTGCCCAAGTACTTTTGCTCCTAGAGCATCTTCAGGGGCATATCGTCAAAATTAGACTATCTAACAATGTATGGAGAATGTCATAAACATTAAATGCAACACGACACAAGGACAAACATTTAAAAAATTATTAAAAATCGACGAAGCTACATATTGGGTGAAATCGGGAGAGAGAATGACAACATTCTCTCTACTGTTTGTCCTCAAACTGTTTGTCCTTTTGTCGTGTTGTGTTAATGTATCATTGACATTTATGATGACGTTTAAATTTTGACGTTCGAAAATCGTTACGAATCGAATTTTAGTATCGATCTTTTATTTTTCTGTTTATCTTACTGTTTTTCATGCAGTTTTTTATTTAAACCTACAATGAGTTAACAAATGATGACTAAAAACGAATTGATCGAGAGTAATGAATCGAAGTGAAGAACCGCTATTTTGTGACACTACCCGTGACGACGCCATTTTGTGGCGCTAGTTCTGTAACGCTCTCCTAAGCATTTTACTGTAAAGAAAAAGTAATACAATCCCAGTACAGAAGCTTCACTTTAGAAGTAATACAATGCTAGTATAGAAGCTTTGTTTCAAGAATGTATTTAATTTGATTCGCTACATTTATCACAACTTATTAAAATCACTTCTACATTTTATTGTCGAGTGGTTTTTACCACTTATTGGTAACGGACTCTTTTCAAATACTTGTTTACTGTACTAAGCTTAGATAACTGCTAGACCTGTTAATTGTTGATAAATGTCAAGTTTTATGATAATTCTACAATTTAATTTTAAGCTTTTAAGTAAAAATTGAATTATAATAAAATTAAATTTATCTTTGCCTTCCTCCTCTTTTTAATATTTGCATGTGACCGTATTTTATATCGTTACTTTCTCGCTAAAGTATTTTCCGGAGTCATCACATGAAACAGATTGAGATATCTAAAACCGAAAAGCTCCACTACAAAGGATTGCCTGGAATCGCAGTCTTTTCTAGGATTTTCTCCATAATAGGATTTTCATCAGTTATCACACAGTGACCAAATTTTGGGAAATAGTCCAGTCTTCTTTTATTGCAGATCGGATTTGAAATTTAAAAGAAAAGTAATTTTAGTATATAGATGCCATTATTTTTTAAACTTTATGGACTTTCTAATTAACTCTTGGAACTCTAGCTACACAGCATATTTTTCATGCTTTCGGGATCGGTAATACCAAAAATATGATTATGTTCATAAATAGTTTTCAGTTCAAGATGAGACGCAAACTGTGTACATGACAGATTTAAACTTTTCAAAACTTTCAATCGAATTTACGACAAATGCAAGCAAAATCATAAAACTTGAGCAGAAAAAATACATAATCCTCTACCCATAAACTACTTCAAGATGAGTTCAACAATAGTTAGATATAATTATTTGAATGGACAATATAAACAATATAAAACAAACTTAATATAGAATCATCTGTTAATACTTATAGTCCGAGATTCCAGAGCTACCAGACGCTTCTTATTAACTCACAACTAAAATGGATAGAATAATGTAAAATTAGTATTACACCAATCTATGTGTACACAAATCATTGATTTCACGTGAAAATCTTATACAGATATTTAAAGGTTCTTTTTTTTATTAACAAAATCGCATCAGCCAAATTAGCTATTAGCAAAACAATAGTAGCGAACAATAATTTGTATTACATTTATATGTTAGTTTAGAAAGTTTTTGAAGTTAAGAAACTTTTTATGTTTGATATATTGCACTGTACACCTAAAATATATGTTTGATTGTTAATGTTTCATTACAGTTGTCACATCTTCGTTCCTGTTTGTTGAAAAACACATAGCTATTAGTTAACCGCGTATGACCCAGTCGGAGTCACGTTAATATTACCTGGTCTCTCCGACTTGTTGGTAATGTCGGCCAGGGTTTTATCGATTTTTTACTATCGCGTAGCTTGGCCAATGACACTATTCTTCCCACATATATCGCACTTTACATTTAACCACCGCTTTCACGTCTGCACTCGTAAATGTTTTAGTACACTCTGCACTATCACTACTTGCAGCTTCTTTTACAGCGTTGTCTGCCTCTTCATTTCCTTCAATTCCAATATGGGATGGTATTCAGAATAATAAAATATATTTTTCCATTATGTTGAGCGGTATGCACTTCTTGTTTTATCTTGACGACCAAAGGATTAGTTGGGTAGACATATTGGATTGACTGTTCGGAACTTAGAGAGTCTCTGAGTATAATATAATTGGTATTATTGGATGCGTTGACAGCAAGGGTAGCCTGGTATAGAGCATATAGTTCAACAGAGTAAATGGAGTGCTCTGAAGGGAGTTTGTATTTATTTGTCGATGTTGGGGTTACAACTGCAGCACCCTTAATTGGATTTAGATGCATCTGTGTATATAGGTATGTGTATAATCTATGTAGTTGTAAAGCATATTATTGAAAACGGATTTGATTAACGGTGGGTTTGTTGAATGTTTGTCGAAAGAAATGAGGCGGGTTAGGCACTGGGTTCTTTATTTGCCAAGAAGAAATTGAGGACGATTGAGAGGAAAAGCATTCTGGGAACGTGTAGTTTAATTGATTTAAGTACCTTTTAATCCTTGTGTAGAAGTGTTTGGCTGTTCTTGGCTTATTTATGAAGAGAATTGGGAACTTTTCTGTAAAACAATTTTGAATAGTGGAGTTTTTTGAGCTAGATTAGCTAAAATAAAGTCTTCTGTCTTCTAATGACAGTTCACCAACTTCACAATAAATACTTTCGATTGGTATTGTGCGAAAAGCTCCAGATATTATACATAAGAATATATTGTGAAGATTGTCAAGTTTTTTTAGAAGTGTCTTAGTGGTTGTAAAATACACATCTACACATAATCTAATTTTGATCTGATTAATGGTCTATATAACATTAAATGTGTTTGGCGATCCGTACCCCATTCTTTATTGGCCAGAGTTTTAGAAGATTTAATCGCCTGTAACAAGATAAAATCAAATTTGTTAGATGAAGTTTCCAACTTAGTTCTCTCGTCATGTCCAAGAACTTTATTGACGTTACACGTTTTAGGTTTCATCACATAGTCTTAGGTTGGGAGTGTCTGTGACATTTTTCTTAGAAAACAGGATGAAATGAGTTCTTTTCAGTGGAAAAGCAGAAACTTTATTGACGTTACACGTTTTAGGTTTTCATTACATAGTCTTAGGTTGGGAGTGTCTGTGACATTTTTCTTAGAAAACAGGATAAAATAAGTTTTTTTAGTGGAAAAGCAGAAACCTGTTTTTTGTGACCAGAATTCTAAGTGTTGTATAAAGTTCTACGTGTGACAAAATATATTTTGTATATTTTTACCTTTGCAATAAACTACAAGATCATCCGCATAAAAGCGTGCCTTTATAGGCGATTTTAGATTTTTGAGAATGTCGTTGATTGCCACTATAAAGAGCGTATGACTTATAACCGAGCCTTGAGAAATGCCATTTTCTGGATACATTATATCTGATGTTGTGTTGTTTGTCCTAACTCTAAAAGCTCTATTTTAAAGAAAGTTTTTAGTAAAGAAGAGGCAGTGACCTTGCATGTTCCAACTATATAATTTTTCATTATATAATCGTACTAGGCTGTATTGAAAGCTCTTGATATGTCAAAGAAAACCACTAGACATTTACTGCTTAGTGCAGAAATGTCACTTTCCAAATCTATATTATTTATGATTGACATTTGCTCTCTAAAACTACTTTGTTCTGAAATAATTAAATCTTTTCCCTCCAGGTGCCATCTTAGTATATTATTATTAATTTTTTCTAGTTACTTACACATGGCGCATATTAAAGATATTGGTCGGTATGACTCGGAATTTGTTTAATACTATTAGGTTTTTGAATAGGTATAACTGTGGATTCATGCCATTTTTCAGGAAATTTGTGCTTCAGCCAAATAATATTAAACAGATTTAGAAGTTGTTTGTGAGCGCTATCTGGAAGGTGTGAAGGTGAAGATGTTCAAAGAATTACGTGATTTTTTACTCTCCAAAATTAACGAACCACGTTAACTCTACCTATTTTTTAAGCTATTTTTCTTGTGTATCCTTAATTGGATTTCGATCATTTTTTTTTCGCATTGCAGACCTATTTCTAAGTAATTACTGTATTAATGTTTTCTGGGAAAAGTCAACGTTTCACCCATATACGGGGTGTAAAAATAAATTTGATTTCTTATCGTATTTTGCAACACCCTGTGGAATTTATTAAAAGCAAACGTTACATTTTATTAATATTTCGAAAAAGCTTCATTTTTTTTAACATTTTCGTAGAAAAATCATAATATCTTTATTATCAAAAAAGAAAAGTACGTTCAAAGCATAATGTGTTCAGGCAATTACTTTAGCTGATGTAGGGTTAAGTTATCGTGAAATAGGCTTGAGGTTAGGAGTATCGCATACTACAATATCACGAGTCATTCAACGTTTTCGAGAAACAAACGACCATAAGAGAAGAAGGTGAACAAGGAAGAGGAAGACTTACAACATCACCTCAAGGTCAGTTTATCAGGCTTCGTGCTATAAGAGAACGTTTTCTCACAATGAGACATTTACAAATACAAGTGGCAAATGTTCATAATATTCAAATTAGTAAAAACACTATACAAAGGCGTCTCGCTGAACAAGATCTGCATAAACGGATACCAATCAGAGCACCAGCTTTAAACGTAAATCATCGTAGAAGTAGATTACAATTTGCCAGAGAGCACCTTGACTGGAATGTTGATGACTGGGTGCACGTGTTGTTTACTGATGAATCGAGGTATTGCTTATATAGCCCAGGTAGACGTGTGAGTTTTTTGACGGCCAAGAGAACGCTACGCACAGTGTAATATACGACCCATTACTTTATCCAATGGAGGATCTGTAATGGTTTGGAGAGGAATATCTCTTACAGCGCGAACGGATATTGTTGCTTTACGAAGAGGTTCCTTAACAAGTGAAAAGTATATTACAGACATTTTGTCTAACTATGTAGTTCCATTTGCTCCTTACATAGAAAATATTTTTTTTTAATTCATGATAACGCCCGATCACATGTTGCACGTGTGGTCCGTGAATATTTTGACAAGGTTGGAATACAAACCATAAACTGGCCACCCTGCAGCCCTGATCTTAATCCTATATATAATTTGAGAATAAGAGTAGAACCACCTGTCTCTCTTGACGACATAGAAGTTAGGGTGAGAGAAGTTTGGGATGCAATTGATCAAGACCAAATACGCCGTAATTAGGTAATTATTAATTAATTAATTAGATGTAGAGATAGAAATACTCGTTATTAAGTGTTTTTGGGAAAGGATTATTGTTAAGGATTACTTAGGTTATATTTTCTTGGGCTTTATTTGTATTAAATGTCAAAAAAGTTTATGTAAGTATTGTTTTTTTTGCTCTAAATGTTAATAAAAACTTGTTACATTTAAAGTTCTGTATAATCTTTGATAATAGAGATATCGAAATAATTTTTTTACGAAAATCTTAAAAAAGAATAAATCGATCTTAAAATATTAATAAGATGTAGCGTTTATTTCTAATAAATTCCACAGGGTGTTGCAAAAAACGATGAAAAAACACAATTTTATTTTTACACCCCGTATACGGATAAAACGTTCATATTTTTTAAAATTAAACATTAATATATTGATTTACTAGAAATAGACCCATAATATGAAAACACATCATTAAAATCCAATCATTCGCTCAGGAGAAAAATAGCTTCAAACTTATGGTACATTTAAGGTGGTGCGTTAATTTTGGGCAGTAGAGTCTATATTCTTTTATAAGAGACAGAAGGCGTGGCCTTATTAACATTATTAAGAAGCGTAAAATCCGTTATCTAGGACATGCGTACCGGGGAAGACATTCTGAGCTCTTGAGGTTGTTGATGGAGGGGAAAATTTAAAGAAAGATAGAAGAAAATGTTAATGGTTGAAAAACGTCAGAGACTGGACGGGTCTCGATACTCAATCGCAGAGAATAGAGTTTGTTATTAATTAGTTGCACAGACTAAAAGAAAGAAAGAAAAAAAGGTAAAAGAGTTTACATCGACTTCCAAGATAACGACTTTTCACACCATGCTGAACACGGATGGCAAACTGCTAGAATCAACGGAAGACAAACTGAAAGAATGGGAAAACTATTAAAATTCTCTTTCACGACATACGAGAAGAACCAAGATTGGAAAATAACAACGAAGGGCCAACAATTCTGAAATCTGAAATCATAAATGCAATTAATCATCTTAAAACAAATAAAAGCCCAGGTCCAGACGGAATATACCCAGAAACGTTAAAATTAATCAGCGAAGAAAATATTGAAATATTTGTCCTTTTATTCAATCGCATTTATGATACAGGTAAAATACCCCAAGATTGGCTGGAGTCAATATTCATCCCACTACCAAAAAAGCCAAACCCACAACACTGCAATGAGTTCCGTCTGATAAGCCTTATGAGTCATGCAGTAAAAGTCCTACTAAAAATCGTACATAATCGTATCTATAGAAAGTGCGAAACAATCATCGGAGACGATCAGTTTGGATTCAGAGCCGGCATGGGAACGAGAGAAGCCCTGTTCAGTTTACTAGTTCTCGCCCAAAACTGCTACGACCAACAGAAAGATATATTTATATGCTTTGTAGACTTCGAAAAAGCATTTGATAGAGTAAGACACGACCTACTATTAGAACGTTTGCAAGAAGTAGGTTTAGATGGAAAAGACATCAAATTCTTAAAAAACTTGTACTGGAACCAAAACGCCAGAGTTAGGATCGAAGGTTCCACATCCGCAGAAGTAGAAATTAGGAGTGGAGTTAGACAAGGATGTGTTCTGTCGCCTCTGCTGTTTAATCTTTACTCCGAGTTTCTATTTAAAGAAGCATTGGAGGATTCCAAGGATGGAGTCAAGGTGAATGGCGTAAATATCAACAGTATCAGATACGCCGATGATACAGTGTTAATTGCGGATTCCGACGTAGGTCTACAACGACTCATCGACAAGACCAACTCGACCTGTGAGCAATTTGGTATGAAAATAAACATTAAAAAAACCAAAGTGATGTCAATCCGAAAAAACCAAAACGTACCTCAACCTTGCACAATAAATGGGCACATTTTAGAACAGGTCAATAGATTTAAGTACCTGGGATGTTGAATCGATAGCAGCCTAAATCCTGATCTAGAAATAAGATCGAGAATAGAACAGGCCAGAAAATCTTTCGAAAAAATAAAAAAACTGCTTTGTGATTCTCGAATAAAACTCGAAATTCGACTACGTTTATCAAAATGCTACGTCTGGTCGACTCTTCTATATGCAGTTGAAACGTGGACCCTAAAAACATCAACCGTAAATAAATTGGAGGCCTTTGAAATGTGGATCTACCGGAGAATGCTCAAAATTTCATGGACATCGCATACCTCAAACGAAGAAGTGCTGCATAGAATAGGCAAGGAAAGAGAACTTTTTAACACAGTAAAAGTTAGAAAAACATCATACCTAGGCCACATACTGAGAAATAATAAGTACCAATATGCCCAACTTATAGTGAAAGGAAAAATCGAGGGAAAGAGAGGCCTAGGAAGGAAAAGACTATCGTGGCTCAGAAACATCCGACAATGGACAGGGCTAAATTTTGAACAGCTAATAAGAACAGCTGAAGATAGAGAAGATTTTAAAATTGTAGTAGCCAACCTCCCTTGAGGAGAGGGCACTTTAAGAAGAAGAAGTCGCACAGAATAGAGATTTGTCAGAATTGATTTCTACTTCCAGAAATGAAGTGGGCACTCTAAGAAGAAGAAATGATACTCCTTATGGCAATGGTTAGTACAGTAATCACCAACTATCAAAGAAAATATATTAATGATCAGAAAATAGACAACTTATATCAATATCCATCAAAGATCAAACATAAATTATAGTTAGATTTAAGTACTTGATTTAAACACAACATCACTGAATGGTAAAACAACAAAGGTAAGAGTTACTTACTTGATCGAATAACTGAGCCTCTCTTTTAGAGGTCACGATGAAAGTGGGTCATCTGAAAATAAAAAAACTATCATGGAATTTAATTAAAAAAGGAAACAATAATCATGTTCTTAAATCTCATTTATACTCCGTTTAAAAATATTGATAGCAAAATTTAGAGTTACCACCTATGCCCCGAAGACACAAGGTTATTTCTAAGAACATTAAGAATTGGACACACTCGGCTTATCCTTGGCTTTCTCATGGTATGTACCGATCCACCTGCATGCGGCCATTGCAATAAGAGACATTCAAGTGCTTTATAAACGCTGAAGAGTAATGATGTATAAAGGTTAAATTAAGTATTTTATTTTAATTTTAATACCCTTATATTGTATTATACTTTCATCGAGTCAATAACCTTGTCGTCGAGACACGCTAATTCAAATAAAAAAAAAATTAATCGTATATATCAAACAAACTAAATTTTTCCAGCGAAAATAAAGAAAACAGAATCCTCCACTGCATACTAAACTGCATTTAAGGTACAATATGTGGTGAGTAGCGATAGGTCCAAATTTCTTAGTACAAGTAAGGCAACTAAAATTACATTTTTAGCAGAATTAGTTTATTTTGTTCTTAGTGTAATTAATTGAATTTGAAAACCGCCTACCGATCTGGAAGCGGAAGCATTAAGGAATGAATTTAATAGTTTTGATTTATTTTTTTGATAAAACAATAAACGAACGAATGAAGTTTTGCTATATCAACCAATTTAATCAACTATTTCATTTATTTAGCAAATACTTTCAAGTTTATGGTTTTGTCAGTTTTATATAGAAGGAAATTTATATAAAATTAAACGGATTTTATTGTTTATGCCAAATCGAAAGGGACCATAAATTTTTTCCATGTTTCCAATTGATGTGGGCTATAAAACTGTTGTTCTGTAAATACCAAAATTGCGGATAATTTCTTGATAGAAATAAACCAACATTTCACGAGACATTTGTTTTATTGGTTACTTTCACTCAATAAAAGAGTATAATTTTAACAACGTTGAGAGTTATATAGTACACTAAAGTGTTGCTTGTTTTTAAGCTTTAAGACCTATAAAAAATTACACTCACCGGTGCAGAAAACGGGCTCCCCTTTAATTGAAAAAAATTCTCACATTTTTTAGTTTAGTGAAATAAGTTCGTTTTAATTTATTAATACTTATAAATATCAGGTTACTACAGTAGTCGAAATTCGACTACGTTTATCAAAATGCTACGTCTGGTCGACTCTTCTATATGCAGTTGAAACGTGGACCCTTAAAACATCAACCGTAAATAAATTGGAGGCCTTTGAAATGTGGATCTACCGGAGAATACTCAAAATTTCATGGACATCGCATACCTCAAACGAAGATGTGCTGCATAGAATAGGCAAGGAAAGAGAACTTTTTAACACAGTAAAAGTTAGAAAAACATCATACCTAGGCCACATACTGAGAAATAATAAGTACCAATATGCCCAACTTATAGTGAAAGGAAAAATCGAGGGAAAGAGAGGCCTAGGAAGGAAAAGACTATCGTGGCTCAGAAACATCCGACAATGGACAGGACTAAATTTTGAACAGCTAATAAGAACAGCTGAAGATAGAGAAGAGTTTAAAATTGTAGTAGCCAACCTCCATTGAGGAGAGGGCACTTTAAGAAGAAGAATGAAGTTTCTAACATAGGGATATGTAACTATTCTATAATTTTAATATTTAACCGTTTAACAGTAACACGACACTTTTCTGTTTTATGAAAATCATATATTATTCGGCGAATGTCCCTAATTTGATATTCAGGCAGATTCATAATTTTTGATTTGTTAAAGAAGTTTTTTCTTGGACTTTTCTACTTTTCTAACTTTTCCAGTTGTTTCCAATGATTTTTTACTCTCCTTGAAAATTCTTTTAACTGTAGTATAAGAAATACCTGTAATAAAATACAAAACCACTTTATATTTATTTATATATTTGCGATTATAAATTCCGATGTCAAAATACAATTTTGAGACAGAATTAAATATCATTAAGCAAATAGCAGTAAACAATGGATACAACGAATAAACAATTAATAAAATGTTAAATTAAAAACTACACAAGAAAGCCCTGAAATTAGTATTTCCACAAACCGAGAGAAAACCCAGTACCTTCTGCTCGATTACATATACAGGCAAAATATCAACAAAAATAGCCAAACACATAAAAAAGAAAGGAATAACACCAGCTTTCAGAACAAATAACAACCTAGGCAAATATATTAAAAACAACAAGAGCCAAAATAAAAAACCCTTACAGTGGTAAAAACTTACATCGGTCAAATTGGCAGAAATTTTAATAAACGAATAGCAGAACATAAAAGGGCTTTCAATAATAGAAAAACAGATTCTACATACGCACTTCACCTTCTAGATCATAATCATTCTTTTAATGACGAATTTAAAATTCTTCACATTCAAAATAAAGGCCTTAAGCTATCTTTGTTAGAATTTATGGAAATTTACAAATTAAAAAACACAGATATAATTCTGAATAACCAACTTGAGACAAACAGTTCTTCCCTCCTCAACTTATTTCATTAGAGACTATAAAGTGTAAACGCATGCCAAAAATAGATCACTTGAGAAAGGCAATCAGCCGAAACAGCTGTAGTGATAAGAGTTTAAAATAAATTTTGTGGAATTTTTGAAAACAAAGTTTTCAGTGTTTTATTGTTACATTATACACTCGCGATCATAAAATCCGGGTCATCTTGAAAATTTCAAGTTTCTTCAATATTTTTGCCTCTGGTGCAGTAATAACCTTTTTTTTGGCTAATGTATTTTTTATTTGTCATCAATGTTTGTTTTGAAAGAAAAAAAAAATGGTTTTTTATTGTTTTTATTGAAAAAAACAGAAAACAAATCAAATTGTTGATAAAACAGACATACGAAAAAATATGGAAAATACAGAACGTGGTAAAAAATCAGTGAAATTTCAATGACCAATATCGTGTATTGCCTCCCCTTGATCTAATAACCTCTTGCAAACGACGGGGCATACTTTAAATTTTTCTTCGGATTACATGTTGTGGTATGTTATTCCACTCACTCACTAACAGATCCTTAAGCTCCTGTGCGTTGTTAGGAGGAGGTGTATGGGTTTGAATACGTTTTTTTCAAATCGTCCCAGAGATGTTCGATGGGATTCAGGTCCGGAGACCTAGCTGGCCAGGCTACCCTCGTAATTCCAACTTCGTCCAAGCATTACATACTGATCCTGGCAACGTGCAATCGCACGTTGTCCTGCATAAAAACGGCGTTTTCTCCAAGCCCTGCCATGTTGGGCATAACATGTTCTTCCAGAATCTCCGTAATGTACTGCAGTTAGGGACCCATTTTCGATGAAGGGTAATTCTGTGTGGAAGTCGGAAGATATACCTCCCCAAGTCATGACCGAGCCTCCACCAAATGGCATTCTTGGAGCAATGCAAGCTTGTAAAAATCGTTCACCGGTTCTCCTCCAAACTCTTACACGTCCATCGGATCCAGTTAGGTAGAAACGGGATTCATCTGAGAATAACACTTTGCTACAATCGTTAATTCCCCAACGCGCGTATTGTCGAGCAAAAGCTAGTCGTGCAACTTGAGGCACCCGGCGACGTGGCGGTCCTCTAGCCATTACCCGAGAAGATAGTCAAGAAGAACGAAGTCTTCTTCTGACTGTTGCAACACTAAAATGGCGATTTCGTATTTCCTCTAGACGATTTTGATGCATAACCGCTGTTGAGGTCCGGTTTCGTAAAGACTTAAACACAAGGAAACGGTCATCTACTGCCGTGGTCGTTGTTCTTCGTCCAGAGCCAGGTCACCTGGTTAGCAAACTTGCCTACTGAAAGCGTTGAAGCACTCGTTGAACCGTAGAAAGACTTACGCCAACAGTTCTTGCGACTTGCCGTTGAGTGTGACCGTCTTCCACAAGTGCAACCATTTGTGCCGTTTCAACAGTCAAAGGCATTTTTGTCAAAAAATAAACACTAATAATGGTACTAATAAACACTAATCGTGGCAATAATAAACGTTTGTCCGTTGCATTTGAACAGAAAGTCGAAGCACAAACGAGACATTTAAAACAAGTGGAGTTACAGGTAGCGTTCATTTTGGGAAGTGTGCACTTTACCGCGAAATTGGCACTATTGGAATTCTTTGTTACAAAGGAAAGCGCAACAATTCTCAGAAACATGCATTAGTTTGTATTTGTGTTCTTATTATTTACGATAAAGCTCGTTAAAAATGAAATATCGGTGATTTTCAAGGTGACCCGGATTTTATGATCGCGAGTGTATATTTCCATTTATTACGACTTTTTCTGTCTCTTTGACACCAAGTCAAGCTTTTGATACGATTTTCAAATACTATAAACACCGAAAAAATATTTTTATTTGTTTAAAAATAATATCATTTTAAAAACTAAGTTACAAATTACACGTAATTAGCATTTCTAACAGGATTTTTTAGCATGCTTAACGAAAACGAAAACAAATTTGTCTTGATATCACTGATCTACATTTTATATATTTTTTTTTCGCGATGGCAGACATCATCCAAATTACCAGTCACTTTCCAAATACAGACATGAGAAACAAACAATTACATCTGTACATGTACAATCGTTACTGACGAGTAGTTAAGCTACTGGCAGTAAGTCAGAATAAGGTTTAAAGTGCAAGTGGGCATGTCGACTTTTAAGTAAACGAAATCCAGTTTGTGCGCTGGTTTTTCAGATATGATACCCACTGTATTAGGTTTTATCTTTCTTATACTGATATACAGAGTTGACTCGTGAACTCTCAGAGACACTCCTCCTCCTCAGTCCTAATCCCTTTTGGGATGTGGTGACACCATCAGGCCTTTACAGTTTTTGCACGATTTCTCTCCATCTCTTCATCTTTCTCTGTCCTGGGCTAGTTGTTCGGCTTCATGTAACCCTTGGTTAATCAGTATTTTTGTTTTATCTACCCAACGGCTTGGAGATCTTCCTCTAGGTCTCTTTCCTTCAACTCTACCCTCGACTATCAGTTTTTCCATCGTACCTGTTCTTCTAGCAATGTGTCCAAAATACTGCAAATATCTCTGTTGTATTTGTTTAAGCAATCTATCCTTTACTTTAAGTTGTTCTAATATCGATACGTCAGTGCGATGATTAATTCAGGATATTCTCAACATGCGGCGGTATACCCACATTTCAAAAGCGTCTAGATTATTTTTATCCGATTTCTTTAAGGTCCACGTTTCGGAAGCATATGTCGCTATGGGAAAAATAATGAAATTATCAGCCTTAGTTTTGTGTGTATGCTAGAATTTTTCCAAATTGCTACCAGTTTCACCATAGCTGTTCTAGCAATAGTCAACCTTTTACGTATCTCTCTGTCACACCCTCCGTCATTTGTTATTAGGGACCCCAGGTATATGAATCTATTTACTACTTCAAAGCCCCCAATTTCTTTAATGTGTTGAAGATTATTCCGAGCTCTGTCTACTATCATGATCGTTGTTTTACTCCTATTTAGCTGTAGTCCATATGTTTTGCTTTTTTCCTCTAGACGTCTTATTATGTCTTCCATTTCTTCTTGATTTGCCGCGATTATTAAAGTGTCATCTGCATATCTCAAGTAATTGATTTTTTGACCTCCTACTGATATTCCGCGCTTCCATCCGTCTAGTACATTTCGTATAATGTGTTCGCTGTAGATATTAAACAGAGTTGGCGAGATTATGCATCCCTGCCTGACACCTGCCTCTGTTCGGAAATGATCGGAATGGGTGTTGTTTGTTTGTACTGTGCACTTTACAGAAACACTACTTACAAGAAAATTGGGCTTTCAAAATGTAGTTTTATCTTCGAATTCTGAAGATATCTTATACCGACCACCTTACTAATTCGGACGTTTTATTTAGAATACAAAAAGAAACAAACAGTCAATCTAAAACCTTGGTCACATCATGAGGAACATTTAATTTTACTGGAAAATGTAGAATAAATACGATAAACAAGAACGCAAAAGATTTCCTGCCTACTGCCATGATGGTCGCCAAAATCCGAAATGGATAGGCACTACACAAAGAAGAAGAAATATTAAAAGCCGAAATGCGACAAATCCTCCATCACGAGGAACGGCATCAGAGAGAGTTTTATAGTTTATTTTTATGAACGAGAGAGTAATTAGCATAATTTTAACTGGTAGCTCCGACCACTCCATGGGCGTGCTCAAGATTAATTGAAAAATTACTTTGAATAATTGTAAAAAATAAATGAATTATTTCAGTGTTATAAAGTGTAAAGTGTAAAAGTGACCTCTTTTATCACACACTATATTAGAACTGACTGGCCTACATTAAAAAGGGTTTTAAAAAATTCACATTTTTTTTAATTTTTAAAAATTACAAAAGAGAAAAAGAGTTTTTAAAACCGTCTAAGGTATGTTAAATAGATGAATAAAAATATTAATATAAAACTTACAGCTACTTGTTACAAATCCAAATCAGATTCAGAAGATGAACTTTCAGAACCAAGATTTATAATAACTGGCTCGATCATTTTATCAGTAATATTGTCCAGCTTCCACATTTTTTCCTCTTCTTTAATAGTGTGATTTACTGCCTTTTCCCAGTTTTCAGGTTTTACATTATTTACGGCCTCCAAAAACAACTGTTTAATATCATGAATTTTAAAAGTGGTATTTTTTCTTGAAACTTCACTCTTTATCTGTACCCATACCAGTTCAATGGGGTTTAATTCACAATGATATGGTGGGGATCTAAGTACTGTCATTCCACGATTTTTGGCAATTTCATCAATTTCGTATTTTTTAACTTTTTCTTTATGAAGGGCACACAACGAATAATGTTCCTTTCTTATAGATCCGGGATGGTACGTAATATTTTTTGAACTCAGCCAATTCTGCAAGTCTTTTTTTAACTACTTGGTTGTGGGCAGTCCTTCTATAAGTCTGGAGTGATAACTTGCATTATCCATTACTATTACACAGTTCTTAGGAAGAAGATCTATCATTTGTTCGAACCATTCTTGAAAGACATCAGCGTTCATGTCTTCATGGTAGTCACCGGTACGAGTTGATTCAAAAGTTAATAAACCACCTTCAACAAAACCGTCTGAACTGCCAATGTGTACTATTATCAGCCTGCGTCCCTTTCCTGATGGTGGGTTTAAACCAGTAGATAAGTTATTTACAAAAGCGTGCCTTTGACTTGTAACAGTTTCATCCTGCCAAAATTTATTTGGTGTATGACCCTCGTTGATCCATGTTTCATCAAGATAAAATATTTTTCTTTTTTGGTTTCTCATTTCCTTTATGGTTCTTAGAAAATGTCTTCTCCATATGACAATATCGCTTCTTTCTAATAAAATAGACTTTCTGGGATTCTTTTTCCAGCGGAAGCCTATTTCTTTTAAAAGTTTCCATAACGTACTTCGACTCATTTCTGGGTAATCCTTATCATCCCGAACTGAGACAAGAACTGTATCCAATGTTGGAAATTCTTGTCTAAAGAAGAATTCATGCACTTTTCGTCGAAGTCCTTCTTTAAAATGATATTCTATTTGAAATTTTGGTTTCCCTGGAGCATTACGTGGCATTTGAAAACTACCACATTTCTCTTCTTTAATAACTCTGTAAATCGTAGATTTCCCAACACCAAGTGTACTGCTAACTAACTCAACGGTCCCATCAACACTTTCACATAAACGTTTGTCTGTAAATGATTTAAAACAATTAAATATTAATGTTTTTTCATTAACTGTTAGAGGACCAATTTTTCGGCGTTTACACGGCACTTCCAAATTTTCCATAACACTAGTATACACAATAAACTGCACCTTGCAACTGAAGTACCTACTTTTAGTGAACTGTTAAGAATTTTGAATACGCCACTTGGACCTTCCTACAAAATGGAAAATCCCACTATCACATTTTCTGTGGAATAAGTTTAGAAGGTAATTATCTAGTCAATTACTGTCGTAGATTCCTGGAATTAAGGAATTAAATGTTTGATTGTTGAAACCCTTACTTCGTGGAATGCACTCATTTCAGATAAAATAAAACGTTTTATTTTATCTAAAGAATTAAACTTTATTTTGCAAATAGGTAGGTACTTATTAAACATTTATTGGTTATATATAACCAATAAAATAAACATCTTACATTTCTTGCAAATTCATTAGTACCTGTTAACCTTTATCACTCCGACACTGGCAATCTTATTTAGGGATTAGTAACCCTCACAACTATTGTATTCTATTCTGCTCCAACCTTTATACCTGGTGGTCATACTCAATTTAAAATTGTTTTCCTATATACTTCTGTAAACTTGTTGACAAATATCTGTTTTTCATTGAGTCACCCGTATCAACAGTTTAGGGATTTGCATACATAATTTATTGTTTTATTACTCTCTCATACATAAAAATACACTATAGTAAAGAAATGTCTAAAGATGCCTACACATCTGGTGAACGCATGTGACCGAAGCCCTTCGACCGAACTCGTTTAATGTTTTCGACGTTCGATGGAAAATTTGGTCTTTCGTACACATTACAACGAACGAATTCGTTTGCAGTCATTTGATCAGTTTCGCGGGTATTTGATGTAAACTGTAAAAATGACATCGAATGAGGATATAATTATTGCAAGTGCGATGTATATTATTATTAGTGAGACGGAGGCCGAAAAAGTGAAAGACCTCCCCAAAAAACGACGAAAACAACGCTGGTGGACAACATTATTGTTCAAAAGCAGAAGTCGGTATAGAGGGATAGACTTATTTAATGGTGTAAAAGCTGAAATGGAATACGGGCTTTTTAAAAAATTTTGTAGAATGAAGTCTACTGATTTTGAATGGTTATTAAATGAAATTGGTACAAAAATCGTTAAAGAAGATACAAAGGAGAAGCGATACTGCTAACAGAAAGGTTAATGTTAACCCTACGATATTTTGCTTCTTGAGACTCTTATACAAGTTTGATGTATACTTTTAAAATTTCAAAACAACTCATTTCAAGAATAATACAAGAAGTTTTAAAAGTGTTATCTTGTTTTTGTCGCTCACGTCAGAATGACGTTAATAAAGACATTTTCTTTTTGAGCTCTCCTGCATTTTCTTTGTTTTATTGTTGTAATATTTATGCATTGAATTCCATAAAAGTTAAGATATTCCAGATAATCTAAAGAAATCTTTTAAAGTTCTTAAACCCGTATTTTAGTTTTATTAGTTACTCTTAACTAATCCCTACGCTTGGTACTTATTACCAAGGTACTAAACATGGTATTTTTATTTTTGGAATATTGTGGAGGAGTTTTACTATTTTAACCGTTTTACTATTTTACTAGACCGAAAATGATTTTTCGTTATTTGATCATGACCCACCTATAAAAATCTTAAAAAGTCATGAATATAGTTTAACGCCAATAATATACATATTTTTTGGAGTGGCGTTCGAAACAATTTATTTTAAACAAATTTTAAAAATTTCAAAATTTTAATTTACTACTAAAAATTTTGTAAAAATACCGTGATGTACATAATGACATGTAGAACCAAAGATATCCTCAAAAAATGAAAAAACACGTTTTAATTTTTTTTGAGGTTATGTTTGGGTATAGGAATCTAAAATTTTTTTGGTTAGAAACTTTTTAATATAGAACAACATGAAAATTTTTTTTGGAATATGGCAGGGTGAATTTTGCTAACCTTCTATGATCGAAAATGATTTTTCGCTGTTTTGAACTTGATGCCCCACCTACAATAATCTGAAAATAAGCATAAAGATAGTATAATGCTTAGCCTTCTTCTTCAGGTTCCTTCTCCTATCGGAGGTTGGAAATCATCATCGCTATTTTAATTTTATTGGCCGTGCTTCTGAATAATTCTAATGAGCTGCAACCGAACCACTCTCTCAAATTTCTTAGCCAGGATATTTTGCGTCGTCCTGGGTTTCTCTTTCCTTGTATCTTCCCTTGCATAATTAATCTAAGTAATACGTTCTTCTAGCCCCTCATTATATGACCCAGATATTGAATCTTTCTAATTTTAACAGTTTTTATGACTTCACATTCTTTCTTCATTCTTTGTAACACCTCTATATTAGTTACTTTTTCAGTCCACGATATTCTGTGGATTCTCCTGTAGCACCACATCTCAAATGAGTTTAATTTTTGATTCCAGACTGTTTTATTGTCCACGCTTGCATGCCGTATAGTAAAGTAGAAAAAACGTAACAACGTAGCATTCTTGTGCGGATCTCTAGATTAAGGTTACGGTTGCAAAGTAAGTTCTTCAATTTTATGAACGTGTTTCTTGCCATTTCTATTCTAGATCTGATTTCTTTTGTTTGATCTCCATCTTCGGTTAACCACGTTCCTAAATATTTATATGTTGTTACTCTTTCGATCGTTGTATTTGATGATCAGGTTATCTACATTTTGTGGTTTTTTTGAGAATATCAAAAGCTTAGCCAAAAGAGAATGCTTAGCCAATAATATACAATTTTTTTTGGAACAGCGTTTGAAGCAGTTTTTTTTAAACGAATTTTATAAATTTCAAAAACGTTCAAAAATTTGAATTTCCCTCCAATAATTTTGTAAAAAATACCATAATGTAGACAATAAAATATCTTACAAACTAAAAAAAAAGAATTTCTACCATTATCAGAACCGAAGATATTGTCAAAAAACGAAAAAACAAGTATTCATTTTTTTTTGAGGTTATGTTTTGGTCTAGGAATCTAAAAATTTTCTTGGTTGGATACTTGTTGATATAGAACAACATGGTATTTTTATATTCTAAAAATCGCGGGGGTACTTTTCACTATATTAACCGATTAGACCCTTTAAGGAGAAAAACAAGAGGGCATAACACAGAAGTAGAATTGGTAGATGATATATTAAATTTCAACGAAAGGTAATAAAACAGAATCTATTAATTATAATTGCAAAGGACATTGCATCGAAATTTATTTTTGTTTAAATAAAAAATTATAAAATTTCTCAATGTACACCTGATTTTCTGACAATGAAATATTAATCTTATTAAAACTGCGTCGAAAACTTCTCGGCAGGAATGAAACAATTTTGAAATCCGGCTCATTTTGTAACTTCTACAACTGGCAAATGTTTCAATTAAATAGTTCACAAATCGACATTGCGCACCGCGCAAATAGCAATTACGCTACTTATATATAATTATTCTCTTAGAATTTCCCTAGTCCCTAATCGCTCTTAGTTCAAAAGTACCTGCAGAATGCGTTTAATTTGTACCTGCCAACTTTTGATCTCAAGTCACGAACAGACCGGGATAAATATTCGCAAAGAGCTAAAAGTATGCGATGTTTATGTTCTTAGGAATAAAGGTGAGAACGTTCCTGTCGTTTGTAATGATAATTTATCGAGTACAAACAAGGAAGCTATAATTATTAGAAGTGAAAAATGACCAAGTAAATATTTTACTTTGTTTTTCTTTATTTAGTAATTTCCGAGATAAGCGAACCGATCCTTTTTTTTTCACTCCTGATAAACAATAAAATTTGGCAAATATCTCACTTTTTTCTTTTTATGTTGTCTCACATGTTCTAGTATCTCTAATAATTCTCGATACAAAGCTTGTTCGACTACTAGAACGTCTGATTTATGGCACATATGATATAATTTTCTAAACAAATTTGTTTACCATACATTTGTTGCAGTTTTAGAAACAGTATTTTATTCTCCTTCTTTAAGTGCCATCTCCGCGGCGGAGGTTGGCAATCATCATAGCTATTCAGACTTTTGAGACAGCTGCTCTGAAAAGTTCATTTAATGTACATCCATGTACCATTCTCACAGGTTGCACAGCCATGACATTATACCCCTCCCCATGCTTCTCTTTGCTTGGATCTTTTGCTGCATAATAACTTCACGTCTAATTTCAATTTTTTATGACAGCTGTTCGTTAACACGTACTTTTGCTCGCTGTTTATAGTATAAATTTGATATGATCCTGAGGTCGTTGTAATCAATCTTCTTTGATTTCAGGACTTCTTAATTTATTAATTGTTCATGTCGTACTTTATTATAGTCAATAAAACATGCGTATATATCTTGATTGACATCCAGGCATCTTTGTATCAGTATATTAAGTGAAAAAAGAGCTTCACGCGTTCCTAGGCCTTTGCAAAAACCAAATTGTCTATAATTAACGTCTATGTCCAGTTTGTGATATATTCGGTTATGGATTACTTTTAGTAGTAACTTTAGCACATAAGACATCAAGCTAATGGTGCGGTAATCGCTACATTCTCTTGCGTTTTTCTTTTTGGGTCGACAAATAAAAATCGACGTTAACCACTCTTTGGTTAATACGCCTAAACTATAAATTTGGTTCAAGAGTGTCACTAAAACATCAATGTGCTTCTCATCTAGAATTTTTAGGATTTCTGTAGGAAGCATGTCAGGTCCAGGGCTTTTCCCATTCTTCATTGTTTTTAATGCGTGTAATATTTCTTCTTTTGTAATACATAGACCTATTTCTTCTTATGTAAGTTCTATGTGCTCCAGATCTCCTCTTTCATCATCGAACAGTTCGTCGATATATTCTGCCCGTCTTTGTACTTTCTCGTCCGTCTGTGTTATAGTAGTCCTGTGTCTATCCAGAAGTGGACCAGTGGGATTTTAATTTCTTAGTCCTGCCAGTTCTTTAATTTTTTTGTGTAGGTTAAACAGATTATATTTATTTTGAAGGTCCTCGATCTCTTTACATTTGTCTTCAAAGTATTTTTCTTCTGCCTGCTTTATCATCTTCCTGGTCATCATGGCATGTGTTTGTCTTTTTAAAGACGAATTACATGCTATGATATTTTCTGACGGATATTCTTAAGTTAAAGTTGACAAAAGGAAAAGATTTAGGATTATTCATAATTGTTCTAATTATTGACCAGTGTCTAGATAACAACACACTATATTACTGGTTGCCTATAACATTGGCGTAAAGCGAAAGGTTACTTGAAATGTATTAATGTTTCACTAATGAGCACAAAATGGTTCAAATATAAACAAAATAAATAGTCCAATGCAACAATTGTATTTAAAATATTTACGTCTCATAAATTACAACTATTTAAACAGACATAAAACATATAAAAATATTATTGATTGAATATTTTTTTCCGATTTTGAGAATATGAGATTGAATTAATTTCTGTGTGTAGAAATCCATTACTCTCAATAAGAAATATTTTACAATTAATGTATTAAATAAATTGTTTTCCTTTTAAAAATTTATTATGTAGCAATTCAAATTTTTAAATATCATTTGATCCACAAAAATAATAAAATCTTGAAAAAGTGTTAACAATATATTTAAGACACTTTAAATATTATACTCCGCTTTCTTTTTATTGCGTTTCATAGACGATGTCGTAAGCTGATGTAAGTTCATGTTCGACATCGTGTTATGATAGAGCTGAAACAAAGTTTTTAAATTTTGCTCAATTTTTCCCTCCCAACTCGTCAAAAATCTAGAAAGTATTATCAAATGGCAAATAAAGTTGCTTTTACCGCAGTTTGACTGCCAATAAAAGGTCTTAGTATTGTTAAAATTAGTAATAAAACATGTTATCAAAACGGATCGATATGAACGAAGATTTAGTAGTCTTTTTAGTTGGAAAATAAAAATTTTTATTTAATATGTCATTACAAAAGTGTGTATGGCATTTAAAAATGTCTGACTAACTAATATTAATTTTGTTGTATATTTAAAGGACTTCCTGTGAAAAAGGACGAGCTTAAAATTTTGTGAAAATGAGTTATACCTATCTTGGTGCCACAAGATTCCTGAGCAGTGAGGCCGTGCGCCGTTAAGCATCGGTTGGTGGCTAGATCCTCCGAATGGTCGGTTGGCCCATTATTAGCTAATAATTCCCACACTTAACGATTTACAAATTGTACAGTCTATTGCAGCGGTACTCAAACTGTGGTACGCGTACCACTGGTAATACGCAAAGCACTAACAAATGTTATATTTTACGTTTTGCATGGCAACGCTGTGAGTTTGCCAACAACAAGCAGGTAATGTCTTATTCACTGTTGGCAACACTGAAATCACGGCAAATTCTCACTGTCCTTGATTCACGTCCATTCTCGTCATGAGTTTCCTCGTGGCCGTCATTCGTTGTGTTTGGTTTTGTAGAAAAGAGTAATTTGCTGTTACTGATTCGTGCTAATTTTTGCATATAAAAAATGGATAAGTGGCCTAAACGAGACAAAAGAACATCTGAAAATCCCGGTCCATTGAGCTCCACTTCAGAGTAGGAGCCTATACAGGATGATGACAAAAAGAGTTCTTTTAGAAAACTTAAAGTGGCGGTTAGAAAATATGATCCTGAATACATTAATATGGGATTTACATTCACGAATATAAATGATGAGCCAAGGCCCCAATGTGTAATCTGCTCGGAAATTCTTTCTAACCAATGTATGAATCCTTCGCTATTAAAACGCCACTTCAATACAAAACATTCAGTGTTGGAAAATAAACCTAAGGATTACTTCGTTCGGAAGTTAACGGAGATGAGAGGCACAAAAAAATAAATGTCGAATTTCACCGGCAGAAACCAAAAAACAGTAGAGGCATCCTTCCTCGTGAGTTTAAGAATTGCGAAGTGTGGAAAAGCACATACCATCGGTGAAGAACTAGTTCTGCCTGCCACACAAGATGTAGTAACGTGTATTTTTGGGGAGAATTCAGGTAAACAGCTTAGTATTTTACCATTATCCAATGGCATTAAATGTTAAATAAAAAATTGGTAAACCGGATAAAAAATAATATTTTTGTTGCAATACAACTTTATGAGAGTACAGATGTAACAAACTATGCGCAGCTTAGGGTTTATGTGCGATACCTATATATTTCAAATCAAAATCGAAGAAGAGTACTTATTTTGTAAGGCGTTAACGGAACGAACTACTGCCGATGAAATATTCAAGAAAATCAATTATTTTTTTGTGGAAAATGGACTAGATGGACACAATGCGTTGGTTTCTGTTCGGATGGTGTCCGAGCCATGACAGGAAAATACGGAGGTGTAACTGCCAAAGTAAAACCGGTTGCCGAAAATTGTACTTTTACCCATTGTAGTATCGACAGAGAATCTTTGGTAGCAAAGCGAATGCCAGATCAATTTAAACATGTTCATGAAGCTCCATGAAGCCGTTCAGATCGTCAATTTCATAAAATCTCGAGCCTTAAACTCGCTTTTATTTTCAAAACTATGCTCTGAAATGGAAAGTGATCGTATTAAGTTATTGCTACACACAGAGGTACGATGGTTATCAAAAGGAAAAATGTTGAACAGGTTATTCGAGTTGCGTTTTTAAGTACATGTGTTTTTAATGAAAACTAATTTTAAACTGCGTGATCGCAGAACATTGGTTAGTCTGTACGCGGACAACACAGCCATAGCAGCTAGCAGTAGAGACAGGCAGAGCAGGCCGTTATGTACAGACACCGGAGAAGTAGAACAGACAGGGAGATCACCATAGCCAACACACCTGTAGAATGGGCAAACGAGGCAAAATACCTCGAAGTGATACTAGATAGAAAGCTTACTTTCACAGAGCATGAAAAGAAAGCTGTCTACAAAGCAAAATCTCTACTACTAGAAGTCAACTCTCTTCGCTAATAGGCAGAAAGAGCCTCACTAACAAATGCATCTGCCGCATGTGGACATACATGCAAAAGCAACAGAAATAAAGTCGAAATAGCCCAAAATTGGATGACCAGAGAGGCATTAAATATTTTAAAATACGTACCATTAAGATACGTATTTAGAGACTCTGGCCAGAAAAGAATCCTAAGGACAATGGATGAAAGAGCCTACGACATCTTTAACGGACTCAGAAACCACACCAACAGGATATTATAAGAGAGTTAACAGACTACGATATCAACACAAGAACGGTGTACAGACGGCCGAAACAACAATTAACTGGATATAGGGAAGAAGAATAAAAATGAAGAAATAAGATAGTCACAGAGGAGTCAAATCAACGTATTTTAGACAGTGAGCACCAAAAAAATGGGACAGAACTGCTGCAACCAATCAAGGGATGGTTGGTTGGATAAGTTTGGATGGCTGCAGCACTTCGATCACAGTCTGGCGAGACTAAAACGATAGTATATAAGACCAATATACACCGGGGTGTGTGAGGGCAATATACACATACACATGCACACCCCAACACACGCACACATAGTAGTAGTTTAGATATAGTAAAAAATCCAAAAAAACCCAAAAAAAACATATACCGCTCACTGTCTAAACAAAACCACGTCTTCTACCAAACATCGAATGTCATATGCTGTTTCGTCCAAAATTTCCGAGAATTCCGAGCACCAAGGTCATGTGCGGCATACATGGCCTCGGTGGCCGGACTCTACTCGTATGCTCAGCCGGCGAGGAGAACAAAATTTATTTTGCCAAATCAACGACTGAGTGTAAGAGCACACACTTTTGTGCTGAGCTTTTGTGAGCTGAGGAGGGGTGGAGGAAAAGCCTGGGGGTCAGATAGGTACCACTTCAATAGCGAAGTGTGATCGGTTTGATCTTCGGACATGTGGATCCAACTTTACTTTGGTATACACATGTTCCTTAGGGGCAGGATTGATCACATGTGTGTGTGTGCTAATTGATAGTTTTAAAGAATATTTTGACGAAGACTATGCTTAGTTTCTTTGAATACGACAACCATTTATTTTGGATAGCATTCTTGAAACATTAAAACAGGATGAAAAAGGGTCTTTAATAGAACTATCTTGTGATGGGGGTTTGAAAATAGAGTTTTCAAAATTAGAATTAGTCGAATTCTGGATAAATATTAAAAATGAGTATCCAGCCTTATCAAAAAAAGCATTGTTATTTTTACTTCTTTTTACGACAACCTACCTGTGTGAAACTGGATTTTCTGCTATGCTACAAGTGAAAAATAAATTTTGCAGTAGGTTTAATCTTGATCCAAATTTACTAATTAAACTAAGCACAATTGATCCTGATATCGATTCACTTGTAGCTATCCAGAACCATCCTTCTCACTGAATTTTTGGACTGGGATAGACTGCAAGTTTTATTCTGCAACATTTATAATGCTCTTTTTTTAAATAAATACATTTTTGCCAAGATTAGTAAATTTTATTATCTACTTTTTTAATATCTGGTACGTGATTGACGCAGAATCTATATAAGTGGTACGTGTAAAAAAAGTTTGAGAATCGCTGGTCTATTGTAACCAGTAATCGAAACAGCACGGCATCATATTATTCATATTTATATGAGTTGACTTGGCCAATAAATTGAAAAAATGTAGACTAACGTCTACAGGAACAGTGCGAAAAAATAAAAAAGAGATTCCTACTGAATTTTTGTCTAATAAAGACCGCTCCGCTTTGTCAACAATTTTTGGATTTGCGAACACTCCTATCATTTTGTGCCGAAAAAGCGTAAATCTGTCATAATGCTATCTTGACTATAGCATATAGCTACAATCAAAAATAATGATAAAAAACTTCACGAAATTATAAGATTTTATAATTTAACAAAAGGGGGAGTTCACAGTTTAGATAGTCAATATTAGGTTTGTAAAGATACAAACGACAATTTATTATTTTTTTGGGAAGAGAACTTCTCACGGACCACCTTCAAATGAGGGTTAATATCAGAAATATTCCAATTAATCTTCGAGGTATGATAAGGCGTTTTATTGAACTACTTTCAAAACAATTTAGACAAGATAATCGCCATGATAAGAAAAGACGGTGATGTTACATGTGTTCTAACGAAAACAAACATCAAAAAATGTGCTCAGTATGTACGAATGGCATTTATAAGCATCATAGCGTTGATGTCATGAAATATTTGCAGTGTGCGTATTAAAAAATTGCTTATTTTCATCGTAAAAATATTCAAATAATTTTAAAGGTAAAATAATTTTTGACTAAAATTCTTTATTTTTTATTTCTTTTTTTACAGTATGGACATAAATAAGTTGGAAAAAAGTATTTCATTAGATTGGCATTTCTTTAACATTCCTACTATTATTTTGTTAGTTTTTGTATCAACATGCAAAAAATTTAATCTTTATGTTTAACCCCTTAACGTACGTGCCCGTCTCAGACACGGGCGCGCCTTACTGGTAATTTTGTACGCGCTCGTCTGGGACACGGGCGCCGGTTAAATTTTATCCATAAAATTTTTCAAGCCTTGCAAAGCGGATATTTGTATAAAGAGACATATGTAAGCATATATCTAAATTATTTTTCTATTATAAAATAGATGCAATAGCAATCATCATCATTTCTAACGGATATTATTGTCGAACTTTTGTTTTGATACAAGCCTTCTGTCTTGCCGGTGTAAAGTCGTCTGAAGTCGATATTTATTGTTTTTTGCATTTGAACTAATTTGTGCCTTATTTTCAACATAATATTATACTTATTGTTTGGTAAGTAAATTTTGCATATAATATTCGGTAGGTTAGAGTAATGTGTATATTTTTTGTTTTACTAAATTTCATTATAATTCATCTAAAATACAATATTGTGTGTGTGTCAATAAAATATGTTGGAATATTTGTATTGTTCATATAAATCATACTATTATTTACCTATTCAAAGTATTTCGTCTGAACAAAATTTTTAAATTTCAACGGATATGCATACACCCCCCTCCCCCACGAAAAGTAAAGGTTTTACGCCATTAAAAATATTTTTTTTATTCAATTATAACCAAAACAAAACATTTTTACTGAAAAAAAATTCGATCATTTTTTGACCATAACTTCAAAATTAATGTGTACGTTAAGGGGTTAATTCATAATAATAAAGTATACAGTGCGTCCATAATAGGACGCATAAATTCATTATTAGCTAACTAAACAACATTATTATAAATTGCCGAAACAGGTCGATTTTTGATTTTAATTTACTATTTTTTCAAATTATAATTTAATGTACAGGGTGAACCACATTATTATGATGACGTCATCACTATTTTTCTTAAATGGAACCCTCATTTTTTTATTGGCCCCCGATCACTACTTTCGTCTTTAACATTCTGTAGCATAGCGGGTGTTATGTTCATTATCTCTTGTCTAATTCGGTCTTGTAGTTGACGTATATTATCAGGTCTTTTTGTGTAGACGTTAGATTTTAAATAACTCCATAAAACGAAATCTAATGGGTTCAAATCAGGTGATCTAGGGGGCCATTTCACTGGTCCCCTTCTTTCGATCCAAAGTTGTGGAAAAGTTATGTTTAAAAATTCGTTTAAAAAAAAACAAGTAACCTTGTTGACACCAGATTCTGCAGTCTAAATTACTGGGTGTTTAAATATCAGAAAAAAACTGGATCGGATCAGGAATTGGTGTATTTTGTAAGAAATCTAGATATAATGCTCCTGTTAAACTTTTATCAAAAAAATATGGACCAATAATTATTGTATTTCTCATTAGTTCGTTTTTGTGGTCTTTGCGTATGGGACACTTAGATTTTTACCAGACCAATAATGGGTGATTGTCGGTTAACATGACTGTTAACATGAAACGTTGCCTCGAACGAAAATAAAACGTTATAAATGAAATTCTTAGGTTGGCTCATCATATATTCACAGAATTCACTTCTTCGGTCAAAGTCGTTTCAGCCATTTCATTTATAAGACTTACTTTATAAGGATAGTATTTTACCTTTTAAAAAAATATTTGATGAAGACTTTCCAACACCAAAATCCCTAGATAATTCTCGCACTATACAGTGTGGATTTTCTACTGCCCCCAAAATTATGTCTTGTTGAATATTTTCATTAATTTTTGTCCTGTCATGCTTTGCTGCATATCCCACATGGCCTAATTCTTTGTATTTTCGCTCTATTCTGCTTACCGTAGATTGTGAAATAGGTTCATGATCTGAGCGCCCTTCATGAAAAAATTGACATACTGCTTGTTGAGTCCTCATCTTATCACCAATAGCAATCATCATTAATATTTCAATCTTATCACTTTCGGTTAAATGCATTTTGTAAAAAAAGTTGCAAATGATAAACTGCTTGAATAGTTTAGTAAGTACTTTAATATTTCTGACAGATTTTAACGTCAAATGAAAAAAAAAATAAAAAATACTGTAAACATTAAAAATATTTTTATGGTTCAGGGGCTTGGATCACTAATAAACCACATCGTTTCACATTTCAACCGCCATCGTTTTCTGTCCATCCATTCGTCTTCTTTGATGGCTTTATCTCTCATTATGTGCCCTACATTTTCTTCCCAGGCAACTTAAGGCCTTCCCCTTGTTCTTCTTTGTTGTGATATGTAATTTAAAGCTTTCTTTGGCCGTCTATCTTCGTTCATTCGCTTCACGTGACCATACCACACTAGTTGTCTCGTTTCAATTCTGTCTTAGAATATCCATTTCTACTACTTCTATTCGTTTTCTTTTTTCGTGATCTGCCAAACTTCTGTCCCATAAGTCATAATAGGCTCTACCAAGGTTCGATAGATTGTCAATTTCGTTTATTATCTAATATAATTACTATTTAAATGGGAATAAGACACAATTAAAGGTTAAAGTACGTTTATTGACGTTTCAATTTCCACTTCGGAAATCGTTCTCAATAAACGTACTTTAACTTTTAATTGTGGCTTATTCCCATTTCAATAGTAATTACTTTAAAATGCCACAAGAAAATAGCTTGAGAACAATATTATCTAATATCTTTAGACCATAGTAGAGAGTTTAGAATGTTTAACGCTTTTTTCCCTGGTGCGTTCTGTTTTCGACTTCTCTTTTGGTAGTGCCTTCTTTAGATATTATAGATCCGAGATATTTATATTAATTGCATGTTTTTATGTTTCTAATTTCTAACTCTGAATCTTCTTCATCATCTCCTATTTTCAGATACTCTGTCTTTGACATATTCATATTGAAGCTCCATTTTTTATATACTTTCTTTAGTTTTTTAAACATGTAGTTCATGTCTTCCTCATCATTCGTTACGACTACCTGATCATCTGTGAAAAATAAAGTTGTGAGACATTTACCACCGCCTATGTCGATTCCCATTCCGGATACTTGTTTGGTCCACTGCTCTAGCGATGATTAAATATTAATGATTAAGGTGGGAGATAGACAACATCCTTGTTTAAGCCTCTTTATTAATGGAAATGATTCAGATAAAAAGTTTCCTTTTTAACGACACTTACACACATACTCTCTACTGAGACCTACTTTTTTCAATGTTTGAAACAGTTTTTTCAAAGATACCGTATCGTATGCCTTCTCTAAATATACAAACAATAGGTGGGTAGATAGATTCCTTGCCTTCCGTTTTTCGATTACCTGCTGCAGAACTGTATGTCTTCGTATTCTAATTATATTCTTTCTTTTATTATTCGACCGTATAACCTCCCCACTGAGCTGATAACAGTTATTCTCCTAAAATTAGAGCATTTGCGTTTATATAATAAGTTTATTCTTTAGTTATTTTTTTTGTAAGTAACTTGAAATTTTAGCATTTTTGTTACCCTGTACCAATTTGAAGCAACGTGTTATGCATTTTTGGAATTAGCTCAGCAAGGTAAATCTGTAAATTGAGAAAATATGGGGTTTCATTACAAAAAATGGCGATGATGTCATCATACGAAAGTGTTTCACCTTGCATATTAGATTATAATTTAAAAAATAGTACCTGAATTAAAATGAAAAATCGACTTGTATCGGGAATTTCTAATACTGTTGTTTATTTAGCTAATAATAAATTTATGCGTTACTTTAAGGACACTGTATAATCTGAATCTATTTTCTTGTTTCATATTTTTCCTAAATGTTGAATTGATAAAATGAGCTAGGGTTTTTCAGTTTTATCTAGTCAGATATTATAAGACATAATGAACTTATCCTATTCCTTCTTTCAGACCTTGTGAATAAAATTATCATGTATTATAAATGTAAATAAGAGACTAATTTATAATTGGCATTAAAAATAAATTTTATTCACTGTAATTGTCATATTTCAAAGTTTACCCAGCGCGGCTTAATATTTCATGAATTAAATGGCTATATATTTATGAAAGTGTTATTCCAACTACACTTCCTGCAACAGCTGCAGGAAAATTCTATTCCCTAAACTGCTCTAAAGTGAGTACATTGTCTCCATACAATGAAATAAAATGCAATCTGTCTTTACATCATATAGTTTTGGAAACCATATGAAATATTAACCGATGATATACAAGTCCGTAAGACCTGTCTATAACCGTGAGAGAGCGATGATATACAGGTCAAGCAAGTATTTCTTCTATTACTAAAAATTGCACAATAATAAAAATGGTGTGTTTAAAAAATGCTGTTAAATATAGATACCCTGGACTCAAAGATAATGAATATGTAGATATATATATACACCGGTATTTAGGCGCCACACCCTTCCGGTAGAGATCTATGGAGGAGTATCACCGAGCCGCAAGCCCTTATCTGTTGCCGTACTGCTTCACCGATCAGACACCAGCATATTCTAGTCTAAGCCGCAGATTCATCTAGAATTTTAAACTGCTGCGTTAGCCTTTTTTATTTTTCTGTACACTGAGCTGGGGCTCGAACCCACATCCACTGAACAATACTTAGCTAAAACCAGTATAATATCATGCTCTTTATTGTCATATTCTTTATGTGTATTAGATGCCATTACGATTTTTAAAAAAAGAACCAGCTATCGACATGAAAAGATCAATGGAATCTTTACTGCTTTACAATCCATACAAGATACACTACTTTACAACCAGTTATTCCACAAACTACTTGGTTTAAGAATTTTAAATCTTCACGTAAATATATCACCACCATAAATAGACTACGCTTTGGACATGCGTGCTATCCAAGTCATTTATATAAAATAAAATAAATGTGATTGAAAATTATAATTGAAAACATTGCGGAAAACTGGGTGATCTTGATCACATCTTTTTTGAATTGGAGAATCTACTGCAACTGGCTGAATGACTAATGTATATGCCATTAAAAAAATATATAGATACTAGGAAGTATGAGAAAAATTTCATCAGCTTGTTGATACGACGATAGCCAACGCTTGAAAACAAGCAAGGCACAGAAAGAAGAAGAAGAGAATAACATTGTTTAACTTAAAAGCCAGTATTAGGATACAAGGAGGGAGAGGATACAGTTGAGATAAAGAATGCACTCAGACCAGGGGATGCCCTGGCTAATCTTCCATTTAACATTGCCTTAAAACAGGCAGTCCATGACTCACGAATTAGAGACAGCGTAATATTTACAATAGATCGATACAAATCTTAGCATACGCTGATGACATTAAGATAATACGGCGTAGCAAACGAGATTGAGCAATATTTCTTAGAATGTTAATTACAAATAAAAATTAAATTTTTTATTTCTTAAAAAATTGTTATAAATAAACAGCTTCCAGTGGTAAACTTTGGGTAAACTTTTTACTTTAATGTCCTCTTCGTCTTGATGTGCCTATCCGTTACGAATGTTGGCGATCATCATGGCAATCTTTATCTTATCTGCAGCAGCGCGGAAAAGCTGCACAGATGTTGTATTGAACCAGTATCTGAGGTTATTTAACCAAGATGTTCTTCTTCTTCCTGGACCTAGATTTACAAATATTTTTCCTTGCAGGATGGCTTGAAGGAGAGTATATCTGGATTCATTTCGCATAATATGTCCGAAGAACTGTAACTTTCGAGATTTGATGGTGGTCAGTACTTCTCGATTCTTATTCATTCTTCTGAGGACCTCCTCATTTGTGACTCGGTCAGTCCACGGGATCTTAAGCAGACAGAGAAGACGTAGCATCGCAGCATTATTACTTTTGTATCAAGAGTGACGTTGTGACTTTTGAAGAAGGGCCTCCATCCGATTGAAGGTGGATCTAGCTTTTCCGATGCGTGCTCTAATCTCCTGGTTGTTTTTCCTCTCCTGTCGATTACTAGCTAAATTGGATCACTATGGTATCCGCGAAAAGTTAAACATTTGGATTGAAGATTTTCTATCCGACAGATACTCCAAGGTTCCTGTTGTGGAAGACCACTCACTAGATAAGCCAGTCAAGAGTAGAGTCCCACAAGGATCAGTACTTGGACCGCTACTATTTTGTGTCTACACTAGTGATCTTGCGCTCATCGTATCCAGTAAGGTTTCCATTTACGCTGATGACACAACTAGTTACCAACATGTTCTTCAACAAGATCTTGACGCAATATTAAAATGGTCCTCGAAATGGTTGCTTCCGCTTAACATGCGTTGTTTTACATATCGGCAAAAATAAACCATTACTGCCGTTCTTTAATAATGGCCATCCCTTAAACTCGGTAACCTCCCACAATGATCTCGGAGTGATAATTAATAGTGATTTAAATTGGTCTGATCACATAGTGTCGGTGTGTAAACGTGCAAACTCGAAACTGTTTTTTATCCGTAAATGTTTTACACGTATATCTCTAACTTCTGTTAGTAAACTTTACTTAATATACGTTAGACTTATTCTTGAGTTTGCCGGACCAATGAGGAATCTAGATTTCATTCGCGATAAGATCCTACTTAAAAATGTTCAGCGTAAAGCCACAAGACTGGCATACGGCCGTGTAAGACCTAACTATGAAGATAGACTATCCATAGCTCATCTTACAACATTGAGCAGCGACGTCTTCGAGGTGATCTAATTATGTCCTTCCATATTTTAAAACATAATTTTGTTTTGGACAGGTCCAGGGTGAACTTTTTGCCAAATAGAATCTTTAATATCTGGAATAATTTGGATCAATTTTTTTCTCGGACAGCATTATTTATTTATTTATTGTCTCGCAATTCAATTTTTGTATGATATACTAAATTGTTTATGTTTACTTAACTTTATAATTTCTATTAGTTTTATAAGGATATTTTTTATTTTTGATTTTCTTTTGCTTTTTGGGCATAATAGGAGCTCGCTCCTCTGCCCTTATTTGTAATATAATAATAATAATAATTAGTTTCACCAGGTGCATTGGTATGCCCAATTTTATTAAAATGGACCACATTAAATTACTATAATTTCATTTAATTTAGCACGTAATCACCATCTGTGACACAATGTTTAGTATGTGTACACATATAGGAAGCAGTCACATATAATAGGCAGCATCTCATACTAATTAAAAGACGAAATAGAAAAACAAAGTACTTTGATGTGAAGATGCCTAATAAAAACAAGGGACGTTTAAATAACAACAAGAAAATTAGCAAGAATATAAATTTGAAAGAGCTATAAAGAAGACAATCATGAAGGTAGGTAACATCGATCTCAGACAAAGATTTAGACTTAAACAGTACATAGAAAATCAAATATATCATTGTTGTCGCCTTATAGCTACAGTAATAAAAATAAAACAAATTAGTAGCTTATATTGAGCATTTAAATGTCGTACACGGCTTAATAACGAGGACTCTGGCTAGATGTTGTTTACATCGATTTTGATGTGCGGCATGAAAATGACTAACGCTCAAAGTCAGCATTCGTGTTAGTAGGAGGAGGACGTGCATTAACAAACTGTCAATTAGAGCCGTGGTCATTAGTGGCCATGTCCACGAATTATTGTCCTAATTTCAATTGACAGCAGAAATGAAATAAATGACAAATATGAATAGTATCTCCGTGATATACGATATAATAAAGGTGGTAGGCCAGGCAAGCAACACAAATGAATTTTAAGTAATATTAAAATATTTTAAATTAATTTTAGAATACATCTTAATAAAATATAT
Organism: Diabrotica undecimpunctata; assembly: GCF_040954645.1. Taxonomy (NCBI): domain Eukaryota; kingdom Metazoa; phylum Arthropoda; class Insecta; order Coleoptera; family Chrysomelidae; genus Diabrotica; species Diabrotica undecimpunctata. Next base: position 20,943,367 of record NC_092812.1, read on the forward strand.
TTTTTTTTTATTTCAACTTTAACGTGCTCGGCTACTATGGCCACTTACACAGGTGGTACTATAACATGAATTTTCATTAGATATTTTATTTATTAACGCTAGATTAAAAGATATTTTTCAATGTTAAAGGATTTGGCTGTTACTTAGTGGAAATTAATGCTCAAAGTTTTAGTTTGGCTTTCGCAAAGTACATATATTGCTAAATTTCAGAATGTTTATGATTTACTTAAATCAAGTTTACTTGCGAAGTATTTTACCTTTATAAGTTGTATTAATTCTAATTTAATAGATATAAGTAACTTATTATCATGATGAAAAACCAAGTTAATGAAATCTCCACAAACAATGATTATAGAAAAAACTTAATCAAGACAAAAAAAAATGGATGACAGACGACATCTTGAAATTAATGGAATAACGAAGACTGATAAAATCTAATGAAGCAGAATATAGACACTCACAGAGAAGAATAAAAAAGGAGATCAAATTAGCCAAAGAAAAATGGATGAGAGAAAGGTGCGACGAAATGGAGGATGTAATATCTAAACACGACTTATTTAATATGCACAAAAAACTAAACGAAATGAGTAACATATTTAAAAAACGAGTTCCTTTTGTACTTGTTGATAATAATAACAAAATTATTGTAAATGAGCACGAAATAAGAAAAGAATAGCAGCTGTATATATCAGAGATGTTTGAAGATGACAGGAACAATATTGCCGAATTCTACCAAAACTGTACTGACGGCCCAGAAATTATGAAATGCAAGGTAGAACACGCTATAAATAATGCTAAAATTAGAAAAGCTTGTGGTCCAGACGAAACACCAACTGAGTTGCCGAGACTAATAGAGGATGATAACATAAAAGTTGTAGTAAGACTTTTTAATTCAATATATAACACCGGAGTGATTCCCACAGATTGGCTCAAATCCATCTTTGTCGATACCTAAAAAAAACAATACGAGAAAATGCTCAGAATATCGATTAAGTAGCCTAATGAGCCACACTCTTAAAATTGTCCTAATAATAACAATAACAACAGAATTAGACGCAAATTCGAAGATCTCGAAGTTACCCAATTTGGTTTTAGAAATGCCATGGGAACCAGAGAGGCACTTTTTGCGCTTAACATCCTATTACAAAAATGACGTTACCAATGAAAAGTTGTATTTACATGTTTTGTGGACTTCGAAAAGGCATTCGATAAAGTACAGCATGTAAAATTAATGCAAATGCTGAAAAATATCGAAATAGATGACAAGGATATTCGTGTCATTAAAAATTTTTACTGAAATTAAACTGCTATCGTAAAAACTGGAGAAAACTACACCGATGAAATCTCCATACAACGAGGAGTCAGACAAGGCTGCATTTTGTGGCCCACATTGTTTAATGTTGACTCGGACCAGTTATTTAAAAAGGCACTTGAGAGACAACCATATGGAATAAAAATCAACGGGGAACTACTTAATGTGATTAGATATGCAGGCGATACAGTAATTCTGTCATATAATATTGAAGGTCTCCAAATTCTGCTTGATCGTATTCACGAGGTGAACAAAACCAAATTTTTAGTGTTTAGTCGTGACCCACATCCCGATGCAAATCTTCAATTACACGGAGTACAAGTTGAGAAAGTTCACAAAATGACATATTTGGGAACTGTGATAATGGATCAACTAGATCCAGATATAGAAATAAAACTTATAATAGCAATGACTAAAACTGCTTTTATAAAAATTAAGTCATTTCTTTGCAATAATCATCTCAGTTTAGAACTAAGACAAAGAATGGTTAAGTGCTATGTTTGGTCCGTACTTTTGTACAGTGCAGAAGTGTGGACGCTAAAAGTATGGATCATGAACAAAATTGAAGCATTGGATATGTGGGTTCATAGACGAATACTAAAGATACCTTGAACAGCAAGGAAAAGGAATGAAGAAGTATTAAGGAGCGTCAACAAAGATAGAGAACTGCTAAAGACTGTTAAACATCGAAAAATATCTTATCTGGGACATATAGTAAGGGGAAGTCAATATAAAATATTACAACTGATCCTTAAATGCAAAATAGAGGGCCGTAGAGGTGTAGAAAGAAAACAAGTTTCTTGGTTAAAAAACATTCGTGATTGGACACCGATATCAAATGCAGGACAATTATTCCATATTGCAGAATATCGAGAAGCCTTCGCAATGGTGATCGCAAACGTCGGATAATTCTGATATGGCACGCGAAGAAGAAGAAGATTATCATGATAGGTAATATAAAACAAATTAATGTTTTTTCTTGAACTATAACTACAACTATATCTTAGCTTTTTTTATGTTTTTGAGTATTCTGCAATATTGTAGCATCCACTAAAATTTAAATATTATCATAGGAATCAATAAATTCAATAATACTCAAACAAAATTTAAGCTCTTTTAAATTCACCCCGATAGTACAACTGATAGTGGCTCGGCGGTAATCATCCACAGCTGCATATCACATCATTAATTGCCAAAATATGCAACCGAAAAAATACAAGCAGTAATCGTTCAAGTGAATGTAACACCATGGCCCGTTAATATATCTGCAATCTACAGCCCACATTGACATGCAATCTCCACAGATAAATACAAAGCCTTTGTCCACTTACTTGCCAGTAAATTCGTAGACGGAGAGATTGGAACTCGAAACACACATACTGTGGCTCACAACAACAAAAGGTCGTAATCTTTTAAAAGCAATGACTAACTACAACTATGATTGCCACAACAACGGAATCCTTACCATACGGCCGAGTGACCCCAGAAATCTTCCAGATCTACTGTACTAATACATAAGCAAAGAAGTATCCAGAAAGAACTGTCTAATAGAACCCAGCTATAATCTCTAATAGCATCATACACCCATTATGAGCAATAGTACCGCTGTTATAAACAACTTACCTCTTCCTCGATTGTCGTCAAAAAATATCAACTGGGTAGATTTTCAATCCTACCTTAATCTTAATCTGCGGATCAAATCTCCACATGACATACATAAAGCAGCTCACTACTTCACCTCACTTGTGCAAAAGTCGGCATGGCAATCTACACCACAAACTGCACGAAAACTAACACATACCATAAATGTTTCCCTGTACATTCGCCAACTTATTGCTGAAAACGTGCGAGGAGAACCTGGCAAAGATTTAAAAAATAAATCAACTTACACTGCATTCGTAAAGTATGGAAACGATCTATTAGCTGATGACTTAATTATTTTCAGAGTTAAAGCTCTGACAGATCGATTTTTATTTTTGGTTTTAACCTTTTTGAAAAAAGAAATAACTATCTTAGCAGATGTGACGTCATCGATATTTTTTTAAATAGAAAGGGCATATTTTTACCTAAAAAATTAAAAGCCCATATTCTTCTGAATACATCCGTACCAAATTCATCACATTCAAACTTCAATATACAGAGTGTAAACTAAACCATTGCTCGTATTTCTTAAAATTTAATTCAAAATTAGTCTTACAAAGAAAATTATTAAAGAAGTCATTTTATATTAAAGACAAACGAATAACATAATTACAACAAATGCTTGAATTAGGCTCATTGGTTTAATTGACAGTATTCAAGACGTCCAATGAATACTTGGGTTCTGTTTGACAACATCACTGGTGCAATTTGTTGCATTTGGGTACGAATTCTTTGTGTGAGGTCTACCAAATTGGTAGGTCGGTTTACATATACCTTACTTTTTAAATAACCCCAAATAAAAAAGTCCATGGGATTTAAATCTGGTGACCTACCAGGCCATTCAATGTGGCCGCGTTGTCCAATCCAGGGAAAAGAAATTTCTAACCACTACAGCATAAAGTGAACTTGCTCCATCCTGATGAAACCAAACGTTTGGATCTATTTGATCAGGATTATTGATATCTGGAAATGTTGCAGTTAAAAATGGAACTACGTAGGTTTGCAACATCTTTAAATACTTTTAACCCGTCACAGTACCGTTAAAAAAATACAGAGCTACAATAGTATTCCCAGCAATCTTAGCCCATACATTTACTTTTTGGGGATATTGGGGAAAACAGAACGTCACATCTGCTGAGATACTGAAGGCAAAAGTTTTTTTCCAAAAGGTTAAAAAACAAAAAATCGACCTGTCAGAGCTTTGCTCTGAAAATAATTAAGTCATGAGATAATAGACCGTTTCCACACTTTAATGAACACACTGTACATATTCAATAGACCACATTGACAACTTGGATTAGCCATCAAGGCAGCGAACAACGAAACCTTTTAACATTACAAATCTTACAGCAAATGGCCAGACCTAATGGAAGGCAACTAAGAAGCTTAGGAAACTATACACAACTATCCCTCCCAAGTGTAAACCAAATAGCGAATGGGCCCGTTCCAATAAAGAAAAAGCAAACATCTTTACTGAGCATCTTACAAACGTATTTTAAACAGAGCCAACAGACTCTGATGAAGAAGTGGAGATTATCATAAGCGCAGCATGTTAAATGTCCCTCCCGATCAAAAGTTTGACTCCTATAGAAGTAAAAAAAAAAGAAATAAATAAACTCAACTCACAAAAGGTCTCAGGTGATGATTTAATATCGGCACAAGTACTAAACCAACTTCCTCGCAAACTATTACTATACTTACAGTTTAAATTTAATCGCGTGCTAAGCTTATCATACTTTCCAAAAATATGAAAATTCACTGAAATCATTATGATTATGAAGCCAGAAAAAGAGAAAAATGAAGTAACATCTTATCGGCCCCTCCGACTACTCCTAACTATAAGCAAAGGATACATGCAGACATTACTACCAAAACTTCAGTTTGGTTTTCGGGAAAATCACTCCACTACACAACAAATCAATGAAATGAAAATGAAATATCAAAAACTATTGAAGAAAATTATTACTGCAACCATATGCTCCTATATACCTCACAAGCGTTTGACAAAGTTTGGCACGGAGGTCTGCTTTACAATCCAATTTCTGTCCAATTATCTCTCTCATGTGCCTGTTGTTTTGTTTCGGAAAATTAGTAACCAGTAATCTCCTTTATTTGGTCCGACCATCGTACTGGAGATCTTTCTCTGGATCTTTTACTCGCTACGTTACCTTTAACTATCATTCGCTCCATACCTTCTCTTCTTCTAGTTATATGTCCAAAATATCTTAGTATATTTTGGTTGACAGTTGTGATGACTCTAGTTTTTATGTTAAGTTCTGCTAGAATTGAGTTATTTTTTGCGATGGCTGGTCCATGGTATGCGCAACATTCTACGGTTAGCTCACATTTCAAATGCCATTATACGCTTTGAATCGGCTTTTTTTTGTCCAAGTTTCTGAAACATAGATGGCGATAGGAAATATCAATGCTCGAAAAAGGCGTAGTTTGGTGTTTTTTGTGATGTCAGTGTTCTTCCAAATTTTTGTGGGTTTGGCTGTTGCCAATCTGGCCATTGCGATGCGTCGACGGATCTCGTCTTCGCATCCTCTACTGTTAGTAATAACGGAGCCTAACCTCAGAACTTCTGCCCTTTTGCCGAACTTCAGATTTTAATTTAAAATTTTTCGAAACAACATTCTTAACTATTAAATTAGCAGTATTATTTACATATAGTTTTTGTAATAAATAGATTAGATATTCTGGCGTACCCATTTCTCTAAGTATATGCCACATTTTATCATATTTTACGACATCGAAGGCTTTGGAATAGTCATCAAAGCATAAATATGTTTCTGTGTTAAACTCTCGAGATTTTTCGATAATTTGACGAATATTAACCTCTTCAGGGACGAATTAATTCTTTGAATAATAAGAAGTCCAATATTTTTCTATATTTTAATTATTAACATCCGGATACATGAAAAATTGCAAAAAAAATATTGTCAAATTTGACATTGTAAAAGTCAAAAATGAAAACGTACACATATGTTGCCAATGGGCGGATGATCTATTGATGAAACGATTCCATGCACTCTGGGCACACACTTTCCTGACACTGCTTGCATCTATATCTTGTTCTGCGTTTGCAATTTCTGTCATGACATCTTGGTGGATTTTTGTAGTCCATTTTCATTGAATAATGTCCCAATCCATTCAAGCGAACTTCAGGTGCAACTTTTGTCCACGTCGTTTTCTTTTTTGGAGCAGAATTTTCGGATGAGGGTCTTCCTCGTTTTCTTGCATTTCCATTTAACTCAATTAAAGTTGAAGCAATAGATGCTTTAAATTCTAGTAAAGATATTTTTGACGATTTGGCTTCTCTGAACAACAACCAAGCATTTATAATTGCAACATTCATGAAATGAAAAACAATTCTCAGATAGAACTTCTTGTTTTTGATGGCATGTGGATAATGAGCAATCATTCTATCTGATAAATCTACGCCACCCATGAACCGATTGTACCGAATAATAGCCTGTGGCCTTTGAACCTCAATGTAAGTCTTTGTTTTCCTATCCCATCTTCTTACAGTATCTTGAGGATCCTTACCAGCGAAAGATGAAATCATATGAACAAGGTTATTGTCTGCCCATCGTAGCACTGTAATGTTGTTTTTAGATGTTGTCACGGAACATGAACCTCTACCTTTTTTCTTAAGAATCTTACCATCCGTCAGTTTTTCGCTAGCTTTGTGTATTCTGTTAGCTCTGACAGTTCCTACTACATGTATATCTGCATCTTTTAGGTAGATGACTAATGGTATAGAAGTGAATAGATTATCCAAAAATATTTTGTGATTGAGACCTTCTAATCCTGAACACAGCCTCACAACTGTATCACCAATGATACCCAATTCTGATTTATTTTGATTTTTTGAGGACTGGTACATCTCAAATTTTGATACATAGCCATTTGCTGAAGCTCGTACCCATACTTTAAATCCCCATTTCTTGGGTTTAGATTTAATATACTGCTTATTTCTACTTCTTCCTTTGAATGGAATTATCATCTCATCAATAGCTATATACTCAGTTCGTGTTGCAGCATCAGCAAATGTTCTACTCAGTAAATCAAGAAAAGGTCGTACTTTTATAAATGCGTCATCATTATTCTCAGAAATTTCATCATTATTGTTGAAGTGTAAATATCTTTTTATCTCTTCATATCTTTTTAGGGACATAGTGTTAGCAATTTGATAAAAACTCAGACCTGGAACGGATGACCAATACATCCGATAGGCAGGGTATTTTATGTATGTCATCATGATGTTGATAGCAAAAAATTGTTTCATTTCAGCAATGCTAACCGAAAATGAATGTTTTCCAGATTGAAGCGCATAACGAATTGTTTTTGTAGTAATTAGCTCGAAAATTTCATCAGGAAATAGTTTTACAAAGAAGGAATATGGCGTATCGCCATTTATATTAACTTGATAGTTACCTCGAAAAATTGGTGGATTGTTTATAAAGGCATTATCCTTTTCTGAATACCAGATTTCGGAACTCTGTATTGGTACAGGAGGCTCAGATGACAATGCTGAATCGGTTGCCCTCTTCTTACTGTATTTTTGTTGTCTGTATCTCAAAGCCAGAGGAATGTCATCATAGTCACTATCAGTATCAGAGCTACCATTTGATTCGGAAAGTTCTTCCATGGTATCTCTGTTATTTGGCAATTCCAATAAGGAATCCAATTCTTCTTCTGATTGGCCATCATTCTCAATTTCAATTTCCTCCAAATCTGAATTGTTTGGATTTTGCACAGAACTTAGAATGGTTACTTTCTCTGTTTTTCTGCTATAAAATGATTATGTAGGTATCTCCCTAAACATGGTGCCTTATTCTAAAATGAAAATAAAAACAAAATTATTTTGACATTTCTGCACCACGTACACAAATGTGTACGGTTATTTTCACGTAATTTACTCAAGACACCAAAATATTATATTTGATTTTATTGTACGATCTTGTATATTAGATATGTATTCTGTACTCACCAATTTTTGTTGCACAAAATTATGTCAAATTGAAAAAATTCAGTGCCTGGACTTCTTCTCATAACCTCAAAATACCGTCAAGGAGACACGTGAATATAAAAATATGACGAGATACAAAAGTCAAGCGATTTTGATCTCTATTTCGCTGTAACTTAAGAGGGGGGATTGTAGACGTCCACAACGGTTGCCGCTACGTAAATGAGAACCACGTTTAAAGTATTATTACAATATTTTAAACGAAACATACACAAATGTGTTTATGTCCTTGAAGAGGTTAAGAATATGTTCTCTTGTTCCTCTACCTGTGATAATTCCACATTGTTCTTGGGCAATTTGTGGTAAGAGAATTAATTGTAGTTTTTTTTAGCACTATCCAGTAACTATTTGCTCTTATTCAAATCTTACCTATTAAAAAGATATTTCACTGTACAATTCAATGACCAAAAATCCAACCTCTTTTGGATTGTTCGATGAACTACGGAGTACCAAAGTGTAGTGTTCTTGGACCGCTGCTTTTCTCACTCTACACCTCTACACAGCCATATACGAGAGACTAATGATACTGCAATCGGTTTCTTTGTTAGCAATAATAGCTCTAAATAAAGATCCCATAATAATCTCACTAAACCTACAACATCATTTGGACGTAGTTAGTGATTGGTACACAAAAGGGTAAACAAAGGTAAACAAAACAAATCAACTAAAATAACATTTACCAACCGCCGCAACACAGACCCACCTGTAAGAATGAACAAGGTAAGAGTACCAACAGTAACAGACGTTAGATACCTTGGACTCCATCTTGACCAACATCTCACTTGGAAGAATGTCGCTGAATACCATCCAAAGATTTCAGTCTAAAGTGCTAAGATCTATAGTAAATGCACCATGGTACGTAAGTAATCAAACACTTTACTACGACTTAAAGATTCTTCGCATCAAAGAAGAAATACATCGAACCACGAAGTCACAAAATGAACGTACATTTCCCCACAAAAATAAGCTAGTGAGGAAATTATTCCACAATGGTCTAGCCACCATTTACCCAGTAAAGGACCTAAGGAGTCAGATCAACAAAGCATCCACATTGTCGGGATGTCTGCGGGAGATAGTCTGGTCCAATCCGTATATGCGCACAGATAGTAAAATTAGAATCTACATGACTTGCATACGACCAATCATGACAGATGGCATAGAAGTGCGCGAAGATACCAACAAAACGAAACAGATGCTAAGGGTTGCCGAGATAAAAACCCTTAGAACAATAGTAGGCAAAATAAGAAGAGACAGGGTGATAAATACAAACGTTAGAGAGCAGTGCAAAATTCAAGATATTGTAAGATGGGGAAGTTAGCGTAAAAGGATGTGGTACAGTCATGTAAGACGAATGGATGAGAATAGACTCCCAAAAATTTCCCTAGAAAATAACCCGCCCGGTTCAAGACCTCCAGGAAGACCACCTAAAAGATGGAGGGATAGTTGGCAATTTACCTACCAGGAAATTAACCAAAGGCAGCTTCAGAATTAAACAGATCGAAAGATGTTCAAGAAGTAGAAGAAGAAGGTCCAGCCACAACTAGACTAAATAGAACCTAGTCACAAGCCCCAAAACCTACTTCAAAACTAAACCAAAATAGAATAAGGTGAGACACATTTGGATGTCTCTTCTTTACGCTCAAAACCAGCAACATATTTACTTAATACTCTGTAATGATGTAGATTGTAAATATATACTGTTATTAAGAAATTTTTTGGATGTTGAGTTGATGTAGAATTTAAATATATATTTAAATTATCAACATTATCAATGAAAGTCAATGAAAACAACGTTCACCTTACTACTAAAATATTTTATATTCTAAATATAATTACTAATATAGACTATAATTAACAATATTCGTGAATTTTAAGGCGCTCCGATAATAAAACTCTTCCATCCTATTTTTAGAGAGACCCGGAGACGAGATTTTTATTTTTTCGTGCATTAGTACAATCTCTATTACCCTTTTAGCAAAAAAACTCCCGCTGGAATCTCGTGCAATCTGATCTAGTCCCAGAGTGTAGGTATTGATTTTTTTCAGTGTGACATTTCTAGATTGAAAACAAAATTGTTTTGTTTGAAGGAATATTTCCTTGTTCGTTGAAGTAAATATCATTTCACACTCTTAGGATTTTCCCAATTCTCTGACAATTTGTACGATAAGAGACAGTTTTGGGAGTCTCGTGAATTACGACAAGAATAACCCACTGGAAAAGAAGTTTTTAAAGAAATGGAAAAGTTAGCATCTAGCCTATCAAATTCTTTTTTGTCGTAAAACAAGCGGGGATAGTAGAATGAGAAAAATTCAAGGACCACAGTATTATATACGGGATGGATAATCAGAAACTTTATAGCAAAATAAATTCTTTTGTAAAAACTATGAACTGTCTTCGAGGAACAGAAATAGTTTAACTTATGGTATTGTAAGGCTTTTACAAAATTTACGTACAGGTAATAGACTAACCGATAAATAAAAAACAAGAAAAAACGGATATGAAACGCGAAATCCAACTGGCATTTTTTTGGGTAATTAGTTTTTTTATACTATTTTTTATTTTGTTTGTATTTTAAACTTTATTAGAGTAAATATTAATTATGAAAGTTAATGACAAATTCGAAATTATTGTTTAGATATCATTAAGTTTTATTATATTAAAGAAATTAAGTTTCTTTACAATAAAAATCGTTAATTCTGGTTAAATTAGGTTCACTCAGCTGTAAAAAATTCGATCTCTGATATATTCCCTATTTATTGTGAATTTTAAAACTTAGGACCTGTTATATGGCATATATATAAATTTAGAAAAACCATCGTATAAGTACAATTATTAATTTTTATACATTATTTTTTAATTTTTTATGGAATTTCTTATAAACGATAGGACTTTGTTTTTTTTTCAAAAATGTAAGTTCGATAAGCGGCAAATAATTTGTTATGGTACTGATTTTAACAACAAGACCGATTTGGTATTAAAACGTTTTGCTGCTTAAAACAGATGCTGCAAGAGCCGTGACTTTAGTGCAAGATGGTAGTAGCCAATATTATGCCGCCCAGGTGCTAGTTGTAACTCGTGCTATTCAAAGAGCCATTCAGCGTTTTAATCAAAACAACAACTACACTATTATAGGTCAGGATGATGCCGTAGGAGTGCAACATCCGCACACGATAAACGATTTTTGATTTCTTCGTGTTTAGAAATAGACATCTAAGTTCAATTGAGCTGGCAAATTGCTTGAACGAAGTCAAAAGTTCGTCGACGACTTCATGAAGCATATTTATTATAAAGCAGACCAGACATATACAGGGTGTCCTCAAAAATAGTGCATCTCTTAAAGGTATAGATAAAAGGCACCATTTGGCGCAAAAAAGTCATAACTTTTTTTTCTAAAGTCAACGGCCAAAAAACGAAAATACATTCGAAAATGTTTTCGATTCGTGAGTACCATATGTTAATTATTTATGGAGAAGCGCAGTATAACAATAATTTCATCATTATCATCATGCAACCTTTTCTTTCCACTGCTGGACATAGGTCTCTCCCATTTTTCGCCACTCTTCACGGTTCTATGTGTCTTGTTGCCATTTTTTGGATATTCGTTTAATGTCGTCCATCCAGTGTGTTGGTGGTCGTCCTCTGCTGCGTTTTTCTTCTCTTGGGTGCCAGTCAATAAGTTTTCTGGTCCATCTTAAGTCTTTTAGTCTCGCTATGTGGCCTGCCCAATTCCATTTCAGCTTGGCTATACGTTCGTCGACATAAGTGATACATGTTCTTTTCCTTAGGTCTTGGTTCCTTATTTTGTCTTTTTTTTGTCACGCCGAGAATCGATCTTTTCATGCACCTTTGTGCCACTCGCATTTTTAGTACTGTTGTTTTTGTGAGAGTTTCTGCTCCGTATGTCATAATAGGAAGAACTTATTGGTCAAATGTCTTCCGTATTCCAAGCAAGTGTTATCCGTCGTTGAAATTCACAGGTCTGATTATTCTTGCTTATTCGGATTTCATGACCGAGATATATGAACTTTTCTGTCAATTCTACCACTTGATTTTGGATGGTTAGGTGTTCGCTGGGAACCAAATTTGTCATAAATTTGGTCTTACTGACGTTCATTTTTAGACCTATTGTTGAAGGTACGTTTCTAATTCTTGTAACATTTGTTATGTTTCACGCAGATCTTTGGTAATAAATACTATATCGTCGGCAAAACACAGACGATTGAGCATTTTCACGTCTATTTTTATTCTTCTATTTTCCCACTTTAGCATTTTAAAGGCGTATTCGAGGACCATTATAAATAATCTAGGTGAGAGAGTGTCGCCCTGTCGCACACTTTGCTTTATATAAATTTCTCTGGTGGTATCATGTAGTTTTACACGCATTGTGGCGTTTTGGTACAAGGTTTGTACTAACTTTGTAAGCCGTTAGTCTATTCTACTACTGTTTAGAGCAGTTATAATGCTGTCTAATTCCACGGTATCAAAGGCTTTGTGAAAGTCTACAAAGATATGTAGCAGTGATCTGTTATATTCTATCTAAGAATTTTACTGTTTGTAGTTAATCGCTTATTCAGAATTTTGAGCGGAAGCCAGCTTGTTTTCGGGGCTGGTAGAAATCCAACTTTTTTTCTAGTCTTGTCGTAATTATTCGGGTAAACATTGGTTTACTGAAAACTGACATGTAACATTTGACATGCTGCGGTAATTAATTTTTCGACTTCATTTGTGGTAAAATGTTCGACAAATATTTCCGCTTTTCCTTTGTTGAAACGGGCCCATTCGGGATTTGGTTTACGAATGGAAAGGATAGTTGTGTATGGTATCTCAAGCTTTTTAGTAGCCTTCCATAATGTCTGGTCATTAGCTAAAAGGTTTGTAATGCAATATTTGAAGGTTTCGTTTTTTGCGGTTATCGAATCGAGCAACTATCGAATAGATTATAGAATCGAATTAACTATCGAATCGATTATCGAATTGAATCAAATCAAACCAAATATCGAATCGATTATCAAATTAATTAATTAATCGAATTGATGATCTAATCAAATCGATTATCGAAATGAATAGAAATAAAGTAGAATAAAATAAAATAAAATAAATTAAAGTAATTTCAAACCATTGGTCCATGCTTAGACGATAAGAAAGCTATGTTTCCTCTCCTCGGTCACTCCTGGAGTGCCACATCCTGTTTTTACATTTTGTTTGTGATTAAAAAGATATAAGTAAGTTAGGGCATACGCGTTTGTATTAACATATTTATGTGCTATTATGCGAACTGACGATAATTTCAACCAAATCATATTTTTATTGCATAGCTCACGCTAATTACGATTTTTTTCAATGACTATATTTCAAAGCAAAATTTTCGACTTAAATACGTAAATAAATACAATTAAAACTTACAGCCTTTAAGAATATCCTCAGCTTGTTATCATATAGATCTTACAAACCAGTAAATGACACTTTAAAATAACACCACAACAATTTTGTTTATCTTTCCTGAGATAAAACAACGCTAAAAGTTTACTCGGTTTTCATTCCGCAGAGCTCACAATGCCTAACGTGTTTTAGGTAAGTCACAACTTATATTTCTGGAACGCAACAAAAGATCTATTTTTGGACATATGTAGTACAGTCATTTCTTTGGCACTTTAAAAAATTGTTTGTATACAATATTTGAGTATTATGGCATGTACGCTTTATCTAATTATTATTATACAAGATTATTTGTTATTTAAGTTTATTTTTAGTGTTAATTGGACAAATATTTATGGAATGTATATACAGGGTGTTTCATTGAGAAAGTGACATACGTTAACAATAAAAAGAAACACTTAGCGATCTCAAAACTCCCATACTTAATGGTCTCACTTCATCAATAACAAAAATACTGGGTGTTTTATCTATTTGGCAACTTCTTATTTGGTACCTAACTCTTTAACCACACTGTAGGGGAGACCGAAGCATAGTTCTTATATTTTTCCACAACATAGCCCATCTTTTTTATCAGGTACTAGGGATCAACAAGTTTACCACAAGCAGTGACCACAGAATGATATGAGCGATAGACCAAATCAACATAACAAGAGAAAGGAACATAACGATTAAAAATAAATCTTATGGTGTCATATCAATATCAGACACATATCAATAATAAGCTACTACTGCATGAAACCTCCGAGAACGATCTTAATGGCTTAAATAATTGCATCATAAACGCCTTACAAGAAAGTTGCTGAGTGAACTGTCCTAAAAGAAAATCAGACAGTAAAATAAGTCCATATACTGAAACGCTGCTAGATAAAAGAAGACAAATAAGAAGCGATAAAAATGCCCATAGCCATACTCTAAGAGAAATAAATAAAACTGTTTCGATGACAATCAGGAGAGATTTAAGGAAATTTAAAACTGCTAATATTACACGTACTATACAGGAAAATAACAGCCTAAAAGTTCTAAGTAGAAAGCTAACGAATAAATCATATCATATCATAAATCAAGGTTCCGAACTAATATCAGAGATAAAGGTAGATGAGATTTGACAAGCGTTAAGAAAAATGAAAAATAACAAAGCCGCAGGAGAGGATGGAATTGTAAACAATGCTATAACCATCATTTTGCATAAAAAAGAAGATAGAACGGACCTAGAGAATTATAGACCTATTAGCCATACAGTAAAGACACTCATTAAAAAATCTATAGAATACAACAAACCTCTTGTCCTCACGTTCATATATTTTCATAAAGCGTTCGACACGATCAATTTTTTACGAACTGGTCAAACATCACAGTAATGGGAGCTAGCTTGTCAATTTTTGATCGCTCTGCACGTATTTCCTTATCATCAAACCTAATGCAACGAAGAAGAAATCGGAACCTTTTTAGAGTCATCGTAAGATAAAAAATTTCTATACCATAACCATCTTTCGTCCAAACATCTTCTGCGCTGACACGATTACAGTGACCTAGCACAGGTGAATACAAACTTCCTCTAAAATCGTAGATTTCCATTTCATCAGTGAAATTAGCATTTCGCTCTCGCGAGTAGTTTTCTTGAATGGAGGTTATGTATTTATTTGTATTTTCGACAATGATACCAATAATCTACCATCCAAGAAATAATTCCAAATCCCGACAGCGTCCTTTAAATTTTTAGTACTTTTTGTAGACACTAAGTTGTTTTCAAAGTTTTTTAAACAAGTTTATTTTGTTCAGAATAGCCCAAAAAATTCAAAAAAAAAAATTGTCAGGGCCAAAAAAATTCATTGTTACAATTTGTTAAAAAAAGTTGTTTAAAAAAAATTCAACAAATTTTCGCCTCAGCGACCTCTTGAACCTTATTTTCGGGTATCTCATAAAAGTAAATATGCAAAAAAACTCATGGGAATATTGTTCCGAATGAACTCGAGCTTCTTGCCTTGTCTATTAATATTGATGAAATATTTGAAATAAAATTAAAATACCTCTTTGTGCAATTTTAAAGTAATTAAAAAGAAAAAAAAATAAAGCCTTTTTTAAACACAAAATTAAAAAGATATTTAATACTTTTTATTAAAAATACTAATTTTTTCAACAGATAGGAGTAAGATTTAGTACAATATGCGATTTTCCCGTTATATTATCCAGTGTTATTTAGGTTAGGAAAATCTGTTTTTTATGTGAAATGCACCCTTGGAAGATATTTTGGTAAAGAAGGGTTGAATAATGACTCCATTAGTCTTTGTGTGTGTTGGTGACGATTCGCTCTTCTACATGTAATCGCTGCGAGCAGTTTGTTGGGAGAAGAAGTCTTAATTATTGTTTTTATAGATATGTGAAGTACAGCATGAGAGCTTTTATACGTGATGAAAGGGAGGTCTGTGCGACTTTGCATAAAAACTGGTTTATACTTTGGGTTTCGTTAATCTCTAAAATTAATCATATTTAAAATTTAGATATAAAAGGTGCCTATAAAATGAAGTTAGGGTTTTATTCTTTGAGAAAATATTTTTTAACTTAATTTTTGTTATTTGAATTTAAAATAGCATAAAAAAATTATTTATATATAGGCACCGAGAGTTTTTAGTAATTTTTTGTGTTTTTTTTTTCATTTAACATTACAATATATTGACAATCTGTAATATATTTATATAATTAGAGTATAAGTAAATCTACCAATATAAATATTATTAAAAAAAAAAAAAAATGTTTTGTAGAAAACTGCCCGTTGACAATTTCCTGTGTATTCTTGGAACTGCAATAACGTCACGTATGTCTTGGGTTTCGTTGGGCTTCTGTTTATGGATTCTATTGGGCTTCAGCGACTACTTTATAGTTAAGGTATAGTTAAGGACTACAGGTCAGCTGGGGTCTTTCGATTGAGCCTTCGTCCGATTGGTTGTGTCATTAAATTTTGAGCTAGATTATTGAAGTGGTCTCTTAATCTCAGTACTGGTTCAAGGACATTATACTATGACAAATATTACTTACCTAAACAATTCCACAGATAAAAACTTAAATTATCAGGTAAACTAAAAACTGTAACGTGTTTAGTCGTGCGGTCTACGGTTGTAGACCAGTTCTATGAATAATGGGTAAAAAATAATGCAAACAGATCGGCTGCATTTAGCATACTAAAGAGTCAGCATAGTACATAAAAAATAGAAGTGCAAGTGAGAAGACAACGGGGAAGTATGACATAGCGAGAGACGCATGTGTCGTGACATTTATTGATATGCAATGCAAAATTTGTAAACAGTAAATTGTTAAAAAGATGTAAAACATCGTTTTACGATCATCAAAATGGAACAAAATAAAAGACAATGCCAAACTTATTGTGTTCCTGGTTGTACGGACCGTACAAGTAGTCGATTTTATCGTATCCCGAGTTTATTTTTAATAGCAATAGGTAAGCATTATACCTCATAGCAAATGTTTGTTAGCAAAAGTAAATTAAATAATATTTTGTACGTTTTTTCTGTTTTATTAAAGTTAACCGTATCATATATAGAGTTGTAAAAGGCCGCCTTGAGCGATAGCTGGAAGAAAAACATGCGCTGAGCGACCGCCAATAATGTTTTAGGGCCAAAAGGTCCACCATAGATGCGGTCACAGAAGTAACCTCTTTAGTCACGCAGGATACAAAGAGATGGGTGGCTCTCATCCTGCTTGACGTCAAGGATGCCTTTAACACGGCATCATGGGAAAAAATCATGTTCAGGCTGAGAGAATTGGGCGTTAGTGAGTACCTGGTCAACGTAGTTAACGGGTTACTTTACTGACAGGTCTATAACAGAAAAAGATCAGTTTGTCGCAGGGTATTTCGCAGGGTTCAGTACTAGGTGTCATCCTGTGGAATGTCCTGTACGACGGAATGTTGAGGCTACAGATGCCAAGGGGATACACTCTTGTAGCTTATGCCGATGATCTCGCACTGGTTGCGAAAACGAGTCAGAAAACCGACATGGCTAAAGCGGCTAACACAGCCCTGCGTCGTATTAGAAGGTGGATCAGAGAGAACGATCTTCAGCTAGCGCCTCAGAAAACTGAGGTGTTAGTTCTCAAAGGGAGCTAGGACAAATCCTCTCTTCGCTTAATAGTGGAAGGTGTGAAGATTGCACCGGTTAAATCGGTTAAGTATCTCGGTGTCTGGTTGCCTGAAGGACTAAGGTTCGGAGTACACATCCAAAAAACGGTAGAAAAGACGAACCGAAATCTGCGGGCATTGATACGGCTGATGCCAAACATTGGAGGCCCAGGTAACACCAAAAGAAGGGTCTTAAATGGAGTTTTCCAGTCGGTGGTAACCTACGCTGCCCCCGTGTGGTGTAGCGTACTGAACACTGTGAAATACGCGAAGCTGATGGGGACTTCGCAAAGGCGAATGCTCCTCAGGGTATCTAGCGCATACAGGACGGTTTTAAATGAGGCTCTATATGTCATTGGAGCGGTGATACCGATCGTTTTGTTGTGCAAAGAGCGAGCTAGAGTGTATGCGAGGAGAATGGATGGAAATATAGATGAGAATGAGAGAGAAAGAATGATAGTGAAGTGGCAGAGAGAATGGGCGAATGATAGCGGAAAGGTAAGGTGCACAATGGAGCTTATTCTTGATCTGAGGCTTTAGAGGAAATGTAAGTTCAGGAAACTAGACTACTTGCTACTTTGGCACCTTCACAAATAAAATAGGCAAATCTGCCTCGGCAGACTGTACTGTTTGTGGGGTATCGGACGGTCCCCCCCATATTTTTAACTGCCAGAGATGGGCAAATGAGAGGGATGATTTTGAGAGATGCATGGGTTTTGGGCTGGATGCAAGCAACATGGTTAATATAATGTTGAGAGAAGAAAAAGAATGTTTCTAGTTTTTTTGTTTGTAGTTTGTAGGAATGACGGTGTTTTTGAATATATGTGCTAGTTTGCCGAAAGCGGCTCGTGCCAGTCATGTTCTTAATTTCATCATCTTAATTTGGTTTTCCAGTTTGATGACATGGCGCAAGTATACATAATGTTCAACATTTTCTATGGTATGGTTCTCTATTATTATATTTGTCTGGTTCTGGCTATTATTTTTATTTTACTATAGTTAATTTTTAAGCCTACTACTCTGGAACCTTCATTTAATTGTAACATTTCATTTATTTCTTGGAGATTATCTGCTAAAAACTATGTCATCTGCAAATTTGGAATGGTTTAAGTATGATCTGACGAGGTTTATACCCTTGTAGTTCCATTTTAGTTTCTTTAAAATGTCTTCTAGAACAATAATGAATAGTTTGAGTTAAATGGTGTGTCCTGGTCTTACTCTCCATTGATCATAGTTACATGTTTTACTTTTATTGTACATAGTTACATATTTTACTTTTTATTTATATATGTTTGTGTATAAAATACATTAAATAAATATTAAAGCTCTAACAAATGCACACAAACACACACACACACAGACACACACACACACACACACACACACACACACACACACACACACACACACACACACACACACACACACACACACACACACACACACACACACACACACACACACACACACACACACACACACACACCTACACACACAAGCATACACAACTGAGTAAGATAGCAGGACTGAAGTGCATCATGCTGTCTGCATTATTCAGTAAATATTTCATAAGGGGGTTCTTGTACCCGGGACCTTCATATGGCAATCATTTTGATGAAAGTAGTCTCCTGGAAGGGGGGGGGTAGATGAAAGCCTGTAGAGCATTGGGGCTCGCTCGAAGGAGTTGTCCCTAATTTACTCGGACCAATAATTCCCACCTCAATGAAATTATATGCCCGAACGTCCATGTGGGTATGCAAGTCTCTGCAGGTAGGGCTTGCTTATTTTGGTTGCTTGGTCATGGGTAATTCCATCTATCATTTTGTAGGTCACAATGAATAGATGGTTAAGTTCAGAATGGAACCTAGTTTTGTAAAGTATAACACAGATCCCTGTGATGACTTAGAAGATCTATATATCATATTATACCTCTATGATTCCTCAAATTTTATAAATTAAAGAAATTAATAAATTTTCAAGAATCTCCAGTTTTTCTTTTGGTGTTTTAATTCAATGAAAAACAGACATAGTCATAAAATAATACATAAAAAGATGTCTATCTATTTGATATGTTATATATTTATGGTATATAAAATTGCATGAGTGAATAATATACTTTCGGACAGAGAGAATATATTTTTTGGCATATAATTTTATATAAGTTTTTATTTGTTATTTTATGACTATATTTTTTTGCATTCAAAATTCGAAACATTTTGAATTTGCCCCCTAAACTTAAAGAATATACTTTTTGAATTTTCTGCCTAAAATTCAATACATACTTTTTTGAATTTTCCGCCAAATGTTCCCGATTCCAGATGTATTTGGCGCTAGAAACTTTCTCCCTACTCTTACTACGGCACTTACCTTACCAGAGGGGTATGTACTCTGAGAGTCAGTTGGAACCGTGTAAGTGGCCTGTCTTAATAACAAAGTCTTTATTACCCATTTAGTCATTTATGATATAAAGTTTCAGTTTTGAACTTACGATGAAGATGAAATAAATTTATTCGATTCAACAAAATTCATAGTTTTGGTAATTTTAAAACATATTTTTGTTTATTATCAAAAATCTCTTTCAATTATATCAACATAAAAATGCCTACCAGAAAAGTTGCTTCCCAGGGAAGCTGTTTTAAAACCTTTAAAATTTTCAGTAACAAAAACACAGCTGGTTACATTATACATTTTTTGCCGAATCCAGCTATTCATCAATCACATCATATCAAAAGAAATCGTCGAAGGGCATAAAATTTTATGTCTATTGAATTATTGACGATGGTGATAACATGCACCGTTTACTTTACTTCAATTTTTAAATCGTTGTCTAGACCCTAAATGTTTGGGAATGATTTATTTTCGATACGAATAAAAAATTATTCAGGTAGTAGGATTTTGTATGAAACACATTTTTGAGCGAACCGTTATGCAGTGTTATGCCGTTGTATATACGGGGTTACAACTAAGCTTTCTTGACATTTTGAAGAGGGATTTCGTTACTTTCAGCAAGTAGAACAAAGCAAAGAGTAGACTTTCTGATGCCCAGGCATAATAGATATGTTTTACTGGCTCGGCACCATAGATAATGCAACCATAGTCTACAATAGATCGCACGTTGGCTCTGTAAAACATCAGTGCATCTTTAGTACCAGCACCCCATCTGCGATTATTGACACATTTAAGGATATTAATACCTTTTTCACACCTGTTTTTTTATACATTTGACATATTTTGACCATAAAAATTTCAAATCAAGCAGAATGCCAAGATATTTGTATTCTTTGACAATAGGTATATCATATCCAGACAGTCTTGTTTTGTCAGGAGTACAAATCCCATGTCTAGCGAATATTACCTTACAGGCAATCAGTAAGTTACGGCGTATAGAATGCAAATAATTGTCAAAAATGCCATGAATACTTGCTGAAAATTTGTTAAACAATAACGAATTTAAAACTAATCCTTGTGGGACCTTTATGAGCTATTCTAGGACCATGTACTTATACATTTACTTGTACTTATACAACTTAAACATTTATCTACCTTTTAGATCAAAAAATGAATTTGTTTTATTTGTGTGTATTCTCCTAATAGATTTTTTATTTTGGTATATAATTTTTATAACAAATACTCGTGATGAGCATGATAGTGTTTAAAAGAATAAGTAAAATAAAAAAACCTTTTTATTTTTTAAGTAAAGAGCTCTTTTTCATAGAGCACTATTAACCCGAGAAGGCATAACAAATAACATTTGAATAAAACAGGCGGTCTGTAAAAACACCATTTAGTTACTTTTTGCTGTTAATATATTTATTTCCCTCTATCCTTATCTTGTTATTTGGCTTAAAATAATTAACTCTTAGGGAGAACATTTCCATTGATAAATATCTTCAAAATAATTAATAAAAACCATCAAAAGTCTTTTCCGATGCCGAAAGCGTCGGTTTTTACCGTTTAGGGTAAGGGTGGCTGTTATTTTGCGGACTTTGTGTGGGTGCTGTTAGGGCTTTCAATTTACACAGGTAGAAAAAGTCGATTTTAAGTCCTTTCGTTCGGCCCACAGAGAAATACTCTCCATTTTTTTTTTTGTAATATTAAAACAAACAATTTAAAATATTAACAGTTCACTAATACAAACATAAAGTATATTTAAGAGGTACTGGCAAAAAGCACTTTTAAAAATATAAAACTTGTGGTACACTTTTTAATTAAACTAAAAAATGTTTAAATAGGTAAAAGAAATAAAATAAGACTTACTCACAATCAATTTAATTTTACTGCCAAAACGACCAGTTTCGCTTCCTATACTTTGCAAAGCATCTTCAGGTCAAACAGTACAATGTAAATTAAATGCTGAAATTATAAAAAGCCCATATTAGGGTGCTGTCTTATAAAGATAAAGATAAACATAAAAGATTATGCCAATATTACATGTCTGTGTTTATTCATATGAATAAAGTTTATTAAGCAGATATAGTAAAAACCCACAAATTGGTAAGAGATAATTTATTGAATTGTAATAAATTAGTAAAAAAAATACTACTTACATGCCGGTACAAGATTTATTATTTAATGATTCGGGAAACAGTTCAAACTATCCCGTATTGCTGATGATGGATGATCTTCGGTGTTTATTGTAACTATTTGATAATTAGCGGAGAAGTTTCTTGAGGGGACAGATGTTAACAAATGAAATACGAATAAGGTATATGTGATTGTTTGTTAAATGAAAGTGATGTTTTATATTATTTAAATTATTAAAAGTTATTTATATTTATTTAAGAGATATAGTTTAGAAATGTGTGTTAATTTATTGAAATTTTTACAATAAAAGGACAGTTGTTGTATGACAATGAATGAAATCAGATGTACAATTCTATGGGTGTGCAATTTCTGTAACTTGTTATTATCAAATTTTTGATAAAGTGAATTTAATTTCTATTTAGGCAGAAAATTGTGATGTCAGATATGTTCAAATTATTAAATCTAAACCAATTAAGGACACTTAGGAACAAACAGAACACAATTAAAAGGACAAAACAGACATTAAATTTTAAAAGGGGACACTTATTGGCACTACATCATGGTAGGAGGAACTAGTAAACATTAAGTTTTTTTTGTTGTCTACTAGAACTTTACGAGGCAAACACTAGGCTTTAACCTACATTAGCTTTTCAAGTTTGCCTCTTAAAGTTCTAGTAGACAACAAAAAAGCTCAATTTTTACCAGTTCCTCTCCTACAAAGTGATGTAGTCCCAATAAGTGCCCCCTTTTAAAATTTAATGTGAGTTTTGTCCTTTTAATTGTGTTCTGTTTGTCCCTAAGTGTCCTTAACTGTTGTAGTTTTAATAATTTTAACATATTTTAATATTAAAAAATAAAACGAGGTATTCGAATGAAATTTTCTTTTGGGAAAAAAATTATACAAAATATAATTTTTCTTTTCAAAAAATTTAAAAACAGTTTGCGATTTCCAAGTACACAGTGTTAATCTCTATATTCCTTAGATTTGTTTTTTGCCTTTGAAACTTAAATTTTTTGTTGCGCCAGGAAAATTTTTGCATTTTTCAAAAAATAGTTGAAATTTTTATGTTTTATGTTTAAGATTTTAAAGAAATATGTACCTACTTGATCATTTATTTTGTCAAATTGCTAATCAATTTGACAAAATTGACAATCTATTACCTTTATCTATAAAATGACAAAGCTTCAATACTAAGTAGTTTTCAGTGTCGTCCTAAGGCGGTTAAAAGAGGGTTCACAAAAATAAATATATATATACAAAAAAATAATATAAATAATTTTTTTATATTTGCATTTATTTTCCAGGATTGTTAAAAATTATGGAAGAAAAGCAAAGTTTTTCAACATGGTTTTGAAAAAGGCCTTTAACGCCAGTGGAACTGTTAAACGAATTGGAGGGTATTACTGATGAGCAAGCCGAGAATTCCGATATTAATGGAGATTCCGATGCTGATGATCATTTAGACGAAGTATCTGATACAACTAATAAAGATCAGCTTTATGTAGACCTACATCCTTAGGTACTTCTACACCACAGCTACCTCGAAAACGAAAGATTAACTTGAATTTATCAGAGGATAATATAGAAGGTGACTTGGATTTCGACGATTTAGTGGACGATCCTTATTTTATGCCTCCTTTACAGCTTCCACTGGTTTCCCATAAAAGTGAAGAAGAGGATGAAGAGAAAGAAATACTACTGCACCATTTTCTTCTTGGACTAAGACTGCCGTCCCCCCTAAGAGGTTAAATTAATTTAATTTTACTGCCGATGTAGGAATACAGATTAAGGTTGAGTGCGAAGAGCCAATTACATTTTTTGAAAAACTTTTAACACCTGAGTTTATAAACTTTTTTGAGAATTAATACATTACCAACCCTGCCCAAATATTGGTCACGTAATCCTAATTTTCACAATAACAGAATAGCAGAAATATTTCCTTTTAAAAGATTTTAAAAAATACTCAGGCTTTTGCACCTAAATGACAATCAAACATGCCGCTTTGTGGATCCACAGCTTATGATAAACTGTACAAAGTGCATCCACTCATTGAACACTGCTCTAGTACATTTTACCGATCGTTTAAACCAAGCCGGAATGTTGCAGTAGACGAAAGTATGGTTGCTTTTAAAGGGCGTACCAGTCGCAAACAATATATGCCCATGAATCCAATAAAGGGAGAAATAAAGATTTGGGCTTTTGCTTGTTCAGAAACTGGCTAATTATTTGCATTTATAATATACCAAAGTAAAGAAGAAACGACGACAAATGATACTTTAGGAGAACGTATTGTTTCAAATTTAGTTAAAGATTTCTTTGGTCAGTAATATTGTATTTATTTCGACAATTTCTATACCACTATACCTCTTATGGAAAAATTAAAAGAGAGATCTCTTTTTGGTTGTGGAACAATCAGACAATCTAGAAAATATGTAACAAAAGAGAAATTGAAAGAAGACAAAAAGCTGGCGATGGGGCAAATAGACTTTGTAGTGTCTGATCAGATATCTATCACCAAATGGAAAGATAGAGGGGTAAAAGCAGTTACGATGTGTAGTAATATGCACAATACTGCTGAAACTGGCCACGTTATTTGCACGAATAAAAAAGGAGAGAGGGAAGTTGTTGAGTGTACTGTTTTATTTAGATAATGTTTTGATTTGATAGTGTTTGTATTTTTAGTGTATTTTTATAATAAATAATATTGAATGGTTTCGGTATACCATGTGTACCAGAGGACTTTCATGATTTTTATTTTCTTTAATGCTCCCTGATACAATGGTTTACCACATTTTTACAGTAAAATCAACCATCTAAAAAATACAAAAAAAATTTTTTACTACTTAGTGTACATATTTTTGTGTAAAAATGCACTTTTTAACTCAGTTTAGTCAAAAAATAATTTTGCGCCTTAAAAGGTTAACTAGTTAATGTTTATAAATGATTTTAAATGTTTAGAGATTAAAAATGACATTTGTTTTATTGGTACTTAAAAGTACCGTTGGGCAAAGTTGTAATGTATTTTTTTCATTTCAGACATTGTCCACAGTGGCAGAAAAAAAGGGTTTGAATAGATAGATAGATAGATAGATAGATAGATAGTTTATTTGACTGTAATTTACAACAAGGTTTACAGCAAGTCAAACTAAAATTATAAATATTAATCATTACAAACAAAATGAAACCAATACATTAAAAATATTTAAAACATTAAAATACATAATAAAACGTACAATGTGGATATCATAATATAATTAAAATAACATTAAATTTGGTTATGTTACAGCTTGGGCATTCACAGATACACTCTGGTAATATTCAACTAATGTATAAGGACACATGGCCACTAGGTACTCTTTGACTTGGTTTTTAAAAGCTGTAGTTGAATGAATGGTTTTAAATTTTTGAGGAAGTTGATTATACAATAGTAAACCAGAGACGGTAGATGACTTCCTACTTATTTCTAAGTGTCGATAGGGTACTACAAACTGTCTCTTATTTCTTGTGTTGTGTGAGTGAATATCACTATTACATAAAAAAGTTCTTTTATTTTTATAAATTAGTATCAATAATTCCAAAATGTAAATTCCATACACTGTTAATTTATTTAAATCTCTAAATAGGTTTTTACAAGACCAACCATACGGAACACCTGCAATACATCTGACAATACGCTTTTGGGCCTTGAAAACGTCCTTTATACTAGAAGAGCCACCCCAGACAGTTATACTGTAACTCATTGTCGATTGTACCTCAGCAAAATAAAAAAGACGAAGGTGTTGGAGACTAAGTATTCTACCCAAATTTCTCAATTGGTAACATTTAGAACTGAGTTTTTTACATACATTCATGAATGATGTTGAATTGTTAGAAATTGTTAGATTTACAAATAAATCGAGAAAAGGGGGCAAAAAATTAAGACCCTAAATTAGTTTCTGATGACCAACCTAACTAAAGACCAATTCAAAAACATAATGAATATTAAGTTGAAGAACCTGATAATTAAAAATGGCCGGTGAACAACTATCCAATGATGAATCCGCTATGAGACCATTCCAACTAAAGTTACATAAAGTTATGAGGGAAAATAAATTAACAGTGGAACTAGTGTACAATGCTGACTAATCTCGTTTATACTGGCAATTATTGTCCGATCATACTTTAGCAAATGAGAGTCGTATTTGGGTAGTGATAATTCAGATGTAGATGAATACTATATTCCTTCGGAAACTTCATCTGACACAAGTGACAATGAGAGGCCAGATAAATATCAAACAATTCAATCTAAAAAGTGTAAAATAACAGCTACTACCAGTAATAATATGTGTGACAAAGTAAGTAATGATAATTTTACAAATAAAAGTGATGATGGCAAAGACAAAATCTAGCTCCTAACCTAAATATTAAATTCATGTATGTTCTTAATGCATCAAACAGAACAATGCCTGTATCATATTCATTTTATGCTATGATTTTAAAGAACTTGGATATTAATTTAAAAATCGTGGTATTGATTCATGTAAGACTTGTGATTATCTAGAAAACAAGAAAAAATCCTTTAATAGTGAAAACATACGTGCAGCTGCGAATGAAGAGAAAAATAAAGATCTTCAGCTAGCAGAGATTGCCTATAATAAAACAAAGCAGACAGAGTTTTCCAGAAATAGTAGCGGCAAAGTGATTGATTTAGTATTTGACTTGCAACAGAACCTACCAACACCCAATTTAAGCACAAATAAAGTCGACTATAAAAGATTGCTCTGGACCTATATATCTATAACCTTATCATCAGAAATTGCACTGAAAATACCAGTTCATGTTTCATGTGGCATGAGGGGTTGTCAGACCGTGGATCAGATCAAGTAGCTCCCTGTCTTGATAGGGAGCAATAGCAATAGGTAAAAATAAAAACAGATTACCAAAAAGTTATAAATGTTTAATTTCGCTCTACTGAAAACTTGTTCTATTTAACATATCAAATTTTGCAAATAGCCACAGATTTATAATATTCCTTTAACCCGTCTACTTAATAGAAAAATAAATTCAGTCAACTATTTGTAAATTTATTTTTAAAATATATAATGCAAAGTTATTTGTAAGTACTTATTCGCATTTTATTCTGTAATTTAAAACAAGAGCCTTATTAAAATTCCCTAAACCCGATGAACAGTCATTATAACATAAATTTCCCGTTAAGATAAGATGTGTCAGTTGTTGATTTAACGGGAACAAGGCAGAAGGAGCTTTATAAGAAAATATTTGAAGTGTGTCAGTTACTTCATTCATTCTTGTAAAAAAAAGAACGAACCTAATAAAAAATGAAAACATGCAGAAAACCGTAAAACTGGATAAAAAAGACACGGAAAAATGTAATGACCATGCCATATTATTCACAAAAAATTTTGGGTAAGTATACTGGGGGCGTTTAATAAGATATTGCTACGTGGAAGGCAACTTTTATCAACTTGAGTTCCTTAATAAGTTTAGGCTCAATATGGCACATCGCATCGCTGGCATTTTTATTACGAAATAATTAGAATAAAAGTGGTTGCCATTTTTATACAGAGGCATCGAAAAAAAAAACGGCTATGGAATCATCCATTTCTTCGTGTCGGTTGTAGCATAGTCACCATGCTGATATATTAGGTTTTAAATTTAATACATTTATGTCCAGTTGCTCCAACGAATTAACGATTGATTTGTTGATTTAAATTGCCGGTTTATTTTAGAATATGTTACACCAAGCATTACTCGATTAAAACCGACAGTTTTTGAGCTGTCAAAAGTAACCAACCCATTTTTGCCGTTATTGGAATAATCGACTGTTTTTAACCTCACTTTTACACTGTTATATTTTTTAGTGTTCTTAGCTTCGTTGTTATTTAAATATTATCATAAAATATAATTTAACAAATGGAATTATGATCATCATCGTCGAGTTCATCTTCTGACGATTTGGAAGATATACAATACAATAAATAAACCCAGTTTATCACAGAAGTTGTGTGTCACATGGACTACATCTTATACGTGAGGGTTGAATTTTTTTAACATATTCGCACAAATTACAATTATAAATTTTTTAAAGTAGTAACATACAAACTGTTGACAAATTACAATTCGGAAAACATAAAAATATAACATTTATTTGAAATTGAAGCTCATTTATAGCTGTTCAATAACTCATGCAATTTGTATCTATTACCATGGATCCAATGTTTTAATTTTTTATAGTTGTGTATTATTTTAATGATAAATGGTAAGGAATTAAACATTTTTGGTCCCAAAAAATCAATGCAACGTTTTTTTTTTCCTTTTTTTTGGTACTAATATCATTAAATTTCTATTTCTAGTTTGATATGTATGGTGAGTACAAATCAGAAATAATAAATAAATAAATAAAAAATAATAATGAATGACTAAAAAAATAATAATGATTTGTATGAGTACAACTGGTTTAAATCCATGTAATGACTGTCTGTAAATAATTGGTCCACTAAAGATCTTATACCCTTTCTATATATTATTCTAATTATCCAATTTTGTATAACGTTTAGATTTTTAAGGTGAGCATTGTAGGCTTCACCCATCCAATAATCCCATAGGTTAATTGTGATTGTACCAGAAAATAGTATAAAATCTTTAAGTGGTGAACATCTAAGAAGTCGCGAAGATATTTAAATTTTGGGAGTAAACCTCTTTTTTTTGGACTACATATTTGATATGATGATCCCATTTTAGGTGTCTGTCTATTACAATACCAAGACACTTAATGTTTTTTGCTTCTGGAATTGTTGTATCGTTGTCAATTTCAAGTTGGTTGAAGTTTGGTAACCCAGTGGTGTATGACGAAACTGGCAAGTATTTAGTTCTTTCAATATTTAATGTTAACTGGTTATGTTGAAACCATTTTTTATTTTTACAAAGTCCATTTCGACATTTTCCTTTAACTTTTTCCAATTAGTATTGCTATAAAAAATGGCTGTATCGTCAGCGAAACTTATGATCTGGCCTGAAGTCTATAATGTTAGTAATTAATGTGTTTATATAAATAGTAAATAAAAGCGGCCCCAACACCGTTCCTTGCGGGACTCCGTAAGTCACACTTCTGGTCATGCTGATTTTACCATTTACAATTAGCTTTTGCTGTCTGTCACTTAAGTAGCTCTCTAACAATTTGAAGGCCACACCTCAGATGCCATAATTTTTTAGTTTATGTAACAGTATTTTGTGGTTTACAGTATCCAATGCTTTAGAGAGATCTACAAATATACATCTTAAGAATTGTAAATATTTTTACCAATTTACCAATTGCATCTTCTGTAGACCTTCCCTCTCTAAAGTCATATTGACTTTCAGATAATATATTATGTTTCTTTAAAAAATTATTTAGACGAGATTTTATAACTTTTTCGATTACTTTACTGAGATTCGAAGTCAATCTTATTGGTCTATAATTTCCAAGTTCACTACGATCTCCATCTTTAAAAAAGCGGTTTATTAATACCTATTTTTAATACATTGGGAAATATACCTAATCTAAAACAGTTATTGATTATATAATTCAATGGTTGAGCAATTTGTTCTGCAATTTCCGTTAACAATTCTAATTGTTAGAATGTTAGGTGTTTCTTAGATTTTTTATACAAATTGTTTTTTTCCTCAATTGCTTTTAATAATTCTAAATTGATCCAAGGCTTTTTATTTTTTGATTTTTTCGAATTTGTACTTCCTTAGTTGTTATGTCAATATTTCTTTGTATTGATAAACTCCTCAGTTGTATTAATAATGTTTGTGGAATTATAAACAGAGATCCAGTTTTCGTCTTTTAAATTTAGCTTAAATTGTATGTAATCAGTGTATTTTTTAAACATCATGTTCTTCTGTTTATTTGTGGGACTAACTGAAGAGTTGAAATTTTCTAATATTAATGCAATGGGACTATGATCAGTTATTTCGTAGTTAAAAATGTAAGAACTAAGTTTATGTTTACTTTTTTGTGAATTTTCAATAAAAAAATTATCAAGGCACGTTTTAGTGTGACGTCTTGTGATTTGGTTTATATATGATACATATCCATGCATATTAAGTAAGTTTTTATACTCCGATACATAGTCATCATCAACTAATAAGTCGATATTAATATCTTCTGCAAAAATATTAATGTCCGTCCTCTTTACATGGCGTAAATAATTGTTAAGGCATGAATTACATACCTTTGGGCATAAGCTTGGTGATCTGTATATAGAAACGATTTTATTATTTTTATTTTTTTCCGTATATGTTTAATTCGATTGCTGTCATTTCAGAGTTCTTAATAATGTTGTATTTATAGTTTAGATTGTTTTTTTACATATACAATAACACCATCATTTCTGTTAACTCTACTATATATGAGTTCGTATTCCTGTATTTGAAATATATTCACAACGTACTTAATTTTTTTAGTGAAATAAGGTTTCTGAAAAAGTTGTAACACAAAAAGGCGATCGCCAACTAACACTCCGCATCAATCAAAAATAAAGTAAACGTTATCAATCAATGCAGGAAGGTAGAAAACGTTGGAAGGTGGGAGAAATAAATTAAGGCGAGTTAAACACGAAGTTACAAAATTGCGGAGTCAGAGTCCGCGCGCGCCTACTGTAGGGTTAAATGTTGTAGCCCCAAACAGTAAGATCTAGTGTTATTATCCGTTTTCTGATAGCCCTGTAGTTTCTATCATACTGCTGTTATTTACTTTTTTTTTGTTAGTGATACTCTGGCTTTAGTACTTTTCTCCTTGTTTACGTCAATGTAGAAATCTTTAGTTTGATCTTCCTCTTGATTCATATCCTATCTTTTTTTATATATTAACACTGCGATTTGTTGGGTAAATCAAGTAGCTCGACAGAACTGTTGCAAGTCCCAAGCCTAAATAAAAAAATATGGGGTCTACAGCCAGGTTAGCACCCTACTGATAGACTTTAAAACCATACAGCTCATAGAAACAGGATTTATGGAAAAAAGTCAACAAACTTATGGAAAACAAGAAATATACTTCTCATCGATACTTGAAACGTAAAGTCTGTAAACACAAGAGAGCAGGAAATTACAAAAACGCTTGTAGAAAAAAATATAGACATATATGCGAATTATGAATGTTCTTGGGAAAAACACTTTTTTTAAAAACTGAACTTCACAATTAAAACTTTTATTTCGACTTACAAAGATTTTAGTAACAACAATAATAATTTAAATCAGACTATATTTTAAATCAGACTTTTAATTAATCAGACTGAAAAATATTGATTTTAACATGGTGTTTTATAATTTATTAATTGCTGATCTTGCTGTTCAATACGTCGCAATTTAGTCCAGAATGTTCAAGCGGTAGCCCCGTGTTGGAATCCACGTGGTGGAACTTACTGGATGGTAGCGGTCATTGTACTGTAACTACTCCATCCCCTGAAGAAGTTTTGTGAGGGACGAACAGAACTGTTGAGTTGGCCTGTTCTGGAGTTTCGTCGCTAGAGTTGGGTTTTTTTGTTATTTGTTTTATACCTGTAACATATATAGAGGCAGATTATTGTAATAAAGATATATAAAGGAGTCATCCAAAAATGGTTATGGCTATGGTTCCATAATTTCGGATTAATTGTCTCTAGATGTTCATCTTCCTTAGAGAATTGATGATTCAAATCCTTAATGATTTGAATTTAATCGCTGTTTGAATATCTATGGTCCTTATTTTGGGAAGCATTAGCGGTTGCTCTGGGATGGTTGTCCTTGAATTTATGTAACTCTGGATTGGGGTTTTGAATTTGTATCTGGGCGGAAGATTGATGAGATAAGTTTGGACGGATAAGTTAAGATTAATAAGATAGGACAAGAAAATGAAGGATAAATTTTTATTTTCAATCAATTTACACGAAAAAGGTAATGGCTAAGTCCATTTTGAACTGCTGTGGTCTTTGCGTCGTACTGGTTTCAATTCTGTCAAATTCTTCTTTTATTGGTAGTAGTTTGAAAAAGTATGTGAAATCGTGTGTACTAGTATGAATCTTTGCTTGTCCCAGGTTGAGGGGAATTAATCCTGGGTTGTCTTTCAGGTCCTTGATCTTCTCTTCTTCTCTCATCGTCAGGGTGATCCTGTGCGGACGGTTTAGAATTAGTTTTTGATTTAGGTTGATGTTTTATGTTTTTCTTGTGAACTGTAGTTTTTGATGTTTTTACAGTCACTTCGTTATTTCTTTTTATATGTTTTGCGGAATATCGCGGAAGTAATTTATTTCTGGTAACTGTTTTTCGTGTATAGATTTTTGTGCTTGGTTTATACGTAATAGGGTCTTGTCTCGATTTATTTCTATTTTCAATGACTTTATTTTTATTCTCTTGTATTTGCTGGTTTACTTCCTTGTATAATTCCTTTGTTATCTCTCTATGATTTTGGATATAATTGTTCAGTATTACTTTCTGTATGTCAACGTCAAAGGGATCTTTTGCGTCGATATGTCCGTTTAATATGTCGATGGATCTTAACTTCGTTGCTAAATGTATGGAATTATTGTACCCAATTATAGCGTATAGCATTTGTTCTTTAATCGAGAGCTTTGCTTTGGTGTTCCTTAGGATTCGAAGATGTTCGATTAACGTAGAATGAAATCTCTCAATCATCCCGTTGGATTGCGGATTCTCTGGTGTTGTATAGTGGATTGAGATTTTATGAGAGTCTACAAATTCTTGTATTACTCCATTTTTAAATTCCGTACCATTATCGGCTACTATCATTGTTGGGAGTCCATGATGTGTTATAAAAATCAATAGGGCGTTGAGTACATTGATTGCATTTCCTCCATTTATTGGGTAGGCTTGCCCATACTTCGAAAATGCGTCTATTATGGTTAGAAACTTCTGTCCATCAGCCTGGAATAAATCAATGTGAACTATTTCCAGTGGTTTAGTGGGAGTTGGTGTAACCATAAATTTTGGTTTGGGAGGAAGTCTGTCGTATTTATTTTCTTGACATATATCGCAAAAGTTTATGATATCTTCTATGTCCTTCTTCATATTAGGCCAGTAATATCGTTTCCTTATTTGACTTTCTGTTTCAGCTATTCCTCTATGGTTCGTTTTTCCTTCATGATAGTTTTTTATAATCTCTTTTTGTTGTTCTTCTAGGTTAACATCTTCCAATAAAAGATTGCACTTTACTAAGTCATATGCGTTGTTTTTAAAAGTTTTCCTGATAATTTCGCAAATTCCTGCAAAAATTTCTTCTTCTGCTTCAAATAAAATTGCATATTTCTTTTTCGGGTTGAGGTGTTCCTTAAAAATTTTTATGGTATCAGCTTTTAACTGATCTTTCGACAGCTGGATATGATAACGTCTTTTATTCGGAAAGGTTTGTATAATTGCTGGAGGTCGTGGATTGTAGTTGACGATTCTGAATATAATTTGGTTATTGTAGAAGTTAAGTGGTTTTTCCGAAATAGGTATACCAAGAATTGGGTTTTCTACTGCTGTATGTATGGTTTCATTTCCGTCTTCGTCTATGTTTTGATCTTCGTTTTCGACAGTATCTTCTGGGATGTTTTCTGGAATTAATTCTGTTGCTTTTTCTTCTACAATCTCGTTGATTATTCGATCTGCATCTGGATTATTAGTCGTTGACCATCCATCGTCTTCCATGTCTACTAAATCATCAAAGACTTCCTTAATTTGTGAATCGATGTCCTTAGTTTCCTTTGTGTGTATTTCGATTCGAGACAGTGCGTCCGCATTTGTATTAGCTTTGCCTTTTTTGAAAATTACTTCGTAGTCAAATTCTTCTAATTTTAATCTCCAACGTACTAGTTTGGAGTTGGGTTCCTTTAGGGAGAATAGATATTGCAAAGGACGGTGGTCTGAAAGTATTTTGAATTTTCTTCCAAATAGGTAAGGTCGAAAATACTTAGTTGCCCACACCATTGCTAACATTTCCTTTTCTATTGTAGAGTACTTGGTTTCGGTTTCATTTAGTGTCCTGGAAGCAAAGGCAATTGGTTTATCACTGCCAACTGGTCCCTGGGAAAGTACTGCACCGATAGCGAAGTTACTGGCATCTGTTGTGAGGTTAAACGGTTTGGAAAAATCTGGATATTGCAATAATGGCTCATTCATTAATAATTTCCTGCATGTTTCAAAGCACTCTACGAATTCGGGTGTATGTTCGATCTTTGCATCCCTTTTTAAGCATCTTGTTAGAGGTTTTGTGATTTTTGCGAAGTCTCGAATAAACTTCCTGTAATATCCCAGTAGTCCAAGAAATCCTCTTATTTCTTTCGCTGTTTTCGGTATTGGATATTTTTCTATTGCTTCAATTTTCGCTGGATTCGGTTTTATGCCTTCTTGTGTGACTACGTGTCCTAGAAAATTAACTTGTTTTTTTAAGAATTCGCATTTGTCGACTTGGATTTTTAGTCGGGCTTCTCTTAGTCGTTGAAATACTTTTGTGAGATTTACTATGTGTTCTTGTAGTGATGTTGAATATACTATTACGTCGTCCATATAGACGAGGCATATTTCTCCTTGAAGTCCCTTTAATACGTTGTCCATCATACGTTGGAACGTGGACGGAGCGTTCTTAAGTCCAAAAGGCATTCTTAAATATTCATAGTGTCCATTTTCCACATTAAAGGCTGTTTTGGGAATGTCTTCTTCAGCCATCTCGATTTGGTGAAATCCGCTTGCTAAGTCGAGGGTCGTAAAATATTGACATCTTCCCAATTTGTCCAAAATATCGCTAATGTGAGGAATTCTGTATCGGTCGTCAATTGTCTTCTCGTTGACCTTTCTATAATCTACTACTATTCTCCACTTTATTTTACCGGATGAATCTGGTTTCTTTGCCACGACCCAAATGGGCGAGGACCATGGCGATTGACTTGGTCGAATGATCCCTTGCTCTAACATTGAAGAGATTTGTTTCTTTACTTCTTCCTTGTGTACATACGGATACCGGTATGATTTCGTATATACAGGCTCTTCATCCTTGGTTCTGATGTGGTGTTTAACTTCGTTAGTAAAGCTGAGAGGAGTGTCTGGTTGGTGAAATATATCGGAGAATTTTCGGCATAGGTGGCGAACTTGTTCCTCTTCTTCTTCGTTAAGATGTTCGGTTTTAATTAAGTCGTCGATATCTTGTCTGTAGTCTGGTCCGGAGGTTGTTTCCATGGAATATATATGGAAATCTTGGATGTCTATTTGATTGCTTTCGAGTGGTTCCATAAGAGAAAGATGAATGGGGTCTGACGTGAAGTTGGCAATTTCGGTCCAGGCAAGGTGGTTCTCGGCGTTAGTAAGGGCTTCTCGTACTACAACGCCTTGTACTTTTTGGGTAGGAATAATGATGGTTCCTTTTTCTTCTTTGACAGGAATTTTCACTTGGCTAATAGAATTTGCTTCCAAATGAATGGAATAAAATTGTGTTTTATTTGTTTCGTAATATTTAATGGGGATTGTAGAATCTTTTGTAACTAGAAGCGATTTAGGGAAGTTTAATTGGGCTTCGAAGAGTTTTAGATTGTCGAGGCCAATAAGGCCATCGAAAGTTTTGTGAAACTTAAAGAGGTAAAATTTCATTTTGCTGTCAGAATTAAATTCTGAAAATGATGGAATTTCGGCACAATATTTTTGGGAATAGTTTTGAAAAATTGATGTGACGACAAAGGGTTCATGTTTTATGTAACTTGGAAAATATGAAGAAGCTATTTCTGGGTTAAGAAATGACTTTGTGGATCCTGTATCGATTAAAAGTCGTAAAGAAGGCTTAGAGATTTCGATGTAGGGTAGCTCCTTCTTGTCGGGAAATGAATGAAGTTCAATTACGTTCCGATTGCTTCTGGGGGGTCCTCTCGAAAATTTACGTTTTCTTCGTATTCGGTTGGTTGATTTTCGTATGTATCTTGTAGAAAATTGTCGTATTCAGGTTCGTAGTAATCGTTGTAGTTGGCATTCTCTTCTTGCTCATCTCCGTGGCATTGTATATTGTAAAGTTCTTCTACGGTGAATTTTGGCTGTGCTCGGTAATTTGGTGTAAAATTTTGACGGCCTCTGGTTGTGGTTTCTGATATTCCACTCATAGGTGTTGGTCTAGACTGTTTTGACTGTCCAGGTTTGGGTGCCCATACATTTGACTGGTTCTGGGTCCTGAATGCTGGAGGGTTTGAATTTTGTCTAAATTGATCGAAGTTTTGTTGCCGATGTGGTTGCTGAAACTGATTCTGCGGATAGAATTGTCTCATTGGTTGCTGCCATTGTGGAGGTGCAAAATTTGTCTGCTGGTACAATGGTTTCTGGATTTGTACAGGCATCTGCTGTCTCTGAGGTCGGCGTTCTTGATAATTTTCACTTCTTCCTGATGTTGAAGGTTGACTTATTTGATTTTTTTGAAGATATCGAACATTATTTTCTTCCTGTACGTATTGTATTGCCGTAGCTAAACTTCCTGGTCTCATTGCTCTGATAACAGAGCCCATTGGTTCTCGTAGGCCTGCTAAGAATGTTGTAAGAGCTTGTTGACGGAAAAATTCTTGTTTGCTCCTTTTAATATCGGCATTTATGGTATGTAATTCTAGGTAATTATTAATACAGCTTAAAAGTCCCATGATTTTTTCGTAAAAATGCATAATAGATTCTGTTGAGCCTTGTCTTAAATTTACTAGATCCCTTGTAAGCGAATTTTCGTCTCTCTGGTCTCCAAAATTTTGAATTAATGCGTTTTTTATTTCATCCCAACTTTCGCATCCATATACAGATATAACTTCTTTGGCTCTACCTGTTAATTTACTGATAATACCATGAAGCAAAAATTTGTTTTGTATACTAGATGCATTAAGTCTGTCATAATAATGGTTTAGAAGTATTGTAGAAACTTTAATAAATTCATGTAATTCATTTGGATTTCCGTCAAAATTTGGAAGAATGCATAAATTTTTAACGTCAAATTGTGGAACTGCCATATTTTAAAAATTTTCAATATAATATATAGTCAATAGTCAAATCGGTATAGTAATTTTCAATAATCAATATTTAAATATATAAATCTTAATCTACTTATTTTCTATCTATTAATCTCTATGTTTATTAATATATAGTATTTATTAAGCTATTCAATTTTGTGTAAATCTGACTCTAAAGTCAATCTAAGGACTTAGAGGAGATATTTTTAAATTACTTTAATCTTTGTTAATCTATTCAAATCTTTGTTTTATTTATCTTCTAATTTAGCTCTGATTCAATCTAAGGACTCAGAGGAGTCTGATTTATTAAAAATTCTTTCAAAATCTAATCTTCTTAATTCTAAGTAATAATAAAATCGCTTACAGGATAAAGACGATGCCGATGTGCATTCCTTTGCTCCTGAAGGCTTCTTCTAAATTCTAATTCTCTAATTCCCTCGGGTGAACTCTGCAGACGGTTTCCCTGGGGCTGGTTCTTGGAACAGTGGACAAACACTTAAAAGTGACGAGGATCTATAAAGACTCTTCCACTTCCGTACTGACTCTGCGCCAATTATGAATGTTCTTGGGAAAAACACTTTTTTTAAAAACTGAACTTCACAATTAAAACTTTTATTTCGACTTACAAAGATTTTAGTAACAACAATAATAATTTAAATCAGACTATATTTTAAATCAGACTTTTAATTAATCAGACTGAAAAATATTGATTTTAACATGGTGTTTTATAATTTATTAATTGCTGATCTTGCTGTTTAATACGTCGCAATTTAGTCCAGAATGTTCAAGCGGTAGCCCCGTGTTGGAATCCACGTGGTGGAACTTACTGGATGGTAGCGGTCATTGTACTGTAACTTGCGCTACAAGAGACAAAGAAAAAAAGAAAGGGTCAAATTATGCTGGATATCTGATGATTTACAGTGATGTTGCGAAAGAAAACAGAGCCAAAGAATTAGTCGCTGTATAAGTACACAGATTTTTACACCAGGTACAAGAATTTTTATATACCTCTGAAAGAGTAATTGTAAAAGTTAAACTGGATGTCAGACCTCTGAATGTGATAGCAATCTATGCTCCAGAGTACAACAGAGATACCACCAGAGGGGAAAACTTACAACACCTTAAGACTGTAATAAACGAGACCCCAAATGATAAATATATAATCATTATGGGTAATTTTAATGCCCGTGTTGGCAATGATATAATTCCATGAATAAAACAGCGATATAATAAAAATATCAGAAATGAAAACGGAGACCTTCTAACGGACCTCTGCAGCATAAACGAAATATGTATTAATAATACAGTTTTCTCTCACAAAGGACAATACAAATATACTTTTAAAAACAGTACAGGACAAAGATCTGTGATAGATTATATTCTGTCAAATAGAGAGTTACAGCCCTATCAAATCTTGGATGTAAGAGCACTTACATCAGCAGAAATAGCAAGCGATCATAAATTGGTACTGTGCAAAATCCGAATAAAAACACATATATGTAATAACAAAACACCAGAATACACCACAAAGATAAAAGTCGAAAGCTTACAGAATGACTTCACAAGATACTTATTCAAAAAAGAATAACCGAAAAAATCAGAAACACATATATCACAGAAAGTGATAGAGTCGAAGAAACCTGGGCAAAGAAATATAAATAAAAATAAATCGTTCCCAAGACGAAGAACTTCATGGTTTTGTACAGAAATTAAGTAAAATGTAAAGAAAAAAAAAAGCTTACCTGAAATACATGTCAACCAAAACACAAGAGGTATATCATAATTACAAGACAATTAGAAATGAAACACATGCACTTGTAAGAAAAATAAAAAATAATCACTTAAAATGCTTTTTACGGTCTGCCAAAGGAAATATGACGCTTTATAAGAGGTCAAAGAACGAAGGTAAAGGAACTAATAGAACTAAAACACATAGAAAAGGATACGTAGATTGACTCCTAAAAAAGCTCTTTGCGGGGGAAGAACAAACGACGTTAGAACCGGAAGCGCCAGAAATTACCACAAATAAAGAACTTAATATAAATGAACAGGAAGTTTGGAAAATGCTGGAAAACCTGAAGAACAGAAATGCAACAGGTAAACCTTTGATACCAAACGAATTACTAAAATATTGAGGAGCAGCAACGACAGAACAATTAACAACATTAATTAATAATTATAAAACACAATAAAATACCGGAAGACGAGAACGAGCGAACTAATTCTACTACTCAAAAAAGGAGATAAAAAACAGCCAGAAAACTACAGGGGTATAAACTTGTTAAACATTACGCTAAAACTTACAACTAAAAAGTGTTAATAAATCAGAGGATAGGTTTAGCAGATGAACAACAAGGTTTTTGTAGTGGAAGATCGTGTACAGATGCAATATTTGTTATAAATCAAATTACTGAGAAATCACAAGAGTATAATAGACCAGCATTTCTTTGTCTATTTAACTTAAAAAAGCGTTTGACAAATTAAATGACTCAAAGATGTAATCGGTCTTCTGTATAATAGAGAAGTTTTTCTATATATTATAAACGTATATATCGAGAACATCTACCAAAACAACAAAATGGAAGTCAGACTAGATGGACAACTTACAAAACCTATAGAAATAGGCAGCAAAATAAGACAAGGGGATACATTGAGCCCCATGCTCTTCAATTTGATCATGAATCAAATCATCAAAAGCGTTAACAAAGGAAGAGGATACATAATGAGACACAAAGAAATAAAAATAATCAGACTACGCAGAGTTACGCAGACGACGCAATAGTGATAGCCCTAGATGAAGATAGTATGCACAGATTTAACATAAGATCAAAACAATTAAAGATGACAATATCGTATCAGAAAACTAAAACAATAGTAATCAGCAAAGAACCAACCAGATCAATCAACAATCAATCAATCAATCAATATTCTTTATTTCATTTGACTTTTACAAGTTCTGAAATGCGTCAAATACAATCTATAAATAAGTAAAAACTTAACTAAAAGTACATAAAAGCAGTTAACATAAAAACATATAAATTATACACAAAAACATACAAATTGTTAAAAGGATGCCTGCAAGTAATCCTTGAACCAATAGAAACTGTTTACCAGGAGTAAGTCCTTAACTGTTCTCTTAAATACATAAATATTTGAATCTTTAACATAATTAGGTAATTTATTATACAAACGAACGCATGTTGGGTAAGGACCCTTGCCCACAACGGTCAAGTGACGAACAGGGGTCACCAAATCATTTCTGTGACGAAAATTGTAGCCACTCATTTAGGATACATCATTTCTGCAAATAAAATTGCATC
Organism: Diabrotica undecimpunctata; assembly: GCF_040954645.1. Lineage (NCBI taxonomy): Eukaryota > Metazoa > Arthropoda > Insecta > Coleoptera > Chrysomelidae > Diabrotica > Diabrotica undecimpunctata. The sequence goes on from NC_092812.1 coordinate 20,983,740, forward strand.
TATGTGACTTTACATAAACAACACAACTAAAAATATACAGCGAAATTACAGTTAAACCATTTGATTGTTTAAAAACTGGTCTACAGGAATCCAAGCGCCTTCTAAACGTCATGGTACGAATAATTTTTTTTTTGAAGAACGAGCACCTCATTAATTCGCGAGCAATTTCCCCAACAAACTAAGCAGTATTGCAAAATTGACTGTACATGAGCAAAATAGTAAAGTTTTAAGATATTTAGGGAGACAAAATTCCTAAGTTGCCATAGAACGTAACAGTGCACAGACAATCTTCCCACTACATAATCAACGTGAGAGCTCCAAGACAAATTAGAATCCAGGTAAACACCTAACAACTTAGTGGAGTGGCTATTTACCACTGACCCATTGTCAAGTTTTACTAATGGACTGATCTGCATAGTAGAAGGTGAAAAGGTTACCATATTGGTCTTTGATCCATTTAAGATTAGGGCATTATTTAAACAGTAATGAGTCATACTTTTTACAAGACTGTTTGCTTTTTGTACTACATAAAAAAAATTATTATACCAACTGTGGTATCGTCAGCAAATTGAGTGACATAACAGCCTGATTGATGTTCCACGTTTTCTACTCGAACATTTATTGCATCAGAAAAATTATCTAATGGATTCCGAACCAAACATGTTGAGCTATCGTTTATCAGTTGATTTAAATCATTGACGAAAATCAAAAATAAAGAGGGCCAATGATACTTCCCTGTGGAACTCCAGAGAGGACACTTTCTTCTGAAGAAAATATTATATTCCCATTCACATTGACCTAAATTTTTTGAAACCTTTCCGATAAAAAAGTGTGGATCCACTTTAACGCAGTTCCTCTAACACCACTACGATAAAGTTTTTCCAGCAGTATTGGATGATTTACAGTTTCAAAAGCTCGTGCTAAGTCAAAAAACAAACAGATAACTTTATTACCCTTATCAAAGTTCAATAAAATATGATTGCACAGCGCTAGTAGTGCATCTTGCACACTTATACCTTCACGGAAACCAAATTGAGACTTTTCTATAATGTTGTGCTTGTTAATATACGAGAGGAGACGTGTATGAAATGCCTTCTCATATATTTTTGAAAACACAGATAAAAGTGATAGGCGTCGATAGTTATCAAATTTTGATTTGTCACCTTTTTTATGTATAGGCACAACTAAAGCAATATTTAGAATTTGAGGAAGAAGGCCTTCCTAAAATGAAAGGTTTACTAGAAATGTTAATTGTTTATATTTGTTATGAGATACATGTGTTAGCATAGAATACAAAATCTCATCCAGTCCAGCCGAGGATTTTTTTGAGATATCTTTAATTATACATTTTATTTCTTCATCACTAACAGGATAAAGAAAAAGGGAGTGTATAGGCGAAGAAAGATTCTTAGGATTATAGTCAGGTGAAGTTTGACTAACTAAATTTTTCACGGAATTCGAAAAATGTTGTCAGAAAGATTCTGCTACGTCATGAGGGTCATCCACAGAAATTCCCAAATTAGTTTTAAAATGTAGATGTAAAATAGAAATTAATAGCATCAATATTGAACAAGTAATGAAAATAAAATACCTGGGAATTACATGGTCTAGCTATGGAGACCTGGACAAAGAAGTGAGAGATCAAATACAAAAAGCAAATAGACTGGCAGAATGCCTTAATAACACTACATGGCGAAACAGACACATTAACGCTAAAATGAAGTCAAGAATTTATAAAGCCGGTGTAAGACCAATAATGAGATATGCCTCAGAAACAAGACCCAACACAGCCACAACGCAAAGGCTACTGGAAACTGCAAAGATGAGAGTACTGAGAGGAATTACAGGAAATACGCTGAGAGATCCAAAGAGAATTGAAGACATTAGAAGGAAATGTAACTTACAGGGTATAAATGAATGGACACAAAATATAAAAAAAGAATGGAATAACTACATAAGCAGAATGGAGAAGACCCGTGTCGTCAAAATAACAAGAGATAAGTCACCAATCGGCAGAAGTATCGGACGACCGCGCAAAAGATGGAGTGATAACCTTCCATAGAGGTATTAATCCGCCAATGAACAAGCAGAATTGCTTATAAAGAGGAAGAGGAAGAAAAAGAAGAAGAAGACCACCACATCTAAATTAAATTAACAGTCATATTTTCACACTTAATGCTGTTTTGTATTTAGTACTTTTTAAGCAACAACAATTCAGATTACATTTTGTTTGTCGTTTTTTATTTATTCTAGTTCTATGTCAAGGCTTTGACATAGAACTTAGGCTTTATTCCAGTTCTCTCAATTGCTACATTATCATCCCAATTTGTAAATAGACAATGGTAATCAAAGACAAGTCCGAAACATTTTGATTAAAAATTCCCATAAAATCATTTCAACATGATAAAATAACAAAAGAGTAAAATTGATATATTTTAGAAATGCTATACGCTGTATATTATACATATTATTGAAAAGGGTATCTTTTTAGCAGCCCTAATGGGAGTCACTACATTACAAACAATACTTTTTCTATAAATCATAAAAGCTTTCGACAAGAATTTAATTACCGTACAAGGAAATAAAGTCAATTTAACACACCGGACAACGTGTTAGTGAATGGAAATTGCACTTATGGATTTTCTAGACAGTGTAATTAACTGTATACGTTGACTATGAAATGTTTGAATTTAGCTTTTATTCACCGGAGAAAATGTAAATAAAGCGAAGTAAACAGGATGCAAACTATTGAATTTCCTAATTAAATACTCTTGTAATCCATACGAATTCACAATAGTTATATGTATATACCTTAAGGTTGCAAATTTCTATCTTTTTGTTGTATATAATATATTTAAAACACGGACCTATTGAGAATTTAGTGAAAGAAAATACGGTATGCCACAGAAAACTTTCAGAAACAAATCGGTAAACCAATATTATCTAAAAGATATGCAAATAAAGCTGGATAGATTACAAAGCCAAATATATTACACATACCTACTATAGTCGGTTCACTATTCCCAGTTCGAACTGTCTAGTGAATTCAGTAATTATTTTTTTGCGAAGTTAGTTACTTTTTGACAGACTAGAAGTGGCTGGAAATTACTATACAACCAAGCACCCGTGCTCATAGCCAATATTAATAGTAAACAAACGTAAATAAAATAGAACTTTATTAATTACCGACTAACTGGATAAACTTTAAATTCTGGAATAAACTTGATTAAACTTTATTCGTTTATTGAAAATATTCTTAAGAAACTCAAGCTAAATGTTACCAAAAACTTTAAGTTGGTTGCCTACATTTGGCGCAACTCAACAATATAATCAATATTAGCAAATATTTTTTATATGTAATAGAAATTTCTAAGCTAATTTGATTTTTGACGCTATCATTTGTCAGTCGCTAATTTCCTTTTGCGACTTTTCTTCTTTAATGTGAGGGTTGTATTAGGCCCATCTTTATATTTCCGCACACTTTTTTTTGAGACTTTCAGATATTTGGATGTTACCTGAAATGTTTTTGTTATTAAGAACATTTGTAACATTTACATAATTCGATAAATACATTTTAATGATCAACTTATCTCAACAGGGTTTTCATTCGGCAAATAATTTAAAAAAAAAAACATGTTAGACATTTTGAATAAACCTTTGTGCAGTTTCATTACCTTGTAATTTAATAACTTATCTTACTCATCTAAAATATTAGCTTTTAAAGAACATTTTATCATATTTATTTAAGAAAAACTTACCAACGCGTTAGCTGATGGAACAAATGGAAAACTTTGACTATCCATAATGATAAAATTCAAAATAGAACTAACTAATTAACTAAATAGAACTAATAAAGAAGTAAACAAAAATAATACACAATTAAACTATAATAAATGAAATAAACAACGCGAATAATACAAATATTTACTACAATACGTTAAATTGAAATAACTCAAATATTATATTTTAAAACATAGGAAAAATTTTATGTGTTTAGTATACACTTCCACTATTTAGAATATTTCTTCTTTTTTCAAAGTAAAAAGTCTGCAATAGTAGTATATTGGAGCTATTAATACTGAGAAGTAGGAATTTTTGTGTTGTAAGTTTCCGACTATGAATCTGTCAAAATATGCCCGAGCTAAGCGAATGGACCTTAGGCACTCTTCGGAGACATTTATAAGAACGCTACATTAAATATAGAATAAAATAGAATTTATTTAGTCAATATACAAAAATAGTTTTGTTTTTGACAAGTCAAAGGAATAGTGAAAATTTACATACATACATATAATTTTTTTTTGCGAATTTAAACATTACAAACAGAGATTTAATAATAACAATTTAAGAAACGATAAACACACTAAATAAAAATATAAAAACATGAAATATCATCATAATAGCCAAATACCCTGACCAAACTAGTACTATTGAGTAAAAGCTGTACTTACTCCATTTTTAAATAGGAACAATGTTTTAAAAAGTGTGATTTGATTTTAATCTTAAACGATAACAAGTGAAGACTTTGTACTTCATCTGGCAAAAAGTTATACAAACCAACATCAGTCTAATTTTTTATGCTCTTTGTCTACCTAAAACGTTGTGCTCTAATACCATCTCTAGATCTTGTATCGTGATCATGGAAGTTGGAGTTTATGTTAAACTTACCTTTGTTGGCATGAATTTCAATCAGCGTCTAATAAAGGTTTACAGTGTGCCCTATACTCTGCTCTTGCAAGTATCCTCACTACTCTTTTTTGTAGTTTAAAAATTAGTAAATATCTATGAAATAGTGCAAAGTAGCACATTCTAAGGGTACTTTTAGGAATCATATAAACTAAGTTGCGTATAAAAAATATACTTGTAGCAAGTCTATAGATTGTCTCAATGTGACAGTCTGTACAGGGTAAATGCACAACATCGATGCCGTACTTCTTTGCAAACTTGTATTAAAATAAACGTCTCTTCTTACTACTTAGCCTAATCCTTTTTTTGTGTTGAGGGCAGCTTAAGTACTAATGCCCACTAACGACCCTACCTGACTTCCTTCTCTCAGTTGTTCTGTTCTGTTGTCCTTCAAAGGCTATATGTCCATGCTATACTCAGAGATCTGGGGCTCAAAAATTATATATGAATCTGTTGATAGTGGTCAAAGCCACATTAAATTTAGACTAAGGAGTCAGGAAGTACCTTGCTAAAATTGGAAAACTTTCTAGTCCTTGCTCATTTCAGACTGAAGAAGCAGAAGTGGGTTCAAAATAAATCAAATCCTTTTTGGTCTTTACACGACCTGAATTTGGTCAACAGTGGTTGTAGTTCAGGTTCCCGGGAAACTCAAAATTCTTTTCCAAATGAACTCACTCTTTACCTACAGCAGGTGTTGCTACCACGATTGCGTGACCCATTTCTATTCTGGGTGCAGAGCAGAACCTGTATGCCAGGTTTGCTTTTTTTATCCAAAAAACACATGTCGTTATTCGGAAGTTCGCTGGCATCAGATAGACGTATATATCAAGGAGTTTTCCTCAATAGGCTTCTTGAAAAATACTAGTCAAGATAATGCCAAATCCATTTTATATTATACAAACTATTTGTAACCTTAAAACCTCTTTTTTAGATATATATATTCTTTTGTGGTGTGTAAAGTACACCATGCGTGTACTTATGTTATAACTTGATACGGAACTGGTTAAAGCTTAACTACGAAAGTTGTAATTAATTGTGGCTCAGAATTATAATAACTAACATAAGTATATCACCAAGTCTACGGATGCAGAAGGAATTGGTGCATTTTTCGAATTATTATATTTATCAGGCGATTATAAAGCAAATAAGTTAAATCTAGAGATTCTTTGGGCTACAGCTATAGCAGGAATTGACATTTTCAGTTAACAATAGCTCTGCAAAGATTTATATTACTTTTAATGTACCTACGATTCGATAATATTAAAAATAGGAGAGAAAAAAAAAAAGAAGATGAACTGGCAGCTTGCTGTACGAGCTGTTTTTGATTAATTTGTATCCAATTGTCAACAATATTTTATATCTAGTCGATACTTGATGATAGACGAAAAATTAGAATAGCCTAAGGAACCTTTTCAGTTCAGTAATCGACCGTTTGATGTGGTAAACAGGCTTGTAAATCCAATACGTGGTACTTACCGCAACATTACATTCGACAACTGGTTTACCAGCATATCGCTAATCGAACATTTGCTTAGGAAAATCGGTTAACATATGTTGGAACTATTTGTAAAAATAAGAGGAAAATACTGACAATCTTTTTAAATTCTAAAAACAGAGCTGAAAACCACGCAATTTTTGGATTTAAAAAAGACATTTCTTTGATTTTCTTCCTTGAGGTGACGAGGATATGGTTGACGAATTGTCTGCGTTATATAATGTGTCTTGTAATAGCAAGTGATGGCCTCTAACATTTTTTTTCTAATGAAACTAATGAACCATGAAGTAAGAGAACTTTTAAAAGGACAAGACATCGTCAGATCTATCAAGGCACAGAGACTCATATGGATGGGCATTTAGAAAGATAAAATCTAGAAGCAGTTATTAAGAAAATAATCAAATGGAGACCATTATTAGGCAGACCACGATAAGGATCAAAAACGAGATAGGAGAACCCGATAATTGCGGATCTTAATATGAGTGTGAGAGAATAGAAAACTATAAGTAAAACAGGAAATAATGGAGAAATACTGTCACACAATTAATTGTAAAACCAAAAATATTAATGTAGACTAATTCCCCGTGATAAACGAATCGAAAGCGGTAATCACTTCGCTAAGAGTGTAGAAGCTATGATGATAATTATCCATAGTGAATTTGATTTATTCTTCTTTGCAGTTAATGTCTAGCAAAAGTTAATTTGGTGCTTCTGGTCTATGAGGACACATGGAAATCACATCATTTACATATTTAAATCCACCGTACTGTGGGTTTTTGGTTATGTTTTTACACACGATGGTTTACTTTATTCCTTCTTCCACTTAAAGATCTGCTATTAATGGAGATAATGAAGAGCCCATGTCTTTGTCTAATTGAAAATACGTGCTTTCTGTGTATATGTTAAATTGTTTTATTCCAGCTGATTAATTTTTGATTTTATTATTTTTAGTTTTTTCCAAAGGCACATTTGTGAAAAGACTGGCAATGTCAGAATTCTAGAAAAACAATAATAAAGTGTTCATTGATAATAGTAATTCGCCAAATTGTTTAAACAACAATAAAATGTGGTGTTAATCCCGTAAATATTAAGACCGAAAAATCAACAAAATTTAAGCGAATATATTGTTATGATGTGTTTTTTTTTTGTTTGAATGATGAGCAATGAGTATTTTTAATAATATAATATATAGGGTTTTTATCGCGGTTCTCAAAGAATTAGCTTGTAAGTACTTTTTTTAAATTATCTTTATTATAACTATTATGAAACACACATATATATCTAACCTAGCCAATGTAAATTTAAAATAAACTATCTTTAAATTGATACTCTTATAAAACTAATTAAATTCTATAGACAATCTAAAATTTAAACAAAACTATCTTCAAAATTGAAATTGTTATGACACTAACTAAATTATATTAACAAAATTTTGTACCTTTCTTTCACTGAATGCCTAAATGAACTGTTTTCTACTATATAGATTCTAATCACCACTGAATGTCTTCGTACTTCAGTTATCCTTGTTTTTTGTGAAATTACTTTTTCCAATTATCAGCTTCTACCAATTTAAGATATAGTTTTCTTCACCAGCATTTATACACCACCAACCAAACCAGCAAACACCATTTATATTTATTCTTCTTTTCAATATACCAATATCCAATTATTATAAGTTGATTTATACTAATCTCCAATCATAATATAATTTTAATTCCTTCCAATGTCCATCCAATATTCTTCTAATATACTTTTATAATCTTCAATAATTATTTGTGTATAATTATAAATGTGCATTAAATATAGGCATAATTTTTAATCTTCATTTAACTCACTATATTAAACAATTGGACTATCTCCAACTAACTTTCATATTTCTTATTAAACTGCTTGACTGACTTACTAAAACTGTGAACAATTGACTTCACTAACTAATCTACTAACTTTCATAATAAACTGCTTGACTTCTGACTAAAAACTTAAAAACTGCTATCTTGAATCCAAATCACGGGTATTTATATCCTTTTGGATATTCCAGAACCATCTGGTAAGAGATCATGTTCCAATTTGTTCCATTACTTCCATATAGATGTTCTCGAAAAAAATATCTGTTCGATCCACCGCCATAATCATTATTTCGAGAATGTTCGACTGTAAACAATGGTCACACTCTACACTCTGGATAATTCGTTAATGTTCCATTGATAATTTTGTTGACATTTAGGCTTTTCAGATCAGAATAAACATTTAAATTAGTAACTAACACTCTAATTTAATAAAATCCACATTTCAAACAATATATTATTATAACCCCACTTTATATTCGTAAATATTCTTAAACGTCACTTCAGAGTATAAATATCTGTCTATCACTCACTGTATAGTTGGTTGCCTAGGCACATGGCTCACTTAAATCTATTTACAACATTAAAATTACTAAAATACAACTTTTTACAATTATTATATGCTAATTTATTAAAAATGCCCTCACATAAATATATTTTTATTAAATTCTCTCATATATAACTTCTTAAAATAATCAAATACTTTTTTATATCTAATATTATGTAGTATATAACTTATAAATTATTTTCTATAAACCCCAATTGTCACAATATATATATATATATATATATATATATATATATATATATATATATATATATATATATATAAAGAATTACCCTCAGATTGAAGTTTGTCTGTTTTTTAATTTGTAATTTGCATAACAAACACAACGTGTGCTGCTACAATCTCCTATATATCAAGTGTAATGGTGTATAGAGCAATCTTTAATAATACTACACCGCTAACATGCCTTTGGTTCTAGCAGATACAAGAGAAGATTTATTGAGATCTTGATAATAATTGGATTACATCGTGTACGCAACATATATTGGATATAACAATTCCAAAAATTTATGTTGGTGTAAATTTGCTACTAATAATTCAAGAAGTTATAAAGCTCTTCGAGATCTGCACGGAAATTACTTTTAAAGTTTTAACACAAAAAAAATAAACTTAACCCGGCGACTGTGTGGTGACATTTTCTGACAGTAGCTGTGTGACCTCATTTTTTTTATTTATAAAATTAAGAACATATTTTATTTTTACATGCTACCTTTAGATTGAAAATCATGGTTATATTGTAAATCATGGTTATATTGTAATATATTATCCTTTGTCACATTTATCATTTTATGAATTTCCGTTAAAAAATTCAATGATTCAACAAAAATGTTTTGTTTATTAAGTAAAATTTTTGTTACCAAAATTTTTGTTAAAAATATACAAAATTGATAAAAAGTAACCAAGAACTTTTGTTTAAGGGATCCGGCCCTGAATGTCAGGCATTAAAGTCGACTTAATTTTAAGCTCCACAACTTTTATAGTTTTTAATAGAAAAAGTATAAATTTAAATAATTAAAAGTGATATATCAAAGAAGTTTACAGTGATTTGTTAAGTGCCGTAAGTACTTCTTTCCAGTTAATCATAGTTTGATTAGAAATATCACTTTTAAGCATTAATAACATATTCTCATCAATAATAATAGTTACAAATTAACCAAAAAACTAGTTGTACTCTTATCGTTATTCAGCTAATTTGGTAATTACCAGCCGATCAACTAGTTTTAAAATAAACAGAGTCGGACTTTATTTGATTTAATCTATATATAAAATAAAGTCCTGTTAAAATCGCATATAGAGGATTCATCATGTCCGTAACATCAGATGGAAGTTCCAACGTAATTAACTCTGTACCACAACATACCAACACAGTTAAATCCTACTCAAAAGTTCTAAGCCAACATACATATCCTAGTCCTGAACAAGTGATTGTTTTCTCTTCAAAGGATGGATTACGCCTACAGGACTACCTCATACCACTAGGAGCACTTATACTGCCCAAAAACATCTTATTTTCTTCAAGGCTCTCCAATAATCGAGTATGCATGTATCTAGCGAGCAAAGAAATTGTGGATAACTTTATGCAGGTATATGATGGTATAATACTAATAAATGGTGAACCAGTTCAAGCTAGAAAATATATTACTCCAGCAGATAGGTTAGTTCTATCGAATGTATGCCCCTCAATTCCCCATGATGTTCTTATTCACGAATTAGAAAACCTAGGTCTCAAGCCAGTGTCATAAATGACCTTTCTTCGTATTAGCTCTACCTTACCGGAATTCAATCATATTTACAGTTTTAGAAGACAAGTTTTTATCAACCCTGTTATAAATCCTTTACCAGAATCTTTTTTGATTAATTACGATAACAAATCCTATCGAATTTTCTTATCGCAAGATAATCAGTTATGCTTTAACTGCAAACAGCAAGGACATAATGCTAATAATTGTAAAAATCCCACAAATTCTCAACAAACACCCACACCTCAAACTATATTAACATCGTTAAATACTCCTTCACAAATGGACACCATACAAAAACTTCACAATCAGCAATCTCCTTCCTTAACAAACAGTACAAATCCTGAACATGTCGAACCAAAAGCATCCTCAGTTACCAATACCATTACACCTCCAGAAAATAACAGCGCTATATCACTAGATATTACTCAACAGACAAGCCGTAAGCGTGAAGTAGATGAAATTCTATCACCTTCACCAACATATGCACCAGCTCTGTCAGAAAAAGATAAACAAACAGAAATAAATTTTAGGAAACCTACACAAAAACCCAACAAAAAACCCAAGAAAAGTTCTGATACTGACCTAAAAACAATAATAAATGAACATTCACCACCATATATCCTTAATCACGACCAATTTATAGATCTGTTAGAAAACGCACCAGGTTCTCCAAATATTATCACCACTATAACTAATTATACACATGATTTTACTGGATTACTAGCAATGATTAGTAACTTATATGCTCACATAACAGATAGATCTCTTAAAATCAAATGCACCAAACTTAGAAAAAAAATCACAAAACACCTAAATGACGAACTTTCTTCTACCGACAACGAAAATGACATTTTACTTGACACAGACCCAGACTCTTAATAAAATTAAAACTTTTTTATAACTAGAAAGTAAAAATGGCGTCGTTTAATTCAATTATTCAGTGGAATATAAACGAATACTATAATAACTTACCGATGTTAAAAATTCTACAATCAGAGTATCTACCAGATATTATTTGTCTTCAAGAAACGAATCTTAAGAGCAACCAAGAATCTTGTTTACATAATTATCAAAGTTTTTCAAAAAATAGAGTAAACCAAAGAATAGCAAGCGGTGGAGTGACAATTCTTGTAAATAACAAATTAACCGCAAGTAGGTTACCCCTACAAACACATTTAGAAGCTGTAGCTATTTCTCTAGAAGGGACCACAAAAATAAATATTTGCACGATTTACTTACCCCCAGGACAACCAATTGATAAACAGGACCTTTTTAACCTCGTGAGACAAATACCTTCTCCGCATATTTTAACAGGTGATTTTAATGCTTACAACAGTATTTGGGGCTCTACATATGACGACAAAAGAGGACTTATTATTGAAGAATTAATAGATCAGTATAACTTATCACTGTTGAATGATGGACGCCCTACAAGATTCAATATACAAACAGGCGAATCAACGCCCTTGGACTTAACGATAGCGGATAATAACTTCTCTGCATTAATGACATGGAACAGATTAGACTACACTTATAACAGTGACCATTACCCAATAATAATCACCAATAACTTGTTCAAGTCCAAAAATGGAAAGCACGCCCCTAGGTGGAAAACGAAGGAAGCAAATTGGACATTATTTGAAGATATCATAGAAAAACATGTCACAAACTGTAAAATATCCAACAGTATTGACACAGACATCGAAACCTTCTTCAGCATCAAATTAAAAGCAGCCGAGGAAACCATTAAGAAAACTGCACCTATTACAAAACATAAACCAGTCCCTTGGTGGAATGAACAATGTAAGACATCGATCGAAGCTTCCAAAAAAGCCTTTAACAAATACAAAAGACATAAAACACTTAACAATAAAATAGAATTTCAAAAACTTAAAGCTAAAGCTCAGTTAGTAGTAAAAACTTCAAAAAGAAATTCGTGGGCTCAATTTGTGTCCAGTATAAACAGTAGGACCCCTATGTCTGAAATGTGGAAGAATGTCAAAAAAATATCTGGAATACCGGCTTATAACAAAATCACTCAACTAAAGAAAGATAATAAAATAATCACAGATGACCTAGAAATAGCAGAAGAATTTGCTAATACGTATAAAAATAGATCTAATACAAGCAATTATAATAATAATTTTATCAACTTTAAACAGAACGAAGAATGCAATGTAATTATACCGTTTGTAGATGACACAGATGCTTTAAACACCAAATTTAGTATAAATGAATACAAAGATGCATTAAACTCATTTAAAGAGACTAGTGAGGGTCCAGATGACATCCCAATGGTTTTTCTTAAGCATTTACCTGAGAATGCACACAATCATCTTCTTAATATATTTAATATTTGGACAGAACAGAAATTTCCAACAGCATGGAGAGATTCTATTATAATACCTATATTAAAACCAAAATGCTCCAAAACAGATCCTGAGTCTTATAGACCAATTGCGCTAACATGTACTGCATGCAAACTGTTAGAAAAAATGGTCAACCGTCGTCTCCTCTGGACACTTGAAGATCGAAATATTATTATTCCCGAACAAAGTGGTTTCCGACAAAATAGATCAACTCTAGACAATATTATAGACCTAGAAAGCAGTGTACATGAAGCCTTCTCCCTTAATCAAAAATGTATTGGAATATTCTTCGATATTGAAAGAGCCTTTGATACAGCTTGGCGCCACCGTATCATCAGATTACTGTACGATTTAGAAATCAAAGGACATTGCCTTGCATTTATAAAAAACTTTTTATATAAAAGATATATCCAAGTTAGAGTAAATGGTAATTTGTCGTCAAAAGTGGAATTGGAAAATGGAATTCCTCAGGGATCTGTTATAAGTCCTACGCTATTTTTAATTGCCATAAATGATGTTCTACGAAATTTAAAACTTCCACTTAAAGGCCGCTTATATGCTGACGATCTCGTAATATTTGGTCAAAGCAAAAACTTAAACAACCTCTCACAACTTGCACAGAGTTTCTTGTTAGATATTGACAAATGGTCAAAGGAAACTGGATTTATCTTTTCAACAACTAAAACTAAATATATAGTATTTTCTAAAAACAAAGTCAGTACACCAATCTCATTATATCTATACAACCAATCACTACAACAAAAAGATTCGCTAAAATTGCTAGGAGTTACTTTTGACAGAAAGTTGAATTGGAAAGAACATATCAATAATCTAGCATGTAAATGTTACAGAAGATTAAATTTACTAAAAATTCTAGCACACAAGAATTGGGGTTCAGACAGAAGTACATTGCTAATTATATACAGAACTATTATACGATCACAGCTAGACTACGCGGCTATAGCTTACGACTCAGCATCGAAATCAGTACTTAAAAAGCTCGATACTATTCATAACACAGCACTCAGAATATGCCTGGGAGCCTTTTGTACAACACCGATTGAAAGTTTACTTTGCGAAGCAAATGAATTGTCGTTAAATGATAGAAGAGCTTACCTTAGTCTAACATATGCAACAAAAATTAAGGATAATGCAAAAAATCCTGTCTACAGAAATACTTTTACTGATAATTACCCAAACCTTAATGCAAATCACCGTTCTAATAAACCTTTCTATAAAAGAATAAAAGACCATTTGCATCTGTTTGATATTGTCATACCTAAATGTCTTCCATACACATATGATCATAATCCACCTTGGATTCAAAACATACCATCATATAACTTTGAACTTACGTCATTTGATAAAAACTCCACTAATCCTGATCTAATTATTTCCCATTTTAGAAAAATCATTAGTTGTTATAAAAATCATACCCAGATATACACTGATGGTTCAAAATCATCCGAAGGTGTGGGAGCGTCTGTAGTAACTCCAGAGAAGGTCCTTAAATTCAAACTATCTAATGTTAGTACTATCTATATAGCTGAACTGTATGCTCTCTATCGCGCCATAGAACTAATCAATCTGACAACAAACTCCAAATATATTATCTTAACAGACTCACTTAGTGCCATACAAAGCATCCGACAACTGTATCCAAAAAACCCGCTTTTAAAAAAAATTAAAACAGTCCTTCTTCAGGCTTATATCAATCATAATGAGATAAATTTCATCTGGATCCCATCCCATATAGGAATAAAAGGCAACGAAACTGCTGACCATAGTGCGAAAGACGCAATAGTGAGTGACGTTTCCGAGATCGTAAACACATCAGTATCAACGGATATAACAGCTTATATAAAAAAATCAATCTTAAGTGCGTGGAAAAATAAATGGAATGTGTCGAATTCAAAATTAAAACAAGTGAAACCCAGCATAGAGGCATGGAATGTGTTACCTAAGTCAAGAAGCCAAGAAATAATAATAACGCGCCTCAGACTCGGACATACTAGGTTAACGCATGATTACTTAATTAAAAAGTGCGAACCGCCGCGATGTGAAACATGTAATACGACACTAACAATAATGCACCTACTATGTGAATGTCCCCTCTACAATCAACAACGAAGCAATAACAAGATACCAGGAACACTTATAGAAGCTCTAGGTGCAGACTGTAACTTTAACAATACTCTGAATTTCTTGAAAGACATTAATAAGTACCACAATATTTAATAAACCAATTTGTAATGAAGTAATTGTACCTAATGTAATCCACTAATTTTTCGCTAATGGCCATTTGGTCGATGCGATTTTCTAAATAAAAAAAAAAAAAAACTTTTGTTTAAATAGCATAAATAACAATTTGTTGCACATTTAGAACAAAAATATATACAATGTTCAAGACAAAGAAAAATGTCACATTTCACACATTTCTTTTGATACTTTCTGTCCTTTCTGTCCTTTCCACGGAGACACACTCCACTTTTGCTCTTGTGTCCGATGGTATTCTTTTATTCTTACTTGGTTTTTCAATATATGGTTTAATTAGTGCCAAAAAGTTCTTCAAAAAAAATCTGCGTTTTAGTTTTTCAGGTGGCTTGTTATGTTGATAAATAATATAACTATTTATTCCTGCATTATTAAGCAGTAAAAAAATTGTTAAAGGCCATCGTTTTCTATTACGAGACACATTATATAACGAAGACATTTGGTCAATCATATCCACGCCAACTTTTGTGTGATTATAAAAGTCTATAATCTCAGGTTTATTTGATTTTTGGTCAAACTCTGTATCATGGTGAAGTGAAGAAGCTACTAACACTATTTTATTTTTCTACGAGACATAAGAAAATCAAAGAAATGTATTTTTTAAATTAAAAAATTGTGTGGTTTTTAGCTCTGTTTTTGGAATTTAAAAAGATTGTCCGTATGTAACTCTTGTTTTTACGAATAGTTTCAACAGATGTTAACCGATATTCACTAAGCAAATATTCCATTAGCGGTATGCTGGTAAACCAGTTGTCGAATGTAATGTTGCGGTAAGTACCACGTATTGGATTTACAAGCCTGTTAACCACATCACCCGGTCGATTACTTAACTGAAAAGGTTCCTTAGGCTGTGAGCCAACATATACCTCTAAATTTAAAATGTAGAATGTTTTGGCATATACCAAGGCAAACATTTTTCATGACTTGGACAACATCTTCTACAATAATATTATCCATGAATAATTCCCAGCAAGAAATGGGCAAGTTGCTGTGTAATGCATTATTTTGAACACCGGGAAGTAGAGTTATTAAATTTTCTCCTCGTGTTCTAACCGATTTATTAGGACAGTTCTTCGTCCATTTTGTTTTTTTATCCTGTCTGATAAAAACTTAGCTTGTCTTACTCAAACGTGTTGTTGTATTGGTGTCTTGAGAAGATTCTTTCGACGATGATTGACTGTCCTGATTTTTTATTTATTTATTTATTTATTTTACAATAATAAATTTGAGCAGGGGTCGCAAAACTTATATGCCCATGTGAATACAATGTTATATAGTGTGCAATTAAATGGTTTCATTACCATAGTTACATATTAAGCACTAACTAACTAAATAAATATACAAAAACATAGGTAATAACAAGTGTTTAGTACAAATTAAATGTTCAACTATGGAGCAAATGGTCATCCAGTTTATTTTTGAAAATATTGACAGATGGAGCATCTATGATCTCAGCCGGAAGGCTATTCCATATCGAGGACACTCGATAACAGACAAAAAATTGTCTAGTTGTTGTCTAAAAAGTTTCCTTTTTAAACTTAAGTTTGTGGCTACGAAGACAATTGTCATTGTCTAGTATAAACATATCCCCCACATTTCCAAAGTTGTATTTTACTATCCGAAATGGACTGCCACATTAAGAGGCAGCATCCAAGTCGAGCACCATTCCGATATGCAATCAAGGTCATCTTTTAGTAACTGGTAATTTACGGAAGGATCGGAAAATAGCTTCGTGTTATCTGCTTTGCACAGCTTTGCTGCATTTAATGTGAAATTGTAAATCACTTGTGTATGCTATGAATAAAAGTAAGCCCAAAACTGATCCTTGCGGTACCCCTCTTAAAACCGTTCTCTCAACTGTGAAAGAGTCCCCAACTCTAACACAAAACTTTCTAGATTTGTGGTTGTAGAACGTCCTTTGACAAAACCATGCTGCTGTTCTGGTATAACCAGTTCATTTTGCAGAAAATGAGAAATTGTCTCGGCAATAATAGACTCCATTATCTTAGATATTATAGGTGTTAACCTGATAGGACGATAGTTATTAGGATTCCATTTGTTCCATTTTTTAAAAATCGGTGTTACAGATCCGGATATAAGAGGCAAAATATGTGTGGTGAATGATAAGAACATAATTACATATAGTGGGTAAGCTAAAGCATCAGAACATTTTTTTAAAAATATAGAAGATATTAAGTCGAGACCAGGAGACGAATTATTTTTTAGGCTTTGAAGATGATGTTTAACTTTTTCAGGAGTAATAATTATACTTTCAATGGAAGCAGAAACTCGTGACGAAGTAATATTAGGCAACTCATGATTAGTGAGTTCGACAGAAAAAAACTTACGAGGACTTCGGAATTCTCATAGTTACTTTGGAATATATCTCCATTATCATTTTCCAGTAAAGGTATAGAAACCTTTGTTGTCAACAAAGATCTAATATAGTTGTACAATTTTTTACAGTTATTACTAATGGCTCGTAAATATACTCTCTTAGTAGGCAACACGAGCTTCATGTAGAGATTTCTTTAAATATTTGGCAAAGTCACCATGAATTAGTCAATCCTCTATGAGATTTGTACATCTATATTTGTTCCACAACTTTCTTTTATACTTGATCAGATATATTAATTCCCCATTAATCCAAGGTTTTATGTTATTTTTGTATATGGTTTTTCTGAAGGTATTTTGGTTTTTGCAGAAATTAAAAACGTGTAAGAACTTATCCCAGAATACAACTGGATTCCTTATGTCGCCGAAAACATCATTCCAATCAATATCAGCCAGTTGGCGATTTGCATTTTCAAAATCAATTATTTCATAAACCGTTTTATTAACATTAGGATTAGGAGTACAGGACTCTAAGTTAAACTGAATATGAAACGTTATGACTGCATGATCTGAGTTACCTACAGGAGAGCTTATTATGAGATGTGTTAATAAATGGAGATCATTAGAAAATACCAAGTCCAAAATAGATGGTAAATTATTGATTCTGAAACGAGTCGGCTCCGTTATGAATTAATGTAAATTAAAATTTAATTCAAAATCTGTAAATAGATTTTTGGAAGTTGTTAAGCCACTAGGTGGATCAGTTATAGGTCACGAAATGCCTCTAAAATTAAAGTCTTCAATAACAATTAGATTCTCTGGCCTAGACAGTTCATCAAGTGATGCGATAAGGGACTCATCATCTGCTACTCTAGAATCACCAGGTCGATAAACACATACAAGGTAAAAAACAAAAGAGTTTTTATGACATATTTTTAAGCCAAGAAGTTCCATATTGGGGACAGTAATATCAAGAGATGAAACAGAGAAATTATTAGTAATTTCTGAAGACAAGTAGATACAAGTTCCTCCTCCACGTCGATTACGACGATCACACCTATAAAGGAAATAATTATCAATGTTATAAAGAGAGTCAAGATCATTTTGTGTTAACTATGTTTCAGTGATAAGAATTATTTGAGGATTTAGGTTTTGAATGTTGCATAAAAATTAATTAAATTTGGAATTTAAAGTAGCTAGATTAGTAACATTATTAGTTAGATACAGAGCCAATTATGAAAACCTAAAATATCATAATTAGTGATGAAAGTTTACAATTTTTCGGGACACCTTGTATATATTTTACGGTTTAATTTTCCTCTCCATTCGATTTTGTCTGTTTCAGTTCCACTTGAAGTTGTTTTCGGCATTCTATTTGATTCGGAGTCTTATCGTCGATAATGGAAACGTTTTTAAAGAGACGTTTTGAAAATATTCTATTTTGTTTTTCAAAATATGTTTGGCTTCATGATCATTTTGCATAATGACCTTTATCATCCTAGGGAAGCGATTGTTTGGTTTTTAAATCCTGAAAAATGTGACAGGAGTGGAGTTACACATTACAGTATCTAAAATAGTTTTTAATATTCCATCATCGTGACTTTTCTTTGTTTCAATGTCTCCTGTAATTTCTGGTACACCCCTAACAAAAATATTCTTAGCCTGGTTAATGCAACCAACTGCTTCACTTGCTATGGTATCTGTAAATTTTGGAAATAAAGAATGATCCTCAATAAATAACTTGTTTTCGATCTGTAAAAGTCTTTTACTGATATGATTAGCTTTTTGATCTATTAGATCAATTTTTGATTGAAGATCCTCGTTTAGATCTCTTAAGAGCGTTTGTTAAAGCGTTGATTGGAAGTTCCATGCTGACAATTTTTTATTAACTGAAGTTGGTTTTTTAAAACATCCTCACTGAGACGAAGGCTAACCTGCTGACTTTAATTTTTAGATCTGCTTTCTGATCCTAACTCGGATCCAGTTAATTCATTCTACCAAAGCTTTAAGAAGGCTTCTTGTTCTTTCTACCAACTACATATATTTTTATATGTCTGAAATTAATAATATCTAATTAATTTTTAATATTTTTACCAATTTAATTATGTTTCTGTAAAAAAAATTAAAATAAATTGTGGTAGTATAAGAACTTACCTGTTAAAAATAAACCGTTGTTGTGGGGTGTGGCCCAAAGTATACAGCTGTGAGGTATGGCCACTGAAAGAAAAAACACTGTCAACGCTGAAAGCGGCGGAAATGGATTTTTGGAGAAGAGCCGAAGGAAGATCTAGAAGAGAAAGAATTACCAACGAACGCATTAGAGAAATAATAGGAATCAAACGAACAATCACAGATGACCTAACAACAAAACAATTTATCTGGTTCGGACACATACAAAGAATGGACGAACAACGAATGCCAAAAGAAATACTAAAGTGGGAACCAGAAGGAAAGAGAAAACGAGGTAGACCGAGAAAAAGTTGGAGCGAAGGAATAAATAAAGAACTGAGAGAGAGGGCCATAGAAGAAGATCTATGGAACAACCGGTCTAAGTGGCGATTTGAAGTCGGAAAACGGCGGAGAACGTTATAAACCGACAAGTAGTAGTAGTAGTGTTGTGGGGTGAAAAGTACCAAAAACTAAATACGACTGGACTTCAGTTGTGTGGTGGGGGCAATATCACCCACAAGTCCATATAACGCGACACCACTCATTTAAATCTTATTTATATACTGAAATTTATGATGCAATACAAGGTCTGGCGATGTTGCCACTATTTTAACAAGCGCTAATGAACGACGTGGGTGATTTTCACAGCACAACACAATTGTCGGGTTAATTTCACATTTAGGGATTTTGCTCAGTCGCTCTGAAGGGTCCT
The DNA here is from genome assembly GCF_040954645.1 of Diabrotica undecimpunctata. Taxonomy (NCBI): domain Eukaryota; kingdom Metazoa; phylum Arthropoda; class Insecta; order Coleoptera; family Chrysomelidae; genus Diabrotica; species Diabrotica undecimpunctata. The sequence continues at coordinate 21,003,933 of NC_092812.1, forward strand.
GAAAGGACGAAATACGTGTAAGCGAAAAGTGGAGGCACTGTACTAAAATAAAATCTCAACTGTCTTTTCTGTATCTTTATTTACTCGTTTTGAGTATAAGAAACCAGTTAACGAATGGTTCTTCCCTAGATAAATTGACATGTTGTGGAATGCAAATTTAGATGATTTATATTAAATTCTAGATGGCACAGATTTAGCAATAATCTAAATTTTGGTTTTAAAAACTAAGAAATCTTCGGATTGTGTTTTTACTACTTGAACCATTCGTAATACCATTTTTTGTTTTACCACAATTTATTTAGATAGATAATGTACTGTTTAATTTGTCGATATCTTAAAATGAAAGTAAAATAGCTATTAAGCAATTTAATAAATATGTCATATCCCATAACTGTTTGGCAACTGAAAGAAGTGTAAATTTTCCCGTATATTAAGTATTATCAGCCGTACACGGAACGCCAGAAATGAATTTTATTTTTTCGTTTAATATCTTCGTGGTGAAACAATATTGGAAGAGTTAAACTCATTTATTTTTATTTGTAAAGTTTCCCTCTGGAATGAATCAAGATGAACCAACGATTGTGTAATCCTTTTTTAAAGGTAATATTTAAATTTAAAAAGTCCCTTACAGAGGGACTTTCTAAAAATGTGGAAAACAAAAATAACCTTTACATTAAATTATAACTTGATTCATTATTTTTCCTTTTCAGCAGCTCAAACATTCTATACTTTGTTTAAACATTATTAATAGCACATTTTCTATGAGAGCTGATAACCTCCAATACGATTTAACAAATTTCGAAATTATTTAAAATTTTCTTGTCCCAAATGCAATAATTCTAATAAACCAATAATGTGGATACTAACTTAGATATAAAATATCATTAAAAAGCAAGTTTCTTAAAAAAGATTAAAGTTTCTTATTGTCAACTGGATAAATTTTTTTAAGAAATCTATCCAAGTGTTGCTACGCTACTGATAGTGACACGTCTTAAATTCTACCTAGGTAAATTCTCCAGCAAATTCTCATGAAAGCCGAAAATGTATTCAAAAGATATTTTTACCCACAGATTAACTTTCTCCGACCAATTCCCAAAATGTCCCTGTTTAAAAGAATTCAAAAGGTGGGTTTTACCTACCTCTGTATAGAAATATCGAAGTTGTCCCCCGTAAATCCCTTGCAATAGTCAGGAATTGAAAATCAGAATTTTAAGTAGTCAGTATAAAATTGTATCCCAGCTGAGCTGGTCGCTTCTTGTTTGGAGTTTGAACTCTCGCATATTAGTTATTGTTACATAGCTTATAGTTAAAAGCTGAACGCTCATTCTTAATCAAGTATTCTAATATTGAAGAAAATATCCTTAGTTGAAGTGATAATTATTAGTAACATTTTAATCTGTATCAGTGCGCATGTAGTGTGTCGCTAGTGTAAGGTGGACAGTGATCGGCGGATTCAATAAAAGAACTTGCGCTAAAACTTTGACTAGATATTAACTTATGTGTAGTAACATTCAATTATTAAACTACGTATTGGTTAATTTGCTTGTGTTCTTATTTCTCACGTCAGTGCTTCAAGTTGGAAGTAATTACATTACTTACTACGCTCTAAATGGTAGCAAGATCGCCATCCTAATTTGTTGAACAAATGTCCGTTTAATTCTACCATTTTTGTTGGTCACTTTGAGACGGGTGAGGAACCAGTTGAACCAATGTATCTGCAAGTGATATCTCGCTTTTATTAGAAAACTTTCGCAAAAAATAAAATTTTAGTCCATTCTAGTCAAAGTTCTTTATCGCCGAGCTGCTAAATATTTAATTTCAGAACTTTTCGTTGTGTGTGAATCATTAAGTTGTGCCACTAAAGAATTGTTCCTGGCAGATTACCTGTTTCCATCTAATCACCATTGGGGTCGTCGAGGAGCGGTGAGCTATTGTTGATTTGGAAATTTCGGAGAAGGTCGCCAGATATTGTTATCTATTGGTATTGTTAAATTTATTATTTAAAATATTTCATAGAAAATTTTATACTCAAAAGATTCAATCATCTTATTTTTGTCAATTGCACTATTTTGTAAAAGTTGCTGTAATGACTTCTCAGAATTCAACCAAGCAAATTGGGGGTTTTTAATCTCAACTGACCCATATTGAAAGCTTTTTGAATACTAATTCAGATGATTTGAATAATAAACAGCTAATACAATTAAGGTATGATAGTTTATTTGGAACTTATAAAAAATTACAAGATTTATCAGATCAAGCGAAAGAGTTAAGTTCTGATGGTACAACGACTAATGCTACTGAATCATCACAAAAGGAAGTTGTATCATCAGCAATGGAAACTATCGACCGTTTTAAAATTATTTTGGCTAAATTATTAAATTTAATGGATCACGCTGATGAATATAGAGTTTCAAACATTTCTCAAAATCATTTTTCTAATGTAAAACTCCCACATATTAATATTAAACCTTTCAATCATTCTTTGATTTGTTTTAAGCACTTGTTAAATAACGCCAAATTAAGATCTGATTTGAAAGCGAAAAGTTTTTATTATTTAAAAACGCTTCTGAGAGGTCAACCGCTACAATTAATTAAATCTTTATCTATGACTAATCAAAATTTAGAAATTGCTATAACAACGCTTAAAATTAATTACGAAGACAAAAATAAGCTTTTAAATTCTTTGTATTGTACATTATTCGATCAAAAAACTATGACTAAATGTAATTCTCTTGAAATAAGGACGTTTCATGTCACGTGTAAAACATATTAGATTTAATTAGAAACTTAAACTTAATGGCTGAAATCAATTTAGACACATTGTTAGTATTTATCTTAAAAAGGAAACTAGATTATAAGACTAGACGCGCTTTTGAAAACGAACGCAATTCAAACGAACTGTCATCTACTAATGGCCTTTTTGAATTTTTGCACAAACGGTATATTGTATTAGATAATTTAAATATATTTGAATGTAACGCTAAACCTAGAAGTCATAATAATAGTAATTTTGAAAGGAACGCATCTAGAGTATCATTACACACAAACGCCACGGAATATCGTCGTGACACAAATTTTTATAGTAAATCATGTAATTTTTGCAAAGAGCGCACGCATCATATTGTAAGTGTTAACTATTTTTAAATTTAGTTCCACATGAAAAACATAAATTTGTTAAAGTCAAATCGTTAAGTTTTAATTGTTTAAGTAGTTTGTATATCGTGTTTTCCTGTAAATATTTGTCTAGGTGTCAATTATGCACAGAAAAACATCACTCTTTACTCCATTTAGACAAATGTCAGCAACGATATCAATCGCAAGGTAGAACCCACGCTTCTTCTAATTTTTCACGTAGTTATCATCAACAAAGCGGAAACTCACATAGGCATAATTCTAATCCTAATAGCACCAACCATAATATTGTGGCTAATAAAATTAACTTAAATGAAAATTCAGATGGACCCAACCAGTTCTACATCATTGTCCTTCATCCATCAGTTCCTTTTTTACTGGCCTTTGTAGACCGTAGACACCTGACAACAATTATTAGGTTACGAACAGGACATTGCTTGGCGCCAGATAATCTATTTAAAATTAACTGTATTGATTCCCCTTTTTGTGAGTGTTTGCAAATAGGAAGTATAATACACATCTTGCTAGAGTTTCCTATCAATAAGACACCACAATTTGATTTATATCAAAAACTCATTAAAGATGGATGCCCAACACCCATTTCAGTACAAAATATTTTCCACAATATCAATGCTAAAACCTTGAAAACGATTGGTAAGTTTATCAATATTTTCCAAATTAAAATATAAGTAAAATATAAATAAATATCCAACCTAACCTATCCTTTAACCACTGATGTCCTGTCCAAGATGCCAAATTCCAGATATACCTTACATTCATAGATTAATAGATGGAACGAGAAAAATCTGTATCATTAATGACATACAGAATTATTTTAGAATATCCATTATAAATTGTCCAAAATAGTTGAAGGGAATATGGTTATTTCCAGAATCTCTGTGAGGAGAATTCCCTTCTATAATTGTAATGAAAATATATACATAAGCTGGCCACGTACCTAAGAGGTGGGGGCCATAAAACGAAAGAAGAAGAAGCAAATGATGACAGATATGTCGAAAAGCGTCCTTTGTGTTAGTAAATAAAAATTGTTTTTACAATTTGTGGTTTTACATAGAAATAGTAAATGTAATAAGTTATTTGCCTATATTGGCATTTATAATAAAAATCTTATATAGGCGTTTTTTTTTCTGTTTTTGTTGCCTATAAATCCGAGATCTGGTTGTAATTACTTTTGTTAAATTTAAGAATATTTGTTCCTGCTTATTATTTATCGAGAATTAATTAAATAGTTGGAGCAGATGTTATAGTAAATTTATATTTTTTATAAAATTATTAAGTCATTACCACAACAAATGCGAATATGCCTTTATTTCAAGTAAAACTTTTTGTTGTATCGCTATTTCATGAATCCGGTGTAAAATGTTGTCACATTTTGTAAAAAGAGAACAATAACTTTTATTTGACTCAATATCCTAAAGTTCGTAGCGAGAGATATTCGCCTAATGCAAGTTGTGAAATCAACTCGTAAACCGTAAGCTATCGGTCAAAAAAGAACTTTACAAGATGTCGTCAAGTGTAAATAGTTTTTGTACTGGAATCCTAGATTTTATGTAACGTTGGTCATAATGTTAAGAAGATAGCTTTTTGCTAGGGATGTATTTCGTGTCCTACATAAAATCTGGTTGTTATTTATTTGATTTTTATGTCCTACTTTCGCAAGTAGAAGGTTAAATTACACCCAAACCTACTCAGGAAAATGTCGACTATCTAGAAATTTATATCGAATTCAGTAGTAATGTATTTTATTCGTGAAGTTTATTGCTTAAACGATATTATTAAGCACACATTTGGTAATATTGTCACCGTAAAAGCTCACTTAGATAGTGAATAATAAAATAGCTATCAGAGACAGAGTAAATAAATATAAACACACACAAACAAGCATTACAATTTATAGTAAACTGTAGTTATTTTCTTTTATGAACAAGTTAGTACATTCTAAAATTTTATTTAGAATATTTGGGGTCTTTTATTTTTTCTATACTCCAATTATTTACTATTTTTAAATTATTCCCCATGTGTTGTCTTAATTTTTTTTGTTCTGCTATGTATTCTTTCCATCAAATAGTCGGGTTGTATTTTTTTTAATCTAGTGTTGTGCAAGTAGGGCTATTAGCCGTAATAATTTGAGACCTATTTTTATAAAAAAATCATGTATATTTTTATGTTTGAGTCATCTTCGACCCAAAATCCAGAACTGTCAAATCCACCCCTCTCTTAGCCTATCAATACCCCTATGAATTCTGAGATAATCGACAACGCCTTGGTTGACAATACAAAGTCTGATTCTCTGAACTTTAAAACAGAAAAAAACCAGAACAAAACATATATATTTCAGACAATATTAAAACATATATAGATAAACTCCTTCCTTTTGGCTTAACAGTCAGCAAATTGAAAGTCTACTTAAAAATTGCTATAGTTATAGTACAAAAACCTAGAAAACTTAATTAGTCTTAAAAGAAGTAGGACTAGAGCCAAACTAATTACCACAAGATCTAAAAGACAATCCTGACATATAACAGGCACTAGCTTGTATCAAGAAATCGATTCATTAAAAGTGGAAAATAAATTGTCAATAACAAACCATGCAGAAATCATAGAAAAAATAGCGGAAACATTCAAGTTAACATCCACGAATAATTCTAACTATGATAAAGATTTCTTAACATACAAAGAACAAAAAGAAACTATCCCTATTAACGTAGTAAACAATAATGAACCTATAAATGCACTTATCACAATCAGAGAACTAAGAGAGATGATAGATTATTTAAAGGACACTTTTTCTGTCCCCAATGACATCCCAGCTTCTTTTTTGAAACACCTACGTGACGAAGCAGTAGAAATGTTATTAAAAATACATAATCGTATATGGATCAAACATGAATTTTCCAATTTATGGAAAACAGCTATAGCTATTCCCATCTTAAAATCTAATAAGCCACAAAACGAAGCAGATTCTCAGTGTCTCTAATTTGTGTAATGTGTAAGCTATTAGAAAAAATTATAAATAAACGTTTATTGTGGTGTCTGGAAAAAAATAACCAACTGATTAATGAACAATCTGGATTTCGTCCTTTAAGATCGACTACCGACAATTTAGTAGATATAGAATCACATATTAATAACGCATTCTACAACAACCAAAAATGTATTGCAATTTATTTTGATTTGCACAAAGCATTTGATATGGCTTGGCATCACAAGATAATTTTAACACTGGAATCATGGGGCTATCAAGGGAATATACTTGATAGCCCCATGTGAGATATTAAAAAAATGGTACACCCCAAGGCTCAGTAATCAGCCCGACAATTTTCCTTATAGTTACTAATGATTACCTGCTAAACAGCTTAGAGCGTCTGCTGAAATAAATTTTCATAATTATAATACAAGGCAAAACATTTCCTCTAATAAAGAGATGACCAAGATGCCTCATCAGTGGAAGAATATGAAACGCCATTAAAGAAAACAAAAACAATAAAGAGAACAAAATATTTATAAATAGGAAACCAAAGATTTGGTGTATGATGGTGAAGAAACCCCTTTTGCAAACCCATTTAGATATATTTTCCTTATTTTTTGATAAAATACTGGACACAATAGTTGTTGAATATAAATGATATGTAGGGCAACAAAATCATTGTCTGAAAATAGAAACACGTGAGATAGAAGCATTTATTGGAGTGATATTACTCAAACGACTAAATAATAAAAATAGGAACGACTGGATAAGATCAAAAACAAAAGTTGAAAATATCACAATAAAAAATTCCAAACGTTGGAACGCCACAATATAGAAGAAGTTGGGAGAGGTCTATGTCCAAAAATGGACAAGAGAAGGCTAAGCAGAAGAAGATTCTATTGATATTATTCATACTGCTGTTACTAAACCTTTCTATAATAAAATTTTTGAGTTGTTAATAAAGTATCAATGATCTATTTACAATATATTTCTAGGAAAGTGTAGTTGAGGCTTAACTATTGGGAAATCCCTTTTTCCTTATTAGCTGTACAGTCGGTTACTGTTTCAGAGTTTAGTTTTTTTCCATATTCAAAAAATTTAAGACTTTTGTTTGGAAATATGACTTCTAAGTTAAGTGCACAGATCGAACCGTATTCGGAACTTTCTCTAGAAGAAGATGGATTATTTTGTAAGCTGTTCGCAAAATGATTAAATTTTATTTTGTCTCTCTCCCTTTCTCATCTATAAGTAAATTCCAAAGAGGTTAAAATTATAATTATTATTTGCAGAAGGAGCCAATATATTTTCCGGAATTTTAAGTTGAGCTACTTTCCTTAGATCTGTATATGTTTCTTCTAAGTGGGACGGCCACGGTCTATTGCTTTTGTTGTTGTTGGTATGCGTATATTATCCATTCCTACAGGTAGATGCGTGTTCTAGATGTTGGTAAATGGGATCATAGTTTACAGCTAGTATTATCGCTGGGGAGCTATGGGACTTGGCCCACTGGTGTTCTCTGTAGTCGCTCTCTCCGATGGTTACATAGTAGTGACCTTTTAGTATGTCTAGTATCTATGACCTATAGAACAAACATCCATCCCTCGGGCCAGAGGCTCTCTGTGCGTAATCATCTTAATAACACCCTTGGTGCATCTTCTTCTTTATGTGCCGTCTTCTACCGAAGGTAGAAGCTGCTGGTATTTGAAACCATTCTCTCAAGTTTCTCAGCCAGGATTTCTTCTTTCTGCCCAAACCTCTTCTACCTTCAATCTTGCCTTCCACGATAAGCTGTAGCAGACTGTACTTATCATTACGAAACACATGGCCCAGGTATGACGCTTTCCTCCTTTTAGCAGGTGTTAACAATTCCACCTCTTTGCCCATTCATCTTAATATCTCTGTGTTGGTCACTCTGTTTGTCCAAGGTATTCTAGTATGCGTCGATACAGCCACATTTCTAGAGCCGCTTACTTCTTTATAGTTGCTGCTGTTAACGTCTACCCTTCAACTCCGTAAAGTAGCGTAGAGAGTACGTAGCATTTCGCGGCGCGCCATCGGAGGTTAACGCTTAGTGGCGGTTGCTTAAGAGCTTTCTAATTTTGATGAATTTGGACGTTGCTATTTTAATTCGGATCTTAATCTCTACATCTGGGTCCCACTTATCATTTACTGTATATCCCAGATATTTAAATCGGTTTACTCTTTCAATACGTTCGTCTTCGTTCGCTACGTTCGCCAATATTCAGGTCGATATGTTGAATGTTCTTTTTACTGATCACCATAAAATTAGTTTTCTTTCTATTGATCTTCAGTCCAAATTGGTTGCCAGTTGTATTTACTCTATTTAGCATCATCTGTAAATCTTCGATGTTATCGGCCAGTATAACAGTATCATCTGCATATCGAAAATTACTTATTGGTACGCCATTAATCTTGATGCCCTCGTTGTACTCTTTCAGTGTCTCTAGAAATATTGGGTGCATAAATAACTATTAAACCATTGTTTCTCTCTTATACATCCCTTATCCCGATCATTAACGATTAAAAATCAATGTTTTTAAATAAAAAATAAAATAGGCCTTAATTATTAATCGTAAAATGAAAGAACAAGGTTTGAACTTGAAATTAGGTCATTGGTGAATTGAAAGAAATATTTTTTACTTGTGTTTTTGAGCCTTGAAAATCGTAACTTTGCATTTTTCTTAGTTTTGAATTATTTATAAATTGAAAAAGACCAAGTTTACAAAAAAACTTTAGGACTTAAATCCAAAAAAAAATTGTTTGGGCCAAAAAAATGGATTATTACAATTTGTTTAAAAAAAATCTGAACAACTTTTTGCCTGGGCGACCTCTCGAACCTTCTTTTGGGGTATCTCGTGAATTCTGCAAAAAAAATATCATTAGAATATTTTTCCAAGCGAACCCGAGTTTTTTGCATTATCTATAACATGTTTTCAACAAACTTTTAAAAATGCCATCATATAACCCTTTTTAAAGTAAAAAAATCTAAGAAATAAAAGGTAATATAAATCCTAATGATAAATAATACTCTCTCGATTAAAAACATATGTCCGTATCCCGTCTCAAATTCTTTTGAGATGGATTACAGAAGTATTAAATCAATCAGGCATCGACACTTCAGTCTATACAAGTCATAGCACACTCGACATGCTTTTTCTTTTGCAGATGTGCGTGCTGGAGTTAATATTGAAACAATCCGATAGGATAGGAATAGGGTGGGAGAGCTTGAAGCCGAAATAAAGTCGACGTGGAATCTTGCAAAAAAACGTTTTTTTGTGTTTTTAATAGATCGCTATTAGGATAGGGCCATTATACGGAAATAGATGTTTTTCTGGGCTGGAAATTACCATTTAGGAACGAGAGTAGACAAGATTAAATGGGATTTAATTAGTATGTAAGGAGGAATACATAGTGTTTATTATATTTTAAAAAAGCTTTGGTTAAATAAGTAAAACAGCAAAGACTTATATTTATACGAGCACAGGTTTGTTTCAGGACGGGTCGACTAGATGAAATTAAGCATTATCAAAACGAATCCATAAAACGGAAAGATAAACAGCTAATTAGAAATAAGAAAACTTTATTTAAGTGTTTTAGCAAAACATTTTGATGAATTAATAATTGAAGACCTCTGTGCAAGAAATGGACAACTCCATTTTTAACCGAAAGCGCATTCAGCATAAAAAAGTTGTGCCAAAAGTTACGCATGTTTTGGTGCAGGAGCAGGGCAAATCCAACGAATCTTCATTAACCCATTAGCACCGTGGCTTTAAAGCAACGGCAGACATGCCTGTATTTGGGAGGAGCTTGAACTCATAAGACAGTCATAAAAGAGGTGTGTCCTTGCAAATTGCATCAACCATAATCGGCCACACTCAGTTATGCGTATTTATTTGCGGTGGTGAGAACTGTTTGTTAGTTTGGTGCAATTGAAGTTGAGTATAATAAATTAGAACTTGAAAATAATGGACATTCGATTTGAGTAAGTACCATAATTTCGATATAAATGAAACTTATTATTTATGTATGTTAAATTTATGTTGATTATACTTCTACAAAACATATTTTAAATAATTTATATGAATTGATCAATACCTACTTGTCAGTGCCTATTGTAACCCAGCCGTTGCCTTAAAACAACGCTAGGCGCTTGTAGTACCTATATTTTAAATTTTATCATTTTTGTTCTAGACGAAGTTCTTCGCTTGCTTAAGCCCTTGATATAATTTATAATGATGAATTAGATGGCGATATTTTTGTAGAACCTGCAGATACAAATGTAGACACTGACGAGGATTCAGGAGATGAAGATGGAGGAGTTTATGTAGTGATATAGTAATCAAATCTTTTATAATAAAAACGTATGGCCTTAGCAGGGTAATATTATGTTGATACCTACCATTTTTAGGCTGGTAGATAACCTTTCATACCGTCAATTACGTGCCGGAGCAGAAATACGACTACCAAACAATGAAAGAATTGATTTGAACGAAGATTATATACAGAATAAAGACATTCCTGGCCGTGGCCATAATTTTGATTCTGAAGTGGTAAAAAATTGGATTTCAGATAGACTTCTTTAGCTTCGAAATCAACCTCAATGGCTAAAGGTAGCAGACTTTGACAAAGAATGTGCATCGGTATTTCCAAAATCAGACTATTCTAAATATGAACAAATGTCTCCAACAAAAAAATTTGAACAGTTTGTAACTGATGCATTTATCCAACATTTAGTTGACGAAAGTCGTCGCTATGCATTTTTTTTAAATTGTCCCGATCCGAAGATAACAGGTGAGGTGATCCGTTTGTTTATTACTATTTTATATATAAGTGGGTATAATCAATTACCATCCAAGCGGCATTATTATACTACCAACTATAATAAATAAAAAAAAAACAAGAAAAAGAAAAAAACTTTAAAAGAAATTTAAAGAAAATTCATCCTTCCTCACAAGACCAATGCTTAAAGTATTAGTAGTGTAAAAGTTAAGTGTGAGCAGTGTTTTTTTTTAACTTTTATTTTCTATTTTTTTTTGTAACTTTGACTTATACCAGAGAAAAAATCCAAAATTAAATAATGACTATGAAAAACTGTTTGGAAAAGCTGCCAGTCCTTTGTTATTACTATTAGACGATCTGCCAGCCGAGAAAAGCAATCTAAGATACAATATTTATATGGATAATTTATTTTCTGGATCGGCTTTATTTTCATTTTTAAAACTTCGTGGTTATAACGCCATAGGAACCATTCGCGAAAACCGAGTTCCCAGAGGATGTCCGTTAACTCCTAAAAATGAGTTTCTTGAAAATGATCGAAGTTATTTTAAAACAGCTATTGAACAAAATGACGGACAATTATATGTCTGGTGGATGGATAATGTAGCAGTTACAATGATTTCATCATCCTGTGGCACTCAAGAAGTAGGTCAAGTAAGAAGATTTTCCCAGAAACTTAAACGGAACATAATTGTTTCTAGACCGAAATTGATCGCCAAGTATAATACATTTATGGGAGGAACTGACCAAATGGATCAAAATGTAAGTTGCTACCGGATCAGTATTCGTGGCAAAAATGGTATTGGCCAATTTTTACGTGGATGCTCGATGTTGCATTACAAAATAGTTGGATATTGTATAATAAAATTGGCAGAGAAAATGTATTTTACAAGATTTTACAAGAGAGATTGTAAGCACATATTTAGCGAAGCATAGTGTACTTAGTAGAGGAAGTGGAAGACCGTCGGCTTCCTTGACAGCATCTGTCGACAGCCGAGTATCGAATGGCATTCGTTTTGACACCATCAATCATTTGATACAGTAGTCGGAGAAGAGAAAAGATAACGCTCACTAGTCGGGTGCTAGAGTAGAGTACTGGTGTTTAGGTGTTTTATTTTCAAATTTTTGATTTTGTTAATAAGAACACGTTTTAATTTTGAGTTTAGTATATTACGTTTTATGTCGTGGAAGTCAAAAATCAAAAGCGATTCTTTTCAAGATTCGAATAGTGAATATGCTCTAAGTGATTTGGATTAACTACGTTTAGATCGGACAACATTAGCAGAGAAGAGAAGTAGAAAACGAGTAAGAAACAAAAGTAAGTGGCAAAGAAATGTAAGGAAATCATTAAAATCCTGTGAAGAGAAGCATCTTAATTCAGTTAAAAAGGTTGCACCGAAAAAAACAGTGGGAACACGATGCACTTGCCGACTAAAATGTTTTGAAAAAATGGATGAAACACAAAAAATGTCTATTGAGTGGCTTTATATCAAAAGCAGACTGGTGTCATGGAAGAAAAATTGAAATCAATGGGTTTTTTTGTACACAGCTGCTATTATTCTTTTTATGATAGAAATATATGAAATTATTATAAAATTATTATTTGAAAATACAGATATCCACTTTTGGAACAAGAATAGGTAAATGTCTATATTTTATCCAAATGTAATGGTAGGTGTCTGTTTTGATGCCAAAAAAAATTGTATTTGAAAGAGTGAACACTCGGTTTGGACCTTATTTAAAATTTAATGCTTATAACATTTATATAGGGAATCAGGTATTTTAAATGAAATTTCCAATTTTAAAATATTTTATTCAAGTTGCATTATTAGTACCTACCTACAAAGCAATTTAACTAAAAATATATAAAGTAATATATTCGAAGTTATAAAATATTTAAATTTTAGTAACATTCAAATTCAAATTAACACAAGATTACCATCAAAATCAGCAATATTATTTTCACACTCACATGAATCGTCAAATTTAGCCGATATTTCAGGTTCTGCTTGCATTATGTTTTTGTACCACTGCAAAGTACCATTCTCCCTCCAATTTACTTCAAAATGTTTTTCAAGCAATTTTGCTACGTAATTAACCTTTTCTACTTTTAGGGTCACACCAATACGAATTTCTTTTGGGTTGATCTGTCCAATAGTGCAGTTGGTCTTACAAATTTTCCTCTGTGCACCAGTGTCAAGGTTGTAAGCCATCTCCCCTTTCACAACGATGTTTCCCAATTTAGATTTCCAAAGAAACTATTCGTCGGTAAGTGGAAATTTTATGATGAAGTTGAGCCGCTGTTTTCATAAAACTTTTCGCTTCTTGTTTCCAGTCCAACGGAACCTAATCCCTTCCAATCAACTTAATCGTACCATATTTCTTAAAAATTTTATGATATTTTTCTTTTGCCACAATTGTGTTGATTTTTTTTTGTTTACTCTATCATCTCAAATACTCTATCAGCAGGAAGAAATGAGTGCCCTGTTACAGGAAAGACTCTTACAATTTTTCGTATGCTTGGAGCACAGCTATCGAGAAACTTGCAGTACATAGTTAAAATATTTATATTTTTATTTTATCCAGCGCAACCATGACACCAAACGAATGGAGTCATATCCTGAGAGATCAGCTGATGTCAACTGATTGAATACAATGGAAGCAGCCTCATTGGATGATTTTTTTGCTTCGTCTTTCGTTCAGGTATAAATTGAGACAGTACTAGGATTCAGGGATTCATTTGACAATCCTTTAACTACTGAAAGGTTAAAGTAAAACTGTCGTGAATAGTACGCACTTTGATTAGTTACTTTTGGCAAAACAAGGTTTTTCTTACAATCAAAACTTAAAATAAAACATCCTTGTGGTTTTTCTTGCAGGTGTTGGAAGAAGGCTTGGGCCTGTTTCTTGTGTAACTCCATTTTCATTTTTAGACATCTTTTTTCTTCCTCCGTTTTTTCCACTTGGATAAGATTTTGTAGTTCTAGGCAAGTACTATATTTATACATGCTAGGTTAAAAGAATCCAATGTCAAAATCTGAGCAAAGTATTTTCCTGAAATATCCCTGAGTAAACTTCTCAGATTCTTCTTTACCATGATTGAACATTTTCCACTTTTGGGCGATATTCAGGTCTAATGGTAGGTAGACACGTGATAAGTGATATCGTGAATAATGCGATTCAATAGCTTGAAAACTACAGATAAACTTTTTTAGTTCTTCTCTTTTCGGAGCAAACTTAACTTCCTCGTGGTTTCTGCTTCGGGTTTCCACTGGGATATGAGATACACCGTTCTTGAATTTTCAGAATACTATAATTCTATGCTTAGTAATAGGCTGCAACACCTTGAGAAAGCATCCCTCTAAACGTTGAGATTGTTGTTGGTTTACAACTGAATATTGGAAGATTGTGGTTTTCCCCTTTATAGGCTTGATAAACAAAAGATTCCGCAACTATATAAATAGAGTGGCAGCTTACCCTGGTGCAGACATTTCATCTGACCACAACCCCCTAATCGCAAATGTAAGGCTTCGACTGGCGAAGGTTAAAAAACCATCAAATAAAAAATATATAAACATGAGAGAAATAATGAGAGATGAAGAGCTTAGAACTACATACGGCAACCACATCAACGAGAACCTGAGAAATATACAAGTAAATTGCATAGAGGAAACCTGCGAGAAAATAAAAATGGCTGTAGCCAATGCGGATGAATCAATCGCAAGTAAAATAAAAAGAAATCACAAAAACGAGTGGATGACGGAAGAGATACTTGAGCTAATGGAGCAGCGCCGACAGTACAAAATACATCAGAACCAACGTAAATATAATGAAACTCAACGTACGATAAGAGCAAAAATTAAAACCGCAAAGGAAATCTGGATGAAAGAGCGTTGTGAAGAATTAGAATCACTACAAGAAAAGGGAGACAGCTTTGGACTACACAAAAAGGTTAAAGAAATTTCGAATATATACAAGAGAAACACCACGAGACAAACCTGAAAAATGATCCAGGCGACTACGTACATGCCCAGGAAGAACTAGCCAAAATCTGGACAGATTATGCTTCGTCCCTCTTTGCAGACAACAGACCGAACCTGCCAACTACTAACCTATCTACAGAAACTTTGTCCGGTCCTCCGATTATTCGCGCCGAGGTGGAGTACGCTATAAAAATAGCAAAACTGGGCAAGGCCCCTGGACCGGATGGCATTAACACGGAAGCCCTAAAACTGTTGGATGATGACAACATCGACAATCTGGTAACAATCTTCAATGCCATATATGACACCGGCCACATTCCAACGGATTGGCTTTTTTCAACCTTCATAATGATCCCTAAATCACAAAGAGCGACAAGGTGCAAGGACCACAGACTGATTAGCTTGATGAGTCATTTACTTAAAATATTTCTTCGCATACTCCACACAAGAATGTTCAGAAAACTAGAAGAGCTGAGCGGCGAGACACAATTTGGTTTCAAGAAGGGACTCGGGACGCGCGAACCATCATTCTGCTTGAATACCCTGGTACAAAACTGTATGGACCAACGAAAAGATATAGTCATCACATTCCTCGACTACGAAAAAGCTTTTGACACCATAAAACACGATGAAATAATAAAAATGCTACACAATGCTGATATTGATGAGAAAGATATAAGAGTTATCCAGAATCTCTATTGGAATCAAAAGGCACGTGTGAGGATGAACAAATCAACAAACACAGAGGAATTCGAAATTTTACGAGGGGTGCGACAGGGGTGTATTTTGTCTCCTATGCTGTTCAACCTCTATGTGGAGAATGTTTTTGCAGAGGCACTTGAAAGCACTGATTGTGGTATAAAGGTCAACGGGTACCCGATAAATAACATTCGTTACGCTGACGACACCGCAATAATCACAGGTAATGAACATGATATGCAGTTGATACTAAATAAAATAAACACCACAGGAAAAACATATGGCCTGAAGATAAATGCTGGAAAAACAAAATGCATGACAATAAGAAAGGGCGCATTTTTCAGAGTACAACTGCACGTAGATAATGCTCCAATCGAGCAAGTGAAAACATTCAAATACTTGGGAATGATGGTGAATGACCAATGGGATCCTCAACAAGAAATAAAATGCCGTATCGAACAAGCAAGACAAGCTTTTCTTAAATTTAAACCGCTACTTTGTAACCGCAATCTTTCCTTCAATCTCCGTTACAGAATGGTTAAGTGCTATGTATGGTCCATATTGTTATACGGCATGGAGACATGGACGTTGAAAATATCTTCCATTAACAAGTTGGAAGCCTTCGAAATGTGGACCTTGCGAAGAATGTTCCGCATACCATGGACAGATAGGGTGAGAAACAAGGAAGTCCTAAGAAGAGCAAATACTGAGAGAGAATTGCTCAGCTTAATCAAGGCACGAAAGATTGGATACCTGGGCCACATCCTGAGAGGGGAAAAATACGCAATCCCTCAACTAATCATCCAAGGAAAGATTAAGGGCAAGAGAGGAGTAGTTCGCAAACAAATGTCGTGGCTGCGAAATATAAAGAACTGGACAGGCGTAACTAACACTGGCGAACTTTTGCATGCCGCAAAAGACAGACGTCTGACCTTAAGATAATTCGCCAACGCACTATAGGTGCACGGCACCATAAGAAGAAGAAGGCACTGGTATCCAACTCGGTGATGGCAGGTGGGCTACAGAGGAAGACCTTTAGCTGAGTACCTGCACGAACATACAAAAGGAGGAACTAATTATACTTTAGTTAATTCAATGTATAGTTTATTTATTCAAGTCAATAGTCAGAATTTTTATTATGAATCTCTTAATTTTATGAAAAACTTTAGCAAGTGGTACTAAGCTGTCATGTTTTTACAGCCAAATTTCAAGCTTCATATTTTAAAATCAGACATTATCACTTAAAAACTATTCATAACTTGGATGAACATATACAGTAACTTCTAAGATATCAAAGTTCCACTCACCTATTGACAATTTGTTACAGCAATCAAATGTTAAGTACATGATTGAGTTCAATGAGACTTACCTTTGTCGTTTCTGTTATACTAATAATAGAGTGCTTTGTTACAGATGCGTTTTGGGCTTACTGAACATCAAGTCTGTAAAAAGGCGTTTTATGGTATTTATGCTGCGATTAAACGTCGGGTTGATCGCCTTGCTTCATCACTGAAAACTGAATTCTCCAGCTCTAATTTTCTTGGCAATACGAAAGCTAACAACTACCTAGAAATCATTCAAAAACGTCTTTGTGTTTATGAAGATCTAGGATGTAACATGTCACTCTTGATTCATTTTTTTAGTTTCGCACTTTAGTTTTTTTCCTGAAAATCTGGACCGTATGGGAGGGAAAACCGTATTAAATGAGCATGGTAAAAGGTTTTACCAGGATATATTGTACATTGGAGGGGGCAACAATAGCAAATGGCTAGCAGCAATGTTGTTGATCGATTGTCTGTTGTCTGTTGGTCTATTTACCGAGAAACTTAAATTGATATTGTTCTGAAGCTATTTTCTTGTGGCATTTTAAATTAATTACTATTTAAATGGGAATAAGTCACAATTAAAGGTTAAAATACGTTTATTGACGTTTCAATTTCCACTTCGGAAATCGTTCTCAAAATACAAACATTAGTAAATTAAACAAATTTTGTTTTTTGTTACTTAGTGAAAAATTCTTCTAATAATTTAACAATGAACAAGAAAGGACAAAGAATTGCATTTATAAAATACCTTGTAAATGCGATCAGTTTTATTTAGGTGAAACATCAAGACCATTAAATGTTAGAATAAGTGAACATCAATCCTATATTAAAAATAGAGAATTTGATAGATCTCAAATCTGTAAACACGCATGGGATAATGAACATAGGGTTCAATGGAATGATTCAAATATAGTTCTAAAAGAAACGGATGGTAAAAAGAGAAAAATCAAAGAAGCGACTCTAATTATGCTAAATAAGACCAATTGTGTCGCGAATTCCTCGGCAGAATGTAGTAGGATCTGGTTACCCATATTGAAAGAGGAAGTTATTAAAAGGAAAATACCAGTATTGGTAAGTCAGTAACATATGGAGAATACATCATTTATGTTTTTTAAATAACAAACATATAAAATCGGAATTTGGTGTTTATTGAAGGTAAACTAAATGCACGATCAAATACTTACCATGTCGGGGTAGTATTATGAATTATGAGGTTTTTTTCCTGGTTTTTCCCTCATAATTTACTATGGAATCACTAACAGGAGAATTTTACTGTCATCATGGCATGTATTTGTCTTTTTAAAGACGAATTACATGTTATGATCTTTTCTGACGGATATTCTCAAGTTAAAGTTGATTTCATGTAATCGAATGAACTATCTTATGAGTAAAGTCGTCCCAGGAACGCAACTCAACAATATTGGCAATATCATTTTAAAGTCGCCTACTTTAAAATGTATAAGGTATGTCTGAATTGTCAATATAGATGAGTCAGATAAAATTAAATTATTAGAAGAATTTTTCACTAAGTAACAAAAAACAAAATTTGTTTAATTTACTAATGTTTGTATTTTGAGAACGATTTCCGAAGTGGAAATTGAAACGTCAATAAACGTATTGTAACCTTTAATTGTGGCTTATTCCCATTTAAATAGTAATTAACTTAAATTGAAGCAATGAAAGAAAAAAACTAAAAAATAGTTTAGATTTTTTCATCTTAATGAGATAGATTTAATGAAACTTTCATGATCTGGACCTTAAATAATAGTAATTTTTAATGAAAAACCTAATTATAGTATTCGTATAGTTGTTACTGTAATAATATCGTTTTTTATTAATTGTAGGTTATATAAAAGCTAGTAGTCGAATCGAAAAGTCGCTAGAATATAACAGACCACTGGTACTTATCTTCGTAGACTTTCACAAAGCCTTCGACACTGTGGAATTAGACAGCATTATAACTGCTCTAAACAATAGTAGAATAGGTTACCGGCTCACAAAGCTAGTACAAACATTATACCAAAACGCCACAATGCGTGTAAAACTACATGATACCACCAGAGAAATTCATATCAAGCGAAGCGTGAGACAGGGCGACACTCTCTCACCTAACTTATTTATAACGGTCCTCGAATACGCATTTAAAATGCTAAAGTGAGAAAATAGAGGAATAAAAATAGATGGAGAAATGCTCAATCATCTGCGTTTTGCCGACGACATAGTACTTATTACCGAAGATCTGGGTGAAGCACAACAAATGGTACAAGAATTAGAAAACATATCTTTAACAATAGGTCTAAAAATGAACATCTGTAAGACCAAATTTAGGACAAATTTAGTTCCCAGCGGACACCTAATCATCCAAAATCAAGTAGTAGAATTGACAGAAAAGTACATATATCTTGGTCATGAAATCAGAATAGGCAAGGACAACCAGACCTGCGAATTTCAACGACGAATAACACTTGCTTGGGCGGCGTATGGTTTACTAAGAGACATCTTTAAGAGCAACATCCCGATAGCTATGAAACGAAAGACATTTGACCAATGCGTTCTTCCTATTATGACATACGGGGCAGAAACTCTTACGCTCACAAAAACAACAGCACTAAAAATGCGAGTGGCACAAAGGCGCATGGAAAGATCAATTCTCGGCGTGACAAAAAAGACAAAATAAGGAATCAAGACTTAAGGAAAAGAACAGGTATCAGTGATATCGTCGAACGTATAGCCAAGCTAAAATGGAATTGGGCAGGTCACATAGCGAGACTGAACGACACAAGATGTACCAGAAAACTAATTGACTGGCGCCCAAGAGAAGACAAACGCAGCAGAGAACGACCACCAACACGCTGGATGGACGACATTGGACGAATATCCAAGAAATGGCAACAAGAAGTACAGAACCGTGAAGAGTGGCGAAAAATGGGAGGGACCTATGTCCAGCAGTGGACAGAAGAGGTTGCATGATGATGATGATGAATATAAAAGCTATATGTGCTGTAATTATTTTCATAAATTTAGCGTTTAGGGCATCAAAACTAAGGTTATTATGTATAAAAACAAAAAGGAGGAAGAAAAAAAAAATTTTTTGAAGACCAGTGTTAATAGCTAAATATATTTTTGAAATATTTGAGGTGCTTTAAATGGGATTATAAAACTGTACATATTATGAATTTAACTGACTTTCCAGCTATGATTAATTTCGAAAATCCTAAATATTTTACCAAAAAATAATTTTTATAATAAAAATAAAAATATAACCATAACTAACTTTATATTTTAAAGGTGATCATTGCAACATAAGTTAATAAGAGACACTGCCGGTGAAAAACCGCTGATCGTACATTTTTACTTCGAATATGAAACTGCCAACCCTTCACTTTTCTTAAGTGGAACGTTGCTACATTTTCCAGAAGCGGGCTTCATCTATAGGCTATAAACTAACACGGCGAAGTCTAAAATAAAACCATTTTAGTCGTATTAAAAAGTGAAAAAAATTGATTTATAGGTAATTTGATGATTATTTTTTATATTTATTTCCATCTCCTGAGTTGTCGCTGAAAGATTTTTCATCCTTTTACCTGTGCTCCCTGGGTCGCGTGTTCTTCAGATTCTGTCATTTCTTTAATTATTTCTTCATCTGTTAAGTCAGCATTCAGATTGTCTTCTAAAATCCACTCTTGTAAAGCTTCTCTTGATTCTAATGAATTAGTCATATTAAATTTAAAGGGCATCATCTAGTGCAACTTGTACAGGTTGGTCATTGGATTCTTTGTTAACTTCCATTGGAAAGATGGTTGTTAAGCCAAATATTCTTCCACTATTTAATCATTGCCATACCAGGCAAATACAGCATTAACAGTTTGGTTTACATATAAAAACATTATATATAAATAAAAGCTTTCTGGGATAAACAATTTTAATTTTGCAAGAATTATTGTTAAGTGAAACTTCTTGAAATTTTTATAGCTGAATAAAGTTTTTGTTTGTGTCAGGTGTCCGTTGAACATCTATCAGAAGTGGTAGTGACATCTATTCTTTACGTTTTCAACTTTTACCTGTAAAAATACCAGACTCTTTGCTGGCAAATTGACAAGTTACATCTTTATTTAGAGACTATTGTGTAAAAACGTGCTTGAAGTATAGTGTATGTATAGTTTTGCTCTTGCTAAAAATAACGTGTTGTGTGATAAGTAGTCATATTTATTACACCTGAATATGGTTATTTTCCATATTATGTTTGGCTTAATTTATTTTATCTTGTTTTACTATGTTTCTTGTTTCAAAAATAAAAATTTCCGATTATATGTACCAGTTGGTATGCTGTCCCAAGACTACGCATTTTAAAGTTGTTAAGAGTACGGAGTGCGCACTCTTGGGGACGGTGTACAATTAAAGTAGATTAAACGGCGGTATACCTACCGTTAAGAAGAAAATTAAGTTTATATTATAATCTAAAGAAATCATTCTGCTGCGTTAACAGTTAGCATAGTTTTTTTACATCTAGATTCTTAATAAAATCTTTTATATCACTAGCTGTATTTCGATACTCGGCTTTTCTTATATCTGCACATATAGCACATACATATTTCACGCGCACACTAATCCACTCTTTGGTTGCCTGTAATGCCAATGTGGAATGGAATCCATATTAATCTGATACTTCTACAATTTTCTTGAACCTGCATAGTTTCTAGTTTTATCCGTTTCTCAAGGGGACGTTTGGGATAGATCTGTTTAAGGGTTTGAAGGGCTCTTAGTGGGTCACTTAAGACAATAAAGTTAGGAATGTTATTACAATTTATATGCATGATAACTTTGAGCAAAGCATAGTGCTCAGCGGAGAAAATCGTAAAGTAGGTTGGGAGACGAAATTGTTTTTGCAAATGTGGAATATTTTCTTTGAATATTGAGAAAGTTTGAACACGCATACTTCGAAGTTAAAACAACACAGATGTTGTACAATCTGCGTTTCTTTAAATTCTTAAAACAAAAATATCTTTATCATCTAAAACTTCAAATAATCGCAGAAAGAAAATCAATTTGTGTGAGTTGATGAATCAGTTGAGAAACCTTTAAGACCACTAAAGCAGAAGACGAGCAGCTACCAAGATCTTTTACTTTTAGGGAAAAGGATACACTTAATTAAAATGATAATTCATAAGTTATGAACTAAAAAAAAAGAGAAAGAAAGAGAGTTTGTAAATTTTGTAGAGGGCAAATGCTATCATACAAATGATTTTGATTTTACCCTTCATCGGACGGGCCTCAAAATATTACACAAAAGACGGCCAGGGTCTAAACGGATCCCATTTTTAAATGGATGAACTATGCTTACACATGTGCTGTATAACTTTGCTGGTGTGTGATACCATCTTTAATTCTGAAAAAGTTGTCAAAGACACAAATAGCTTTAATAATGTTTTCAGCAAAGTCAAGTTTAACGTCTATGGTCGGTGCAAAATTCGCTATTTGTTGAACATAATTCCAAATGCATTCAACATATTTTCGAGCTAACGATAAACGGTAATTATATATTTTTGTTGCGTGCGACAGCATTTTGCCACCATACGGCCTCATTAAATTTTCCATCATGGCAAAAGCTTCATCTGCCACTATAATCGAATGTGCTTTCCGTCCAATGCACCGATGCAGTTAGGAAAATAAGCTTTTTGTTCAAATTCTTCAGCTATTTGTATCCATTTCTTTTTACTCGGTGCATTCATGACAACTGCTTTTAACTTCTCCCATATGTAGACTTTCCAATTTTATAACCATAATGCAATTCAGCTAACGAACAACCACTTGACAGATACCTGCAATAGAATAACAATTATTATCATTTCTGTTTCAGGATCAACACTGCAGAAGAAATGGAAGAAGTCACGTGATGTATATGTGAGAGATATGAAAAAAATTAAAATTTTAAAATCTGGTTCGGCAGCAACATCGAAATCTACTTCGGCGTATTTTCAAAGATTAACATTTTTGCAACCCACCGTACAAAAAAGAAAAGTGGCAGTAGTTTTCAACTAGAGGATGATAATGATAACGACGGCGACGTTCCCGAATCAGCTGAAGGAAACAGTGACAGCAACCTTAGACCTCCGGGAGAATATCCACCTGCTACAAAGAAGTATAAACTTTATCCAGCAGACGAACATTTTGCCAAAATATTAGAAAAGAGTAATAACCAAAAAGACCTAAAAACCAAGAAGAAAACGATGAAGGTAAACTAGTTTGTCTAAAGAACTAAAGAAAGTACCCGAGCACAACCGTTTAAGACTGAAGATTGAAACATATCATTTAATAGCACAAAACCAAGTACAGGAAAATACTCCTTAAATCCAGGAACGGCAGCCACTGTCTTCTTATACATCTATATACGATATTTTGTATTCACTAAATCAGCCATCATCTAGTTCTTACAGTCAACATAAAGCCAATCCCCAGGAACGCCACCCATTGCCTAGAAACAATAGATTAGTTACACAACAGAATTCCGTGCGGCACTATGAGTATCAACCTCATTCTCAGTTTGGATATACCACGTATCCTCAAACAGAGCCTACAAATACAAATTCACAATATACACCATTACCACTATCTGGTGCAGAAAGTCAAGAACTTGATTTGTTTAACAGCGATGAAAACAGTACTTTACGAACAAAGAAGTGTAAAAATGTTTTTGATTTATCATAAAATAGTATGCCATATTCACTATATTTATACTTATATTTAATTAAAACCTTATCTTAGCGTAACAATGACTTTTTTCGGCGATATGCAATATCGTATAGCATTATCACTATACAGCACTTTAAGTCGTTTTCAATAATGCTCATTAAACAGTCAAATGACGTGACCGACATTCTGAAATAGTTGAAAAACTTATCTTCATGTCTTCTCAGCTTTGGATATAAGGTAATATATAGACTCAAATTGGTTATCTCGCTTAAAATAGGATGCACCCAATATCTTTATTCTCTTCGTCGACGTCGATGTTTCAACCTCCGATACAAAACCCATAAACAGATTGCCTCATCAACTTCCATTTTCAATGACTACGACGCGACGCTACAATGCTGCGTTCTCGCAAACTCAGAATAAAAGAAACGCGCGACCATCTGATACTTCATCGCGCGTTAACGAGCTACAAACGTGCGTTGACGAGTGATTATGTGAACTTAGCCTTAAACACAGACCTAAGTATCCCCGATTTGCGGTATATGATTGAATTATACTGAATTTAAAAACCAAAGAGGGGGTTCAATTGTCACTAACTCTCATAGCATTCCATTGGTAAACATTTTCAAAAGTTAATATTACTTCCTTCAAGATCTTATTGTTCAGAAAATTTAAATTAAATAAACATTGATTTGCCAAAGTTTTTTAATTTCCATGTGAAACTTTTAACACCCTGTATCTCAGTAATACGATGTACGTGAACACATTTCTGGATAAGTCAACTTTCTTAAATTTATAAAATTGTTTTTTTATTTTTTTAGTTTACTCTTCTTGGGCATTTGTAAATCTGGCAGACAGCCAGGTTGTTAGGTTTTGAAACTTGAATTTATCTTAACATTATAAGGAGTTTACTATAACTATTCGATAGTATATCACTTGCAAACTTGGAAGAGATATTTTTACGACCAATCTACTTATTTTTAAAAGTATCAGCAAAAGTTTTAAAGATGATTAATGTATTATTACGTGTTGAGAAATATATTTCATTTAATGAATAAAACTTACTTCACGCCAGGGGCGGCTCATCGGGGTAGAGAAGGTAGGCGCCGCCTAACCTCTTCAAATGTACAATAATAAATTATTTATTATTATAAATTACTTACTTCAAAATTGTGATTTATAAGTTTTGACATAATTTTCTTTTTCTGTCATATGCAGTTGCCTCTTCTAAGTCTCTTGCCGCCATTGCTTCATCAATATCGTTGCGCCAACTTCTCCGTGGTTCTCCTCTCTTTCTTCTTTCAGGAGGGATCCATTCCATTACTCTTCTAGGCCATCTGTACTCTGGCATTCTTTTAACATGTCCGAACCAGATTAATTGTTTTCTTTCTATGCCATCATTGACATTTCACTCCATTTTCATTTCGTTTCTTATTTGTTCGTTTCTAACTCTCTCCAGTTTCGATCTACCGCAGCTTCGTCTCAGATAATCCATTTCTGTCGTCATAAGTTTGTTTCTATTAGCTTTGGTGACGTCCCATACTTCCGAACCGTAAAGTGTAATACTTTGGACTATACTACCGTAAATGTGTTTTTTTTTCTCGTCGAATTGTTTTTGCCAGAGAAGAGAGTTTAAGGCACGGGTCGCTGCTCTGCCCTTGTTTATTCTTTCCCTGATTTCATCTGCGCTATTTCCCTTTTTGTTGAAAATGACCCCCAAATATTTGCAGGATTGCACGCCTTTGATTTTGTGGTCTTCCAAGACTAGGTCACATATTTCATCTGTTCCCACTGAGAGATATTCACATTTTGTCATATTCCTGTTTAGACCTGCCACCTTATATTCTTCTTGCAGTTTTCTTACCATATAGCTAAGATCGTAGCTGTCTTCGGCAATTACTACCAGGTCATCCGCAAAGAAAAGTGTATATAGCGTGTTTTCTTCCACCGTTATTCCCATCTTTCTACATTTTTTTACCCCTTTACCCAAATTTTGACATAATACCTATTTAAAATAAAAGAGCTATTTTCAAGGAACCAAAATCAAGAAAGATTAGAAATTATTCTAATGGGCCTTCCTTTTCCAAATTTAGAAATATTATCCACAGATTATAAGGATAATCGACCATTTTCGAGATCGTTTAAAACAATATCGTATAATGCGGTGGTAATTTTAGAAATTCACTTTTTTGTTGGCCTTATCTACTGCTCTCAAATGTAAAGCAAAATATTTGGGTGAGTAAGGGATATTCAGATTTGAAAAATTTATGAGCTAGTGTCAAAAAAAATAAAACTTCGAAAAACATTATTTAAACAATAGTTTAGATCTAAAAAGGTTAGAAAAAAATACGCAAAATATTGACAGTGATTTAGCTGGACATATTACTACATCCAATAAGTCATATAATGAAGAAGTTAGAAAAGACAAAATTTTATTTTCGTATTGAAATTAATGTTACGATTATTTTCGCAAAACAAGAACTTGCATTTCGCTGTCGAGATAAGAGCCATAATTTTTCAAATATGGGCAATTTTAAAGAAATTTTTAATTTTGCAGTTAAACCCAATCAGGAAATCTAGGATCATATTAGAAAAATAAAATGGGTGTTCACGGGTTTGTCAAAAACAATACAAAACGGTGTAATAGATTGCCTTGCTGATTAGATACATAAAAAAATGAAATTTCAAGAGAAATTATTGAAGCTTAATTTTTTTTTTATACTAGCGGAAGATAGTACTGATATAACCAAAAAATCACAGCGTATTTTAGCAATCCGTTTGTTAACATATATCATAAAAATGCATAATTTGCACTGCATAGTGAAAATTATATCTTGTGAAGGGAAGATGTAAGCTTTGTGAATGCTTGGTATTACGGAACGCAGCAGCTTGTTTCAAGGTGACGGATTCGTACAGAAGGCTGGTTGAATGACTGTGATATTTTTTACTTTTAATTTATAACTATTTTCAGATAGATAAAATAATTTTATATTTGGAAGCATAAACATTTAATTGTTGATTCTCTATTTTTAGCTTTGTATAATTTGTTAGCATATAATTTTGTAATTAATAATAAACTCTATTTTTAGACAACCAATTTATTTCGATGCTCCAAGGGACATTATAAATCAACAATTGTCATGTTTGTGCGAGAAATACCAAAAAATACCAAATATATCAAATACCAAATATACCAAAAATATCAAAAAATTGTTTTTAGAAAATACTGCTTAAGACTGGTATACATAAATGCTGATAAAAAATACACTAGATTTGAAGAATTTGGAAAAAAAAATTTCTTGAAAACATTTGCAGATAAAGGATGGTCTCCAGTGATATATGCTGTAAATTACAAATTTTTGAATGGTTTACTCTTAGACTATGCGTTAAAGAAACAATGTCTACTACTAGAAACTAACAAAAATACAGATACCATAACTTTAATAAATCTTATTGCAGTAGGATTACCAAAATTTGTAAGAGAGAAAATAGATAGACAAAATTTTAACAATACACAAGACTTATTTAATGAATTACAAAGATAGGAAATAATAATAAATAAGAAGTTTACAGCCAAGATAGGTGATGTTAAAAAAAGTACAAAACCAGAAACAAGGAAAACTTTTAAAAAACTATGCAAAATTTGCGAAGAAAAAGGTAAGAGTAACCGCTATCACCCAAAAATGTATGCTGGAACAAATCGGAAAAAAATAAAAATATGTCTACAAATTCAATTTTAGAAGTTGAATTAAACACAGAAGATCAAAAAAACTAAATTTCCCACCATTAATCAAAATTGATGTATTGCTGAATAAAAAATTGAGGGTTACAGGAATTTATGATCCTGGATCAAATGTTACAGTAATAAACTCCAAATTATTACAAGTAAAAAATCAAGAAAAAGATGAACAAAGCAGTACATTAAAATCGATTAATTGTAGGGGAAAAACTAATGGCTTATTAACATTAAAAGCAAAAATATTAGATGAAGAAAATAATATAAATGCATTTATATTAGAAAGTAAAAAATTTGATAGTGATCTCATATTGGAATTAGATACAATAAAAAATTTGGATTGACCCACGATGGGAATTTAAACATACAAAAATTAAAAGATAATACAAAAGATATTACAAAAATAGAAGAAGATATAGACAAACCATCTGAAGAATATGAAGTAAATTTCAATGAAGGAATAGACACCCATCAATTTCTAATTAACACAGAACACTTAGAATCAGATCAAAAAGAAATAATAAATGCCCTAGTGAATGAATATCACCAAATTTTTGCTAAAAACAAATTTGATGTAGGCAAACTAAAGAATTATAAAGCCTTCATTGAACTACAAATAGAAAAATATTGCTATAAAAGAACATACAGATGTTTAATAGAAAATAGAATGGAGATTGAAAAACAAATTGCAGAATTATTAAAACATAATTCGATTGAGGAATCATACAGTTCTTTTGCAGCACCAGTGACTCTGGCATTAAAAAGAGATGAAGGAAAAAGAAATTGACTGTATATCGACTTGAGAGACCTAAATAAGATAATAGTTCCTCAATGTCAACCTTTTCCTTTAATAGAAGACTTAATGGTTCAGACTATAGATTGAAAATTTTTACAACTCTAGATATAAACTCTGCTTTTTGCTCCATGCCTCTAAGAATTTAAGATAGACCAAAAACAGGATTCGTAACTCAAAAAGGTCATTATCAATGGACATGTCTCCCATTTGGCATAAAGACTTCGCCAGCATTTTTCAAAGAATTCTAAGAAATATTATAAAGAAATATGATTTATCTGGAAATGCAGTAAATTATATTGATGACATGTTGACTTTTTTAAAAACATTTACTGAACATATAACACACATTAGAAAATTGCTGGATGCTATACAAAAAGAAGGACTTTACAAAGTGTAGATTTGCATCTAAGTCAGTAAAATATTTTGGGTCACTTAATAGAAAATAATACAATTACAGCTCTAAAGGATAACTTGAAAGCAATAAGTGAATTTCCCACTCTACAAAGCAGAAAACATATAAGACAATTTTTGGGAAAAGTCAATTTTCATGGTAAATATATCCCAAATTCTACAAAAGTGCTTGAACCTCCACATAACTTATTGCGTAAAGATACAAAATTTTATTGGTCCAATGAGTGCCAAATAGCATTTGACATAATAAAAAACTCTTATGTTCAAGGCCAATTCTTGCATTTTTTAATCCAAAATTACCCATATTTATTTACACTGATGCAAGTATAAATGATTTAGGAGCTGTTCTAAAACAAACACAATTAAATGGAGATTAAAAGCCTGTAGCATACTTTTCAAAAAAATTAAACCAATATCAAAAAAACAGAAAAGATATTTTTTTGGAAACTTTGGCTATAAAAGAGAGTACAAAATTTTGGCAACATTGGTTGCTTGGAAACTGTGTATACACAGATCGTAAATCACTGGAAAAGCTCAATGTTAAAAACAGAACAGATGATGAATTAGTAGACATGATTCACTATTTATTCCAATATAATTTTAAAATTGAGTATAAACCAGAAAAAACAAATACTGAAGCAGATTGTCTCCGTAGAAATCCAGTTTTTGAGGATCATGAAAATAATGAAGATATCCTAAAAACTGTAAATGTTATTAGTCTAGAATGTATAAAAAGTGATCAAGCACAAAACCAACAAATAAAATAAAAAAAAACAACTTTATTATGGGAAACGGAATTTATTACAAGGCTGATAAAAGGAAAAGCAAAAATACAGTATTAAGTGAACAATACAGTAAACTTGTTTTAAAGAAAATTCATGAAACTTATTGTCACATAGGAATAAATCAAATGAAAGCATCGTTTAAACCTTTTTATACTGCACCAAATGTTATTGAAAATATTAAGATGATATGTAAAAATTGTGAAGTTTGCATAAAAAATAAAAGGAGATTAAACAAGGAATATGGGTTAATGTCACAACTAGGTCCAGCTGAAAAACCGTTTCAAATAATGTCTCTGGATACAGTTGGTGGTTTTGGTGGCAGGAAATCAACAAAAAAATACCTACACCTATTGGTAGATCACTATAAGAAATTTGCATTTATCTTCTGTTCAAAAGGTCAAAGTATTCAAGAGCTCATAAAGCTGATAGAAAAGGTTTCTGCAGAAAACGAAATAGAGACAATACTTACAGATCAATACCCAGCTCAAATTTTGAATGATTTTTAAAATTATCTGGATAGAGGAACATTCAACTGATTTTCACAACAGTAGATGCACCATTCTCAAATGATTTAAACGAAAGGTCAAAGCAGACCTTAATAAATAAAATATAGTGTAAATTAAATGAAGAAAAAAAATGGCATGGTCTAAAATAACACAAGCATATACAAATAAATATAACGAGACAAATTACACAGTTACAGGATTTTCACCAAAATATCTTATAAGTGGTGAATCTACTGACTGAATTACCACCTGAATTAAAAGAGAAAAGCAACAAACTAAAAAAATTTACAACAAGATCGAAAAATAGTAGCACAGAGATCAACAAGATATCATCAGTACAACAAATTTATATTTGATAAGACGAGAATACAATATGAATTCAAAGAAGGAGATCTAGTTTATATAACCAATGGTAATAAATTAAACAGAAAAAAAAATGGATGAAGTCCGAATTGGTCCATTTAAAAGAATGAAGAAAGTGTCTGATTCAGTTTATAAAATAAACATAGGACATGGAAAAAGATCAAATGGTTTGTATCATATTACAAAGCTCATTCCTATGTCTATTCATAGTGATAAATCATAAAAACGCATAATTTGCACTGCATAGTGAAAATTATATCTTGTGGAGGGAAGATGTAAGCTTTGTGAATGCTTGGTATTACGGAACTCAGCAGCTTGTTTCAAGGTGACGGATACATACAGAAAGCTGGTTGAATGACTGTGACATTTTTCACTTTTAATTAATAACTATTATCAGAAAGATAAAATAATTTAATATTTGGAAGCATAAACATTTAATTATTGATTCTCTATTTTTAGGTTTGTATAAATTGTTAGCATATAATTTTGTAATTAATGATAAACTCTATTTTTAGACAATCAACTTTATTTCGATGCTCCAAGTGACATTATATATATATATATATATATATATATATATATATATATATATATATATATATATTGTTGTGATCTGCTTTATGATGTTTTATTATTAATTAACACTAATTTAATTAATCCAATTATTTGATTAATTAATTCACTAATTTATGCAGAGTCATACAAATCAATTATTATTAAAAATTCTCAGGGTGCCTTCTTAATTTTACTTTAATCAGTTTACTTTATATATCTCTTCTAGTGGGTTCAGTATCTCCTAGTTGCTCATAATCGGGATAGAACAGGAAACGGAACTAACATTAAAACAACATAAATATGCACACAAATTATTATTTATTTTCAATAAGCAATACGATGAATATTAATAAATAACTTTTGTAGGCAATTATCTTTCCCAACAAACTCCTATACTCTAAATTCAATTTTAATTACAAACTATCTATTGATCTGTTTTCTAATAATATCTACTAAAAATTGACCATATAAAATATAATTTATTCACAAAAAATAACTCTTTGAAACTTGGAATCTTAGTTCGTATGCTTATATTTGATTTTATCTTTAGAAGTTTTCTTTCATTCAAATTATTTGACTGACCTTTATTTTTTTACACCAATGATGTCTCCTCTCGATCAAACCACAGTTCCTTCCTTGATTGATTATGTCCGGCTACCATCAAATCTTTCCCGTTCTCAGCATCGATCTAAACCGCATACCAGCAAACTACTCCTCCGAAAACACAAGCCCAAGCCTCTTTTGACCGGTACTCTTTATTCACAAATTCTCCTTACTTTCTCAATTATATCTCGTGGACTATGCAGACTCAAAAGAGGTATTCTTCTTCTCGATTTTGATCTGCTCTCTGTTCCACCTTCTTCACTAACAAACGAAAACACTGGTACTCAGATTGACTACACGAAAACACGTCTTCTCTTCTGGTCTGCCGGTAACATAATAAAAATTTTCAATCTCCCCAGACAACCTTCTCAACTCTCTCATTCCCCATCATTCCTTTTAAACCAATCATAAGCATTCATCTTTCCCACTAATTTTCGATTTAGAAAATTTCCAACATAATATTTAAAACAAATAAACTACTTTCACTCAAATTACTTTTCAGAAACCATTAACAATTTTGCCTTTTTCAACAGAAATAAGTTTCCAAATTCTTGTTATCTCATATCTAAATCTAATTCTTATTTACTTTCGAAAAATGCCCACCGCAAAATACAATTACAAGTTTATTCTTAAATCTATAAAATTATACGGGTTCCATTGTCCTTTCACTATTCACTCAGTCTTTCAAGGAAAAACTGTTCCGTCACGGAACAATGTCTTCTCTTATTCTAACTATTACAAATAAGTACAGGGTTGTATTTTAACTTATATGCCCGCGGTATATTAAAATAATAAAAAAACTCTTTATTATATTTCTGATCCATAACAATATATATATATATATATACATAAAGGTATATGTGTCGCGTGTCTCCTGCCCGCATACTAAGGTCACGAGTCGCTACTGCTTCACGCGTTTTTTTTTAATGTGACTGAACATTCGATGCATTCTACCTTCTCCC
This sequence comes from Diabrotica undecimpunctata, assembly GCF_040954645.1. Classification (NCBI taxonomy): domain Eukaryota; kingdom Metazoa; phylum Arthropoda; class Insecta; order Coleoptera; family Chrysomelidae; genus Diabrotica; species Diabrotica undecimpunctata. The sequence goes on from NC_092812.1 coordinate 21,036,265, forward strand.
AATTTTATTGTTATTATGTTAAGCGATTAAAGATAACAATCACGACTTAAAGATCTGTTAGTTCAAACAACTGGTAGAATTCGGTTGATCTAAGAAAGCAATTGATCAATTCACTACAAACGGCAGAAAATCTGCCGTAATTGGAAATATTAGCATTAGTACATAATTTACAGTTACCAAAAGAGGTACAATAGCACTACCCACCCCAAAAATAAAATTGTCAGATATTACAATGATTGGATTTGAGAAGGAAAGTCATAGGTTCTTTTACGAAGCCAGCTTTAAACAGGTGGATTGGAAGCAGGCCTATGCTATAAGCGTAAAAAGTAGACGAGTGACAGGAACAAGAAATGTAGAACATGTTATAAGAAAATCTGCATACATTTCAAAAATTTATATCTCCGGAAATAAGAAAAGGGACCTTGCAAATTTATTACCAAGTAATATAATTCCGAAATATCACGAACTTTTTTATTGGCTTGTTTTGAATTGTGAAAGTTTTTGTTATTTTTTAAAGGTGTTCAAAAAACCAATGTTACTTTTTTGTAATTTTGAGTAGTTTTGAGTAGTGTTTTTGTTATTATTTAAAGGCAATATATAATTTTGAGTAGTTTGTATTATTTACTGACAATAAAAATTATATACCTAAACCTTTTTTTTAAGTTTTTTTAATACTATTGTAAACTAACTCAAACCGATTCAGAAACTATTTTAAAAATATTGGAAGAAAAGTGACGCAACTGGGAGGCTGCAAAGTTCTGAGACCTGTGTGGACTTAAAGAGGTTATATTACAGAAAAACTAGGAGTGTCATCTAAAAGTAGACTAAATTTACCATTAAAAAAAGTTATTTTAGTTTAAAAAATATTCACTTAAACTTTCACTGGTTAACTTTCTTGTAAAAGTCTTGTTTTTAAAAGTCAATTTTCCAGCTTTTTTATATGTGTACTTGCGTCGATTTTACCCAGGAGAAGCGATATAATAAGTTTATTGATTTGCTGAATCATTATGAAACTTGGTTACGTCGCTATGATACGCATTTTAAATAATGTAAATATTATAAAAGTAAATAAATATATATTGTAGTTGCTACATTTGCAATACCGCATAAAATATAAATACCGCATTTGCTACACGGCAAATGCGGTATTTATATTTTAGTTATATTTTGAATTTTCGCTAACAAGAGTACTGATTTCATAATTACATTAAATTTTCTTTAGGCCCGATAACGAAACCTAATAAATAATCTACTCTGAAGTTTAACGTCATTATCCAGGTTCTGCTTACTTAATTTCTGCCAAAAGTTTGAATGTTTTGATCAGCTTTTGGCTCATTACTTGCCATGTGTTAATTATATAACATAATATAGTTTTAATGTGATTAATCTTGTCCTTTTTATTGGTCGTATTGATGTTCAAGAAAGGTCACGGCACTGAAAACTGTTTTGGGAAAAACTTTTATGGAAAAAATATTTATATTTATTAGAAGCTATATTTTTAAAGACATAGTTTTATTTTTTTATAGTTTTTTGGACAATACTAACACACCGCTGATATTTTTTAAATACATTGGAGGGTGAAACGGGACGATATTTTTTTTATGAGAGGTCTTGATGTCGAAGGTCACCGGATGCGGTCATCTCGTTTATTGAGACAACTTGGCCTTTTCTTAATTTCTATGGCTTCTCAAATAATTCTTGGTTTATAGAAGCGGATGGGGGCTATTGCTCTGGAGTTTTCAAAATAAATTTTGTGGCCAATATGAAGATGGTGTTGACCTATAGCTGAAATTAAATCTGAATTTCGAACAAAAATGGAATGTTCGTAAATCCTATTTTGGATTTTACGATTTGTTTGGCCTATATAAGATCAGGTACAGTCTGCACAGTCTTTGATTGATTGAACAAGAGATGAAAGTTTTTGTTGGGGGATAAATATTGTCTTTATTTCTCTTGATTTCATTGATTTTGTCGATTTTGATAGTGAAAACTTTGATATAAGAAAGAAACCACTTGATAAAACACTTGTATAATGAGGGTCTGAGTCTTTGGGTTGAGATTTAGTGGGAGATTGATGTCTACAGAAGCTCCTATTGTTATGATTTTTGCGGTAAACGTTTTGTATGAGGGCATGTTTTAAACTAGAGAGCTCAGGGGGTGTACTTGGATCATCGCAAAGGCGTATTGATCTGGAGACAAGGGTATTTATGACTGAATTAATTTGTGAAGGTGGATAATAAGAGTTGTCATGCAAGTAACGCTTTTTATGGGTGGGCTTTCAATTAATATAATGGTGAAAACCTTGGGATTGGTTTTTCTTTATGAGAACGTCAAAAAACGGTAGGGACGAATCAGTTTTCACCTTCATCGTTAACTGGATACTAGAATGGATTCCTTAGTAGTTGTTTTCGCATAGTCTTTTATCATAGAATATATATTTATATAATATTTATATATATATATATCAAAAGTGTCTTTTATTTAAGACTAATATTCATCCAACATTTATCTATTTCTCTTACAAAAAATGATTGTACAAACCCTAGCATTCGAACAATTAACAGATTCAAAACTAATCTTCTCTGTAAATCTAATTCTTCCATGTCCACCCACAATACATCTCCTTCGTCCACAACATCGTATACAATCACCTTTATCCAAATTAAAATTTCCAAAAACCTATGATACCTCTTTAATCCACAACGCTGCACCATGGACAATATCTATTCCTGCTATCGACAATATCAGTTTAACAAACCTAAGAAAATCAGAGATATCATCAATCGTCATTAAACAAAAGTTTTATACACTAATAAACAGATATGGCACTACCTACAACGGATATACCGATGCGTCAAAAAATGAAGACAGATTTGGAGCAGAAATTTATTCGGAAGACAGTTAGTTACAAATTATCGTCAATTACAACCATCTTTTCGGCTAAATTATTTGCAATTCTAAAAGCACTATCGTTAGTACAAAGCAGAAACAAAGAAAGATGTGTAATAATCACAGATTCTCTAAGTTCATTATCCTCACTGACTCAATTGTACTGTTACAACCCACTTCTACTTCATATTAAAAAAGAACTTAAAAAAATTTTAAATAAGAACATCCAAGTTCACTTTTTATGGGTGCTTTAGATAAACTGGCTAAAAACGCACCAACTAACCCGATGTCTGAAGAAAGTAACATATTGATACAAAACGATTTAAATCCATATGTAAAACAAAAAATAATTCAGAAATGGAAACAAACTTGAAACAACACTCCATCAAGGCTATACGAAGTCAACAAACATCCACATCTTTGGAAACCAAAAATAAAAGGCAGAAGAGAGCAAGTGATACTTACCCGTCTCCGTATCGGCCATACACGACTTACTCATGACTATTTATTACAGCGCAAAAATAAACAAGTGTGTGAAGTGTGCAACAGTGTTCTAATGGTAAAACATTTTTTAATACAGTGTCCCAAATATAACAGTGAACGACTCAAATATAGCATACCTAACTCCCTAAGAGATGCCCTAGAAGAAAATACAGATATCCAAAAAATATTTTCTTATCTTAAAGTCTGTCAACTACTTCAAAAGATCTAAAACATATATTGTAATACACATACATATTATTATTGAAAACTTATGTATATACACTAATTGTATCAATTGTCACATTAATCTAAATGCGCTAATGACCCTGCGTGGCTGATGCGTTATTAAAATAAAAAAAAACAGAAAACAAAAAAACAAAAAACAAATAGGTTAAAATAGTAATAAAAATTCTAGCTACTGTCTCAATTTTAATAAACCAATCTAATTAAAATAGAGTTCAACATATAGACCCTTGACCTGGTTTACTTTTTACAAAATGTACAATTAATCTCGTTCCGAATGTCATTGTCACTGTAAACAGTCAACTATCACTTCTGACATATCAAATTAGTTGGCATTTAACTTCCTCACAGTTCGGATATATGTAGAAAACTCTTTCGAGTAGAAACTTATGTTCGCTGTAGGCTCTAGTCCAATGGCATATAGCCAAATAACTAAACACATGTTTGTATATAATAGTCAACTACGTTTTTATTAATTTAGTGGGATTACTTTTTTTTAGGTTCACTGAAGATGGACTGTGGAGTTCGAAAACGTTTTAAATTTGATCCTTTTGGATTTTTTAAATTTAAAAATTGAATATACCAATTACAACAGAAGTGTTTTAAGTCGATGTTCGAGTTTTTTGGAAATAAATAATTTGAGTTCAGTAACGCATATGCAGCGTAATTATATCCAGAGAGGTTGTATTATCCGACAGTAATTATCAGAAGGAGTACACTTATTTTCTGCTACATATTTTAGAATAAATTGATGTCTCATGATATAGTATATATTTTTACATTTTAACAGATTGTCTACAAAAGTTTGGCCGCTATATATTTAGCAATTACAAATAGGCACAAAAATTCAAGGTTTTCGAAGATTTTTTGTCCAACAGTTTGATTGACATTATTAGCAAACCATTGATTTTGCAAAATTCAATATATTCACCCTTAATATTCGACCAATAAACGCCTCGTATATTTCAAACGTCGAGATTTTGCTAAAATCGCTTCAAGTGGTAACTAAAGATGGATTCCCTTTTCCGGTTCAGCGCACTAACTTTATGTTAAATCACTTTACTGGATTTAGGGCAATGACCTCGAGGTTTGAATCAGTGTTATTAAAGTAAAAGTAAACAATGGCTGGTCTAGCAATCCTCCTCTAATTCTACCCTCAGGTCAGGATTGGGAAATTTACTCCTAAATCCAGACAGTGGCTCATAAAATCGAACGAAATTTCTGTATTTGTCTTATTTTTATTTACTTCACTAATTTTAACGTGACTTGTGGAGCTATTAAAAAAATATATATACCAATATCAGTGTTTGGCCGTTAAAAGATAAGGAGTTTTAATTTGTGCTCCTACAAATTAGCATTAAAAACCGGTTAAAAAGTAAATAAAATATAAAAGTTTAATACCAAAATGTTTTAAAACCAGTTGTCTATTTCATAATATATAAAACGCATAAGTGGTACTTCAATTTTAGCAGAAAATTGCAAAAATATAAAAATCATTCAAAAGGCTGTGACAGGGAAACTAATTTTTGGTCAGTCAAATGAAAGTTATCCAAAAAATATCGAGTGTTGATAATTAACAACGGTAATTTGGTTATTATTAGTAAACAAGCCATAGGCTAGTCAGTGTGTTATAAAATTTTGTAAATGGGACCCAAAAACACAAATGGACTCCGCTGCTTCTACGGCCATAAATCATCATGATATGCCATCCAATCAAGGAGTTCTGCATCGGAGTCTCAATCCCAATACTATAACTCACCTCCAATTACACAAGCTCGCCAGTATCTACTTCTTATAAATTTAAGGTTCTAAACAAAGACAGCGAAAAACCAAAGAAACCAGAGAAAGAACTTAAACCTTCACTAAATACTTATTCCAGGAATAAAAATACAACACAAACATTTGGAATATTAGACATCCCAAAACCAAAGCCTAGCTTCCGGTGTTCTTTATTGACCTAAAAACTGCTAAAAACAATAAAGGAATATATGAAATATGCAGAAAACTCGATGAACCATAAGGTCAAAATCGAACCTCCTCCTGTAGCGTCTACAAAGAACTGCAAAAGAAAAAATTTTACACACTTAGAGCTAAGCAAACCTTGCAAGTCACACACTCGGTCTTTGCACAACCTGTACAACCTAGCATCAGCTTTGCGCGGTAATAAGAATGTTCACTAAATACAGAGTACCAATATGATCCAAACAGATAAACAGAAATCACAAACGACATGATGGAACTAAAAGGCATAATAAAAACACTAATGGAACAAATGGACACTATGCTAAACCTACTCACAACTGTTATCTTTCCAAATCTCAAAAGTTCATTAAACTAGCCATTTTTATCGCCTACGAGCTAGCACAATATGTCCATGCGGTCAAAGCTTATAGAATAAATCACAATATTGACATCATGTTAATATTTGAAACTCATTTTACAAGTCGAAGTTACAGCAATATTTCAAACTACTTGATAAATCATAAAAATCATCTAGATGGTACCGTACATGAAGGAGCTGCAATTATAATTAGGTCATCGATAAGGCATCACCACATAAATGAATTTCGTGAAAACTGTGTCCAAGCAACTAGCGTTAGCATAGATAAATGGAATGGTCCACTGACTGTTAATGCCATATACAGTCCACTACCGCACATAATAAACAAACAGCAATATCAAGAATTTCTCAACACACTCGGAAATAGGCTTCTTGCGGGAGGCGACTACAATGCTAAACACACTTACTGGGGATCTTGATTAATAAATCCGAAAGGCAGACAACTGAATATGGCAACGAATGACCATAATCTTGGATATATATTAACAGGTGAAAAACTAGTACTATTCCTTCCTAGCACCAGCTTAGTTAATACAGTCAACAGCAGGAAATTTGGCATAGCATATGAAGGATGTGAGGAAGAAGATTTAAACGAATATAATTCAAAAAAGGAGAAATCGATTTCGAAGATAAAAATGGGAGTTTAAAAACTCCATAAATTCTGAAATATGTTTAGATCAATCAAGATTTACGATGACTAGCTTTACAGAAGATGAAGACCAATTAAAGGAAGGAAAGAACAGTTATAATAGGGAAAAGAATTTAAAGAAGACACGGACGATAGCACAGCGGACCGCAACAATCAGACCGATTATTCTGCAGACTCTGATGGATTTAATTTAAGATAAATGCAAAACAAATAGGTAGAACACGAGAGACAAATAAAGAATTGAAAAATAAAAAAAGAACACAAAAAAGTTAGAAGGATTAGAAAGAAAGGAATAGAATACACATCCAAGACAAAAATTATACCTGAAAAATGGTACTACACCCAAAAATCAAACTACACCCCGTGTAGTTTGATTTAAACGTAATGAAAACATTTTTGAGCTGCAAAGAAAAAATATAAATGCACACACAACAGTATTATTTTAACAATAATGATTTTATGGTAGGTGTATGCAAACATATTTTTCCTTAACACTCTGCATATTTCACAAACTTTCATGACCACTTCTTTGGAGAAAAAACAAGCATGTGAATACAAGAGAAAAGCATGGAAACCATGTTAAGATACCTGAATTTGTGAAACAAGAAGTTCGTGATCATATTATGAAATTCCCTGTTGAAGAATCACATTGTTCGCGAGATAGGTCGAGCAGAAATACTTGACAAGTCACCTTACTATTCCAAAAATTTATAGATTTTATAAAGCACAGTGTAAAGAAAACCATACAAACGAAAATCTGATTGCCTTGAAATGGTTGGATAGTCACATTTTTAACACGGAGTTCAATTACTTTTTTAAGTCTCTAGATAATGATACTAGCGATCAATATGACTCATTTTTAGTGAAGCTACGTGAAGAACAGAATGATATTGTTAAATCATTCTGTAGCTACAAGCCTAATAAAATGAACATTTAGACATAGCAGCTAGAAGATACTCTTTAAAAAGAGAAGGCAACATATGTACCAAGTAACAACATTCTCAAAAATTATGATATGCGTCGATTTACCAAAATGCCTCCCAACACAAGCATTAAACAATGCGCAAAGTTTTTACTTTTTAAAACTTTGGACATATAGTTACACAATTTCTGATGCCACTAATAATGCTACTATTTGTTTGATGTGGGACGAGTGTAAATCAGAACACTGTGCTAATAAAATGGCATTATGTTTGCTAAAGTGAACATTATCACATGTTAAACCACACCAACACGAAATATTCTTATTGGTCTGATAACTGTTCATCTAAAATCGAAATATTGTTATTTTTATATTGTAAAAAAATACTTGTTGATGCTTGCTATTTATTAATAGAACGCAAAAAAGAAGAATGCTGGTTTTTAAATCATGACCTCCTGGGTCTAGCAACAGAGTTATCTCTAATGTGTATCATAACTAATCCGTGATTAACTTGAAAGCGATATATAAAACTAATAAATAGATTAAAGGCATATCTCGTCCTATAATGTTCTTAAAAGACGGTAATTTAATCTGAGACTTTATAAAGAAGATATAGATTCCACGATGGTATTTTGCCAACCAATAAACAAATTTTTCCAATAAGTCACCAATTACTTCCAATCCAATTAAGAGTAATATTACTCCCCTCATTTAATAGCTTGTTAAAAAAGGCATTAAGAGTTTTATCTGCTGCATTTTGTGTTCCATCCACTTTACTTTATTAGCTTGCAATTTCCTGTATCTTGGAAATTTCCATACAGTTGAAATAAATGAAAACCTTTTTTTTAAGAATTACCTATTTTGAGAAATAATCTAGTCACAAAAAGGGTTAAATGCTTTATCAATTGCGGTTTTTTATATTGAATTGGTTGTACTGCTTCAAAATCAGTGGGATCATCAAAAATGTCTGAGTTAAATATCAGTTTTTTGAGGATATGTTTTGGGTATCCATTATTTTCAAAGATGTTTAATAGCAAGTTTAAGTTTGTATTCATGAACTGTTCATGTTCATGAATTCATATGTTCAGCTCCTTAATAGAAACTATCAGTTTGGATCATTTACTTGATACCGTAATTCCACAATTGCCTTTCTCTTTACCCGTCAGTAAAAAATTTGTAGACGACCTTATTTGTTCTGTTCTTCTTTACAAATTCAGAATACCTTAAACATTTTCAACACTTTTAATAGACATATAAAATTATTTTTAGAGATTAAAAGCGAATGTTCGATATTATTTCTAGATACAAGATAAATAAGAACTGAGCAAAACAAATTAAACTATTTTTTAAATCATGCTGCTCCAGGGAATCTCCAGCTACTACTCTGCGATGTTAAACAATGCCCCTGGTATATTCTGTGGTGAAATATTTTACTCCCTGATGTTTTAACAGACCTACACACAGTATTAAAAATGTTCTGCCACTGTTGATATCAAATTTTCATTTTTGTGTGTTTATGTATTATTATTGTTCTAAAGCTATTTTCTTGTGGCATGTTAAAGTAATTACTATTTAAATGGGAATAAGCCACAATTAAAGGTTAAAGTACGTTTATTGACGTTTCAATTTCCACTTCGGAAATCGTTCTCAAAATACAAACATTAGTAAATTAAACAAATTTTGTTTTTTTGTTACTTGGTGAAAAATTCTTTTAATAATTTAATTTTATCTGACTCATTTATATTGACAATTCAGACATACATTATGCCCTTGATATACATTAGGCCTTGATGTTTTACCTAAATAAAACTGATCGCATTTACAAGGTATTTTTAAATGCAATTCTTTGTCCTTTCTTGTTCATTGTTAGGTTTGGTTTTAGACATTCAAAACAACAAACACATTGAGATCTAGTTTTTCTAAAACCAAACCTAACAATGAACAAGAAAGGACAAAGAATTGCATTTATAAAATACCTTGTGAATGCGATAAGTTTTATTTAGGTGAAACATCCAGGCCATTAAATGTTAGAATAAGTAAACAATAATCTTATATTAAAAACAGAGAATTTGATAGATCTCAAATAGGTAAACAGGATGGGATAATGAACATAGAGTTCAATGGAATGATTCAAATATAGCCTAAAAGAAACGGTTGGTAAAAAAAAAAAAAAAAATCAAAGAAGCGGCTCTAATTATGCTAAATGAGACCAATTGTATCACAAATTTCTCGGCAGAATGTATTTTTAAAGACGAATTACATGCTATGATTTTTTGTGACGAATATTCTTAAGAAGTTGATTTTATGTAATCGAATGAACTATCTTACAAGTAAAGTCGTCCCAGGAACGCAACTCAACAATATTGGCAATACCATTTTAAAGTCGTCTACTTTAAAATGTATAATGTATGTCTGAACTGTCAATATAAATGAGTAAGATAAAATTAAATTATTAGAAGGATTTTTCACCAAGTAACAAAAAAACAAAATTTGTTTAATTTACTAATGTTTGTATTTTAAGAACGATTTCCGAAGTGGAAATTGAAACGACAATAAACGTAATTTAACCTTTAATTGTGGCTTATTCCCATTTAAATAATAATTACTTTATGTATTATGTATAGATACCGGACTTTACGACAATTGTATATTTGTTGCATATTTTACATATAATTGCTTTTTTTTATTTATTTATGCCTCAACCTCATAGGGTTATTGGCGTTGTACAATTTAAAGTTTTACAATTTATTTAGTACATTTATGGAATGTAAGTATGATGTCAAATTTATCATATCAGTTCCGTCACTTAATATTGCCTGTAAGGTATCTTGTAATTTATATTGAAGTCTCTCTATGCAATATAAAGGACACTCCAGTAAAATATGGCGAACACTGAGCACAATATCACATACGTAGCACTGTAGTTTTAATTCACTCTACAGCAGATGTTTATGGGTGATGGCGGTGTGGCCTATTCTCAGACGAGATAGGATGGTTTGATGTTTACGCTTATTTGGGGTTGATTTCCAAGGTAATATGGAATGTTTTACTTCTCATAGTTTGGATGTTGATTGATTCCACTTAGTCTGCCAATCATTGATTATTAAGTTCTTGATTACAGGTTTTATATCTATATGTGGAATGCTTCTGATTTCTACAGCTTCCGGACTCGAGATTGCTAGTTTTGCCAAGGAATCTACTTTTTCATTATCAGCAATTCCGATATGGGAAGGAATCCATACAAAGTTGACTAAATGTCAACTTTGTATGGATGTTCATAGTTTGCAGTTGGCTTTATGCTGATTTAATAAGTAGTAGACTTGGATGACTAGGATATAAGTTATTTAGGGCAATTACAGAACTTAGGGAATTCGTAATAATGACAGGGTTTTTGATACTATTTTCTACCACAAAATTTATTGCGTTGAGAATAGCGCTTAACTCGGCTGTGTAAATGTTTTAGAGGCATCGATTATGGTTACTGTATGTCTTGAGTTCTTGGAGGCCATATTGATATAATGCTTTGGGATGGTTATCTGCTTTTTTATATATGGAGTGTTTGGTATTGATAGGTGGGATGGAAAGAGTCCAAGGAGGAACTATGGTAGTGTTAATATCTGGTATACAATAGGTATCTGGAAATTTAAATTCAAGTTCATTGAGGTATCTATTTACCCTTTCATAAAAAGGAAGGTCAAGCCTAGCATGTGTTTTAAAGATATTCCTAAAACGGCCTGAATTTACATAGTGGTTAACAGGATTCATAGGATTTGCCTGTATTGATGCCGCATATGTTAGTGAAACGTAAAAAAGATATTTGCCATCAGGCATCAACGTAAATGGGTCAATGTGGTCGCCAACATCTCTAGAAGATAGTCAAATTTAGAAGAAGATCCTAACCTCTGCTGTACCCCATTTGTCGTTATCTTCTACCTATGACTTAGTCGTTTTTGTCTTAAAACCAAGTCTTGATGGGTGGCAAGGCACCTAGACAAAAAACGAGTGTCCATGTTTTATCCCTACCTTATCTTTTATAATTATTTTAATGCTTAAAATTTGTTAAAATGCTAATTAATTTCGAAATTTGTAATATCGTTTTATATTATAGATAATTCTATTGTTTAGAGAATATTAGCATGTTGTGACTGACTGTATGGCACTTGTTAATACCATTTAAATAAATAAATCAAAAAAAATTATCTTCTATATTTTCTAATTGTATTTTTATAGCGCATTCAGTTTTAGTAATATTTTTAGATGATTACTTTGCAGTTTGGGTTAAAATATCAAGTATATTTAAGCATAATTCTTGACCACAAAATTTAAAAGCATTTTCAACAAAATAGAAACTTTTTCATTTGTGGGCATGAATGCATTCATGTTAGTTTTGCATGACTCGAGTTTTAATAGCGATGTTGGACGTTTTCCATTTGAGTATACTTTAACATACATATAGTGCAATGAATGAAGTATTGTAAGAATGACAAGTTAAGTTTATTTTAAAAGCTTTTGTTAATAATTACTTCGTTTTAGTCTTTTGTAGATGAGGTTTTATTGTAACCAGTTTGTTTTTTTAGTTCGAAGTTACAGATACATTAAAAATTGTGATCTATATATTATTGTGATATATTAATTAATAAATAATTGGATGCATAATACAAAGGAAATGCCATATAAGGAAAAGTAATACAAATATGTATATTCTTTGTGCATTTTTTAAGCAACATACTTATACTTTTAACATTTTAAAAACAGATTATTTTTTACTTACATAAAGTACCTCGACAACTATGACCATTGGTACAGGAAAAATAATATTAAATACATAATAGATAATCAAAACAAATAATAATTATATCTTGGCAATATTCTTGATATAGAATCTAAAGTTCATGAAGTGTTAGCAACCCAGCAATACTGTATTGCAATATTTTTCGATCTGAAAAGGGCATTTAATACTATACTAATATATCTGGATGTTTCGAATTAAGGGATTCGCAGATTACTTCTGGAAAGTGTGGTTGTAGCATATTTAGTAAGTCATTTACGTTCATCTGTGGATCCACCCGGTATACGGACCGGCATATTAGACCATTATTAATATCAAAGAACGTAGAATTTTCTCCTTCGATTCTAACGCATGAGCTTACGTTTTGCACTGTTAGTTGGGTCAACTTAACTAACTTAGGTGGGATCCCAATGTCTATCATTGCATTATATAATGCAATTTTTTTCACACTGTCATAGGCTGCTTTTAAGTCAATGAAAAGATAGTGTGTCTCTATGTTATATTCTAGTGACTTTTCTAGAATCTGCCTATGTGCTTGAATTTGATGAGTAATTGACTTTCCAACAGGAAATCCGCATTGATATTGACCAACAATATCCTTTGTAAAATGTTTAAGTCTTTTAAATAATACATTGCCGAAGATTTTATACGCAGATGCTAACAGAGTAATGACTGGGTAGTTCTTACACTCCAGTTGATCACCCTTTTTATGCAACGGATATATTATTCCCTTCAGCCACTCTTCTGGTACCCATTCATTCTACCATATAAGTACTATTAGTTTATGTATTGCTACAAAAAGTTTATTACTACCTTTTTTAAACATTTCCCAACAGATTTTATCGATTCCTGAGGCTTTATTGTCTTTGAGTTTTAGGATCGCATTTGACACTTCTTCTCTTGTTGGGTCTTCACTGTGTAGTTGACGTTGTAGATTTTGTTGATTTTCGATGTCGGTACTGTAATTACATGTTCACACACCGTTAGTGTCTTTACAAATTTTTAATTCTAGACTGCTAGTATTTAAGGATTTGTAGTATTTCCTCGTTTCATTTTTATCGAATAAACTTTGTATCTCACTGAGAGTGTTTTCTCCGTATTCCCTCTTCTTACGTCGATGGATACGTTTTTCCTCTCTTTTAAGACATCTATACTCTTCTTTTTTCTCCGCGTACAACCCATGTCAATGGTTTTTTGAAATACTGCGTTCTTTCTATTTGTGGCCATTTCGCACTCATGATCAAACCAATGATTTCTTTTTTCTGACTTGGTTTTGCCCAATATTTCAACGGATTTCTGTAACACAATATCTCGTATATTTCCTCATAGTTGGTTAATATCTTCTTCTTCTTCTAAGTTTTTGTCCTTATTTGATCTTCTATTTGCTGTCTGTATACATTTGCAATGTCGGGATCTTTTAGTTTATTAATGTCCATTTTTTCTCTCCTTCTCCCGATCTCCTTTTTTAAAATTTAAATTGGATATTCTCTCTTTAAATCGTGCTTTAACTAAATAATGATCACTATCTACGTTTGCTCCTCTAAAGACCTAGCATCTAATAAGAGCAGTGTCTTGCATCGATGATTATATGATCTATTTGGTTAATTGTTTCATTATTAGGAGATTTCCAAGTTCCCTTATGTATATCTTTATGGTAAATCGTGTCCCAGCTATTACCATGTTCTTAGACATCGCAAAGTTTATGATTCTGAGACCGTTATCATTAGAGTCTACTTGTAGGCTCTCTTTTCCGATGGTGGCGAAAATATATTCTCTCTTTCGACTTTGGCATTAAAGTCTACTGCTATTATTTTGATGTAATTTTTTGGGCATTTATCGTACTCTTGGTCTGGTGCCTCATAGGACATGTCTTTTTTATTATTCTCTTTTCCTTTCGTTAGAGCATGGATGCTAATAATGCTAATATTAGCTAACTTCCCTCTAAGTCTTATTCGACATATAGTCTTATTAGACTATAATCAATAGCTTTGAAATCGATTACACTATGTTTGACTTTGATGCTTACAATAAATTTGGTACGAAATTCGTGTCGGGTAGAATGTCCACTGTAGTAAATATTGCAGTTATTTTTTTCCATGATGCCTGAGCTAATCCACCTCATTTCCTGTAAAGCAATGATATTTGCTTTGGCATTATTCATTTCTTGTATGAGCAGAGCCGTGGCTCCAGGCTGACACAGGCTTCTTACGTTCCACGTGCAAATTTTTAATTATTAAAGATATATTTAGCCCAAAAATGGACCACATAAATAAAGTTACGCTGTACATTTCGCCCGCATTGTTGTCAAGCATATGTTGTTTACTTCTGTCAGACCCGTCAAAGTCAGATATTTTTTTTTTATTTTTTTAACATTATTTATTATTATTGACATATTTTGTTTTTTTCCAAATGTTTATTTGGTCATTTATTTTAGCACAAAAAATAGTCCACAAATAGTTTGATTTATTCCCTATTTTACTAAACAAATAGTAATTAATTTAAAATTAAAACATAACATATCAGTCTTCAAGAACTATCTTAAACAGAAATAAAACATCATTTCACTAAAACTTATCATAAAAAACAGAGAGAGATGACTATAAAAATTAAGCCGGAATATTGTTACAGTCATTGCAAATTGGATTTACATATTTTAAACAAAGATGCTTTTTACAAATTGAACAAAAATATTTCGTTTTTCGATTATTTTTCCATTCACAGTCACCACACCTCCCAATTGCTCCCGGAGCTGGTTGTACATAAGGCTAAATGCTAAATTTGTCAAAACTTCAAAAAGAATTTCCGCTTTTCCAGTTACAGGATCAACGTCGTCCCCATGGGGCATAGTATAATATAACAGAATGTTTTTGTTTTTTTTTGTTTATACGATACTAATGTTCTTCTTAAACCAAACCCAAATGTACTAGAGCCAATAGGTCGACCTTGATTGTTAGAGAAATATGCAGGAATTTCTTTTCTATTTACTTTTATTGTTCAAGAGAGAGTTAAATAATTTTTCTTCAAGCTTATACCAAGATCAATGCTAACGTACACTTCCCGTCATATAAAACTGGTACACTTTTTTTTCCCAATGTAAACCTGGGTTCAGACTGGATACAGTGGTTCGTGAATTAATTCGCTGTTGCCATCACAGATAACGGAATTGCACTAAATCTAATTAAAAAAAAATAAAGTTATTATTAGATAGGTATTATTTTTATCATTAACAATAAAAAACCGTATTTAATAAATTTAATAACCAGAGATAGGGTTCAGCTAATATCCAAAATATTTGAAGGATCTTTAAACCTAGATTATTGGCACAGGGAACATTGGAACGCATCTACTGTATCTAATTTTTTACTTCAATTACCTAGCGAACACGAACTGTATTTTGTATCAATACGTTTAGTCACAGGCCAACTACCAAAATTAATTTATTATTTATTATATAAACGATAACATTAACAAAAACTAACATTATACTTTATCCTACGTAGATTATAAAGTGACAGATCCAATACCTCACTGTAATGTTTTATTATAATAATTTAAAGTTGTCTAGATTGATTTTATTTATCACTATATTTGAATTGAAATATTTTCATAAATTATAATAAAACACAAATCAAGGTATGAGTACTTAATTGAGATAATGAAAAATTACAAAATTAATATGAGAATTTTTTAGGATTGCATGTTTAAACAAATTTAATGTGACTGACTGATCGAGAATGCTCGATGTTTTAGTTTTTAGAATACTCAAAACTGGCGGTCTGTCACACAGCCCTGCTTTTAGCTGATTTCATATAATATTTTCGTTGAACTGGCAACAGTGCCCTAGAAATTAGAATGACACATGTGACAAGATCAACTTACACAACTTGAAAAACATGATTTTCGGTAATAAGAGTTGTACCAGTTTTTTATGACGCGAACGGTACCAATTGTCGGTGGTAACATTTCTATTAAATCCGTAGTGATGTTGATAGGCCCGTTCCGCTACTGCCTTGGTACTAGTGTCTAAATAGTATGAATAACTTTACATCAGACAGTTGAAATATTGTTATACTATATCTATTGGGTTTGCTTGGTATGTACTGGTGGAACGCGCACCGTCCTCTAAAAGCCTCCAACTTTTCATTCACGGTTACGTATTGCGAATGAGAGAAACATTTTTTCTCATTTTCATTCTTTTTGGTAATAAGATCTCTTAGTGCCGCTAATTTATCCAAACTAACTCTATCATGCCTTGTATTCATGTCATCAATTCGCATGTATCTTAGTAAATTTCTGAATCTCGTGGTGTTCATTATCAGTCGTAAAACCTCTATATCAGTGCCGCCTTACATTTTTTCTAATAAGTTTTTTGGATATTCTATAACATAATGGAGAGAGTATGATTCTCTCTCATGATGCCAATCAACATGTAGCTTCGCCGTTTTTAAAAAATTTTATACTGTTTGTCCTTGTGTCGTGTAGTGGTAATGTACAATTTTATGTTTATGATATTTTTAAAGATTGTTGGATAGACCAAATTTGACGAAATGCTGAAGATGCTCTAGGAAGCGAAAGTACTTGGGCAAGATTTAACTAATAAACTGTGCTCGATATCTGCCCTTCATTTGATCAAAGTTCATTTATTCGAGCATTCAACCTTATATCACTATATATATAATATATTTAATGTATAATATTTACATATATATATATATATATATATATATATATATATATATATATATATATATATAAAGTAAACATTAAATATTGGGTTTGCAGCAATAAAAAATGAAACGTGTAATCTTGTAAATTTTTATTCCAAGCTTTCGGACATTAGATTAGATTAGACTAAGAGAGGTGGCCTTTCGGCCTATTCCACTGCGACCTTTTCAGATCTATTGTGGTCCTCTAGTCCTAGATAACATTCTCTAGCCTGACCCTTTTTATAAAGTCTAGTAGCTTCGAGACTGTACGTTCCATGTAGCTATTTGCCGGTGGATTTTCTTCTCCTAATGCAAAGAACCGCACATTTGCCAGACTGTCACACTGACATAAAATGACACTGACATAAAATAAAATTTCGGACATTGGTTATGTCCTTCATCAGGGAGCTTTTGCAAGCAAGAACTTTTGGTAGAGAATAGAATCGAATTTTAAGAACATAGAAATCAAAACCAAGATAGAATTTCAATAGTCGGCTCGCCAATAAAATTAATAACAGAGGAAATTAAAAATGTATGTAAACAGTAGTTGAAGGGGAATAAAGCACCAAGACCAGGGGATATACCCGGAAAATTGTTTATTTACGGAACGAACAAATTGTACGAATGTCTTCGACAACTATTTCAAGAATGCATAAACACAAGCGAAATCCCTACGGAATGGCAGATATCATACGTCAGTACTATACATAAATAGGGTGATAAAACTAATTGTGAAAATTACCGAGGAATAGCTGTAACCGGATCTATGAGTCGAATATATGAAAAGGTTTTAAAGAACCGAAACGAGAGAGAATACTTAGATTATGATGCAGAAGAACAAGCAGAATTTTGTACGGGTCGATCCATTATTGACCACATTTTCTCCTTAACCCAGATAATAGAAAAAAAGATGGCACGGAATCGAGAGATTCATATGTTGTTCGTCGACCTACGGAAAGCCTACGACAGCGTTCCACTGAAGAAGATGTGGCAATCAATCGAAAGCACGAATATTAATATAGAATTAATAAAAGCCGTCAAAGTGCTATACAACCAACCAATAACAAAAATAAAAGCAGGGACACAAATAACAGCAGGATTTATAACATTAAAAGAATTAAATCATAGATGTTGTCTGTCCCTCACTGTATTTAAAATATACCTCGAAAGTGCTTTAAAAAGATGAAAACAAAAATGAAGGACAATGGGGATACCGGTCACAAACACTATGGTATGTACGCTCAACTTTGATCAAAGAGTATGATATATGGGGTCTAGAAGTAAATAAAAAGAAAATCGAATACCTGTGCATTGGAGTAGAACAAAAAGATCTCATATTAGACGATAACACCACGATAAAGCACTGCTGTGACTACCAATATCTAGGTATCACTATTTCACAAGATGGAACATTAGACAAAGCCATAAGAGAGAGAAATACGTCAGGGAGAAACGCCATTACAAAGTCAAACAGCATTTTATCGGACCAATCCATCATAAATGAGACTATAGTAAAAAGTATCACTTTATATAGCTGTGAGGTATGGCCACTGAAAGAAAGAACACTGGTAACGCTCAAAGCGACGAAAATGGATTTTTTTAAAAGAGTCGTAGGCAGATCTAGAAGAGAAAGGATTACCAACGAACGCATTAGAGAAATAATCATAAGAGAACAATCACAGATGACCTAACAACAAAACAACTTATCTGGTTCGGAAACATACAAACAATGGATGAACAACAAATACCAAAAGAATTATTAAAATGACAACCACGAGGAAAGAAAAAACGAGGTAGATCGAGAAAAAGTTGGAGCGAAGAAATAAATAAAGAACTGAGAGAGAGGGCCGTAGAAGAAGACCTATGGAACAACCGGACTAAGTGCTTCCTTACGTTGTCAGCAAATACTTCTGGTTTATTATATATATATATATATATATATATATATATATATATATATATATATATATGTATATATATATATATATATATATATATATATATACCTGATATTCAGTAAATCAAGAATTAATGTCTATAACAATTTGTAAATACTAAGTTGTATAGTAAAATTAGCAATCATTAATTAGACATGATAATATAACCAATGGAAGCCCAATTACTTCCTTTGCACGAGTGTAGTAATTGTACCTAATTAAGGGGTATTATTTTGCTCCTCAAAACATATATCTACGTAAATATTCACTAAAGGAACTAAACTGATTCACTCGCTTTTTATGTGTCCTTTCCCAGGAGGGCAACTACAGAAATGCGGCATATCTGTCTCTCTTTAATTGCAAGCATAGTTCATTCTAAATTAGTCCTGAGCACAAGGGTCGTAGATGTTGTTAACAACCCCATCCACCAATTTAATAATTGTCCGCCAACTGTAACTGAAGTTATTGTTATGTTAGAGTTTGTATTATATTACGTGCATTGAAACTCTCACAACATTATGTTCTGCAAAATTTATTTTGGTAGACCTTAAACATCTGCTAAATTTATCGATCATTATTGTATGTTTGGATAGTTTTAGCGGAACTTATAGTACGTCGTGAAATTTTCTACTTACGCAGTGTTTTAGTTACATAGTCAGAACGCAAATTAAAATAGCCAAAAACATAATTTGATATATATACATATGTAACAAAAAAGCGCGGATCCGCTAGTCATTTAATAAATAAAACTATTTAATACTGAACTATTTATTTCACAAACATACATAGGTGAAACTAAACAGAATAAATACACCACTAGGTATTTCTTTTGGAAACATTATTTCCTATTCAAAAATTTTACTTAATTTTCAAATTTTTGACCTTGTATCCAACACCCACAAGTTTTTTAGCATCAAATTTTTAGCTTCTTTGGCTTTTATATTTCTATAATTAATTCTAATTATTGTTATAAGTTTACAATAGTGTACCCCGGAGGTAAAGGACACTATGTCCATTTTTATCGAAATTTAGATTATTGCACTTTTGAATATAACTTTTCTGGCTCTACACATAGGTAAACCATACTATGTCTAGAGACAATTTTACGGCAAGTTACCGACTTTTTAATAAACACCAAGTCCACTTCCAGTCAGAGGTAAACAACACCATGTGGACTTGGTGTTGTTTACCTCTACTATATGTGTGCAACGTCATTTATCATCCAGACATAGTGTTATGTACCCTTGTACACTTCCCGTCATATAAAAATTGTACACTTTTTTCCCAATGTAAACCAGTGTTTAGACCAGAGATATATAAGAGAGCCTCTCTTACATATCTCTGGTTCAGACTGGAGACAATGGTTCGTGAAACAATTCATTGTTGCCATCACAGATAAAGGAATTGCACTAAATCTAAATAAAAAAAATAACGTTCAAAAATGTGTTTAGATAAATATTATTTTCACTATTAACAACAAAAAACGGTATCTAATAAATTTAATAACTAGAGAGACGGTTGAGTTAATGTCCAAAATGTTTGAAGAATTTTTTAATAATGGAGATATGACAAAATACTATTATTTCAGCAGTTTCGAATTATAATACATATATTTATATTCCAGACCTGTTCGCTGTAAAAGTTATTCATTTTGTATTAATTTCAAATTAAATTTTTAATTTTTCCAGTGTGTTTTATTTATTCTAGTATGCCACAACTCAATACAGTTTTGTGCTACACTTTACGAGAAACGAATGACAGCTCTCGATTTGAAATTAAACATAATAATTTAAAGTCATGTCTAAATTTTTTATTTTTTAACATTATTTTTGAATTAAAATATTTTCATAAATTATAATAAAACACGATTTAAGTCCTTCTTTTAGCTGGTTTGATATAATATATTCGTTATAAAAAAGAAGTGGACGAAAATGATAATTTGTTTGGAGATGAAAATTCGGATATTGATAAAATCTATGAGCCTCTAAGTGGTGAAAGCTCAGAATCGGACGACAATGATATGAGACGTATAAGTAAACCAGCGAAAACAAAGGTAAAAGAGAAAGCTATTATTACTCCTACGATTAGCGATTAGTGGGGCAATAAAAAAAATCTTCTTCAGGACGATTTATCCCTAAGCAGTGATGAAGGCAATTTCAATGAACATAATGAAGTTATTTTAGAAGAAGAGAAAAGTGTTAAAAGGAAGGTACAAAATATAATAAAGTGCAAACAAAAAGGTAAAAAACGTGAAGTAAATGAACAAAATTGGGCCTGTAATGTTCGCAAACGAAAAATAGCTGGTGGGAAAGAGTATCTCAGTAAAAGAGGCAAAGACATGCCTGCAAAAATGTTAAAGCCTTCTTGCATGTGTCGCATGAAATGCTCTGAAAGATTGCCAGAATACGAAAGACAAAAAATTTTCAACTCATGCTGGACTGAGACAATTGTTTCAGATCTTAAAAAGCAATTTATCTTCTCATGTATCGACATCCAGCCTACTCTTCGATCAAGAAAAAAAGATCTAAATTCTACCAAATCTAAAAATAATACACTACACTACCATTTTACAGTAAACAATCAGCTATTGAAGGTGTGCAAGGTTATGTTTGTAAACACACTTTGTATTTCTAATTTAGTAGTAGTAAATATGTTGAAAAAAATTGAGCCAGGAGGTTTAATAAAAGCTGATTAAAGAGGTAGACACACGAAAACCAATAAAACTCCTACCAAAACCATAAATAGTATACATCAACATATTAAATCATTCCCAAAATACGAGAGTCATTATTCCAGAGAAAGGAGTAAGAGAGATTATCTGGGCACAGAACTTACAATAGCAAAGATGTATCAACTGTACATTGATGAATGCAATGAAAGACACGTAGATCCAAAGCTCAGAGCAAAAAAGTGGTTGTACGCAGATATTTTTAATAAAGACTTCATGTTGTCATTTAAATCGCCCGAAAGGGACATTTGCGATACATGTAGTACATTCACTGCTCAATTAAAAAATAATCTTACTGCAGATGAACTAACCAGTGTACAGGCTGATCATGATGCTCACTTAATTGAATCTAAAACTCGGTATAACTTAAAACAATTGGACTTTATAATAGCTAAAGGGTCACCAAAATACAAAGTACTATCTGGTGATTTGCAAAAATGTTTGCCTTCACCACTAACAAACAATTGTATTAGTTTCTTCAAAAAGAAGCTTTGGACATTAAATTTTACATTACATGATGCCAGTGTACAATGTCTTCTGTACAATGTATACTGTGGGACTAATCTAAAGGGGCCCGAGGTGCAAATGAAATTGCCTCGTCAATTTTGAAATGGGCTGACAATACAATTCCAGGTAGTCAAGTAGAGGACATCACTCTTTGGACCGATAACTGCTATGGACAAAATAAAAATATAAGTATTATAATGTGTTATTTTTGGATACTGCAAATAAAGACGATCACTCAAAAGTTTTTACTGAAAGGGCACACACATATGGAAGCAGACACTGTTCATGCTTCAATCGAAGGAAAAAGAAAGAAACTCTCCAATTTGGCCATTTTAACACTATGGGACTGGCAACTACTAGCTAGGCAAACAACAGGTAAATACACAGTGCACAATATGGAACTTGCAGATTTCAAAAACTTCAAAACGCTGTTCGATAAGAAATTGTTATCTAATCCTCATTTTGTAAGTCGAAAAAACAATGTTAATAAAGACCCTGTTCTACTGTCAACATGTGTTTTCCTACAAGTCCAACAAGAACACATTGGAAAGTTCTTTTATAAGACCGATTTCAATAATCAAAATACGTATGAAGTGGACTTCATGAGGTATCGAAGACAGCAAGTAACGTTTCCAGTCCAATTAAATCAAGTCTCAGTAATCCCATTACCAATCACAAAACAAAAGTACAATGACTTAATTGCACTACTGCCTTTTATTCCGTCAGTTTGTCATGCGTTTTATTAAAATTTAACACATAGCGATGTAGCCACAAACGATTACCCACAAGAAGATGAAGATGATATGGAGCATCTTTAACAATTTTGAAACTTGTCGTCTATAATTTTACTTAATTATTATAACATTATAATATTTACCTATAATAAAATAAGAGTATAAGCTGTTTAATGTGTTTGTATTGTTTATTTCGTAAAGACCTTAACATGCAATGCCACATCATTTAAAAAAGATGTTAGAGGTAAACAACACTATGTCCAACCACACATTTTTAAAAAATTTTTAAATAATGAACGGTAAACCTCAGGTATATAACACTTCATGGAATGAAAAACGATTATACAAACCACAATAATAATATATTAATCTTGGTTAAATATAAGAAACATTGGAGTATTTACTGATTACAAATTTAAAAAATTTTAAAACTGCTCTCCTGAAAAGGTAAGAAAATGGAGATAGTGTCCTTTACCTCCGAGGTACCGAATAGTTTTTAATAAGAGCGTATGGCAACTTCTTTTTTTTAATCCTTCTTGAGATATTTCCAACAACTCCATTATTTTTCCTATACGAATCAATATATTTTTCCTAATATTTATTTCATAAATTTATTTTTTTGAAACGGTCATCTTTACGCGTGACAAGACCTCATTAGAGAGTTGCTGCACCCATGATGGTATACTATAACTATGTTCACTCATTTTGTATGTGAAATTACCTAAATCAGGTAAACTGTCTTTAAATTTTTTTGCTAAATACCCAGCGATGTATTCTAAGCCATCTTTTGTAGTTTCTTGCAAATCACTGACAACACAATATGAGGTGACAGACTGATTACAAGATGATTTTTGGATGGAAAGGGAACTATCACTGTTAGATTCATTAGGTTCTTCTATTTCTTCTTGAGGAATTTTAATATCAGCTTTTTGGAATACTTTTGGACTGATATATTGATCCACAATTTGTTCAACTGTGTTCACAGTAGCATTAAAAATACCAATGTTTTTGCCTACAACCAGCATTCGAATTCTGTGGAGTACTGCTAAGTAACTAGGATGTTCATCAGGACCACCTCGATGCCTAACTTGGAAAAAGAAATTTTCTAAAGAATCTTGATTAAGTCTACGTATGCATATATATTTAATATCAAACGCTTGTTTCATATCAGCAAATAACATTTGTAAAGATTTCATAGATAACACCATTTTTTTTTTAATTTTCAAAGTATTTTTACCAAGAGCTTTCATGGTTGATATTAAACTTTATGCGTGTTTGTAAATTTTGCATGTTTACATGAATTCCATAAGCACTTCTAGAAGAAATCTTTACTTGTGGTGTATAACTATTGAATATATCGTAACTTTACATAAACAACACAACTGAAAATATACAGCGAAATTACAGTTAAAATATTTAATTGTTTAAAAACTGGTCTACAGGAATCCAAACGCCTTCTAAACGTCAAGGTACGAATATTTTTTTTTTTTTTTGAAGAACAAGCACCTCATTAATTCGCGAGAAATTTCCCAAACAAACTAAGCAATATTGCAAAAATGACTGTACATGAGCAAATAGTAAAGATTTAAGATATCTAGGGAGACAAAATTCCTAAGTTGCCATAGAACATAACAGTGCACAGACAATCTTCCCACTACATAATCAACAAAAGAGCTCCAAGTCAAATTAGAATTCAGGTAAACACCTAACAACTTAGTGGACTGGCTATTTACCACTGACCCATTGTCAAGTTTTACTAATGGACTCATCTGCATAGTAGAAGTCGAAAAGGTTACCATTGGTCTTTGATCCATGTAATATTAGGGCATTATTTAAACAGTAGTGAGTCATACTTTTTACAAGACAGTTTGCTTTTTATACTGCATGAAAAAAATTATTGGAATTTAGCGCAACTGTGGTATCGTCAGCAAATTAAGTGACATAACAGCCTGATTGCTGTTCCACGTTTTCTACTCGAACATTTATTGTATCAGAAAAATTATCTAATGGATTCTGAACAAAACATGTTGACCTATCGTTTATTCCTTCGCTCCAATTTTTTCTCGGTCTACCTCGATTTCTCTTTCCTTCTAAATGCCATTTTAATATTTCTTTTAGTATTCGTTGTTCATCCATTCTTTGTATGTGTCCGAACCAGATAAGTTGTTTTGTTGTTAGGTCATCTGTAACTGTTCGTTTGATTCGCATTATTTCTCTAATGCGTTCGTTGGTAATCCTTTCTCTTCTAGATCTGCCTACGGCTCTTTTTCAAAACTCCATTTCCGTCGCTTTGAGCGTTACCAGTGTTCTTTCTTTCAGTGGCCATACCTCACAGCTATATAAAGTGATACTTTTTACTATAGTCTCATTTATCCTATTTTTATTTTCTTTGCTGATGGATTGGTCCGATAAATTGCTGTTTGACATTGTAATGGCGTTTCTCCCTGACGTATTTCTCTCTCTTATGGCTTTGTCTAATGTTCCATCTTGTGAAGTAGTGATACCTAGATATTAGTAGTCACAGCAGTGCTTTGTCGTGGTGTTATCGTCTAATATGAGATCTTTTTGTTCTACTCCAATGCACAGGTATTCGATTTTCTTTTTATTTACTTCTAGACCCCATATATCATACTCTTCAATTAATTTTCGTGCCATATAGTTTAAATCGTCATAATCTTGAGCCAATATTACTTGATCATCTGCAAAGTTGAGCGTACATACCATAGTGTTTGTGAGCGGTATCCCCATTGTCCTTCATTTTTGTTTCCATCTTTTTAAAGCACTTTCGAGGAATATTTTAAATACAGTGAGGGATAGACAACATACATGCTTTAATTCTTTTAATGTTATAAATCCTGCTGTTATTTGTGTCTCTGCTTTTATTTTTGTTATTGGTTGGTTGTATAGCACTTTGACGGCTTTTATTAATTCTATATTAATATTCGTGCTTTCGATTGGTTGCCACATCTTCTTCAGTGGAACGCTGTCGTAGGCTTTCCGTAGGTCAACGAACAACATATGAATCCCTTGATTCCGTGCCATTCTTTTTTCTGTTATCTGGGTTAAGGAGAAAATGTGGTCAATAATGGATCGACCCGTACAAAATTCTGCTTGTTCTTCTGCATCATAATCTAAGTATTCTCTCTCGTTTCGGTTCTTTAAAACCTTTCCAAGCTATTCCTCGGTAATTTTCACAATTATTTTTATCACCCTTTTTATGTATAGTACTGACGTATGATATCTGCCATTCCGTAGGGATTTCGCTTTTGTTTATGCATTCTTGAAATAGTTGTCGAAGACATTCGTACAATTTGTTCGTTCCGTAAATAAACAATTTTCCGGGTATATCCCCTGGTCTTGGTGCTTTGTTCCCCTTCAACTACTGTTTACATACATTTTTAATTTCCTCTGTTATTAATTTTATTGGCGAGCCAACTATTGAAATTCTATCTTGGTTTTGATTTCTATGTTCTTAAAATTCGATTCTATTCTCTACCAAAAGTTCTTTAAAATACTCTTCCCAGTCTTCAGGTTTTATGCTCTGTATTACTTATTTATTCTTTTCTTTTCTCAATTTTTTATCAGTTTTTAGCTTTCTGTGCTTCTGGTTCCTCCTAAATAAGTATTTATTCGTTGGCAGTTTCTTTCTTAAGACTCGTTCTTCTTCTTAGAGATTTTCCTTCGTACTTCTGCTTGTTTTTCTTTATATTTTATTTTGTCTTGTAATTATTTGGAGCTTAAATATTGTTGGTACAATTGTCTTTTACATTTTATTTCTTCTTCTTTTTCGTTATCCCACCAGTATGGTTTGTTTATTTTGGGTTTTATGTAAGATTCCATTGCTTCAAATGCTGCTTCATGTAAACAGTTTTTTATATGTTCATATAACTGGTCGATATTCTTAGGGCGAGAAGTTGTAGCTTTTCAACCAATCTATTTTTGAATAAGTCTTGGGTACTTTCTTCATCTAGGCTTCTGATGTAGTATGTTCGTCCATGTATCTTTTCTGTCTTGTTAATGTCTATATGTGTTTCTCTCTGTTGTCTTCGGATTGGGAAGTGTATTTTTGAAAGTAATAAATAGTGATCGCTACCGCATTTTGCGCTTCTCTGAACTCTTACATCTTGTACTCTTAGTCGGGTTTTTTGTTTTGTGACAATATAATAGATTATTGATTTTATGTTTCGTGTTTCCTGAATCTATGTATAACTGTGTATCAGTGTATGTGGAAAGTATCCATTTAAGATTCTGAGTTGATTCTGGATGCATAAATCTATGAATCTTTCACCATTATTGTTCGTGGTGTCTTCTCTCTATTTTCCTACGATTTCATCCGCATCTTTTCTTCCTACTCTACTGTTAATTAGTCAATTTTCCGCGATTGACTTATTTTCGATATTTCTTAGTGAAGCTGTTTAAAAAATGTGCCTTTTACGTAGGCTAGTGCGTCGGTATTTATTGAGTATACACCCATAATTGTTAGTTTATATCCGTGAAGACACATATTTACTTTAAATAATCTTTCATTTATGGCTTCCCAGGTTGTTTTAAACATACATGTGCAAACATACATATATTTTAATTAGTTTCAGGATGTTTGAAACATGTTTTATCTACGGCCTACGCTAACTCAAAGTTCTTTCCACAAACCAATATTAGAAGCACTTCAGTCACTAACACAAGCAACAACGTTATACCAACAATTATGAAATTCCTAAATTATTTCTAATAATATTTCAGCTGTCATCTGTTGGCCAACATTAATATAAGTAGGTTGTTTCCAAGAAGCAAAAAAGACATCTAACCATAACTACCTGCATTTGTTTGTGTGGACCCAAAATTCTATCTTTATTGATGTCATACTCTTCAACAGATTTTATTTTTACTTCATCGAATTGCATTTTCCATAGTCGTAAAATTTTCTTTTCATCATTAACAATATGTCCTTTAAGAGGCCTTCACTAACACTAATCTTGGCAGCTCATTTTCTTAAAGATGATAGAGCAGGTAGGGGTTAATGCAAAAAAAATTTTAAATTGAGGTAACTTTTCTTACTGCAGTAGCTCAAAGTAAGAGGTCTAGACATTTCTTCTGTAGTCTAACAAAGTCTCTTCTATATAAGTGCAGTTTGGTTTGTGGTTAACACTTTATTTAACAAATTTTCAGCTATTTCAGATTTTTTTTTGAACATTCATATTTTTACTTTATAGTACCTCAACTAACTTGTTAAACTTTTTACTTTAATTTGACTCTTTTTCTTCAAAGTGGAATAATCAGCTATTAATTTTTCATACTTGTTTAGTAGTAGTATGTTGATTAGATGCAATATTCAAAATATCTGCTGCCAGTTGCTTTCTGTTTCTAACATCTAATCTACTTTCACGAGTAGAGAGAGAAGGGGTGTCAAAAGTGTGTTTATACAAACAAAGTGTTGGAACTGCAGGTTTCTTTAAGTAGACGTTTAGTAGGTAAAGCTAAAATAAGTTACGTTAAAAAATTATTATAGACATTTTATTGCTTTATGCCCTTTATCTAACAATATATTTTAAAGATCTGTTTCATTGTCATTGTTTGTAAAATGAAGAGAGCATATTCTACTAGAATCAAGATTCAAATAATCGGCTCTTCTTCATCGATTAACCCATTCAGCTCTTACAGTTTTCGACACTAAATCCTTTCGTTTTGAATAACTGTGAAAAATAACAGACATATCCTTAGTTTCTACACTCTTAAAATTATTATCACAACCATATATGGTACATCTATTACCACCCATATTTTTAGACAAGTAAGATCGAAATATATAAAAACAATAAACAATAATTAAATAGTCTTAAGATCGTTAAATCGCTATAGAAAACAATAAGAACTGTCAACCACGAGTCTCTACGCCTACGTCACACTTAGTACAGCGCATTTCTTACATTAGAGCCTAGGACAGAATCTATTGTTACGATAAATATATGATTCATATTTAACTGTAAACATTAAATTTCTAATTCTATTCCATTCAAGTCTTTTCTAGATGATACACTAGCCGGCAGAAACCCCAGGTAATACCTGACCGGTCTTCTACGATTCGAAGTTTCCATAAGCAGGCCGAATGAAAACCAGTCCGGATGACCTTCTCGTCTATTCGAAGGGAATCGCCGGTATTCTAGTCTAACGGTTGTTTAGTATAAATATAGAGGAACCTTTTATTTAAGAACAGTTAGTTTTGAATATAAAGTCGAGTTTTTAGTCCAAAATAAATATTGTAAATAAATGATATAAATTAAAGTAGTTGTGATCTAGTTCTTAGTGATAAGTGTAAAACTGTAATAAATATTATATAAAGATTCTAATAAACTTGTAAGTGTTATAAATGTAGAACCTTTTAAAATAAACAATGACAATAAATTAGATTAATAAAAATACTACACTATCCTTCTAGTTAACCGTTCTTGTCTTGAGTAAACTGTTTTCTTCTCGTACAACAACGTATTCGTCTTTAGCCCGAACTTAATAATTTAAGTAAAGGAGGTGATTAGATAAAGAAAGAGAGGTGATGACACCTTTCTTTTATTCGTATTCACATTTCAGAACACTTCTTAGATCATTAGCTCAGATTTTTATTAAATTTATAGTATAAAAAGTTTTACTGACAGCTTACACCCTTGACCTTTTTCATCAATACAAACTAAGTTAAAATACCAGTTTAATATTTGTGGCCCATTTAACAATTTTTAAATTTATGGATTATAAAATATGCTCGTCTTCAAATAAAATTATTTGTAAGTTACGTTTGAAGTTCTGCCTCAGGTTAACCCCCTTATGTTGATCTCTCTTACTTTATAGCTCACTTATTGAAAACTTTCAGCTCTCTTAAAATAAATCTTACCGAATTTTGAAGCCGACAAAGTTGTATTCATAAAATAAAGATAAGAGGCAGTAACCTGAATTTAAAATGAGGAAGTTACTAAAGGATTCTAAAAGAATATAGAATGTCTTATCTGTTTAGAAGTAACGTCTTATAACACGTATTTAGTTTTTACGCAGTTTAGTTAATGCAGAAACTTAAAGGACTTCTAACGTTCAAATGTTAGTGATATTGATAGTTTCTAATAGTTTATAAGTTAGTTTAATAACACCAGAAGAACTCAAGTGCTTATTACATTTCCATAGGTGTTTTATAATTTTCTGATCAAATTAAATTAAAATACACGTAAATCAAAATGTAATTCTGTACAGATTGTAACAAAAGATTTTTTCAAGAAAGTATGTGATTTATTTCATTGTTTAAATAATGAAAAATGGCTGCATTTTCCACACAATTTATTTTTTTAACTGCTGAGGCAATTTATGTTTTTGTGAAGGTTTTACGATTTTTTTCTGCAAAGTTGACGGGACAAGTTTTCATTTAAGATTTTGTAAATTAAATTTGCCCTTTAATTTACTTATATAATTATAAATAAAGCTTAAAAAAGAAATTTGCAAAAAAATATATTATTTTCATTATACATTACCACTAGGTATAAGTATTTTATTTTGCAGGAAAAGTTATGTCGTTACCAATTTAAGCAAAAAAAATTTGTTGAAAAATGTTCAATAGTTTATCAGATATTTAATGTGTTTATTATATTATGTTTCTATTTTTTCAATTGCAAAAATGTAGTTGTTGCCGATAGATTAGGTATACACGTTTACAAGTACCATTTGGTGATTACAATTTCGTCTTTACTAAGTGCAATAGATGAATAGCCACTACCTTTTTTCTTTAATTCTTTATCAGTGGTTAGTTGAGGATTTAAAAAGCAGTTTTCTCTTATTGTACTCACTACAAAAATTGATTTTGCCAACACAAATTAGTAATGCTTCCTTGATATATTAAAAAGTTATACATTATACCACTTTGTCCTGAAAAAACATAAATTTCAATTCCCCACTTTTTCGGCTTATTTTTGACGTACTGTTTGATGTTCAGTTGGCCTTTAAATGGAACTATTTGTTCATCAACACAGGGATTAGTTTCTAAAGGAAGCTCCTCTAGAAACTAATCATTTTCTTCTAATACAATCATATAGGTCCCAGACTTTCCAAATTCGGTCTGTGTTTTTTTGGGGATGGCTAGCAATATTCACTAAATGTAATGTTTGTCTCAGCTTGAAAAATAGATAACGAATATTTCGTTGAAGAAACTGGACCAGAAATAACAGAAAGTAAAGTAAACACATAATTAAAGAAATAAAATCTGGGAAAGCAGTAGAACCAGACGAAATACCGACAAAAATATTGCAACTTATTGCCGACTGCAATATAATGTTATCGTCGAATTATTTAATATCATATACAGAACAGGTATATTACCTAAAGAATGGCTTCTATCAACATTCGTGACTATACCGAAAAAGAAAAACGCCAAACAATGTTGTGATCACCGTACCATCAGTATAATGTGCCACATACTAAAAGGATTCCTAAATATTATTCATCGTAGAATATATGAAAAGTTAGAACAAGACATTGGACAAACTCAGTTCAGATTTAAAAATGCTCAAGGAACCAGAGAAGCATTATATGCAGTAAATGTGCTAATACAGAGATGTTTAGATGTAAACCAGGACATCTATGTCTGCTTCCTAGACTATAACAAGGCATTCGATACAGTGAAACATAATCCGTTAATAAAACTACTGAGAACAAAGAACATCGACACACGGGATATAAGAATAATAAATAATCTCTATTATGAACAAGAAGCTGCCATAAGAAAAATAATTTTAAAATTAATAAAATAAAAATCAAAAGAGGTGTTAGACAGGGCTGTGTCTTGTCACCATCACTGTTTAATGCATACTCAAAACAAATATCCAAAAATGCTTTAGAAAATGAAGTAGTAGGCATAAAAATAAATGGCCTACCCATACGTGAAATTAGATATGCTGATGATACAATACTAATAGCAGAAAATATTACAGATCAACAAAGAATTTTAGATAAAGTTGTTGCAGCGAGTGAAGAATATGGTCTGTCACTAA
Source organism: Diabrotica undecimpunctata (assembly GCF_040954645.1). Lineage (NCBI taxonomy): Eukaryota > Metazoa > Arthropoda > Insecta > Coleoptera > Chrysomelidae > Diabrotica > Diabrotica undecimpunctata. The sequence continues at coordinate 21,068,210 of NC_092812.1, forward strand.
ACATAAAGAAAACACAATTCATGGTTATATCAAAGAAAAATATTAGACACATCAATCTACACGTAAATAATAGGACGATAGAACGAGTTCAGAATTATAACTATTTAGGAGCAAACATAAATAAAGCAAACGATTATACCAAAGAAATTAGAGTTAGAATAGAAAAGGCTAGAAGTGCATACAATAATATAAAACAAATATTATATTGTAGAGACCTCAGCCTAAATCTTAGAAAACGAGTACTAAAGTTTTATGTATTTTCTGTTCGTTTGTATGGTGTAGAGACATGGACTTTAAATAAACAATGTATCAATAAATTGGAAGCATTTCAAATGTGGACATATCGAAGAATACTGAGAACCTCTTGGACAGAGAGGAGTACTAAGAAGAATAGACTACAGCAGGGAGGTACTGGATTCCGTCAAAATAAGAAAACTACAATATCTGGATCATATAACACGTGGTCACAGATATTAATTCCTAAAACTAATAATGCAGGCAGGGATATATTCAAGGAAAGCGCAGCATACGTAGAAGAAGAATGTCCTGGCTGAGAATTCTCAGAGAATGGTTTGGATGCAGCTCAAATGAACTCTTTCGGGCTGTAGTGTCAAAAGTTAGAATGGCAGTGATGATTGCTAACCTTCGTCGCGGAGATGGCACGTAGAGAAGAAGAAGATAGAGGGGACTCCAATTCTTTTAAATTATATATAAATTAGTCATGTTCACCATCTGCTGCATTACTTCTTCTGGAATATATCTCATGAAAAAAAAACAATAGGAGAAGGTATTTCACAAACAAGATCTGGAATAGGTTTATAGCACTTAATATGTCTTGTTTCATATGTAACATTATTCATCCATTTAATTTTAGATTTTTCAGTGAGGCCATATGTTTTGTGAAAGTCTTCTATTTCCTATTTTATATCATCAACATTTTCTTCTAGTTCCGTTTCATTTTCATTTGGTACTTCTGAGCACTTTTTGTCTAGTTCTCTATTTTTTTATTTGCTACATCATCTGCAACCAGGACTGAAAAAATGTTATCTTTGACAGTTGTGTATTCTTCATTGTCACACTCTTCATCAGACAGCAACGAAATATCCGAGTCGTCATCATTTTCTAAATAGTACAAAAGTTTCTGTTCAGTAAGAGGTTCCACATTTCCTGAAATAAAAAAGATACCATAACTAGTAACGAGTACCTAAGTCAAAAGGTCCAAAGTATAAAAATTACATACAATTTTTAAAAACTTCATAAAAAGTACAAAGGATTTTTAATAAATTTTTTCATAAAAAGCATTATTTTTTTAAAGGCCTCTCTATTCGGAATGCTGAATATAGGCCTCTTCTAATTTTCTTCATTCATCTCTGTTGTTTGTAAGACGTTTCCACATTGGTCCTGCAGTTCTTTTAATATCGTCGCTCCAGCACATTTGCGGTCTTCCTCATGGTCTTTTGGGTTCATATGGCTGCCAATTCCCGATTTCTTTATTCCATCGACCATCCTTAAGACGTTCGTTATGTCCAGCCCATTTCCATTTCAGTTTAGCTGCCTGTTCGACAGCATCTTTTACTTTTGTTTTATTACGAATGTCTTCATTGGTTTTATGGTCTTTGAGTGAGATACCCAGCATCTGTCGTTCCATAGGTCTCTGAGTTTTTCTGATCTTTTCCATGTTTATTTTAGTGAATGTCCAGGTTTGAGCACCATATGTAAGTACAGGTAGGATACAGGAATTAAACACTTTGGTTCGCAGTCTTTGAGGTATATTTTTATTTTTAAGTACGTATGAGAGTCTTTCGAATACTGCCCATCCCATTTTTACACGTCTGCTTATTTCGGTAGTCTAATTTTCTTTGCTTACCTTGACATTTTGACCCAGATATGTATATTCCTCTGCGTGTTCTATCTCTGTCTCTTGGATGTTTATCATAGGTTTGTCATTTTTGTTTGACATTAGTTTAGTTTTGCTGAAATTCAATTTCAGTCCTTTTTTTAGGGATTCTGTATGTAGCTCCTCAATCATCGTATTCAGTGCATTCCATGTGTCGGCTATTAGTACTACATAATCTGCATATCTAAGATGGTTTAAGTATGTTCCGTTAATAGGGATTCCCTTATTTTCCCAGTCTATTGACTTAAAAATATCTTCTAGGGCAGCTGTAAATAATTTTACAACATCACTATCATTTCAGTTTGTTCGTAAATATTATATTTTAATATTATGTACCTGGAGTCGATCCGGTTGTTGACTAATGTTTCTTCTATTGCCCACAGTTCTACGCTATCAAAAGCTTTTTCATAATCTACAAAGGCCAGACATAATGGGAGATTGTATTCGTTAGTCTTTTCTATTAGGATTTTTAAAGTATATAGATGGTCACAGGTGCTGTACCCTTTTCTAAATCCGGCTTGTTCTACTGGTTGATATCCGTCAAATTTAATTGTTAACCTGTTTGTAATAGTCTTTGTAAAGGTTTTGTAAAGTTGTGAAAGAAGTGAAATTGGTCCATAATTTTTCAGGTCTGTGGTGTCTCTCATTTTGTGTATTAGTATTGTTTTAGCAGTATTTCATTGTTCGGATATGTTGCCTTCGAATATATATTTATTAAATAGTATTTTTAGATATGTGATGGCTTCTTCTCCGCCTTCTTTCAGCATTTCTGCGAGGATTCCATCGCTTCCAGGAGGTTTATTTCGTTTACGGCTCTTTCTATTTCTTCGTGGCTTATTTCGGGCATCATTTCTGAGTTGACATTTGTTATCTGCCTTTTTAAATTCTGCTTTGAGGAGTTAGGGGGATCGTTTCTGGAACGATACAGATCGGCGTAAAACTTTTTAATTGAGTTTGCCATATTAGATTTACTTCCTTCTAGTTGTCCTTGTTCATTTTTATTGGTTATTATGTTTTTCTTTCCTAGTTTCGGTTTGGTGCATTTGAGACTTCGGTTTTTCTCTATGACTTGCTCTATACGGTCTTCTTGATGTTTTTTAATTTCTTTTTTTATCTGTTTTCTTATTACTCGATTAAGTTACTTAAATTCTGCAGTGTCTCTTTTGTTTCGTCTGAGAAGATCTTTTCTTTGTTTCAGCATGTTTTGTGATTCTACACTTATTTTGGATTTTCGTTTCCTGTTAGCGGTTGCCACTTTTATAAAAAGCATAGCACTGATGTAATATTTATTTGAGCATAAAGTTAGTTTGTCCCGGCACACTACCGAAATACCAACTACCCACTAAACAAAAATTTCTAACTTGACGACGATAGAGCAATAATATCTCTTATCAATTCTTTAGCAGTTGCCTAGAAAAAGTGTAAACTGGCAATTTTAGATATATGTGTCAAAAAAATCGGTTGCCTGTAAAGTCGGTTTTACGGGCGAAGATTTTACGTGACAACGTCTTTTTCTCGGTAGAATATTTATTGATATGAATATTATTAAACTGCACAATAGGAACAAGGAATTGAATGAAAATAAGAATTGCACAAATTTTAACTATAGAAATATATTTTGTTTACTAAAACATTGTACATGTAAACTTAAACTTAACTAATTTCTATTTGAGTGATTTTCAGCGATTCAACGCGCCTAATTCTCTAGTGCTGCGCGCGCAGCGGACCGATCATGTTTGAGTGGGAGAGAGACGCAAGGCATTCGCCGGTCCGGCGGGCCTCTCTCTCGTTCGGTGACTCATCGTAACAGACGTGAGCGGGCGTTACACTTTTTCATGAGTAACTCCGAGCCACAACCTAATTTAAGACGTTGTCACGTCAAAAATGTAAAAAAATACGGGAGTTCCGGATAAGAAACGAAATAAGAAACACAAATCCAATACATTTTTAAATCTCGGTTATTATGCATATCATATTTCATCTGTGAAGGTTTTCGCTGGTGGAAAATGTGTCAAAAAAGCTTCCAAATTATCCGTGTAGAATACGTTTTACAAAATTAATACTAAATGATAAGTTAGCAGATAGAAACGTGCGCTTACACATCCACTACACAAATTTATCTGAATTAATTAACTTGTCGATCGAAGACACGTTTCCATTAATCCTCCTATGAGGATTAGTTATGGTCCGAGCATTGAGACAATCATTGTAGTAGAGATGAGCTATGCTGTGATCTTTAAATTACACTGATTCGTTTATTCGGTCATTGTCGTTCGTTCATAAATTTTAAAAGATAAAGATATCAATAAACAGAAAATATAAAAAGGTGAATATAAATGTTGGCGATTGCAAATATAATTTGCAATTGCAATAAATCAAAAGATAAAAGAGACGCAAGCTGCCGTCAGTAACGATAACAAAATACCTTTAAAGTACAGCAAAACAGCTAGGCAGTAGCGTGGATATAAAGTTTCGGCGTATGTTACAAGAAAAGAGAGATGAGCTTAATAGGTTAAGTGCCACCATATTGAAAATTTTAATGTTCTCATTGGCCGATCGTTTTTTTTCTTAAAAAGTATTTCTATTACTTTCTTTAACCTTCAAATCAAAGTCTAACACTCTAAAATGCGAATTTTGGTTGAAATTTTGTTTTTCAAAATGTGAGTCCACGTTCGAGTTTCGCGACCATCAGCAAGATTTTTATTACAAAACGCCTATGAGAGTCCAACGTGCCATCACACCTTGACTTGTCTATTCCTGTTGATAACGTGTCGGTAACTCTGACAAGCGAAGGCGCCGTCGCCGTTACTTGAGTTTTTTTGTTGTCAGTACTTAGATTAGAGCGGTACAATGCAGTTGTACAAGAAAAAATAACAAAAACTTGAAAAATGTTGGCAAGAAATTCTGTCAGATGACGAATTGGATGAGTTTGGCGACACGTATCTTTCGGACGAGTACTACCCAACTGATTCTAGTGACAGTGAAAATGAATCGAGTACTCAGGACCAGAAAAAAACTATGTAGTCGGAAATACCAAACCGTTGCGACAAGATGTATCGACGTCCACCAGTTAAGAAAAAGAATATGCGAATTTCGGAGAACATGTTGATGCTGCTATATAATCTGTCTTTGCCCAACATTCTGAAGTCTCCGAACAGGAAATTTTAGAAGAATCAATAGTATCCAATACAATTAATGAAGCTATTCTCTAGGGGCCAGTTAACAGCAAAAATCTGTAGAAATTTACATTTAAGGACTATAATTCTGCAGGTCTTCATACACAATTATACGAAAACTTCTACAACAAATCCCTTTTTAAATTCTACGAATAGTTTGTAGACGATGATCTTTTATCCATGATGGTAAATATCTAATTTATTTTGTTCAACTGATTTTAATTTTTTTTTAATTTTTAGGTCGAAGAAACAAATCGTTATGCCCTGTAGTGTCAGGAAAGAAATCAGGAAAAAAAGCGTACTTATTACCGAGTGGCACAACACTAATGTCGACGAAATATAACAATTCCTGGTTACAGTTATATGGATGGGATTATGTCATTTTCCATCTGTTCATTCGGACTGATCAAAGAATGATCTTTATGTAAATAATATCAAAAAAGTAATGTCAAGGAATCGCTTCCAGTTATTGTGGAAAACGCTGCATTTCAACGATAATTCAGTAACAACAGATGACCGTTTGCAGAAGATTGTTCCCTTGGTTAGCAGACTGAAGGATAAATTCAAGGCTGCCATCGTTCCAAACCAACTTTGTCTGATGAAACTTATGGATAGACTGCTTGACAAAGGACGAACACTTGCGATTTATAACTACTACAGTTCTCTCACACTTGCACATGAACTTCTACACCGAAAAACTTATACGATTGGTATGCTACGTGCAAACCATAAATATAATCCTAAAAATGTAATTTCCAAAAAATTACAAGTAGGTGAACATGTAGCTGAACAAACTAATTCGGGCATCGTTGTTTAGAAGTCGAGGGATAAGCCAGATGTGCTGATGATTAGTACCAAATTTGCTGACGAAATAGTGAGAATGCAAAAGGCACGGGGTGATGTTGTACAGCCAAAGAATGTAATCAAATATAATAAATATAAAAGCTTCATTGATATATCAGATCAAATGAAAAGCTAAAGTTCGCCATTACGTAAAGGAATAAAATGGTACAGAAAATTATCAATGGAGCTCTTGACTGGCACAGCACTTATAAATGTTGCACATCAAAGCATTGTCAATGAAAGCATGACGATTATCAAATTCAAGGAAGGGCCGTATTCGGAAGGTATTCGGGCCCTATTAGGAGATTTTATTGTCACATCAGTCATTACGGAAAATAGTCACAAACTTAGCGATGTTGGTCGTACAGGCAGAAGATGATGTACAAAGTGTTACACAAACATGGTAGAAGAGAAAGGAAGGCAAGCAGCACAGAGGAAAGCAACCAACACCTCGTTGACATGTGATGGCTGTAAAAAATTCTATTGCCTGTGTTTTTGTTATACATTCCGTGACAAAAAATTAAATTAGTACATTTGATACAATTTTGATATAATGTTATTACGTTTTGTTTTATAAAAATGAAGCTTATTTTGCCTAAAATGTGTGCTTACTATGAATATATAACAAAATATAATTACGCAATTGTTACTCATAAATATTATGGGCCATGTGAGTCCTCCTTGACATCTCGGAAGCACAGGCCAAGTATGCTTTCTAGACCATCTGGCCGGGTTCGAAATGTCCCCGTGTATTTTAAATAAGTTCGAGAAGCCGCTGTTAAGCTACACAGCATTTTCTGACGACCTAGCGCGTGAGTCCACGTCGGCATCACGCGGCCCGTATATAACTTTTATGTGTAAGTCTGTGTTGGCCTCTCATGGCACTTACCAAATAAGTAGCTGTTGTTAGATACTTTGAAAACAATGGAACCATGATGTAGAATTAATACAGTCATTCGGGGTAACTTTGATCCACATGATCTAATGTTGCACTATTTACTTTTTTTGATATTAGTGTACCTTATAAGTAGTACTCTTGCTGTTAAAATTGTTTAATTTAGATAAATTGCAATAGAGGTACCTTTTATAGACATTTTCTTTAACCCTTCGTTGCTATGTTGCTAACCTATGGTCTCTGAGACCAACTGCACCGAAATTTGCTAAAATCCGCCTATCCGTTTCGATCCAAAGGCGGTGCATCACAGTAGCTTCTTGGAATGACGTCTTCTCTTACGGTAACGGCGGTGTTGTCAGTGTGTGCATTTTCCCACTAGAATCAAAACCGCTCTCTGAGACCGATGTCAGTAAACTTGTTATTTTTCTAGTACAAAAATTCTTAATAAATTTTTTTTGGAGTTTATTTTTAGTAGTATACCATAACTTTTTGCTCCAGTATATTTTTCACTGGCATCAAGTGGCAAGAATAAAGGTTGAACAAGAACTGTCGGATGAAATAAATATAAAAAGAGGAGTGAGACAAGGCTGTATATTATCGCCTTTACTTTTTAACTTATATTTGGAGGAAATATTTAAGGAAGCCTTAATGTAGACAACCGAAGGTATTATTGTGAATGAAGTAACCGTCAACAATATTAGATATGCCAACGATACCTTAGTGCTTGCTAATTGAGGAGAAAACCTTCAAAATCTAATGAACAAAATAAAACAGACTTGTGATCAGTATGGATTAAAACTCAACGTTAAGAAAACTAAATATATGATAGTTAGCAAACAAAATTATATACAGGATGACGGTATAAAAGTCGGAGATGCCACACTGGACAGAGTAGAGAAACTCGTGTATCTCGGCAGTAATATCAATGAGAGCTGGGATCCAACGGCAGAAATTAAAAGCCGAATAGAGAATAGAACAAGCCCGAGCTGCCTTTGTAAAAATGAGAAACGTACTTTGCAGTCACGATCTTAGCATTGACCTTAGAGTTCGAATGACATCTTGCTACATCTTTCCTGTCCTGCTGTATGCAGTGGAAGCGTGGACTCTAACTGAGGCTATCCTTAGACGCTTGACAGCCTTTGAGATGTGGTTATACAGACGACTACTGAAAATAAGCTGGGTCGACACAGTTAGAAATAAGGAGGTCCTTAGACGGCTGAACCAAACAACACAACTGGTCAATATAATAAAAAAACGCAAGCTGGAATACTTCGGTCACATTATGAGACACCCTGAAAAATATAATCTTTTACATCTGATCATTCAGGGAAAGATCCAAGGTAATCGTGGTCCTGGTAGAAGAAGAACATCATGGCTGAAAAATCTAAGGCAATGGTATGGAAAATCAACTACATCGTTATTTAGAGCTGCTGTCAATAAAGTCACGATAGCGAATATGGTAGCCAACATGATATCCAACGATCGATAACGGTCATGGAACTAGAAGAAGAAGAATATTTTTCACTGCGATGAATGGGAGATTATGAAAGAGAACAAGAGAGAATTTAAATGCTATGGAAAGAGTTCGACAATGAATTTAGCAATCAACAAATACAAGGTGATGATGATGATAAGAGCCTTAATAATGATAAGTAGAAACTCAAGATCACAATACTGACATTGAGGAGGAATTTAAAGAAAATAATTCCAATGAAAATCTCGACGAAAATGACCTTCTTCTCAGAATTCCGTATTCTAATTTCTCAGAATCTTTTCGGAAAAAATAAGAGTGTCAGATGGAATAAGCATGTTTCCTGTTGAAGAGCTGTACGTACTCGTGTCCAAAATCTTGTAACGCAAGTGTCTGGCGTGAGAGAACTTGTAAAATAAAAATCATCAAATTAAGCCCTCGAAATTTGGAGTTTATTTTTTACGAAGGAGGCTATAAAACAGCTCGCCCGATAGACGTAACTGAGCTAAAGGCATTTCTGGGATTACTGTATATAGCAGCTGCGAACTAAAGTAACCACCAAAATGCTGCTGATTTCTTTAAAACTAATGGGATGTCCATGTAGATATACCGATTGACAATGTCTCTAAAAACATTTAGGTTTCTATTAAGAAACTTTCGTTTTGAAGAAAAAACTACTCGAGAAGAGCTCAAAAAACGTGACAAACTAGCTGCAATAAGGGAATTTTTTGACATATTTACGGCTGATCTACTAAAACATTATTTAATGTCTCCTTTTACAACAATAGACGAAATGTTGGTAATGTGGCAACTAAACTTCTAAGTGACGAACCCACGAGGTGTAACAAAACTACGAGATGGACCAAAAATGCGAGGTGGACCAAATATACGAGGGGGTCATAAATCGCAAGGATCTATTAAGACCAACAGTACTGTGAAAGAAGTAGAATATATTCCTGCAGTTGAGAACAATGTGCAAAAAAAATGTAGACGACGTTGACGAGGTAAATCAAGAATAAATGCTTGATTATGGAGATCTGCACGGTCAACAAATTTTGGAAGAAAACAATATGACTGAAATAAGAGTCATTTGGCTACAATTTGGGCACTAAAAATATGCCAGTAGATATTGTACTATCAGAAAGAACAGAACAGAATCAAATCGTCAGTAACGAAGAACACACATTAAGTAGACTAAAGGTAGAACTGAACAAACTGGAAAATCAGCAGAAAAGGACTTCGAATTTCCCTAAATCATTCCCTTTGGGTGAAATTCAAAGCAAGAAGGATCAGGCAGAAGCTACTAATTTTAAAAATTAGAAATATCTTCCGGATGGCGTTATTTTTGTACTTTCTATGTTTCTATGCATTCGCTAGGTATAAAATTTAATAAGAACATAAGATGCTTCCATTTGAAGTGCATTAAAAACAACACCTATTGAGTGAAAAATTTAATATTTCTGTTGGCAAACTAACGAAGAATATTAACTGCTAAAAATAAATTTTTTGCCTAATTGAGTAAGGACCTAAAAAGACATCCATATTGAACGTCTTTTTACGTTTAGCATAGATGGTGATCTACGAACGTTGGTAGGTCATCTCATAGTCCAGGGAACTCAACCTATCCCATACTAAACAAAACTAATTACGATAAAATATATAAATCGGTGTATACTATTAAGTTAAAATATACGAGTTCCCTTACTGGGGTGTGAGATCACCTATCCTAACCTAAACAAATCTAATTAGGATAAAATATATTAATGGATGTATATCATTAAGATAAAATATACCAGTCTCCGTGTGTCATAAAAGTATATTACGAAGAAAGACTGAAGCAGAGTATAGCAGGCGACACAATTCCTATTAGTACATTATCAGTTGGGACTATAAATACTTGAAGTGTGTCTGCAGTTTTTATTACAGACGCTAGATATTTTGCAGACGGTTATAGATATGCAATAAAACATGCTGTATAAAATAAATTTATGCAAACGTGATCACAAACCTCTTAACAAAATAAGAAAATAAGTTCATGATCAATAAAATACTCGATTTCATTAAGTAATTGCCAGCTGTAATATCCCAATATTATCGAAATCGAAGTAACAAAAAATACCATTACTACAGGAATTGCGAAATGGTAGTTTCTTATACAGGATATTTATTAAGCATGATGAGGTTAATAGAAAACCCAAGAAAAATTATGTTTCACTCAAAGTTTTTAACAAAGATTTTAATCTTGGTTCCACTTTCCTGAAAAAGAAAGTATTTTTTGTGTGAGGTAATACAAGATAAAGAACTTTAAAAAAATACTACGTCAAAAGAGGCATAGGACAAATATTTAAAAGAAAGGGAGGACGGTAAAAACTCTTTTTAAAAGATCAAAAGAAATTGAAAAGAATCTCACATTCCGTTTGTTCCAGTTTTGATTTACAGCAAGTATTGAATACTCCCCATGGGGATAACTTATCATAGTACTGTTCTAGAAAATATACATTTTATAACTAAAGCGTATACGAAACGCTATCGCAAGGTGGCAAAACTGCTTTTTGTGGGGTGAATCCGATGGTAACCGTGGGTGCAGCGAAATATGCATATCATCTTTCACACTTACCTAAAAATGTTATTAAAAAGAAGAATTAAACATGGTATTTTGTACTGCGACAGCTGCGTTAGAGAAAATAAAAATAGTCCATCGTTGGTTATGATTAGAGACTGGATTATATGCTCTAAAAAATGGATAAAATATGCATGCAACATGCACTTAAAAAGTAACCAAATATGCCTTTATTATATGCAATATGCTTTTATATATGCACTTTAAAAAATATATTTTTTAATTTTTAGGGCTTGAGATTTGGTGAGAAATAAAATTATAGTATAACTTGTGATTGAGAGAGAGTGTCTATTTATTATTTATTATGTTTATTTATTAAATATAAATTAAAATTCACAAGAAAATGTCCTCGTTCTTGCTCTTACAGTATATAATCATAAAATGTTCAATATTTTCAAGAGTAATGTTATGCCTTCTATAAGTTAATACGTGTTTATATAAAGAAAACGATCTTTCAACATCACAGGATGTAATTGGAGCAAATCTAAAATTTGACACTAGCGAGGGATCCATATTAATAACTTAAATAAAAGTTAAAGCTTCCATTGATTATGTTACTTATTGATCGCTATAAAGGAAAGCCTTCATTCCGGTTTAAAACTTCACTAAATTTATCTTTAATTTTTTTTCCAATTGTCCCTGAAAGTGTTACTATTCTTTCTTTGACAGAATCAACAATGCAAATACTATCATTTAAAGATAATTTTTGACTCTCTAGTTTTGTAATAGAGTTTACAATTATGTCAAAATTTGCTTTTATATAGGACAGTTCATTCTGAACAGAATTCTCACTAAAAATATTTTCACATTTCTGAACAGCAATACAACAAGAAGGATCAAAATTTGATATAACATTTTTGATATCAATATAATTATTTGCAAGAAATATGGCACTATTTAACCACATCCCCCATCTAGTCAACACTAGTTCCGGTGGCAAAGGGATATCGGGAAGCATCTCCCTATATGTATACTTCTACTCGCAATGGTGCTTTTAAAAATACTTTCTTTACATTGTTGATTAAAGTGTTTAGATTTGGAAACTCGAGTCTAACTTTCTCTGCCACCCTGTTTAAACAATGCGCTAAGTATATACAATAAATCAAATTCGGAAACAAATCTTAAGACTAGTAACAGCTTTAACCATGTAGGAAAAGGCATCGCTAACTAGTAGCAAAATTTTTTCAGAAGGTACTTGATTCAATAAAAAGAAATTTGTCAAAGATTCATTAACAAATCGAGCAATTGTTGCATAGTTGGTTTTTTCTAAACATTTTACGCTGATTAAATACGACTTGCTGGAGTCATCAGCTGAACTGTTTAAAACTCCAATAATTAAATTCGCGATTTACCGACCCTTGGCGTCAGTAGTCTCGTCGACAGATATTCATCTCTTACCCGGCTTTTAATACCTTCAATAACATCTTTGTAAGAAGCCCTCACACATTTCTTGCAAAGATTTGAAGAACTAGGTACCTATACTAACACATTTTCAACTTTACAATATGTTTTCAAAAAATTTTGACACACTTTGCTATCCAATTTATACAGTGGGATATTGCAACTTACAAAAAAATTGCATACATATTTTGCAAACATTTCTTGCCCCGTCGATGTGTGACGATTTTGAATAATGTTGTTCTGTAGAAGCTGTTGGCGTGGTTCCTTGAAGTCCTTGGAGATAACATGCGCCTTCAAAAAATGTTCGGAAAAGTTCTAATTTAATTTCATATTAAAATCCTTTAGGGTTCGAAATGTTTTTTTTATTGATGATAATATCCCCAAAACTATTGTACAGAATACAAACATTTTTATTTCTAAACTAAGAAACAATTGTGCAGATCTGAATGAAGCCAGACCTACAAATACTGTAGAATTAAAGGCGTTAATTGGTCTATTATACCTAGCTGGGGATTTCAAAGCAAGCCGCCAAAATTGCAAAGAATTTTGGGCTACTGATGGAATTGGCGAAGAGGTGTTTCGAGCTTCTATGGTTCATAGGCGATTTGTTTTCTAGCTAATTTTCTTGCGTTTTGATAACGTAAATACTAGAAAAGAAATCAGAATCATAGACAAACTTGCACCAATAAGAAACGTTTTAGACCAATTTAATCAGAAATGCAAGCTTAATTTCGTTCCCGAATATTACTTAACATTAGACGAGATTCTTTTTGCATTCCATGGACGATGCGGATTCCGCATGTACATCCCGAATAAGTCAGCCAAATATGCATAAATATGTATTTTCCTTAGTGGACGCCAAACGTTTTTACACAGTTAATATGGAAGTATACGTTAAAGCTCAGCTTCCAGGGCCATATCGTGTTAGTACTAAAACCATCAATTTAGTGAAAAGAATACGTGAGCCTGTACCATGGATAATTGGTTTAGCAGTTACAAAATTGTAAAACACATGCTGGAGCATCACAAAATTACAATTGTTGAAACAATTCGAAAAAATAAAAGGGAGATTCTAAAGAAACTTTTTGATCTCAGCAGACCACAGTACTCGTCGCTGTAACTCAGTCGATCAGAAATGTGCGACTTATAACGTAGGCAGAAACACCCAAAGATGGCCAATGGTCTTTTTTATAATTTACTCAACATTGCAGACATAAACTCCCACTTCATACATAAATGTAATGCAAATGAAAACGACCTAATTTCGGAACGAAGATTAAAGAGAAGTACATATTTGTGTACCTCGGAGGTAAAGGACACTATGTCCATTTTTATCGAAATTTAGATTATTGCACTTTTGAATATAACTTTTCTGGCTTTACACATAAGTAAACCATACTATGTCCAGAGACAATTTTACGGCAAGTTACCGACTTTTTAATAAACACCAAGTCCACTTCCAGTCAGAGGTAAACAACACCATGTGGACTTGGTGTTGTTTACCTCTACTATATGTGTGCACCGTCATTTACCATCCGGACATAGTGTTATGTACCCTTCTACACTTCTCGTCATATAGAAATGGTACACTTTTTTTCCCAATGTAAACCAGTGTTCAGACCAGAGATATATAAGAGAGCCTCTCTTACATATCTCTAAATCTAAATAAAAAAAATAACGTTCAAAAATGTGTAGGTAAATATTATTTTTATTATTAACAACAAAAAACGGTATCTAATAAATTTAATAACCAGAGAGACGGTTGAGTTAATGTTTAAAATTTTTTAATAATGGAGATATGACAAAATACTATTATTTCAGCAGTTTCGAATTATAATACATATATTTAAATTCCAGACTTGTTCACTGTAAAAGTTATTCATTTTGTATTAATTTCAAATTAAATTTTTAATTTTTCCAGTGTGTTTTATTTTTATTCTAGTACGCCACAACGCAATACAGTTTTGTGCTACACTTTACGAGAAACGAATGACTGCTATCGATTTGAAATTAAACATATTAATTTAAAGTCATGTCTAAACTTTTTATTTTTTAACAATATTTTTGAATTAAAATATTTTCATAAATTATAATAAAACACGATTCAAGTCCTTCTTTTAGCTGGTGTGTTAGCTGGATATTGATAAAATCTATGAGCCTCTAAGTGGTGAAAGCTCAGAATTCTACCAAATCTAACAATAATACACTACACTACCATTTTACAGTGAACAATCAGCTATTGAAGGTATGCAAGGTTATGTTTGTAAACACACTTTGTATATCTAATTTAGTAGTAGTAAATATGTTGAAAAAAATTGAGCCAGGAGGTTTAATAAAAGCTGATCAAAGAGGTAGGCACACGCCAACCAATAAAACTCCTACCGAAACCATAAATAGTATACATCAACATATTAAATCATTCCCAAAATACGAGAGTCATTATTCCAGAGAAAGAAGTAAGAGAGATTATCTGGGCACAGAACTTACAATAGAAAAGATGTATCAACTGTACATTGATGAATGCAATGAAAGACATGTAGATCCAAAGCTCAGAGCAAAAAAGTGGTTGTACGCAGATATTTTTAATAAAGACTTCAAGTTGTCGTTTAAACCGTCCGAAAGAGACATTTGCGATACATGCAGTACATTCGCCGCTCAATTAAAAAATAATCTTACTGCAGATGAACTAACCAGGGTACAGGCTGATCATGATGCTCACCTAATTGAACCTAAAACTCGGCATAACTTAAAACAATTGGACTTTATAATAGCTAAAGAGTCACCAAAATACAAAGTACTATCTGGTGATTTGCAAAAATGTTTGCCTTCCCCACTAAAAAACAATTGTATTAGTTTCTACAAAAGGAAGCTTTGGATATTAAGTTTTACATTACATAATGCCAGTGATTCTTCTGTACAATGTATATTGTGGGACGGATCGAAAGGGGCCCGAGGTGCAAATGAAATTGCCTCGTCAATTTTGAAATGGGCTGACAATACAATTCCAGGTAGTCAAGTAGAGGACATCACTCTTTGGACCAATAACTGCTATGGACAAAATAAAAACATAAGTATTATAATGTGCTATTTTTGGATACTGCAAATAAAGACGATCACTCAAAACTTTTTACTGAAAGGGCACACATGTCATATGGAAGCAGACACTGTTCATACTTTAATCGAAGGAAAAAGAAAGAAACTCTCCAATTTGGCCATTTTAACACCATGAGACTGGCAACAACTAGTTAGGCAAACATCAGGTAAAAACACAGTGCACAATATGGAACTTTCAGATTTCAAAAACTTCAAAACGCTGTTCGATAAGAAATTGTCATCTAATCCTCCTTTTGTAAGTAGAAAAAATATGTTAATAAAGACCTTGTTCTACTGTCAACATGTATTTTCCTACAAGTCCAAGAAGAACACATGGGAAAGTTCTTTTATAAGACCGATTTCAATAATCAAAATATGTATGAAGTGGACTTCATGAGGTATCGAAGACAGCAAGTAACGTTTCCAGCCCAATTAAATCAAGTCTCAGTAATCCCATTACCAATCACAAAACAAAAGTACAATGACTTAATTGCATTACTGCCTTTTGTTCCGTCAGTTTGTCATGCGTTTTATCAAAATTTAACATATAGCGATGTAGCCACAAATGATTACTCATAAGAAGATGAAGATGATATGGACCATCTTTAACACTTTTGAAACTTGTCTATAATTTTTTAATTATTATAACATTATAATATTTACCTCTAATAAAATAATAGTATAGGCTGTTTAATGTGTTTTTATTGTTTATTTCGTAAAGACCTTCACGTGCAATGCCACATTATTTAAAAAAAGTTGTTAGAGGTAAACAACACTATGTCCAACTACACATTTTTAAAAATTTTTTAAATAATGAACGGTAAACCTCAGGTATATAACACTTTATGGAATAAAAAACGATTATACACACCACAATAATAATATATTAATCTTGGTTAAATATAAGAAACATTGGAGTATTTACTGATTACAAATTTAAAAAATTTTAAAACTGCTCTCCTGAAAAAGTAGGAAAATGGACATAGTGTCCTTTACCTCCAAGGTACCAATTTGTTAACTGTTTTTGCATTTTCTTAAAGATGTTGTTTATTTTAACATTGGGTTTAAAATGGTTAAGTTGTATTAAAAATGAAATAAAAAAAGATTGTACATATATCAAATAGTTTAATTCTAATCTTTTTTAATGCATTAGGTAAAATAAAAACTGTGCCTCACAGACCCCACCCGACTGTTCATGTAATTTGTATGTACCCGATTACTCAAGGATTAAGCTTATAAAAAATGCAAAAATTTAAAGACAACGATGCAGGGCTAACAGTTTTCCATTACATGAAATGTGACATTCGTCGACAAAGTGCAGATCAAAAATTTGAGATGAAAATATTGTGGTGGAAACATGGAAATGTTCGCAAAGTTACTTTGGTAATGGAAAATCTACACAACAAAGAGTACATAAAGGGTTGAAAGTGAATTTTCTTTTGTAACAGCAAAGTGTGTAAGTGAAATAACAGAAAATACTGTTTTTATTTTAGACTTTGTCGCTACACAACACACGGTGGCAGCCAAGGTAAAATCGTAGAAGATAA
Source organism: Diabrotica undecimpunctata (assembly GCF_040954645.1). Taxonomy (NCBI): domain Eukaryota; kingdom Metazoa; phylum Arthropoda; class Insecta; order Coleoptera; family Chrysomelidae; genus Diabrotica; species Diabrotica undecimpunctata. The sequence goes on from NC_092812.1 coordinate 21,085,153, forward strand.
ATACGGAGGTATACTGAATTAAGTGACTATTAGAAATGATAAGTTTGAGAGACTATTTTTTTTAAATATTTTAATAAAAATTAATAAATATGCGATAATATTTTTTTTTATTTTTAAATGCATATTTACAATCTACTTATAAACAGTACATTGAGTGTACAGCACATGTGATGACAATATTGACTTGATTTGGATATCGTCAGCGACAGTCTCCATTTTCACCTATATAACCAGGTCTTCTAGCTAAGACATCTTCAATCTTCGTTTCTCCATTAATGGCTGAAATAATTTTGACTTTGTTAGCGTGGCGTAAATATGACATTTTTTACGGTTGATGATCCTAGGTCATTGTGGATGGTTGCATTGCTCACATACCAAGCGGCGTTAGCTATCATACGCAATCTTTTTGATTGGAAGGTCTACAAAATGCTTGTGTAGGAAGCTACAGCTCCAGAGTTCAACGCCGAAAGGCCATATTGGTTTTAGTATGACTTTGTAAAGAAGTATTTTGTTCTGCAATGACAGTTGTGACTTTCTGACAAGTAACCAGTTCATTTGTTTCAATTTTATATTAAGCTGAGTTTTTTTGGCGTAAATGTATTGCTTTCACGTGAGCTATCGGTCTAAATGCAACCCAAGATATTTCACTACGTCTTTAGCAGGAATAGAGGCTTTGTTTAGACTAACTTGTGGACAGGTGCGTCTTCTTGTTGTTGTATTCTTGTTGTAAATGTGTCTTTGTTTTAAAATAAAACGGTTGTATCATCGGCAAAAGTCGCCACTGTGACGTCATGTATAATAGGTATGTCAGCAGTTAGGTGCTGTAGGCAACTTACCTGCCTTACCAATCATTATAATATGAGCATATTTCCACTGGATTGGAAAATGGCTTAACTGCAACATTCTATTGTAGATAAAGTAAGCATGAGATTTGCTTTCCTGGGTATATGTTTTCGGATTCTCCCATAAATCGTATCCCTTGGCTTTTGTGAGAGTTGATAGTTCTTATTATTCTGCAAACCTCGAATGGAAGGAATACTTTTATTGGAGGAGATAGTTGGCAGGGTGCACCTAGATATTTACTAACTACTACTTTACTAAAAATCATCATTTTTGTTTTGACCTACATTTGGAGTAAATATATTTTCTATATATTCTGCAAATACATTAGCTTTTTCATTGTCAGTCCGCTTAACTTCTATCAGGTTTCGTTATTGGAGGAATTGGTAGTGTCGGTTTCTTGAAATTTTTTGGTTACTTTCTATATAGAGTGATCATCTGAAAAGATATTGTTGATATAGAAATTAAAGGTGTAATTACGAGTTGAATTTAACGCTGAAGTTAGATGGGATGTTAATCCTTTGTCGTTTTGCATGCACTCTCCTTTTTTTGGGTAATGGCACATTGTTACAAAAACATTGTATGAAATTACATGCTTTTAAGCAATTTGATTTGGAGTGCCCATAGGCCTGGTATTTGGTGCACTGGATTATACTGTTCTTTGTCTTGGAGACTCTAGGTTAATTTTTGAGTTTGATAGAAATTCTATTTCGTATGCTTTTTTATTATTTGTGTTGGGTTTAAGATCGATACAGAATAGTGTAAGAGGTTCTTTTGTTAGTCTATGTTTAACATTGATTATTTTTCTGACATGGTGGCCTTTTTTGCAAGTTCGTTTTTTATAACATCTGTATCAATTGTGTGAGTTCTCTTACTACAATAGATATATGCTCTATCCTGTTGAAGTTGGCAGCTGTGGAATACAATTTTCTTTTCTCTCATATAATTTACTAGTTTCCTGTACATTTCTGGACTTAAGACGTTTATTTTTACTACAATCTCTGGGAGTGTTTTTGTATAATAAGTTTCAGAGGTGGTGATCCCTGTCAGTGAGTTAATCATTGGCATATAGTCGATCACTCCTTAGACATAGATTGGAGGTGGTCTTTGATCTTTTGATTGAGTAGTTGATGTTTGGTTCTCAGTGTTGCTGTTGACAGTTTGCTTTCCATCGGTCTCTTCTAATACTTGGAATCTCTTGTTTGTTGTGGTTTGTGTATTTTTCTTAGTAGGTCTATTTATTTGTAATTTGTTCCTTTTTTTGGATACTTTTTGTCACGAGGGAGTTTCATGTTCATTTGTATGACTTTCCATTTATTTTTCGTTTGATATCTGCTGTGAAGGGTAATTGGTGTTTGCTACTGTAGGCTAAGGGTGTTGTATTTCATATGAATGAGTGTATCAGGGTGCTGGATTTGTATTAACTTAAGCCGATGAAGGTGATTGTGATTGAAGGGTAAATTAATTAGTAGAAGTATTAGGGAAGGGTTGTAATTTGTTTTATTGATACTATGACATATCTACCAATATTGGGTATGGCTGTTATAGAAATATGCATAATGTTTGCATCCCTGGTTCCCGGTCGGGAACATTTTTGGTGTAAGTAGTTAAATTTAATGATGATTAAATTTTTATACTTTTGTGTAGTTGGTTCTCTCCCATACGAACATTAATATCGACTTTCAACTATTTTATTTATTTTTTTTTAATTAGCTATCACTTGCTGATCCATGGGCTGTAAGATAGGAGTGGTATTGGCTGGTAGGTAGAGACTCTTTATAAACTTGAACTCTTAGAGTAAATCATCTTCACGATTTGGTGGGTGATAAGGGGCATTATCGAGGACAAGAAGGATTTGCATGGGTAGGTTGTTTTGCTGTAGATATTTTTTACCAGAAGAGGCAAACACCAGGTTTATCCACTCCACAAAGAATTTCCTGGTGACCCACGCCTTTGGATTTGCCCTCCACATAACTGGCAGTTTATCTTTTAAAATCTTATGTGACTTAAAGGCTCTGGATTTTCTGAATGGTACACTACAAGAGGTTTGATTTTACAGTCGCCACTCACATTGGCGAAAATTAGTAGAGTTAATCTATCTTTCATAGGTTTGTGACCTGGCATCGTCTTTCCTCGACCGATATGTAAGTCCTATTTGGCATCTTTTTCCAGAAAAGCCCTGTCTCGTCACAGTTGAAGACTTGCTGGGGGATGTATCATTTGGCTTCTATCAGTTTGGAAAACGTTTTGATGTAAACTTCAGCTGCTTTTACATCCAAACTTGCTGCCTCATTATGCCTGACGACGGAGTCAATGCCGGTCCTTTTTTTAAAGTTGTCAAACCAGCCCCGACTCGCTTTAAGCGAGTCTTCCGATTCATCATTTGTGGAAGTGTGTGGAATCTGCTTCAGCAAATCTTCGTAAATCACTCGTACTTTCTCACACATGATGCTTTGTGTTAAGGTTCCTCCTCTAAGCTGCTTCTCTGTCACCCACACCATTAGTAGTTTCTTCATCTTTTTATGGAGAGAAGTCCGGAGCTTAGAAATTATTGTAACGCCCTTAGCTGGTATTATACTATTTATCACCTCCTTCCGTTTAAGTACAGTACATATCATTGATGTGGTATGCCCGTATATCCTCGCAAAGTCAGTTACTTGTACACCCCGCTCATGTTTTTCAATAATTATACGTTTTAGTTCAATAGACATCATCTTCTTCTTCGAACCCATGGTTGTAAAAATAACTGTAATATTGTCATGTACAAAAAGCACATAACGTGAAAGCAACTCATGAACAATACTCCAAAAATGAGGGAAACAAGCAAAGCAGACAGACTGAGGTCTATAGTAAAAATTTACACAGTGTAAATTACACCGACATCGAGAGTGCAATATGGTTAGTATTAGAATCCGAAATTTTGTCGGATTTAACTTCCAATGACCATTTAATTTGTCGGTCCTAGTAATACTCATGTACAGACCCGTAAAATGATCTTTATGGCGAGACCGTAAAGATCTATTACCAGTAAAACTACCTTTTATTTACAAAGCAAATTAGAAGTAGTCAAATAAGAGATATGAATTTGAATAAAAACCGATTCCTCGTATCTCAAATCTTGCTCTCATCTCAAAGCAAAATATCGCTCGCTCCGTGGCTTGTATCACAAAACACTCGTATATTAGGGCGCTCGTATATCGAGGTACCACTGTATTTGGTGATTTCGATAACGTTACGAATAGCTGTTGTTAACCGGGTGATGGTTCAACTGCACTGCAATAATATTCGTTGAAAAATGTTTCTAATATTCCTAACAAAAATAAAAAAAACTAATGTTTCTGGCGAACTTTTTTTAATACGTGATAATTCCATGACGTGTGCTTAAAAGCGGGTCAATAAGTACTTCTGACCACCAGCGTGTTGGTAATCGTTATCTGTAGAATTTATATTTATAAATGCAAATATAATTCAATCACATGTTATCAAAACAGTACAAAATTGCTGACGATCCATTTGACGCTTTTAGTGCTGTAAAATCACTTCGTCAATCTGAGAGAGGTCGAATATGGGTGATAAATATGATCTGTCATTTTATCTGATTTTAGCCCTAACAATAAACTATTTAGGTAATTCCAAGTGCTTGACGCAAAATTTGATTACGACTTTTATATTATTTTATATTTATTTAGAATACATAATTCAAGTGTCTATTTAATAGAATCAATACGAACGATCTTCTCATGCCATCTAGCCATAAAATATCAAATGGCATACATGCTGCATGTACTAGATGTTCGTTATAACCTTTAAATGTGTTTCTGTGTATGTTTGTTTCTAGACAATTGAAATTTTTCAAATATACTTGGAAATATTTTAACTGTAGATTCCTGGGCTTAAAATATTCAGATTTAACCCAAATCACTTAAATAAAATGTGGCTCCTTACTGAGTTACATGGTGTTTTACTTAAAAATTTAAGAACTATTTGTTCCCAGTACTTTAAAACTATTTGGCCTATCTCTGTCACCGTAAACCTTACTAAATTATGTTAAATAAACGTTTCTGGACACTACCAGACGCGTACGTCAGGGGAAAGTGAATAGTTGATTCTTCGAAAATGTTACGCCACTCTTAATCGCTATTTTAGCGCAATTTTTCGATTCTCCAATACTTTGTCTGTAAATTATATACTTTCTATTTGTAACGATAAAGAAATTATTTCTTGAGATATTTGGAATTAAAAATGAAGCTGCACAGTCATTTTGATTAATGTAATAATTATTGTAATGTAAATAAAAGAACAATTTTAATAATACGAAAATATGAAAAAATACAAATTAACTAAACAAATGTTTAATGTGACTCCCATTTACTTTAATACGCTTATCAATTCTTTCGTTAAACAAACAAACTAAAACAAAATTGATTGGCAATAAAATTAGCCAAATTTACTGTTTTCTGCGATAGTAGTTAACGATTGTTTAATTCTTGTGAGTATACCGGTGATTTTATATGCCCTCAGAAATAAGAATCCAAGGAATTACTTTTAGGCGAGCGGTTTACCCCTATAAACAGAGCATCAACCGACTAAAATTCTTTTTGCATTTCTAATGCACCAAACCTTTTTTATTCGATTCTATATATTTTTCCAAGATGAAATGTATTTTTTTAAAACTTTTACAAGTGGGCCGGCAATTGTTATTAACAAATAACTTATACAAAAAAGCAATTTTACCGAATTGTTTCGGAATCAATTTTTTTAGGTGTATCTCATCAAAATAAACACTTTTTCTCTGTTGATAATTTTTCGAAAAATGCTTCCTTTTCGAGTTATTTGCATTTTTTTGTTGAAAAAATGCCGTAATTAGTGATTTTTGGGATTTTTTTTTCTAAAAAACTACTAAATGAATTGCAATTTTACAAATAGCTTTATAATCTTTAAACCGTCGAGTACAAGTTAGAATATTTTGACAAGGATAAATGGTTTCTATCTTGCTAAAAACGTGGACCCAAATATTTCGAATATGCCTTTCGAAAGTATCCCGCTAAGCGTGTACAGCGGTTGAGGTGCTGTAGGCGCTAAAAAAAATGCATCTAATGAAAAATTACCACCTTCGAAACCAGCATTATTACAACATTACTTAAGAGCAAAGTGGCAAATAAATGAATGGATTCAAGCAAAAAACAATATTATTTAATCTCTTCATCCATTAACCCATGGTTGGACAATGGAAAATAATTGTTTCGATTTTAATTATTTTGAAGGCGAAACTAGTTTAGATATGTTACAAAAGTATTTCTGCTCATGTACCGGAAAATGTTCTACGAAAAATTTTAATTGTATTTCCTATAATTTAGAATGCTGCGCAGTATGTGCATGTACACCAGAGAATTGTAAAAATATTAAAGACGACTCTATTGAAGACAATGAAATCATTAGATGGATCATTATTAGATGGAAATCCTGTTGCTGTTGACGACAATTTTCAAATTATTGACAATGAAAACGATGTATAATTAATATTATATTTTAATTTTATTATATTTTTCAATGAAAATTAATTATATATTGCTTAATGTATTTCACTGTAATAAAACATTTAATAATATAGTCACCACGTATATTAAAAGAAAAATTACATTATTATAGCATTGTAAAAAATTAATTGTAATTGTTTTAATTATAATATGTCTATATAAAAATAATTAGAAATATCTTTTTTTTTAATAAATTGTACGTAATATTTGTATTGAATTAATTTTTTAAATTTAAACAAATATTTCTACGTGCCGCACGCCTGTATCGCCGCAACCGCTGTACACACTTAGCGGTAGACTGCTCGAAAGGCATATTCGAAATATTTGGGTCCACGTTTTTAGCAAGATAGAAAAAAATTATCCTTGTCAAAATATTCTAACTTATACTCGACGGTTTAAAGATTATAAAGCTATTTGTAGAATTGCAATTCATTTAGTAGTTTTTTAGAAAAAAATCCCAAAAATCACTAATTAAGGCATTTTTTCAACAAAAAAATGCAAATAACTCGAAAAGAAAACCTTTTTCGAAAAATTATCAAGAAATAAAAAGTGTTTATTTTGATGAGATACATCTAAAAAAATTGATTCCGAAGCAATTCGATGAAATTACTTTTTTGTATTAGTTATTTGTTAATAACAATTGCCGGCCTACTTGTAAAAATTAAAAAAAAAATACATTTCATCTTGGAAAAATATATAGAATCGAATAAAAAACGTTTTGTGTATTAGAAATGCAAAAAGAATTTTAGTCGGTATATTCTGTTTCTAAGCGTCTTTTGAGGGGTAAACCGCTTGCCTATTTCGGGTGTTCCAGGTGGTCACGGAACTTCACTACCTCTTCCAATACAACGATGAGGAAATTGTTGATCTAGATAGTTCCGTACTATTAAAGGACAATCCTTTATGATTGCAGGTGGAGCTCCATCGTGCATGAACAACGTATCTCTTATTTGATTAGGTGGCAACTCTTCTAGATTGTCATAAGGTGGTAGTTTGTAGAAACAATAAATACAAATTACCATTGAAAAATGATTACATTAATCTTAAATTCATGTTGAAAACGTGATTCTCGAAATAGATGGAGATTTTCAATATCCCAACTCCAGCTGTTAGCTGTTAGCTGTAAGCTGTTTCTCCAGTTAAATACTCCTCTACCTGTAAATTTAGTCTTGTCAGTAAAACAATACGATTTTGTATTTTTAAGCAAAATTCAATCGTAAAAGATAATCTCTAGGTAGTACATTTTTTACGGTGTAAACTGGTAAAGTAGTAGATTTCCTTTTTCAGTACTCGAAAAACTGAACAGTGACTTTCTCCAGTCCCAGAGCTTATTACAGACCCAGAATCTGTCGTTGGCACAGCCCAAAGAACATTATCGGACTGAGTGGAACGGAACAAATGTAACCACTGGTACGAACATGTGCAATGTGCAAATAAGCATATTAACTATATTGGTTCACTGATACTTTTAAATAAATATTTGGTTAAGTTTTTGGGAAAAATATATCTACTAATTCAGGAGACGACTTACTTGCTATATTTCAGTACTCTTTATTGACTTTATTTATATATTAATTCTCCAAAATAAGATTCCCTAAAATATTAGTTACTGCGGAATAATTTCTCTCAAATATGTAAAAATACAAAACTTTTTATTCAAATTGCAATAAACAAATGTAATATTTAAAGAAAATACAACTATTTGTGCACTGATTTACATTCAACATAAATACTGAAATGCTGCATATTTGACGATTCAACATTTTCGAGATTTATGCATAATCATAATTTTTAAAAAACATTACTCAGCAAGAATAATCAAGTAAACGATAACAAAGAGCCGATATGAAACTTTTATTTTTAAATGTGTAAATCTAAACGAAGACCAAATTTGGTCGATGTTTAAATTTTTTTTATTGGAAAGATATTATAAAAATATAATACAACAAAAATTATAATTCAGCTTACTACAGTCTTAAAGATCTATGGAAAATTTTTCTTTGACAAATTTTAAGTGTAAAACAAATTGAATTTTCAGTCAAAATTCTATTTATAGATTTTTTGGTTATTATAAAAAGATAAACTGCTTTGAACAATAATCTTTTTATTAAATTTTAATCTAATAGTGCATCATGATTGAATTATTCAGAAAATATCGTATTATATTTGTTTATGCAAATTGTAGTAGAAATCTTATTTCCCTCAGGAAGTATTGGAAATATAGAGGCATGTTCTTGGTATCAGATTGTGTTTGTTGTTTATAAATGTAGATTAAGGGATCAGGTTGATTTTCGGTGTGAATATCTTAACGGTATTATTTTAAATGTCATAGAAACGGAAGATAATAATATGTGAATGCAGAAAATTACTTTTATCGATAATTTAAGATAATTAAAAAGTTTGATTAGAGTAATAGTCCAATAAACTAAAACAAAAATATAAAGTAATTCGTTTTAGAACGAATCTTTAAATAATTTAAGTTTTGTTATGAAAATATGGATTTATGTCAAAAGTATTAGTTTAAAATAAAGACGTCATAATTTAAAAATTGATTTTCTAGCAAAAATCACCGAAAATCACCACTTTTAATTTTTTTCAATACTTTTTACCCAAAATATTGTTTTTGGGTTTGAATTTTTGGTGCCTTGAAGAGCATTTTTTATTATTTAAAAAATTATTAATTTCCGATAGGCGCCGCACTAAGTGACTAAGTGGACAGATATAAAAAAAAACTATAAATAAATACAAAATGTCTGCCTTTTTTTTAATAATAATAATGTTTCTTTTCATGTACATTGTATAAAAAAGAAAATAATTTAAGCATGTTATTAAATCCTGTAGAATATTACAATGAAATAAAAGATTATACCTGTTTTGTTAGCTGACTAAGATTTTAACTTTTTCGACTGAAAGACCGAGGCTAATAGCTTGGAGACATTTTGGTGAATGGTGATCCAAATTTCAATGTTTCAACTGGAGTGTTTTAAAGCTTAACCAAGATTAAAGATTAGTTAAGGCTCTTATTAATAGTAGCATACTTGAAGCCAATAATATACAAAATGTTAGTCGAGAGAAGTTAAAAGACGCCAAGAATTTGCTTGAAATTCATTTTGGAGACACTTATCTCCAAAAAATGTAAATTTGTGGATGTCTCTATGTTGAAAAAATCCCTTCATAATTTTGAGGGACCTTGTTTCACAAAAATCTCTAAGACGCATTCCGTTGCCATTGGTTATTTGTTCCCCATATCTTCCTACGACTCTGTTATTTCCTTCTCTCCCTATTCTGCCGATTAAATCTCCTAGTATAAAGATTTCACAGTTATCGTTAACTTCAGAGAGTATTTCATTCATCTTGTTATAAAAATCGTCTTTACTTTCTGGATCTACATTTTCATTTGGGGCATACATTCTTTTTCATTTCCAATATTAGCAGTTGTTCATTTACTTTAGTCATGTTCATTTTTAAATAAATATAAGGTTGAATGCTCGAATAAATGAACTTTGATCAGATAAAAGGCATATATCGAGCACAGTTTAATTAAATCTTGCCCAAGTACTTTCGATCCCTAGATCATCTTCAGGGGCATTTCGTCAATTGTGGCCTATCCGGCAAGAACAAGATGTCATAAACATAAAATTGTACATTACACTACACTACAAATAGACAAACAAACACTTTAAAATAATTTAAGGGAGGCTACATTGCTTGAAGAAGTCGGAGACAGAATGGCTCCTGATCTAACGGAAATGTTGGGGTGACATGTGACAAATGACCATTTGTCACATGTCACCCCAACATTTCCGTTAGATCAGGAGCCATTCTGTCTCCGACTTCTTCAAGCAATGTAGCCTCCCTTAAATTATTTTAAAGTGTTTGTTTGTCTATTTGTAGTGTAGTGTAATGTACAATTTTATGTTTATGACATCTTGTTCTTGCCGGATAGGCCACAATTGACGAAATGCCCCTGAAGATGATCTAGGGATCGAAAGTACTTGGGCAAGATTTAATTAAACTGTGCTCGATATATGCCTTTTATCTGATCAAAGTTCATGTTCATTTTTCTTTTTGAATTTTCTCAGTAGATACTTGGCAGACTATACATGTGTATGAAACAAAATCCTCATTACATATTTACAACAAATTATAATAATTAGAAATCTTAACCGAAATAAGGCTACCACACAAAAGCTACAGCTTTTTCGCGGTTCCTGTAAAATTGGTCAAGGTGGAGATAGGCGACTCATTTGTTTGAATTTAGAGGGGAAGAGTGGGAAACGAATGCAGCGTTGGATAGCTGGAAGTGTCTACTCTTTCAGTACGAAAACATGTTTTTGTCGCTGTAGTAGTATTTTTTTCTGTAGAGGTTATAAAAGAACGTGTTTTTTTCTCGTGCCGATAACAATGTGTGACGAAAAACATGAGCAACAGATTAATGTGAAATTTTTCGTTAAATTAAAAAAACTCCGAATGAGTGCTCTAATTTGTTGAAAGAGGCCTATGGTGAGAATTCTCTCGTGCGCGTGTTTTCGAATGGTATAAACGGTTTTCTGAAGGCCGATACAGCGTCGAAGATGGCCAACGTCCAGGTCGACCTGTCTCTGTTTCAACTCCGCAAACAGTAATCAAAATAAATGAAATTGTGCCCGGAGATCATCGTATGAGCGTTTGGATGACACGATGACACGGATGAGAACAGATCTGCTCAGATTTTCTTGAGAGGTTACATGAAGAGCCTGAATTAATGGAAAACATTATCACTTGCGATGAAACCTGGATATTCAAATACGATGTTGAAACTAAGCGACAATCCATGCACTGAAACACTCCTGCATCGCCAAGAATGAAAAAAGCAAGGATGTCGAAATCAAAATTTAAAGCCATACTAATTTTTTTTTTTTCGACATTAACGGCATATTGGTGACTGAATGGGTTTCAGAGGGTCAAACTGTAAACCAAACTTACTATTTGAAAGTTTTCGTAAGAGTTCGAAAAACAAGCCGTGGATTTTGCACCAGGACAACGCACCTGCCCATAACGCGTTATCTGTAAAGCGTTCTTTAGCCGCTAGAGGCATTCCAGTGCTCGAACACCAGCCGTACTCGCCTGATTTAGCACCCTGTGACTTTTTCCTGTTTTAGAAGATCAAGTCTGCCTTAAAAGAAATCCGGTTCGAGTCGATGGAAAAGGTGAAGCGAAAAACGGCGGAGCTAGCTCCTAAACGCTCTAACAAAAGAAGACTTCCAGCATTGCTTTGACCAATGGAAAAAAAAAACGAATGGATCGGTATGTGGCGAGGGAGGGGGAATATATTGAAGGAGAGCATTTGATTGTAGAATATTTTTTAAAAGAAAGCTATTTTTCATAAGTAGTCTCGTTATTTAATAGCCAGATCTCCTATAAGTATTAATTTTACTCTAATGAGATGTTTTCGATTTTAAACTTTTGAAGAATCTCCACAACTTAATTTTTACTCTAATGTATATGGTAAAAAATGCTAAAAATGTAAATCATAAATTTCCAATAATTATATAAACGTTACAAGACTTATAGAAACAAACAGTTTATAAAATATAATTTTGTTATAGGTCTATGTATCTGAATTTCAAACGTTAAATTCATATAGATTTATATTATGTTTAGTATTGCGAGGAGGAGCACGCAATAAGAAGAGCTAATGCTTTCACCTTAATACTAATAATTTAGCCATTATAGCACATTTTTTGGAGTGTATATCCATGTTTCAGTATCTCCATTGTAATGGAATGATGAAACGGCAGTGGTTTTGTAGTATTCAGCTGGTGAATAGGATTGTTTCGTATAAATCATTTCATGCCAAATAAATTAATACGGCTTTGCATGAACTGAACAGGATTATTACAGATTGTGTGAAAGCTTCACTAACAGACAAGATAGCTTATTTAGCAGCAATTGCCAAAATTAATGTTGCTCATTTGCTGCATTTTCTTTGGCGGGTATGAGACAAGATCATTACTAAATATCTATCAACACACTATCTTATCTACGGATGATTTGTTTAAGACATAAACATTAAATTATATTCGTGTATCGTATTTGAATATATTTAATTTGTAGTGTAGTACCGAATTCGACAAAAATGTTGTCATAATATTAAACGTATCCCTGTTTTAAAACTGTAGGCAGAGATGTAAACATTTGCAAATACAAACATCCGTTTACCGCAAACCTTAATATTTTCTAGAGGAATCTTTTATGGATTCGGAAAAAAAATCAGAATGCCAGATACATACTAGCTTATGAAAATTATACAGGGTGGTATTAAGTAATTTATCTAAACATATGTTTAGATAACAATTGGCTTCTTTTGTACCCATTGCATTCTGTCCAAATTGTATACTTCTCACAATTGTTCCGGTGTTTTCCACCCACTTAGTTCTTTTGGAGATCTCTGATATTTGACCAAGGCGTTTTTTATCAGGAGGATCGACGACATGCAGATTGTCACTCCAGCGAATGATCTCCTTTAGAGTTTATAATTTTTTTTTATTAACATCTAGGATTTTTTACAATCTGTTTCACAATAAAAATAATAAGTAAAATTGTTTGTCTTTACAATATGAGAGGGATGTAAGGTCCAGTAATCAAAGCAACATAACACAAATATTAGCTTGTGTGTATATGTGTATTGTACAATGGAACAAGTTCACAAATATACACAACGATAAGAACTAGTCTCGAAAAGAAGCAATACTGTACTGCAGCCTTTTTAGATGCCTCTCAAGCTTTTGACAATGTTTGGTATAAGTTAAAAAAACCTGGATAAGATCTTATAGAACAAAAAAGACTAAAGTGATATGGACATGTAAGAAGAACTAGCGGCAGCAGATGGATAAAGAGAATAACCGAATGGAGCCCCATAGGAAGGAGGAAAAGAGGACGACCCCGAACATCCTGGAGGAACGAAGTAGACGACGCCATGAGTAAGATAGGCCTAAACGATGGAGAATAGGACAACAGAGAGAGATGGAAACGGTTGAGCGAGGGAAGGCAGTGAATACTGTAGAATATATATATATATATATATATATATATATATATATATACACTCATGGAAAAAAATATCGAATATTTTGGAATTTTTTAATTTTTGTTTTTTCATAATAAATTATGGTCAATCAAGTCGTTTATTGTAAAATAGAGTTTATTTTAAAAATGTCTAATGAACAATTTTAAATTTTTATACGGAGAAAATTGTGAAAAAAATAATAAAGGTTTCATATTAGGTAAATAAGGTTATTTTACTCGAAACTTAAGTGATAATTTAAATTGCTTCAACAAGTCGTTTTAACTATAAGAAGTGCATGATCAGTAACGAGTATTCCCCCTCTAGCTTTTATTACTGCTTACATCTTTCTTAGCATGCTTGCAAGTTAATTTTGGACATATCCTTGGGAAATTGGATTCCATTCATGCTGTGCAGCAAGCCTAAGCTGCTCTATCGTATTTGGAACGGGATTTCTTTGTCGTATGCTGCGTTTTAGGTGATACCACTATTGGATTTAAATCCGATCTAAACGGTGGCCAATCCAATCTTCGAATTTGGACCTCATCAAGATAATTACTCACTATGACAGCGGCATGTGGTCGAGCATTATCGAGCATTAACGTGAATCTCTTATATCCAATGTAACCAACATATGACAAAACATGATCTTACAGGATGTTTTAAACGTAAGAATCACTAGTCATCCGTCCAATCACTTCCACAAGTGCGGTACATACTTCACAACTAATACCTTAGCAAATAATTATGCCATCAACTCCAAAACTAACGGTTTGGGCAAGACTGCAGCTGGCGAATCGTTCTCCAACTCTTCTGTAGACGTAGTTTTGACCATCTGGCTTCCATAATAGGATTCTGATCTCATCAGTGTAAAGAACGTTTTTGCATTTGTTGATATTCCACTAAATATGTGTTCTTGCAAATTCCAAACGACGAGCTTTATGATTTTGGAGAAGACGTGGAACTTTGGCGGGGCGTCTGGGCTTTAAGTTTGCTTCTTTTGATCTTGGTCTAACTGTTTGTGAACTCACATTAACTTGTCTAACATTGAATAGCTCATTTCTGAGATGCATCAATGTCAATGAACGATTTCGTGTAAAATTAACAACCAAAAATCGGTCATCAATTGCGGTTGTGCACCTTGGGCGTCCTTAACCAGCCCTTCGTACACAATTTCTAGTTTCGCGGTACCTTTTTAGAGTATTCGAAACTATAAACTCAGTTCTGCTGGTACGTCGTGCGATATCTTTTTGTGCATATCCTTCCTCGTACAAAATTATAATATTTGCTACTTGGGCTTCATCGAAGTGTCGAATGAGTGGGATACTTATTTTAAACTTAGATAAATAAAAACAGTATTTAATTAAACTTAATAAATTAACCTAAAAATAACCGAATTAGTATGATTTTTGCTTTACGTGAAGAAGGTTTTTTATAACAAAATGTACGAATGACACTAACCACTGAATAAACGTCAAAATAAACATCAAAATATTTCAAACCAGTTGAGTACATCAGCCTACTATATGAGATTATCAGTAACCTAAAATTATTTTAAAATAATAGTGACTACAAAAAAAAATTGGAAAATTCCAAAATATTCGATATTTTTGTCCATGAGTGTATATTGTTGTGGTATTTAAAATTGAAGAGTAAAAATATTAAATGTACGATGAAATCAATATTTCAGAGATTATAGAAAGTAAAAATACTCCGAACTGCCTGGAATTAACCAAAGGTAATCTTAGTCATAAATAATCTTTTGTAAAAATATAACAAGTGGATAGTGCGGGTAAAATGAATAGAAGTTAACCATTGTTTTTCCCATAAGCCATAAAGTGTTCCGTAATCCGGGTCCGCACCATGAACAGGACAATAAAACTAGTTAATAAGTAAATGGTTTCTCGGGATCTGTAAATACCCAGTAGAAATTAAGTGTCCTTGTAGAAATAATATGAATTAGGAAAGTTTGTAGTTATTTTCGATTTTATGTGGGGAGTGGTATGCAAATTTCTGATTGGCCGAGAATTTGGAAAGTGGTGAGATGGGTGTATATAATGAGAGGTTGGATGGATGGATAGATGAGATGAGAGAAGTAGTTAGTTCCAGTTTCTTAAAGTGAATGGTTGGTTTTCGAGTTGGTCTCCAGGGGTAGTAAGTGATAAAGAATAAGTTGTGAGTTGGTGAAGTAAGTGTGTCCGACGGTAGTTGATCTGGTACAAATTTGTAAGTAAACTTTTCCTACTTGTATTCTACGTATCGCTGTTTATTTCGGAACAAGAGATTAAGTTTGGCGAGAGGAAAAGAGGCTGGCATTATTGGAAAGGTACGTGCATTTAAAGGAGAGCATTGAAGACACTTAATTGCAATATCTTGTTTAATATTGCCAATTACATAGGAGGCTGCTGAGAACTGATAGTTAATTTTGTATAGAACGAGGAATTGGACAACTCAAGGCAGAGGAAGCGTTTCAACGGGAGAAACATTAATAATATATTCAATTTGAGAATTTTGGGTCAAATAATAATATATCATATTAGTAACGTGTGAATAAAGTGTCGATAGTCGAAGGAGATCAAATTTGTTCTGAGAGGGGACACGGAGCTGTGGAGAGAATTGGATAATTCATACAAATTTTTCTTGGTACAATCGATATACCAAAATTGCATTAGGAAGGACACTGAATATTAGATTTGTTTATGTAGAATAATAAGCTGAATTTTGGATTGTAATTGTATTATATTATCCATGCATTATTGAAGGTTTACGTACGTAGAACGAATTTTTTGTGATAAACATTGTATGCTTAAAATTTTTGGAGGTATTTTAATCAGTTTATTTTATTACATTATTTTTATATCATATTATGTTGTTTTATTCCGTTATTCTCTGGACCTAACCCATCAGCTGTAAAGTATAGATATTGAAGCACGAGTAAAACCTGAGATAACAAAATTGAAAGGTGTGATATAAATCATAAATTATAAATTTAAATAATGTTTTATATATATTTTTTGTAAAGTTTTAAAATTAAAATTCTTGATATCACATTAATATATATATATATATATATATATATATATATATATATATATATATATATATATATATATATATATATATAAAACCTACCTTACACTTACTACAAACTGCTTAAAGCATACCTTACAGAAAGAAGATATCTAGTGAGGTATAGTGAAGCCTAAACAAAACTCTACCCCATCATATCTGGTGTAACTCAGGGTAGTGTGCTCTGATCTTGTACCTGGTATATACAGCTGACTTACCAACAAGCAATAACCTTACGCTTGCAACATTTGCAAATGATCTTTCCTAACATCTCATAGTAATCAAGTAGTAGCATCAGAGATACTTTAACTACATCTAAACAAAACTAATGAATGGATAGTCACGACAAAGGATTAACATGGACCAAACATATATGGACGAAAGGACTACAGAACTACAAAAGGATTTTGTACACTCACTCACACCTATCGATCGACAATAAGTTGCTGATATATAAAGTTAT
This sequence comes from Diabrotica undecimpunctata, assembly GCF_040954645.1. Lineage (NCBI taxonomy): Eukaryota > Metazoa > Arthropoda > Insecta > Coleoptera > Chrysomelidae > Diabrotica > Diabrotica undecimpunctata. The sequence continues at coordinate 21,102,107 of NC_092812.1, forward strand.
AATAAAACTCGTTTGGTCGTATGGTTTGCAGCGCTAGCAAATCTGATGTTATGAAAATACAAAGATTTTAATCTAAAACTATAAGAACAATCGCTAATACCCCTTGGCATATCCAGAATGATGCCTTACATGGAGATCTGCAAGTACTAACAGTCTCTGAAGAGTACAAAAAATTTTTGAACAATATCATAACAGGTTGCGCGGGCATCTTAACACCCAGGCATACAATCTTTTCCACAACCAACAAGCGAAGAAATTGAAGCGATATGATACCTTGAACCTACCCAACCGTTTCTGACAGTGTCTACAGTAGTGGAAGCTACGTCTTCAACAGCTTTCAGCCATTTTTTTCTGTACCGCGTTTAGTATTCGTTTTCGCGTATCTGTGTATGTGTGCATCCCAATGGTAAACAAGCCAAGAATTGTGTTCTGATGTTTTGGTCACTCCACCTTACATCTCTCTGAAATTGTAAAGACAAACAATTTTACTTATTGTTTTTATTGTGACACAGATTGTAAAAAATCTTGATGTTAAAAAAAATAATTCACCACTTTGTTAATGGATGGGTATTTTTTAGGACTACTTGAAAGCTTTTTTCCCGCTTAGGTCTATAGGTGTGGTATTGCGTTTTTTTTTCACTTAACTGTTTGATGATTGTTGGATATGCTTATTGGCTTATAATATCATTTTAATACTTAGTTTTAAATTTTTTAAAATTGGAAATAAAAATATAACATCTGCTGAATTTACTTTAAAATTTTTGAATATTAAATCTAAGATTAGAAATACATAATATTTTCAATCATTAATACCATTTGATTACTTTTAAAACTGTTTATTTAAGATAATTTTAAATACATACAATTGCAGCAAAGTTATATATTTTTGCCCTATAGATCTCCCGACTTTCATAAAAGCAAGATTGTCGACATAACGTAATCTACATACACGGTTTTGAGCTTATAATGCATGATACTTATTATAAAGGAAGCCCTAACACATCATTAGGTACACGGGAGTAAAAAAGGATGTATGGAGGGTCTGATTACGAATGGGAACTAAAGAATCACGAGAACGAAAAATCTCACATATAGAACAAAGCAGTTTAAAATTGATTCATTTCACAAATTCATAAAAATTTGTGTTGGTAATCTTTTTCAAATGATAGCCAATAGTAAGAGAAACAATAGCAGAATAAAAAAGTATAATTTTACGAAGTTGTATTGACGTGAACACAAAATTATAACTTCATTGTAACTTTCATTTAGTATTCAGAAAGAGTAGTTTTAAATCACTGTTAAGTGGACTGTTTCCTAGGTGTGTCTGTTTATCTGTGAAAAATAATAAGTGAAAACAATGGTGTACATATCTGGAAGTGGTTTAATGATAATGAACAAACATACTAAAAGAAACATACAAAACAAAATAGCGTATGACTAACTTAATCCTAGAATTGATGAAGCAAAGCAGACTACTTAAAAACAATTACGATGAATATAGAAATAGACAAAAATTAATAAAAGCGGAAAACAGTCAAAAAATGGATATAAAATAGATGCACTGAAGCGTAAGACATAGAACACTTATTTATTATTAAATATTATATTTAATAAACGTACACAAAGCAAAATCTACAAATTTTGTTATAACCCCATGCTAAGTTATGCTTCTTCTTTTTCTATCTAATGGCTTATTACTACAATCGTATGTTCAATATGTTTAAAAAAGCTAGAGAAATAGCCGGCCTGTATCATAAGAAGCGTTCCCTTTAGACATGTCGAAGGATATGTGCACTAATATGGTGGTCTAAGTGCCAACAAAACCAAAAATCCAAAGGGAAGCTAAATAAGCTTCCACGACCAGCATACTCAATCAGAACTGGAGCGATGCCAAAATAGGCCAATCAGAAGAAAAAAAAGGGGGCGACCTAAGCTCAGGTAACTGGACGATGTTAAGAACGATTTAAGAGAGATTGAAGTAGCGATGGAGAAAACAAACTCTCCTCAGTGAAGGATACAAGAATGTTTTAAGGTAGGCCTGGGCCACGAACTGCTTTAGCGCCAACTGATGATGATGAGATTTAAGAGTATAAAAATATATAATATAAGAATAAAATAAAGTATATAAGAAAATAAAGTGTCCATTAAAATTGGAACAAGAATCATAGGAGACTTCGTCAGAACAAAAGGGCTCCTGCAGGGCTGTTCCACATCTCCAGCCCTATTCAAAATATACTTAGAGAAAGTCTTGACTACGTGGAAAAGAAAATTCGAAGGCATGGGAATACCGGTACGAAACGAATACCTATATACGTTAAGCTTTGCAGACGATCAAGTAGTGATTGCACAAGACAAAAAGATCTCAGTTACATGATGAAGAAACTACAAGAAGAATATACCAAGGCTGGCCTAGATATTTACCTCACAAAAACAGAGTACCTATCACTAGGTACCAGAGTACCTAGTGAAGAAGACATAGAAGATCTACAGATTGACGACAACGTAGCAATCAAAGGAAAGCATAAATTCAAATACTTGGGGTTTATAATCACGAAAAAGGCAACAACAGAGGAAGAAATTAATCAAAGATTAGGACAAACAAGAACAGCAATCCGACAACTTAACTCAGTATGGTGGGATAGACACCTAAATATGAAGACAAAAACACAGATTTATAAAACATTAGTGCGAAGTATTATGACATGTGGGGCTGAAATTTTTTTCTTTTTTTACCATCCGTTTCTTTTAGGACTATATTTGAATCATTCCTTTGAACCCTATGTTCGTTATTTCATGCGTGTTTACATATTTGAGATTTATCAAATTCTCTATTTTTAATATAAAATTGATGTTTACTTATACTAACATTTAATGGCCTTGATGTTTCACCTAAATAAAACTGAACGCATTCACAAGGTATTTTATAAATGCAATTCTTTGTCCTTTCTTGTTCATTCTTAGGTTTGGTTTTAGACAAAGTAGATCTGAACGTGTTTATTGTTTTGAATGTTGTTTAAATTTATTTCCTATCCTTTTAAGTTTTTCTGATAATCCTTTTATGTATGGTATTGTTATTTTCCTCTATTATTATTTATTATTTATGGAAGTTGTTGAAAGGAAAATACCAGTATTAGTAAGTCGGTAACATATAGAGGATACATCATTTATGTTTTTTAAATAACAAACATACAAAATCAGAATTTGGTGTTTATTGAAAGTAAACTAAATGCACGACCAAATACTTACCATGTCGGGATAGTATTACGAGGTTTTTTTCCTGGTTTTTCCCTCATTATTTACTATGGAATCACTAATAGAAGATTTTTTACTGTCATCATGGCATGTGTTTGTCTTTTTAAGGACGAATTACATTCTATGATTTTTCTCACGGATATTCTCAAGTTAAAGTTGATTTCATGTAATCGAATGAACTATCTTATAAGTAAAGTCGTCCCAGGAACGCAACTCAACAATATTGGCAATATCATTTTAAAGTCGTCTACTTTAGAATGTATAATGTATGTCTGAATTGTCAACATATATGAGTCAGATAAAATTAAATCATTAGAAGAATTTTTCACCAAGTAACAAAAAAACAAAATTTGTTTAATTTACTAATGTTTGTATTTTGAGAACGATTTCCAAAGTGGAAATTGAAACATCAATAAACGTACTTTAACCTTTAACTGTGGCTTATTCCCATTTAAATGGTAATTACTCTAACATGCCACAAAAATACTTTTCTTTTCCACTCTTTGATTTGTCATAAGTGTGTACAAAAAAAGTTTCAACCTTTCCATTTAAAAAATGTATGTTGGTTTAAGTATAATGTATATGCAGATATCAATTTTCGATTGACTAGTACAAAAAATGGATATATTCGAAAGTTCTCAGTAATGATATAAATATCGAACCATATTTAAAATACAGATATACAAAATAAATGCTAGTCTCAAAAGTTTTCAGTCAATCGATATAACTAAGAATTTAAGTTCATTCTCAATTTAACCCCACTTTGTTAGATATTCGTGCATTTCCAGCATCCTTATTGAAAACTTCAAAGTTCTGCTGCAATTCTTCCGCTGCAATTTTTGCGCTGGCAACGCCACAGATATTCTGAAAATAAGATGAGTTGTAATTTAAATATAAACTGAGACAGTTAACAAATGTTTTTCTAAGAAATTGGTGTAAGATGTTAAGGGTAAAAGGTTTTATTTTAGAACAGAGATACTCATTCATTTAAAATGTGAAAATAAACAACTGGATCAAGAAAACATACCTAAATTATTTAATATTCTACTAAAAATTTTTAATAATATTGTTTGTTTCTCAACGCACTTAAATTTTAGTCTGTCGGTTTTTTTTTCTGCCTTTTTCTGTCAATATCTTTATTAGGTTATAAAGTCAGAGGTGTCAGGATTATCGATTGCACTCATGCCTCTTGATGTTATCACCTACTACTTTGTGTCTGTATCGGTATTATGCACTGATTAGGGGAAGGGGGTTATTCCGTTGTAAATTAATAGCGCTTCTCTACTATGAGACACAAACTGATCAGAATTTTTCTATATTCATACAAAACCACTACACACTTTGAAATAGTTGACTTATACTTATAATATTTTTTTTCCGTTGTATTATAAATAAAATCAAAAAAGCAAACTTATAATTAAATTTAGTTATAAGTGCGAAAATTACAGAACTATTACTCTATTTTTCTTTCAGATGAATGCCACAAATTATCAACTAGGAGATAAAGACTTTTCTCCAAAGAGAAATGCCAAAAGAAACGGCCGGATTTGTCAAAGGTAGTGGTATACAAGAACACCTTTTGAATATGAGACCAATAATCGGGAAGTCAAGATAATTCAATATCTTGTTATACATCTGCTTCATGGATTATAGGAAGGCCTTCGACAAAGTCACCTGGCATCCTTTATGGCTGATATTAAAAGAAGTGGGCGTGCCGCAGCATCTAATTTCCTTAAGTGGTACAAGCACACCACGGGATCAGTAAAAGTGCTTTACACAGTTTTAAATTAACTTCATCCAATCAAGGTTTCAAGCAATGTACTATCTCTATAACAATTTAAGTTCTTAAGCACTTATGACGCATATGTTTGTCGTGACCAGCGGCAATACACTGCGTTCAGTACGGACATATCTGCGGTCTAGGAATGTCGTATTATTTTATATGTACCATGCAGAGGTGTGTATATCAAGCAAGCAATGGTGTAACCCAGCCTAAAACACTTGCACACATATAAACATTGTATAAACATAAACCACTTCACTCCGCCTTAATGCTGCAGACCATCCCCTTTCCCCAGATAGCGCTCCGATGAGCTATAGAGGATCTACCAATCATTATCTACGGAAATCCAAATTGTACAGACTGGCAAAACAATGAGTCGCATTCCTGTCGTGCATATTTTTTGTCCACTCATTGGATGGATATTAATTTTCTATTTTACTAAAAAACTATAACCCACTTGGATTATCAAGTTTCAATGTACTAAGATCTTGGTTTTCTCACTAGAATAAAAATGGTACTTGTAAATTTGTTCAACGATAATAAATAAAGAAAATGAAGCTCTGGCATTGCTGAATGCTGAACAGTTCTCAAGATTTTGTTTTGGCAGAAGGGTTCAACGAGAAAATGTATGCAGCTGCAGCCTTTCTAGATATCAGCAAGGCTTTTAAACGAGTCTGACATGAAGGTCTGCTATATAAAATGCATGAATATGGATACAGTGAAGCGATGTGTCTCAAACCTAGCCAACAGAAGGTTTAGAGGTTGTATAGGGTTTACCCTGTTTGAAGTCGGAACCCTGGAGGGGCGTGTACCGCAGGGAGCAGTGTTGTCACCTTATCTGTACACCGACTGAACCCAGATCGTTATGGAGCCTGTATGTTGACGATACTGTCATAGCAGCGAACAGTAGAGATCCGGATATAGCCACCAATAATTTACAAACGCCTTAAACAGTCTACAAAGATGGTGCGTGAAGTGGAAAATCTCATTAAACTTCGAGAAAACATAGGCGCTTATGTACAAGCAAAGAAAAAGTAGATCAAATTGAGAAATAAGGACAGCAAACAATCCAATAAACGACCAACGAAGCAAAATATCTTGGAGTAATACTGAACAAGAAATTAACATTCACAGAACACATTATACAAACGGTCTACAGAGCAAAAGCGTTAAAAAGTCAACCCTCTTCTTTAATAGACAGGAGAAGCAAATTTAGATTTCAATCAAAAATCAGAATGGCAAATAGTGTAATATTACCAACACTGGAGTATGTATCAGCAGTATGGGGCCGTATCTACAAAACCAACAGGAAGAATATTCAAACGATGCAAAATCAAATAATTAGAGATGCCTTGGGTATACCTAAATACGTACTTTTAAGGTGCGTATATAGAAACTCAAAACAAAAAAGGATCCTGCGTACAATGAACGAAAAAGCATACGAAATCCTCAACAGCCTAAAAAATCCTCCGAACAAGAAACTAAGAGGGTTGACTAGCTACGACGAAAACGAGAGGACGGTACATAGCCAGCCAAAACATAAAATCGCAGGATATAGGGAAATACAGAATCCACGAGATCCTAAGAAGATGAACAAGATGAAGATGCGCCAATTGAACAAAATCGTGTGGAATAATCAGCTGAAGATAGGCGCTTTTATTACTTCGGTAAAGATAAGACCAAATGGAGAAAAATTTCGCGTTCACGAAACATTCGAACAAGACAAGAAAATATTATCTCTGATTTACCAGGCCCGATACGAGAAGCAAAGAATATAATGACTTCAATTGAGGCATGGAATCATTTTCTTAGCGTAATTCTTGACATAATTATTCAATAAACAAATATGTACATCGTTACATAAAGTTGCTCCAAAATATAAAGATAAATATGATGTGAAAATAACATCCAATGAAGAATTGCGGGCTTATTTGGTTTTGTTTATCTATCAGGATCTGAAACAGGCACAAAAAGAAATTTACAAGACTATTGGGCAGACGATGGAATGGGATCTAAAATTTTCGTAGCTGCTATGTTCCAGCGAAAATTTAGATTTCTGTAGCATGTGATTAGATTTGATGACACAGACACATAACTTTGGTTAAAGTTTTAAACCAAAAATGTAAGTCTTCTTATTCTCCTGGAGGACACATTACATTGGACGAAATACTTTTAGCTTTCCGAGGACGATGCTCATTTCTAATGTACATCCCTTACTAAACTCAACAAACATGAGATACAATTTTTTTCATTGGTTGATTCAAAAACCGTTTACACCTTTTGACTATCTGTTCTGACACCATATGGTTCTGACACCAGTACCATAACCAACATTTTTTTAATGTGTTTTTTGTGGAATCTAATGTACAGTCTTTTTTTGAATGGAATATTTTAGCATAGAAACAGCTTAAAAGAAAATTTCTGTATTTTTTTTCCAAATTAGATCTCTCGTAGTAGTGATACTTTTAAAACCTTAACCATAGTTCTGATCTGAAGATAGTTTTGTAAGCCGAAAGCGCCGAAAGACTTTTGGGATATGGGTTATTATAACGAATAACAAATATATCTAAAAAACCTCGTTCAAGTCTGTTTAGTAAAAAAAAGGAGACATAGTAGTTACAATTATGCAACCCAACGCCGGCGACAGCGGACATACAAATAAATATGCTAACAATTCGGGGTATGTCTGAAGTTCAGGTATATAAAATTCAGTATTTTTCTGTTGAAGCTTTGTTAATAAATTGTGTTCTGTAAGCAGAACCACGTGTAGTCAGTGACCGACGTGTACAAATTCTGCCTAAGAAAATTGGTTGTGATGACGAAAGCATGACATTTAAACGGGGCGGTAGAAGACAAAGACGGGAGGCTGATTGAAAAGAAAAGATCATTGATTGTAATAATAAGGGTATTTATTTAGAAGACGATGGAAGGGCCATCATGCTCTTCTGGAATGAAAGAACGAGATAGCTTCTTGTCTGTATAGGTTTTTATCAGTAGCAAAATAGGATTAACTACAGACAAGCAAAAGCTAATTCTCTGATCAGATAATTCTGGTGGCTAAAATACGAACTAGGCTTTACTTGTTATTTATCTCCTTTTGATTGCTAAAGGTTGCTTTTCAGAAATTACTCATAAATTTCATGTGAAAGAACATACCTTTCTCGTGTGTGATCGCGATTTTGCCATTATAGAGAAAGCAAAGAAGCATGCCAAGTCGCTTATACCAATGGAAATCGACATGAAGGAAAGCCCTGTGCGATTGTCTACCGAAAAAAATAAAGATATCCAAGCCATGCTAGCATATTTAGCAGGAGAAGCACAAACTTTTTACAAAAACATTACAAAATGCTGATTTTAAAATTTTTAATTAAGGTTACTTAAGCAAATAAATAAATTTTAGTTTTATTTTCACTATAATTATTGTTAATTTGATCTTTTCTTTTGATTTTTATTAATAAAAAAAGTTTATTAAGAGACAAAAGACCATTTGGTCATGTTTTAATAAAGAAATAACAGATCTGGTAGAGTTGCCCAGCTTGTTTAACTATCAAAATTCCGATAAGAAAGAAGTGTTAATACCCAAAGAAACTGCAAAGAGACCATGGGAAACAGGTTTTGTTGATTTTTTTTTTATTTTGAGAGCAAACAGTATTTGTTACTCCAAACTCAATCAAGGTTACTCCAGTTTCTCAATACGTCCAGCAATAAGTTGTTTAGATAATAATACCACTAATGAAAATGTTATCCATAATATTAAAGCTATTTTTTAAGACAGTGTAAGCCAGATGTTATCTTTTCGAACGGTGGTTTCCAATTCACCAGTTCAAAAATTTTTCAAGGAAAACGAAATTACTCACAAAACTAGTTCACCTAGATATCCACAGTCAAATGAGTTTATTGAAAGAGCAGTGAGCAGTATTAAGTGAGCAGTATGAAGTGCAAATAGTTGTCATTACTCTTCTTCTTTTCATATTAGGCTTGAGGTGTTTATGAAGTTAACTGCCAGCTACTTCGTCATCTTTTAAAGGTCTTCCTGGTTGTATGGCGCCTGTTGGTCTTGGATATCTTGCTATTGTGGCTAGTCTCTTACTAGCGATTCAATATTCGATCTCTTATTTGGCTGTTTGGTATTGTGACTCTTCAATGCTTTATCAACAATTGATCTGAAGTCTCTCCTTCCTGACTCAAGACTTTCTGTGTGGACCAAAACTTGCAAACAAAGCAGAGTCTGACTCAGAGTGAGCGACTGATACCAAGAGGATCACTTTATGGATAGGAAAAATACAAAACAAACGAAAAATTGAAGAAAAAAAAACTGGACAAATGGTTAAAAAAGATAATATGCAAATATTATACTAACAAGTGGAAGAAGCGATATAATAAATATATGAAATATTTGGGAAAAAAATGAAGGAAGAAGAGAAATAACAGCGTTAAATAATAAAACGTGAAATATAAAGCACACAGAAATAATAAGCAGTTACTATCATTCTCAAAGTTTATTAATAAAAATATTAAGAATTATTATTTTTCGTCTAAAACAGTTTTTTGTCCCTACTGAAAACTTTTATTTTGAGCAGTAAGAACGTTATGATTCGTCGAACCTAATATAAGTCAAATATCTCCATTTTTAAACTCTTTGCCTTCACCGAAATTGTAACTCTCAGGCAATAATTAATAAGTTGCAATATATAAATATGAAATTGAAATAAGAATCAAGAATAAATTATGTCAAAATTCATTATAAACAATTAACTAAATAGGCTAACGCTGAAAGAGACGAAGGAATGTTATATTTTAACTAAGTTATTACTTGATTTATTATTCGTTTCAATATTGACAAATCTTTAATGGCAGCTTTGGTTATTTAGGTTATTTGCAAAGTACCGAAAATGAATTTATAAAAACCTTATATTCATATATCATTACATTTGAAGGTTCATGGAAAACGTTCTTTAAAGTTCTAATATTTTAAAAGCATTTATAAAAGCATATTTAAAATCATCTTTAGTTAAAGAAAACATCAAAAGAGACAGAGATGAGTAACAGATAAAAACGCATAATTGAAGTATTAGTTTACAGCTTTAGTATTATATTACATGCTGATAATTACTCAAATAATTTCTCGTGTTGCATGCAATTCATTGCTTTTGAAATCAATAATAAGACCTATTTTTTATTCGTAGATAATAATTTTGACCTAAAGGCGTCAGAAGGATATTTATTTTTAATAACTCCAATTAAAATTAGAATCTATCCAAAAATAAAGAATAATAAGTAATTTGTTTGTTTACATAACGTGTAGGAGCGTCTTTCAGTGGAAAGTTCCTTTTCTTTATAAGTATAGCAACTGTAAATGTTACTAATTTATTATAAATAGTTTAATTAAAAAGTATGTAAGTTAAAAGCAATAAAACTACATCACAAAACACAATCACAACTACATATTACATAATTAAGGTAGAATTTAAAATAGAATTGGTTTTGGTTAAACATTAAATCTGTTTTTGAGGACCGGCCCTGGCAGGGTATGGTTAAGTTGTACTGATATTGTACTCCTAGTTTTTAATAAAAACAAGTGGTTTTATTAAATATTTTTGTAAAATTAAAGTGTTTATCGACTATATACTACTACGTAAGTCATCTATACCTAATTATTATTTTATTATTGTGAAAAAAAAAACGTCAAATAATAAATATACACTACCGTACAATCATTTTGTGAGGTTAGCTGCTATAAGTAGCTTATAGTAGCATGCGGTTGGTTTTTCACTTACCAGAGTCGGAGTAAGGCCTTCGCCGTCACAGCTTAAAATGACTTCACACAATGTAAACACACCTTCCGATCTAACCAGTCCAGTAAATCAACGTTCGATTATCACAAACAGTTATGCATCAACCGCTTCACATTCTTTTCCGAGTAACACCCAAGCAATTGTATTTAGTTGTATCGATAATGCTAAACTGCTGGATTATCCCATTCCTTTGGGCACAATCATCAACCCAAAAAATATTATTTTTCATCTGGATTATCTCATAATAGAATCTGCATGTAGTTGGCAAACAAAACCGTAGTAGAAAACTTCATGACACAACATGGCTCTATAGAAGTACTCGGCTAAGTTGTAACAGCACGAAGACTTGTCTCTCCAGCAGAAAGACTAGTCTTGTCTAGAGTGTGCCCGTCAATTTCTCATCAAGTATTAGTTGAAGAATTACAGAATATCGGTTTAAAGCTTATTTCCCCAATAACATTTCTGAAAATTAGCTCAACTCTTCCCGAACATAGTCACATATTGAGCTTTCGGAGGCAAGTTTATATAAGCCCTATAACATCACCAATTCCAGATTCTATTCTAATAAATTTCGACCAAACACCTTACCGCATATTTTTGTCACAAGGTACACTCACCTGCTTTATTTGAAAAAATACAGGACACATATCATCCCAATGCAATAACAGTTCAGTAACGGAATCAACTCATATTGAGTCAAACAATGAAGTACCAAATCAAAAAGCTTCAACAAGGATACTACACAAGGTACCAAACACCCAGCAGTCATCAAGTTATCCATTATCAAATCCGAGCATATCACCTACACCTACCAATCTCCATGACAAAGAAATTACTAATACTCCTACTCATAGCAACACTTTTAATCAACCTCATTCATCGGCAATACCGTTTTAACAAACTTCGGAAGCAATATCCTCCAATCTATCAGCTCGTGTTTCATTAGATACAATTGCAGAAAATTCTAATAAAACTGATACATTACCACAATTTTCTGAAACAACCATTTCAACTAATCTTACAAATAAAACTTCAAGCTCGACTTCTCTCACTACCAATGAGTTTGCTCCAGTACTTCCAAATGTAATAAAGCCACAACATCTAAGTGAAAACTCTAATAGCAATTGCGAAAACGCAAGTTCTTCCATAAAACGCAGTATTGGTGAGATCGACATGCCTCCTTCAGACTCAGCAATTTCATCATAAAATCTGTTTGCAAAACCCAAACCTTCTAAACCAAAAAAAACCGCGCTCAGTTCAAGTCCCATCTACACGGAAAATTCTTGAAAATTTCATTAATAATCATACCCCACCATTCGTTTTAAATTACCACCAATTGTCCTTACTGATTGATAATGTCCAAGACTTCCCCGACACTATTAGCGTCGTTAAAGAATATACAACTGATATGGCTGGTTAACTCCATCTTTTACAAAGCAGCTATCAATATGCAAATGATAGATCTACAAAACGCAAGTTTACAAAACTTCAAAAGAAACTATACGACCATTTAGGGAAAGAGATTTCTGACTTAGATAGTGACTCTTCTGTAGACAATTGTTCAGTATCATCTAACTCCAAATCTGTTAACAACATTCAAAACTCGATACTTCAATGGAACATTGATGGATTTTTCGATCGTCTCCCTATGCTACAGCTTCTTTTATCTGAATATTCTCTAGATATTATTTGTCTACAGGAGACAAACTTAAAGACCAAATGAGTACAATTCAAAAAAATTCACTTGTTACCGCAAATAGATTCCCTTAGCTCTCTAATCTCATTAAAACACATTTTTCCTTTTGACATCCTTTTGAAAAGTTGTTAAAATACCAGATTTCCCAAGCTCATGAACATGGAATAAGCGTCCAATTTTTATGGGTTCCCTTACACGTCGGAGTAACAGGAAATGAAGAAGCTGACAGGGCTGCACGAGAGGCAATTTTAAGTGATTTGTCGAAGCCGATAGACAAGTGTGTTTCCAGTGACTTAAAAGCTTATTTTAAAAATAAAGTGTTGTTTTTTTTTGTGGCGAAATGAGTGGTCTCAAACTAATTACAATCTAAATAAAATCAAAAATAATATGTCTCAGTGGTTTCCATCGTCGCGCAATAAACGAGAACAAATTGCGGTTGCGCGTTTACGTCTAGGACATACCAGATTAACGCACTCCTACCTTTTCACAAAGAAAAATCCACCTATATGTGATCAGTGTAACATCCGATTAACAGTCGAACACTTTTTAACAATTTGTAGTAAATATGACCAAGAAAGACAGCGCTACAAGATCACAAACGCTCTACCACAGGCTCTAGGTCAAAACTGTTCCTGTGACAATATAGTGAATTATCTCAGATCCATAAACATTTTGTACAATCTGTAGGTGTTTAACTTTGTTATTTATATTTTGTTCCGTCGCTAATAACCTTTTGGTGGATGCGACATCTTTTTTCTAATAAAAAAAGTAAATCTGTTTAGTAGTTCGTTTGCTTTAAAACGTTTTAGCCTATTCACTTCATTATTGTCATCGAATAACACTTTTATCCGTTCACCACATTTGACCCTGTAACTTGTTACAAATTCTTTTACCGACGGCACTTCCAGACCTTAACACTTTATTTTGGAACCGTTGGAGGTTATAAGGTTATAAGGTTATAATTGCTAGCGGTGCCCCATAGCTAAATACCATATGTCCATATGAACTTGAGAATCACCTTGTATATAAGCAGTTATTGTCCAATGTTATTTTAGAGTTTTGACTAATCAACCAGTACATTCTCTAAATTTAATGCCCAGTTTTCTTTTGGTAAAGATGTGCTTCTGCCAGGTTAGTCGTTTGTCAAGATAGATACCTAAGTATTTTGTGTCGTTTGCGTTACTTAATTGCTTGCCATTGAGTGTGTCCGTTCTATTATAAAGGTTATATGTGTGACTTGGCCTGATTTACTCTAATTCGCCATTTTTTTAGCAAAGTTTCTATTTTATTTAGATTTTAATGTAAATTTTCTGATGCTTTTGTGGGATTAGAGTCCATGGCTAGTATTGCGGTGTCGTCTCGTCTGCAAAAGTATCAACTGTGTTGCTGCTGGATGGGAGGTCTGCAGTGAACATCAGAAATAAAATAGGTCCTATTATGATTCCTTGTGGAGCGCCTGCTTTGATAAAGTGGAGCTGAGTGTATTTATCGTGCTGCTTTACGAGGACATATCATCTATCTGATAGGATTTTAGGAGTGGAACGAAAGTATATAGCAACTGTTTTTTTATCTTATAAAGTAGGACTTTATGCCAAACCTTATCGAATGCTGGACTGACGTCTAAGAAGGCTGGTGAGAGGTAGGACTTACTTTCCAGCGCGTAGGAGATTTTTTTTTACTATTCTGTGCACCTGCTCGATTGTCCCATGCTTTAGCCTGAAGCCGAATTGGTGGCCCAAAATAAATTTAGTTTCTTTTAAGATTGGAATAAATCTTATCAATAGGAGCTTTTCGAATACCCTTAATAGAAACGGCAGCAAATTTATAGGTCTATAAGACTTTAAGTCTTCTGGTTTTTTATAATCTGTTAAATTTTTCATTGACTCGGAAAGTAGACAGTTCTGATGAGGCGTTTAAAAATGCGCTACAGATATTTGTAATCTTTTTATCTATTATTAGATCAAATCCTGGGCCTTTTTTTGGTTTTGTATTTTTTTTTTAATTATATTTCTTATTTCGTGAAGTTTTTAATCAATAAGTCCAGTTGAAGCGAAGCTTGTAAGGACTAATGAATCTCGCTAAAATTGTCGTTGGGATCTGGTTTTCGTTTGGTTCAAAAACTTTTACTAGGTGTTCAGTAAAGTCTGCGACTTTTTCTTTGTGGGGGCGATAATCACAGCAGACAACCACATAGAAAAAGAGGTCTCAGCAAGGATAGCTGCGGAAAGTAGAGCATTATACTTCCTTTCAACATTATTAAAATCGAAGCTGCTAAAAATAAAATCTAAAATAACACTGTACAAGTCGATTATTCGCCCAATTATTACATATGGCAGTGAAACACGGGCTCTAAACCAGCGGGAAATTAATAAGCTTCTAGTATTTGAAAGAAAGGTTCTCAGAATAATATTTGGCCCTCAAAGAGATGAATTCACAGGGGATTGGAGAAGACGCCGCAATGCTGAATTGGTGACTCTGTATGGAACTGAAAATATAGTTAAACATATCAAGGCAGACTGAATAAGATGGGCAGGTCACGTGATACGATCAGAGGATGACAGAGTGTTAAAGACAGTGTTTTTTGAAAGACCAGATGGTAGAAGATCAGTAGGCCGACCGAGAAAAAGATGGAAGGATGATGTTGAAGCCGATTTATCTAGAATTAGGGTACAACAATGAGAAATAGAAGCGCAAGATCGAAAAGGATGCGGCGAAGACTCACCCCGAGTTGTAAAGCCAGTGAAGAAGAAGAAGAAGAAAAATAATTAAAATGTATATCAAGAAAGCCAGAAAGATATAGACTCCTACTGAACAAGAAAAAAGGAAGATATGAAAATATGAAGTAGGCACAGAAACTTGTGCCCATAAAAATCGTTTATTTGACGATGAATACAAGAATGCAATAAAAGAAAAATACGAACCGCTGCTCGAAATAGATCAGAAGCAGTGAAGTTAAACCAAGCTCTTAAATTTTTCTCCCAGAAGATGTGTCTTCGTTATAAATTGCAGCAAGTTATAACGCTCGTTTTTATTGTCTAGGATATGCTGACGATATAGCAATCGTTGTCAGGGGTAGGTTTGCTCAGGTAGTGTCTGAGAGAATGCAAGCAGCCCTAAATATAGTTGACGACTGGTGTAAACAAGAGAGACTGATAGTCAATGCTCAGAAAACACAAATTGTCAACTTCACCAAAAAAACAGCACTACAAGGCCTAAAACCACCGGTGCTGGGAAGAAAGAGATTTCATTTGCCAAAGAAACAAAATACCTTGGGGTATATTTTGATCATAGGCTTACATGGAATACTCACATTCTAAAAACCACACAGAAAGCTACTATGTCCTTGGGCAGATGTAGAAGAATGTGCGGTAAGAATTGGGGACTTAACCCCAAAATGACTCTATGGTTATATACAAGGGTTATTAGACCCATGATAACCTATGGCTCGGTGACGTGGTGGATAAAGACGCAGCAAGTGGGAGCAATAAGGCTGCTAGGTAATACACAAAGGCTAGCATGCTTGTGTATTACGGGGGCCTTAAAAACAACTCCTACTGCATCGCTGAAAGTCCTGTTGAATCTACCACCACTTCATATCTTTATACAGGGCGAAGCCAGATCCGTGATGCACAGATTAATCCATAGTCAGCGACATATAAGCCAGATGCATGGTACTGACAACAGAAAGCTAATCGAGGAGCTAAAAGCCGATATTGTGATGGGGAAACCTATCGATGCAACAGTTACGAGATATAGCTTTAACAATAAGTTCACAATTAAGATACCAGGCAGGGAAGACTGGAATAAAGGTGTACCCATACAAGCTGCTGCTACCTGGTACACGGATGGCTCAAAAACATCGGAGGGTGTGGGAGCCGGCATAGTAGGGACAAATCAAGGGATAGATTTCCCGGTAAGCCTATCTAAGGATGTAACAGTTTTCCAGGCGGAAATAACTGCAATCCATCACTGCGTGGAAGAAATAGAAAGGCAGGAAAGAACGTTCTGTTCAGTTGCCATCTTCACAGATAGTCAGGCAGCGCTTAAGGCACTCAATTCTGTAGAGGTCAATTCTAAGCTAGTATGGGATTGCGTGTGTGCCCTAAATAAACTAGGAGACCGTAGCAAGGTTACGGTAGCCTGGGTACCGGGGCACGAGGGTCATAAGGGCAATGAAAAAGCAGATGAAATGGCCAAACAAGGCTCATCATTGCCATTCATTGGACCGGAACCCTTCTGCGGAGTTGCTAAATCAGTAACAAGAACGGCTACAAGGAAGTGGGTAGCTCGTAAATCTCTGGAATGGTGGAGGAATTCACCAGGACAAAGACAGGCGAAACAGTTCATTACAGAACATTCGCCAAAATTTACGGCAGACCTAATAAGCAAAGACAGGAAAACAGTCAAGGTCATAGTAGGTCTTCTAACAGGGCACTGTACGCTGAATAGGCACTTGAAGCTGATGGGATTATCAGATGATGATCTGTGCAGATTCTGTCACCTCGAAGAAGAAACAGCAGAGCACATTTTATGTCAGTGTGAAAGTCTGGCAAATGTGCGGTTCTTTGTATTAGGAGAAGAAAATCCACCGGCAAATAGCTACATGGAAGGTACAGTCTCGAAGCTACTAGACTTTATAAAAAGGGTCAGGCTAGAGAATGTTATCTAGGACTAGAGGACCACAATAGATCTGAAAAGGTCGCAGTGGAATAGGCCGAAAGGCCACCTCTCTTAATCTAATCTAATCTATAACGCTCGTTCTTTATGGCATTTCCCAATGATGTGCTACACATGGTATATTCCCTATTTAAAATTAAGTGCTTGTGGTACTTGAAGTGAAAGGGTTGACGAATACCAGATGTCTATGTCGTTAAAAGATGATTCGTTTGAACAAATATCGACCTGTTTCAGGATTTTGACAAATTCCAATGAATCTTGCCCAATATTAGGATGGACTCTTTTGAGTTGAGAAATTTATACACTAGATTAAAGTTTAATATATTATTTTATAGCTTTCGATTAGAATAATTATTTATGCACAATTTAGTCATTTTAAAGATTCGTTTACGAGCTGATAGCTATGTATATTACCCTAATATTTCTTGGCTTAACTGATAATCCGAATTTTCTTTATTTGCTGTATATACTTAATATATTAGTTTATACCCAGCATGGGAAATTGTTGGGTTCTTCTAATAATGTATGCCATTTTAAGTCCGTAAGTTGTGCCAGCTTGCAAACCATAGATTATTTAACTTGGGTGAGAATCTTTTGGGACGCTTGAAAATGAAATATAAATAACTAAAGGGCCCAAAGAAACGTTGTATATGCGAATATATTTTAGAGGAAGTTTCCTCTACAGTTTAAAAATACGTGATATATTTTTTAATGGAAAATAAATATTTCATGAGTTTCGATTAGAATTGGTGACATAAATAGGTATTTAAAAGGTAATATAATATTTCTTAATACGCTGTTACACAAAAACATGATAGTTTTATATTTTTGAAATATTTATATCTGAACTTTTAAATGAAATATTAAAGAACTTAGCATTGGCAACTTTTTTAGCGTACTACCATTTAGTAAATTTATTATGTTAACGTTTATTCTGTAAAATGAGACCTTAAGGAATAATAAAATTATGAGCTCTTCATAATGATCGTTTAATTACGTGACAAGACAACACGGACACAGTAACGCTGTCAATTCATAACGGTGACACTTATAACATGAACAGTTCGTAACTATGATTATTCCTAAAGGTATAATTCGTAACGTCAAAACAGATTTATTTTGTTTTATTTTTGTTAACGTGTGAACCAACTTTTGTTAAAATTGCAATTAAAATTATAGGCTATAAGCTCATCGGACATTTTTAATGGGTCGTTTGATCCAGTATGAAGCACATATAAATCAATACTACAAACAACTTTAGAAACTACAATTTCTTAAACTTAAAGGTTAGTTAAACTTACGTCTTAAGAGGTGGACATTTCGGTCAAACATATTTGTATGGCCTTTATAACTTAAGTAAGTAATAAAAAAGTATTGATCTGCGACCTAATGTCGCACCCTACAAACATATTGGTACCAGTAGCAGGGACAATTTTTAATTTTCGGATAATTTTGACCTGGTTATGGTAATTTGATACAGTAGTTACGGCAATCATACACATACTTTCTTGCAGTGCCGTACAAATAACGAGGTTCTAGCAAAGAATCAGTGGCCCTCTGACTTCCCTAGAGAACCCACTGTATTTCTCGCTAAAGTCAAAGATGCAATTAAATCGCTAAAGAGAAGTAAATCTCCAGGCACTGATTTAATACCAGGTGAAATACTACAGTTACTAGGTATATCTTGTCATCGCTTTGAATAGCAGATACAGCTTACAGATAATACATGGATATGCACCGACAGGACACTCAACAGACGAGGAAGCTAAATCATTTTACGAGGATCTGACAACAGCAAGGAACCAAGAAAAATCCCACTTCGTAATAATCATAGGAGATTTTAATGCAAAAATTGGAATAAAAGAAGAGGGCGACACACAATATATCGGTTGATTTGGGATGGACAACAGGAACGAAACGGGTGAGATATTGTACAATTACTTAAACAACAAAAATATTTTTTTCTCAACACTTTCTATAAAAAATTTAAACAACGTAAATGGACATGGATCAGCCCAGACAAGGAAACTAAGAACGAAATAGACTACATACTCTCCAATAACAAAAACATATGTACCGATGTGACAGTACTAAACAAATTCTATACCGGAAGTGACTATAGATCGGTTAAAGCAAATATTAAAAAACAGACGAGAGTAGAATGAAACAAACTTATTAAACGAGAACGATACCCAACCACCGATGTCCTGTTTCAAAAACAAACGGAATACCAAACAGAGCTAAGCACAAGATTAAAATCAATAGAGACATTGAAACAAATGGATATAAACGGACTAGCCAATAAAATAAAAGTAACTGTTACAACATCGGTTAAGAAAATATGCTCAAACACGAAAACAGCCAAAACATCTAAACTCCAACCTAATACAATTAAACTACTCCACAAAAGACGAAACAGAACAGATCGAACTTCGGACAGCTTCAAAAGTTTAAACAAAAACGTGAAGAAAGAAATTAGGAACTATCATAAAAACTATACTAAAAATCTAATAAAAAATATAATACAAGATACCTGCAATATGAAAGTACTGAAAGTCTCAAGGGGCATAACAAAAATCATAGAAATAGAAAATGAGAAAAACGTCACCGTTCGAGACAGAAAGGAAATAAGCGAGGCCATTGAAAAATTCTACACTAAATTATACTCGGTAAATACACAGCCACAACAACGAGGTACTGAACGAACAATAATTAACACCGGCTCAGAAGAAATACCGGACATAACCGACTATGAAATAAGAATGGCCCTAAATCAACCAAAATCGAATAAATGTCCGGGAGAGGATAAAATTACAGTTGAAATGTTGAAAATTTGTGGCAGAAAAATGGAACACTTATTAAATATTTTATTTAATAAAGTAATTGAGAAAGGAAAGATTCCTCAAGAATGGTACAACTCCGAAGTCATTCTACTATTCAAGAAAGGAGACAAACCAAACATCGAGAATTACCGACCAATATCGTTGCTATAACATCTGTATAAATTACTAACTAAAATCATAACCAACCAACAATAACACATAAGCTTGATTTCTATCAACCTATCGAGCAGGCTGGATTCAGAAAACATTTTAGTACCATAGACCGTACACACCGTAAGAACACTGATAGAAAAATGCACCGAGTAAAATGTTCCAATTCATATGGCGTTCGTCGATTTCCATAAAACATTCGATTCCATCGAATTATGGGCAGTGCTTGAATCTGTAGAAAATACACATATAGATTCAAGATACACTAACATAATTAAAAACATATATGAAAATGCCACCATGCAGATAAAGCTGGATGAAAGCACAAAAACTAATCCCATAAGACTACAACGGGGAGTAAGACAAGGAGACACCATCTCTCCCAAACTATTTACCCTTGCTCTAGAAGACATTTTTAAGAAACTAGAAAAAGGAACTACTGCCAGATGTGAAAGCTACCGCACACTGTCACTAATAACACTTGCTAGTAAAATCTTGTTGCATATCATCAAAAACAGATTAAAAACCTATCTACATTACCAAATATCTCAGGAACAAGCGGAGTTTGTAAAGGGCAAAGGTACACGGGAACAAATCCTGAACCTGAGACAAGTCTTTGAAAAGTTGCGAAGAGTTGAGTACGAAAGCAATAAAGTTGGTCTGAAAATCAATAAATCTAAGACAAAAAGAATGGTGATCGACAGATTCCACACTATTCAACTGACTAACATGTTACTGGAATACCAGATAGTGGACAGTTTTGTCTATCTAGGATCTAGTATAACTAACGATGGTTACTGTGAATCAGAAGTTCAGAGACGTATTGGTATGGCAAAAAATGCGATGACTCGCCTAACTAAAGTTTAGAAAGACAGATTTATCTCTCAAAATATCAAGATGAAACTGGTGAATGCCCTAGTATTCTCAATATTTCTATGGGGGACAGAGACTTCGGTCACGTAGTTCGCAGAGGTGACAATAGTTTGGAGAAATTAATTGTTTCTGGAAACTTCAGGAGAGAAGATCAAGAGGACGATCACCAACTAGATGATCCGACTAAATTAAGAATTCAGCTGGAAACTCATTCTGCGGAGCTCTCAAAGCATCTGAAGATAAAGACCAATGGAGAAAAATTGTTAGGAATATTGGAAGAAGTCACGATCCTCAGTAATGGGGAAACGACAACAGAGAGACATTTCCGCTGGTACGGGAGTGAAAAGTCCAAGGCGTACCCCTTGGGGTACGTACCCCGTATTTTAAGTAGTACAAGGAAAGTGATTTAAGCCAATATGAAACTCACTGATTTAAATTTAGTTGCATAAAATATTAACATCTTTGGACATTCCGTACATTTTTCATGGTACATGTGCTTATGAGAGGAAAATTAATTTTCTTTGATAAGTGGGATATTACGATCAAAAGTGAAAGAAATGCCGAAACAATGGAATGGTGCTCTTATTTGTCCTATCTATAAAAAAGGAGACAAAACAGAGTACGAAAACATAACGCAATAAAGGAGAAAATACCACCAATCGATTTTGAAGACAAAAATGGAAGTTTAAAAATAATAATAATAAGTATAACTTAATAAATTCTGAAATTTGTAAGTCAATCAAGATTTATGCTGCCTAGATTCACATAATATGAAGAACTATTATTGGAAGAAAGAAAAACACTTAAGTATTTCCTTTAAGAGGAAAACAGAATTTGGGGAGGACGCTGACAATACTACAGCGGGCCCCAACTATGAGAGCGATTATTCTGCAGACTCTAATTGAATTTTTGAGAAGATAAATGCAAAACAAATATGTAGAACAAAACAAAGAAAAATAGAGAATTGTAAAATAAGTAAACAGAAGAAACAGGTAGAATTCCCGATGTATTAAAAATAAGTACTACCACTCCTATTCAAAAAATACCCAACACTATCAAAGCTGAAGAATTCCGACCAATGAATACTTTACCTCCTATAGAGAAAATATTAGAAATTGCTGTTTATGAACAATTATTAGAACATGTAACAAAAAATATAATTTTAATTAATAATCAATCAGGTTTTCGAAAACAATTTTCTTGTGAATCAGCGTTTCAAGTTACATTATGTCACATAAAGAGTAATTTAAATAAAAATAAGTATGTAGTCATTGTATTTCTTGATTTAAAAAGAGCTTTTGGGACCATTCACAGGACAATAATGATTTCTAAACTTAAACAGTATGGTATAGGAGGTCCAGTAATTGCGTGATTAGAAAATTATTTACAAAATCGCAAACAGAAAGTTCGATTTAAAGACCAATTGTCATCTGAAATGGATAGTAATACAGGGATTCCTCAAGGTAGTGTATTAGACCCCCTTTTATTTATTCTGTACATTAACAATATCGATATTTTTGTAATTTGTGAATTTATTATTTGTGAATTATATCTTTTTGCCAATGATACTCTAATCTGTTGTAGTAATGAAAATTTTGATGTAGCTATTTAAAAAATGAACTAAAGAATGAAGAAATGAATGATATGGTTAATAAATATTTAAAAATGAATAAACTGAAGGTGAACGTGAAAAAAACAAAAGTAATGGTTTTCACAACCAAACATAAATATAGCTTGCTTGATTCTGATGCTTGATCATAAATTTAAATATTAATAATGAAAAAATTGAAATTGTCACAACAGTTAAATATTTGGGATTCCAACTTGACAATATTCTGAATTTTGAGAGTCACTTCGAGTACGTTTATAAAAAAATATCAAAAAAACTTTATTTTCTGAGTAGAATATCTCAAAAGTTGTCAATGGAGTCAAAAATAACAGTATATAAAACAATTATTCAACCTCATTTTGACTATTGCTCATCAATCTTATATTTATTTAACCTTAACAAACTTAACATGCTACAAAAATTACAGAACTGTGGAATGAGAATAATTCTTAAAACAAATCGCCATACTCCAATTGGTACGATGTTAAATACTCTAAATTGGTTTTCTGTTGAAAATAGACTGTTTTATTTCACCATGATTTTGGTCTTCAAAATAGTAAATGGCTTATCACCTGAATATTTCCAAGAATTCATTTCTTTCAACAAAAGTATTAATTCTTATAATACCCGAGGTTTAGATGACATATATGTACCTAGAACTATGTATAAAAGTACGATGAATTCGCTCTTTTTTAAAAGCTTCCTTAAATTTAATCAATTACCTACATCTGTAAAAAAAAATGTACTAGCCTCAATAATTTCAAAATGTTACTTAAACAGTATATCAAAAATTTGTAATGTACTTTCTTTATATTGTATGTATATTACAAAAAAGTTATTGCTTAACTAAAACACAGACCCAAGACGAAAATTATACCTGAAAAATTAGTAAAACTGCTATGTAGTTTTATGTGCCGATTAGAATGTAATGAGAACATTTCTGAGCTACAAAGAAAAAACGCAAATGCTGTTTTTTAAAATGCATCCAGACAAAAATCATGAACATCAGTTTCATCGCATATCTAAGTGGTACAAACGTTTAGAAAAAGATGTAGAACTGGTACAAAAAAGTATTCTAGAGCTCACTCACGTCAGTATTATTTAAACAATAATGATTCCATGGTACGTTTGTGCAAAAATATTTTTCCTTAACACTCTGCATATTTCACAAACTTTTATGACCATTTCTTTAGAGAAAAAAGCATGTGGATAAAAGAAGAAGGCATGAAAACCATGTTAAGGTACCTGAATTTGTGAAACAAGAAGTTCGTGATCACATTATGAAATTCCTTGTTAAAAAATCACATTATTTGCGAGAGAGATTGAGCAGAAAATATCTGGCAAGTCACCTTACTATTGCAAAAATTTATATATTTTGTAAAGCACTTCTTCTTCTTATTGCGCTGTCTCCTTTCGAAGGTTGGATCCAAATGGCAAGTGTAGCTTTGGATACTGCTGTACGAAAGATTTCTGTAGATGGGCGGTTAAACCATCTCCTCAGGTCTTTCAACCACGAGTTCTGGCGTCTTCCAACTGATCTTTAGCTTGAACTTTACTTTCCAATATGATTTGGAGTAATTCATATCTTTTACCTCGCAACACGTGACCCAAGTATTGTATTTTCCTCTCTTTGATTATGCTAAGTAATTGTTTTTGTTTACTGGTGCGTCTAAGTATCTCATCATTGCTAACTTTTTGTATTCATGGAATTCTCAGCATCCGTCTGTATATATACGTTTCAAAGGTATCTATTCTTTTTTCTGTTTGAGAGTCCATTGTCCAACTTTCACAGCCATATAGCAAAACAGAGAAAACGTAACATCTGATCACTCGAATTCTGAGCTCTTGACTAAGGTCTGATCTGGTAAAAAATGTTTTTATGTTCATTAGTGTTTTCCTCGCTTGTTCGATTCTTGATAGGATTTCTTTTTTTTTGGATTACACTGACTATTCATATTTGTTCCCAAATATTTTATGGAATTTACCTGTTCTATTATTTGACCCTTGGCATACACATGTACGTTTATTGGTGTCTTTGTAAAGACTAGAATTTTAGTTTTCGAAACATTTAGATGTAAACCATAAACATTTGACTGTGACGAACTACCGCATTTATTATATTTTGTAGTCCTTATGCGTTGCTTGCTATTAGGACAGTACCATCAGCGTACCTGATGTTGTCTATGCTTGTTCCGTTAATCTTGATTCCACCTTATAAAACACAGTGTGCAGAAAACCACACAAATGAAAATCTAATTGCCAAGGAATGGTTGGATAGTCACATTTTTAACATGGAGTTAAATTACTCCTTCAAGTCTCCAGATAATGATACTAGCAATCCATATGATGCATTTTTAGTGACACTAAGTGAAGAACAGAGTGATATTGTAACATCATTCTCTGGCTACAAGCCAAATATAATGAACATTTGGAAGAAACAACTAGAAAAAACTTTTTAAAGAACGAAGGTAAAATATGTACAAAATAACAACATTCTACAAAAATTATGATATGCATCGATTCACCAAAATGCCTCTTAACACCAGTGTTAACCAACGCGCAAAGTTTTTACTTTTTAAAACTTTGAACATCTAATTACACAATTTATGATGCCAATAATAATGCTACTACTTGTTTTATCCCCTTTACGTACAGCTCACTTCCGCGACAGTGAGCAGGGAATTTAGCAGGGAAGTTGGCAGCTTAAGTATGTAAATACGTCGCTCGCGCTGCCATCACTCATGCCACTGCCGCTGTCGTACGCTCCCTTCTTTGGCGGTTTTTTTTAACAAAAATCAAAGGAATGACAGTGCGAGTGACAGTGACTGTTTACATGCTGCTCGCTGTCTTGTCGGTGCACGACCTTGTTTGTTTATTGTTTGGTAAATTTTTTGTTCTATGGTTGAGTGGAGCAATGCTGAAGTTTTTAGAGCTATGTGCTAGTGAGAGATTGTTGTGGGATTCTTTACATAAAGACCACAAAAAGAAGCACAATGTACCCCTTGCGGTTTGTCCTTTAAATTTAAATTTGGTACTTTAAAACGATATTAATTTCTTCATAAACTTCTGGCACAATCAGCGAAATTACCAGTGGCCAAATATCGTTATGTTATTGCCAATCGTATTTTTGGTGGTATTAGAATTCTAACTTTAGTCTGTTTTGCGTGACATTTTGCAAAAGTTAAAAAATTCTGCGGATTCCTCACAAGTCAGATCATTGAAAAAGTTTGTCATATTTCCCTGTAAAAAAATGTTTGGGTGGTTAAAGGCTGGTAAGGGGTCTTGGGGGCGACATGAAGCTGCCGATGCTTTTGTCGTAACAAAACGCTAAGAAATGCCCACCGTTTTCCAACGAGTGAGTTGGAGGTTTTAGGAATAAAACTCAGCTCTGCCAGCAAATCTTACTCTCACGTCCACGAAGACATACCATGTCGCGTAACCACTGGGTGCATGGCGTACAATGGGAGTGCGTTATGTAGCAGACGAGAGAGGGTAAAAGGCGAGTTTCTGGCGCCTAAAAACTGGAACATATCGGCTAGGTTGTTGGAAAACAGCAACGAAAATGGACCATGAATTACGGAATCTGAAATATACAGGGAATCCGGAACAAACAACAAGAAATTATGCAGGAATTCGTAAATCGAAAATTAGATATAGCCATTCTCTCTGAGACCAAGAAAAAAGGAAATGGAAGCGACAAATTAAAAGACTATGTGCATTTCTTCTAAGGAGTGGGAAAAGATCAAAGAGCAAGAGCAGGGATATCAATATTTATACACAAGAAATTCGAAAAATATATTAAATCTTGGGAAGCATACAATGAACGTTTTATTAAAGTGACGATTCTCCTAAGCGGAACACAAATAACAATTCTGGGGGTATATGTCGTAAATGATGACTACTCAGTGCAAGAAAAGGAAGCTTTTGAAGAAGACTTTAGAAAAATCCTGAACAAAATTCCTAACAGCCATGAGATTATATGCGGAGCAGACCTTAATGCCAGAGTAGGAAAACAAGTTCAAAGTAAAGTGGTA
The DNA here is from genome assembly GCF_040954645.1 of Diabrotica undecimpunctata. Classification (NCBI taxonomy): domain Eukaryota; kingdom Metazoa; phylum Arthropoda; class Insecta; order Coleoptera; family Chrysomelidae; genus Diabrotica; species Diabrotica undecimpunctata. Next base: position 21,128,819 of record NC_092812.1, read on the forward strand.
GGCATGCATGGAGAAGAAACTGTTAACAACAACGGAGAAAGACTCATAAATATATGCACGCAATATGAGTTTAAGATTTTGAATGGTTTTTTCACCCACAAGAACATACATAAATACACCTGGTATCAGCATACAAGAGGTCTAACATCGATAATAGATTATTTCATAACAAGACAACAAACTAAGTTAAGAGTACAGGACGTAAAGATAAATAGAGGAGCAGAGTGCGGCTCAGACCACTGCCTGATAATAGGAAAAATATATACACCATTCGTAGACAGGAACCACACAGACATCAAAAAAGAACACAGAGAAAAAATAGAAAAAACTACGTACAACTTAGATAATCTAGATAACGAGAGCACACAGTTACTTTATTCCTGGAGACTAACACAAAAACTACAGGAATCACACAGATCAACAACGGATGAATACGAACATATAAAAAACTGCATAAAAGACGCAGCGCTAAAAGCCTTAGGGCCACAGGTACGGAGAGTAGATAAACCATATTGGTGGGATAAAGAAGTGAAAGAAAAGATAAAAAGAAAGAAAGAAGTATATCTAAAATTATTACAACAGGGAGACGAACATACAAAACAACAATATAAAAACTTGAATAAAGAAGTCAAACGAGAAGTGATTAAAAAGAAAAATAGTGCATGGGAACAAAAATGCCATTACCTAGATAACCATATAGGAGGGACAAAGAGCTCTGAAGCCTGGAGAACTATAAAAACGATGAGAACAACGACAAAAATCCAAGTCATAATAAATAGAATACCAGAGAACACATGGGTAGAGCATTTTGAGAACTTATTAACAGAGAGAAGAGAAAGGTTTAAACAGACAGAACAAGTGGAAGTAGAAGAAAGAATCGAAATATTAATAGAACAAGTGAAAAGAAGCAGTTAAGAGAATAAAATTTAAAAAATCTCCAGGCGCAGGCGGAATACATCCAGAGTTGATTAAGTATGGATCATCAAAACTGTTTGAGATGATCCGAAAATTATTCGAAAGATGCTTAAACGGAGAAGTTCCAGAAGAATGGAGATAATTGTATATCTCTCCAATACACAAGAAAGGCACAAAGATGGATCCTAAAAACTATAGAGGGATCGCAGTGATTGCTACTATAGGCCGACTATACTCAAAAGTACTACGAAACCTGATAGAAAATGATAATAAAGACAAACAACCCGAAGAACAAGCATAATTTAGGGCCGGACGGTCCATTATGGATAATATTTTCACATTAAAAATTGCAATGGAAAAACGAGTGCAGAGAAATAGAGAAACTCATATAGCTTTAATAGATTTGGAAAAAGCATATGACAGTGTACCGATCTCCGAACTATGGATAGAAATGGGTAACTTGAAAATAACCCCAATTCTTATTAACGCCACTCAAAAATATTACGAACAAAACTTTGCAAGAATTAAAATGGGACAAGAAATCACCTCTCCTTTTCAAACAACAAAGGGACTAAGACAAGGCTGCTGTCTGTCACTCACCCTATTTAAAATCTATTTGGACAGATCCTTAGTGAAATGGGTAAAAAAATGTAGAAACATGGGAATAACGGTGGAAGAAAACAAGCTATATACACTTTTCTTTGCGGATGACCAGGTAGTAATTGCCGAAGACAGCTACGATCTTAGCTATATGGTAAGAAAACTGCAAGAAGAATATGAGGTGACAGGTCTAAACATGAATATAACAAAATGTGAATATCTCTCAGTGGGAACAGATGAAATATGTGACCTAGTCTTGGAAGACGACCAAAGCTAATAGAAACAAACTTATGACGACAGAAATGGATTATCTGAGACGAAGCTGCGGTAGATCGAAACTGGAGAAAATTAGAAACGAACAAATAAGAAACGAAATGAAAATGGACAGAAATATCAATAATGACATAGAAAGAAAACAATTAATCTGGTTTGGACATGCTAAAAGAATGTCAGAGTACAGATGGCCTAGAAGAGTACTGAAATGAATCTCTCCTGAAAGAAGAAAGAGAGGACGACCATGGAGAAGTTGGCGCAACGATATTGATGAAGCAATGGCGGCAAGAGACTTAGAAAAGGCAACTGCATATGACAGAAAAAGATGGAAATTGGAGGCGGAGAAGCGGCGACAGCCGTAATAAATCCGTTATTATATTATATATAAAAAAATGTTTGAAGCCATTTTCAGATTATTAACCAAACAAAAGACTCTTTCGACATTAACTTTTTTTTTCTACCTCATTTGTTTTTACAACGTTGAGATATTTTTGTAAACTTAAAACACACAGAGCTGTCGCTGCAATAATTTCTATGGCCTCCATTACTGATGGTACACTAATTCAGCACTGTGGTAGCTATATGTAAACACTCATTTTTGCCTTAAATGCTGCTCGAGTAGCGGCAGCAATGAGTGCATGTAAACGGGATATTTGATGTGGGACGAGTGCAAATTAGAAAGCAGTGCTAATAAAATGGCATCAGGATTGCTAAAGTGGGCATTATCACATGTTAAACATCCCAAAAAAATATTGTTATGGTTATTAATTGTATATTGTAAAAAAAATTTCAAAGTTGAAAACTGTTAGACATAAATTCTTATTACGTGATCATACTTGCTTAGAACTTGATGCTTGCTATTCATTAATAGAATGTGAAAAAAGAAGAATGCTGGTTTTTAAATCACAACTGGCAACAGAGTAAGTCGAATGTGTACCATAACTAATTCAATCGAGATGTTTAATTATTAGAACGCGATGTATAAAACTGATAAACAGATTAAAGGAATACTCCATCCCATAATGTTCTTAAAAGACGGTAATTTAATGTGAGACTGTAAAAAGAAGATATAGATTCCACGATGGCATTTTGCCAACCAGTAAACAAATTAATCCATTAAGTAACCAATTACTTCCAATTAAATTAAGAGTAATATTAGTGCCCTTATTTAATAGATTGTTAAAAAAGGCATAAACAGTTTTATCTGCTGCATTTTGTGTTCCATCCACTTTACTTTATTAGCTGGCAATTTTCCATATCTTGAGAATTTCCATACAGTTATATCACTGAATGAATCAAAACCTTATTTTTTCTTAAGAATTACTTTTTTTTAAGTCTGTTTGTGGGCCATACATACGTTATGGCAGTTATAATTAAGGGCTCCATGACATGAATCTTTCTTCTTAAAGTGCCTATCCGTTCCGGATGTTGGCGATCATCACGGCTATCTTTACTTTGTTTATTGCAGCGCGGAACAGTTCAGTGGTAGTCGTGTTATACCACTTTCGTAAATTTTGAAGCCAGGAAATGCGTCTTCTTCCCGGTCCTCTCTTACCATTTACTTTCCCTTGGAGAATCAGCTGGAGAAGGCCGTAACGTTCTTGATTTCTCATTACATGTCCTAAATATTCCAACTTTTTAGTTTTGACGGTCATGAGAATTTCACATTCTTTCCCCATTCTACGCAGGACCTCCACATTAGTAACTCTGTCAACCCAGGATATACGTAAGATGCGCCTATAACACCACATTTCGAAAGCTTCGAGCCGATTCATAGATGCAACAGTCAGTGTCCATGCTTCCATTCCGTAGAGCAGAACTGTGAATATGTAGCAGTTCAATAGACGGCATTTTGTTTTTAATGATATGTCTCGACTGTTGAAAATAGTTCTCATTCTAACGAATGCTGCTTTTGCTTTTATTATTCGCTGTTTAATTTATGTTGAGTGGTCCCATTGGCTATTTAAATTGGTGCCTAGATATGTATATTGCTTGACTCTTTCGATATTCTGTTGGTTGATTGTAAGTTGAGCGTTTAGTATTGGTTTTTTACTAATTGTCATAAATTTGGATTTCTTTATGTTAAGAGCTAGTCCGTATCTGTTGCTGACTTCTGTTATGCGATTTGTTAATATTTGTAAGTCATTCAGATTATCGGCAAAAACTATAGTGTCATCTGCATATCTAATGTTATTCAACCATTCACCGTTTATTAGTATTCCTTTCGCACAACCGTCTAAAGCTTCCTTAAATACCCATTCAGAATAAATATTGAACAACAATGGAGACAAAATACAGCCCTGTCGTACTCCACGTTCTATTGACATGAATGATCACTTTAAAGTAGTAAAACTAAGAATGAATAATAAAACAACAAATAAAAACCACTTTAATACTAATCTATTTAAATGAACTGGGTAATCTAAATGAACTTGCATAGCGGGCGCCATACAATCTTTCACATGATCTCCTTGCAGAAACAAATCACAGTTTTTAAAGGTATTAAAGATCCTGCCAACAAATGGACCTTCTAAAGACCAGCTGATAAAAGAAGTCGGACCCAGTGTACGAGTTTGCTTAATATAGAAGGCATAAGTAAAGAAAAATGCCAAATTCTGCATAAATTATTAAATGAAAACGAAGACCAGTTAAGTTCAAGAGTAAAAATCCCAGGCTATGATATACTTGGTGCTACCTACGAGAGCATACAGTGTACCAACCTTTTCACTACTTTTCCGTGGCATACATATGTTCTTATTCCCTACGAACACCCAGCCATATACATACGGGAATTTAACGGTCACCATGAGATGTGGAAATACTCTGAAAATGACAAAAATGGCTCGTCATTTTTTGAGTGGTCAGAAGAACTGAAGAACAGAAGAGTGGTCTCTGATACCAGTGATGCTATCCAGTATCGGGACGCGAAACTGTCGTCTATATAAGTTGTAAGCCATTTTCCATACCGTGGTTAGTTCTCAGGTTATAGTTGGTGAGTACATTTTGTGATTGTTTTCCAGTTTTCGAATATTCTTTGTATAAATATTGCCGTTATATTTTGTTGAAAGGATAGAATTTTGATAGCCAAGGGTTATATACAGGGTGGTCCTTAGGTAATTGTACAAAAAGAAACCATAGATTCTACACTTTAAAATATTGCGATTTAAGTCAAGTTGATTTAATAAAATGTTGATATTAAGAAAGATACAGGGTGTTAAAGTGGAAATTTAAAATTTTAATTTTCACTATAACTTTTATGTTTGTAAACATTTATGCATCAAAGTTCATAATGCATAAAATATAATCTGATGAATACTTTAATGTAGCTGCCACATATGTGGCATACATTTGCACTTAACTTTTTTGCTTTTTAAGTTACCGGTATCTGTGATAAAAAATATTAAAGATACATTATTTTGCCAAAAAAAGGTATACCTGTTAATAACTTCAAAACTCAATAGTTTTCGAGATATTCGCATTTTACAAATCAACTACATAATTCAGATTTAACGCAATTACTCCAGGCAATGAAAGAAAATTAGACAAAAACATCAATACTTCTAAGTTTTGGTATAAAATGTCTTCATTAAAGTTAATAGTTATTTCGTTAGTAACGAAATATTAAATAAAATAAATATATTAGCAGGATAGAATAGTAGGATTTGAAAAATAACAGAATAATTGGATTTTACAACAAACATTTTACGTTTTTTATTAAATTAAAGACATAATCAAAAATTTTATTAATAAACCAAATTAAGAAATAGTAAAACTTAATAACATTAAACTTTTTGTCAAAGTAAGTGTTCGATATGTCCACCATTTTCTTTAATTCATTTGTCAATACATTCCATAAAAGATCGTCTCATATTAAATAGCATCATTGGTTCTAAAGAAACTGCTGCAGTATTTATAATAAGTATTATAAGTATAATATATAATAAACATAATATAATAATAAAGTATTCGTTTGGGAATTTTATGAATTAAATAATTATATTAATATCTCACCACATGACGAAGGAATATGACTACCACGAACAATCCAACGTTTAGGAAAGTTGTATTTAATTATGTTCTCACTGCACTTTTCTCTATAATGTGGTGGTGTACCAATCAATAAAATGATTTTATAAAAAATGTAAATAAATCTCAACATTAAAATTAATTCGCACGTCCATAAAAAATAATTACAAATGGTACCAAACCATACGATATGCATTTTAAATATGAATTTTAAATAAACGTATGGTTTGGAAACATTGGTAATTATTTTTTACGGACATGTGAATTACCTTGTAATTTGAATGGTGAGATTTATTTACATTTTTTATAAAATGATTTTATTTGATTTATTGGAAGAATCGTCATCAAACTTAAGGCGAAATATGTGGTTTATGCAAGATGGTACACCACCACATTATAGAGAGAGGGCAGTGAGAACATACTTAAATACAACTTTCCTGAATCTTGGATTGTTCGTGATAGTCATATTCCTTGGGTCATGTGGTAAGATATTAATATAATTACTTAATGCATAAAAATCCCAAAAGAATACTTATTATTATACTTATAATACTTATTATAAATACTGCAGCAGTTTCTTTAAAACTAATGATGCTATTTGTTATGAGATGACCTTTTATGGAATGTATTGACAAATGAATTAAAGAAAATGGTGGACATGTCGAACACGTACTTTGACAAAAAGTTTAATGTTATTTAGTTTAACTATTTCTTAATTTGGTTTATAAATAATATATTTGAGATTATGACTTTAATTTAATACAAAACGTAAAATGTGTGATGTAAAATCCAATTATTCTGTTATTTTGTCAAATCATACAAATCCTACTATTTTATCCTGCTAATATATTTATTTTATTTAATATTTCGTTAAATATTAACTTTATTAAAGGCATTTTATACCAAAATTCAGAAGTATTGATGTTTTTGTCTAATTTTCTTTCGTTGCTTGTAGTAATTGCGTTAAATCTGAATTATGTAGTTGATTTGTAAAATGCGATTATCTCGAAAACTGTTAAATTATTAACAGGTATACCTTTTTTTGTTAAAATAATGTATATTTAATATTTTATACCACAAACACCGGTAACTTAAAGTGCAAAAACGTTAAGTGCAAATGTATGCCACATATGTGGCATATGTGGTGCCCTTTATCAGCTACATTAAAGCATGCATCAAATTATAATTTATGATGTTCAATAGTACTTAGTTATGAACTTTGATACATAAATGTTCATAAACATAAAATTTATAGTGAAAATTAAAATTTTAATTTTGCACTTTAACACCCTGTATCTTTCTTAATATCAACATTTTATTAAAGCAATTTGGCTTAAATCGTAATATTTTAAAGTGTAGAATCTATGGTTTCTTTTTGTACAATTACGTAAGGACCACCCTGTATATACATCGATTTAATTCTCTGAGAATTGTAAGGTTAAAAAAAATTTTAAGTATTCAAATATTGAGTATAATATTGTCGTTCTAAGATGCTAATTGCCCAAGTCTATGTTTGATTAAAACAAAGGTATTAGTGCCATCTGGTAAGAAAAGTACAAATCTATGACTTGACAGCGGTCTAAATCCCTAATAAAACATTTACGCATGTAAAATACGCATATTGTTAAAAATAAAGACGCATTTTGCCAAGTCCCACATTTGTAGTGAAACCATAATCGTAGTTTGTCAACAAAACGTGGTTCCTATTTTAGTGCTTTTTTAAATTAAAAATGGCGTTTTGCTTTTTATGTGGAATTGTATTTCTTTTAAGTATAAATTTGTGAGTGTTTTTTTTTACCACCATTTTACTACTAAATTAAACTTTGCATTGAAGTCTGAATATTTTGGACTGGAAAACACATTATTGGTTTTGAAATATACCTGTTTAACAGGCAAAATTTTATGCCTTGCTGGCATTTGCACTAAGTACGGAGCTGCAGTTAATGATAATGATTTGCTTAAAATGGCTGAGAAAGCCGTTAAAAACTTACAAAACAGTTGCGAAAATTTTCAAGACTCAACAATGAATTTGTCTAAACAACTTTCTAACTCTGTAGATGTATCTTGTAATCCAAAAAGCCGATATAATGAATGTATTACTTTGCCAGAGATATTTAATTTTGAGGAGCAAATACCAAATGATAATAATGACCCGACTGACCTGATTCATGTTATTCTACATGGAGAAGAACCAAATTCTTCCGACTCTGAGGAAGATACTGAAGAAAGTAACGTACTTGTGCCTAAAGCAGATGAAGGTGAAATTCAAGGGAATGAATTAATGATTGAAAGCAGAAGCAGAAGAAATAGATGTAAAGTAAATCAAAATAAATGGAAAAATAACTCTAAAAAGCTTAAAAGGCAATCAGGACAACAGTATCTAGGAAAACGGAAAAATTAAGGAAACTGGGACTATAAGATAGTTAAAAAAATAAAGAGTGGGGGATAGGTGTAAATGTGATGAAAAACTGGCTTAAACTGCAACGAGTTGACAGATGACAGAATTAAACTTTTAGTTTATTTTTGGAAGCTGTCGTGGTCCGAGAAGCAAATTTACGTTACTACATTGGTTAATAAGTGCCCAACTAAAATAACTAGAAACCGAAAGCAAGAATAATATTCAAGACGAGCGTATTTATACTCATACTTTCTTAACACACGAAGTATCAAATTTAACAGGTTGACTGCGTTACCGGTCCCCTAGGACCAGTGTTCGTTAATATTAATGTGCGGCGTGTGAAAACTGCAAACTTTTAAAAATTGCGAAAGGCATATCTTCGTTAATATTTGCTTGTTTTAAATGCTAAAAATAGCATTATACTTGTCTTAAGATTCTAAACATTTCTAAAAGAAAAAAATGTACCTGGCTTTGGGGGCAGGTAACGCACAGAGATTACAATTTGTTACTCGGGTGCTAGACCGGTCCTGCGGGACCGGTGCATATTTATATGTCTGCATGCTTGCGCAGTCAATCGGCATTTAGTATCGTTTGTATTTCAATAGCAGGTGTGTTTACGTCCGTGTTTTACGTGGTTTTACTAGTCTAAAAATGTCATCTCGCGTTAAAAAGATTTTGTTTTTAGCTCAAACAGCTGATACAAACAAAACAAAAACTTTAGAGTGTAATGAACCGAGTACTTCAGTTGAAAATAAAAAATATGACGAAGATAACTCAAGTATTGTAAATTCGCGCCAAAGTCCAACTGATTTAAGAGACCATGTGCTTGCAGAGTTGCCAAATAGTGACAGTGAAAATGAACGGGACGATCCTTTTGATTCGGACGGTTCTGTAATCGACAAAAACTATGTTCTTTCTTCAGATGAATCGTACAGTGATGTAAGTGAGAGTGATTTATTCGACGATGATAATGAGACAAAAATTGATAACGAAACAATGTCAGAATCTGAAAATGATGATGAAAACCAGTGGCATGATATAGGTGAGAGTGACAATGAAACTGGTGAGTTGAATCAATATCAAGATATGCCTATATTTAATTTTAAAGTTAACGAAATAAAAAATCCTATAGATGCTTACAAGTTATTTGTAACCGATGATCTTTTACAGAATATTGTCACTGAAACAAATAGAGTTGCTTGGAGAATGTTATTAAATATACATCGATCAAAATCACGTATACGTTACTGGGTTAACTGCGATATAGCCGAACTGAAACGTTTTTTTTTTCAATATGTATAGTTATGGGATTAGTTGATGGTCCCGCAATAAATTTATATTGGTCGAAAGTTCCCATGTTCAGGAATGAGTTTATTACGACTACCATGAGACGAGACAGGTTCCTTTTACTGATTCGTTGCATTTATTTTTGTAATAATCAGCAGTGTAATAAAGATGATCGGCTCTATAAGTTTTCAAAGTAGTGAATAAAAATTTTCAAGCTGCATTAACTTAAGGACGGATTTTGGTAGTCGATGAAAGTATAGTACCTTATCAAGGAAGACTGCAAATAAAGCAATATCTGTCAAATAAAACACACCTGTATGGAATTAAATTATATAAGTTATGTACAGTGGATGGTTATACTAGCAACATAATCGTTTATCGTGGTAAAAATACGACTACCAATGCAAATACTGCTCAGAGTCAGCAGATACTGTATGATCTTCTTGAACATGTTGAATTCGAAAATGGCTACTATCGCTACTTGTATGCTGATAATTATTACTCGAATTTACCTTTAGCCAAATCATTATTTAAAAAATAAATAATTTATTGTGGAACCCTGAGGTCCAACAGAAGAGGTATTCCCAAAACGGTACCTAAAAAAATGAATAAGGGAGAAATTTGGGGTACACAGAACAACTATTTACGTATTAAAAATGAATGGACAAACGGCCAGTTCTGATGTTAAGCACTGATCCAAATCATACAACTACTTTAGAACCAACAGAAAAGCGAAACTGGCAACGTGAGTTTGTATTGAAACCAAAGGCAATTATTGATTACAATCAAGCAAAAAAAGGAGTATACTTTAGTGATCAGACGAGTTCTTATCATTCCGTTTTAAGAAAAAGTTTAAAATGGTACCGTAAACTAGCCTTTGAATTTTTGCTTGGAACATCTATTGTAAATGCCTGGATTGTTTGTAACAAGATTAGTTGTTCCACAACATTATCTATAATAGAATTTAGAAGAAGATTGGCGCGGGAGTTACTTGTTACTACAGCTGCACACGAAAACACCACTACTCCCAAAAGCGTTCCACATACTTTTGTTAAACCATCAGGACCTGAAAAGAAAAGGAGAAGACAATGCCAAGGATGCTATCATAAATTAAGAGAAACACATTCAAGCAAACAGGCAAGTATTATGGTGACAAAAGTAACAAGTTACTGCAATGAATGTCCTGGACAACCAGGAATGTGTTTATCTTGCTTTAATAGCATTCATAAAAAATAATCTATTTTTCTGAAACTTAATTGTTTTTTTTTAATAACTACGAAAAAATCTTTTATTTTCCTGAAACTTTATGTTTTTTTTTGTTTAATAACATATTACATATAGTATAAATATTATTTAGTTTACATGTTTTTTTGTTTCCAAATATCATTTACACTAATAAAATATTAAGAAGTCTTTTAATCTAAATCTGTAAAAAATAGTAAGCTGTCTTGATACTTTAAAATATTCTTAACAGGAAATCTGATCAAAAAACGAATGACAATGGTAATTTTTAAAATGTTTTTACTGTTAATAACTGATCTTAAAATCGTATAATTTATATTATAAAACTGTAAAAATGTAAAAACTAATTACGTCACTGCCGGTCCCCGACGGTCGGTAACGCACCGTGTTCGAGTCAAGCCACCGTCCCGGGGAACCGGTAACGCACTGTTTTTTGGTTGACATATTTTGGGAACGCAGTCAACCTGTTAAAGTATGTAAAACAATGTTCTGCAATAGTTTTACCTTATCAAAAAACAACAGTTGGCTATTGGCTTCTTGAAAAAAACATTTATAGTACCGAAGATATTGCAGGACAAAAACAGAATAATTCCAGGCCGTTGAAAAGAAACAAAAAACAAACGAAATATTATTTTTAAATACTTTACTCAAAATGGACTCCCATTATTATAGGAAATCTACTAATAAGCTTTATTTAGAGCCAGTTTGGACTTTTAATTGGAGCTTTACAGGCTTTATAAAAACGAATGGTGTTCCAAGAACTTATTACCATTATCTGTTGTATCTTTTACAAACATGCTTGACGATCAAAACATCGTGTTATTGTCAATTTTCCGATAGTATTTTCTCTCATTCCATGTAATATTTTTCATATTAAATCTACATAAATACATAAATTTGAAATATTAAATATTAAAAGCATCCTTAACTACAAAAGGTCACATTGCTTACCTTTATTTTTCGCTTTTGCACGGTTGTTCTGGAAAGTAAAGATAAATATTTAATCAGAATTTTTAATTTTTAAAGGAAACTTTTATTTATGTTAAAAGAGGGATATTATTATTTTCTGTAAAAATACATTCTTATATTCATAAAAGACTCCACAGGTGTATCAAAAAGACATAAATTATAAAGATGAAAAATTGTTGAACAATTAATTATATATAACACTAGTGACAATAATACGAACAGTTAGCTAAATGTTTTAAATTTTTATTTTAAAATCGTTGGTAATTTAGTTTGATATGGTGAACCAGGAGAAATGGAGAAATGCTCTATTTCTTTTCTCGGTACACAGATGTCTCTGTAAATTTGAATGCCGACAGTTTATTATGATTTATGCAGCCAACACGTTGTGAAAACCAGTCCCGTTTTAAAAACCGTAAGTAATTTGTACAAAACTGTTTCCGATGCTCAATAACTTTTATATATTCCATGTATTTGTAGACCTTGCTTCAAGTAGCTTAGTCTGTGAGGTATTTTTTGATATAGGCTGCTTTCTTGGACTGTTTATATACAACATAACCTAAAAATCGTTGACTATAACATTGTGAACTTCTTGCAGTGCTATTCAACATTTTACCCATGATAGATGGGAAACATGGTAAATTCGGGCAAGGGCGATATGGTGAAGACCTTTTCCAATAAGTATACCCATTTCTAGCGCCGCTGCTTCAAAGTCCCTGCAAAAATCCATTAAATATCACCAAAATTACTATTCCGTTGCCTCTCCAAAAAAACTTTTTTAAACAGTAAAACATATTATGTGAGACTAAAAACTCCAAATTATTTAAGTGATGACAACTTTAACATGTTTCTGATTAATATTTGTTCTATAAGATATAAAACAGATGAAATATTTTTGTTTCTAGAGGAATTAGGATTTTTCCTGATAATTGCGATTACAGAGAACTAGCTTGAAGTTAATGAGCCTTTTTTATAGAAAAATATACCACAATTGCTAGGTATGAACGTCCAAGTTCAGCTCATGGTGGCACCCTAATTCTTTCCACAAATATTGATTTCTCTCGGGTGACAAAATATGACGTTTTGTTGAATGAAGCCTTTTTTGAGGTTTCATTAGTTATAACAAGAATCTTAATATATACATTCTTTGCATTTATAGATCACCTGACTCTTCCACGGAACTATTTTTTTAAAATGACCTACTGTCAGACCCAACCTCATCGTCCTGGATCACTCTGTGTCGGATTCCTCCCGTTGACGGATTTTAAAGCACTCTCAAGGACAAAAATAGCATTTTTTCCGAATGTTATATCCACGACACGGTGATAAAACAGCTAAAAAAACGTACTCTCAAAATCATCTGGGAGGCTCTCAAAGTGTTGCAAAAGAAACTTGGTCTATAATAAACGATCTTTAAAATAAAACTCAAACACAAAACACAGCTCAAACATTTTCGCTTTTAAACCATAAAAATTTAATTGAGTACTTCGTTCATGTGAGTAGAAAGTTAACATCAACCCTTTTGCCACAACAAGATCCCATTTCCTATCTCTCCAATTTAAAAAAGGTCTCGAATTTGAATCTTTATAAGAAGTGGATAAATCTAAACTGATCCAAACAATTAATAGTATTAAAAGCAAATCTTGCTGTAGTATTGGACTATCCATAAAAATGTTCTCAAAACTCCCAAAAAATGTGTTGGAAGTCCTTGTTTCGCTCTTTGAAAAAGTTATATTTCCACTGTGATTAAAGACAGCCATTATTATTCTTTTTTATAAGGGTTGTAAAAAATAAAATGCCTGCAACTATAGATATATTCCCTTACTGCCGGTACTATTCAAAATTATTGAGAGACTTAAAAGCCCGACTTATGTCCTTTCTCGTTAAAAACCATTTTATCACAATATCAGTTCGGCTTTTTATTTAATAAATGTACCATTGATGCATGTTTTCTGTACTACATGAGGTTTAACAAGCACTAAACAGTTATCTTTACACTATCACTATTTTTTGTGACTATGCTAAAGATATTGATTGTGTAAATCACGACATTTTGATAAAAAAACTAAAGTTTTACGGAATTCAAGGTATTTCTTTAAATTGGTTCCAATCTTACTTGAGAAATAGGAAATAACTAGTTAGAGCTAATGATAGTGACTCTAGTCACAAAAGCATTGTACGTGAAGTACCACAAGGTTCAATATTGGGTCCTTTACTTTTCCTTATCTTTATAAATGACATCACTAACTTAAAAATCGATGGAAAAAATTTTGCTGATAATGCCAGTATCACCTGGAGAAACTCTAACATTGCAACTCTTCATGCAGCTATAACTTCTGATTAGACAGTGGCATTATCCTATAAAGAAGCTCTTCAACCTTTGCTTCTTAGTAACAGCCAGATCAGTATTGTTAATTTTGTAAAATTTCTTGGTATTTTATAGACAGCAACCTTAAATGGCCCCTTGATATCGATTTCTTAATTAAGAAACTACCCTCAGCCTGCTATGTACTAAGATCTGTTTCGAAAGTAATCAATTTAGCATCTTTAGCAGAAAAAAAAATCTATGCAACTATTCACCTTTACAACTTAAACCTGCAACATATTTCGCCAAGTTCCGTAAAATGACAAAAGCCTATCTATCTAAAAGACCATGTTATTCAGAAGAAGAGTTTATTAACGAATAATTAAGAAATTATAGTACCTTTAGGTACAAGTAAGATTTCTCCATAAAATTGTACAAATTTTTAGTGACAATAAAGCATATACTCCATTCCACGAATATACGACTGTTTTAAATCCGGTTTAAGATATCGATTTAAATAGTCCAATGTGCTGAATTGTACAATAGTAAATTCTCCCCATTTTTAAAATACTGTTATAACAGATATAAACCTTAGATTTAAATATGAAGTCATGATATAAATATAGAGTTAATAGTTGATAGAACAGTTGTAATTCAGATTATGAAGTATATAATTACTATCATTGAGTTTAGTATTGCAAACAAGTTGGTTTTTGAATTAAGTGATTTAAACGAAGTGTAACAATACTTAAGTGATTAAATAGTGTAATTTATTTAGTCGAATATTCAATTAGTATTAAAAAAATAAAAAAAACTTACTAATTCTCTTATTCTCCTAATCTCCAAAAACTATCATCAACCATCAGATTCACAGCCATAATCACTGTCGTCGCTATCCTCATTCGGATGGTAAATTATAACAGAATTAACTGCTTCGATGCGACACTCATGGATCCACCATTCTTCAATTAAGTCTTCACATTTTTTTACACTTTTTTCCCAAATTTCAGGAGTGGCAATATATAATGCTTGTTGCCATATTTCCAAGACCGCCTCGTCACTGTAACCCTTGTATCCAATATGGTTATCATAATATATTTTGCATATTCTCCAAATATATTCAATTGGATTGAATTGGCAATTATAGGGCGGTAGTGTCTTAATACACGTCCAAAGCTATGTATATATATATATATATATATATATATATATATATATATAGATATATATTTGGTTGTGCATGACTTTTAGCTAACGTTAGTAATTGAGGCTTAAAACAGTATTGAGGATGTAATATTTTTATTCGTTAACCGGTTAACCGAATGGTACGCAGCATTATCCAGTACTATAACAGATGGTTCATGTAAACTTGGCAACAGTTTTTCTTTTAACCATTTTACAAACATTTCCGTATTCATATTGTCATGAAAATCGGCTGATTTTGATTTTGATGAAAACACAAGATCTGCTTCCTCAATAAAACCATGTTTTCCACCTGCATGCACTATACTATATCCCTTTCCGTCGTTATCGATGTGTTTTATGGATTTTATACTCTCGTCCTGCCAAATTCGTTTGATACCACCTTTAGCAAAAATTCATGTTTCGTCTAAATAAACGAAGGAAGAACATTCTTTTTTAAATTCGTTATAATTTCTTAAAAATTCTATTCTTTTGTGAACGACACTAGCTCTTTCACACAAAGTCTTTCTATTGTCTTCCTTTTTGAACTTAAAGCCAATCTGTCTTAAAACTATCCAGAGACTTGTTCTGGCAATTTCAAATATATTTCTGTCTTTTAATTTTGTAGCACTGAATCTAAAGAAACATGTTCTTTCTTTTCGCGCATTGTATACATTCTCTCACGGATTTCAAATTTGCAACCTTCGGGAAGATCTATAGTCTTTGGTTGTCGGCGAGATTTATATTGTGCGACATTTTGTTCACTTTGTTCACTTTTTTTTGCTTTTTGCAAAGCCGACTTTAGTTTTGTTTCACTAATACAGAGTGCATCGCACACACGTTTATGTACGGACTGAACTGATCGCAAAGCGCCTCCGTTGGTTTTCTCAGCAGTAAGATAAGAAAGTACATTAAATATAACGTTGTCCACATCTAAAACACGTCTCGGCATTTTTCGCTTCAATAAACAAATACACTACACTAAACTCTCCCTTAACGGATTTTAAAACTAAAATCAGTCAGCGATATATGAAACTGTATGTAAATTTTCCTTGCTTTTTAATATCTGTAACGACTCGGTACTTTAACTAGCAATAGCTGGTATGTTATACCCGTTACTTTCGGAACTTTTAAGAGTACATCCACTCAAAGCAAACAAATATTAAAAACTAACAAAGTAAAATATTAGATTCTTTTTATCATTCTGCCAATTTCTTTTCATTTATATTAAAAATAGTATATTTCTTTTTATTATAGTTGTAGTATAGTACATCCACTAATAATTTTCCAACATAAACATGTCTCATTCTGTTATCAAAGAGACCGCCTTTCAAATCAAGGTTGTCAGACATATTTCCTAAAATTCCTAAGGTTATATTTAAAAAATATTCTCTATTCCCTATTCGTTATTATTCAATTGCTAGTCAACGAACGACACTCTTAAAAAATAATATAAACATATTCTCAAAAAATATATATATAAATTAATTAACTAGGTACTAATATTTCCATGGACTCTTCACTAATGAATTAAAGCAACCGTGAACTTTGTATATATTACTTATATTCTAAGTAATTTTCGAATATTGGCAACATTGTAGTCTGGAGAGAATTTGAACGTTCGACGTTGCCCTGTTGGTGAATTTAGCGGTAATACTTTTATAGATATAATGATCGACTTTTAAGAAATCAGACAACTTAGAATCCAAGTTCTCAAAAACGGTTTCAAGAATTGTATTATTTTTTTCCAAATTTCATTGATTTTATACCTTACCCGGAAACATGAAAAATTGCAGATATATTAATAATGGTATTAAGGTTATATTCACTAATTTTAAACTCATGCATTATGGCAACAGCGCGAAGCGCAAAGCCGTAAATTATAATGAACACCTGTTTGTCTGGGTATGTGACACCCTAAAATATTTCCTTTTGCAGAGGCGGAGGCTTATTATAAGGTATAGGTAATATAAGTTATAAGTAATATTATATTTTTCTAGGATGGCATTTTTTAAGATGCATCAACTTCTGTGTTATCAATAAATAATGACAATTATGTTATTGACAGCTCTGAATTGAAAAATAAAGACTTGCACGTACAATCCCAAAGAATAGTTTTAAATATGTATGAGTGTTTGAAAAAAGAAGATATTGGGATGGCTGATAATGCAATTGTTTCGAGAATTCATGTATTAAAAAAATCGGGTATAAGACGATATATACAATTATTAAATTAGGCACAGTTACAGATCATTCCTTAAAACGAAAGCGACCAAATAAAAAATTGGGTAGGATTGACACTGCTGCAAAAGACGTTATTCAGCGAACAGTTTACAATTGATAATGCAATTGTTTCGAGAATTCATGTATTAAAAAAATCGGGTATAAGACGATATATACAATTATTAAATTAGGCACAGTTACAGATCATTCCTTAAAGCGAAAGCGACCAAATAAAAAATTGGGTAGGATTGACACTGCTGCAAAAGACGTTATTCAGCGAACAGTTTACAATTGATAATGCAATTGTTTCGAGAATTCATGTATTAAAAAAATCGGGTATAAGACGATATATACAATTATTAAATTAGGCACAGTTACAGATCATTCCTTAAAACGAAAGCGACCAAATAAAAAATTGGGTAGGATTGACACTGCTGCAAAAGACGTTATTCAGCGAACAGTTTACAATTTTTACAAAGAAAATAGAGTGCCTACTTTAGAACTGATTCGTGAAAAATTAAGAGATTTCCCTGAATATAATTATATATTCCGCCGAATTTAGTGATTGTTGTGGATAATGCGTCGGATCATTCCCGCATATTAAATAAAATACCTAATAATAACACGAAAAAGGACGAAATTTTAAAATTTATGCAACTTAAAAACATCACTGTTCCTAAAAAGATTCCAGTAAAGAAAGAATTAATTAGAATGATCAAAAGTCGGAATTTTAAAAACGAATACATTATTGACACCATTTGCAGCAGGCACGGCCATACTCTTTTGCGATTACCCTCATACTATTGCATTTTTAATCCAATTGAAATGGTTTGGGGTACCGTAAAAAAACGATTGCGAAAATATAATCAGTCACCAACATTAAGCGCAATGGCCATTGAGAATATTCGAGAAATAATTAGTGGCATTAATAGCGATGTGTGGAAAAATTGCGAAGCTTATGTTGTAAAAATAGAAAACGAATATCCTGTTTTACCGGCAATAGCATCAATAGTTATCCAACCTGGGAACGATTCGACTTCAGAAGACTCTGACGGTTCTTTTCAGTCCTTCTAATTAATTTCTTTACAGCTATCGCGATGCATCTTGAACACTAGTATTCATTATTATACAGTGTGTCGCATTTAAGATGAAGACACCTCTATATATCAGCTACTAAAATACATACAGATTTGACATTTTGCACAGTCATACATGTTGATAGTGCACATTTTTTTAAGATAGTCATCTGAAATTTAAATTTTAAACGCGGCTTACTGCGAATCCACAAACAGGGTAAATTTTCGATATTTTGCTTCGCGTTAGAGTAATCGGAAAAACTTATTTGGAAAAGTTGTTCCACTTATTGTAACCGCACATACCCAATTTCATGACAAAATTCGCAATTTTAGTTTTTCAGTATTATTTGTAATTTCGATCCTAAATCTACAATTGGCTGTCTAAAGATGCATCTCGGGACAGCCAACTGTCCGTTTTAGAATCCTGACTACAATTGAAGAGCTTATTTCCAAAGTGTCTTACATCCATATAATGAAATCCATGAAATTACAGATTTTCATACAAATTTAAAATACAAATTATACAATTTTACAATTTTCATATGCACTTTTAAATAGTAAATAAGAAGTTGTTTTGGTACATATAACTTTATTCTAGACTTGAAGAAATCTATAAAGTTTAAAAAAAGAAAATTTAAAAAATCGAAATTTTGGATTTAAGACACTTTGGAAATAAGCTCTTCAATTAATAAAAAAAGTAAAAGTGCGAATTTTGACATAAAACTTTGTTATGTGGGGTTATAATAATATTTGGAACATCTTTTCCAAATAACTTTTTCAGATATCTCTAACTCGAAGCAAAATATTGAAGATTCACCCTGTTTGTGCATTAACAGTAGGTCGTGTTTAAAAACTAAATTTCAGTTGACTATCTTAATTGCTGGATAGACAATCTTTTAAAATTTTCTGACAGAATGAGCCATTATTTACAGATAATTGTAAAAAATATTATGGTTTATGTAAAAACTAAATTATAAGTCCAATATTCTTATAAATCACTAAAATTAACAAGCTTTAATCTGAAAGAATTAATTTGTTATTTATTCGATGTTGTGAGCCCGCTCCCATTTGAAAAAAAAAACTGATTCTGTCCTTTGAAGAGTCCTATTCAAAAATGCCCCGTTTAAACAAATCGAAGGTTGAAGGGTGCCGGACATTTTTGCCGGAAACAATTCAAATTCAAAAGATCACCTTTTTCTGCTACGGAAAATATTGCTCCGGTTTCTCACCAAAATCAATGTTGATACTTTAGTTTAGATACTCTTGAATCTCAAAAATACTCATTTACATATTTTTCAAGCCTCGAAAATGCATATTAGGTATCGCATTTTTCGGATTTTAAATCGCCTATATCTCCAAAACTATTAACTTTTGAGAAAAATGACATAGATCTTATTTAGAGTCACCCAAAAACCTAAAAAATATTTTTTGGAGCACAAAAGGTGATATTTTGAATTTGTTTAAAAAATTGTTTAAACAATTTCTGCCCAAAAATTGAGAAATTTTCCTGAATATAATTATGTAAAAATTAATAAAAATTATATGATTTTTCTTGAAATATGCGTTTGATAACTGATCCCTTTTCTTAATTTCCACGCCAATGGTCGGCATTGACATCAAAGAATCTCAAAAGCCGACGATTGGCAAATTGACGATGGAAAAAGTATACCTAATAAAGTAATAAAATAGTTTAATATCAAAGAAACCCGGCACGCCTCTTTGGTGTTTACATTTTACGGAAATCCAACCTAAATGTCTGATGAACACATTTGGCTTCATAGACGTCATTGTATTTATTTGTAGGAGCGTTTGCGTAAAAATTTTTGTTATTTTCGGATTAAATTTCTCAATAAATTTTACGTCTATGTGAACATCTATTAAGTGAAATAATTTTAGTTTAGATGTCATACTAACAGTAGATCCTTTTTATTGGAATAATGGTTAGACCAATTTACTTTCATACCTCTACTTGCACATTAAAATATTCGTTGTCGCAATAATCCAAAACAGTCGTATATTCGTGGAATATCCTATATTTCTATTCTATTAAATCTATACTGTTAAAAATATTCATTTTTTTAATGTTCTCGTTCCTAGAATTTCCAGTTCTTTTGGCCTCAAAACGCCACATTTCGAGGTCTCCATTAACGATTCTGTATAAATAGAATATCTACCATACAACAAAGAGATAAAATCTCAAATAAAAGCTTCAAAAATTCAGGACACTGTAATCCTAGAAACATGTAATCAAACAATATTATTGCTAAGCAGAAACAAAGAGTAATGAATACACGGATGATTTAATTATTTCATTTCCATGCTACGCCAAGAGTACAATTGTATAGAAAAGGATCAAATAAATGCTTATTTAGACTTCTACGTTTACTTAAAAAACAAAATGGTAATATTGTGCATAAATATTTTGTGAAATTTATTTTACAGAGTGATTACAGGTTAATTGCAGTTAAAAAACTTTTTAGGTTTGCAGATTGTACTGTAAAACTAAAATATCACTTAGTTTGTTGGGTATATTATACAACATGCGCTTTGGCGTTAATGCTGGACATTTCTCTAACATATTTTTGATTGTTTACTTTTATTCACAGTTGTCACATCTTGGTTCTTGTTTGTTGGAAAAAAGATGGCTGTTAATTAATCGCGTATGACCCAGTCGAAGTCGCGTTAATATTACCTGGTCTCTCTGACTTGTTGGTAATATGGGCCAGCGTTTTATCGATTTTTTAGTATCGCAGAGCTTGGCCGATGACACTTTTCTTCCCACTTCCCACATATATTGCACTTTACATTTTACCGCTGCTTTCACGTCCGCACTCGTAAATATTTCAGTACACTCCGCATTATCACTACTTGCAGCTTTTTTTGCAGCGTTGTTGCCTCTTCTTTTCCTTGAATTCCAATATGGGATAGTATTCAGAAGAATATAATATTTTTTCCATTTAGTTGAGGGGTATGAACATCTTGTTTTATCTTAATGACCAAAGGATGAGTTGGGTAGATATATTGGATTGCTGTATGGAACTTACGAGAGTCTGTGAGTATAATATTATTGGTATTATTGGATGTGTTGACAGCAAGGGTGGCCTGGTATAGAGTGTATAGTTCAGCAGAGTAAATGAAATACTCTAAAGGGAGTTTGAATTTATTTGTCGATGTTAGGGTGATGACTGCAGCACCAGTACCTTCATTTGATTTAGATGCGTCTGTGTATATATGTGTATAATCTGTGTAGTTGTGAAGCATATTATTGAAAACGGATTTGATTAACGGTGGGTTTGTTGAATGTTTGTCAAAAGAAATGAGGCGAGTGAGGCACTGAGGATTCTTTATTAGCCATGGAGGAAGTAAGGACGATTGGGAGGGAAAGTATTCTGGGAGCGTGTAGTTGAATTAATTTAAGTAGCTTCTAATTCTTGTTTAGAAGGGTTTGGCCGTTCTTAGCTTAGTTATGAAGAGATTTGGAAACTTTTCTGTAAAACAATTTTGAAAAGTAGGGTTTTCTTAGTTAGACCTGATTTTTGCGGCGTATGCTATACTTAAATAAAGTCTTCTGTCTTTTTGGACGGTTTGCCAACTTTATAATAAATACTTTTGATTGATGTTGTGCGAAAAGCTCCAGATAATATACGTAAAAAGATTGTTAAGACTGTTAAGTTTTTTTGGCTGTGTGTTAGTGGCTATAGAATACACAGTAGATCCATAATCTAATTTATTTTGATCTCATTAATGTTCTATAAAACATCAAAAGTGTTTGGCGATCTGCACCCTATTCTTTATTGGTCAGAGTTTTTAGAAGATTTAATCGCTTACGACAAGATAAGATCAAATTTGTTATATGAAGTTTCCAACTTAGAGTTTTTTCGAATGTCGTGCCCAAGAACTTTATTGCCGTTACACGTTTTAAGTTCTCATCACATAGTCTGAGGTTGTGGGTGTTTGTGACAACGAGTTTTTTCAGTAGAAAAACTGTATTTTGTGACCAGAGTTCTAAGTGTTCTATAAATTTCCGTGTATGATAAAATATATTTTTTATATTTTTGCCTTTGCAGAAAACTACAAAATCATCCGCGTAGACTTGTGCCTTTATACGCGATTGTAGGTTTTTAAAAATATCATTGATTGTTACTATAAAGAGGGTAGAACTTATAAATGAGCCTTGAGGAATGCCATTTTCTGGATACATTACATCTGATGTTGGGTTGTTTGTCCTAACTTTGAAAGTTCTATTTTAAAGGAAGTTTTTAATAAAGAAGAGGCAGTGACCTTGGATGTTGCAGCTAAATAATTTTTTTATTATATAATTATGCCAGACTGTATCGAAAGCTCTTGATATGTTAAAGAAAACCGCTAGACATTTACTACTTAGTGCGAATGCTTCAGAAATAATGATATGATATTATCTATGGATGATCTTTGATCACTAAAACCACTTTGTTCTGGAATAATTAAATCTTGCCTTTACAGGTGCTAATATAAGTCTATTACTTATAATTTTTTCTAGTAACTTACAAATGGCGCATATTAAAGATATCGATTGGTATGACTCGGAACTTGTTTTATTACTGTTAGGTTTTTGTATATGTAGGTATTACTGTGAATTCTTGCCACTTTTTAGGAAATTTGTGCTGTAGCCAAATAATATTTAACAGATCTAGAAGTTGTTTGTGAGCGCTAACTGGAAGGTGTTTGATAAAAATACTAAGAATATCGTCCGGGCCAGCGCTAGTTTCTTTGAGATTTGATAATGCTTCCGTATACTCTAATTGAGAAATGGGTAAATTAAACGGTACATCTGTGTTGGGTATAATGCTAATTTTCGTATTTTCTTCTTCTTCTTCTTCTTTTGGCATCATAACCCTAAATGGGTCTTTGCCTGTCTGGCTATGTCCTTCCATTCAGATCTCTCTTGTGGCCTTCTTCTCCATTGTCTTATGTTCATGGTTTTCAGGTCGTCTTCCACGTCATCCAACCATCTCGTTCTGGGCCTTCCTTTTTTTCGCCTTCCTATGGGCTTCCATTGTAACATTTTCTTAGTTGTTTTTGCATCGCTTTGTCTCTGCACATGCCCCAGCCATGACAGTCTTTGACTTTTCACAAATCTTACAATGTCATAACCTTCATTTAACTCATTAACCTCGTCGTTTCTCCTGATTCTCCATGTGCCATCTTCCTCTTGTACCGGGCCATATACTTTCCTCAGTATTTTTCTCTCGAATGTCCTGAGTTGGGCTTCATCTTTTTTCGTCATTACCCAAGTTTCACATCCATAGGTTACTACGGGTCTAATCAGTGTTCTATAGATAGTCATTTTGGTTCTTTTGTCTAATAATTTCGATGTCATCAATCTTTTATTAGCATAGTATGTACGATTCCCGCTGGAAATACGTGCATTAATTTCGCTACTTACGGAGTTCTTCTGATTGATTTCTGTGCCGAGATATGTAAAGGCATCCACTCGTTCGATAGTATAGTTGTCTATTGTGATATTATTTTCATTGTCAGTTATTCTTTTGACTGTCATATACTTCGTTTTTGCTTCGTTTATTTTAAGACCTCTTTTTCTTGCTTCAGGATCAATTTGTTTGAACACTTCCATTAGTCGTGGCTTATTCCTACTAATGATGGCTACATCGTCTGCATATGCAGTAATTTGTACTGATTTGGTGTTTATATGGCCGGTTATATTGGTTTTTCTGATGACTGCCTCAAGAACTAGGTTGAATAGCATGGTTGATAGGGCATCTCCCTGTCTTACTCCCATGTTGATGTTAAATAGGGGAGTCAGTTCTCCATCTACTCTGACTGCGGATTTTGAACCCTGCAACGTCATTTTTATGAGGCTGATGTATTTCTTAGGTATACCTAGATTACAAAGGTCTTCCAGCATTCTGTCTCTATTCACACTATCAAAAGCTTGTTTAAAGTCTATATACATATTATATAGGTCTATGTCGTATTCATAAGCTTTTTCTTGTATCGTTCTTAGTATGAATATGTTATCTGTAGTGGCTCTATTTGGTCTGATTCCATTTTGATAATCACCAATTATATTTTCGGAGTATTCTAATAATCTATTGTAGATTATACCAGAAAGAATTTTGTATATTACATTTAGCAATGTAATTGGCCTATAATTCAGGCATTCCCTCTTATCTCCTTTTTTATATATTGGCTGTATGAGGCCAACTGTCCATTCCTCTGGCATTTGCTCCTTCGTCCATATTAATCTTATTAGGTAATGGATTCTTTCCCAGAGTTCGGATCCTCCATGCTTTAATAATTCTGCCGAAATTCCGTCCATTCCTGGTGCTTTATTGTTTTTTAGTTTATTTATTATCTGAAATACTTCTTCATAACTCGGATTTTCGATGTGCAGCTCCGCCGTATAATATATTGTCTCGTTCTGATCATTTTCGTTGTCTGCATTTAGATTTTCTTCGAAATATTGTTTCCATCTCATTATAATTTTTTGCTTCTCTGTTAGTAGTTCTCCGTCCTTGTCTTTGCATATCGTTAGTTTTGGTCTAAATGACTGTGTGCTTTCTTTTATGCATTTATAGAATTTTCTGCTTTCGCGTCTGTTGTTATGCTTTACGATTTCTTGTACTTGTTTTTTCATAGCCTCTCTTTTCTTTTTTCTGCATATTCTAGTCGCTTGTATTCTTTTTTCGTTATAAATCTCACTGCTATTTCTTGTGTTTCTTTGAAGTTGGTTAAGCCTAGCTTGCCTTTTTTCCTCTACTGCAGTTCTGCATTCATCATCATACCATTCCGCATTTCTTTGCCTTTTGGCTTTTCCGACAGTTTCCTCTGCTGACTCCGTTATAATTGTTTTTAATTGTCTCCATTCCTCCTCTGCAGTATCTTCCTCTCTAGTTCGGTTGAGTTTTATTTGGAGAGCATTTCTGTAATCTTGTCTCTTTGTTGCGCTTTTGAATCCTTCGACATTCCATTTTTTAATTTGAGTATTTTTCCCTTTTGCTACTGTCGCTATTTTCTGCCGTAATTTTGCCCCTACAAGATAGTGATCTGAGTCAGAGTTCGCCCCGCGATACGTTCTGACATTAGTTATGTCTGTTCATTAGTTTGTAATTATTATTACAAATATTATTAGTTATGTAAAAATACTAAGAATATCGTCCGGGCCAGCGCTAGTTTCTTTGAGATTTGATAATGCTTCCGTATACTCTAATTGAGAAATGGGTAAATTAAACGGTACATCTGTGTTGGGTATAATGCTAATTTTCGTATTTTCTTCTTGCTGTTTGTAATTAATAAAAGATTTTTGATGATTAATATTATTGGCTAAGGATTTTGGCAATTTCAGTATTACTAGTAATTGCCTCTCCATTTATCTTGAGGCTTTTGATATTCTGATGGCTATTTAATCCAGATATTCTTTAAACTTCAAAGATCAACAGCGGATCAAATATTTTTCTTAAAATTGATACAAAAATAAGAATTACGAACAAAACCTAGGACTGCACATGCTCTTCATTGATTTTAAACAGGCGTATGACTCTAGCGATTGGGAAAAGTTGTATAAAGCTTTACAAAATTTAGGAATATCAAAAAAGTTGACAAAATTATTGAAAATGTGGCTAACAAGTACAAACAATAGAGTGGTCATAGAAGGAAGTATGTCAAATGTGTTTTCGGTTACAATATGATTAAGACAAGGGTATCCACTTTTCCGGGTACCATTTTCCACTATAAACAGCAAAGTATAGCGTACGCAGATGATGTAGTCCTCTTAATAAGAACGAAAAAAGAACTTGAACACATGTTTAAGAACTTTGAAGATGAAGCAAGAAAATTTGGGTTGTATACAAATGAAGCGAAAACATAGCATAATTATGGAAATGGGTGGTAAGTAAACAAAACACAATAAATTCGTCACATTTAAAATGAAAGGGAAGGATTACAAAATTGAAAATGTTAGCTAGTTCGAGTATTTGGGTCTAACACTAACGAATAAAGGGGAAGAAGGAAAAGAAATAGAAAAGAAACTATTAAAAGGAAGTAGAGCAATTGGCTCATTAAATAATATTCTAAAAGCAAAAAATGTATGTAGGGCAGCAAAAATTCGAATATATGAAACAGTCATTCGGCCAGTGGCAGTGTATGCCTGTGAGACCTGGACTATGAATAAGAAAGATGAAGTGAAAATCGAGATCTGGGAAAGGACGGTGTTGCGGAAGATTTTTGGTGGTATTAGGACGGCGGATAGAAACTGGCGAAGAACAACAAATAAAGAAATAATGGAGATGTATGGAAAACCCCTAATTGCACAAAAAGTCAAAGCACAGAGAATCAGGTGGTTAGGTCACATCACTCGAGTGCTAGAGATACGTTGTGGAAAAAAGTGTTTTTTGGAGGAGGCGGGGGTACAATGAAGAGAGAAAGACCACGGAAAAAGTGGTTAGAAGCAGTTAAATCACATCTTTAGTACACAAAAAGGCATATGGGATAATATCGTGGCCGAACTTGGTATTGAAATAAGACGGTCTATGAACGGTAACATACTTCTAAACAAATTTAATTATGCATAAAATTCAATAAATATTTGTTCAGTTTATGATAAAAAAAGTGGCGTCTCGAGTCCGTCGGTTCCTCCTTGTCCGGATAAGGATTAAATATTACTATTAATATTATAAAATAAAAATAAATGTTATGTTAATTTTTGTCCTAAGAATTAAACTCAAATATGATTAGGCGCATTCATTTTTTTGGTATTTAATTTACGTCGATAAATGTACTTGTTAATTAGATTAAATAATCTACTTATTTAATATTCCACTTTGTTTTTCTTGACTGTTACCGTTTCGTCATCTATAACTGATTTTTGTTATTTTTTTTGTAATTTTCTTTTTAAAATTTTTTGTTACAGCTATGTAGATACAATATTTAAAAACATTATAAAACAGCTATTCTTAGAATTCCTGTTAATAAATGTTTACCTGAACTAAATAAAAAATGCATCTTATCAAATTCTACTTCCACTGACAAACTCAAATCGCTCCAAGAAATTAAATAGACTTCATGTTAAATGCGATACAGCATATACATCAATCCCCCAATGTCTGATAAGAATTTAATGGACCTTTACGAAGTTTTCAAACCGACATTAATCTGAAATTCAATATGATTAGGCCCTCTAATGCCTCAAAGACGCATTTCGTCTTTTTAAATTCGATGGGAAATCCAAAGAGGAGAAAATATTTGTATGTTAAAAGTTTGAAAGGACGTGATTAGGTCTAAGAGTTTTTGGATTATTAACAGTCATTAGAGCTATAAAACAAAAAGTGGGTACGCAATTCCGCAAAAATGAGAAAATAAATAATATATGGATATATAAAAAAGAATAATAATAATCATAAATATATTAATAATATTTAAATTTTAATTAACATTATTTAGTTAATAAACTTACTAGATAGACAAGACTATCGCAGATGTTTCGATACCTAACAATAATAATCTGCGTGTTAATGACAACGAAAAAATCATTACGTACATAGATCTGGAAATACACATAAGGAGGCAACAGAGAATGAAGAGTAGCCAGAGGAGACCTGTTACTCTCTCTACCACAGAAAATAGTAGCAGCTCCGAAGAGCCTCTTAGTAGCAGATGAAGACCCTAATGAGCAGATTCCTGAGCGTCTCATTCAAAAAACTTAACCTATTTAAGGAAAATGCTATGTGCCGTGCAAGAGTTCAATGAAACAAACCCACTTAGCATTTACATTTACCAATTTGAAAATGATTAAAGTGCTTCATAATTGGAAATCTCCTGGACCAGATGGAGTTCAAAACTCCTGGCGAAAGAAGTTTTGAAGCGTTCATGAACTTTTAACAATATTAATTATTTATGTCATTTCTAATACGCAGGATATTTATTCTAATACCGAAGTATCAAAATAACACTCAAGATCCAGCCACGTATCGCCCAATTACTTAGCTTTTAACTTTGTATAAATTGGTCACATCCTATGTAGCTCCGCGTATCTATTAATACATTCTCTAAACAATATTATAGAGCTTCAACGGAAAGGATGCGCTAAGGGTTCCATGGGCTGCAAATAACAACTCATAATTGACGTTGAAGTCATTTCTAACCAGACGTACAATAAAAAAAGGAACTTTTTTACTGTCTTTAGTGACGGTGAAAGACTAAAATTTACCTTCAAATACGTAATTATACACTCGCTGAAGGTACTGTGCTGGACCATCAGCCGGCGCTCACTTAAGCATGACAACCGAGGCAGCGCATGAAATAGACTATGTCCATAAACGACAATATTCTGCGCTTATATTACAAGGTGACAAATCTCGGTCAAGAAACGATCATCTACCGACAGCTGTATGCCGAATTTTGCAGGCAGGGTCCAGATATTTAAGTATCTGAACAATGAACTGCAGATCATTACCAGGTAATTATAAGAAAAAATCTAATCTCAGACAGTAGACGCAATACCATCAGAAGCAAAGTCGAACGGGAGATTAAGAACCAAGAGGTAAGTGTGGTTTAAGTCCCTAATGAAATGCATAAGCAGATTCCTAAGCTTGCTGTACAAAAAAACTCATCCTGATAATACACTACAGGATAACAATGAGTTGCACGATAGCTTGGTAAGTAAAATGGTGCGTGCCGTACAAGAGTGAAATGGCACAAACCCATTTAGCAGATCACCGCTACCAAAAATAATCTGTTGTAAGAAACTAGGTGCGCTGTTACAAAGTGTAAACACTGAAGTCCTAGTCCTAAAACACGAAAGGGTGCTCATATTGTAAGGACTGAACAGAGTGCACCCTGTACTAGAACCACAAAAGAGGAAGATCTTATTTAAGATGAGACTCACACAAAGAAAAATATGTTATTTTGGAAGATCTTAAATTGATTTTCTTTGAAATAGATTCTATTGCATAGCAGGCTGAGGCTAGTTTCTTACTTAACAAATCGATAGGAAGGGACCATTTAAGGTTGCTATCTATAAAAATACCAAGAAATTTTACAGTAAAATGTTATAAAGCTTTAAACTGATATCTTCATATTCTAGGTCTTCTTTAATCTACAAAATGAAAGATATATATTGGAGTTATTTCTAGTTGCATAACTATGCACATCACTGAATTTATTAAAATGTTTTTGAAAGCACCGTTTTTTAACGTATAACACATTCAAAAATGTAACAATATGGCATAGGTAAGATTTACAAAAAAAACTACTATACACTATAATAAACTCAACAGCATCTAAACACCACACGCACTTTTTAAGACACTATAATGCTTTAACTGAAGGAAAAACAGTTACAATTACAAATAATGGGTCCGAGAGATCTTTGCTACGTCACACACCTGGCTTAGCTGTCAAATGTTATGCGCAATATCATACCCTGTTTAAGGAACTGTATGACACACCTTTGTGAACATTAAAGCAACAAACTTAACGATACTAGTGTCAGATTTAACTTAACTACTTTGTTATTTCCAAAAAATTTATTATAATATATCGCATTGGTATTTTATACCGTATTTTAGATGACTTTCCCGTATTTATATAAATGTACTTTATTATAATTTACAAATAATTTCTTTAGGGCTACAAGGGCGCTGAAAACGTATTCACCTGGATATATTTAGGAAGTGAGACGGTTCTGGCGTTGCTGCCCCTCTGCTAAAAGCGTGAGACCGGCTCACATCAACTGTAACAAACACTAATAAATTCTCGCCTTGCTTTCCTGGATTAATACAAATTGTAGGCGTGGTATTGATGTAGTTAAAATCTACGTTTTTCCAATATGGTACAAAGGGGCTAATAATCGGATTTAGCACTACGAAATGTACAGTATGTTTTAAAAAAATAATAAATAAAAAAGTATTTCAGATATATGTTTTATTGACTGCTATAGAGTATTTATATAAATTACTATTAGTTGAAGATGTCCTGTTACTTTAATTGAAAAAAAAACAACAGATTGTAAATTGTAAATAATAATAAGGGGGCCGTCACTGGTCACATTATTTACAACTGTCACTGTCAATCGCTATCGAATTTGTATCCAATTAATGAATTAGAAGACCGTTAAATAAATTACTGCTCTCCCCGGGAAGTGAATAGTGCTATAATAATTTATGAATTTACGGTTTTTGATACTATATTTTATATTTATAAACAGATACAACTAAAAAGCGGGATATATGCAACACAACATTATACGCGCATATACAGGGTATCCAGAAACTCTCTTGACAAACGAAGACTGGAGATTTCTCAGATAACTTTAAGACAATTTAATCCCATTCACCTAGTCCGAAAATGCTTCTTAATAGAGCTAGAGCTCTTTAAAGATGGCGCCTTGTAATTATTTTTTTAATACCTCCAGAATACTTCTAGCTAGAAAAAAAACTTGTACGATTATTTATCATCTATTGTTGAATCGATTGCATCAATTAAGAATTTCTAGTACCGGTCATCCGTCCATAGGCGTCCGTTGTGGGTAGGTCAACGGGTATTTTAATGCATAACTTTTTTGTCTTTCTCTTTTAAGCATTTGTTATACTAGATTATTAAATTTTCTGGTATACTATTACTAAAAGGTACTGAACTCAAAATAAACAACATTAATGTATGAATCCATTGTCACATCTGCCCTGGTGCATGGGTGTAGTATTTAGATTAATGCAATTAATTCTGGAGGTCTTTTGAAATCCCTTTAAAAGGTGTAAAGGTTAATGTGCTTAATTATCTCAGTCGAGTCACTCGATACTCAGGAGTAGGCAGATTGAGACCTCAGTGCCGTTTGACGGTTCTTGTATTTCTACAGAACAGGATACTCATATATACCTCATATATATCTCATATTGGCACTTCCGCCAGATAAGGTTCAGAGCACCTTATCACATTTCAGTGCATATGATCCTCATCTACAGTTCACTTGTGAGCTGGAGAGTCACAATAGCATTGCTTTTTTAGATATGCGTATCATGCGAAGTTGTGACCTTAGGTTAAGTACTTCTTAGTATAGAAAAGAAATGGCAAGTAACCGTTTTCTTAATTACCACTCATGTCATGCGATGAGATACAAATACAACATCGTACAAGCTCTTAGTTTTAGGGTTCATAGGTTGAGACATCCTTCTCACCGAAGATATTCTCTTAACCTTCTAAAGTCCATTTTTTTTCAGAATTCTTATCCACTATATGTAATTAATAAATTTCTTTTTTCTACCAGTTACACACTGTCTAGACATAGTTTGACAGACAATAGTCAAGTACAGGGTCATCCTGATATTTCAATAGGCACACCAGAAAACGACTCCCACAGCGTTCCTTCTTTCCATATATGTTACTACTCTCTCCCTTATTTCCATCATTTGACTGAGAAGCTCGCAAAACTTCTAACATTAGCACCAGTGAAAATTGGAGTTAAAAATATCAGATCAGTTCGTAAACTATTTTCTAAAACCAAAACTCCTCTAAACCCGTTGGAAAAGATCAATGTGGTTTACAACATCCCCTGCATGGATTGCAACTTATGTTACATTGGCCAGACTCGTAGATCCGTTAAAGGTCGACTAACTTCTCACAAGATGCATATTAGATGCCATAAACATTCTTGTGCCTTAGCACAACACATTCTTACTTCTGACCACCGACCAGATTATGAACAGGACTAAATTCTTTGTACAGAAAGCAACCATTTCAAGAGAAGTTTCCTAGAAATGTGCCAGATTTTCTTTAATTCTTCCTTCATGAACAAACGTACTGACATCGACAACCTCAGTTTATTATACCATTCTCTTCTTTCCAACATCAAATGAGGAATTTCTCGAAGTTCTTTTGCTTCCAGACGGTATCATCTCTGTTCCCTTTGACCATTTATCATCACATCTTAGTTACCTATCAACCTTCTTTTTATTCCCCATTAGTACTTCCTTATATCCAACCTTTTACATTTATACTGACGTATTCCTAATTTACATAAAGCTTTATCTATTTCACATTCCATATTCTCATTCCTCATTCCTTGACTTAATCGCCATAATAAATTTCAGATTTCAACCTTACTTCACTACAAATTGGTTTTGTAGACATTCCAATCTAATAATTTTATTGTCTTCAACGTTCTCTGCGTTGTTGGTTTGCGCTCTTGTTGTACTGCGCCTACTCATCTCATACTTCCAATAAGTTGTCCCGACGCACAACTATGAAATGACACACAATTACTTCAACGAAAATACCGGTAACTTGACTTTGTTTTCCGGCTGGAATTTTTGAATTTGAGATGCGCCCTAAAGTGAAGTACAAGATGTTTTTTAAACGTTAGTTTTTTTACGTACAATGTGACGGGTTTTTCTAGTGCTTCGCAGTAGTTTTTATCCATTTTTTTTTTCACTTTTAAAGTAATCTTTTTCTTATGGTTATACATGAATTTGACTACATATGAACATTTAAACTAATATTTCAACTTTAATATTTTGACCACGGATACTAAGAGAATGGTGTGTTTGTTTTACACCTTAACTTTCTTCACTCACCATTTGTAAGTTATTTTTCCATGTTTTTTTATATTCTTACCTACCACCTTTGTATTCTTTTAGATTGAACTGATGAAGCTTGTAAATAAAATAAGCGAAACATCTTCAAATATAGGAATGGAATTGTGATTTCCTTTTATTATTTCTCCCTTGACCGATATACTCGTGACCAAAAGATTTATTTTTTTGGAACTTACTTGTATATTATATATATATATATATATATATATATATATATATATATGAATATATATATTTAATCAACATTTTCTCTCGTTATAAATATCAATTCTTAAAATTGAAAAATAAATTAAAAGATACGAGCTGTTGACTAGACTTTAATAAATATTTAAATTTTTCCAATTAAAACTTTTTCTTTATTGCTTCAGTGATGATGATTTATTGTTGTTTTATAGTCGAGGTTCATGCATTTATTATCTTGATATTCAATAGCAATAAACAAGGAAAGATAGATTTACACGCCATTTTAAGTCTTACACGGGATTATCATTTACATATCCCGGTTAAAATATGTATATTATCCCAACAAACGGGATGCGAAGTCATCCTTCAGGCCCTGTGTAAACAGGATTTTAAGAACAATTCATTACTTGTCATGTATTGGGGAAGTTATCTAAGACATTTAAATAATCAGGGTGGTTTATCCTAGTTTAGGAAACTAGGAAAGTTTCTGCATGGATAAGGGAACAAAGGTCATACAAACAATAAATAAAGTTTTAAATAAAGTTTTTAAGCTTTAATTATGAAGTAAAATCTAAATTGACCGACATATTACAAGAAATAGATGCTATGTATAAGAACATCGAAAAATGTAAAGAAACAGGTTATAAAATTAAATGTAGGTGTTTATGTTACTATTTTAAAAACTATATCTAGAATAGATCTAGATAGAAGTTTTAAATGTCAAACCGTCAATTTATTTTTTTTGTGTTATATTTTATATCATATATTATTATCTGTTGATAAAAAGTGTGAGACTATTTCTAATATATTAAAATTCCTAAATAATGTTAGTCATATTTTTAAATTTCTCTGGAAATTAGGTTATTTTAATGGGAATTGTTTTTAATCAAGAATTGGGAACGCCCTAACTGGGTCAAGTACAAAACTTTAGCAAACACCTTATTTTTGCATAGTTGCAAGTAAGCCAAGCGTAGGGATGTTCCTTATACATACAAAATATTGTTTCACAACGTGGTAATGCAAGGACGAATATAAAAACGAAAAACAATGAATTGAGAAAAGGGTTAAGTTGAGTAGAGTGGAGTTGTAGGGTTGGGTCTTAAAGTTGGGTTGTTCAATTGGGCTAATAAGTAGGGCCGATAACTTTGAGGTAGAGATGTAGTTCTCTTTGACTTCAATTAAGTACTATTTTAAATGTTAACGATTAGTATGTAAAAGTGTTAACCATTTGTGTTATAAATAAAGATGGAAGTATATATATATATATATATATATATATATATATATATAGGGATTATATATTCAGAGATTCTACAGTATTCACTGCATTCCCTGGGATGCCGGTGCCATCTCTCTCTGTTGTTCCATTTTAGAGGTAATAACTTGTATTTAATTGATTATTTAATTTGTTGGGTTTTGTTGTAATTTTGTAAAAATACAAACATTTTGAGAACGATTTCCGAAGTGGAAATTGAAACGTCAATAAACGTACTTTAACCTTTAATTGTGGCTTATTCCTATTTAAATAGTAATTACTTTAACATGCCACAAGAAAATAGCATCAGAACAATATTGTATGATCATAATTAGATTTTCTCTTTCTCGGTTTTCCTGTAACCAGGCGTTGTATAATATCTGCTCATTGTGATTTCTTGCTTGATTCTCAGTAAAGAGCACTTGACTTTGTTGAACAAATAATGCCTAACTTAATGGTGTCGGTTGAGAAAACATATTGTCTTTTTCTATATTTCAGTACACCCATCTCACACTAGAGTCCAAGAGTGCCCGGACTATTTAAAAATTTAACAATTTAACTATTTATTTGTTAATATAACAAATTCAAATTTTACTAACAATAGGTTTTTAATTTACCTTAATTACTGTAATTATAGCTCAATTCATTTTCAATCGATACGATGATAACTTGTCGATGTTAATATTTATATTTTAAACAAATTATTGTATTATATTAAAATAATTATTCAATGGTTTATTATGTTTGCTCCTAACGCCATATGCTAACGTATTCACAAAACATACGTTGTATACTTTTAAAAGCCATGTCAAATTCAGTCGAAATATTAAATTAGTAAAAAAATATAAATAAATATAGTTTATAGTAAATCTAATTAATATATAAACTAATTACGATGTTTAAAAATAATAATTGTATTTATATGAAATTACTTTAAAAAGAGAAGTGTCATAAAAATTTAAACAGATGATTCAATATTATTATTAATTGGATGACATTTATGACTTTTAAATTTTGACAATAGAGAAAATTCTGAATATGGTCCGATCCATATTCTTATACCCAGTTGCACAACCAGACTGTCTAAACAACTGATTTGCTAACCGCTAATTCGTTGATTTAAATCAATGATCAATATCAACGGTTAATTTTTCAAACGAGTTGCACCACTCTAAAAAACTATGAGTTTACAAACCGACAATATATAAGTGGCAACATCGTATTAGTACAAATTACTCCATGCGAATCCGAGACGAGAGGCTAATTGCCAACTTGCATTCTATATTCTCATTGGACGACTGAATGACATTTTTGATACCAGTTAATGAGGTTGGGTAATCAGCATTTTTGTGTTTTGCTTATTGTTTTTAAATTTGTAATGATTACATTATTCTTATTCTTCTAGTGCCGTCTCCACTAATGAAGGTTGGTTGTAACCATTGCAAATTCGTCCCTATCTTTTGATTTTCTTAAGAGCGTCTGTGTGTTTAACCCGGTTCAGTCGCGAATGTTTTTCAGCTAGGATGTTTGTCATCTACCAGGACCCCTTTTTCCTTCGATTGTACCCTTCATAATCAGCTGCAACAACTTTGTACTTATCATTTCTAAGTATGTGTCTCAAATATGATGTCTTTCGCCTTTTAATGGGTGTCAAAAGTTCTCTGTCTCTTCCCATTCTGTGCAACACTATTTTATCCGTAATATGATCGGTCCATGGTATTTTCAAAATTCTACTAAAAAGCCACATCTCAAAATCTTCCAGTTTTCTCATTCAACATTCTGTCAACATAAACAGTACAGGCTTCGACACCATAAAGAAGAATAGAGTGGATATAACATTTTACCATCCGATATCGGATTTGCAGATTGAGTCTTTGGTTACTCAGAAATTTCCTCATCTTCAAAAAGGCTGCGTTTGATTGCTCTATTCTTGAGCGAATTTCTGATTTTGGATTCAGATCTTTAGTAATCCAGACTCCTAAGTATTTCATTTTGTCCACTTGCTCAATATCTTCATTTTTTATCTGGATCCTTATAATGACTTTGCCCCTCTTGCTGATAACCATGGTTTTTGTTTTCTTTGTGTTTAACGTTAAACTAAACTGTTTCCCAGTATCACAAATGGTGTTTAGTAATATCTGCAGGTCTGTCTCAGTTTCAGCGATAATGACTGTATCGTCAGCATAACGGATGTTATTTATATTTTTACCATTTCTCTTGATCCCTTCTGTACAGTATTCAAGTGCTTGGGTAAATAACTCTTCGGAATATATATTAAATAGTAATGGTAAAAGTACACAGCCTTGTCTCACTCCTCTACTTATGTGTTGGGCATCCTTGCTATTTTCATATAATGTTACCACAGCCTGTTGGTTTCAATAAAGATTTCTCACTATATTAGTGTCATTTTTGTCGAGTCCTTTTCTCTTTAGACATTCCATGAGAATTTTATGTTTAACTTTGTCGAAAGCTTTCTCATAGTCTATAAACGCAACGAAAAGATCTTTTTGTTGATCTCGACATTTTTGGGCAAGAGTTGTAAAACTATATACAGCTTCCACTGTTCCGAAGCCGTTACGAAAGCCAAACTGTCTATTACTCATATCCGCTTCGCATTTTCTAAATATTCTTGCATGTATAATCTTTAAAAATATTTTTAATAAGTGTGACATTAAACTGATTAATCTATAGTCATTACAGTGTTTGGAGTTCTTGGTTTTTTGTAGCGGAACAAAGGGCGATAGCAGCCATTCTGTAGGTATCTCACCAGATTTGTATATGTTGTTAAAGAGTATAGTTATTGCACTTAAATTGTCTTCGTCTATAAGTTTAATCAGCTATGAACTTCATCTGACCCAGGGGCTCTGCCAGATTTTGAGTTGTTTATAGCAAGTTGGACTTTAGATTTTAATATTATTGGAGCTTCCTCGTTATCAATTTGTGTTGATTACCTTCTTGAGTCCATAAAAAGATCTTTAATATATTTAGTCCATACTTGTTTTATTTCATTTGAGTTATTAATAGGTTTATTGTTTTTGTTACTTAATCGGTTAGGTGTATTTGTTCGTGATTTTCCAGATAATTATTTTACTTTTTTATGTAAATTATAATGATCATGCTTTTTCGGCAATTCTTCCACTTCGATGCATGTTTTCATCATCCACTTTTCCTTAGCTTCTTTTATTTTGTTCCTTATTAATTTGTTTTTCTCTGTACTTATTTGGGTTTTTGTTTCTATATTTTCTTCTTTGTTCCATGATTTCCAGTATTTCTTGAGTCATCCAAGGTTTTCGGCTTTCTGTTTTCTTTTGTAGAGTTTCTTTCTGTGTTTTTATAACGGAATCTTTGATTTTGCTTCACATTATGTTCACATTCTCAGTGTTTTTTATTTCTGATGTTAATTTCTTCATTTCATTAGATTATTACTAATAGCAATTATTCTTATTTTTATCTAAACTTTAATATTAAATGTGACCAAAATATACTAACTAACTTTAACACAATCTTATACAAGCAAAATACTTTAAGTTGCTTTAAATGAATATTACTTTCATTATTTTTTATAAACAAAAAAAAATTTTTCTATAAAAATCCTTTATGTCTATTTAAACGGTTTACTTTGTAAAATAATAGCGATCTAGAATGCAAAAGCTACTACAAAAATCAGTTAAGAGCACATAGCCGATATTGCAGAAATATATTTAACAAAATGATGAAATGCAATACAGCTAAAAACCATTAAGGTATTTTTAGGTTGGGTGAAAATTATGTATTTTTATTTTAAAAGATCGATTAAATTGAGTACATAACGTTTTCTTGCTGAGATTTGCTATTAATTATTATTATCAATGAATACCTACCAATTTAGTAGATAATTACTTTAGAACGAAGCAGAGTAAAAGGTTAAATAATGTTTTATTAGTATAATTTTGGAGTTGGTAAGATGTTAAATTTATAATTCTGTTGGCTCAGACAATTCCCCTTATTTTGGTTCTACTTCAACAAAAAAAAATCCAAACATTATTGCTGGTGCAAGTTGTTCAATTTACTCAATTCTCACTAAAGATATCACGACTATTCCTGAAATAGAAGATTTTGACTTGGATTGTTCAATTCAAGATCCACATTACGAACCTTCATCAGACAGTGAGAGTAGTGATAAAGAAAATGTCTCAAGTACTGAGGCAGGTATGGAAGAAAATTTATTAAATGAACAATTAACAGATACAGAAATTAAGCAAAAAAGAGGTCGATGAAAGAAAGCTGAACCTTCAAAATGGAAAAGAAATTCAAAGAAAAAATAGAAAATTGAATCTAAGACACCAAAGTTATCAAACTGCGACACATTCCGGTTCCAGTGCAATGCACATTTTTCAGAAGATCTTAGAAAATCACTTTGTCACAACTTTTAGCATAGTAAATATTTAAAGCAAAAAGAGTTTCTTCTTGAGACAACAGAAAGTATACCACCTTTAAGGAGAAGGGTGCGAACAGAGAGTTTAAGGAAATAAAAAACAGATACAAAAATTAATAAAGTGCAAAAAATCCGGGTATGTAAAAGCTTTTTTCTTAAAAATTTATGCATTTTGGCCGATATGATTGATACTGAGTATAAAGGCAAGGAAGAGGGAAAAATGTTAGTTGGACAAGACAATAGAGGTAAGAAAACTCCCAAGAAGACAGTCTAAGAAAGTATATAAAGGGTGAAAGATCATATAGAAAAGTTTCCTACCATGAAATCTCATTATTCCAGAAAAGACGTTTAGTTTCTTTGTACCTCCATCCTCAACTTAGCATTACGAAAATGTACAATTTATGTAAACAAGAATGTTTAAATAAAAATTTAGAACATGTAAGCAAAATTACTTATAGGGGGATTTTTTGTGACGATTACAACTTGTCGTTTTATAAGCCAAAAAAGATTAATGCCTGATTTGCACTAAATATAATTCCTTAAAAGTGGGCCCAGATAAGCAGCTGTTAGAAAATGACTATGTATAAGACATTATATGGAAGGAAGAGTGTATGAATGCGAAAGCAGCTGATAATAAGAAATGTCAGCAGCATAAGGCATTTATGTGTTTGCTGATTTGCAATTAGTGTTACAAATACATTCCAGTGACGCAAGTTCTGTGTATTACAGTCTTAAAATATGGATGTATATAATTTTACCATTTATAAGCAACGTGAACCAAATGATGCCTTTTGCTAGGGATGGACAGAGTTACAAGGAAAAAGAGGCAGTTCAGAAATAGGTAGTTTCTGGCTTAACTAGTTGCATTAACGAAATGAAATTTGAATAGCTCTGTTTGCATTCTGATACCTGTGGCACACAAAACCGCAACCAAAATGTTGCAGCACTATTTTTATATTTGGTCCAAAAAAAAAAGAAAAAGAGGGGAATAGAGGTATTGATATACGGCCTGATGACCTTTTTCCTTTAAATTATCCCATAACCATGGATGAATTAGAATACTCACTCAATAATACGAAAAAGTCTTCTCCCGGTCCTGATAACATCCCTGCAATATTTCTTCAAAAACTTCGTTCATCTGCGAAGAAACACTTGCTGAATATCTATAATAATATATGGAGACATAGCAAGTTTCCAAAAATCTGGAGTTTATCTATCGTCATCCCTATTTATAAACAAAATCAACCAAAATCTCTGTCACATTCATATAGACTTATTTCTCTAACTTGTGTAATGTGTAAAGTTCTCGAGAAAATCATATCCAACATATCACTTTTAATGTATGAGTTAACGGTACTTTATCTAATACAAAAATTCAAAAAACGAAATTCCCCAAGGATCTAATTTAAGCGTCTGCCTATTTCTTATTGCAATAAATAATATTATCTTCACTTGTGACTTGCCAGTAAAAGCTAGACTCTTAGCAGATGACTTAATCATTTTTGTTAAGGGGATAAATAATAAAACCCTTCAGACCCATCTACAGAAACTGCTATGGAATCTCGAATTATGGACAAATTCCACAGGTCTTCAATTATTAACAACAAAATCAAAGGCTATGTTATTTTATAATAAGGCTTTAATAAAGAAATAAAATATGCTGAGAAAATTAAATGTCTAGGCATGACATTTGACAACAGATTATCCTGGAACCACCACATACATGATCTAAAAAGTAAGTGTCAATCTGCACTTAACATTATAAAAACTGTTGCACACAACACGTAGGAAGCAGATAGTAAAACACTGACCCTTATGTACAAGTCATTGATCAGGTCCAAACTCGACTACGCTT
The DNA here is from genome assembly GCF_040954645.1 of Diabrotica undecimpunctata. Taxonomy (NCBI): domain Eukaryota; kingdom Metazoa; phylum Arthropoda; class Insecta; order Coleoptera; family Chrysomelidae; genus Diabrotica; species Diabrotica undecimpunctata. Next base: position 21,169,604 of record NC_092812.1, read on the forward strand.
GTATTATTTATGATTCAGCAAAACGATATATCATAAAACAACTCGATCGAATACAAAATAGTGCTTTGCGAACTATACTAGGTGCCTTTTATACTAGCCCTACTGAAAGTTTACACTGTGAAGCTGGAGAAGTCCCCCTGGAATTCTGAAGAAAACAACATACGCGGCATCAATACAGGCAAATCCTATGAATCCTGTTAACCACTATGTAAATTCAGACCGTTTTAGGAATATCTTTAAAAGACATGCCAGGCTTGACCTTCCTTTTTATCAAAAGGTAAATAGATATCTTAATGAACTTGAATTCAAATTTCCAGATACCTATTGTATACCAGATATTAACACTATTCCCCCTTGGACTGTTCTCATCCCATCTATCAATACCAAACTCTTCATATATAAAAAAGCAGATAACCATCCCAAAGCATTATATCAATATGTCCTCCAAGAATTTAAGACATACAGTAACCATAATCTTATATATACTGATGCCTCTAAAACTATACATGGAGTGGAAGCAGCATTTATGTCTAATAAAACAAAAATATTAATGAAACTCCCTAAATTAACATCCATTTACACAGCAGAGTTAACCGCTATTCTCAATGCAATAAATTTTGTGGTAGAAAATAGTATCAAAAACCCTGTCATTATTACGGATTCTATCCTACGGATATTCCCTAAGTTCTGTAATTGTCCTAAATAACTTATATCCTAGCCATCCAAGTCTACTACTTATTAAATCAGCACTAAGCCAACTGCAAACGTTGAACATAAAAGTCAACTTTGTATGGATTCCTTCTCATATCGGAATTGATGGTAATGAAGAAGTAGATTCCTTAGAAAAACTAGCAATCTCGAGTCCGGAAGCTGTAGAAATCAGAAGCATTCTACATCTAGATATAAAACCTATAATCAAAAACTTAATAATCAATGATTGGCAGACCAAGTGGAATCAGTCAACATCCAAACTACGAGAAGTAAAAAATTCCATATTACCTTGGAAATCAACCCCAAATAAGCGTATACATCAAACCATCGTATCTCATCTGAGAATAGGCCACACCGCCATCACCCATAAACATCTGCTGGAGAGTGAATTAAAACCACAGTGCAACGTATGTGATATTGTACTCAGTGTTCGCCATATTTTACTGGAGTGTCCTTTATATTGCATGGAGAGACTTCAATATAAATTACAAGATATCTTACAGACAATATGACTGATACGAAAAATTTAACATCATACTTACACTCCATAAATGTACTAAATAAATTGTAAAACTCTAAATTGTACAACGCCAATGACCCTATGAGGTTGAGGCATAAATAAATAAATAATAAAAATATTTGGTCCAAACTTCAAACCTACAAATCATAGAGCACGAAGTTTCTCGAAAGTAAAAAGAAAGAAAAAAACTAGCCTGCTGTAACTGTGTCGTAAAAGGGACAACCCAGAAGAATTTCACGGTTTGTACAAATCTTTGCCAACACCTAAATCAGTTGTAGACGAAGTTCCTTCGTCAACCAACAGTGATGAAGATATTAAACTCTGAAGGAATTTTTTAATACATGCTATTAATTTTTTTTGTGTTAATTTAATATTAAACGGTTAAATACATTTTTGACATTTTTAATCTGCGAAAATCATTAAAGTCCCTTATTTTTTTTTTTATTTTGATCATCCCTTATGAACTATAATATTGCAAACTATTGTGAGCAAACTATGGGTTGCCGAAATATATCAACCTTTAAAGTTTAATTTTTTTCAAATAATAATTATCAGAAATTAGTAGTTTATTTATTTTTTTTTTATTTACAAACTCGCATCAGCCTGTAAGGCTATTAGCGAAAAAAAGAAAAAGTAATAACAATAATTGAACAGTGTAACAATTAAATTTTGTATAAATAGTTTATTGCTTTAAGATATTATATAATCACTTTGGCACCGCACTTTAAGAATAGTTCTCTAAAATTCTCCGGGATTCCGAATTTACACCTTTCCGCACTGTGTAACGGGCACTCCACTAGAAGGTGTTTTATTGTTAGCGGGGTCTCGCAAGCATAACACTCCGGTTGTGGATCCCTTGTCATCAGATGTCCATGTGTGAGGCGACTATAACCAAGCCGCAGTCGTGTGATAACCTGAGAAAAACGATTGGTGGAACTATCAGACCATAGTTGAAATATTGGTTTTATCTCAAGTAGTTTTGCCTGTTTTTTACACCATCTGCTATTCCATATGTTGACTATTTTGCTGTGGAAATATGATTTGAGATCTGTCGCTGGAGTTTTTGGATAGAATTCAATAGTTGTTTCCTCTAAGGCTTCTCGTGCATATTTATCCGCCAAATCGTTTCCCGTGATTCCAACATGAGATGGCACCCACAGGAAAGCAATGTTTCTGTGGTTTAGATTATGCAATTCTTGTCTAATGAGTTTGGCCACAGGATGGGAAGAATAGATTTTTGAGATGATTTCTAGAGAACTTAATGAGTCAGTAATTATTAAGAAATTAGTTTCAGGACATTTTGTAACATGACATATGGCTTTATATATTGCAAAGAGTTCTCCTGTTAAAATAGTATTCGTCTCCGCTAGTTTATATTTCTTTATTTCATCATTTGTTACAAAGGCAGATGCTACACAACGCTCTGTTTTAGATCCATCTGTGAATAACTTTTTGAAGGAAGAAAATTGAGAGATTAACGTTTGATATTTAGAATTAATTAGATGACAATTGCTTTCTTTTTTATTTTCTAATAATAGATCCAAATTTATGTAAGGACAAGACATTAGCCAAGGAGGGGAAGTTGGCATCTTGCTAGGATAGATTTCGGGGACTTTAATGTTTAATTCATTTATGATTCGTCTGCATCTTTCGTAAAAGGGAATGTGGGTTTTTGCGCGCTGGATATTCGAGCAGCGAATGGTTTGGTGATATTGTAAAGAGTACCGCTTCGATGCATAAGAGAGCATTAATTCCTGTCTTCGTAAATCTAATGGTAGTTCACCCAGTTCGGCCTGAAGACTTAAGATAGGGGTTGTTCTAAATGCGCCGCTTATTATTCTAAGAGCGTTATTTTGAATGGCGTCTAAAACTTTTAGAGTTATTGTTGAAGCACACGAGTAAACGTGGCAACCATAATCGATCTTTGAGCGGATCAAATTTTTATATAGTATGAGTAGAGTTCTACCGTCTGCTCCCCAGTTCGTACCAGAAAGACATTTCAAGAGGTTTAGTCTTTTTTGACATATAGCTGATATATATTTGATGTGGTCCTTCCAGGTTAGAGCTTGATCAAATATTAGACCTAGATATTTAATTGTGTTTGCATATTCAAGTGTTTGACCACCAAGTTTTAAAGTAGGTATTTCTTTTATCTGTTTTGGTCTCTTAGAGAATATGATGCAGCGAGTTTTAGATGAAGCAAATTGAAAACCACTCCTTTTAGACCATGCTATAAATTTATCGAGTTGATCTTGTAATAATTTGGCCATACTTTGTATATTGTTTCCATTTAAGAATATTATAAGATCATCCGCGTACAATCTCGCTTGAATGGGTTTGTTCATTGATTTGATTATATCATTGATAGCTATAAGGAAAAGCGTCGGGCTGATTACCGAGCCTTGGGGTGTACCATTTGTTTGATATTTCACATTAGATAGAAGTCCGTTTACTTTTACCTTGAAATTTCTATTTAGGAGAAAATTTTTAATAAAAGCGAGTATATTTCCTTGATAGCCCCATGATTCCAGTGTTGAAATTATTTTGTGATGCCAAGCTATATCAAATGCTTTGTGCAAATCAAAATAAATTGCAATACATTTTTGGTTGTTGTAGAATGCGTTATTAATATGTGATTCTATATCTACTAAATTGTCGGTAGTCGATCTTAAAGGACGAAATCCAGATTGTTCTTGTTCAAAATGAGTAGTTTAGTTTTTATGAGACAGTAAACTTTAAAAGTTAATTTTCTCGGAACAAACAAAAATATACTCTTAACGGATTTTTGCAGTAAGCATACCATATAATGTATATAGCCTGCCATTAATATATATGTATAATATATACAGTGTATAGTAAAAAAACCGTGATGTCAAGTCAGAAATGCATCAGCTCATACTTTATATTTACTTGGATTATATGCAAAAAGTTTATTATTTTAAAAATTTAATGACTGTAAATGACAATTGATTGGATCCTCCGTCGCATGCGACGGGAAAATTTACTAGTCATTATAAACAAGTCAGTGATATTTCTTTATTGTCCCAGAATTTTATTACAGAAAGGTTTAGTAATAGTAGTTTGAATAATTTATGGGTAGTCGCATACAAATAAAAAAAGGCGCAAATAGGAAGAATTTACGATAAAAAAGCAAAATATACAAAAAACGCATAAAATGGGCGAAATAGGCTAAAAAATGCATTTTACGTAAAACCCGAGCTTTAGTTATTATAAATAAATTGAACCATTGTTTTCATTATAAATTATACCTAATTACGTCATTATTTGATGTCAATCTAATTTTACAAAAGCTACATTTAAAAGTATTATTAAATAGAATATTAACTTAAGAAATAGCAGAAAATATATATGAGAATAGTTACATGTAATATTGTATATGTTATAGATTTTGTTGTAAGATTGTTTCTTTCTACAGCATGAAGTGTATATAAACAGAGATCAAGTAATTATAAAGGAGCCAAAAGCTGGTAGATTTTAATTAAATTTGGCAGTCAAAGGCCTTTATTACCGCGCAAAAACGTTTGTCCTAATTACCTAATTATACATAATTTACTTTTAATCATATTTCCCTTATTATGTTACCCCAAATTGCTTCCTTTGTGCGTTACAAGTGTGCGATTTATACATTACAAATACGAATATACTTTCTGTCAATTATGCTACAGGAGATTTATTTTTTATTTGCGTATATGTTATACTGAAAAATAAAACGATTAACTATAAATCAATCAAAATAAATTTACAGGAAATACTCAGCAATATTTTTTATTTAACGTCCAAGATTTTTTTACAGTTTGTTTTACAATAATGAGTAAGCTATTGATCTCTACACTGTTATCATTTCGCTAGGGAAATTTGTAATAACTACTTTATCGCTTTTAAAAGAATTTATTTTTTTTTATTATGTAATTTAACGTGCTTGTGTCAGCTTCGGCCATTAGCACGAGGCACCGTAGATACAATTATATATAAGGTACAATTAAATATTATAATATACTATAGTTATATATTATTTAGTAAGTTTTCTAGCTTCAGGAACTGGATAGCTGTGATGACTTGGCTCTGGTTCGATAATATATCTGTGATGTCGCCCTTCATGCCCAGTTCTTGGCGTCGTTTATTGTAATGAGAGCAGTCCACAAGGATGTGTAGAACGCTTAGTGGAGATTAATTTCACAAAGTTTGGTTAAATGGATTCCAAAAATGAGTAAAGAAAATTCCCATTCTAAAAATTTAAAGATGATAATCTTAGCATCAACTGAAATTATCTGTTGTACGTTGCCGAGAACCTTAAAATTATCATACAAAACGATAATTCTGGCAACGCAGGATGTTATTTTAAAAGGTAATAAATTTGATTGGAAACCCTAGAGTTTCATTCGGCACACTAGGAGAAAATATCATTTTGATCTCTGTCTAATAAGTGGAGACATAATCTGATTATATTTTGGGCTGTATTATATTATTATATACAGGGTGGTCCTTAAGTAATTGTACAAAAAGAAACCATAGATTCTACACTTTAAAATATTGCGATTTAAGTCAAATTGCTTTAATAAAATGTTGATATTAAGAAAGATACAGGGTGTTAAAGTGGAAGTTAAAAATTTTAATTTTCACTATAACTTTCATGTTTGTGAACATTTATGTATAAAAATTCATAACTGTATACTATTGATCATTAGAAATTATAATCTGATACATACTTTAATGTAGCTGATAGAGGGCGCCACATATGCCACATATGTGGCATACATTTGCACTTAACTTTTTTGCTTTTTAAGTTATCGGTGTTTGTGATAAAAAATATTAAAGATACATTATTTTACCAAAAAAAAGATATACTTGTTAATAACTTCAAAACTCAACAGTTTTCGAGATAATCGCATTTTACAAATCAACTACATAATTCAGATTTAACGTAATTACTCCAGACAACAAAAGAAAATTAGACATAAACATCAATACTTCTGAATTTTGGTATAAAATGTTTTCAATAAAGTTAATAGTTAACGAAATATTAAATAAAATGAATATATTAGCAAGATAGAATAGTAGGATTTGACAAAATAACAGAATAATTGGATTTTACATCAAACATTTTACGTTTTCCATTAAATTAAAGTCATAATCAAAATATTTTATTAATAAACCAAATTAAGAAATAGTTAAACATAATAACATTAAATTTTTTGTCAAAGTAAGTGTTCGATATGTCCACCATTTTCTTCAATTCATTTGTCAATACATTCCACAAAAGATTGTCTCATATTAAGTAGCATCATTGGTTCTAAAGAAACTGCTGCAGTATTTATAATAAGTATTATAAGTATAACAATAAACATAATATAATAATAAAGTATTCGTTTGAGAATTTTATGAATTAAATAAGTATATTAATATCTCACCACATTACCAAGGAATATGACTACCACGAACAATCCAATGTTCAGGAAAGTTGTATTTAATTATGTTCTCACTGCACTTTTCTCCATAATGTGGTGGTGTACCAATCAATAAAATCATTTTATAAAAAATGTAAATAAATCTCACCATTCAAATTACAAGGTAATTCGCATGTTCATAAAAAATAATTACAAATGGTACCAAACCATACGATATGCATTTTAAATATGAATTTTAAATAAACGTATGGTTTGAAACAATTGGTAATTATTTTTTACGGACATGCGAATTACCTTGTAATTTGAATTGTGATATTTATTTACATTTTTTATAAAATGATTTTATTTGATTTATTGGAAGAATTGTCATCAAACTTAAGGCGAAATATGTGGTTTATGCAAGATGGTACACCACCACATTATAGAGAGAGGGCAGTGAGAACGTACTTAAATACAACTTTCCTGAACGTTGGATTGTTCCTGGTAATCATATTCCTTGGCCATGTGGATAATAATACTTATTATTATACTTATAATACTTATTATAAATACTGCAGCAGTTTCTTTAGAACCAACGATGCTATTTGATATGAGACGATCATTTATGGAATGTATTGACAAATGAATTAAAGAAAATGGTGGACATATCGAACACTTACTTTGACAAAAAGTTTAATGTTATTTAGTTTAACTATTTCTTAATTTGGTTTATAAATAAAATATTTTGATTATGACTTTAATTTAATACAAAACGTAAAATGTTGGATGTAAAATCCAATCATTCTGTTATTTTGTCAAATCCTACTATTCTATCCTGCTAATATATTTATTTCATTTAATAGTCCGTTAACTATTAACTTTAATAAAGGCATTTTATACAAAAATTCAGAAGTATTGATGTTTTTGTTTAATTTTCTTTCGTTGCTTGGAGTAATTGCGTTAAATCTGAATTATGTAGTGGATTTGTAAAATGCGATTATCTCGAAAACTGTTGAGTTTTGAAATTATTAACAAGTATACCTTTTTTTGTTAAAATAATGTATCTTTAATATTTTATATCACAAACACCGGTAACTTAAACAGCAAAAAAGTTAAGTGCAAATGTATGCCACATATGTGGCATATGTGGCGGCCTCTTATAGCTACATTAAAGCATGCATCAAATTATAATTTATGATGTTCAATAAGACCCAGTTATGAATTTTGGTACATAAATGTTTACAAACATAAAAGTTATAGCGAAAATTAAAATTTTAAATTTCCACTTTAACACCCTGTATCTTTCTTAATATCAACATTTTATTAAAACAATTTGGATTAAATCGTAATATTTTAAAATGTAGAATCTACGGTTTCTTTTTGTACAATTACTTAAGGACCACCCTGTATACAATGGGCTATATCTCACGAACAAAAGCTGATATCGAATAATGCTTGAAACCGTTTCTAGGATAGTAAGGGGAAACTAAAACGACATGAAAAAGAACTGACCATGATTAACCCCCTAGGTCCCGCCCACCAAAACCAAAAAGTTTAAATTGCAAACCGCTACTTGTGATACATCATAAAAAATTCTATCAAATGGTATAAATAATAGTTATACAGGGCGAAGTAATAATTGTACGTTTTTGTACAAAATGTTGTACAACCATTGCACTATAACAGGATCCTCTGTGAATTGTCAGAAATACGGTTCAACTTAAAACTAATAGTGGCGAGTGGAGGGGGAAACCACAAATCTACACATTCAAAAAATGAAAACGCATCTTCAAACTACTATAATTGTTTAAATCTTAGGATCTGCACGACAGATTTTGGTCTTACTTTTTTTAATTTGTATGAATCTGTATGTAATCTTTGTGTGGGTACATTACAAACGTGTAATTTGTTTATTAATTAATTAACTAATAAACAGTGTAATATGTGTAAACATTTTATGAACAAACCAATCCTCTAAAAATCGATATTTTTTGTAATACTATCATTGTAATCTATAGGAAAAGTTATACACTGCCTTTAATTAACTATCTTTAAAAAATAATTTAATATTACTTAATTTTAAGTAAAAATAAGATATTACTCATATGCTAAGTATTTAATGAGCCTTTTACTTAATATATTTGAAACTTATAATATATTTCAATATTATGAAACAAATATTTACGAATTATTGTTTGTATAATTGCAGTATTTTTAAATCCTGTAACTAAAATAAATGATTATTTTTAAATACTAAAATTAAAGTTAACTAAAGCGTATAATATAATAGGTATATATAAATGAATGGAGAGAAAGTATATGCATGATTTGATCACGTCAGAATAGGGATACATACAATCAAATAGAATGTGAGTTAAAAGTTATGCCAGAGAACACGTTAATTGGTTAGAGGCTGACTGGGAACGAGTGCTATTTACTGATGAATCCCGATTTTGTTTGTACAATAACAACAGACGTGTTCGTGTGTTGCGACCACCCATCGAACGATATGCTCAGTGTAACTTCTCACACACCGGATTTTTGGTGGAGGGTCCGTTATGGTGTGGGGTGGTATTTTTTTGACCGCACCTACGGACCTAGTGGTCATAGAAAATGAAACTGTTACAGCTGAAACGTACATATTGGAGATCCTGGAGCAATATTTATTACCATTCGCTCCTTATGTGGGTGAAAATTTCTTACTAATGCAAGATAATGCCAGACCTCACGCTGCACATATCGTCAGAAATTATCTAGAAGAGGTAGAAATTAATACTATGGAATGGCCAGCACATAGTCCGGATTTAAATCCGATTTAAAATCTCTGGGATATCCTTGGTAGGCGATTAAGAGCAACACCGATCCAACCAAACAACTTACAGGAAGTGGGAGAGAGGCTGATCCAGATTTGGAGAGAACTAGACCAAAATGAAATACGGCAATTAATTTTAAGTATGGGCCAACGATGTGAGGCTCTTATACGTACTAGAGGTGGAAACACTCGTTATTAAGATTTTTCCTAATATTTTAGTTTACTTTTGTTATCATTATTTTTTTAGAATTTTCCTTTTTATTTTTTTTCTCCTGTACTTCAACATGTTCTGATGATTAGACAAATTGTTATAATTACTAATAAAATGTAGAGTAAATCTGGTGAAGTTTTATTTTTTATTCTTTGCCTGTTTACAAATAAAATTGAATTATTGAAGTGGTGCGTTAATTTCTTGGAGAAGTGTATATATATATATATATATATATATATATATATATATATATATATATATATATATATATATATATATATATATATTGTTATGATTCATTTTATCAGCCAAAGATAAAATTAAAATTACTAAATAAACTATCTAAATAAATTTTCAAGATATCCTGGAGAGTTTTTATGCTATGTAAAAATTGAAAATAATATTGGTTTGCTCTTAATATATTTCAAAGTATAAAATATAATAATTCAAAATCTTTCAAATAATAAACTATAAAAGATATTTCGAAAAAATGAAAGTCCATTATCTTTGGATTACCTGTAGTAAACAAAATTTAAGGATATGCATAAATTATTTTCTTTGTAAAATATATTGAGTGAACTTAGTGAAATAATGGAACAATGAGAGGATTTTCCAAATAGACTTGTACGCCGATACGGTGAATAAGACAATAGAATCGAAATATTTAAAATGTATAATTCTCCGTTAGTTTTTAAGAATTTGTAGAAACGATTAGCATGTTAATAGTTTTTAGGAAATTTATAATTGTAGGTAAAATTGTTTGTTTGTTATCTAAATGGTAGATGGGGATACGTATGACGAGCTTTGATTGGAGGAGATTAAAAAAGGTGGGATAGCTATGTAGGAAGGAGATTTTAGCTAGATTTTTGAGGGAGAAAAGAGAATCAGTTGTTTTCCAAGGGTGCAAGGCGAACAGTCGTTGTTCTTTGGCGGCTCCCAAGTGATAGTAAGCATTAGAAGTGAATGTTTGTGAGTTTTCGTGGACTAAGTGTATCCTGACGGAAGCTGATCCAGTAAAATATTGTAAGTCATACTTTTCTACTTATATATTTCAAGAGTCACTGTTCAGGCCGGAACGAGAGATTCAGTTTATCAAGAGGAGAAGAGGCTAGCATCTTTTGAACGATACGTGCATCTGAAGGAGATCATTGAAGACGAGAGGCTCGCAATAATTTGTTGTAAGATTGCTGATTACCTAGGGAACTGCTAAGAATAGATAGTGTAGGCTACAAGGAACAAGGATTTGGACAACTCATCATCAGAGAGATAGTTTTTTTTTCATTCGTCAGTTTTTCTTTATCAATAAAATTTTTTTTTAATTGATTGAGAAAAGATATATTTATCAGGAGATATAGAACAACAATTTTGATTTGAAATTTTAATTTATATAGTATATAACATTAATTTTTGAAGGTTCACGTACGTAGAACAAAATTTTAATAATCATTGTATGAGATATTTTTTGTTTAAGTTATTTGAGTGTGAATTTTATTTCAATATATAATTTTGTATCATATATGTTTATTATTCCGTTATTCCTGTGACCTTACCTATCATATGTAAAGAATAGATATTGAAGCACGAATATAACCCTGAGATAAGAGAATTAAATAGTGTGATAAAATCATAATTGCATCATTTAAGTAAGTTTAATTAAGTAATTAATTAGCTAATTAATTGCTTGGCGCACCTCTGACTTTTAATATCACATTAATATATATGTATATATAATGAGGCAAAGAATATACTTCTTTGGTAGATAACTTTCGGCAAAGCGTCAAGTAAAAGATTCCCCTAAAGATGGTATAAGCCAGTTTTATAAAGAACTTTATACGAAATGTGAAATTTTTGGGTGATATTCTGCCACCTTCATCAGCACCTAAATAAAAATCTTGTTTAGTATAAGTGGTGGAAGTTAGCATCCAAAACTTACATTGAAAATGTTCAGTTTGTCCTTGAAGCGAACATTATCATAAAATATGTTAAAAAATAATTTAAAATTGTAAATAAAAACATTACAACAAAAAAGGTAATTTTACAAATACAACACAAAAACATCTAAAAAACAAAAACTACAACTTTATGTCAAAGGCGTCTCAAAGGGAAGAAGTAGAATAGAAGAATTCTTCTCTTTTGTTGAAAATCTTGCTATCTTCTGTCAATATCTCGATGTCATATGTAACAAGGTTGGAAAAAACCACCAGTTGGAACAAAACTTAAAAAAAAATTAAAAAATACAATCAGCTAGGAAATGAAATCTGTACTCAAGTGCAGGTAGGTCATCTGTGTATGTTATGATAAGTTTCCTACATATTCCAGTCTGTTACGTCTTGTCAAGTCTTGGTGCAGCAAAAACAAGTAACTACAACTCAAGTTTTCCACATCTTTCTTACAGTTCATAGAAGAGCTACAGTTATGAATGTAGCACATTTCTATGAAATTTCTCTTGAATTGGTTGTCAACCTTTTTTAGTACTTCCACATTATCATAGTTGGCAATGTGTCCAGTATTCTTAATATGTTCGCTAAAAGCTGTACTTGTAGGCTTCCTCACAACATCACTCCTGTGCAAAGGTATTCTTTTTGATAGTTTCTGGCTGGTTTGACCGACATACACTTCCGAACAGGAACCACATGGAGTAGAATACACTACATTGAAGTTATCCAGTTTTTTACCTCTTTCTGTCAGGTAAATAAAGTATGTCCCTAATCTTTTGTACACTGAATTTGCTATCACTATGTTAAACTGTCTGAAAAAGTTTGTGATCTGTGGTGATAAACCCTTGATGTAAGGCAATCTCCCATAGAAAAGTTCTAATATGGTGTTATTTCTCGACACTAATGTAACCAGACATAAGGGTAATATAATAAGGTTGGACTGGTACAGAAAAAAAACATTCTCAGGTAGATATGTGCCTTTTCACTCTTATCGTCCAGGTGAACAGAAGATTAACATTATCAAATGTCTGAAAAACTGAATAAAAAGAATTTGTCACCCTTCTAACTACAATAAGAACATCAAGTTACTTTATGAGATTCTTAAAAAAATCACTATCCTAAGATGCTGCTGAACAAATTGCTTTTCCAAGAAATGTCAACGGCAAGAACACACCAAAGACAAGCATTAGAAGAAGAATAACTAGAACTTGTACCTTTTAAAATTATACACATATGTCGATTTCTTAAAATGTTTTATAATAAAATAATTAGAGAAATAAATAAATTTTACAACGTGGGTATTTTATTATTCATTCTGTTCTAATGGCTTTTGTATTTTAATGTAATGGAAGATATATGTAGTCATAAAATAGCAAGAAAAACTGAAAACGTGTACAATATATAAATAAATACTTCATCTGTCCGAAAATAGGCTATAAATTTTACATGTATAAATCCATAGGTAAATGTATATCATATTTTAGGACAGAGAGAGTGTAATATGTTTTGGTATAGGATAAGTTTTTATTTGTTATTTTACGGCCATATTAATTTTCCATTACATTAAAAAAAGTTCACTATATAGTACATTACACAGATCATACATTTTGGATGTGTCGCTAAATATTTTATTAGTCTAGATGCAAAGGCTTCATGGCCGATTGAGATCCATGAGATTTTACAACTAATGGTATGTATTTTGACCCGCTAAATCCGAATCTTTAACATGATAATCCGAATTTTTGGACATTAAATTGTTACTAAGAATTTAGTTGTTTATGACTAATAATCTACAGTTTGTACAGTATAAATCCCGATTCACGTAAACCGCGTCAGAGTAAGTGAGGCCACATGATACCAACACAAAATATTTAAGTCTTAGGTCTCTTCCTTCTTAAAATCTTTTATCCAAGTACACTGAAATTACAGCTATTAGACATATTTTATTATATTTGCGTAGAAATAATATTTGAAGATTTCTATTAATGTAAACTTAAAGAAATACACCATAACTGTTTTCATTTAAAAAGGAAAAGACAGTTAAGATTTGATTTCACGTACAGGGTGCCTGCGCATCCGCTTATACGTATTTCGGCCTAATAGGCCTCATCAGAACGGCTTTCGCAGTCGCTCTGAACGTGAAAATAAATATTTTCTGTCTTAGGAAGCAACTCTAACATGGCTTCGTATAGATGCAAATAGCGACATCTGATAATAAAATCCATAAACAAGTGTTTACTCAAGCGAAAGCCGTTCTGATGAGGCCTATTAGGCCGAAATACGTATAAGCGGATACGCAGGCGCCCTGTACGTGAAATCAAATCTTAACTGTCTTTTCCTTTTTATTCCGATATACTCTGTACGAATACGAGAAACCAATTCGCTAAGAATTTTGCTTAGTTGAGGAGATATGTTGTGGAATGCAATTTTTAGATTCCCCATGTCTCTAATAACATCTTTATCAACGTCTGTTTTGCCTTGCAATTCTTAGAAGGCACAGATTAAAGCGAAATTCTGAATTTGGTTTTGAAAATTAGTTTACGGATTTTGTTTTCATTTAATTTGTATTAGTGGATTATGAAGTGTCTTTATGAAGCACATTTGGTCAGATCACACTTTAACTGCGATCGAACGAAAGTGATATTTTGGCATACATTGAAAGAAAGAAAAACTAATAACCTAACTGCAACTAATAAACGTAGAACAACTTCACCACCAAGTTTACCCCATACCCATACCTCTGTCTCAACTAGCAAAAGACCTACACCTAAAACTAATCCTATAATACCCAATCCCTAAAGGGACGAATTTATTGAAAAAAAAACTTATATTACTTGTCACATCTCATATTAATCAACTTTATGTATACCAATAATCAATCTCAACCTATATGCAATTTAGAAAATGAATTAAGAAAACTTATTTCTAATATCCACAAGGAAACAAAGTTCCTGTATTTGGCTGTATACCATATATTAAAAAATTTAGAATAAAATCCTTTATAAAAAGGTATATAAAAAACCCAGTTGGGCTATGTTGCATTGACAAAACGTTTTCGGAATAAATATTCCATCATCAGTGTCTAGTTAATACATGGATGTAGCCACTAAATATGTGGGTAAAAACCCTTTAAAAATTATTAAATAAGATTTGATTTACATTATGTCTAATTTACAGTTAAGATGTTAAAGTTACCGTTGGATTGGTAACATGGCGACATATGACTCTACATTAGTTGCGAGTCCTGAGACGGTATGTCTACGAGGACTTTGTCAAAGCAGCAAGGGAAAACGTTTTGTCAATGCAACATAGCCCAACTGGGTTTTTTATATACCTTTTTATAAAGGATTTTATTCTAAATTATTTCTAATAATTTAGAAGAAACAGGTACTAACACGTACTAAACGGATAATGTAGCGACGAGTGACAATGAAAGCATTCACTCGTATTATTAATTTCTAAATGCACAGTCAACCTACTCAATCTTCCTTAAATATTTTACAATGGAATTGTAGATCGTTTGTAAGTAATAGGGATAATCTCGTAAATTATATCAATAATTCTAATTTAGATATTATTATTTTATCCGAAACTTGGTTGAAAATTGATTTTGAATGGATCTCAAATGGATTTTAAATTAAAAGGGTATAATTTTGTTTCAAAATGCCGTGAAATTGGCCATGGCGATGTTGGAATAGAAGTGTCTGCAGTCTTACTTAATAAAATTATTATATCTTTTGTGTCTATATATAAACCTTCTGACATGAGAGTAGAAAAGGATGATTGGATACGTTTAATTGAACAAATCGATTATAATAAAACAGTTTTTTGTGGCCCACCATTACATTTGGGGTCTGATCTTAGATGACCTTCATGGTAGAATATTAGTCGAAAGCATTGATGTTTTCGAATTAGTTTCTCTAAATGACGGAACACATAGTAGAATCGCCTTGGGAATCATTAATTGGACTATCATCTCAGCTACATTAACAAATAGTATAAACTGGTCAGTATATCCTGACACATTGGGATCCGTTCATTTTCCTATTAAAATAGAATTTAAAGTTAATCCTTTCTCATTCCTAACTAATTCATAAACAAAATGGAACGATTGCTGCGCTGACTGGAAGCTATTTCAGACAGATTTAGAGAAACAATTATCTATATAATTAAATATTCTCTATTTTAATTTTAACTATAATAAAGTACATTCCTCATTGATAACCCAAGTACATTCCTCATTGATAACCCGGCTAAAACTTAACCAGTGTCTCTTTCCAGAGCATCTGCATAGGATTGGAATCTATGAAAACCCCTTCTGTCCGTGTAATAATAAATCTATCGAAGATTTGAATCACTTATTTTTAGATTTTCTTAATCATAGGGAATAGACTCGTAACCTACATATAGGTTTAATCGATCACAACATTAGCCTACCAGTTAATATCTGCAATCTGTTATCTTATTCTGACAAATCTATATATCCTTATAACAATTTTCTGTGGCAAAAAGATTCTTTATCTAATGTCATCTCTCTCTCTCTCTCTCTCTCTCTCTCTCTCTCTCTCTCTCTCTCTCTCTCTCTCACCATACGTTCTAGAATGCCGATGCGTTAGAATTGGGCCACATTCTAGTTGATAAATAATTTATTATTTATATTGATAAATATGATGATAAATATGTTGATAAATAATAATAATTTATTCACCCAGCCGCTTGCTGAAAGAAAACTGAAGAAAATATAGCCAGAAGACCTACCGCAATAATACTTAGAGAACTGAGCTTTTACAGTACTTCATCATCATAATCATCATTTGGTTCTACAACTCTATGTGAGTCTTGGCCGCGTTTACTATTTTCCTCCATTGTTGTCGGTCCTGAGCAGCTATTTCCCATTGCTGTATTCCCATTTTGCGTAGATCACTCGCTACTGCGTCCTTCCATCTCTTTTTTGGGCGACCAACTGATCTTCTGCCATCGGGCCTTACCCAGAATGTGGTGTTCAGGGGTCTTTCGTCACTCGATCTTAGTACATTGCCCGCCCATCTTATTCGGTTTACTTTAATGTAGCATACTATGTTTTCATCTCCATATACTAGATTTATTTTTGCTGGTATTGAGATTATTTTGATTTATTTTTATTTACAGTACTTACCTCACCTTAATTTACTTAGAGACTCTGTAACGATGTGCTGAACGCCCTACAGCAACAGCGTTCAACAGTTCGAACCGTGGGAGTGTCGATAATCACGCATCCATTTCCACGACAAGACGACGAGGTAGGGTCCGGAGCGGCTATTTAAAGCGAGCGGCTGGCGGAGTTAAATGAGTCTTGTGGCTAACGCTCTAGGCTCCCTGGCTCGCTAGTGCATTGAATCTGCGAGCCAACCCGGACAGAAAGACTTCCGCAGTGAGGATTATGCTCTGTCCTTAATCAAGCAGAACTCGTGGGTATAGTGAATTGAACGTTACCGTCAACTCTGATTCAGAGTATAACGTGGATCTGCACAATCGAATATTTTGATTGCGAGAGCATTTGGCGCATTCAGCTGGACTGAGGTGAAAGCGAGTATAAGTCTGCGTGCGATCGAATTCGCGTATTTTATTTTCTGTTAGTAATAATAATTTTTCTTTTACAGACGTCCGCCGGGGAATTCATTCCCGCGGGATCCAGGCGGGGATATAGAATATATTTTATTTTTATTTTTGTACATACGTTAGAATTAATAGATTTATTTTTATTTCAACCTGTGTTTTACTGAGTCTGTCGCCTCGAAAGAGCTACCCGTCACAACTCTTTACTTTATTACTCTGTGTATAGAGTAGATTGTAAACATGCAGTGTATAAAAAATAAAAAGTTTAACTACCCGGATGTGACCATAAGAACAACTTGAAAAGAATGAATTCAAGAAAGTGTTGTAAAAGAAAAACAAAATCATGCTTACAAATACATAGAAAATTAAGCAAAAAGACAAAATAAAGATACAAGAAACTGATACGGCCATGCATAATAGACGGAAACAACAGTGATGAACAAAAAAATAGCTCGTAAAATTCGCGAAATGATAACTCAAAGTCGCACTTTGTCTTAAGCTCATTTCCCATTTACAATTATTTTTTCTGCTTGGTGCTTTGTGTTTAAAGAAAACGTCAAAAGAAAGTAAAATTTTAGACTTTGAGCCTGCTATATGTAAAATCCGAGAAAAAATATTTTAACGGCGCCACTAAATGTTCTTCTGATTCGTTAATCGGCAAATTGAATACACGGTTATCTAATGCGTTTGTTTCGCTGTATTAATTGCCCATTCCTGGTTTTAATTATTCTTTCCTTGCACATAGAAAAGGAAAATAAGGGTTTGCGCAAAATTAAGTGCTTTCAATAACTATTTGCGTTTACGAATAAATGCGGCCAATTAGAGGAAGTATAACTTACAACGAGAATAATTATTCATAAAATTTTCTCCTTGCGAGGGTTTATTCAAATATGGAAAATATGTAGTAAGTAGGTTGGATTATTTCATGGGACGGCAAAGTAAAACTGTTATAAACATGTTTATTTATATAACTTGAGTTTCTAATTGAATTTAAAACCACAATTTATCCACATAATTTTATATCTAGACTTCCAGTTATACAATTCGTAAGAGGCCAGTAATTGAACGTAAAATACGGCTACTACTACTACTAAGGATTTCCACAGTTTTCACTGTCTTTCTTCACTCAACCGTTTTCTCCAATTTTCCCTGTCATTCCAGTCTCCATCTCGCAGGGTTCTTTTCTCCATAGCCTCGTCGATTTCATCTCTGAATGACCTTCGGGGTCTTCCTCTCTTTCTTCTTCCAATCGGGCTCCATTCTGTGATTTTGTTTATCCAGCGTCCTCTGTCCGCTCTTCTGACGTGGCCGTACCAGGATAGTCTCTTCTCCTCTATATAGTCGATTATGTCTGATTGCACTCCCATTCTCCGCTTAATCTCTGCGTTTTCAATTCTGTCTCTTTTTGTAAGTCTACAGCTTCTCCTCAGGAATTCCATTTCTACTGCTCTTATTCTACCTCTATTTCTCTTGTTTATTGTCCAGTTTTCGGACCCATATGTCCGGATACTTCTTGTCAGGGTATTATATATTCTCTTTTTTGTCTTTATCGTAATGTTCTTATCCCACAACACTGAGTTTAGTTGTCTTATACAGTTTCTTGTTTATCTCAGTCTGTTGTTTATATTTTCTTCTGTTGTTCCCTGGTTCGATATTATGGTTCCTAAATACTTGAATTTATCTGTTCCATTTATTTGTCTTCCCTCGTCTATCTCTAGGTTTCTCATATCCTTGTTTTCTGTTGTTAGGTATTCGGTTTTCTCTAAGTTTATTTCCATTCCGTTGTTTTTATATTCTTCTTCTAGTTTTCTGAGCATAAAGCTGAGATCTTCTTCATCTTGTGCGATGACTACTTGATTGTCGGCAAAACTTAAGGTGTATAGGTATTCGTCTCTTACTGGTATGCCCATTCCTTCGCACTTTCTCCTCCATGGTTTGAGTGTCTTTTCCAAGAATATTTTAAACAGAGTAGGGGACGTAGCACAGCCTTGTAGAAGTCCTTTTGTCGTCTTAAATGGATTGTAGGCTTTATTTCCACATTTAATAGCTATACGGCTATATAAAATACGGCTATACCCTGTAATATTTCGTGTCACCACCGAATTGCATAAAAATTTAAATTTAGGTTTTACTTAACCTCCACTTAACTTTTGGGCTTGTGCCGTTGGTTGCTTTTTATGTTTTAGGGGTAAAGACTACCCCTATTAGAAAAAATTGTATAATTGTAATTTAAAGTAAAATACTTATAATTAAAACAATGTTATTGAATACCTTATCCCCACTGATTTGCATGGAAATTTGGATTTAGATTATAATTACCCTCAAATTGGACTTGTGCCACTGGTTGCTTTTTATTTCTTAGGTGTGAAAACTACCCCAATTAGAAAAAAATCACGTAATTGTAAATTCAAGCAATTTTATATTATTTAATTATACAGTGACATTTAATTTAGGTTTTTTTTACCGTTTTAACCCTAGAACCACATTTTTTAGTAGTAAAAATAACATGATAAACAAATCTGACCAATACAAACTATATAAATCAAGATTCAGATTTACATATTTCACAAATGCTACATTGATGTTCTGTATATATATTTTTTTCACAATGAATGCAAATATGGCGTCCCTTACGGTCACGAGATCTTGGACAAAAATCACAACGACGTGAACGCTTTTGTGGCTCTTGGGGTTGTAGTTCGGATTTCACTGCGTTTTACATCTAGAAATTGTACCGGTATTTCTCTTTTATTTTTACGGAGAGTTCCTACCATGGTTTATTTTCAAGAAGTTTTCTTGCTAACTCGATCGATGAAAACTAGTTGTCCATTGCTATGTTACGATTTGTTCCTGCTATTGTTTTCGATACTTTTATAACATATTGCGTTGGAATAGAACCATCTTCAGGCCTTCTGTTTGGATCTTTTCCTGTATAAGGAATTGCAGAACACATATAATTAGTTTTGGCGTCGCACATCATAATAATTTTAATACCATATTTGTCTGGTTTGCTAGGTAAGTACATTTTGAATGGACAGCTACCCCTAAAGTTTAATAGCTGCTCATCTATACTTACATATTCATCAGAAGTATACAAGCTTTCGCAGTTTTCTATAAATAGATCCCATATTTCTCTTATTGGTGCGAATTTATCGACAGTTTTTCTTTCTGCTCGAGTTGTTTTGTCGTCAAAACGCTAGCAGTTGAAAAGAAATTTAAACAGGTCTTTTGTCAGTTTATTGCGAAGTATTGCTAAGCCAAATTTTTCTGACCAGATGTCTACGAGGGAAAGATGTGCTTTTTTAGAAGCCCTGCAAAGTATAAAAGCCAAAACAAAGCCATAAGTTCTGCTTTATGTGTTTCTTGTATGTATCGTTGTTCCGAAGTAAATTTTGATTTTTGAATTTCTATTTCTCCATTTGTTCTGTTGACAATTATCTCTAAAATTGTATCGGTAAAAAATAGCTGCCATATTTCTTTCGGGCTTTTAGTGTTTTTACATTTTTAATTAATGACTGCGAGTACCACTTAAAACCATTACGAGCAAAAAATCCAGGACGGTCATCTGTAGCATCTGTTTCCATAGCTTCCTCATTATTGTCTGTTCTCTTCTGTAATTCTCTAATAGTAGATTCATCAGATGCAGAATCTTTGATTAAGACATCCTCGTCTTCGCTATCGTTTTCATCTAAGGACTCCTCGTATGCCAGATCGTCATTCTCGTCTTTGTATAACTCGTTCCAAAGCTCTGTTTCAGTAAGAGGACGCCGTCGGTCATATTGCAGCTGGAATGCACTTCGTTTTAAATTTTTATCAGACATTTTCCTACAATAAATCATTATTTAAACAACCAAAACAAAAAATAATAAATTTAGCTTACCACAAAATATTATAACGTAAACCAGAACGTGGGGTCAAAACCAATTCAAATCCTTATTATCCGCGAAAAAAAAAGTGAGTTCAAAAAATACGTACACACACCAGAACCTTAAACGAGAACTGAAGCTACGTGGAATCTCAGCCCAGTGTCTTAAATGCTAGCAAGCTTGTTTAAGAAAAATGAAACTGCAGGGTCACGGGCGACCCCATGTTGTGGGGGTTAATTTTTTACCACACATTTTTATCCTTAGAAATACTACCCCTTGCGAAAAAATTCGAATAATTGTAGTATTTTTTTTTATTGAAACTATAAATACACAAATTTTTTAATTAAAATGCTATGACTTTTATTTTATTTCGATTTAAAAACCAACTCTTATTAATTTGAATCAAAGAATGGAAAATAGGAAAGTATTTTTAAAGTATGTAATCATTTATTTCATACCAGAGCAAGGCTTCGGGATGAATTTCATTACATAAATTTTTTAATAATTTAATAATATTAATTTTCTAATTTTCTAGTAACATAATTCTGTCAGTTGCCACCTTTGAGGGATCAATTATTTTAAAAGGCTGAAAGGCAACAAATAGTCGGGTTCTGAGAGATCTCTCCTAGTAGTAATACTTTAAATATTTGACTTGTAAAACATTGTAAACTTTAAATTAGTTATTTATATCATTGTTCTATTATGGCGTAGCTTTGAAGATGGCTTTGTAAGCCGAAAGCTCTCAACTAAAAAATAAATGTTTAAACACTTAAAAAAATATTTTTGTTTTTTTTTATTCTTTCTTTTCACTTATTAATTTGTAAGGATGGGTAAAAGTATATCCTCTGCCTTAATAGTACATTATCGTTAGTGTAATTCGCATAGTGCATTTTTTTCCAATATGATTTCTTGCGCCATCTGGTAAAACGATACCTTATCTTTAGCCTGAAAAATATCCATTTCCGCAGCGTTTATCGTTTCGCAATAAAAGCTGTCGCAGAAAATTGCCTAACTCCATACATCAAATTGTTGACAAGCAGAATGCTTATCTCCTGGCATGTGTATTGGCTGACGTAAGTCATAAGTTGTTCTTGAACTTTATCGTAAAAATCTTCAATTTTTGCTTAAACTCTGCGTGTTGTTTCATCTATCATAAGAAAGGTAAGTCTATTTTTTATTATTATTTATCCAATAATCGAAAAAGTTTAAGAATGACTGATATAAATCACTATTTATTTACGTTTGGAGATGCGCACTATACGCCAAACTGAAAATATAACACAAGACGGAGATACGAATATTTCCACAATAAATATGACTACTTTTTACTGTTATTAAAAAAATAATTTTTATTTATACATATTTAGCGTTTAATAGACGCCAACAATAGGAAGAGGAGTACAAATATAAAATAACAAATATTGTCGAAGACTTCTACACATCCTTGTACAGCTCGTAAGGAAAGCCTAATGAAACAACACAGGAGAACGTCAAAAGAAAAATAAAAAACGTGGGATCAGAAGTACTACCAAATATAAAGGTATTCGAAATAGAAAGAGCTTTAAAAGAGCTAAAAATAATAAAGCTCCAGGACACGACGGTATAATTGCCGAGCTCTTGAAAACAAGCAAAACATTAACAATCCCTGTACTAACAGAGCTATTTAAAAGATGTATCCATAAAAGCAAGATCCCTAAAGACTGGAACAAGAGTCTAGTAATACTCTTACACAAAAAAGGGGACAAATGTGATCTACAGAATTATAGACCTATATCGTTGCTCAGTCAAGTATACAAACTATTTATGAGAATTATTAACTACCGGTTAACCTACAAAATGGACAATTACCAACCGGCTGAACAGGCTGGCTTCCGCAAAGGATATAGTACATCAGACCATCTGCTGACAATGAGAATATTGATAGAGAAGGCAACTGAATACCAACTACCCGTATTTCTTGCCTTCGTCGACTATGAAAAGGCGTTTGATAGTATCGAGATGTGGGCCATAGAACAAGCTATTAATAATTGTAGAATAGATTCGAGATATAGGCAACTAATACATAATATATATAAAAATGCAACTATGATAGTACAACTAGACGAAAATACAAATCACATCCTCATTAAGAGAGGAGTGAGACAAGGAGACGTAATATCGCCAAAGCTTTTCAACCTAGCCCTAGAAGACGTCTTTAAAACTACAAATTGGTCAACCTATGGCATTAACGTTAATGGCAACAAGTTAAACCACCTCAGATTCGCTGACGACCGACATAGTGATTATAGCGAGCACATTCGAGGAACTGCAAATTATGATGGGGGAACTAGCAGCCAGCTCCCAAGAAGTCGGCCTAAAAATGAATATGAAAAAAACAAAAATAATGACAAACACAGATGACCCCAGACGTATAACTATAAATGGCAGTGAGATAGAACAAATCCAGGAATATATCTACCTAGGCCAAATCCTGAGACTTGACAAAGAGAACCAAAGTGCGGAAATTACTAGAAGAGCAAGACTAGCATAGGCAGGATTTGGAAAACTTAGTTGGATACTTAAGAACCACAAAATACTCCAATACTTGAGGAGCAAAGTGTTTAACCAATGCCCTAACCAAGGCAAACATGAATAAACTAGCCACAACAGAAAGAACAATGGAAAGAGCAATGTTAGGTATACAACTGTCAGATAAAAAGAGGAACGACTGGGTAAGATCCAAAACAAAAGTCGAGGACATAGCAACAAAAATTGCCAAACTTAAATGGAGCTTCGCGGGCCACACTGCTAGACAAAAAGACCAACGTTGGAATACTACAATACAACATTGGAGACCTTACGAAAGTAAACGACCAAGAGGAAGACCACAGATGACATGGGTTGATGACATTAAAAGAATAGCCGGAACAAAGAGTTGGAAGAGGCTTATGTCCAAACATGGACGACAGAATACTAAGAAGAAGAAGAAGAAGCGTTTAATAATATGCATACCCATTTTAAAAGTAAGTAATTGTTCTCTTTCAAATTTATTTATATTTGAATGCTTCCGTATTTAGTATGGAATGATTTTCGTTAAAATCTAGTTAAATAAAAAAAATTCTGTGTAAAGTTAGTTTCTTTTTTATAGTAAAAAGTAAAATAAGACCGCAAATTTTATTTTTGTTACAGAAATGGCTTAAAGAGCAGACAGGATTATACACCTTCTACGAGTGCCGTCAAAGTTAGAGGACACTGAGAAAAAGGACCCTTTTCAAGCTAAATAATAAATAAATTTATTTTTGCTCTTGCTTCATCCATGAAACAAAATACCATCGACAACGTTATTGCCGTGCAAACAAACAGTATGCAGGCAAATAACAGTCCAATTATTGATGATCTCGAGAAATATGCTAGAGAAACCGAAGAAATGCTTATCAATCATGTTTGTGAGGAAGAACCGTACATCATAATGAATTTGGGTGATTTGAATATTACAAACATGGTCAGTAATGGCACAGAAAGATCAAAAGAAGGCATTTCGTGCATGCAAAAAACGAACTGCCAAGACAATGAAACGTCCAAAGACTCGGACTTCATAATCATGGAAGCAGAGTTGGAAGAAGAGATAGGTAGTGATTTTGAAGAATTTATAAGTAATAAAGGATGTAAAGAAAATGATCCGAATAACAGTACATTGAATCCAAAAGAATCGACGAAGCCTTCAAGGTCTGAAAGGAGTAAAACAGACAAAAACAAATGGAGCAAACACGAGAACTACAAGAATAGAGAAAATAGACTTAAGTATCAGGGGAAAAAAGAGAAAATGATTTATGGAATAACAATATAGAAAACGCGGAAAAAACTATATAATTGCAAGTTAAATAGGGACGACAAGACAAAATTAAAATGTGGTTCTATTTCTGACAAGGCTAGACACGAAATATTTGATAACTTTTGGAGAAAAACTAGAAGGCAAACATCGACCCAGTTTTATTTAAACGCTGAACATAATCGAATACGAGTATGCAAAAAGATGTTTTTAAATACACTCTGTATCGGAGAAATTGCCATAAAGAAGTGGGCCAAAAAAATAGTTACAGATAATAAGCAAGTTGAAAAACAGCGAAAAAGCAGAGAAACAATAGAAACTTAACAAATGTTTTCGACAAATTACTCAAACTTGAGTCCCATTACTGCAGGGCAAATAGTTCAAAGTTATACTTGGAAACAGTATGGGAATCAAAAGCACAATTATATAGAGCTTACTGCTAAGATTTTTTTGGAGAAAATAATAAAACGCATGTCAAGAGTCACCTTTTCCATAATTTTTAATCAGCAAAATTTATCTTTATACCAGCCTCAAAAAAAATAAGTGCGATATTTGTGTAGCTTTTGAAACAAAGAATATTTTTCAAGATGAGTACAATTTTTACATTCTGCTGAAAAACGAAGCACGACAAGAAAAGGTTACTGACAAAGACTCAGATAATGAAGTTTTTACAATTGATCTGTAATCTGTGGTACTTAATCCGAAGTCCAATGTGAGCTCCCTCTATTATACAAAAAACTTATCGTACATAATTTCACGATTTACGATCTAAAACGCCAGCAGATGAATGTTTTTTGTGGAATGAAACAGACGGTCGGGTAACAGCTAATAAATTTGCAACTATAATAGTAAATTTCCTCAAAAATAAAGTAGAGGCCAATCCTCGTGATAAAAAAACTAATTATATTTTGTATAGCGATGGTTGCGCTGCTCAAAACACAAAGTCTGTATTAGCAAACGCCCTCTTCAACTTAGCAACAGAAAAAGATTTAACTATAACACAAAAGTATCTGAAAAATTTATGGATCTGAAAGCTCTTACTCAAGAAATCACTTTAAATTGGGATCGTGACGTAAATAACGAAAAAGTACATTTGAATAAGATACGCATTATAGAGGCAAATAGTAAATTTTCCAACAAAATTCTTTTCAAACATGATTATCATGAGCAATATAAAACAATTGATTTATTACATAAAGGTAGAAAGTCAATTAATATCGATATAAGTAATGTCGAGCTGAAACCGTTATATAAAGATTTTCTTTCATTGACTAAGAAAAAACATATCTACAATATTTTTATGCAACAAGAAAATGATACATTTTTATACTGATTTACCTTATTCAGTTTTACGTACAGATGATTCCAAGTAATAATTACCTTATATCTTAGGAATCCATACTTATTTCTTTTTGAATACTTACCTGTTATATAAGATTTTTTGTACCTTGTTTAGAAAAAAGTTCCTTTTGCAACAACAAAAGGTAGTATTATATCTAGATTAGTTACCTAATACTTTTTGTTCGTTTATATCAACAATAAATTTGTTTATTTCATTTCTGGTTTTTAATTTCCTTTCTTTTGCTCATTATACACAAATCAGAAGTAGTCTAAGTCCATTATGTTCCGGCTCGATTTAAACATATATAAACATAGCATTTTACCTATAACGAGCAAGTCCACAAATTTGTGATTAACTGATTTTATCGGAAAAAGTATAAGCGTAATCGAAGATAGGCTTAAAAAGTTACATTATAGTCGCGATATTATATATATATATATGCTTGGTAGCTTGCCTTGCTGTTTATGTCATTGTGACTTCAAGGCCACTTCTACTCACGTTGTTGTGCGTGGGTGTCAAACCTTTAAATTCATTTACCAACGAGCCTCAGTAAGCTAAAGACTGGTAACTTCATTTTTTTTCTTTATTACTATTAATCTTTAATAACTTATAATGTTACCTAAAGTTAAAATTAAAATATAATTTTTAAATAAATTTGTTGGAAGTGCAATCTAATGATCTTTCTAGTTCTTTACACTTTAAAATAAACCTTAATGTTTTTTACTAAGTTTTTATAAAATTTTTTATATATACATGTATTTTTATCACATGTTCTTTTGCTGTGCTAATTTTGTCAAATTGCAAACTTTACCTAGTTTCAATTAATTGTTATATACAACGTGAACTCTGAATGTCCAGCTTTGTAAGCTTTTTCATATTTTTTACATCACTGACTGCTACATGTCTTTGTAAGGTAACACACTTTTGTTATAACTTCTCTATGGATGTTTGGTTTCATATTGTTCTTTTTAGATGAACTGATGATGCTTTCTGAGCAGAAAGCGAAACGTCTTCAATAAATAGATGAAGTAGCCATCGTCTTTGTCTTTTATTTCTCCACTTTGACCGATAAACCCACCACTCTTCGAGTGTACCTTAGTATATATATATATATATATATATATATATATATATATATATATATATATATATATATATACATATATATATATATATATATTAAACTTAGAGCTAAGATTAATATTATTATAAAAATTAATATTAAACTCACCAGTCTTCCGGGTTGAACCGCGTCGATATCCATTTTGCCGAGCTTTCGACATCCTCTCTGATGTCTTCTTCAGGGCTTCCGAGGTCTCAGTCTCCCGAGCCCCCAGACACTACTACACTCACTAGTCACTTCTAGTTCACTCACTAGTTCACTACTACGACTGGGACCAGGGGACGGTTCATTTATACCGTCGATGGTGACGTGGCCTAGGTGGGGGTTAGGGTGGGGATTGGCGCGAGAGTTGGCGCGAACATTTCCGACAGTGGGATTTTGATTCGAAGATGGAGGGGGCGATATTTTGTTTATGAGAGGTCTCCATGTAGAAGGTAACCGTATGGCGTCATCTCTTTTATTAAGGCAATTTGGTCTTTTTTCTATTTCTATGGCTTCTCGGATAATTCTTGGTTTATAAAAGCGGATGGGGGCTATGGTTCTGGAGTTTTCGAAATCAATTTTGTGACCTGTATGAAGATGGTGTTGACCGAGAGCTGAAATTGAATCGGAATTGCGAACAGAAATGGAATGTTCATAAATCCTATTTTGAATTCTATGATTTGTTTGGCCTATATAGGAGCCTATATAGGAGCATATATATATATATATATATATATATATATATATATATATATATATATATATATATATATATATATATATACATACATACATACATACAGGAGACGCTGATTGAAATTCATGCCAACAAATGTAAGTGTAACATAAACTCGTAACGTAAATAATGACGATACAAGATCTAGAGATGCTATTAGAGCACAACGTTTTACATTGACAAAGAGTATAAAAAATTCGACTAATGTTGGTTTGTATAAATTTTTGCCAGATGAAGTAAAAAGTCTTCACTTATTATCGTTTAAGCTTAAAATCAAATCACACTTTTTAAAAAATTGTTTCTATTCGAAAACAGAGTATCTAACTACAGCTTTCACACAATAGTGCTAGTTTTGTCAGGATATTTGCCTATTATGACAATATTTAAATTCACAAAAATTTTATAATGTATGTATGTAATAATTTTCAGTGTTCCTTAGACTTGTCAGAAACAAAACTTCTTTTGTATATTGACCAAACAAATTATATTCTATTCTATTCTACACTCTGGTCCAAAATTAACCGGCCACCTTAGAAATGGGTAATTTTTGATGTCTTATATCTCCTAAACCTGTTGTCCAATTTAAGTGATTTTTTTAATATGTTATAGCCTTATTCCTTGACAATATCGTTATAATAATATGTTTGCTAAACAGGTGAATTTTTATTGTATACCGGGTGTACGAATTAAACTGTGGTTTTTTCTTAAAGTTTGCATCACCCTGTGGAATATTCTAGCATTTACAAAATATTAAAATTAAAACCTAACTATAGCCTCACGTTTTCTCACCATTTTGTTTTTTGTTTCATTCGTTTATGTTGGATAATACAAAAGTTAGGTAGTTTAACAACTAGCCATGTTTTTCATCAATACAGACGATTTAACTCACCAGCAAAATTAACCCCACTAGCTTTATTATTGTTTTGTTTACATTACCTGTGACAATTTGTTTCCTAAATTTGTGTCATTGAAGGATTATTGACATATAGTCGTTGTACGCCATTGTTGCAAATATGTTTCCGTGTTAATAACAATTCTTGAACAATTTGTAATTAAAATTAAATTTGTAATTAAAATTAACACTTAAAATTGTAATTTTATATCATTGTGAGCGAATATTGTTTAAGTTGAAATTTTAGTGCTTATTTATTGTTTGTGATTTTTAAAATGCCACTCGTTTAAACTGATGCTGCTAGGGCAGTGACTTTAGTTGATGCTGGTTACAGTCAATGTCATATCGCTGGTATACTCGATGTACCCAGAACTACAGTACAAGATGCCATCAGACGATTTTGGGAGACAGGATCGTACAACCGCAGGCCAGGTCAAGGCCGAAAACGATGCACTTCAGTTCGAGATGACCGCTTTATTATCACGAATCATCATCCAGCCTCAAGAGTCCACTGCTGAACATAGGCCTCTTCCTCATGTTTCCAACCCCGTCTATCTTGCGCCGCTCTCATCCAGTTTTTATTGAGTCTTCTTAAATCGTCAGTCCATCTTGTAGGTGGTCAACCGAAGCTTCCCTTGTCTTCCCTTGGCCTCCATTCCAATAACCTCTTTGTCCATCACCCATCTATCATTCTGGCTATGTGTCCTGCCCATCTCCATTTTAGTCTGGCTATCTTCTCGATTATGTCAGTCACTCTGGTTCTTCTCCTGATGTCTTCATTGGTTATTCTGTCTCGCAGAGTTATTCCTAACATGGACCGCTCCATTCTTCTCTGCGTGACTCTCAGTTTGGTAGCTGCTGCTTTTGTTAAGGTAAGTGTTTCTGCTCCGTACGTCAGGACTGGGAGGACGCACTGATCAAATACCTTTCTCTTTAGGCATGTGGGCAGCTCACTTTTAAAAGTTTCTCTCAGTTTTCCAAATGCTGCCCACCCAAGGCCGATTCTTCTCTTCAGTTCATGAGTCTGGTTATCTCTGCCAATCATAATTTCATGTCCCAGGTATTTATATCTATCTACGAGTTCTATTTCTTTCTCACCCATACTGATGTTCTGGTTGGGTACCAAATTGGTCATGATTTTTGTTTTCGAGATATTTATATTTAAACCTACACTTTCTGTAGCCACAACGAGTTCCTGTACCATCTCTCTTGCCATACCTAGATCTTCAGCTATTATAAGTATATTATCGGCGAAACGTAAGTTGTTTAGATATTCTCCATCTATTTTTATTCCCTTTGTCATCCAATCCAAATTCTTAAAAGAATGTTCTAGTACCGTATTTAAAAGTTTAGGTGACATTGGGTCTCCTTGTCTAACCCCCCGTTCTATTTTTATGCGATTACTGTTAGTATGTAGTCTGACAGTGGTTGTTGCCTGCAGGTATATTTTGTATAAAAATTTATCACTACATTATCACTAAAGTATTGAGAAATCGCTTTTGCACCGCTCCTGAAGCTCGTGGGTCTCTTCTTGACGTGAGAAACGTTAGTGTGAGTAGACAAACGATTAAAAGAAGACTGTCAGAAATAAAGGCTTTTCGTCCAGCTCGCGCACCACAGCTGCTCCCACAACAACGTAGGGCTAGACTTCATTTTGCGCGAGAATATGCTAACTGGACTATGGCGAAATGGAATAATATACTGTTCTCAGATGAGAGCAGAATAGCCCTAAAAGGTCCAGATGGACGCTAACGTTTCTATAGGCGTTAAAATGAAAAGTTTGCTGCATGCGCTATAACCGAAACAGTGGCTTACCGAGGAGGGTCAATAATGATTTGGGAGGTATTTCTTACGAAGCGCGTACTGATCTTGTTGTGTTCGGTAGAGAGGCAGTGTTAATGCACAAGTATACGTGCAAGAAGTTCTCCAAGACCATGTCATGCCTTTTGCATCATTTATTGGTGATAACTTCAGACTAGTGCATGACAATTCACGTTGCTGTACAGCAAGATCTACCCGTGAGTATCTTAATGACGTCGGGATTCAAGTTCTACCATGGCCAGCACACAGTCCCGATCTTAACCCAATTGCATATCTGGGACAACCTCAAAAGACGGGTAAGAGCAAGAGTACCAGCCCCTGCATTATTTGAAGAGCTGAAGACAGCTGCGGTAGAGGAGTGGCACAATATCCCCCAATCTGATATCCAGAATATCATGAATGGATTGCCAAACCGGCTCCAAGAAGTCCTAAGGGCTACAGGCGGCAACACCCATTATTGATACCCAATTTTTTTTCAATTAGACTTTGATTTTCAAAATATTGTTAATTTGAATTTTCTTCGAAGATTTTATTCATTGGATTTTTACTGTAACAAATGACAAATCAAAAAGATTATTTTTTCTCTTCCGTTGAGATAAAAATTGATAAAAAACATGTCTAGTTGTTAAAGCACCTAACTTTTGTATTATCCAACATAAGCAAATCAATTAAAAAACAGAATGTTGAGAAAGCATGAGGCTATACTTACGATTTAATTTCAGTATTTTATAAATACTAGAATATTCCACAGGTCGATGCAGACTTTAAGAAAAATACACCGTTTGATTCGTACACCCGGTATACAATGAAAATTTACCTGTTTAGCAACAATATTATTATATTATTTTAAAGATATTTTCAAGGAATAAGGCTATAACATATTAAAAAAATCAATTAAATCGGACAACAGGTTTAGGAGATATAAGAAATCAAAAATTACCCATTCTTAAGGTGGCCGGTTAATTTTGGCACAGAGTGTATATACAAAGATTAATATTACCGGAAATGTAGCCATCGATATTTCTGGTTCCCAAGTTTTCTATTAAAATTTTCCAGCAAAGCAGGAATGCCTGTTAAGTCATATACTTTTGTCACTTCATTAAAAAGTTTGTTAAACGCGCTTCAGTTTCATTAATCATCTAATTGTTTTGTCTAAATCAACTACGTTGGAGGAAAAACAAAAAAGATAAATTAAGACAGCTATAAAATGGAAACAAAAAGTTGTTTTAATTTAATTTGATTAAATTATAGGAGGTTTTTTATATAGCAGGCCTATAAAAACATAATTAGTACTAAAAAATTGTAAATTGCTCTTTATTTATTATTTTTATTTTTTTTGCGAAAACCCCTTCGCCCTTTTTACTATTGCAATCGAGTCGACTGACTTGTTTAGTCTTTTTATTGATGATTTTTTAAAAGTAAGAGCATATTGTATGGTGTCCTCTTATGAACTTTAATAACTATTGCTGAATGACATCTTAACACGTTCATCATTCTCAATTCAAACCTGCTAGTAGGTTGACGATTTGTGCTTGTATAAATTTCTAAGATCACTTTGTGAAAAGAGTTATTTTGTAAATAAAATTTGTATTAAAGTTCTACATACGAAAAATCAGTATTGTGTAAAAAGTACAACTAAAATGAAGAGAAATAAGATTTCAATAACTGTTATTAAAATTTCACAATTTATTCGTATAAAACACACTCTGAATTTTTTATTATTAATATTTACGTGTCTCGACAGCGTAGGTCACTGACTCAGGTACAAGTTTATTACATTAGGGCAAGAATCTGTACCTCTGGACAATTCACAAAATGTTACTTTTGGATTTTTTTATTAGACAAATTATAATGCTAAAAAAAAATCTTTCTATGTAACGTGTTTTTCAGACTGTTTTGACTGTCATATTGTCCAAAGGGACAGCACCTACGTCTTAAATAATTAAAACCTATTGTCAAAAAGTATAATTCTCAAAACAAATGTTGAATTTAATATGAGAGATAAACCTTTTTGATGCTCCCACGCTTTAAGGCAGGGGTAATTTAAGCACTATATTTTGAAAATCGACTGCATATGGTTCTTTTCCTTCTGTAAACGGAAAGTTTTGTTGCATTTTCTCATAAAATTTTACAATACAACTAGTATCATTATCAATCGTTTTCAGTACTTTAGCTACGTAATGTTTAACTAACTTTTTAGAGCAGAGTTTAACCAAAATAAAGTCTCCTACTACTATATGAAGATCCATTTGTGAGTGAAGAACTAGAAGGAAGTTTAATCAGCTTCTTTTTTACTTTTTCCTTAGGTTCTTTTTCTCTTGGCGGTGACTTTTCTTTCTATTTAGCAGCTCGGACCTAATAACAAGTTTCTCTGGTGTTCTGGTTAAAATTCTAGTTTTTCCTTTCTTACGCATTAATTTGCCTTGTAAATCTTTTCTAGCTGGCGCTTTTGGAAACGGAGCTGTAGACTCTATAGATATATTGAAAGGCAGGTCGGTTACAGGTGACATATATTCACGCTGTAGTGCAGCTAAAGACTCTTAAGTGAGATCATCAGCTTGAAAAGAAGTAGACGGAACAGGAATAGAAACGGAAGTAGACCGAACAGGAATAGAAACGGAAGTAGACGGGGTAGATAAATGTTCAGCTGGGATTTAAGTCAAACAATTGGAAGTTGGGACACCAGGAGCACTAGATGAGGTAGATTTACCAACCATTGTTGTCTCCGGTCGATCTGTGACATACACTTGCAGATATTCTTTTTCTGTAAAAATATTGGTGTTAACTAGTCAAAACACCTGTAACACCTTCAAAATTGTTAACAATATTTTTAGGTGTGAATGCTTGTAGGTAAGCTTTTGCTGCAATTCTTGCAACGTCATAATTACTTATTGGTTTACCAGGATTACTAAACATCCAGTATTCTGCAGTTTTGGGTAAACAGTTTTATATGGACCAAAAACCCCTCGTTCCAGCGGCTGTATTTTATGCGATGTATGCGGATGAATTGTTAATAAAACTACACCGGAATTTTTGGCTTTATCAATTATGTCTATTGAAATATGCGTATTATGATTATCCATGATAATCAGTATCGGCACCACCTGGATGCTCCAATGCATCCAGGTGGACCTCCATTTGTCATGTGGTCTTTATAGTGCACACTAGGAAATAAAAATAATGGTGGGATAGTTTGATCTGCTGCATTTATACAAGCTATCATTGTAACAGCAATACCCCTTTCTGCGGAGGTTAAACTCTTAAGTTGTTTAATAGTCTTAGGCTTTAAGTTAGGTTAGGCTTTAGGTTTAATATTTTAGATGGTTTTTGTACCGTAAATTTGAAGTTTCATCCAAGTTATATATACGTTCAGGGCCAAATTGACACGTCTTCATAACATCAGTGTAATTATTAAAAAATTGCTCAACATTGTTTTTATTAAAACTAGTGGCTCTAGCTTAACTTGTTGCCTCCGGTTTCCTTAGAGATAACGCCGGCCATCTCCTTCTATATTGAACTAGGCATTCTCGGCCTGCTTGTCTTGCCATAATTCTGGTATTTTTTACCCAAGACTGTGGCATAATTAATACAATAATTGGACAATAACCTATAATGCTTTATATAAAATTTGGATCTGTTTTTGTTACCTGACATTGTCATATTCTTATTTAATCATTGGTTTCAGTACCTCATGTACATTATGTAAAAGAAAATCTTATGTATTCTTCTCTTAATATAAATGATTATAATGTAGAGCAAAGTTAAGAGTTTTGTGCAATTTATGTACCTTCACTGTATACAGATCGGGTAAGGGTGATTTTGACTTGTTTTTGATGAATTTTGAGTCATAACGTCCTTGCTTAGTAAAGCAGACAAACTGATCATACTTGGTGATTATAAATATAAATTTTAAAATTGAATCTGATATTTCTTTTGATATTCAAAATCTATTAACATCTTTTGGTCTAAAAGTAACCATCAACAATTATACTAGAATCACATCCCAGTCCAGTAGTTGCATCGACAAAATTATGACAAATTTTTCTGAAAATATCTACAGAGTAGGTGTATTTGAACCTTGTTTTTCTGACCATCGAGCTCAATTTTTAATTATTGACTTTGAGCATAAAGTTGTTGACACTAATCAACCATTTCAACAGTTTATTACTTCTTCTGGTTTACAGAAGATTAAACGTGCGCTAGCTGTAACAAATATAGACTTTTCTGTGATATTAATATCTGCTGAAACAAAGACAAAGACAAACTGCTGAAAAAACACCTGTGCAATGGTTTAATATTGAATTAAGGTATATCAACCACAAAAATTTTAATATAATTGGTAATAACAAATTGCTAAAAAGTCAGCTTACTGTAATTTTATTATTAATTCCAATAATAAACATAGAGACTTCTGGAAAATAGTAAAGAAACAACGAAAGAAATAAATCAATTTTTTAGTACAATTGCAGATAATATAATTACATCTCTTCCCACTATTAATAACGATGTCCTCTTCAATTATAGAAATTATCCTTCTCCGAGCAAGTCCTTTTTTTCGTCCCGTTGTAGAAGAAGAGGTCTCTTAAATAATGAAGCCTCATAATAATTTTACCAAATAGTTTTAACTCCTTTCACTCATCTTATTAATTTAATTCTATCAACTGGAGTATTTCCAGAAATTCTAAAATACTCAAAAGTACTACGAATTTACAAAAAAAGTGATTACTCAAAAACTGACAATTACAGACCCATAAGCATTGTTTCTACTTTTGGGAAAGTGATTGAAAAGGTTATCAAACAATAATTTTATTACTATTTTGAGTCAAATAATTACTTTAGCATCTCACAATATGGATTCAGAAGTGCTCGTTCTACTTCGAACGCGGTATTTAATGTTGTGAGCGAGGTGATTGAGGGGCTTGAATGCGGCAATCCCATAGCAATTTCTCTTTGCCACTTATCGAAGGCTTTTGATTGCGTTTCATATGACATTTTACTCGACAAATTAAATTACTATGGAATCAGAGGTATTCCTCTTTAGCTTATAACTTCTTATCTATGTGACAGACACCAGGCGTTAGCGTCTAAACGTCATCTCTCCGATTTTCTATCCGTAAAACATGGAGTCCCACAAGGTTAGGTCTAAGGACCTCTTTTGTTCATTATTTATGTCAATGATTTGTCTAAATTCACATCTCCGTACAAATCTATACAATTCGTAGATGATACGACATGCATTATTTCAGGAAAAAATAATGATGATTTAAAAATGTCTCATGAGGAAGTTTCTACTAAATCTAGCTCATGGTTTGCTGCAAACAAACTAAAACTTAACTCTGATAAAATTCAAAATTTGGGTATATCTGCAACACAATGATCCAAAAAACAAAGAGACTGTTAAACTATTGGGAATAACCATAGATAATCGATTGAACGGGTCGGCTCATATCTCACAACTTAAGAAAAAGGTATTAAGTTCATTATTTGTTATTCGTCAACTAGCTAGGGTTGTCAACTTTAAAACAATCAAAATGACATATTTTTCTTTATTCCACTCTCACCTAAACCATCGTGTAATCATATGGGACAATTCAACAAATGCACTTCAAATTTTAGAATGCAAAAGAAAGCTATCAGGATTTTAGCAGGGGTTAGTTATCTAGAACACTGTCGACTTTTCTTTATCAAATCCAAATTATGCCGCTACCTTCTGTTGATATTTCAAGTTCTAACTGAAATTCACAGAAAATGTGCCCATTTAATAAAGCAATCTGATGTCAACGTTCACAATACGCGAAACTGTCCTACCTACGAACAAATCACTGTAGGTTACGTCTTTCAGAAAAAAAATTTCTTAATTATAACTATTACAATATTTTACCAAAAAGTATTAAACAGCTAAGCTGTAACAGTTTCGATAAAGTTATAAAAAAATATCTTCTAAAACATTGTTTTTACTGCTCAGAAGAATATATGACTCATTGCAGAATATCCACTCAACTACTTACCGTAACTTTGCCATAAATCTTTTTCTGTTTAATATGTGTTCTTGTTTGTATATATTTAAGTTACGTTTTATATCCCTTTTTATATACTATAATTTTTTTTGACTTTCTACAAACAATATTATTTGTATTTGTAATGTAGTTAAATAAATACTCTACTCAATAATTCAATAACTTGCTCCTGTATTAGTATGTATTCATCTGCATTAAATGCAGATTTAAATGCACAAATTTTGTGCTCTGAATTTAACTATTTTCAAAAGGGTCCAACACCCAGTCGGGAGTATTCAAATGAAGAATGAAAAAGCAAATAAATATTCATTTCTATTTTGCAATTTTGAAACTGAGAAAGTATTGTTTGTATAGAAATATTTGTGCAATAGAGGCAGATATTGCACTTTTAATTTTAAATAAATTTAATGTGCACCTTATAGTTTCAAATTAGACTCGTTAAATCTGACAAATAAGTTGGTCATATAAGCGATGTCATTTTTTTAAGATAATTAAATTGTACCGCATATCATTGTCTTTACTCTCCAGGAATTCCAGCACTGAATAAAAGAGCGAAAAAAAGCGATCCAAACATGCACTTTTAGATAACCAACGTACTTATGTGTTAATTAGCAAACGATTATACAGTCATCGTCATTTTTCAAAACAAAACTGAGCAAATAATCTCTCATTTAAGGTAATCCGTTTGATTTTAATACCTGCTCTAATGACATAATGTAGTGATTCATACAAACGTTCACTACGGTTTTTTTGCGGCCAAATGTTGTCGATGTATGACATAATGTACCGATAATATCGCTTGTTTTAAGTAACTCAGAAAGCCTCGGTGTCGTTTTACCATTGCCGGAACACGGAGCCATTAGTCAAGGGTATAGCTTTTACATCGAAAAATCTTTTTAATTCAGTGTAATGGGCTCTTGTGGAAGGGAGAAACACTTGGCGATTTAATATTATAATATACAAATATCGAAAATTTGTACAAATCTATCGAATAAATACAATGATAAGTAGCACTAAATAGAACTGACCAGTGATCAAATAGCAAATATTAATACACAGAGTATGCCTGTTATACCTGAGTTGATCTTATGAACTCACGTAATGAACTAATAATATAATCAGATTTTGCTTTGTTTTTGAATACTAGTCTTAATTAAACATAGACAAAACTAAATAACTGATTTTGTACAATAGAATTTTACAGTAAATACTTAATTTTTATTTATTTTTTTTTTTTTTTTCTTTTATTTAGAAATTACAGCCGCATCCACCATAATGGTTATTAGCGGCGGCTACAGAATTACAAAATTAGAGTTTATAAAATATTCCTATAGATTTTAAGAAATTTACGATATTAATAACAGAAAAATTAGTGCCTAATAAATTACTTAAACTGTTAGGTATGTTAAATGTAAGACGAAAATGGGCAAATCTATGACATTCAATTAATAAATGGTTAACGGTTATTTGTACATTACATGTTTCACAAATAGGTGGATCACTTTTGGACAGTAAATATGAGTAAGTCTCGTGTGTCCAATTCGTAATCTAGTTATCACCAATTGTTCTCTTCTGTTCCTGGTTGAGGGTTGCCAAGCTGTAACGTCATTTTTAATTTGCTTCAGTGATGTTTGAGAAGATTGCCATTCGTTTTTCCACTTGCACAAAACTCGATTTTTTATAAAAGCTTTTATATCACTCGCGGTATTTCGATTCTCGGCTTTTTCTATATCGGCACATTTAGCAATTTCACTCGCGCACTGGTCCGCACTTTCGTTGCCAGCAATGCCAATGTGGGATGGAATCCATATAAATCTGATACTCCTAGAATTTTCTTGAGCCTTCATGAGTTCTAGTTTTATCAGTTTCTCAAGGGGACCTTTAGGATAGATCTGTTTAAGGGTTTGAAGGGTGCTTAGAAATACTTAATTTAATATTAACTAAGGTATATCCAACTAGAAGAGATAGCTTGTATAAGATGGAAGGCAACCATATATACCATTTCCATCTTATACACATATTTTATTATATTTTATTTTCTTTTTTGCGAGCTATGCCGATATCTTTTACCTTTATTTTACTATTAACTCGTATTAACCTTTTTCTTGTTGTTTGAAACGTTCTAAACGTTTGGCATTCCTTTCCTCAGGTAGCTTAGCTTCCACCGTGGATGTGTTTGTTGTTGCTCTGGAAACCTCAGAGTCTTCTAACCTTATTGCCACAAATTGGTCGCATTGCTCCTGTAGTGATCCTCTCCCAAGTTAATATGCTCCTTTTTTAACTTGGCTGCACCGTACTGAAGACGACCAACAGTCAGAAATACGTATATACGGTTGCCTTCCATCGTATACACATTTTTTTTTCTTTTTTGCGAGCTATGTCGATATCTTTTACCTTTATTTTACTATTAACTCTCATTAACCTTTTTCTTGTTATATATATATATATATATATATATATATATATATATATATATATATATATATATATATGTAAGGTTTTTTATCAGCAAACTTTAAAATAAACTCAACTGCGTTTCTCTGTAAAAAAGTAAACTTTATTATTTTTTGTACAATAATAATTATTAACAAATACATTACCTGTAAAAAAGAAACAACATTTAAAGCTTATATTCTAATTTTACAAATTACAGGCAAAAGTAATAATGGCCAGACAATTGACAATGGTAAGATTAATGAATTGTCACTGTCAAAACACCTCACAAGTATGTCTAACATAAAAACAAAAAGAAGAACTTAATGTTTTGACAGTGGCGTAACAAAATGAGAATATAAATAGAAATATTATTAAAGGAAAACAAACAAAACAATAGTTTTTCTTTACATCTCCCCCCCTTGGAGAAGAAATTTTAAAACAAATATTGAACGTTCACTAAATATTTGTTTTCAATACTGGAGTAAGCTTAGTGATATGAAAGAAGTTTGATTCTGTTTTCCTATGCCCAGTATCAATTTCATAAATTGAATTGGAAATCTTCTTTAATATTTTGTATGGTCCAATCCTTAATTCATCTAACTTCTTTCTATTTAGGCGGTTACCGTTCTCCACATATACTAAATCCCCAATGTTTAAATCAATTTCCTTCCTATGTAAATCGAACTGCTTTTTATTATAATTATGTGATTTTTTTGTATTTTCTAAGGCAATTGTTCTATCTAGTTCGAGATCAGCATGTGCGACTTTAGATGATAATTCATGTGGCAGGATGCTTATATTTTCTCCTTCTATTAAATATTTTGGTGCAAATTTTGTGATGGTATGTTGAGTTTCATTATATTTCTCTACACATTTTTGAGCAATTGTTGTCCATGCTGTTTTCCTGCCACCTTCATTTATTTTGCATCTAATTTTATTAACCAATGTTTGATTTAATCTTTCATTGATACCGTTTGAAAATGGTGCATCAACAGCAGTAAATATCATTTTGATATTATTGATCTGTAGGAAATCTTTGAATTCTTTTGAGTTGACTCCAGGATATTGATCAGTCATAACAGTTTTAATTTTGTGATCTTGTGTTACCATTTTAATTATCTTTATGAAGTCATCAGAGTTTTGTGTTTTTGATGTCAAACAATAGGCATATCTTGAGAAATGGTCTACTAATAGATGAAGATATTTTTTTGTTGAATGAGATCCTCCAAAACCACCAATGGTGTCAATGGAGACAATTTCAAATGGATATGTAGCTGGTCCTAATTGTGACATTAAACCATAGTTAGGTTTCCGTCTTGATTTATTTTTAATGCAGATATCACAGTTATCACATATTTTCTTAATGTTTGTAATCATATTTTTGGCTGTATAAAATGGTGATATTTTATTTAACATCTGGTTTGTTCCTAAGTGACAGTAAGTATTGTGTACATTTTTTATCAATGTTTTACTTAAAGCTTCAGATAAAATAATTTTGTCTTTTCTGTTTGACTTTTTATAATATATATCATTTTTGAAACTGTATTTAGTTTTATTATTTTGCAAATCAATATTTGAGAGTTGGTCAATTTTTATATCTTCCAGATTGATCAGGTTTACTATTTTTAATACTTCATCTGTATTTTCTTGAGATTCTAAAACTGGATTTCTGCTTAAACAGTCTGCTTCCTGGTTATATTTTCCTGGATTATACTTTACTTTAAAATTATATTGAGATAAGTAAAATGTCAAGTCTCCCAATTCTTCATCTGTTCTAGCTTTTATGTTTAAATTTTCTAAAGGTTTGTGATCTGAATATACTATAAACTCTTTTCCAATGAGCAGATGTTGCCAATATTTTATAGCTTCTTTTATCGCTAGACATTCTAAATATATTGCCTTCTTTTTCTTTTGATTTTCCATTAATTTTTTTGAAAAATATGCCACTGGCTTGCTACATCCATGTTCATCAATTTGTTTTAATACAGCTCCTACTCCTTTTATGCTGGCATCTGTATATATATTAATTGGTAAATCAGGGTTGAAAATCCTTAATATTGGTTCTGAACAAAGTAATGACTTTATTTTATCGAAAGATTCTTGACACTCCTTAGACCAAATAAAATCAACATCTTTTCTTAATAAGTTGTGCAGAAGGTCTAAAATATTATTGCAATATCTTGGACAAACTTATGATAATAATTGATTTTTCCCAAGAATTGACGTACATTCTTTCTAGTTTCTGGAACAGGGAAATTTTTCACAGCAATCAAGTAGTCTTTTAAAGGTTTTATGGAACTATTTTCTATTATGTGTCCTAAGTATTTTACTGATTGTTCTGCAAAGGTACATTTAGAAAATTTTAGTCTGAAACCTTCATTTAATATTGCATCAAATAACTTGGACAAGTGTAATATATGTTCATCAAAGGTTTTTGAAAAAATTAGGATATCATCTATATAATTGACTGTAAAGTCTGAGAGTTTATATTTTCTTATAAGGCTGCTTAAAATCCGTTGAAAAATTGCTGGAGCCGTCTTCAAACCAAATGGGAGACAAGTCCACTGGAAATGACCTTCTTGTGTCACAAATGCTGTTTTTTCCTTATCTTGTACTCTCATTGGAATTGACCAAAATGCTGAATTTATGTCTAAAGTAGAAAAATATTTACAATTGTTAGTTTTTACCATTAGGTCCTCGATCAATGGAAAAGGTTGTGATTGAGGAACAACGATTTTATTTAGTTCCCTGAAATCTATGCACAGTCTTGTCTTTTTGTCCTCTCCTTTTTTGTATGCTAGTGTCACTGGAGCCGCAAATGGACTATATGACTCTTCAATTAAATTATTCTTTAAAAGTTCTGCTATCTGACTTTCTATCTCCTTTCTATCTTCAATGGTACATCTATATGGACGTTTGGAGCAGTATTTATCTACAATTAAGTCAATATGAGCTTCATACTCTCTTATAGTACCTACATCATATTTGTCTTTAGCAAATGCTGATTTATATTTATTAATCAGTTGTTCAATTTCTGATTGCTGATTTAAATCTAAATGGTTAATTGGTATTTCAAAATTGTCAGTATTTATACTCTCATTAAAATTTATTTCATATTTGTATATATCACTAATATTTTCTTTAGATGCATTTAAATATATGTTACCTGGAAACTCAGGAATACTCATATTATCAATAATTGACAAATTTTCAAATTCTTTAGAGTTGTTGTATTGTGTGATTCTTAGATCTTCATTTTGAATTAATCTGAAATTCTTAATACAATCTAACCCAACTAAAAAATCATAATTGAAATTTTCATTATCTACAATAAATACATCCATTTCTTTTTCAATATCATAGATTTTTATCTTAAGTGTTACTATACCATTTGTTTTTTTAACACCATTAATTGTCCTCAAGTTTACTATTTGAAGGTCACCTCTATTATGTGCTTTTATCTGTAATAATTTTGCATTAATCAATGACACATTTGCTCCTGAATCATATACTCCATAGATCTCTAAAGTGTCATTCAATAGTAACTTGATTCTAATTAGTGGTGGTATTAACAGTTTTTTGGATTTGTTTCATTTAATTCTATTTCTAATTTATGGTTGTTGACAGTTCTTACCTGCTGATTTTTTGAAATATCACTTTTGCTTCTGAACCAGCAACTTGATTCCAGGTGGTAGCGTAAACCTTTTCCTTCTTTTTCACAAATTTTGCACGCTTGTTTTTTCTCAAAGTAACATTTTTCGTTTGTTTTTGAAGTCTTAATTTTAATTAAGTGTTCTAAACCTCTAATTTCATTGAAGAGATCTTCTGTTTCTTTCAAAGTGTCTCGATCAATTCTATCAGCTATATAATTTGGAAGTCCAATAGCTATTAAATCAATCATACTTTTTTTATCTAATGATTTGTTTATTTGTAGTATGAGTCTTTCCTTTTTAAGAGCATATTCTAATAAGGAACAATTTTTGTATTTGAACTGAAAAGCATACCTCACTGGAGTCCACCCTTTGTCTGCATATGTGTCACAAAATTTGTGTTTCCATTCATCCCAATTAGAATTTATTGAATATTTTATAAGCATTGACCTATACCAATCCACACATGATCCTTCTAAAAATAATCTTAGAAGTTCAATTTTTTCTGTATTTTGATCGATTTCTAATCTTGTGCACTCATTTTCAAATGTTTCCATCCATTGTAAAACGTTCACATTTTTACCTGTAAATTTGTTAATCACAAATTGTTCGGATATTTTGTTTTTATTAAAGGATTCAATACATTGTTTTTCATTTGATTTTGTAACTCTCTCCAAGATCTGTTCTAATGCATCTAGTGGGATACCAGTTGTGGATGTTAGAGATTCTTTCCTTTGAATATCTTGTTCTAAAAGAAAATCATTGAATTGTATATTCCCATCTTTATCCATATAAACTTTTAAAATATTTTCATCTGCAATCCAAACTTTTCTTGTAGTACCCCGTTTTGTTAGAGCCCTTTTTACTTTCTGAAAAGCTGCTGTCGTCTGGATTTTTTCATGATAGGAAATATTTTGCATATCATGGGGCATTGCAAAAATTTCATTTTCTTCATTCTCAATTGTGGTTATGGTAATAATATTTGTTTTAGTATCTGTTTGCAATGATTTAACAGTAAATTCAAATCTCAGTTTTGCCATTTTGATAATTAAAAATTATTATACCTTTTTCTGTTAGCAAAAATGTTGTTTTGTAAGGTTTTTTATCAGCAAACTTTAAAATAAACTCAACTGCGTTTCTCTGTAAAAAAGTAAACTTTATTATTTTTTGTACAATAATAATTATTAACAAATACATTACCTGTAAAAAAGAAACAACATTTAAAGCTTATATTCTAATTTTACAAATTACAGGCAAAAGTAATAATGGCCAGACAATTGACAATGGTAAGATTAATGAA
The DNA here is from genome assembly GCF_040954645.1 of Diabrotica undecimpunctata. Lineage (NCBI taxonomy): Eukaryota > Metazoa > Arthropoda > Insecta > Coleoptera > Chrysomelidae > Diabrotica > Diabrotica undecimpunctata. The sequence goes on from NC_092812.1 coordinate 21,213,768, forward strand.
TTGTCACTGTCAAAACACCTCACAAGTATGTCTAACATAAAAACAAAAAGAAGAACTTAATGTTTTGACAGTGGCGTAACAAAATGAAAATATAAATAGAAATATTATTAAAGGAAAACAAAACAATAGTTTTTCTTTACATATATATTATATATATATATATATACATATATATATATATATATATATATATATATATATAAAATTATTGAGTGGCCCATTTCAGATCATCTGTGATCGTAAGTTTCAAGTAATACAACATGTTGCTACTAAATTGCACAAAAGAAAAGTCCAGCAACTTAATCAATAAAAAATGGAACAACAATCGTTAAAATAGGCACTTCAAGCTGGGATTACTAAAAATGATCAGCGCGAATTGAATGCTGCAATTATATGGAGTTTCCATTTCTGTCAATATTCCTCTTCAAAATTACAGAACGAAAGACTTACAAATTTTTTTACAAAAACACTGCCATTTCTACATACTAAATAAAAGCACTTTGCTCAAATTTTATGTAAATAACTGCAACTTTGCCTCGGAACCGGACAGATAAAACCAACAAACGACAAATGCAATGTAAAAGGACCATGAATATCGGCAGAGTTGGTACAGACCTGGAGCTGCTATAAATGCTGTGGAGCAACTAGAAAACACAGAAATGTACATCATAGCAGTCCAAGAAATAAGATGGCCAGACGATGGAAATATAAAAATAAGTAAATCCACCATCTTCTTCAGCGGTAAAAAAAACGGAAGACATGAATTTATGTGATTAGAGACAGCCTAGTACAGAATATACTAAATTTCAAACCTATAAACGAAAGGATATGCTACATACGAATGAAGGGAGAACGATACAACATTTCGATTATCTCAGCGCGTGCACCAACGAAAGAGAAGGATGAAGATATCAAGGATGACTTCTACGATGCCCTATAAAGAGAGATAGATACAATGCCCAAACAAGATACGCGCATACTCTGCGGGGACAGTGTTTGATGCAATACAAAGATTTCGGAAAACAGGACAATACACTAGGAGACCAGGTCAAGGTAGACAAAGAAACACAAGTCAAGTTGAAGATCGCTTTCTTAGGTTACAAGCATTACGCGATCGTACATTATCAGCACCAGTACTTGTTCAAAGATTAAATGATGTCTATAGAAACACAGTTTCCGTTTATACCGTTCGAAGACGCTTAAATCAATATGGATTAAGGTCCAGAATACCTGTCACGGGACCTCTATTAACAGCAGATCGTCGGAGGCAACGTTTACACTTCGCTCGTGAACATCTTAATTGGAGTGTTGACGATTGGAGTGCTGTGCTTTTCATGGATGAATCAAGATTTAACAGATACTCATCGGATGGACGGCATAGGATATGGAGAAGAACTGGTGAACGTTATCAGCAATGTTGTTTTGCTCCGAGAGTTCAATTTGGTGGAGGTGGTATAATGGTGTGGGCAGGCATTTCCCTAGAGGCTCATACAGAACTTGTTACAATTTAAGGGGGCAGTTTGAACGCTCAACGGTATATTCAGCAATGTTTGGAAGATCATGTAGTGCCATTTGGCCCATTTATTGGAGAAAACTTTCGTCTAATGCAAGATAATGCTCGTCCGCACATCGCAAGAATAACACGGGATTACTTGGATGAAGTTGGAATTCGTTTATTACCATGGCCGCTAAGAAGTGCAGACTTAAATCCAATACAGCATGTATGGGATATTCTGGGACGACGTATTCGACGTAACCATGGTGAGTTTGAAACCATGAATGATTTGGAGCAAGCAGTTCGTGACGAATGGGAGCAAATCCCTCAAGCAGACTTTGCTACCTTGATTTGAAGTATGCCTAATCGAATAAGGGCCGTAATTAGGGCTCGTGGAGGTAATACACTCTACTAAACATTGTTTTCCATAAAAATTGTTTATATTAAAATAAAAAATAATATTTTTTTCTTTGCGGATTTTTAAATTTTTTGAATTGTTTATTGTTTTTTCTGAGTTCTTTCCTGAGAACATTCTTGAGTTGTAATAAATTTGACTTTTAAATTTTGCCTATTATTAAATACTTAACTGGGAACATCTTAAACTCTTTTAAAATCCAGTTTTTAGGAAAAATCATAAGTGTCCGGTTAATTTTGCACCCCAGTATATTTTGGCAAAAGTTAGTGCGGTCTCTAGTGGTAACTGACCTGTAACGATAGATTTTCTATTTTCGTCCAAGTGATTCTCTTATATCTAATGGACGACTTACATACACCGAAAATATCTGAGAACTTACTATATTTTATAAAATGTTGCTTTATTTATTTAAAAAATTTATAAAATTATTTCTTTACATCCAATTTTCGTTGAAAATGATAACATACCGGGTCAACACTTCATTTCCCGTGTTTTTTCTTAACCGAGTATTTCTTTTCTGTGCATCTTTTTGTAGCAAAGAATCGGTTTCCCTTTTTCTCAAAGCGTTCATTCAAGAGAATGCTATTCAAGCAGGATATAGCCCTTTTTTGCTTACAGAACTCCAGAGGATATTTCCGCACCGGCCGCTTCTTTCTTTATAAAACTCCCGCCCATGTATTTGTAATTAATACGCGCATAGGAGATATTGTAGATGGATTAGCTTCGTCTTGATATCCGCCCAACCACAAAATTATCTCGGCTTAATGAATATATTTTATACCCTACTTCTACCATTCATTTGCTGTCAAAAGGATTTAAGAGTATTGAGGATCTTAAGCTAAAATAATGGCAATACCTTTACGGTACATTTAATTACAGTTAAATTATGTGATTATCCATGAAATTTTAAAATATGTTTTGCAAAAGACCACACAAATCCTAAAATAAATTCATTATTAACCTATAATACGTGATTAAAAAAAACACCGTAAATTGACGGGATTAAAAAAAAACCGTAAATTGACGGGATAGGAGTACCTACAAAATTAATAATACATTTAAATGTAAAGTATTAATTTGTGATAAGTTTAGTGATATATTTATTATTTCAGTAGACGTAGTCTAATTTTGTATATCAGTACACAGTATAGATAACAACCAGTATTCTCACTCTACCGCGGTACCTTTGATCTTTTTAGACAAAATTCGGTGACCTTGACGCCATATTTTCTGGACGAAAACCGTGGACTGGCCCTGCACATATGGACGCGACAGAGCCGACTTTGATTTATTTAACAAAATTGATTTTAATTTCAACCAATTTCAAAACTCTTCTTGCTACTCTTTCATTCTTCGAGAAATTAAAAAAAAAAAACCTAAAATTGTTTTGCGTTGTATGTATGATTTTGTTTTCTAAAGTTTCACAACTATTTGTTACAGAACTGTCTTATACACTATCAAAAAAAAATCAAATGGAGAGTTATGCAACAGTTTTTAATAAATATGCTAGTTTTAAAGCTGTATGGTTATAAAGTAGAATAAAATGCAAAGTTTCATTTCAAAATTCAAATACAGAGTTTGAAATCAGTTAATATATTTTAATTATATCTCACTAAAAACACAAGAGGATGTGAACAAAACTCCTAAATATGTATATTGATTAGTGATTGATCTTACCTGTTCATTGTAATAGACTATTTTGACTTGTTATTTCGATATAAACGATTAAATAATGTGTTATTGATGTTTCCAAATAATCATTTTATTATTTTTTCTTTTAGTTTTGTTTTCATATTTTTGAGTAGGGAAATTTCTGTTATTGAATTTTAATAAATAGTACAAACGTACACGGCTAAATAAAGTTGTACAATATTTGAGTGGACTTTGTTTAAAAGGTGACTAAAAGTTATGGTACTAAGTCGAGAAACATGTTTTACTAATATTCGGCTTTACAGCTAATATGTCAAAATTCTTTTGAAAGAGAATGTCAAGTATACCTACTTATAAAGTCAGCAGAATCACCAGTAGGGATTTTTAGATTACCAAATGTGTCACCGGTTCTATTTTTATATACATTAACATATTGATATACAGTTTTAGCCGACAAATTAGTTACACTTTTTGAGTAGCTGTCTGGTATATTATTTTTAAATAATATATTAGGGCTGGGTAAACAAAATTTGCTACACAAAACATTTTTGTAAAACTTTTGGCCCCTTGAAGTACATTAAGAGACATCCTGTTTAAACTGATTACTGAATCTTCTACCTCTTGCCTTTTTTCTAGACTGAAAAATTTGAACATTTATGAAATTAGCTAAATTTAACGAAGGACAAAATTTAGATGTAAGTGCCATGTAGTCTTCAATTGTCACATTATCGACACATTTCTTTTCTGTAGAATGTACAGAATGTTTTCTGAATTTTTTATTTAAATAATGGTTTTCCTTCCATAATTTTATAACTGTACTTCATAGCACAATTTTTCTTTGAGTTTTTTCTTACAATCCTTGTTGATGTACATTAGACGTCTAACGGAATCGTACAAAGTGCTAAAAGTAGCGTCATCCTGTTAATGGTAAGAATGTATTTGTGGAAATAAAAAATAAATTTTTAAATGAACTTCATTTATTATTACATGTTGCATTAGATATTACATTTATTTGTTTATTTAATAATAACAAAGGTGACAGACCCACTGTCAAAATTAGACAAAAATACATTGTAGATAAATACAATTACAGATAAAAATCAAATATACATGTATAAAACAAGTACACATTAAGTTTACAAAGTATCATTTTGTAGTTTAAAATTTCAGAAGTTAAACAAATTATATCTCATGAGCACTGGTTTGCATGTATGAGAAGTCAGATCATACCTATATTTGAACCATAATTAGTTCTGCGATGAGATATATGGAAATGTAAATTCTGAAGAAGTGAACGGGAAGGAATATGAAAAGAAATTAGCTAAAGCAATTTAGGAGTATGGATTATTCTATAATTAATTGCTTTTGTTCAAATGTGATTTTGAATGATATTTTACATTTTTGTTTACTTGATCTTGATTAATGTCAATATAATTAATTATTAATTAATTAGAAGAAACACTCTAATACATTTTTATGGAATATGATCAGATATTTTAGTTATATCTCACTAAAAACATAAGATAATGTGAAGAAAACCCCTAAATGAGTATATTAATTATTCATTGATATTATCTGTTCATTGTCATAAAAAAGAGTATTTTGACTTATTATATTGTTATAAACAAGTAAATAATGTTTTATTGATGTTTCCAAATAATCAATTTATTATTTTTTTTTTTTGGTTATATTTTCATGTTTTTCAGTCTTGAAATTTCTCTTCATGAATTGTAATGAATATTATAAACATACACAGCTAAATAAAGTTATACAATATTTTATTTTAATAATATTCGGCTTTGCAATTAATATGCCAAAGGAATATGAAAAGAAATTAGCTAAAGGAATTTAGGAGTATGGATTATTCTATAAACAATTGCTTTTGTTCAAATGTGATTTTGAATGATATTTTACATTGTTGTTTACTTGATCTTGATTAATGTCAATATAATTAATTAGAAGTAATACTCAATACATTTTTATGGAATATGATCAGATATTTTAGTTACATCTCACTAAAAACATAAGATAATGTGAAGAAAACCCCTAAATAGGTATATTAATTATTAATCGATATTATCTGATCACTGTAATAAAAAAAGAGTATTTTGACTTTTTATATTGTTATAAATAAGTAAATAATGCTTTATTGATGTTTCCAAATAATCAATTTATTATTTTTTCTTTTGGTTATATTTTCATGTTTTTCAGTTTCAAATTTCTCTTCATGAATTTTAATGAATAGTACAAACATACACAGCTAAATAAAGTTCTACAATATTTTAGTGGAAATTGTTCACAAGGGTGGCTAAAATTTATTGTACTAAATAGAGAAACATATGTTTTAATAATATTCGGCTGTACAGCTAATATGTCAAAATTCTTGTGAAAGAGACAGTCAAGTATACTAATAAAGTTAATAAAATCACCAGTAGGCATTTTTAGATTACCATATGTCTCACCAGTTCTATTTTCATATCCGTTAAATATGAATATACAATAGTATCTCACAAATTGGTTACACTTTTTGAGTATATGCCACATATTTCACAACTATGGAATTCTTAAACATTTTTTTATTAAATATCCACACAAATAGGTTATAAAATTTCAATTTTTCAATTGTCAATATACTTCTTTTCTGTAGACTGTAACTTCTGAAGTTTATTTTTTAAATAATGGTTTTTCTTCCTTAATTGTATAACTGTACTTCATAATACATTTTTTCGGGGAGTATTTATTGATAATTGTTGTGACACTTGAGTTGAACTTGGTGTTACTGGAAGTGTAGTTACATGTTCAGGTTCTCCATGGAATATGTTGTTTTTACCAGGAGTAATAGTAATATCCTGAAGTACAGTTATAGTGGATGGTTTATGTTTAATACTAACATTTTTCTCTATATCCATAGCTGAACTTTTCACTACTTCTAAAAGAAAAAGAGAAAGCTTACATATGTGTTACATCTTAATTATTTATTTTATTTACCTTCATTAATAGGACATCTTGGAAGACATGTTTTGGACTACTGCAGAATAAGTATGATCAAAAGTTGATGAGCCCTCTGTTAAAGGAAAGTTTGTGAGAACTGCAGAAGGTTGTAATCGATTTCTCATATCATTCAGAAACATCTTATTGTCGAAATGAGTACCATAAAGACGATGACTTCTATGTAAACGTTCTGCCTTATTCAATAAATCTTCTCGTCCACATGCCATTAACCAAATTTTTGCCTAAATACAAACATTTTTTTAATACACGATGAAACGTTAATAAATAATATAACATCTTAACATCTGTAATACACAATTTTAATCCTAATTTAACACTCACCTATTAACATCTTTTGGAAAGAAAACAATACTTTTCCTAGAATTATTACAACACTTTGTAGCTGCACAAGTGTGGCAAGGCTTTTTGTTTTTATTTTTGTACATATCGACGTACTTATACAACGTAATTGCGAAATAAAAAATGTATAAAGTTTATTTGTATCTATAAATACACAAAAAGTAAACAAATACAATGGCCTCTATATTATTTATCTATGACAAATGACAATGGCCAATGACCAATGAGAGCCGTCAAATTTTTCGGAGTCCAGAGAAAATGGCGTCGCTGTCTGCGCGAGTAAAATGCGCGAACTTTCGCGCCAAAGCGGAGTGGGAATACTGGTTGTTGTCTATACTGTGATCAGTAGTCGAACACAGTCTACTATACCGGTCATAAAAATACTCCTGTGAAGGCATTTTGTTTAAATTTCAATAAAATAATCTACTGTTTGTAAAACCTTATGTTTTTGTAACATTATTTATTATTATTGGCATATTTTGTTTATTTCAAATGTTCATTTACGTAGCACAAAAAATAGTCCACAATTGTTGTAACAGTTTGATTTATTCTCTTTCTTTCTAAACAAATTACAATTAATTTAAAATTAGAACATACCAGTCTTCAAGAACTATCTTAAACAAAAATAAAATATCATTTCACTAAGACTTATCAAGAGTCTTGCGGCTGGTCATACAAGGAAAGATGGCAAAAGTGGACCGGGGAGAAGACGCACGTCCTGGCTGAAGAATCTGAGACAATGGAGTGGGAAAACGTCAATAGAACTGTTCAGATCGGCTGCAGATAGAGTCAAATGGGCCATGATGATCGGCAATGTCCTTAGGGATGGGGCACGTTAAGAAGAAGAAGACTTATCATAAAAAAATGAGGAGGTGGCTTTCATAAAAGGATTTGTCACAACTAGAAAAATGTTCAGAAAATCAAATAAAACTATTTCTTTATTTTCCATGTTTGTGGTTATGACAATTTTTTTCTAATGATTGGTAGCTCTGGGCACTAAAAATAAATATAAAAGTAAAATATTATGTGCTTATTTTATAAAAAATAGGTTTATTCAATGGACTAAACACGTTTTGATCGACCGGTATGGACCAAACTTCTTTTGAATAAACTCTATGAGAAATAATTTTTTTTGATTGATCATGTAGATAGGTATAGGTCAAAAAATTAACTTACAAAACAATAAATTTGATATAAACAGCAATACCTTTATGACTTATGAGTATAAAATCAAAAGTTAAATGCATAAAATTCAAAACTCAAACGTGCATCCCAACATCTTCATCTAGACAGTCACAGTTTTCTTCATCATGGTCAACTTCTTCTGTCCCAGGGACCTTGTTAGAAACGATACGAAGATACCAATATATTGTTTGATCGTCCTTCCATACTTCCCGAAAGATCTGCGTCAAAAGCTTGTCAACATCTTTCTTTTTGGCTGGAAGTATGCTGTGACCGAGTGGCAACTCATCTATCTCTAATAAGGCGCATTTTTCAGCATGCCAACCTTTCTTTTAAAGAGATTCCCATGCCTTCGTCTCACATTCAAACACAAAGTTCATTAGGCCTTTAACCAAGAGTTTAGTTTGTCTATTAACAACTTCTCTTTTTATGAAAATTCTCTTGCACTTTGAGATATCGTCCAGACGCCTAAAACAGCCTTTTTCTGTTGATGAAAGACTTTTGGTGTCAAACAGTTTCCAATCTTTTTCCAGTAGTTTTACTGTTCTAACTGATTTGTATACATCGATGTAGGTTTCTTTGTGGATGATAGTTAGCTGTTTACGCAACAATTTTTCCACTCGTTCAAACACTCGGTCGACAGGAAGAAAGCTGTGTCCTCCCACCGGAAATGTAATTGTGATGTCTGTTACTTTGGACTTAGTTTTGATCAAAAAGAGCATAAGTGTATGCAAAGCGAAATTGTTTTAGATCAAGGCTTTGAAGGTGTTGCAAAAGAGCTGAAGAGACCTCAGTAGAACCCTTTCCAGCTTCATCTTCTGTCCACATATAAAATGTTGGGTTCTTTCCGTTAATTACAACACAACAACAGTATAATCCAATTTGCTTGGAGTAATATGCTTCTTGAATCGGTGATTTTAGTAACGGTTCAATCTGTGAAGCACATAGTGAGTGCCTAGACTCTTCTTTTTTCATAGCCTTATAAAATGATGCTGCACGAATCGCGTGAACTCGCTTGTTGGTCATGTACTCAATCTACTTAGCTGTATCCTTTGTGATTTTGATGAAATATTTCATTTTGTAGCAGTTACTACACACATCAGACGCTGGGGAGCGAAATCCAATATTAAAGGTTTGAAAAATTCTTCTAAACATCGTTTTTGATACTTTGTTCGAGATTTCATCTTGAAAATTATTATACACTTTCCATACTTTTGTGATGTTCATATACTGATCCAAATATATGCGCTTTGATTTATTTATAGAATAATGTGTTTCTTTACCTCTTTACTTTTTTATGAAATCTCCCCCTTACAAATACGTTTTTTATTGTTGCATAATCTGGTAGGTTTAAAACTTCTTACATACCTTGATAATTTTTGTGTTTTGCTTAATCAAAGTATACTCAACAGAACAAGAGTAAACCGCGCCTCAACTTCAACTAAAAAAGACGCAAAAAAGTCGCAACAACAATAAACTTAACATACAGAAACTAAAGTCAGAAGAAACAAAAGAAAATCTGAAACACGAAATCAACACAAATCTAGATAGAAACCCACGAAATAATTGCAACGTAGAGCAGCAGTGGCAATTCTTTAAAACCTCTATATTGGAGCCAAGTAATAAAGTACTTACAACAATTCTAGAGTTGATGAATGAAAGGAGAAAAAACAAAACCATCAATACGATCCGCTATAAACAGCTTCAAAACGAAATAAGAAGATAAATTAGGGAGGCTAAAGAAACCTACTTCTCTGAAAATGTAAAGAAATAGAAGAACTGGAAGCTGGACTTGCTCGACAAAAATGGAAAAATTATATTGGAGACAGAACAAAAACTACGACGATGGAAAGAGTACATCGAGGAATTATTTTATGACCAGAGAGAAGCTAGTACATCTGTAGATACCCAAACGGGAGATGTAGGCCCACAGATAACCAAATCAGAGGTTAGTCAGGCATTAAACTCAATGAAAACCCATAAATCTGCTGGTCCAGATGAATTACCAAGCGAACTCTTAAAGTTGGTCAACGAGAAAAACCTGGACATAATAGTAGAACTATTCAACGCTATATATACTACGGGAATCATCCCGAGAGAAATATTGACATCAGCATTTGTGTATTTGCCAAAGAAAGTGCAGTGACTATCGAACCATAAGCTTAATGTCACATACCTTGAAAATTCTGTTGAAAATTATCCACGCCAGAATTCACTCTAAACTGAAGCTGGATATCAGTGACACACAATATGGGTTCCGCAATGGTATGGGTACCAGAGAGGCACTACTCTGCTTTAACTTGCTGACGCAGAGATGTTTGGATTTTAACCGTCCTCTTTACGTCTGTTTTATAGACTACAATAAAGCGTTTAATAAAGTAAAACATGACCGACTCATGGAAATTCTAAAAAATAAAAACCTAGATGAAAGAGTTCTAAGGCTAATAACAATCCTTTATTACAATCAGCGAGCAATAGTACGAATTGAAAAGGAGACATCTGAAGAAATGGAAATAAAGACAGGAGTCAGGCAAGGCTGCATACTATCACCTTTTTTATTTAACTCTTATTCTGAAGAGGTAATTCGAGAAACTCGGCAAATGAAACAGTCGGCATAAGAGTAAATGGAGTCTTAGTTAACAACATCAGATATGCAGATGACACAGTAATAATAGCCGATAATTTACAAGACCTGGAAAGACTTATAAGTAAAATAGTAATGTGTAGTAGGAAGTACGGACTCTCGTTTTTTATCAAAAAGACGAAGTTTATGAAAATTTGTAAAAACAACCATAATACTAACGAAATCTTGATAGTAGAGTACCAGCAGATCGAAAGAGTAAAAAAGTACACTTAACTAGGAACACTTATAACAGAAAATAATGACTGTTAATATTCCTGCCTTTTTTAATAAAAATCTTTGCCTATATATGCGCCTTTTTCTTCAATTTTTGTTGCCTATAAATCCGAGCTTTAATTATGTATTATTATTATTAGCATTGGATTTATTAAGTTTTTAAATCTTTTGAGTTTTTCTTTACAGATATATTATAATCAATGCTGATAGTAAGTACGGATTTACTGATGGGACACAAGCGGTATATGCTTCAAAAACCAAACTATCGATTAAGATGGGGACACAGTATAGAAAGATAACTTTCTACACTGATTTGAAGAGCAGTTATTAAAGAACCTTGTAAAATCTTCTATAATTATTATGGACAATGCTTCATATTAGAGCATGTTCTGGTAGAATTGTTATTCTGGAATATGGTAGAATACGTGAACTAAGAATCCTCGTGAATCTACATCGTAACATCTCGAAAACAAACGATTGTTGAATGATAAATTTAAAACTGTCTGTTGAATGAACTACATTGTTTATTACTGTCCTAATTTTAATACCTATTTATGCTCACTAAGGTATTTTTGTAAATGGTTAGTTTCTACAAATGGTATTCACGATATCTAGATTTCATGAGCAAGAAGAGTACGTACAAGGAACAAAGATACAATAAAAAACTACAAAGCGAATTGCATGTTTACATTGCGGTTAAATCTACGACGAATGTATTTATTGATCCATATTAGTTACGAACAACCTTATTAAAATATTCAAATACTTTCAAAATATCTGGTTTTACTAAGAAATCAATAAACGTTTAACGACACGTTATTACCAGTTAATAGGCACATATTATTACAAGAAGCTTTTTGAAGTAAGATACCCGAAAATATTATTCTTTATTTAACAGACAATGTAGTCAATGAAAATATTATGTGTATTATGTATCTTAAAGGCAGATAAACTTTGAAAAAAAAAATGTGAACAAATGAAACCGTATTTTTTTCTTCTCTCTACATTGCCGTCTTGTATCCAAGGTTGGTACTCTTCCAGATCATCAATTTTTTAAAAGAACAAAAAGCATTTTTTTAATCTAAAAACTTAAAAGCTCATATTTACAATCGTACCAAACTCATTACATTCAAACTTCAGTATACAGAGTGTAAAGAAAATCAGTGCTCGTATTTCTTAAAATTTAATTCAACTTATTTTATTTTACAAAGAACATTATTAAAATTAGAAAAAGTTACATTAAGAAAATTTCTAACCACTACAGCATAATGTGGACTTAATCCATCCTGATGAAACCAAATGGTCAGATCTATTTGAACAGAATTATTGATATCTGGAAATCTTGCGGTTAAAAATGGAACTACGTAGGTTTTCAACATCTCTAAATACCTTTCACCCGTCACAGTATGGTCCTACAATGGTATTCCTAACAATCCCAGCCCATCCATTTACTTTTTGGGATATTGGGTATAAACTTCCATTGTCCAATTGGGATTTTCTGTTGCCCAATAACGACAATTTTATATTATTATTACAAAGGAAAACAAGATATTATATTCAAATCCATTATTTCGTTTACATAATTCTTGAAAATTATATGCAGTATATATACATATATATATATATATATATATATATATATATATATATATATATATATATATATATATATATATATATACAAAGAATTAAATACAACACAGAATTTCATAAAATCAAAAAAATACAAATTAATAAGTTCAATAAATTAAAAATAGAAGCTTTTGATAAGATAAAATTTCAAGAAAAATGGTTTAAAAATCTAACATCTATTCATTTTCCTTTTGAAATTAAAAAATTTTTAGCATTAGGACCTAAATTTTCTGTATGTCCTTCCAAATCTGATATTAGAGTTCCTAATTTACTTTCTGATATTGAATCAATAATCAGACCACTTAATGATAGTCAAAAGGATGTTGTTAGATCTAAATGTACAAACGTTATTACAAACTTTTTGCATAAAGAAGTCAAAGATCATTTTTGAAATAAATACTATGTGCAAACTAAACTTTTTCTTAAAAACCATCCTGAAATTTACATTGTCAAAAGCGATAAAGGTAACGTAACTGTTGTAATGTACAAAAAGGATTACCTACAAAAAACTGGAGAACTCTTAAATGATACTAAGTATTATACTACACTTAGAAGGAGTCCTGTTTGTACTTTACAACAAAAAGCAAATTGTCTAGTATCTAAATTAAACATAAAGAAATTTATTGATAATAAAAAAGCAAAAGAGCTCAAAATTTATAATTCTATTGCTCCACGGTTTTATGCTCTACCAACAATACATAAACCAACTTTATCTATGAGACCAATTGTTTCATTTTTATGCCCTCCTAATGGACCAATAGCACAGCTCCTCACTGACATCTTAACTAATGCTTATAATTTAAACAACAATTTTTAGATTAAAGATTCATTTGATTTTAGTTCTTTCATTAATAATTTCCAATTACCACAAAATTATTTTTTAGTTAGTTTTGATGTAACATCTCTTTTTACTAATTTGCCTTTAGATTTAATCATAAGTAATGTTGAAAAACATTGGAATGAGATTTCGCAACACACTAATATTGACTTATTACATTTCAAAACACTTATTAACTTTGTTTTTGATTCTAATATTTTTATATTTAATGGTGTCTTTTATAAACAAATTTTTGGTAGTCCTATGGGATCTAGTCTTTCACTCATTCTAAGTAGCTATGTCATGGATGATGTTATCAGTGATTGTATCAGTAATTGCACTTTTTTCATTCCTTTTATTAAAAGATATGTAGATGATTTAGTTTTGGCACTTCCTAAACACAAAATTCATGAAACAGTCAACATTTTCAACAGTCATAATCAACATATACAATTTACAGTTGAGGAAGAGGTAGATAATTCTCTACCATTCCTTGACATGAGAATTGTAAGAAATACAGACAATATGTTGAAAACCAGATGGTTCAGAAAACCCATATGTAGTAATAGATTTATAAGCTATTACTCTCATCATCCAAATAAGATGAAAATGAACCTTATAACAGGATTAAAAGAACGTGTTTTAAAACTTTCTCATCCAGATTATCTACAAGAAGATCTTCAATTGTTAAAAAATATTCTAATTGAAAACTCTTATCCTCCAGATATGCTACATAGGATGCTTTTTTCTAATATTGGTAACATAAATAACTTAACACCATTTTTTGCTAAATCTCAAAACATTGTATCTAACAATCAGAACATCTATTATCATTCACTACCTTTTATACCATCATTAACACCTAAATTAATACAAACACTAAAGGTTATTAACAATATAAAAATAGCAACAAAAACATCAAAACTATTTCATCTTTATATTCCAAAACTAAATATCCTATAGACAATTTTGAAAAAAACGAATTTAGTATACTGTTACGATAAATATACTGGCCTAACTTTTATGACTAATTATTCTGTTTTATTGTAGAAATTTCGGTGGAAGTCTAGAACCAAAATTATGGTGAATGAGCCGGCTAAGCTTCTCGATCTTTCGATGCAAGACAATGCAATCTTTCGATGCTGTTCTAGTATATCAGGATTTCGTATATAAATACAACATTTTTATATGGAGGGCCAGTTAATACTCAAGACCCGCGCTCGCGAATTTGTACGTACGGATATAATAAATTATTGTCAGATAAGTTAATATAAATAAAGAAATAAATTAAATCCGTAAGTGTTATAAATATTGAACCTTTTAATAAATTCACAACAAATGGTGTCAGAACAGTGGAATACTTAGATAAATTGCGAAAATAAATTACAAGTGTATATAAAATAAATTGTGAAAATGGCTACGATTTATGAGCTGACAGTGACTAATTTAAGAAGACATCTTGGAGACAGAGAATTAGCTTCTACCGGAAAAAAGGCTGAGTTAGTCCAACGACTAAAGAACGCTTTGCTAGAAGAAGGACTAGATCCAGAGACTTATATATTTGAAGACAAACATGATGCTGTCATCTCGTCGATTTCGAAATTAGAGAACAAAGTCTCTGGCGATATTTCGAAAGTTTCCGGCGACATCGCTTCTTTAGAAAGCAAAGTCACTTCTGAGATGTCTGCCCTGGACGATAGAATATCTTCGTTAAAAAACCAAGTTGCTGCCGATATGTTAGCCTTCGAAGAAAAGATTAAAGAGATGGAAAGGAAGATGGAAGAAACAGGGACAGCAGAGAGAGGTAACAATCCGATTACAGTGGAGATAAAAGAAGACGAGACGAAATTTAAGTTGGAGACACGGCCGAAATTTGAAGGAAGTGGAGGTTCTATTCATGTTAAAGTCCCAACTTTCGACGGAAAATCATCATGGAACAACTACATGAAACAGTTCGAATCAGCCGCAAGAGCAAATGGATGGTCTGAAAAAGAAAAGGCTGTAAACCTGACTATCGCTCTTCGAGGAGATGCCTTAGATGTGCTTCAGACCATAGCCGTAGAGGAGACCGATGATTTCGAACAACTGAAGAAGAGGTTAAATATGCGATATGGCCACGAACATTTGGAGCATGTATATCAGTCACAGCTTAAAAATCGTAGACAGAAGAAAGAGGAGGCTCTTCAAGAATATGAGGTAGATATTGCCAGATTAGTACGATATGCTTATCCAACAGCTCCCGAAGACATGATGGAAAAATTGGCCGTTCAAACGTTTATTGATGGTCTTCGTGATCATGAAATGCAGAGAACACTACGATTAGCTCGTCACAAGACGCTGGTTGATGTCTTATCCGCCGCCCTCGAATACGAGTCAGCTACGCAGGCCTCTGGCGGGTACAGTAAAGTTAGGACTGTAAAAGAGGAAGGAGATGAAGATAAACTTGACCAGCTCTTTAATTTGATAAAAAGCATGACATGCAAGAAAACGAAGACCATAAAATCAAGAAACTCACCATCGGAAAAACCAGAACGAGTCGGTTTTAGAGGGGCAGCTTCGACCCAAAACTTTTCCAAAGACCCTCTCATACTAATAGCTTCTTTGAAATGTCGTGAAGATAGTGTATATGTAGATGGAGAAATAAATGGTAAAAGACATACGTTGTTGGTGGATACCGGAGCGACCAGAACCATTATACGTCCAACAGTTATAAACAGCCGTAAGAAACTGTTACCAACGAGGTTGCGACTTCGGACCGCTACAGGTGAAAATGCCAACATTCATGGAGAAATCCAGGTACAATTGGGAGTTGGAGCAGAAAAGTTCGTCCATACTGTTATAGTTGCTGACATCGAAGAGGATGTTATATTAGGAATGGACGTAATGAATATGCATGGATTCCAATTGGATTTTAAGAATAAGGTAATCAAGGTTGGCAACGAGGAGGTATTTCTTCATCCACATAATGACAACACCGTGCAAGCAGCCATTACAGAAGATACAGTCGTGCCTGCGAGAAGCGAAACGATCATAGTAGCGCGACTACAGGGAATTGTAGACGAAGGGACACCTGTTATGATGGAGCCTTGGAACCACGACGATGAGGTTGGCCGTGGAATCATAATTGGAAAGGAATTGGTGACTTCGGCTAAAGAAATTCCTGTGAGACTTATCAATGTCAACGACTACCCAGTGACCATCAAGAAAGAGACAAAGGTAGGAACTTGTGTACCTGTGACATCCATAATCCGTCAGGCGACAACATCTGATAATTCCAACGACAAATTCGACCAAATGGTTGCAGTTGCAGGACAGTCTCTAAATCAGATGGAGAAAAGGAAATTAAGGGAATTTCTTCGGCAGTATCGTGATATTTTCGTACCGAAAGGAGGAAAGACGGGAAGAACTACCGTTGTCAAGCATAAAATTGATACTGGTAATGCTAAGCCAATTCGTCAAACAGCTCGACGATTACCACAGGCGAAAAGAGAGGAAGCTGAAACGATTGTTCAGGAAATGAAGAAAGACGGGGTGATAGAACCTTCTACGAGCCCATGGGTCTCTCCGGTGGTCCTGGTTAAGAAGAAAGACGGAACGACAAGGTTCTATGTGGATTACCGTTTGCTGAACAACGTTACCAAGAAAGATAGTTATCCTCTGCCTCGGATCGATGACACATTGGACACATTGGCTGGAAGTAAATTGTTTTCTACTTTGGATTTGAAGTCTGGATACTGGCAGGTAGAAATGGACCCAGTAGATAAAGAAAAGACGGCCTTCACCACAGGATCTGGATTGTGGCAATTCAACGTTATGCCATTTGGACTCTGTAATGCTCCTGCGACATTTGAGAGGCTTATGGAAAATGTGTTGAGAGGGTTATCTTGGAAAACATGCCTGGTTTATTTGGATGACATAATCGTCTTGGGGGAGACATTCGAAGAACATCTGAAGAATTTAGAAAACGTTTTTAATCGACTTAAAGCTGCCCAATTGATGTTAAACCCCAAGAAGTGCCAGCTATTTCAAGGTAAAGTCAATTATCTGGGTCATATAGTCAGTAAAGAAGGAGTGGCCGTGGATAAGGGAAAAATCGATTCCATTAAGGAATGGCCAAAACCAACTGACAAACATCAAGTGAGAAGTTTTCTTGGACTATGTACTTACTACCGGAGGTTTATTAAGAAGTTTGCAGATATCGCTAAGCCATTAACGCGACTTACGGAGGAAGCAAGAGATTACCGCTGGGATACAGACTGCCAAAATGCCTTTGAGACCTTGAAAAAGCATTTAATAACAGCACCAATTTTAGGGTATCCACTGCCAGAAGGAGAGTTCATCTTAGATACAGATGCAAGTAATGTGGGAATTGGAGGAGTGCTGTCTCAGATTCAAGGAGGACAGGAACGAGTCCTCGGATATTTTAGTAAAGTTCTTTCAAAACCTGAGCGGAATTATTGCGTCACGAGAAGAGAACTTCTGGCAGTAGTGAAATCAGTAGAGCACTTCTATCAATACCTCTATGGAAGGAAGTTTTTAATCCGAACCGACCATGCCGCCCTTAAGTGGTTGATGCAGTTTAAGAATCCAGAGGGTCAGATAGCCAGGTGGATCGAACGACTCCAAGAATACGATTTTAAGATTGAGCACCGAGCCGGAGTTAGCCACAGAAACGCTGATTCTCTTTCCAGACGGCCATGCCCAGCAGAGTGTCCCCACTGCAACAAAACGGAATCCAAGGAAGCAGCAGTGCTAAGAACGACGATTGTCAACGACGACTGGACGCCTACTAAGATAAGGGAAGAACAAGAGAGAGATCCAGTTATACAGAAAATCCGAAAATGGAAAGAGGAAAACCGTCGACCACCTTGGCAGGAAATATCAAACCTATGCTCAGTAGTTAAGACGTATTGGGCCCAGTGGGACTCATTTATCATCGAAGATGGCTTGCTCAAACGAGTCCTGGAAAATGATGACGGTTCAGAGAAAAGAAGACAGTTGGTGATTCCAAAGAGCAGAATAGCCGAAGTACTTCGTCAGTTACACGACAGTCCATCGGGAGGGCATTTTGGTGTAAGGAAAACCCTTCAGCGAATTCGGGAACGGTTTTATTGGATGAACAGTTCCGACGACGTAAAAGACTGGTGTAAGAAATGTACTATTTGTGCTACGAGTAACGGGCCTCACCGGAAAAGGAGAGCTCCTATGAGACAATATAATGTTGGAAGCCCGTTTGAAAGAATAGCTTTGGACATTGCAGGGCCATTTCCAGAAAGTGAAAATGGGGGCAAGTACATGTTGGTAGTAATGGATTACTTCACTAAGTGGGTCGAGATTTACGCACTTCCAGACCAGAAGGCCGCCACCGTTGCAGATAAGTTGATCCAAGAATATATCAGCCGATTTGGAGTGCCTTTGGAGATCCATAGTGACCAAGGCAGGAACTTCGAAAGTGATCTATTCCAAGGAATATGTGATAGACTAGGCATGAAGAAAACAAGAACTACCGCGTATCATCCGCAATCGGATGGTATGGTAGAACGAATGAATAGGACAGTTGGCAAGTATTTGACAAAGATGGTGTCCGATCATCAGCGAGACTGGGACCAATACCTTCCGTTCTTCACAATGGCCTACAGATCTGCTGTTAACGAATCAACGGGCCAGACACCAGCCAGAGTCCTATTCGGACGCGAAATGCGACTACCTTGTGATCTAGAATTTGGGTGTCGACCTGGAGAAGATGTAGCAGGTGAAGATTATGTGATCGAATTACGAAGAAGAATGGACGATGTACATGAGTTGGTCCGTTCCCACCTTCAGATCGCTAGCGACCGAATGAAGAAACGGTACGATACACAAGCCGAAAAGGGTTGCTTTAAGAAGAACGACAAAGTATGGCTGTATAATCCCAAGAAGCGAAAAGGTTGTTCTCCCAAATTGCAGCAGTTTTGGGAAGGTCCATACCTCATCATGGAGAAGATCAACGATGTCATCTACCGAATAAGCAAGATTCCGAGGGGAAAGCCGATGATAGTACACCATAACCGGTTGGCATCTTTCGAAGGTGACCACGACGTAGATGAAGAAGTGGAAGTAAACCAAGTCCAAGATGTGTCTGACCTCACGTTTGAGGAATTCATGGGTGCCTATGGAGGTACCGGTAAAGCGAGACATGGTGTTACCACTGAAGAAAAGCAAGATCTACTCGCGCTCCCCGATGACTACTCGCTGGCCCTTACCATCCCGGCCAGTATCAAAGACGCACCAGGGTTGGCATCCGTCTTTCGAAGGAAGTTTGGTCGAGTTGCAGAACTTCAATGCCAAGTGCCAGCTCCCGGTAAAACCTTGAAACTCCAAGATGCATCACGTTACCTTTTCTACCTGGTAACAAAAGACACTGCCCGTGACCAACCTACCTACCGAGATGTATGGGAAGCCTTACTTCAATTGAGAGGGCACGTACTAGAGTCCGACGTGCAAAAGTTAGCCATGCCAAAGTTGGAGTGCCGCCAATTAGATTGGAGGGTTATCCGAAATATGGTGGAGGAGATCTTTAAAGACACCGAAGTCCAGGTGTTAGTCTGTTGCAATCCGCATAGTTACTGGTGCGGAGAGAAAACCGTCCCTTGTCATTTTTATACAACTGGAAGTTGTAAAAGAGGGTCCAGTTGCCGATACCAGCATACAGTTCCGGTTCCAGTCCCGACAAGGTTCCAGGAGGAACCATCTTTTAAGAGGGGGGCAATGTTACGATAAATATACTGGCCTAACTTTTATGACTAATTATTCTGTTTTATTGTAGAAATTTCGGTGGAAGTCTAGAACCAAAATTATGGTGAATGAGCCGGCTAAGCTTCTCGATCTTTCGATGCAAGACAATGCAATCTTTCGATGCTGTTCTAGTATATCAGGATTTCGTATATAAATACAACATTTTTATATGGAGGGCCAGTTAATACTCAAGACCCGCGCTCGCGAATTTGTACGTACGGATATAATAAATTATTGTCAGATAAGTTAATATAAATAAAGAAATAAATTAAATCCGTAAGTGTTATAAATATTGAACCTTTTAATAAATTCACAACAATACAACATTAGTTGTACTCAGTGTGAAGCTGAATATATTGGTGAGACCGGAAGAAATCTTTCAAATCGCATTATTTCTCACAAAAGTAGAATTAAAAAACCATCTTGTGCTTTGGCAGAGCATGTAATCGATAAAGACCATATTATGGATTTTGATGTAATTAAAATTTTATGTAATGAAAGTAATAAATTTAAAAGGACTTTTTTGGAAATGATTTGTATTAGCAAAAGTGATAATAATTTAAACAAAAGATCAGAAATTCAAAATCTAAGCAAAATTTATAATTATATTCTTTCTTTATGATTTATATATAAAACTTGTAAAATGTCATATTTAATTCTCCATATATCTGTTACATTTTTTCAGACATCTGTCAACGGTGAATAAATCTTCTTCTTTTTTGTTACTAAACAAAAAATAATTTTTAAACAAAAATTTATTTTTGGCAATATAATTGTAAAAAATAAAAATTTTAAGTTGGCATTTATGACATTGGGGCTTATTTGTAATTGGTTGCTATTTTAACTTATTTATAAATTCAATTGTTTTTGTATTAAAAAAATGTTTTCAAAATTATACTAAAGATTTTCAGAGAAGCATTTATTAGATTAGGACACTTTTATATTTAATTATTTTTAAGATGTATTAGCAGCAATTTTTATTTACTAAACTAATTTTTATTTGGTAAGTTAACAAAAATTGTTTTTTCTTTCTAGTTCAACCTTGTAAGATATTTTGTCTTTTTAGTTCTTAGTGTAAAGAATCTTATGATAATGGACATTAAATAATATGTTGTATATAGACAATTAATTGGAATTGAATACAGTTTACAAATTAACTCAACTTAGCACAGCAAAAGACATGTGGTAATGGTACATGTATATAAAAAATATGTGAAAAAACTTAAGTAAAAAACATTAATTTACAGAGAACCAAAAAGATCATATGAATATATATATATATATATATATATTTAAGATCTGCTTAAGTTAAATTTAATTGAATTAAATTAAATTAAATTAGATAGAATTTCTCAGGGTTTTTTACTACAAACAAAAATATTTTACCTTCAATTCGTGGCTTCTAGTGTTTTCTGGATGTTGTCTTTCTTTAGGATAGACAAGGAGAATAAATATTATATACACAGTTTATGACCTTTTTTACAAAAAAACACCATTTATTTTATAATATTATATTATATATATATATATATATATATATATATATATATATATATATATATATATATATATATATATATTATATGATATTATATAATATTATTATCTATTCATCAGAACAAAATAAAACTTAATTTTGTTATCTCTCTTTTAAAACCAAGTTATTTAATTTACTGTAAAAATTGTTCTAATTAACGTTCTTAAAAAACAAACAAAATTTTATTATGTGCCAATTATCTGATTTGTGAATTCAATTCTTTTTAATCAATTACCTTATGATATGGGTTTTAAAAAAACAAATATGGTACAAATACAACGCTTATTTCACAAATAGTTTGACTGACCTGTTTAATTTACTCTCTGCGATGTTTCCCGATGGACACTGATTTAGTCTGCCGATTGTGTTCCCGCAAAACTGTCCAATTATCCAAACACGTGTGGCTCTGCTCCCTTCTTTCAAAAACTGTTACACCAAACAGTACTCGTTCAGATTCTCTCAAAAATTAAACCACCGATTCGTTTCAAAATAATAATGATGGCACTCTTTCAGCCAAATGGTTCTCCCGCCTCGACCTGTTATCTCGTACAAACTTTATATAAATTTTCTTTCTTTACTTACAGAGTTTGGAGTTTCTTCGGACACAAGGAGTTTGGGATTCTCGACCTGGTCTCGATTCGCCTTAAACTATTCTGCTATTACCAACTTAACTTACAAACAATAACTTATACTTATTTTTCACACACTGTTCTCACCCTGTTCGACTGTTGAAATCGACTGTCCTATTCTCCTACCCTCGTTTTTTCTAACTTACCAAACACATTCATTCTTTGTACCTATCTTCAACATTAATTTGAAATTCTTATCTGATACAAAACCATTTATAATTATTTTATATAAGATTTTAAACAATATTTAATACTTTCTAAATAACCCAGAAATGTTTTTCTTATAAAAATTGTTATTAGAAACTATTCACTATTGAAGTCCACTGTTCTTAGAAAACACTGCTTAATTACAAATCATTATATTTACAAATTCTTAGCTTATACAGGGTCTTGAATATTTCTGATCTCATGGTATTTTGCAAACAAAAATCTATTTTATTCTTGATCTAGTTTAGAATCATAACAATATCATAACAATATATATATATATATATATATATATATATATATATATATATATATATACAGATTCGGCAAATTTTCAACTACCGTATACGTTATTCAGTATGTGGAACAAAGATTGGAACACTTAATTGTTTGAATAGAAGTGAGAGGCAGTCACCATCTCGATGGAGTAGGTATGACTTTTAAACAGTGTTGCTATTATTTCTGTTACATCTTTCCTTCTAAAATTTTAGTCCGATACATGAGTCTAAAATAATATTTAAATCCAATACAGTTCATTGTAGAATAAAAATTAATATTGTCCCAAAAAAATTCAAATAAAGTAGCCACGTAATTGTTATTTTCTAATCTATTTTATTAATTACTTTATTAGTTAACAAAGAACAGTGATTTAAGTAATTTATGTGTGGCAACAAAGCATTATTCCCCTGAAAAGTTTAAAATTTTAAGCAACGCCTTCTTTTACAGTGCGAAGCGGCATAAAAATACACCGATGACCGACACGACAGTAATTATCGGACATTGATGGGGTGCAGTTCTTTGCATAAAATTATTTCGTCGCCAACTTTCCGTCGGTAAATCTTTAAGAAAAACTCAAACACTTATAGGTATTCGAGTTTTAAATGTAATTTTTGTAGATTTTTAGCTGTGGTAGCTAGGAAATAAAACAATAATTAACTAAATATAAATATTATTTTTATAAGAAAAAAACCAATCAAAAAAATTATTCTAAATAATTAAAATTAAAGGCATTTTTAAAAAATCTCTAACCAATTAAATGTTCAAACAAACCACCATTTTAAGCTAAACAAAATCCGAATCTATCAATTAAAGCAAGTCTCATTGCATTTAGCTGATTTGGTTGTACTCGACTACAAAGTTTAACAATTTTTTTTTACAATTCTGCTAAATTGGTGGCTCGTTCGAATTCATGCCGATATAATTTTGATTTTAGCATTCCTAAGAAATAAAATACCAAAGGTGCTAAATCTGGTGATCTAGGGGGCCATTTTATTGTTCCTCGTGTAGAAATTATTCGTCCAGGAAATGTTTGTTCCAAATAATCTGTAACTTCGATTGCATTATGTGCTGGGCAACCATCCTGTTGAAACCAAACATCACCGAAGTTGACCGCAAGGTTTCGAACTGCTGGAATAATCTGATTGCGTAATAAATCTAGATACTTTCGTCCATTCAGATTTCCCGTAATAAAAAATGGACCAATTATATTATCGTTATAAATGCCAGTCCACACATTTAATTTCTTTGGGAATTGTGTTTTCACAGCAATACTCAAATGTTTCTTTTCCCTAGACCAATAGCGGACGACAGATGGATTATGACGTTTATGGATTGTGAATGAAGATTCATCGGAAAACATTTTTTAAAAAGTTATTGTTTTTAAAAAGCAGCAATAAATAACTGTATTATTTCTACAATAGAATGGTTCCCATAATACCATTTCACCATTTGAATCTTTTCTTTTTGAAAATACAGTAGAACCTCGATAGGTCAAACCTCAATAACTTAAAAACCTCTATAACTTCAAAAAATTATATGTTTCCTTCCCATCGGAGCCAAAAACCTATACAACTTAAAATACACAATCTCGATAACTTAAATAAATAATATCAATATTGGCCCTCAGTAACTTAAAGAAATGTTTTCACAATCTCTATAACATAAAATTGTTTACCACTGACAGCTGAACAGCTTACTGTATCATAAGTTTTGATCACTGTTCTAGAAACATCGATTTAGGTAGTGTGTGATACCTTGCTTAAAATGAGTTCAAAAAGAAAATTAACAACGCTAACATATGCTGATAAATTAAAAGCTATAGAAGCAGTGAAAAATGGATTCAAAAGAAAAGAAGATGCGGCTCTGTTTGGAATACACGAGAGTACATTATCAATCATCATAAAAAAAGAAACCGAACTATTGAAAAAACAAGAATCAGGAGACAAAAATTGCCGAATTCCCTAATTTGGAACAGTGTTTGTTTACGTGGTTAAAACAGTATCGAAACAAAAACATCAGTATCAGTGGACCCATACTGAAAGAAAAGGCTGTAGAGTTCGCTAATTCACTAAAAATCGATAATTTTAAAGCCAGCAATGGCTGGTTAGAGAATTTCAATAAACGAATGATTTAGCCTTAAAAAAATGTGCGGCGAAAGTACGAGCGTAAGCAAATCAGTCTGCCAAGAATGGAAATCTCAATGGAAATTGCATAATTTAGTGAATAATTATGATCCCAATGATGTTTTTAATGCTGATGAAACTGGTCTGTTTTTTAAATGTCTTCCTGAAAAAACATTAACATTCAAAAATAAAGGAGAAAAACACAGCAAGGAACGACTTACGATTCTGCTTTGTGCAAATTCTACGGGCACAGAAAACCTCAAACCTTTAATTATATAGGTAAGTCAAAAAAACCTCGGTGTTTTGCAGGTTTAAATCACTACTCATGGATTATGAAGCCAATAAAAAAGCATGGATGACAGCAGAACTTTTTAAAAAATGGCTGATTAATATAAATTAGCAAAGGGCAACTTGAAATAGAAAAATTGTTTTGTTCATCGACAACTGAACAGCACACGGGGACATACCACCATTAAAGGCAATCAAAGTACAATTTCTTTCACCAAACACAACATCACAACTTCAACCTTTGGATCAGGGTATCATTAAAAATTTTAAAACATTATACAGAAAAGAAGTTGTTAGAAGAATGATAGCTGATATGGAGCAAAATACGATTTCTTCTATCAATGTTCTTCAAGTAATGAGGATGGTGGACAAAACATGGCAAAACGTAACACTCCTCACAGTGAAAAACTGCTTTAGAACCTGTGGTTTTTCTTCAGAACCTCAAGAAATCATTTTGAAGAGGAAGATAATAATGATCCTGAATAATGGAATAACATGTACTGTATTTAAAGTTATAAAGACGATGAATTTAATGACGACCCACAAACTTCATCTAAGAGCATATCAATCAACGAAGCAAGAGTGCTATAACGACTGTACGATCATTTATAGAGTAGTGTAGAAACATAAAAGATAACGTATTTTCTTCTCTATGTTATTGAAAATCAAATCGATTTAGAATCTATGAATTGTTTAAAACAAAAGAAAATCACAGACTTTTTTTAGTAGACTATACCTTTAATTATTGCTTTAACTTTTTGCAACGAATATAATAAATTAATGTAGTGTATAATAAATGCCTATATTTTGATGAACTTCTGACCTATATTAATCCATCACAATATAGACCCTTGATAACTTAAAACCTCTATAACTTAAAATATTTGGTTTTTCCCTTGGAATTTAACTTATCGAGGTTCTACTGTATACGCTTGGCATGTTAATTATTTGTTTTCAACCTTTTACCACGACAGCTAAAAATCAAATAAATAGACCTTAAACCTGCTGTACAGATAAGGACCGCCTATTCTTTTGAGGGGAAGTGGTAGAGAGGGCAAATGGTTTATACTATTTTTCTGTCTACTGAAGTGCGTTATTTATTTAGCTCACGCTATTGTCGCATCTCAATTTCTCAATTCAGTATTCTTTGTTAATTAATGAAGTAATGATATAATCGTTTAAAAAATAATACTTACATGATTACTTCATGTAAGGTTTGTTGGGGCAATATTAATTTTCATTCTACAATGAACTGTAGTGGATTTAAACATTATGTTACACTCATGTATCCGACTAATGTTTTAGAAGGAGTTATGTTACCGAAATTTCGCAACACTGTTTAAAAATTAGACTCGCTACTCCAAGTGCGTGGATTGTGTCTCACTCCTATTCAAACAATTAAGTGTTATCTTTGTTCCACATACTGAATAACGTATACGGTAGTTGAAAATTTGCCGAATCGGTATATATATATATATATATATATATATATATACATATATATATATATATATATATATATGTATATGTATATATATATATAGATCCTCTAAAATAACAGCTGAACTGCTAGATGAAAATATATATTCTACTATACATAGTATAATAGTGCAAAAACTTTTTAACTTTGACTATATTGTATATGAATTAAAAGTTTTTACATATATTTTGTTATTCATATTTCTTGCTTTCAAATTGTGTTTTAGTTTTGCTGTCGATCTTGCTGTTGAGTACACTGGACAGTCTATCATTATATGTTGCACTGAAAATGGTATTTGACAGATGTGGCAAATCGGCTGAGGGTCCTTGGAGATGATGTATCCATGTGTAAATTTTGTATGACCTAGCCGCAGTCTGTTAATAACTCATGTCTTTTCATGTCATGTCTTTTAGCTGGGAGCGGTAGTAAAGCAGAAGTAACATCTGGTTTGATACTTTTTAATTTTGCTTCTGTTTGGTTCCATTTTACTTGCCAGATTTTGTTCATGTAAGTTTTTATTAATGTTTTTTGGTCTGAAATTGGTATGTTTTGCATAATAGGAATTGTCATGTTATTGATAGTTTCTGTTGCTGCTTTATCAGCTGCTTCATTACCCTTTATCCCAACATGGGATGGTACCCATAAAAATGTTATGTTTTTACCACATGTTTGGGCATTGTATAGCATGTCTTTTATTAATGCTAAATTGGCATGAGTAGGATACATCTGCTTGACACCATTTAAGGCACTTAGAGAATCTGATATAATAAGAAAGTTTGTATCAATGCTGGTACATTGGTTCAGTGCGTTGAAGATTGCCTGCAGTTCTCCAGTATATATGCTACACTCCTTGGCTAGACGGGTGACAGAGGTGTTGTCTTCAAAAATAGCTGCAGCAGCTACACCATTACTGCTTTTAGAGGCATCAGTAAAAATTAGTTTGAAATCAGGGTATCTGGAGATGGTAGACCGGAATTGTTGTTGTATTTCAGAAGGATTGTGTGAATGTTTGGGATAGTTAAGTAAGGTAAAATCTACTTTTGGTATTTGAACTTTCCAGGGAGGAGACTGGCATCTGTTTGTAGAAGTGGCTCTCAATTGATGTATATCGAATTCAAATCGATTTATTCGTTCATTGAAAGGTAAGTTTCTAGGGCAATAATTTGAGTACAGATTTGGAGGGTTGCTCCTTATTAGGCTTGTTATAAACGGGTTTTCCTTTGCACTGAGATATTTAGTAGCACACCACATTGAAAAATATTGTCTTCTGAGAGTTAATGGCGGTTCTCCTGCTAGGACTTGAAGGCTGCTAATTGGCGTGGTTCTGAAAGCTCCGAAAACTATGCGTAATGCTGTGGATTGGATGATGTCCAGTTTGTTCATTTGAGTTTTAGTAGCAGTTTCGTAGCATATACATCCATAATCTAGTTTGCTTCTAATTAGAGCTTGATATAATCGCAGAAGAATAGTTGTGTCTGCGCCCCATTTGTGATTGAAAAGAACTTTTAGAAGATTTATTCTCTGTTGGCATGATTTAATTAGTTCATTTATGTGCGATGTCCATTTTAGTTGAGAGTCGAATGTCATTCCCAAAAATTTGATTTCGTTGATTGTTATAAGAGTATTTCCGTTAAGTTTTAAATTTAAGTGGTGTTGTGTTTTTCTTTTGTCAAATATTATTACTTTAGTTTTTTCGGTTGAAAATCTCAAGCCTATATCTAAAGACCACCCTTCTAATTTATTTAGTGTATTTTGTAATATTGATGCAGCTGATTTTAGGTTTTTACTTCTCATATATATTACAAGATCATCGGCGTAAAGGTTTGCTTTTACTGGAAGCATAAAATGGTTAGATACGTTGTTGATTGCTATTAAGAATAGCAGGGGGCTTAATACAGATCCTTGAGGGATACCATTTTCCAGTGATTTCTTAGTTGACATGACACCGTTTGTTTTAACTTTTATACTTCTGTTCTCCAGGAAGTTTTTGGCGAAGGCTAGGAATTTACCATCTATTTTCCAACTCTTCATTGTTTTTAAGATGTGATATGTCCACGTGGTGTCAAATGCTTTTGTGATGTCAAAGAAAATTGCTATTAATTTTTGTTTATGTATAAAAGCTTCGTGTATTTCAGATTCTAATGCTATCTTCTTCTTAAAGTGCCTATCCGTTCCGGACGTTGGCGATCATCACATCTAATGCTATAATGTTATCTATTGTAGACCGTTCTGATCGATACCCACTTTGGATGGATGTAAGGAGATTTTTCTTTTCTAAGTACCATTTTAATCTTTTGCTTAGAATTTTTTCCATTATTTTACAGATGCTACAGGTAAGAGATATTGGTCGATACGAAGAAGATAAGTTTTTTGGTTTATTGTCTTTTAAAAATGGTATTATAATTGCTTCGCGCCAGAGAGATGGAAATTTATGGGTCGAATAAATTTTGTTCGATCATTTATAGAGTAGTGTAGAAACATAAAAGATAACGTATTTTCTTCTCTATGTTATTGAAAATCAAATCGATTTAGAATCTATGAATTGTTTAAAACAAAAGAAAATCACAGACTTTTTTTAGTAGACTATACCTTTAATTATTGCTTTAACTTTTTGCAACGAATATAATAAATTAATGTAGTGTATAATAAATGCCTATATTTTGATGAACTTCTGACCTATATTAATCCATCACAATATAGACCCTTGATAACTTAAAACCTCTATAACTTAAAATATTTGGTTTTTCCCTTGGAATTTAACTTATCGAGGTTCTACTGTATACGCTTGGCATGTTAATTATTTGTTTTCAACCTTTTACCACGACAGCTAAAAATCAAATAAATAGACCTTAAACCTGCTGTACAGATAAGGACCGCCTATTCTTTTGAGGGGAAGTGGTAGAGAGGGCAAATGGTTTATACTATTTTTCTGTCTACTGAAGTGCGTTATTTATTTAGCTCACGCTATTGTCGCATCTCAATTTCTCAATTCAGTATTCTTTGTTAATTAATGAAGTAATGATATAATCGTTTAAAAAATAATACTTACATGATTACTTCATGTAAGGTTTGTTGGGGCAATATTAATTTTCATTCTACAATGAACTGTAGTGGATTTAAACATTATGTTACACTCATGTATCCGACTAATGTTTTAGAAGGAGTTATGTTACCGAAATTTCGCAACACTGTTTAAAAATTAGACTCGCTACTCCAAGTGCGTGGATTGTGTCTCACTCCTATTCAAACAATTAAGTGTTATCTTTGTTCCACATACTGAATAACGTATACGGTAGTTGAAAATTTGCCGAATCGGTATATATATATATATATATATATATATATATATATATATATATACATATATATATATATATATATATATATATATATATATATATATATATGTATATGTATATATATATAGATCCTCTAAAATAACAGCTGAACTGCTAGATGAAAATATATATTCTACTATACATAGTATAATAGTGCAAAAACTTTTTAACTTTGACTATATTGTATATGAATTAAAAGTTTTTACATATATTTTGTTATTCATATTATAATTATTCAGTACCAATATATGCAAATATCAAAGTTCCATATAAGGGAAGTTCGCAAGTGTAACTTCTGAGAGGGTTATCGATTAGTTAAAGTTGGAGATAAATCACCAGAATAAGGCTGCTTTATCCCTGTATTGGAAAACCGTTTCGTATATGTATCCATCTAATAGAGTTTGTAGACTACTCAAAAGAAAAGTAATCCAAAATAAAGATAATGGAATTAATAATTATTTAAAGAACCTCTCACCTGCAGATGATACAAACTACTCTTTGTGGATACTAACAAACTTAAATACTTAAACACAACGAATGAATGTATATGCCAATCAGAAAACAAAGTGCCACTTGAGCTTAAAATTAAAATAGGTATACCATGTAATATTGTAAATTATCTTTTTGTGCCTAATGTACCTAATGTGATGGAACTCTGAAAAAGAAGAAGCCATCTATGAAGTATAACAAGGTAAATTAACAGATAAATATAGAATATATATATATATATATATATATATATATGTTTGTTTTGAGGTTTCCGCGGGAGCTATATGTGCTGTCACTATTTTTCCGGGTTTGACTCCGCGTTGTAAAATGCTGGTTTTCTTGAAAACCATTGTTTTGGCGACGTTTCGGCAAGGTCTCACTTGCCATTCTCAAGCCTGGTGGAACTACTTCTCGTCGTTACTCGATTAGTACTGGTCGACTGGACATTTCGGCGCTCGTTTAAATACTCTCTCGGCGGCGCGCGGGCTCTTGTGATTGGTCCTGCCTGTGTGCGAGTGGGCGGGGCCTTGTCTGGCGGTTTCGCTGTTTGTTTTTTCTGTGCGTTGACTGAAGTTGAATTTTTTTGGACGGTTCTTTGCAGAGCTGGTTTCCATTATATATATATATATATATATATATATATATATATATATATATATATATATATATATATATATATATATATGTAGTCAGAGCTATAAAGGCTCAACGGTTGAAATGGCTTGGGCATGTACGAAGTCGAGAAGATAAATTAATAAAGAAGATATTAAAGTGGAAATCTAAAAATACAAGACCTAGGTGTAGACCAAAGTGCAGATAGAAAAGATCAGGTCAAAAGAACAAAAATAGAAAATAGAAAGGATAATGAATCGGCGGCATGGTTCATGAGGACATTTTTTATGTCTTTCTTCTTCTTCTAAATATACCTTTCTTCTAGAGATGTTGGCGACCACATTGACCCATCTTATTCTATTCACAGCAGCTCGAAATAAATCAGTTGACGTAAGACCAGTCCACTTTCTAAGATTAGCCAGCCAGGATATACGCCTACGTCCATGGCCTCTCTTACCCTCAATCTTGCCTTGTAAAATCAACTGTAAAAGTCGGTATTTATTATTACGCAATTTTCTGCTTCTTTACGGTGTTGATAATTTCTTTGTCTTTTCTTAGCCTCTAGAGAATAGTTATATTACTTGTGTGGTATATGTATGAGACCCTCAACATACGTCGGTAGTACCACATTTCAAATGCCTCTAATCGTTTTATAGCATCTTCTGTAAGGCTCCAGCTTTCTACTCCATAGAGGAAGACACTAAAAACGTAACATCTAAGAATTCTTATGCGTATATTAATACTTAAAGATAGGTTGCAGAGAATCTTCTGGCTTTTTCAATACAGTTTTTATTTAGTAGCTGTGATCCCAAGTATCCTTAATATTGTAACCCAGCATATTTTTCCACTCTTTCTAATGGTGTAATTTGGGCGTTTATGTTGGTGTTCTTGCTAATGATCATTATTTTTGTCTTTTTGCAATTAGGTTTTAGGCTGTATTTATTACATGTTTCTACAACGTTATCAATCATGCTTTGAAGCTCTTGCACACTACCTGTCAGTAACATGTATCGTCTGCATATCTAATATTGTTTTGATGTCCTCTATCGTTTTATTGAGGGATTCTATATTCTTGTCTATTCTTTCTGTTGTATCATCAATATCTTGCACAGTTTTTAAATTTTGTTTTGATATGGAACAAAACCAACCTTTACCAAAACTAATCATTTCTGATGTTTATTGTATGCGGCAGTTGTAGTTATATAATCCCAGTTTTGTAATACTAGACAAAAATCAAAACAAGCGAAATTGTTTTGCTTACACTTGGACTGAAAATAAAAATTTTGCAGTTATATTTACGTCATTATGCATTATATCATATGCAAAATTGGTATTTAAGAAAATTTAGCACATATTTTCAATAAGAGGCCACAGTTTAAAGCGGAAAACACATCTACGCGATCACGACACGTTTTACATTCATCGTTGGTTGCGTCGATGCAACTAAATAAAAATGGATATGGGAAAACTTACTGAAATTGTAAAAAAATATGGTACATTGTTCGAAGTATTCTATCCAGAATTTGTTGTTTGGTGATGGCATTTTTTATCCGATCTAAAATATCACCGAAACTTTCAAAATTTATTCTAAAATATGTATAGAAATGGTTCTCATCTCTGCAAAGTGCTGTGTACAATTTGTGAAACTTTCATTGTTGCCTGCCTCAGGTAACACATCTAGGCGACCACGATCGCGTTCGCGTCCACGATGGCGATGCGATCTCGGTTTCTACAGAAAGCAAACACATCGGACCGATGTGGGAGTAGATGTGGATACCATCTATAAAAGATAAAAGCCCATGAGTTATTGAGAATATCTTTAGTGGGAGTCTAACAACCCCATTTCTTACAAAATATCCTCTATTTTTACAAAGTCCCCTCGAGAAAATCTTTAGTATGCCACTGTATAATTTAAAGTGTAATTTTGGGTTATTTTGAACTAAATAAAATCTATTATTATGGTAAAATATATATATATATAAATATAAATCTATGACCATGTATAATAACAGACTATACAGTGTGTCAATTTTAAAACTTATAATGGGCTATATCTTACGAACAAAAGCTGATATCCAAAAATACTTGAAACAGTTTCTAGGATAGTAAGGGGGAACTAAAATGAAATGAAAGAGAACTCACATCCATCAACCCCCTAGGCCCCGCCCACCAACACCAAAAAAGTTTAAATTGCAAACCCCTATTTGTGAATGATTGAAAAGACTAGAAAAAATGCTATCCAATGGTATAAATAATAAATATACAGGGTGAAGCAATAATTGTGAAACTTTGGCTTAAATGGAAAATTTAATGAGGTTTTTGTTGAAGTACAAATTTATTAAAAATGTCAATTAACTTAATAGTGGGTTCCCTTGTTTTGTAAACATTAATACAGCCTATTTTCAAATTCTGCACGAACTTTAGCAAATATTCTAGTAATAGCCGACATGCTTGCGTAATTATTTCTCGCAGTTCCCCAAGTGACTCAGGTTGACTTTTATAAACAACTGACTTGAGGTAACCCCATAAAAACAGTTAGGTGGTGATAAGTCTGGTAACCTCGGTGGCCACTTAATAGGACCTCTTCTTCCAATCCATTTTTTCGGATAATTAGTATCCAACCAGTGCCTAACTGGAGCTGCATAGTGAGGAGGTGCTCCATATTGTTGGAAGTGCAGCAAATCTTCGTCTAGAGCTAGGTTGCTTTGATTGTCCCTTTGGTTCTCTGATTCATGCACAAATAAAGGTTCGATGGTGTTTTCCAGCATATCGAGATAAATGTCGCCACTTAAATTGCATGGTATGAATAAGGGACCAATTATAGCATCACATAGTATTCCTGCCCAAACATTCAGTTTTTCAGGATATTGAGTGTGACCTTCCCTGAATCGATGCAGGTTTGCATCACTCCAGTACCGACAGTTTTGTTTATTTACATTACTATTCAGCATTAAAGTACATTCATCAGTGAAATAAATATTTTTTAACATTCTCGGTTCAAGGCGAGCTCTTTCAGTCATAAGTTCACAAAACTCAATTCGTCGGTCTGGATCATCATGGCCTAGTTCAAGAACCTGACACAACCAAAAAAAACAGATGTTTTCAACTTGTTTTGCAAAAAACGACAAATTAAGTTTTTATTTAACAAAAAAAAATCTGACGGGCACCTAAAACTAATAGTCCGGGAGATAACATTACAAATATAAAAGTCGTAGTAAGCCGGCTAATAATAACACCCTGTATAATCATTAAAAGTTATTATTAGCACGCCTTCGATGGATAGTACATGTAATTAGGCGAGACGAAGATGCAACAATCAGAAAAATTTTCGACCAAAGAGGACCAGTGGGAAGACGAGCCAGAGGAAGACCAAAACTTAGGTATCAAGATAACATAGAGGATGATCTAAAATCCAACGGAGGTAAAGTATGGAGAAGAGTTGCCAGAGACAGGGGCGAAGGTAAGATTGTTCTGAAGAAGGCTTCGGCTCATAACAAGCTGTAATGCCAATGATGATGATAATTATTAAACAGTAATTATACAGGCTCATCAACAGAATCAACAAAAATCTCATTTTATGCCAAAATTTCACAATTATTGCTTCACCCTGTATAATTATCGATATCAGCTTTTGTTCGTGAGATGAAGCCCATTGTAAGTTTTTAAATTTACACACTGTATATAACACAATTGTCGACTGATGCAAATTTGTGACAAACACACCTTTTAGTTTTTTTTATAAATAACCTTGCTAATCTGTATCAGATTATCCTCACTCGGCGTTAAGGGGTTATGATTACTAAATTTCCAAAAATCTTTTCTCTACCAATTGCGAATAAATACCAGCAGAAAATTGATCGTACTGAAAAATCACCAATATGGACTTGGTGAGTTTTGGAATAACGCTCTTCAAATGAATGAAATGTTAAGCACGTGGAAACCATTTTTGAGTATAAGTACTAGTATATGTAACTTATATTTTGTGTGATGTACTATCCGACAAAACTGGGATGATTTATAGATAAACGCAATGGTGTGATGTCTATTTGCAATTAAGAAATTCCACATGGTTGTGAGGGTAGTACATGAGGAAAACTAAAGTCTAATTGAAAACATTATATGAAAGTATTGACTGTGAAAAAGAAAATATGAAGCAATTAAGTTATAGACGGTGAGTTATTTACATAGTATTTTCAGTTTGGTGTTACCGTTAACTTTAATGATATTGCATGGTGTTGAACAAACTGATTGAAAAGCTTTGATAGATGTAGTTTTGATGGAAAAAAATTTTTAATTCAAAAGTTGTGTTTATAATCTGAAAAATAAAATGAAAAATTTTTTATATTGTACAATTTTTAATTTATTTTATTTAAAATTTATTTATTTATTTTTTTTTTAATTAATTTAATTTCTGTATTTGTTAGATGTAAAGTTTCATAATTTTGTTTTTATATTATTAAATAAATCCACATGAATTAATTAGTCCATTAATTAGTCCAAGTTTGCTAAATGACTGTTAATTAGATTGAATTAGAATAACTCAAAAATACATTCACAACAATATAATCATACCAACTAAGAGTAATTAATTTGTAATTTGTTTTGTAACAGAATTAGTGAATATCATGCAAAATATTTATTATTTAATATTTCATAATTAAGGCTACTATTACAATTTCTCTCTTCTACTAATATTGAGCCAACAACTTTACAAAGTATAAAGCCAATCAATACATTCATAAAAAAGAAGAAGAGCTGTCTTCTTAGCCTGTCTTAATTGAGATTTGGAATACCTCTACTTTTAATGATGCTCACACAAAAAATGGTACCGTTCTAATTACAAGAAAGTCCCTCTTCTTCCCTTAAAAACATCCCATCTGTCCCATATGTAGTGAATAAATTAATCTACAATTTGAGTTACTGTGTGACTAGTTTTTCTATAACTATGTATCTCTGTAACACTGACGAACCTAAGTCTACAACCCATTTCCAAATGCTACGGAAATTACATCAAAATTAGATTTCCATGCTTTGATTTGTTTATTTGCTAATTTTTCATTTAGTTATTCACTGGCCACAAAACTAACTTTTTTTTTTTTTTTTTTAAATTTTGGCTTTATATATTTTTTTTTTACCGCATCAACCCCTAGGGTTATTAGCGGGTGGTATATCTTTATTTTAGAAAAGTTACATTTAGTATATTATTAAAATTTACATAACAGTTTTGTAAAATACAAACATTTTATGTTATGTTACAGTTTGTTATACAGTTTACAATTTTTGATAAAATTTATTGTATTGCTGATGTCTTCTTTTAGAGTTTCTTTCAAATTGTGTTTTAGTTTTGCTGTCGATCTTGCTGTTGAGTACACTGGACAGTCTATCATTATATGTTGCACTGAAAATGGTATTTGACAGATGTGGCAAATCGGCTGAGGGTCCTTGGAGATGATGTATCCATGTGTAAATTTTGTATGACCTAGCCGCAGTCTGTTAATAACTACTTGGTCATGTCTTTTAGCTGGGAGCGGTAGTAAAGCAGAAGTAACATCTGGTTTGATACTTTTTAATTTTGCTTCTGTTTGGTTCCATTTTACTTGCCAGATTTTGTTCATGTAAGTTTTTATTAATGTTTTTTGGTCTGAAATTGGTATGTTTTGCATAATAGGAATTGTCATGTTATTGATAGTTTCTGTTGCTGCTTTATCAGCTGCTTCATTACCCTTTATCCCAACATGGGATGGTACCCATAAAAATGTTATGTTTTTACCACATGTTTGGGCATTGTATAGCATGTCTTTTATTAATGCTAAATTGGCATGAGTAGGATACATCTGCTTGACACCATTTAAGGCACTTAGAGAATCTGATATAATAAGAAAGTTTGTATCAATGCTGGTACATTGGTTCAGTGCGTTGAAGATTGCCTGCAGTTCTCCAGTATATATGCTACACTCCTTGGCTAGACGGGTGACAGAGGTGTTGTCTTCAAAAATAGCTGCAGCAGCTACACCATTACTGCTTTTAGAGGCATCAGTAAAAATTAGTTTGAAATCAGGGTATCTGGAGATGGTAGACCGGAATTGTTGTTGTATTTCAGAAGGATTGTGTGAATGTTTGGGATAGTTAAGTAAGGTAAAATCTACTTTTGGTATTTGAACTTTCCAGGGAGGAGACTGGCATCTGTTTGTAGAAGTGGCTCTCAATTGATGTATATCGAATTCAAATCGATTTATTCGTTCATTGAAAGGTAAGTTTCTAGGGCAATAATTTGAGTACAGATTTGGAGGGTTGCTCCTTATTAGGCTTGTTATAAACGGGTTTTCCTTTGCACTGAGATATTTAGTAGCACACCACATTGAAAAATATTGTCTTCTGAGAGTTAATGGCGGTTCTCCTGCTAGGACTTGAAGGCTGCTAATTGGCGTGGTTCTGAAAGCTCCGAAAACTATGCGTAATGCTGTGGATTGGATGATGTCCAGTTTGTTCATTTGAGTTTTAGTAGCAGTTTCGTAGCATATACATCCATAATCTAGTTTGCTTCTAATTAGAGCTTGATATAATCGCAGAAGAATAGTTGTGTCTGCGCCCCATTTGTGATTGAAAAGAACTTTTAGAAGATTTATTCTCTGTTGGCATGATTTAATTAGTTCATTTATGTGCGATGTCCATTTTAGTTGAGAGTCGAATGTCATTCCCAAAAATTTGATTTCGTTGATTGTTATAAGAGTATTTCCGTTAAGTTTTAAATTTAAGTGGTGTTGTGTTTTTCTTTTGTCAAATATTATTACTTTAGTTTTTTCGGTTGAAAATCTCAAGCCTATATCTAAAGACCACCCTTCTAATTTATTTAGTGTATTTTGTAATATTGATGCAGCTGATTTTAGGTTTTTACTTCTCATATATATTACAAGATCATCGGCGTAAAGGTTTGCTTTTACTGGAAGCATAAAATGGTTAGATACGTTGTTGATTGCTATTAAGAATAGCAGGGGGCTTAATACAGATCCTTGAGGGATACCATTTTCCAGTGATTTCTTAGTTGACATGACACCGTTTGTTTTAACTTTTATACTTCTGTTCTCCAGGAAGTTTTTGGCGAAGGCTAGGAATTTACCATCTATTTTCCAACTCTTCATTGTTTTTAAGATGTGATATGTCCACGTGGTGTCAAATGCTTTTGTGATGTCAAAGAAAATTGCTATTAATTTTTGTTTATGTATAAAAGCTTCGTGTATTTCAGATTCTAATGCTATCTTCTTCTTAAAGTGCCTATCCGTTCCGGACGTTGGCGATCATCACATCTAATGCTATAATGTTATCTATTGTAGACCGTTCTGATCGATACCCACTTTGGATGGATGTAAGGAGATTTTTCTTTTCTAAGTACCATTTTAATCTTTTGCTTAGAATTTTTTCCATTATTTTACAGATGCTACAGGTAAGAGATATTGGTCGATACGAAGAAGATAAGTTTTTTGGTTTATTGTCTTTTAAAAATGGTATTATAATTGCTTCGCGCCAGAGAGATGGAAATTTATGGGTCGAATAAATTTTGTTGTAGATCTCTACTAAAGTAACCTTCGCGCTTATAGGTAGTTTTTCTATGAAAATTGGTGGTATGTCATCAGGTCCAGGTGAGGTATTTTTGAGGTTATTAAGACTTTCATTTAATTCATCAAGTGTTATGGAAGTGTTTAGTGGATCAGCAGTATCTTCTATATTAATTTTTGATGCTTCTGTTCTTTCTTTGTGTTCTAAGAAATTTGGGTGGTACTGCTGATTGCTTGAATACAACTGATAGTGTTCTACTAAAATTTCTGAGATTTCGTGTTTGTCTGAAGTTGTTAGATCATTTGTAGTGATTGTGTCAATATGGTTAAATGTTTTTGAACCTTTTATTTTCCTTATTTTTTGCCATATATCCCTTATGGGCGTAGACGAGTCAATTGACGACACGTAATTGGTCCAGCTCTCTTTTTTTGCTTGTTTTATTAAAAATCTAGATCTGGCCCTTAAAGATCTAAAATTGTTTAAGTTATTAGGTGTGTTAAACTTTTTGTATATATTAAAAGCATGTTTTGTTTGCTTTAAAGCGGATGCGATTTCAGTGTTCCACCAAGGAAGAGGAGTTTTTGTGATATTTTTGGTTTTTCCTATAGAATCTCTGGCTGCGTCTAAAATTATACCATTGAAAGATGATAGAGTAGTGTCTATATTATCTGATATAACGAGATTTGGTATACGTATGCTTACTAAGTTCGAGTATTTTTCCCAATCGGCTGACTTTAATTTCCAAGTTTCATATGGTGTTGTACAGGTTTTTTCATCTTTGTCATGAGTAATTATTATCGGAAAATGATCACTGTCGTATAGGTGGTCCAATGTATTCCACTGTAAATATGGAGCTAAAGTTGAATCACTGATAGATAAGTCTATGGAGGAAAAAGTGCCATTATGTGCATTGAATCTAGTAGGTGCTCCTGTGTTTAATAAAACTAGTTTTATGTTATTAATTGCTTCTAATAATATTCGTCCATTTTTATCTGTTCTTTGTGATCCCCATGCGATGTTGTGACAGTTTGTGTCACCCAAAATTAATTTTGGAGATGGAATTTGTTTAATTACATTTTGAAGTTCTAATAGAGTAGTTTCGTCAGGATGTGGTAAATATACGTTGCATATGTTGATTTTAAAATGATGTATTACCGAAACTGCTACTGCTTCCAGATTTGTATTTAACGGAATTTCTTGGGATTGGATGGTTGAATGTACAAAAATTCCGACTCCACCACTGGATATTTGCTGTACTGCTCGATTTTTTGTATAGGGCATACAATTTTTTAGTTTTGCTTGATTGTTGGAAAGACGAGTTTCTTGAAGACATATTATTAGTGGTGACAGTTCATTGATTAGCATTTTAATGTTTTCAATGTGGCTATAATAGCCATTCAAGTTCCATTGAAGAATGAATATAATTGGACTATTGAGATAAATCGTAGTCGCTTTCTTCAGTGAGGGAAGATTCATTTGTTGGATTTATTTTCTTTATAATTCTTGTGATATTATTTTTCATGCGTCTATCATTTAATTTTGAGTGAACCATTTTTAATAAGGTGTATAAGCCGTCAAAATCTTCTGTATAGTTTTTAGCTGTGACTTCAGGAAATTTTGATCCTATTGCGTGTATCACGAAGTCGCATAATTCAGAGAAATTTAGCGTATATGAAGGAGATGCTGTCATTAAAATGTTTTCAATTGGTTTTAATGTGGCTTCGATATCTAAAGCCTTTTTCTTTTTTTTGTGTGCGGATTTTTTTGGAGTTATGAAAGTTTCGTTTAGGTTTTTAGTTTCTGAGATTTCAGGAGAGGTTGAAATTTGC
Source organism: Diabrotica undecimpunctata (assembly GCF_040954645.1). Lineage (NCBI taxonomy): Eukaryota > Metazoa > Arthropoda > Insecta > Coleoptera > Chrysomelidae > Diabrotica > Diabrotica undecimpunctata. The sequence goes on from NC_092812.1 coordinate 21,254,306, forward strand.
CTTTTTGCTTGATTGGTTGTTTTACTATTATTGTTGTTAGCTTTAGTTGAAGGTATGCTGTGTACTATAAGCGAATCATTTGTCGTTGGGATATCTGCAGAAATAGGGTTGAAACAGTTGGTTGTATCATCTGAAATATTTGTTGCTGAATTATTCTGATTTATTTCCATGAGTTCGAGTTCTGAGGTATAAGGATCTTTAAGTGTTTCTGTACCAGTTGATGTTGATGTGCAGTTTTCTTCTTTGTGGCCAGTAGTATTACATCTAGAGCAATTTAAACCATCTAGGAATAGGAAGATTCTGTAAGGAGTGTTGTCATAGGTTATTAAGATTGTATTTGGAATTGGTTTGGTGATTATCGGAGAGACAAATATTTGCCGCCTAAAGCTTAAGACATGACTATACTCAGACTCGGGCATGCCAACTTTTAAAAACGTTAATTTGGATACTGCAGTTATTTCTAGTTGTTTCAGTTCTTCTTCTAAAATACTGTTCGGAATGCTGGGGCAGATGTTTGATATTACTAGTCTCCTTGCTGGCGTAATAAGTCTTCGAATTTCTATTTCATTGCCTTGGATGAGTACTGTTTTATGGTTGTTTAGTAAGGTATCTACTATGCTAGTATTGTTCAAGTAAATACAAACTCTGTTGTTAGCTATTCGTGATGCAAAGATAACATTTTTTGGTGTGAGTAGAGACCCTATGGCTACTATGTATTCATGTATTTTAATACCTTGGATAGCTGACAGAATAATGGCTTGTTCTTTTGAAGGAAAATTGAAGTTGCTTACTGCATTGGAGTATGTCGATGTTGATGATGTAGTAGGTATACTAATATTTTCAGAATTATCCATTTTTAATTTTTGTTTTCTTCATTTGATAAAATTTTTCTAGAGCCGGTCTTATATCGGCTAATTAGTTCGACTTGTGGAAGTTGCCAAAAAACCAGAGACTGGATTAATTGATGTGTTGTATTGAATTATGCGTTATGTATAATATTTAATAATATTGAATTTGTATTAAATTGGTAATGTACTCACAGTTTATTTTTTGTGTGAAGAAACTTTGTTGTTTAAATACTCTATTTAGCTAACAATATTTTACGTTTCTTGATTATAAACCACTGAAAAGTTAGTTTTTTAGAGAAACTTTAAAATGTGTTACCACACTTTGACAGTTATTTGACACTCTTCTCAAAACTAACTTTGGTAAAATTTCCATACAAACATTTCTTTTATTAAGAGACATATTATTCATACATTATTTAGAACTAGGTTTTCAACACATCTATAAATAAATGAATAACTCGTATTTTCATAAATATATCTCTAGAATAAATGTAAATTACTTCTTTAATGCAAAATCACTAATACGGTTACCAACAATAACATCTATCGTATTTCCAATTAATCACAACACAAGGCTATCTCCTCAAGAAACATCCCTTTTAGGTCGATGTATAGTAAGCCGTATACCCATAGTCAAAACTTTAGCATAAATTAGCATTTGAAACATGCCATCTTGTACCGAAACCTTGTACCGAAATGTAAGTACTGTTGATATTATTTTATACTAATTTTACTTTACTGTTTATTAAATAAATAATATTCTTCCTATTTTAACAAACATAAAAAGTATTTTGTATTTTAATCAAATTAAAGGCAGATATAGAGTACAGTTTTTATTAAATCTTGCCCAAGTACTTTCGTTCCTAGAGCATCTTCAGGAGCATTTCGTCAAAATTGGGCTATCCAACAATATTTGGAGAATATCATAAACATTAAATGATACATTAACACAATACGACACAAGGACAAACACTTTCAAAAATCATTAAAAATCGACGAAGCTACATATTGGGTGGCATCAGGAGAGAGAATTGATTCCCTCCTGTGAGAGTGCAACCTGATACAAATCGTGTTATACGTAAGGTCATTGATTTAAAATATAATTTAAAAATTAAATTATATTTAAATTATATAAAAATTATAATTTAAAATTGAACGTGGCAACCTGTTAGTAATTGGTAAACTATTTTGTTATTTATCGTCCGTGATAATCTCGAAAATTCGAGAGTTACAGCGAAAAATAATTTAATGCAATAAGCCGATGTGCATAATTAAAATAATACGTTAATGACAGTGATAAGGATTGGCCGTAAACATTAAAAAACATTTGAGTGAATTAAAAACAAATAAATAAAGTTAACTGATAATTAGTGAAGTATAAAAAATTGAACCGGTAATTACATCTAATTCCTGTCCGATTTTAAAGCGACGTTGCCAAACTGACAATAATTTATAAGTACAGAATAAAATCAATAACAGTATCTCAGGGAAATGGTAGGCATCGTTTTCTCTGAACCGTTAAGGTAGAAAACAGTGCTTGGCGCCGAAAATAGACAGATACCTGAAAAAGAAAACATATCTGGACAGCGACGGAACAACGGATGATGGCACAAAAAGGAGGACAAGAGATGCGGGTTCAGATAACGAAGGAGAAAGGTCAACGAAGAGTCGAAAACTCTCCAAGACTCCACCCAAAACAACAGATAACCATGATGAGACAAAACCGTATAAATGAATAGACATGATGAACAATCTGGCAAGTGACATTAAAGAAATAAAGAGAACCCAAAACACAAGTAATGAAGCAATAGAAAGATTTATTGCTGATAACTAGACTTTAAGAAAAGAAAATAAAGACCTAAAGAAAGAAAATATGGAAATTAAAAAGGAGTTAAATGAAGTCAAGGAAACTATTGAATTCATGGAAAAACAAAGAAGAAAAAACAATGTAGTCATGAGTGGACTAGCAATCGAAACATACGATCAAAGCTTCTTAAAAAAGGGAATGAGCAACTTCATTAAACACAATTTGAAGATAGATGTTAAAATTAAAAATGCACACAAACTGGGAGAGAAAACCTGTCTGATTGAATTAGCAGAACATGAAAAAAAGGTAAAGGTTATGAAAAATTAATCTAAACCAAGACATGTTGAAGAAGGAAAAGTATATATTAATGATGATACTACGAATAAAGAGAGAGAAATTCAGAAAACAGTTAGAAAACTTACGCAAGAAGAAAAGGAGAAAGGAAAGGATGTAAGACTTGGTGGAAATAAAATATGGATCAACAAGGTCGGCTGGAAATAGGACAACAAAGAGAACAAACTAGTCAAAATGGGGACAAAAACTAGTAAACAAATGTGCCGTAAATACTATGACAAACCAGGCAACGCCAATGGACATGAGTAGTTATAGAATAGGTGGTAAAGACAAAGATAGATCCATAAATAATGATCAAGAACGTGAGCAACGAGAGACAAGAAAGGGTAAACCCATAAAAACGCAATCAGCAACGAGCGAGAATATAAACGGTAACTATGTAAAACTCGCATTAAACAAGAAAGAGCTTAATGACACGGCCCACAATAACGGAGCAGTGCTAAAGCCCAAAGGATGGACATTAGCAACATGGAATGTCAGAGGTCTCAATGACAAAGAAGTCGAACTTGCTGAAAAATTTAAGAAAAACCAAATAGAGTTACTGGGTATAACAGAGACCAAAAAGAAGGAAAAAAACCACAGTTTTTTGAAAATGGACACTTCTTCATCAACAGTGGAGTGTCACTTGGCAAAAAGGCAAAAGAAAAGGGGTAGGCTGCCTGATATACAGTAATCTAATAAAGAATATTCAAGATTGGGAATGCATTTCAGAAAGAATTCTGAAGATAAGACTGGTAACTGCGGAACACAAACTAGTTAATATTATCGTTATGTATGGAATAAATGATGACGAAACAGCAGCTAGCAAAGACCTATTCTGGGATAAGGCCTCATAAATAATAGACAGTTTAGAAGGCAATACTATAGTACTAGGGGATCTAAATGGTCGAGTGGATGTAAGAGATGAACATACCCAAGATGTATTAGGAACATATGGAGAAGAAATAAAAAATGACAATGGGAAACGTATTATTGATATATGCAGAGAAAATAATTTAATAATAATGAACACATTTTTTAAACACAAAGATGTACACAAATATAAAAGAGAAGTCAAAAGTAGAGGCGAAAGATCCATCATAGACTATGTGTTAGTTAAATAGATCATTGAAGGCAATGCATTAAAGACGTAAGAGTAAAACGAGGAGCTAAAATATTAAGTGACTACTACCTAGTTGTAGCCAGGACCAGCTTGGGAGTGCGACAAGAATCAATAACGAAAGAGACCAAGAAAACTAGTAAAGCTCATGATACACCCACTATAGAAGTAATCAGATCACATAATCTAGCGGACAAGGAGACAGCAAACAAGTTTGAAAACTACATTAAAAACTACCTAACAGAGCACGCTAAACATGACTGTGACTTAGACCAAAATTGGCAAATACTGAAAGAAGCACTCCTAAATGGTGGTAAACAAGCATGCGGAATAACAAGAAATAATAGAAGCAAAAAGTGTACAAACTGGTGGAACAATGAAATAAAAGCAGAAGTGAAGTCCAAGAAGATAGCTTGGAAAAATTATTTAAGGAACAAAACTGCAGACAACTACCAAATATATAAACTGCAAAGAATCAAAGTCAAAAATATGGTACTTGCAGCGGAACGGAAAAGTTGGGAAGAATTCGGAAATAAGAAGGAAGAAGAAAAAGAAGACTACCACTCTAACGAAAAGTTATTCTTTAAAACCCTGAAGAATTCAAGAACCGAAAAGGCTCCACAAACACCAAAGCAAATAAGGGACAAAGAAGGACACTTACTGAGTGACAATGACCACATTCTAGATAGATGGAAGCAAAATTTCGAATATCTACTGAATATCCAAAACGATGTAGACATTATCATAGAAGAACCAGAAGAGGTAGAGCAAGAAGACCAAATTCAAGATGAAATAACTATATCAGAAACAAAAGAAATCATACAAAAGCTTAAGAAAGGTAAGGAGAATGGATTTGATAAAATCACAGCAGAAATGTTTAAAAACATGGGCGACAAGGGCATTTAACTGCTAACAAAAGTATGTAATAGGGCTTGGAGTGAGAACCAAATACCAAAAGATTGGGAAGTAGGAGTTATTCTACCGGTTTTCAAAAAGGGAGACAGACGCGAATGAAGTAACTACAGAGGAAAAACACTACTGAGTATCCCATCCAAAGTATATGAGAGAATACTAGAAAAAGTTGATCCTAAAATGAAACAATCACAGAGTGGATTTAGAAAAGGCAGAAGTATCCAAGATCACATTTTTACTATCAAGAAACTAATACAAAACGCACGATACTCAAGCACTGAGTTATACTAAGCTTTTATAGACTTAAAAAAAGGCATTTGATAGTACTCCAAGGAAGGTGATTGATATATGTTTAAATAAGATAGGTGTGAAAATCAAACTCAGGCAAGCCATTATGAGTATATATAGACATACAAGGAACAGAATCAGAACCGATAATATGGAATCCGAAGAGGTCATAGTAAATGAGGGTCTACGTCAAGGAGGAGTCATAGGCCCCATACTGTTTAACATTGTCTTAGATGACATAATTAAAGACACTAGAGCAGAAACATTGAAATTATATGCCGGACATAGAAATCTAGATGCAGTGTGGATCTCAGAGTGTGCATACGCAGACGATCTAGTGTTATTTGGGATAAATGAAGAAGCACTTAATCGAAATTTACAAGTATGGAACGCTGCACTAATTAAACGAAATTTGAGGATCAATAATGAGAAGACGAAAGTAATGGTACGTAGAAAAAAATAGAAAACAAACGAAGATAACACATAACGGAAATACACTTGAACAAGTCGATACTTACAAATACTTGGGAGTACAAATAGAGAACAAAGGAACTGAAGAAACAAATAAGTTCCAGAATAGAAAGTGATGCTCGGATGTACCACGCAATTAAAAGTACGTTTTTGTCGAAAAACGAAGTATCCCAAAAAGCCAAAGTGACCATATACAAGACGGTGTTTGTACCGATTTTAACTTTTGGTAGTGAAAGTTAGACGCTTACCGATAAGTTAAAATCGAAAATACAGAGCATAGAAATGAAGTTTCTTAGAAGAATAATGGGTATAACCAGGTTAGACACGATTAGAAATGAGGCAGTCAGAGAACATCTTAAAGTCCAATCAATTATTAAGAAAATTAAAGAGGCCAATTGAGATGGTATGGACACATGGTTAGAATGAATCAAGAAAGACCAGTTAAAAAAGTATGGGAAGCCAGAAAACAAACCAAGAGACCCAGGGGCAGGCCAATGAAGACATGGGATGATAATGTAACCTCAATCCTAGAGACACGAGGAATCAGCAAAGAACAAGCAAGAAACCAAGCAAAGAATAAGCAATATAGAAAAATTGTACATGCAACTAACTTTCCCCGTCTTCGTTCTTGAACGAACCACAACCACAGAGCATCTTCCACCAATTCATGTTTTGCTTTTATCAGAGTGCATCGCTTTTGTAGAACTTTTTCAGTTTTAATCTGTGTACAAAAGCCTTCGATAGTTTTTCTATTGCGCCGCCAGTCGTTGATTGTACTTTTGCCCACGTTTAAATCTCTGCAAATACTTTGCACGGATTCTCCTTTGTCCAATCTTTCCAGAGCTTGTAGTCTCTGTTACATTGACTTGTACTTACGTTTACGCGTTTCACTCATTTTAAAGCAGTTTAATGCACGACGCGAAACAGTTATTGTCCACACACACAACAAGTATACTGTAGAATCTAGAGAGTTTTTCATGTATAAACAATTTAAATTTCTATTATTCTAAGAACGATTTGTGAGTGAAAGTGGGTAGACAATTCATGGGGGTTTTGTGGAGATTGTTAGCAGAGATTAGGATCGAGGCAAAACAAGTCTTTAGAAATCGGAAGGTAGAATTTTCTAGGAACAGGTAAAATGATTACGACTGGAAATTCAAAGACTTTCAAAGGATATTTGTGTTAACCAATAAAAAGGAAGAGATGTTCATTGAGAGAAGGGGGCTGCATCAGAGGAGAAATTTTGGAAATGGAAAAAACACCAGTGTGTTCGAGATAGCAGATAGGAGCAGTTGGTGACTTAGAAAAAAATAAAAAGTGCCGGTCTACGTTAAACAAAAGCTTTTTTGGCATCCGTAAAGGTTAAAAAGTAGAAAGTGAATTTATTTTAAGTAAAAGATTAAATTCAGTAATCAGTGACAACAGTTTGTAAGTACTCAATTATTTGTATCCTGACATCGTATATAAAAATTGTTCCAAGGTGTTCACCTAGATTTCTAACGATATTTCCTTCTCTCAATTTTTATCAACGTCTACACAGACTAAGGTGAAATTTGACATGAACAATCTCGTGATGTGTTTTCACGAGATAATGTAAAGTATTTATTAGAACCAGTAATAATTCATTTTGTATCTATACTGGGTAATTTGCTATATTTAAATAACTTGCGGTATTTTTTTATATTGTGCATTAAAATAAATACTCGTTTCAGAGAGTATTTGTTTAAACAATTTATTCTATCATTAAAAATTTGCATTTATTTCTTTGGTATAAACACAATATTTTTTATTATACGGTTATAATTTATTTTTAAATTTTATTTATCCATGGGCTTCCTCTGAGTATTGGCTTTGTATTTCTGTTGTTTGAATAACGTAAAACCCTGAGATTACTTATTAATTTGAGCTAGCCCAAGAAGAGCTTTGATCTATTAATAAAATTAAAAATAAATATATTTATAATTTTGCATAATTACATTAAGAAAATAAGTAGAATCAAAACAATATATATATATATATATATATATATATATATATATATATATATATATATTTAACGTGATTATTTAGACCAAAAAACAATTTATAAATATGTTGGAAATATCGGGTATGTGGTCTATTAAATAAAAAATCTTTGTTTTTTCTAAAGCTCAATATTTCGCCATTTATTTGATGGCTTCATCGGGAGTAACTGTAAAAAACAAACATTTCAAAACACTGACGTACACTTAGATTTACAATACTTACAGAAATTAAAAGATTATACACATAAATAAAATTAATACTAAAATAACATTATTGTTGATGACACTGTACATTTAATAAAATGCATGTTAAAATTTAAAATATCTTTGAGCACGTTCGTTACAATTAATAAGATGGAACAAGTAAAAATTATTTCAAAATGCAAAAAATAACAATGTAAGAAAACATTAGAGGAATAGTATTTCTTTAATTAATCATTAAGGCTTGTTGGTATGATTAATCATTAAGGTGAGTGTAGTTTTAAATTTTGTTTAATATATTGCAATATATGTTGCTTAATTGCACCCGTGTCTGTTTTATAATTTAAAGTTTGTTTTTTTTTGTTAATGTGGTACATCTCCAAAAATAACCTACTTTTGTAATTTTCAGTCTGTGCCAAAATACGAGTATTTTTGTAGTCTAACAGATGACCGGTGTTTCTGTAGTGCTCGACAACTGCGCAAGAATTTTTTCCCAAGCGGCAATCACTTTTATGCTGTGTGATACGTTGTTTTAGCCACTGCGATGTATGGCCAATGTAGCTTTTTTCACATACTAGACACGGTATTTCATATACCACATTACTCCTATATAACGTTGGTACTGGGTCTTTAATTTTAGAAAAAAGTTGTTTGCTATTTATGGTATTGTATTTAGCTATATTAATATTGGAAACATCTTTAAATATGGATACGACAGACTGGGTTAGACCGTTAATAAAGGGGAGTTTTTTGTATTTGATTGACTCATTGTTAGAATCAAGGACAGGACCATCATAAAAATTACTGCTGTAAATGAGTTTTTTTAAAATAGGTTTAGGATAGCCGTTATTTCGAAAAATTTTGTATAATATGTCCAGATTTTTTTGTAACAAATTATCATCAACAATGGACATTATCCTGTTTTTCATACCCAACACTGTATTATATTTTTGACGAGTGGTGTGGTTTGAAAAGTAATTCATATACCTTCCCGATGCTGTTGGCTTTTGGTACCAATCCAATGTCAGAATATTGTCATTTGTTCTTATTACCTTTGTGTCTAAAAATGATATACTAAGATCTGTCTCGGTTTCAATTGTGAACTGAAGATGTTCATTAAATGAATTAAAAATGTTTAATGTGGTGTTGATGTGATAAGATGGAACTGCACATATGATGTCATCGACATATTTATATATAAATGGTAATTCGAAAGGTAATTGTGTGATCACATTATCTAAGAGATGATCAGTTACAATAGTAGCAAGGATGGGACTAATCGGGGAACCCATAGGTGTTCCAAAAATTTGGGAGTAAAATTTTTCATTGAAACTGAAATAAGTGTTATTAAAAATGAACCTGAGAATTAGTAAAAAATTACCTTTAGATAATGTCGTGTAGTCTTTTTTAAGGTTCCAATTTGTTTCTATAATGTCCGTGACCATATTAAATGGAATGTTTGTAAATAAAGAAACTACATCCAAAGAAATCAAAACATAATCTTTTGGTAACCGCATTCCCCTAAAAGCATCGACAAAGGTAAATGTGTCCTTAGAATTATAATTATTGCGATATTCAAAGGCATCATTTAATATATCAGCAAGAAATTTAGAAATGTTGTACGTAGTGGACTTTAAAGAACTTACAATAGGCCTGAGAGGAACGTCCAATTTATGGATTTTAGGCAAACAATAAAGTTTAGGAAAACATGAAAACATGAAAACATAGATTGTTAATTTTTTTGCAACTTTTTCAGTAAGTTGATGTTGGTTTTTTAATGTTTTTATTAAGTCATTATATTTTTTCTGTATCACTGTAGTAGGGTCTTTGTCCAAACGAATATATGTCGATCTGTCGTTTAACAACGTTAATGTTTTGTCGATATAATCCTGTTTGTTCATAGCTACCGTACATCCACCTTTGTCAGATTGTAAAATATATATGTCTGAATGCAACTTCAAATATTTTTGAACATATTTAAACGTTTTGTTTAATGTTGTGGGGGGTTAAGATGTTGAATTGTGTAGATAATTAGTTACTACATTTGTTACTTGTGCCCTAAGTAGATCCTTGGATTCAACTGTCACCTCATCGATGATATTTTCTACATCTGCTAAAACCTTATATAGGAGTAGTGTGGTATATGAAATACCGTGTCTAGTATGTGAAAAAAGCTACATTGGCCATACATCGCAGTGGCTAAAACAACGTATCACACAGCATAAAAGTGATTGCCGCTTGGGAAAAAATTCTTGCGCAGTTGTCGAGCACTACAGAAACACCGGTCATCTGTTAGACTACAACAATACTCGTATTTTGGCACAGACTGAAAATTACAAAAGTAGGTTATTTTTGGAGATGTACCACATTAACAAAAATAAACAAACTTTAAATTATAAAACAGACACGGGGCAATTAAGCAACATATATTGCAATATATTAAACAAAATTTAAAACTACACTCACCTTAATGATTAATCATACCAACAAGCCTTAATGATTAATTAAAGAAATACTATTCCTCTAATGTTTTCTTACATTGTTATTTTTTGCATTTTGAAATAATTTTTACTTGTTCCATCTTATTGATTGTAACGAACGTGCTCAAAGATATTTTAAATTTTAACATGCATTTTATTAAATGTACAGTGTCATCAACAATAATGTTATTTTAGTATTAATTTTATTTATGTGTATAATCTTTTAATTTCTGTAAGTATTGTAAATCTAAGTGTACGTCAGTGTTTTGAAATGTTTGTTTTTTACAGTTACTCCCGATGAAGCCATCAAATAAATGGCGAAATATTGAGCTTTAGAAAAAACAAAGATTTTTTATTTAATAGACCACATACCCGATATTTCCAACATATTTATATATATATATATATATATATATATATATATATATATATATATATATATAAATATATATATATATATATATATATATATATAAATATATATATATATATATATATATATATATATATATATATATATATAAGAAAAAAGAAGTACTTGTGACTCGTTTGGAACAAATATATAATGTCTACATACATTAGACACAGAAAAGAAAAAGCACCATGTTTAATATTTAGATTAGCGTATCTCCCTAGCTAGGTCAATTGATACACCTCTGGATTTAAGTAAAAAAACGCAATATTTTTGTCGGCAAGCTTATACTTCAGAAGCACTAAAGATGATTCAAGAAGATACTCCGTCCGCATTGTCGCCGATGTCATTTTCCTCACGAAATCTTGCGTGATGAAAAAAGGGAAAAATGTACTTTATTCTTCCGATATGTAAATGAGGGTATTATTTAATATAGACCACCAGAATCGGAAAGCGCTTTGAGTTTATCTACCTGGGGAATAAGTTTCTTATCTGGCTTCATTTCGATTGTATTTAAATTCGGGAATTTAGGAGTTATTAATGATTGCCTAAAACGCCCGGATTGTTTTAAAAAAGTTCGGAAAGATAACTTAAATTAATTGCAATTTAAATTGTATAAGAATACCACTCATACCTACATTTTTTTTATTAGCATATTTTTTAGATTGAGTTTTTGTAAATAGAATGAAATAAAATCGACCAAAAACTACTTTTCTAGTTAAAATCTTACATAAATGGAGCTAAATATAATGATTTCAAATATAGAAAAAGCTTTGAAGTATATCTAAAAAAAGGACAAAAAGAAATCTGTCAAGAAATGTGGAAAATCATAAAAGCGAAAAGTTTAACAATTTTCCCCAATTGTTTAAACCACCAAAGTCGGGTGACCGAGACTCGATTTTATTGTAGGTTATGTGCTAGTCACATGTTTAGGCAAAATAAAGCTAAACAGTTTCTAACGGCACTTCACGACATAAGCTTTAGTTTGGGAGGCTGTGTTTTCATTCCTTTCCATCTAATTTTGTGTTAGTGTGTGTAAGCGTCTATATTCTTTTGGTGTGTGTTTCTAAAAGGTGAGTTGAGCTTGATAACAGCTAAATAAGCTTTATTTTGTTAGTTTGCATAGTTTGTTTATTGGCTTAATTTTTTTGCTTTTCCTGATTGCATGCTTATCTCTTCTGGTTGATTGTTTAAAGTAGTATGAGCGTAACAGGGGGGGGCGGCCCCCCCAACACAGGGCTAGAATGCCAAGATCAGATGGATAGTGGTGATAATTTTATTAATAATGCGACCAGTAATACCAATAACCTTAAAAAAGAGCCAGTTTTTTATTCACAAAACGATAATGGGCCTTTTTTGGTATATGTGGAATCCACTGAAAAAGTGGGTTTCAATATTGGTAAATTTAACAATATTAAAATTGCTAGAGATATTTGCTTTCAAAACCTAACTGATATTAAAAAAATTAATAACAAAGGCTTAAATAGAATCTCAGTAGAATTTGTTAACTTTCAAGCTGCAAATAATTTTGTAAAAAATAAAACTCTTCTTGATAAAGGCTATAAAATATTTATACCATTCAATTTTGTAACTTGTAAGGGATTAGTTAGGCAAATTGATGTCGAATTAGGAGAGAAAGAACTGTTAGAGTGCTGTAAAACAGACAGCTCAGCAGAAATTCTTCAAGTTAAGAGACTTAATCGTAAAATAGTTAAAAATAATGAAACTACATATGAACCTACTGGATCAGTTCTCTTTACATTTAAAGGAGTTTGTCTCCCCAAATCCATAAATGTATATAGATTGGAAAGACCTGTTTCTGTATATATTTCACCAGTAACTCAGTGTTTTAGATGTTTAAGGTATGGCCATACACGTACAAATTGTAAAGGCAAGGAGAGGTGCTTTACCTGTGCTGAAGAAAAAAAATCGGACGGGGAGGCTCACTCTTCTTGTGAAATTAAATGTTTTTATTGTAAAAACCCCCATAAATCAACCGATAAAACCTGTCCCGAGTATACAAGACAAAAAAATATCAAAGAGCTCATGTCTTTTGAAAATATAACCTTCTATGATGCTAGCGAAATAGTTAAAAAAAATTATTTGACACGTGATGAATTTGTATATCGCCCCTCCGAATTCCCTATCATTAAAAACTTTAATAGAACTGAAAAACTCATGATAATAAAGATAACCTGATTCAACCTTCACAAAGACGTACACATCATGTAAGAACCGACCCTATCAAAAGATCTTTTCAACAAGTTGTGGCTGAAAACAATAAAAAAAAAAGAATAATTCACAAAGGCTATGATAAAAAGGCTCATAATGAAAATTTACTATTTCCCAACTCAAGATCTCAAAATGAAAACAACTCACCAAATTTCTCAAAAAAACTTGAAAACAATATAAATACACAGTTGCCTACTACTAGTGCAGTTCATACGTATAATTCACAAGAATCTCCTTCATCATATCCAGATGAAGTTAGATGTATTATTAATGCAATCTGGAATACTTCAGAAAATAATAAAAGAGTAATTAAAAACATACTCTTCAGTCAAAATTTTAATATGAGTATAGACCCCGGTTCCCAATCGGACTCAGAGTCCTAAACAACCTTCTTTTCTTTTCAACTAGGTCAGATACAATTAAGTTAAAGATAATTTTTTGGAATCTAAGAAGCATAAATTCAAACAGGGGTAATTTAATTAGCTTAATTTACAACGAAAACCCTGATATTTTTTTAATAAATGAGTCTTGGCTAAAGGCCAATGACAATTTTAGGCTCAATTCATATAACATAGTTAGGCAGGATAGAGATGATGGGTATGGTGGGATAGTAACGTGCATTAGAAATAATATAATATTTAAGAAAATTAAATCTTTTTCTTCAGAACATATTCAATATATAATAATAGAAATAGGTAATCTACAAGTAATTAATTTTTATTGCAACTCACATATGCATATAAATAACAATATTTTAAATGATCTTATTTCCTGTAATCCTAAAAACATTATAATTATGGGAGATTTTAACTCTCATCATCCCTTATGGGATAAAGCTACACCCAACAAAGGAGGTAGAATAATTCATGATTTCCTATTTGATAATGATCTTGTGATTATGAATGATGGTTCACCAACACTATTTCAATTATCAACGGCAATACCAAGTGCAGTAGATTTGACTATGGTAAGTGGGAATCTAGCTATACAGGCTAATTGGGATACTATTAAAGATTGTGGTAACAGTGATCACTTTCCTGTACGTCTTTTACTTAATGATAATGGCAATTGTGAGGTATTCAACAACATGACTAGTCCTTATAAAATTAGAAACTTTAAAAAAGCTGACTGGGAAGCGTACCATAATAAAGTTTTGATGTACCTTCAAGATTTAGATTATAACTTAAGTTATGATCAACTAATGTATATTATTAACACAGTAGCTGATCAAGTAATTCCGTTTAAACAGGCCGGTATACATATTAAAAGGGGTAATGCCTGGTGGGATAATGATTGTACATCCTGGGTTAAGGAAAGGAAAAAAGCCATAGCAAATTTTAATAATGTTCCATCTATGGAAAATTATATATTAGCAAAAAAAACCATTGCATTAACTAAAAAAAAATTAAATAATAAAAAAAAAGAAAAGTTTAGGCTTTTTTGTGAAACTTTAAATAGGAACTCTAGCATGACTTATGTTTGGAACAAGATTAAGAAATTCAATAATAATAACTTCAAAACAGGAAGATTTAATCTTACTATTCCAGATAATCTTAAAATATCTATTTTAAATAAAATGTCAATCATAAATATAGATCCAAATTTTGTTCTTGACAATGTAGATGAAAATTTAAAGCCCTTTTCCATAAATGAATTAAACCTGGCCTTAAATAAAAAGAAATCATCTGCCCCTGGTATGGATGATATATCTTATGAAATGTTTCAATTTTTACCTTTCAAAGCTAAACAAATTCTTATTAATAGTTATAATAAAATTTTAATGGGTGGAGAAATACCAGCCGTATGGAAAACATTTAATATTATTAGTTTTTTAAAACCAAATAGGGATCCGACAAATCCAGAAAATTATAGACCAATTGTCCTGTCTTCATGTGGAGCCAAAATTCTAGAAATAATGATCAAGAATCGATTAGACTGGCAATTGGAACATAATTTAAAATTTTCAAATAATCAGACTGGATTTCGTAAAGGAAGAGATATATATGACAACATAACATTCATCACATCTTACATTAACCTTGCATTTCAATCCTCTGAGTCAGTCATCGTAATTTTTTTAGACATAAAAGCTGCATACGATAATGTTGACATATATAAACTCTATAGTAAACTCAAAAACTTAGAAGTGCCTATCCGAATGTGTAACGTAATTCTCAATCTTCTGACAGAACGATCACTATATTGTAGGGGTAATGACGGCTCCTTCCTGGGTCCTGTACCAACAACCTCGGGTATACCACAGGGCTCCCCTCTGAGTACTATTTTATTCAATATTTACTTAAGGGATATTTTTGATTTAAATTTGGGAGAAGCATCTATCATAGGGTATGCTGATGATTTGGCAGTTATGATCAGAGGAAAAAGTGTAGCAGCCATGGTAAATAATATCAATAATGCTTTAAAGCACATAAATGCACACCTTCGTGAACACAACCTGTCACTTTCCATGGATAAATGTGAGGCAGTATGGTTCACTAGAGGGAGGAAACATACCATCCCACCCCCCGTACATATTAATAATGCAATCATTGCCTTTAAAAAAGAGGTTAAATATTTGGGTATTATACTGCAAGAAAACATGAAATGGTCACCACACATTACTAACATTACAAGTAAAGCAAAAAAATCACTAAATGTATTAAGAGCACTGTGTAGGGTATGGTGGGGTGCAGATCCAAACACACTTTTGATCGCCTTCTCTGCTCTAGTCCAATCACATCTTGATTTTGGATCAATGTTTCTTAGACCATGTTCTAAGGCCGCTCTCAGTAAATTGGATGTGGTGTTTTATGAGGGATTGCGTATATGTATGGGATGTATGCGTTCCACACCCAGGGCTGCTCTTTTAGCAGAAGCATCTATATTAGATCTGGAACATAGAAGAAAACTACTGGCCCTTAAATTAATTTCAAAATTCTTAGTTGTAACAAATCATCCAACTATTCAATTTATCAACAACTTTCTATTAAAAATAATCCATAGACCGGAGTATTGGAATAAAGACAAAATACCATACCTAGTGGAAGCACTTCAACAGTATAGGCCCTATTTAAAGTTAATATATAGAGGTTCAAATTTTCCATGTTACGAAATTGATTTTCATATACTCAATAAACCTTTAAAGTCTTTTAACTGTAATTGTAAAAAAGGAGACATTATGTCAAGAATTAATTTTGAGGCCAAAACTAATAGCCTAAAATCTCAGTATACTTTCATTTTTTCTGATGCGTCAAAGAGGGACAACAGAGTTGGTTTTGGTATATTCATTCCATCCCTAAATTATAAATTTTCGTCACGTCTTCCCAACCATTTAAGTATTTACAAAGCAGAAATAATTGCCATACATGATGCAGTAAAAACTGCCATTAATAAAAAAATTAAAAATGTGATAATTTTCTCAGATTCACAGGGGGCTATAACAAAACTCTGTAATCCTTCTTTTGCAACAAATTCTGAATATTGGGTTCTTACGACAAAAAGGCTAATTGATGCATCTAACATGAATGGTTATAATATCCAATTATCCTGGATACCAGGTCACTCAGGTATACCTGGGAATTCAGAGGCAGATAATTTGGCCAAAATTGGAACAGATCTTAATATTCCCAGAAAAATGGTATATGACATAAAAGACATTTTAAATTTCTTAAAACAGGATATTTTAAACATTTTTAAAGATAAATGGAGAATCTTAGTCTCATCCAGACATCGTGGGTATGCTAGAGTTCAATCAACATTCACCGATAAGACATGGTATGGCAATTTAAATTATAAAGATCGGAGACACATCACAACTATAATTAGAATGCGTACAGGTCATTGCCTGACTAATGCCCATCTTTTCAAAATTAATATAAAAGATGACCCTGCCTGTGAATGCGGCATGATAGAAAACCTGAATCACATATTTTTCGAGTGCCCTATTAACTATATTCCTAATTTGGACTTATATAAGTACTTTGTATCAAAAAAGAAAATATCACCATTATCCATGACTGACCTTCTATCCTCTCCGGAAGATGAAACTATAGAGATAATCATGCGTTTCATTAACATTAATAAAATCAAACTCTGAAGCTCAACTATCCAATTTCCCCGATATATCCTATAATCCTGCCTGTTTTAGTGCTTTGGTGTTGGCCTCTTATTCCATTTGTTGTAATATTAATTTGTCCTCCAATATTATTGCCGTAGATCAGATCAGATAATAAAATCAAACTCTGAAGCTCAACTATCCAATTTTCCCGATATATCCTATAATCCTGCCTGTTTTAGTGCTTTGGTGTTGGCCTCTTATCCCATTTGTTGTAATATTAATTTGTCCTCCAATATTATTGCCGTAGATCAGAAAGCCGATACAATAATAGCGAAGTTATAAGCTATATAGAAACAAGAAAAGCGCCACCACGAGAAAAGCTGTAGTTCAGTGAAGTTTTCAGAGATTCCTGCATGGCCCAGAGCCAGACAAAGTGGGGTCTCACACAAATCGGGCTGGCAATTGCCTTGCAGCAAAGCCATCAATACAACAAGACAAGACAAGACAAGTTTCTAACGGCCTATGCATTATTTGAAGCTCAGCCGTTTTGTTAAACCCAAATTTCATTTTTAAGTTGATTTGAAGGTGTTGAACGGCAAGAATAATTGTAGATATCGCAGTAATTGAAGAAATTTTCTGCGTTTAGTCAAAATTCTACATGTAACGTGATAATGTTATCGTTGTTATACATTATATTTAGTTGTTCACGCATAACTACTGTCTTTAAGGCACTTTCGGGACAAAAACAAGAACATACAACACAAATATGTAAAATAATATAATATTTACATTCAAATTAACATTTTAAATATTTTAAATATTTACATTCAAATTACCCCATATTATGGTCTGATAGTGATGAAATTAAAAGATATAAAACGGAGGGTTTTTGCAAAAACTGATTTGTTAAAGTAACATGATGTATTTTATTATTGGTTTGATGACAGGACTGTCAAGTCACAAATGTCATGTGTCGACTGTGTCGTACATTTGCTGTCCCTTGGCAGATATCCTGGAAGGCATCCTGGTTTTTATAGAAAATTAAAATTAAGAATAAGTACTAGAAGGTCTGTGAGTGTACAACTGTCGGTCTTAATATGAACTTATTGTTATGTTAATGTACTTCAAAGAGTTAATTAGTGATTTTATATGTATATAGATAGGGTAACGGGTACAGTTATTGGCCGGTCACTAGTAATTGACCACTTTCACAAAAATCCGAAATATTGAAATTATAAGGAAATAATTTTATTTGCATTGAAATATGGCAACATTGGTATATGTTTGCTCTACCTATTATCTCTCTCAGTTAATTATTATCCAGTTATTACGGCGTGTGTTGTTTGAAGCTTAACAGTTACATCCAGTTTTAAGAGTTTTTTAAAGATTTGTTAAGGAAGCCTATTCACGTGGTGATTCATCTTGGCTAATAGTATAATGTATCTGGGTATATTAATGTTTTATGGCGATTTAATGGGATATGTCTGTGTTATGATGATTGGCCTACCAGCCAATTGCTGTACCTAGTTTAAATTAAAATATTTATTATAATTTAGGCTTTTTAAGCATAGATTGGTCCAATATAAAATATTTTAAGCAGTTTTTCTTACTTTTTAAGGCATTAACCAGTGGTTGGCCGACTGCCAATCAGTAAACCACAGGGTGGCCAATAACCTTAATGTGTAATAAGAATATATATTTTTGTCCGGATTCGTATTTATAAATTTACAATTATTTTAGTTGTTTTAGTGCTACTGCTAAAAAATTAGTGCTAATGTGGGCATATTAAATCAAATTTGAAACGTCCGTATTGTAGCTAACATTATTACTATTAAATGTATCATAAAAACAATATACAGAACACAATCTTCAGTCTGCTTTTCTGGCCATAGAAAACGGCATGAGCCAACGAAAAGCCGCTGAACAATTTAATGTGCCAAGAGCAACACTGCAGTTTAGAGCAAGCGAAAAATTTAATGAAAAAACTACCCTTGATTACAATCATATTCTTTGTTTGAAAGAAAAGAATCGTTTAAAGCATTGGATCATAACGTGCCAAGACAAAGGTTTTCTAGTAAGCGTGGAACATTTACAAGTCTCTGTTAAATAATTTTTTGACGAAAATTCACGTGCCAATCCTTTTACTGACAATCGGCCCGGAAGAGGTTGGTATAGATCCTTTTTAAAGCAACACCCAGATTTAAGTGAGAGAACTCCAGAAGCAGTAAAAGCAGCAAGTTCAGTTGTGTCTGAAAGAGTACATTGTGTACATTGATATAAAAACACTATACTTCCAGTCATTTTGTTCGTTGATAAACATAAAACTCACTTAACCATTTAAACCAGTGAATTATGTTCAAAGTTACAAACTATTTTGGTGGCATTATATCCCAATGCGACCAGAATTATACAACTTGCAGATATTGCTGCATTTAAACCATTAAAGGCAAATTAGATCCGGGCAGTATTAAAGTTTAGACGCAAAAACCAAGTTACCTTCTCAGTAGTTACTAAAGATAATTTTGCATTGGTACTAAACACAGCCATTAGTCAATTCAAATCAGATTCCATAATTAATGGCTTTAAAGCATCTGGATTGTATCCATAGAACCCTGAAGCAATAGACTATTGAAAATGTTTAGAAAAGATCAAAGACCCGAATAAAGGTATTAATTACACTATTTTTACGACAAAATCAATAACATATGAAGATTTTGTACACACTTTTGGAGCCGCAAAAATATTAGAATTTCAAACTTTGGATAATTGCGAAGAACTTAACGGAGATTTAAAATTGCTCTTTAATATATTTATTTTTTTTTTTTCAAAGTACCAATAGATCTACCCTGAATCTATTAAACCATAGATCTACCCACGTACAAGATATTCATATTATTACAGAAGAAAATCTACTTTCGAATTTTCTAGTTCAACTTTCAGAAAACGGTGATATTACATATAATATAAAAGATGTCACAGAAGATACAATGACTTTAGATATTTAATCGACAACCAATAATCTGCCTTTAGTTAATCAAAACAACTCATTATTTAAAGAAATTGACATCTCAATCGACAAATTCTTTTTTTGGCCAAAAACCTAACAAAGAAAGGGCAAACAGCAAACGTTTGTGCTCACTTTTTCAGATCGTCAAAATACAGAGAAAAATAAAATTAAAACTAAAACAAAAGCGAATTAACGCAAAAGCAAACAGGGTCAAAAAAACAGGGAAAGCAAGATGAAAGTAGTAAAAAAATTGCCACAAGAGTCAATTCCAGCAGCAAAAAATGTCAAACTGTTGTGAAGAATAAAGAAAATGTTACAGTAAATACAGGTGATATCGCAGATACAAATATTTTGAAAGCAGACACACTTATTGATCATACAATATTAAAAGCACTACTTTGAAAAGTGCAGTTAGAGTACATCTACCACAAATGATAAACCTCAAAGAAAAACAAAAATTGTCACGGAACCAATTTTCTGATTCTGTAAAACTTTAATCTGCCCCCAATTGATAACATACGTTTTGATGTCTGCAATAATATGAATTCGTCAAATTTGAAGAATACATCCCAAAGCAAATGTACAAATTTGGAAACCAGCAAAGAAAAACGAGTTGGTGAGTAGGCTAAAAGAAAGTTATTTTTTGAAACTGAGGGATATCCAGAACATGAAAAAATAAATACAAATTCTCTTAGATATAGTTGTGAAACGATCAGACGACACTAACCCACCTGTAAATAACCTTTTGCAAACAGGATTGAGTTATTCTTGTTCCCATAATATATCAAAAGTTAAAATGAAATGTCAATTTCGTGTTAGAGGCTACCAAATTGGTACTTGTGCAAACAAAAAACTTAAATAGTTTTGTGTGCCTTACCTGCACAAACAAAAAAAGCAAATGAGGAATTTTATAAATGGCCAATGACTGTAATTCTATATGCCAATAACTACATTTGTATGACCAATCACTGTGTAGTTCTGCAAGTTTTCTAATTTGTGTTAATTTACCAATAATACAAATTTACAATTTTAATTCAATTGGCAATTCCTTAAATTGTAACGAAATATTTTTGCCTACCATAGGGTAAGACTATAAGGGGTAGAAAATTTGGGACAGAAATTAAGGGCGTCGAGATAGGGCAAGCAAAATAAATCGAAACGTATGCGAACCGCACTCAGGGTTTGTTAGGAGAGCTGGGATTGTGGATAAATAAATGGCAAGGGGGTTAGATTGGGGCAACTACAAAAAAAATGAAACAAAGGTGTTACTTACATAAATCTCCTGGGACAAATGAACAAATAGAAGAACAAGAAAGACTTCTAGCTATTTAAGAAAAAAAAAGGACCCCGCTTCGAAAGATCCTAAACTTGCTGAATGAAGGAAAAAAGGCTCTTCCTTCCTAAAAAAGTAAACACAAAAAAGGTAAGGAGATTTTTCTAAAATAAAAGACAAAATGGTTCAGAGAAATGAAGTAAACATTTATTTTTGTCTCAAACAAACAATTACACTAACAGATAAACAAATTACATGGGTTTATACCAAAATAAAATATAAAAAAACTTACATATGTCCTATCTGTTTACAATTGGGAAACGCTACACAAAACTTTCAAAACTATTATTAAGTTATTTATAACTGTGACAGAAATAGATTATTAAAATTAAAGATCTATCTTTTCATTAAGATGAAACTTCATAAAGTAACTTCTTCAAAAAAAAAAACAAAATAAACAAACGTCATAAAAAATTTAAGGCTAGCTGTCATATGTCAATATTTATACTGACGACAAAGAACAAATAAATTGACAGCATAACCACGCCCTTGATTTACAATATATAATACATATTACATTATTTAAATTGTTATGAAAGCAATTATTGTTATTTGAAAAAAATGTCTACTTTACTTTGAAAATTAAACACAAAATGTTACCTGGGTTTTCACATAAAATTTTGCACTGAAACTTCTGGGATTATTGCTAAAATTTCTGGGGTTGAACTCTCTAGACACGATCAAAAAAACTGCTTCAGGAATAAAACAGGAACAGCGAGGTTGAAGAAGCACTGAACACAAAACTTGGAACTTTTCCCCTTAAGAAAAACTGGGACAGGTAGAATTCGACTGCAATTACACATTAAATTGCTACTATTAACCGCTACTAAACTTATTTTTTATAACGTAGGACGAAGAACAAAAGGACATTACAAATTTGATGAAAAATTTGGACCCAAGCTAAAATCGACTACCTCTGGTAGTGATCCTAGCGAGAATGACGAAATTATTTTTAAAATAAATTCACATAATTTGGAATAACAATTGTATAACAATAATACTTGACGGGAATTAAAACGCAAAATATCCTATTTCTATAACGCACAAAATTGTAAGGCGACTTCGAATAAAACATTAAAAGAAAATGCCGAGAAAGTACACATCTATAAAATAATAAACAACTCTAAAATGGTTTATATTAACTCGAGCCGACCTAAGAAGGAATTGAAATATATTTCGGGTATGTTAACTTATACGATAGGAACAGAGATACATAGAAAACAATCTTCGTTATTTTAATACATATATGACGAGATTTAAATTTTATACTTATACGAGCGGAATCCAATATATATATATATATATATATATATATATATATATATATATATATATATATATATATATATATATATATATATATATAGAATACAGAATTCTTAGATGTTACGTCCTTAGTGTCTTCTTCTATGGAGTAGAAAGCTGGAGCCTTACACGACATGCCATAAAACGATTAGAGGCATTTGAGGCAAGACAAATAAATCATTAACACCATAAAAAACAGAAAATTGGCGTACTTCGGCCACATCATGCGTAATGATAAATACCGACTTCTACAGTTGATTATACAAGACAATATCGAGGGTAAGAGAGGCCCTGGATGTAGACGTATGTCCTGACTGGCCAATCTTAATAAGTGGACTGGTCTAACGTCAACTAATCTATTTCAAGCTGCTGTGAATAGAATAAGATGGGTCAATGTGGTCGCCAACATCTCTAGAAGATAGGCACATTTAGAAGAAGATTTATTTTTAAAACTGCTCATTGATCTTTCTGATCAGATTGCAGTGTAAAAAATACCTCTTAACGGGTGTTTTATTATTAAAAAAAATTTAAAGCCTTCTACAAGTTTATATTAATATTCAACAGTTTCAATATGTTTTACATTAAATCGACAATTATAAGTATATTTTTTTTTACACATTATCTTATTCCTTTATATTTTCGCATATTTGCACATCGAAAGAAATAAAGTGAAAACACTACAGAAAAGTTATATTTTTTATTAGAGATGAGATCTACATCGCAAAAAGATCATGCATACCGTAGAAAACTCATATTTTATTTAGTTTCTGATAAAAATAAATATTTTCCTATACTAAGTGTCGTGTAATTACCTTAAACAGAAATATTATAACGCAACGTTATATTATCCATCTGACTTTCTAGTCTAAAATCACAATCTAGCGAGATTCCAGGCCTCGTTTATGAGGAAATAATTGGAGCGCCTGTGGCTGGATCTACATCGCAAAAAGATCATGCATACCGTAGAAAACTCATATTTTATTTAGTTTCTGATAAAAATAAATATTTTCCTATACTAAGTGTCGTGTAATTACCTTAAACAGAAATATTATAACACAACGTTATATTATCCATCTGACTTTCTAGTCTAAAATCACAATCTAGCGAGATTCCAGGCCTCGTTTATGAGGAAATAATTGCAGCGCCTGTGGCTGGTTCACATTTGAGAAAGAAGTAGAATATTGTAAGGCGACAGTTAGAGAATGTGGGTTAACACATAGATATCCAGGTTTGCAAAGACTGTTAATATATTTTAAATTATCACGTTGCAGCGATCCGAGAAAATGAAATAACCCTTTTTGAGCGGAAAACAGAATTAATGTTGCGAATTGTCGACAAAACAATAAAGCATAGTGCGGGAATATGTGAAACTGAAAAGAAATAATTATGTAATTACACGTAAAACTATACTTACCCACTGATGAACGTTAACAAAAATTTGCTATAGGTACAAAATTACAGGTCGGCTAAATATTTCTTTCATTTGTTATGTGCGTCATTCTAGATATACCTTCTGACCTGCGCCAAAAATTCATTTCCAGAACAGGAAATTTTGTTCCTTTATAGCTGTTCTTATAGCTGTATGTTTCTGTTTATACATAGTCTTGGACCATAGTAGTGATTTTTGTTTTGTTTTCATTATTTTTCTTTTTAGAATTGAAGACTCGAGTGGACAAAGAAGGTAACTAACAAAATTATTCAATGGAAAAAAAGCAGATATTAATGTAATAATCATATTATAATACCATTTATAGGGTTTTTTGACAAATTGACGCTGGTTCTTAAGATTTGCTACTTCTTCAGTAGATACCTGGCCAGTTTTTTCTCTGACGCTCCTAATTTAGTAATCAACTGATTAAGTCAGACGCTAGTTCCGAATTATATTTTCCTCTTTAAAGGGTGTGTTGGGATCATAGCTCTCTTTATATAAATGGGATCCGTAATTACAAACAACACGAATATTTTTTTTTGTGATTAATTAAATTTATATTCTCGGCCAAATCGTCAAATTTTAGAAAGTGTAGGCATGTGTGTGAAATGATTCATTTTACTTGCTTGGTTCTATATTTCTCAGGTAAAAATATATTTTCATGTCGACGTAACACCTTTTCGATACGTCTCTATCGGAGTCTAAAAAACTATGTCCAACCTCAGGAAATTTATAATCAATAGTTTTTACAATTCATTTTGGTATTGATCAAGAAGTTTTTATTTTGACCTGCACAAGAGTCGGTCCATATTATGGGATGAAATATAGCATTATCTGCTTCTTCTTCTAGTTCCATGACCGTTATCGATCGTTAGATATCATGTTGGCTACCATATTCGCTATAGCGACTTTATTGACAGCAGCTCTAAATAACGATGTAGTTGATTTTCCATACCATTGCCTTAGATTTTTCAGCCATGATGTTCTTCTTCTACCAGGACCACGATTACCTTGGATCTTTCCCTGAATGATCAGATGTAAAAGATTATATTTTTCAGGGTGTCTCATAATGTGACCGAAGTATTCCAGCTTGCGTTTCTTTATTATATTGACCAGTTGTGTTGTTTGGTTCAGCCGTCTAAGGACCTCCTCATTTCTGTCGACCCAGCTTATTTTCAGTAGTCGTCTGTATACGCACATCTCAAAGGATGTCAAGCGTTTAAGGATAGCCTCAGTTAGAGTCCACGCTTCCACTCCATACAGCAGGACAGGAAAGATATAGCAAGATGTCATTCAAACTCTAAGGTCAATGCTAAGTTCGTGACTGCAAAGTACGTTTCTCATTTTTACAAAGGCAGCTCGGGCTTGTTCTATTCGGCTTTTAATTTCTGCGGTTGGATCCTAGCTCTCATTGATATTACTGCCAAGATACACGAGTTTCTCTACTCTGTCCAGTGTGGTATCTCCGACTTTTATACCGTCATCCTGTATATAATTTTGTTTGCTAACTATCATATATTTAGTTTTCTTAACGTTGAGTTTTAATCCATACTGATCACAAGTCTGTTTTATTTTGTTCATTAGATTTTAAAGGTCTTCTCCGCAATTAGCAAGCACTAAGGTATCGTCGGCATATCTAATATTGTTGACGGTTACTCCATTCACAATAATACCTTCGGCTGTCTCCATTAAGGCTTCCTTAAATATTTCCTCCGAATATCACTTAAAAAGTAAAGGCGACAATATACAGCCTTGTCTCACTCCTCTTTTTATATTTATTTCATCCGACAGTTCTTGTTCAACCTTTATTCTTGCCACTTGATACCAGTATAGATTTGTAATTATTCGTAGATCTTTATCGTCCAATCCAGCTGTTTCCAATATTTCTAGCATTTTGTTATGTCGGACTTTGTCAAAAGCCTTTTCAAAATCGATTGCACAAATGTACACATTTTGATTTATATCTCTGCATCTCTGTACTAGCACCTGTATACTAAACAAGGCATCTCTTGTACCCAAGCCACTCCTAAACCCAAATTGAGTATTGCTAATTCTGTACTCTAACAGCGTGTAAATTCTGCTGTGTATTACTCGCAGGAAGATCTTCAAAACGTGACTCATCAGATTTATTGTCCAATAATCACCGCATGCCTTTGGACGATGTTTCTTAGGTATTGTGACAAATGTCGACTTTAACCAATCAGTTGGTAATATCCCAGTGTCATAAATTCTGTTAAAGAGATTACACAGAGCTTTAATTCCATTTTCTCCCAAAAACTTTAGTATTTCAGCACTTACTTTATCGGAGCCAAGTGCTTTTCCATTTTTTGCCATTTGTATTGAACGTGTAACCTCACTTTCTACTATAGATGGAACTGATATAGCAATCGGTGTATAGTGTTCTACTCTCTCATCTTCAAATAATTCGGAAATGTAGTTTTCCCATTCTTTTAGCTGTTCATTGATGTCTAATATTCTGTGTCCGTTTCTGTCTTCTAAACTTTGGGATACTTGTTTCCGTTTGTTTCCTGCATTATCTTGAAAAGTATAATGGTTGTATAACATGGTTAGTAATGAGCTTCCTCTAAGAGCCATGTCCTGAGTCCATGTAACAAAGTTAGCTTTCTCTCAAAATTTTGTAATGGAATCTATCCCTAAATTATACATCCACGTCTGTCAAAGAAAAAAGCCTTACTGGTTATTAATTTAGGAAGGGGAAGTGTTTGTTGCATATGCATAGTTAGATAACAAACTCCATCTTTGTTTTTTGCGTACGCACGGTCTGCGCGTTGTGTAGAAATGCTGCCTTGTAAATTTTGTTCATTAGCGTTTCCACTGAAGCAGGCACTACATACAAGTATCGCTGCGAGGTTCACCATATGATAAATTAAATTCTTTAGAGAATAATGTTGCTAGATACAGTATTTTACTTGAAAACGAGACGTTTTATTTCTCTCGGTGCATTTTTCAAGATATAGGTTGTATATTTCTGATATATTTAATCTACAGGCGAAGTATTGTTTATTCTGGTTTTTGTTCCTGACGTAATGAGACTGGGTCACAGAAAACGAGCTAATATGTTCCGTAATATATAATTTTACCTCCTCTGGCAATTTGTGTGGCATATGTTCATGATTGTCAATTTGGAATAAAGAACAAAATGCTTTTTTACAAACAAGTGTGTCGGTATAATCAATGCAAATTTTATAAACAAAAGATACAGAGTTGTTGCGAACAGGATTTTTTTTTGGCCTTGCTGGTTTCTTAAAACTCATACTTTTAAAGATATGTATTTTTTATGTTTTCAGTTGCCATTTTGTAGTACCTAAATTAATTTTTATTCTTTGTTCTAAATTTATTTTATCATTACATTTTTTTGCATTTTTAAGTACAAATAAAACCAATATTTACTTTTACATTATATTATTTTTTCTTTTTGATTTATGTACCATTGGCCTGGCTGTCTAGCTTTCCTGCAGTATTATTTTGACATGACTTTGGCTCACTAAATCTCTTTCTTCCTTTTTTTCTACTTTTTTTAATTCCTGTTGTTTCTTTTTAAATAAATCATTAAACAGTTTTCCTTGTTTTTTTTTTCGTTTTGTTGAAGAATTCTTCTTCCTTTGCCCTATCCGTTTCGGACGTTGGCTATTAACAAGGCTATTTTGACTTTGTTTACGGCACCTATAAACAGTTCGGTCGATGTTAGTCCGAACCATTGTCGCAGGTTATGCATCCATGAGTGCCGTCTTCTTCCCGGTCCCCTCCTACTGTCGATTCTTCCTTGGACTATTAACTGTAGCAGCCGGTACTTAGTATGCCTCATGACATGTCCGAAGTACTCAAGCTTCCGTTTCTTTACGGTGAGGATTGTTACGATATGTAAAATCGAGAAAAATATTGGTTTGTTTAAAAATATTTCAAAATTCAATAACATTAAAATAATTCAGATAAGTAGGATAATATCCAACAAACATTTCGAAGAAGGAGAGTTATTAATTTCTTGAATTACCTGTACTAAACAAAATATAAGCTTTGCATAAATTATTTCTTTGTTATACTTGAGTGACCCGCATAATTTTAAGTGAAAACAAAAAGACAATTGAACGGGGTTTTCCAAAATACATTAATGCAGTGATTAGAGACAAATAGAAGAGATTTTAGAAAGTGGTTTTTGTTAGTTTTAAGAATTATAGAAAATATTATTTGTAAATAAGTTTTACGAAATTTTATAATTATAGGTAAAAATTTGTTTGTTATCGAAATGAAAAAATGGGGGAATTGTGACGAGTTTTGATTGGCGGAGATTGAAAAAGGTT
This sequence comes from Diabrotica undecimpunctata, assembly GCF_040954645.1. Classification (NCBI taxonomy): domain Eukaryota; kingdom Metazoa; phylum Arthropoda; class Insecta; order Coleoptera; family Chrysomelidae; genus Diabrotica; species Diabrotica undecimpunctata. The sequence goes on from NC_092812.1 coordinate 21,282,884, forward strand.
GGATAAGTATGTAGGAAAAAGTTTAGCGAGATTGAGGAGAGAGAAAAGATAGAATCAGTTGGTTTTCCAAATCTGTAAGAGGAACAGTGATTGTTCTCTGGCGGTTCCTGAAATGTAGCAAGCAGTAGTGTTGAATGTTAGTGAGTTTTTGTGGAGTTAGTGTATCTGACAGAAGCTGAAGCAGCAAAATATTGTAAGTCATATTTCTCTACTTATATTCCAAGAGTCACTGTTCAGGCCAACGAGAGATTCAGTTTATCGTAAAGAGAAGATATTCCAAGAGTCATTTTTCACTCGGGCCAACGAGAGATTCAGTTTATCGAGAGGAGAAAGGCTATCATAATTTGAATGATTTGTGCTTTTGAAGGAGATCATTAAGGACGATATACTTGCAACAATCTGTGTAAGATTGCTGATTACATAGGGAGCGGTTGAGAGGAGATAATATAGTCTACAAGGAACAAGGATTTGGACCACTCATCATCAGAGAGAGATATTTTGTTTTCTGCAGTTTTTTCTTTTATTGATAACACAATTTTTACACTTAATTTAGAAAGGATATAAATATTTTGATTAGGAGAGTTAGAATAGTTCGGAATTTTGAGATTTCAATTAATATTGTTTATACCATAAATTTTGATTGTTCACGTACGGAGAACAAAATTTAGAGAATCCTTATATGAGATTTGTTTATTGAAAACTTTTGAGTGTGAATTATTTCATTATTTTTATTTCAATATATAGTGTTAGATCATATGTGTTTTTTATTATTCCGGTATTTTCTGGACCTTACCTTTCACATGTAATAGCATAGATATTGAAGCACGAATTTAACCCTGAGATAAAAGAATTAAAAATTGTGATAGAGTCATAATCATATCATTTAAATAATCTTAATTAATTAAAAAAATTAATTAGCTAATTATTGCTTGGCGCACCAAGACTTTAAATATCACAATAACTGGCGCCCAACGTGGGGCTTGAAAATATCGCAGCTTTACATTTGAAGGAAGGGAAAGAGATCTGGAATAAGTACAGGTGATCCAGAGATAAAAACATATAACATTGAGGGAATTTGAATTTGAAAGTATTTTGACAATTTTTCCAGGGAATATAAATTTGATTTATTGATTGATCGTAGTTAGTGGATATTTACTGCTATTGAATTATTTGATTTTATTTTCTTTACCAATCGTACATTTGATATTTATTTTGAATTATTTGAATTTTACTGAATGCATATATGATATTTGTCGTGAAAATTTAATACATTTGGGGAGAAATATTGTCGTGTTCTGAAACATATAGAGTGTTGTAAAATTTCACATTTGGCGGGGACAAAAACAATAACAAAAAGTAACAACATGTCTGTCACAAGGAGACAAAGTAAAATGCAGGAAAGGAAGGAGGATAACAGAGAAGATGAAACAATTTTGGAAGAAGTATCGGATAATGAAGGAAATGTGACAATAGTTGAGGAGAGAAAAGAACTATCAGGAATAGATAAAATATTACAACTAATGCAACTCCAGTCACAAACAATGGCAGAAACAAAACAAACAATAGAGAAAAACCAAAATGAAACATCAAAGAAAATGGATAAAATGGATAGAAATCAACAAGAAACAAAACAAACAATGGAAGAAAACCAACGGGAAACAAGACAAGCAATAGAACTAAATAACAGGAATATAGAGCAGCGTTTGGAAAACTATGAACAGGAAATTAAAGGATGTGTTGAGGGGATAAAGAAAGAACTGATACAACAGATAGAAGAAATAACCCTAAAGAATGCAAAACAAGAGACAGAGATTAAAGATATCCAAAATACAATGAAGGAGATACAAAATTGCCAGAGAAAGGAACTAGAGATGCAGAGAGAAGAAATAGAAACTAAAATGAAAGATATTAAGACTGTACAGAAAAAGGAATTAGAACAGTTAGAAACAAAATTTGAAATGGCTTTACAAGAAGACAAGAAAGAAATAGAAAAACAAATTGAGGATATCAGAAAACAACGAGATATGGGAGACAGGAGAGAAGTACTCATCCAAAGTCCGGGTGACATAAAAATACAGTTTGGCGGGGATATTCGGAAAACACACCCAGTACCGTTTGTTAAAAATTTGAAAACCAAATTACAACATATTAGATATTTTGACGATTGCAAAGAAACAATTAGAAACCATTTGAAAGAAGGAGCAGCGTTATGGTATGAAAGCAAGGAAGATGAGTTTGAAAATTGGACAGATTTTGAAAATAAATTTCTCAACTATTTCTGGGGGAAAAATAAACAGAGAGAAATCAACCAAGAGCTACAGAATGGAAAATATCACGAAAAAATGGGAATATCTGAAGAAAGATATGCTTTGCAGATATATAACAATTCAAAATATCTAGAATACAAATATTCTACCGAACAGCTGGTAGAAATGATCAGCAGACATTTTGAGGAAACGTTGGAAGATCACGTGATTTTGAGAAACTATCAAGATATTGATAGTTTGTGCCAATTCCTTCAATTAAAAGAAGCGAAAAGAAAAGAAATGAGAAATAGAAGACAACATGACCAATATAATGGACCGGAAAGAAGGTATTCATCAAATTATGACCAGAGAAACCGACATCTCAGATCAACAAACGAATATAGGCCGAGAAATTACAATAATTACAATAGACAACAAAATTACGATAACAGGAATGACACACAACAGAGAACATATGAAAATCACAACAGGAATAGAGATGCACAAAATCCTCCGAATAGGAATACTAACGAACAAAGGGACGATAGAAATAACCAGAGCTTCCAACAACAAAATAGAAGGGAGATGAATCATGTAGCAATAGGAAACGACAGACAAATTTCTAATTCTAATCTAATATTTTTAGATGCATTTATAAAACATAAAGCGATTAAAATTGTGATTGATTCTGGATCGGAGATATCGCTAATCAATAAAAAACTAGTAAAAGAATTAAATTTGGACAGATTTGTGTATAAGATTCCTAGGGTTGATTTAGTGGGTGCAAACAATAAAAATTTGACGACAGTAAACGAAGGCTTGGGAGTACAGATAAGAGTGGGAAACAAAGTCCATATTATGAAATGTGTGGTGATTGAAGATTTAAATCATGATATGATAGCGGGAATTGATGAATTGAGGAAAAAAGATATCACCATAAATTTTTCGGAAAATGAACTGGAAATCAGAGCAGAACCAGACAACACAGGAGAAGAAAAGCAAACAGATAGGAAAACAAATTCTGGAAGGATCAATGCACAGGAAAAACGCAAAGAAATCGATATGACTGTAGAGAATAAACCGAAAGCACAAGAACAAGATCTAACAAAAAAGAAAAAGAGAAGGAAGAAAAAGAAGAAGAGTTCGAAAAGAAAGCAGGAAAATAAGATGGAGACCAGAGAAAAACAGGAAATAGAAGGTACAGAAGAATTGTTGGCAACCGACGATAAAACAGAATGGAAGCAGGAAGAAAAAGAAGGTATCATCAGAGAAATGAAAGGAATAGAAACATGGTGCTCGGAATACCAAAGGGAATTAGAGGAGAAAAAGAAAACAGAAGAAAAAATGGCCCTGATGGACGAGAATCCAGAATTTTGTGAAGAAGTATTATGGACAGTGAACACATGTGAACAAAAGGTGGATGAAAGAAAAATAAATTGTGGAAAAAACATGGAGAAGGAAATAGAGAAGATTTTAGGAAACCATGGAGATTTTGTTAATAAAGTAAATCAAGTGGTTAAAAATTATGAACTTTCTTTTAAGGGAAAATACTTGGAAAAATTTAAAACGAAAATATATCCAATCCCGTATAAAGACAGGCAATATACGGGGTATTTTTAACATTCACGACATCTATCAATATCATGAATAGATTTTAATAACATAGTGAAATAATTTGATCCTAGAAAACTTTTGTCATTTTTAAAATTTAACAAAGAGTTTTCGGCAGATCAAATGGCGGGGATTTGTTATGATATGTAAAATCGAGAAAAATATTGGTTTGTTTAAAAATATTTCAAAATTCAATAACATTAAAATAATTCAGATAAGTAGGATAATATCCAACAAACATTTCGAAGAAGGAGAGATATTAATTTCTTGAATTACCTGTACTAAACAAAATATAAGCTTTGCATAAATTATTTCTTTGTTATACTTGAGTGACCCGCATAATTTTAAGTGAAAACAAAAAGACAATTGAACGGGGTTTTCCAAAATACATTAATGCAGTGATTAGAGACAAATAGAAGAGATTTTAGAAAGTGGTTTTTGTTAGTTTTAAGAATTATAGAAAATATTATTTGTAAATAAGTTTTAGGAAATTTTATAATTATAGGTAAAAATTTGTTTGTTATCGAAATGAAAAAATGGGGGAATTGTGACGAGTTTTGATTGGCGGAGATTGAAAAAGGTTGGATAAGTATGTAGGAAAAAGTTTAGCGAGATTGAGGAGAGAGAAAAGATAGAATCAGTTGGTTTTCCAAATCTGTAAGAGGAATAGTGATTGTTCTCTGGCGGTTCCTGAAATGTAGCAAGCAGTAGTGTTGAATGTTAGTGAGTTTTTGTGGAGTTAGTGTATCTGACAGAAGCTGAAGCAGCAAAATATTGTAAGTCATATTTCTCTACTTATATTCCAAGAGTCACTGTTCAGGCCAACGAGAGATTCAGTTTATCGTAAAGAGAAGATATTCCAAGAGTCATTTTTCACTCGGGCCAACGAGAGATTCAGTTTATCGAGAGGAGAAAGGCTATCATAATTTGAATGATTTGTGCTTTTGAAGGAGATCATTAAGGACGATATACTTGCAACAATCTGTGTAAGATTGCTGATTACATAGGGAGCGGTTGAGAGGAGATAATATAGTCTACAAGGAACAAGGATTTGGACCACTCATCATCAGAGAGAGATATTTTGTTTTCTGCAGTTTTTTCTTTTATTGATAACACAATTTTTACACTTAATTTAGAAAGGATATAAATATTTTGATTAGGAGAGTTAGAATAGTTCGGAATTTTGAGATTTCAATTAATATTGTTTATACCATAAATTTTGATTGTTCACGTACGGAGAACAAAATTTAGAGAATCCTTATATGAGATTTGTTTATTGAAAACTTTTGAGTGTGAATTATTTCATTATTTTTATTTCAATATATAGTGTTAGATCATATGTGTTTTTTATTATTCCGGTATTTTCTGGACCTTACCTTTCACATGTAATAGCATAGATATTGAAGCACGAATTTAACCCTGAGATAAAAGAATTAAAAATTGTGATAGAGTCATAATCATATCATTTAAATAATTTTAATTAATTAAAAAAATTAATTAGCTAATTATTGCTTGGCGCACCAAGACTTTAAATATCACAATAATATATATATATATATATATATATATATATATATATATATATATATATATATATATATATATATATATATATATATATATATATACCCGGTATTTAGGCGTTCGACGCCCTTCCGGTAGGGATCTATGGAGGAGTATCACCTAGCCGCAAGCCCTTATCTCTTGCCGTACTGCTCCACCATAGGCCGATCAGATACCAGCGTATTCTAGACTAAGCCGCAGATTCATTTTAGAATTTTAAACTGCTGCGTTAGCCTTTTTGTTTTCTGTACACCGAGCCCGGGGATTGAACTGACATCTCTCGCATTGAAGCGAAGGAGAAGCCAGCCGCCCAGCCTGCTTGGCTAATCCGATCGACTATATGAATACTATATGTTAGATTATCAAATGCCCCTCTTAACTGTGTATAAAAATCTATTTTTCAAAAAATGTTAGTTAACTCCTTAATGCACTCGAGACTTTAATTCGTTCTTCGATTTCTGTTTTAGTGTCCATTTCTTTGCTCCCCAATAGATATATTCGGAATATGATGATATTACCTTTCCATCTTCTAAGTTAAGTTTGTAGTTTTTATTTTCTCCTATTATTCGCTTTTGTTGAATTAACATTTAGACCCCACCGCTCGTATTCTATTGATAATCGATTTGTCATTCGCTGTAGATGTTGTGCGATGACTATTTGATCATCCGCGAAATAAAGCGTATATAAAGTTGCGTCATCGTTTATTGATGTATCGATTTCAGAACCTGATCTTCAATTCTTTAGTGCCTCATCCAGATAGATTTTGAAGCATTGCAAGCAGCCTTGTTTAGTCTCTTATTTTCCCTAAAATTCTCGGAGAACTGGTTGTTAATCTTTATTTTTGATTAAAGATTATTGTAGCATCGTTGTATTGCTTTTACAGGTGTAGTAATAATAGTTGACCTTTCAAATACTTGCCACAGTCTACATAAAGTTCTTGCAGTCTGTCTTTTTTACGGATCGGTGTAATACATCTTTTTTTCAGCTTTCGTGTATAATATTTCCGTTTAAGTGTATATGTAAAAGTTCTGCCAGCATATTAACAAGCGTTGGTGTTGCATTTTTTAACCAGTTCAACAGGGCTTCCTTCTGGTCTATAGACTCTTATTTTTTATGGTTTTTATAAGGTTGGCAGTTAGATCGTCTGCGATTTTAATTTCTGCTCCATGGATATCGTATCTTTAACAAGTGTCTGTTGGAGATATTCAGATCTGGACTCCTGTAGTTTTTTTTTGGTAATGACTTCAAAATATATTAAATTTATAGGTTTTTAGGCTTGTTGTATTTATATCCTCCCTCCTTGTATGGAGATTGGCCATTTATGATATGATTTTTTTATGTTTCTGTTGTTCAAACTGATCACGGTATACTACACTATAAGTTGGTGTCTTAGGAGATTGTAACAAAGTCATGGCTAAGGATGTTATCATTAGGAGTAACAAATAGTTCTCGAAGAAAGCTTAAAATATGTCTATACGTAGTCGTCAGGACGCCTACTCTCAAAAAAGTTATTCATGACACTGTTTGAAGCCCCAGTTTTTTTAATTTATCTTCTATTATAATGTTTGGAACGGTGGGACAGACATTAAAAATGACGAGTCTTGCCACTGGAGTGATTAAGCTTCTAATTTGTATTTCTGTATTGTTTAATAATAGTGAATTATGTGCTTGTACAAGCACATAATAATATATAAGCACATTAATTATGTATATTTTTTTCACTTGTTAAGTTTTTGAGAAAAATATACGAAGCCAGCGATCTAATAACTCATTTCTCCTTTGTTATTAAATTATCGCCTTTTATGAAGTAAGAAATCTCTTTAGCAAAATTTTTAACTCCCTAAGTGGCACCAGGGGTCCTCTATCACAAAAAATGTGTTTTTTCGAAAAACAAATTTTCCTGAGCGATCGTTTGCTTTAAAAAATCTGTAAAAATTACAAATTGTAACAAAATAGACTGTCGCAACAAGCAATACCTATTTTGGCGTAGACAAAGTGCTTGAAACATTGATTTAAAAACGCAAGAAGAAGTCTAATAACAATGATGGAGATTGCTTTAAAAGAAATAAATTATAAACATTTATCTTTACTTGCGGATAACAAAATTGTTATCTATGTAAGTAGCCATTGCGTACATCATTTTAATATTTTTTAAATAAAATTCTATCCTGCAGTAAGCCATCCAAACGTGATATTAAAATGACACAACAGATATTATACTAATACGGCTTTTTAATTTGCATAATCTATATATCCAGAAGAATATTTTGTTTCAAGTAGATGACATTTCAATTAACTTGCAGTTATCTTGTATCCATTTAGATTAGCTGGCATAAGAGCTTGTAAATGAGCACAAAAATAGTTACTAATATTACTGTATGACTAAAGAACGGAAAAAATGCGCCGAAAACATAAATAAATATGCGCTTTTTAATGGTTGTGATTTTTCATAAATATGCAAGCTAATTTTGAAAAATATGCAGGAGTTGCTCTAAAAAAATCAAACGAAGTGTTTATGTTTATTTTTATGTAAATCAAAAGGTCAGATTTCATAATGTTTGTTGATATATACATATTTTTCATATATTTACATGACATTAAATGCAATGTCTATATCATTTAGAACTACTGGGTAATTAATTATTTTTAAATTTATTTAATGATATTAAATAAAATAATAAGTTCTTTAATGTTTTTAAACAATTTTTAGTTTAAAAAAATATTATTCCTAATTTTCTACTGAAAAAATTGGTCGCTTATTATTACTAAAAATGTGCTTAAGCGAGAAAGGTTTAAAATTTGCACTCGGTTGTAGTCTTATTTGGGATTAGGCACTTAGCAAGTATATATTTAGAAATCCCTTAAGCAAAATTTTTAGCGCCCTAAGTGGCCCCAGGGGTTCTCTATCACAAAAAATGTGTTTTTTAGAAAAAAAAAATTTCCTGAGCGATCGTTTGCTTTGAAAAATCTGTAAAAATTCATGAACATACATTTTAATTCCCAAAAACACTCCGATATTTTTCAGATGTTTTAGATCAAAATTAGGCTCAGGAAAAATGTACACAATAATGTCTACTTATCGCATTTCTTAGCCTGGGCCTTTACCTATTTTTTGACCGCCTAAAAATTGAGCTTGAGCCATTTTAGCCTGAGTAATATAATAAGAAAATATAAAATGTCAGATTTTGCAATAAACTTTATTGATAATATGATAATATTCTCAAGGACATTCACAGCTCATATTTCACATATATCTACACTATTGGAGGCAATTATGAAAGAAGGTTGTAAACTAACATTCTCAAAGTGCTCATTTGCGAAAAATAGTGCAAAATACTTGGGCCACATAATCGAATTCGGTGAGACCATTAAAAGATTTCCTAACCGCTGTTAAAAATTTTCTGGTTCCGAAAAAAAAGAAAAATGTCCGCCAATTTATGGGAAAAATAAATTTTCATCAAAAATTTATACCACACAGGGCAGTTATACTTGACCCACTATATAAACTAATAAGGAAAGATATTACTTTCATCTGGACAAAAAAATGTCAAGAAGCCTTTGATAAGATAAAAACTTGGTTGTGTTTACAACCAATTCTGAAGATATTTGACCCAAATCTACACAGATGCATGCATGATTGGTGTGGGAGCTCTGTTAAAACAGAGCAATGAAAATGCTAATAGTAGACCAGTGGTTCATTTTTTAAAAAAGTCAACCGAAGCACAAAATAAAAAAAGCAATATATCTAGAATGCTTAGTCATAAAATAAGCAGTAAAATATTGGCAACATTGGCTAATGGGCAAAGAATTTAAGGTATATTCTGACCACAAACCTTAGGAAAATATGAATTTTCAAGCTAGAACGGATTAAGAATTAGGTGATTTGAGAGAAATCTAAAATATGGATGGATGTCATATTTAGGTCCAGCAAAACGACCATTTGAAATAGTTTCTATACATACAGTTGCAGGATTTGGTGGGTGTCGGTCAACAAAGAAGTACCTCCATATATTAATTGACCATTTTACAAGGTACGTTTATATTTTAACATCTAAGAATCCAAATGTAATGGATTTTATAAAATTGACAAAAATGGTAACAGACAATTACCAAGTGGACATAGTGTTGACAGATCAACACCCTGGAATAAACTCAGAAGAATATAAACAATTTCTTAAGCATAATAATACAAAACTGGTATTTACTGCTGTTGATGCACCATTTTTTAATGGGCTGAATGAAAGAGTAAACCAAACTCTCATAAACAAAATAAGATGTAAAATAAATAAAACAAAAAACAAAGTTGCATGGATAACAGTTGCACAAAAATGTGTAGAAGCCTACAATAAAATAGATCAGACGATAACAAAGTTTTCTCCAAAGCATCTACTAGAAGGTGAAAACACAAACATACTACCTGATGAAATAAGACCTACAATCACACAAGAAAAAATTAAGTAAAGATAGAAAATTGGCATTGAAATATACATTTAAATCACATGAATACAACAAAAAAAGATTTGATGCACATCGAAAAGACCTACAACTCAATGTTGGAGACCAAATATATGTGGAAAATGGTAATAAATTAAACAGGGCAAAGCTAAATGAATTGCGAACTGGACCATACACAATTAAAAAGAAGTGGTCAAATTCAATCTACGAAACACGAACACTGTTGTTTGAAACATCCAAAAATGTACACACAAATACCAGTATAGTGCTCAACTGAAGAGAGGTAAAAACAATCCCAACATACAATATCTGCTGTCGAGATTTTCTTAAATCTGAATTTTACCACCTTACTGACGGAACGCAAGATTTCCAAACAGCTTGAGATGAGTGATAGTGACAAGGGAAAATAAACATCATAAATTCATTATAAAAATTATGAAAGAGAACTAACCTAACCTTATTAATAGCTTTAATTGTTGTTTCTTTGTTATTTTCAGGTAGGATACCTTATTTGCAAATTTTGTAGCAATAAATAAAACATTGTTATTTTCAGAGCAACTTAATTTGGTTATTAAAAATCTACTCCCAATATATATACAAAAATTTTCGGGATGTACTGATTATGAAGAAAATCAAGGCAGAGAATTATTTCAAAATTGAATTCGAATCAAAACGGTTAAAGAAAATATCGAAAAATGCATAAAAAAACGATTTTTTTATTATTCTGACCTCGATGACCTATAAAAATCAGAAAAAAAACGGAGATAATCTAACACCCAATAAAAAATTACTTTCAAGCCAGTTTATTCTTAAACGAATTTTAAAAATTTTAAAAGCGGTAAAAAATTTGAATTTCACTCCAAAACTTTTGTAAAAAAAATGCCATGTTATAGGTAATAAAAAACCCTACAAATTGAAAAAAAAAAGTTTCTCCGCTGATTAGAACCGAAGATATTGTCAAAAAATAAAGCAACACTATTTTTATTTGATGACTTTTTTATGTGGAACATGTAGAACGGTAGTTTATTTTTGGAATATTGCTGCTAGTCTAGGCGGGATCTGTTTTGGATTGGACATTTTCCATAGGAAGCTATTTTTTAGCTGGAATCCCTTCAGGATGTGCCCAATATCGATAATCACGATATGCGCCAGTCGCAAACCCTGTGCTAAATTTTTTATTTAACAAAATCTAAAAACAATTGAAAATTTCTCGTTTTTTTGCTCCTATTTTCGTTTATAATTCGGAAAATATTGATCCTAGAGAAAAAATTATAGGAAGTTAAAAGTTTCGTTATTCCATTTTACACAATATTTCGTTAGCTAGAAATTGAAAATTTAATGTTTATTGTTGAAAAAATAGTAATAATTTGAAAAAAAAAGTATAAAAAAATGAAGTTAATCCTTTAAATGTTTTCGACTTTCTAAACTTGATTTACAAGCTCCATATTCTGCCTAGAAAAACTTTTTAATATTTTTAAGACATGTGCTAAATTTTGTTAAGATCGGTCAGATCGGATTTGCATAATAATTTTGCAATCCAGCCTACTGGAAAAAAATCGCAAATTTTCAAAATTATAGTGGGCCCTAAATAAGGCTCTCAGATAGTTGCAAATTTTTTTACACATTTTTAAGTTTTAAACATTTTTTATATATTAGGCTTATAAACAAATTGAATAACTTTACAAGCTTTAAACATTTAAATTTCAAAATTTATACACTCAAAGAACATTAAAAGATGCTTCTTTAAAAAAAAGATACATTAGGCTTACTGTTTGCCGAGATATTGAAGGTCAAAGTTGGCATACATTTGCCGTGTAACCATAAGTGATAGAGGGCTCGTTTTTAAACAAATACCCTCGTCTTCTCAAGTACTTTTTATATCAAAAATTTTAATGCGCTTCATGGCAACATCCATAAAAAAGACAAATAAAAAACCGTTTTCGCGTAAAATGTCGCTCGGAATGCATGAGAGGTGGTGGTGGGGGACATTCACTCGAAATGTGCGTAAAATTATAGCGCGCGCTAAAAATTGCATTATCTCGTCTTCTTTTTAACCAATTTGGCTCTTTTTTTTTAAATCGCTGTCTCGGACGACAAGGATTATAAATATCATATTTTCAAATACCATTTTTAATTGCAAATTGGGAAATTTGCAATAAACAATTGTATGTTAAACAAGTATTTGCATTTTTTCTTCATGCATTTTTTTTGAGCTTGCAATTTATACATTAAAGTAAATTGCTACTTTTAGTAAACAAATATCTATTTATAAATTGTTATTAAATAATTTAAATTGTTAAAACGAAGGCGAACGAAAAAAAAAATTTTTTTCATAAATAAACTTTACTTTGACTCAATCTTCAATAATTTTTTTTAAAGTCTTTTTCTTTTTTTGGAAGGATATGTTTAAAGCTCGTTAAGTTATTCAATTTGTTTATAAGCCTAAAAAATGTTTAAAACTTTAAAAAAATTTCTAGGCTCTCCTAGTGAACCGATTTGAATTTTACAAAAAGCATTTAAAAGTTTGAGCCTTCTTTTATATGTAAGAAAATTTGCAACTATCTGAAAGCCTTATTTAGGGCCTACTATAAATTTGAAAATTTGCGATTTTTTTTCAGTAGGCTGGATTGCAAAATTATTATGCAAAACCTATCCGACCGATCTTAACAAAATTTAGCACACGTTTTAAACATATTAAATTTTTTTTCTAGGCGGAATATGGAGCTTTTAAGTCAAGTTTAGAAAGTCTAAAACATTTAAAGGATTAACTTCATTTTTTGTACTTTTTTTCCAATTATTGCTATTTTTTCAACAATAATCATTAAATTTTCAATGTCTAGCTAACGAAATATTGTGTAAAATTGAATAACAAAACTTTTAACTTCTAATAATTTTTTCTCTAGGATCAATATTTTCCGAATTATAAACGAAAATAGAAGCAAAAAAAATGAGAAATTTTCAATTGTTTTCAGATTTTGTTAAATAAAAAATTTAGCACAGGGTTTGCAACTGGCGCATATCGTGATTATCGATATTGGGTACATCCTGAAGGGATTCTAGCAAAAAAATAGCTTCCTATGAAAAATGTCCATTATGGTCTGAATTTCTACAGATCCCGCCTAGTCTATGGCTATATTCTTCACTATCTCAATCGGCTGAATCCTTTGATTAAAAAGAATGTCTTTTAATTAATTAATTTAAACTAATTTAAGGTTATTCATCATTTTAAGTTTCTATCAGGAGTTTATTTTCAAAATGGTTAGTGCCTTACAGTGCTCCAAAATAATTTGTAGTTGAATAACCATATTCAGCTATGAATTAGAAAAAATAAGGTACATCAGTATGTTTAGTATATCTAGTGTAGATTTTTATATTTCTCGAATTTGAAAATTTATCGTATGGAAATTATTCATCATTTATGTCATTCATCATATCTAAACACTGAGGACCCAACGCGAAAATTGTAAAATTATATGATATACTACGAAAAGTTCCCTTTTAGTGTCTTGATATATTCATGAAAAACAGATAAAAAGTGGATGCAATACATAAATTCACAGAGAGGAAGCATCAATCATAACTGGAACAACCGAAAACCTAGATTAACGTTTATGTGTTTTCTGTTCTCCAGAACCGAGGTTCTAAAATATTGTACACAATATACGAGTTCCTATCAGGCGAAATGTAATAAATCTGTTTTAAATTTGGCACACTTGCGCCACTGTTGTCAATTTACGTATTTGATAAAAGCTTTTTGTTTCTTTTTATTTAAACAATACTGACAACTATGGGAATTATAAATATATGAATTTTTTAGTGGACGTGTAATTTTGTTTGAATGAAGTAGGTGTCATTTGCTCGTTATCCTTTCTTATTTCCTTTGCTAGGATGCTAAGGCTATATCAACGATTTAAAGATGTCGCTGGCGCACATTACGATAACGTTTTTGAAATAGTTATTACTAGTCTTACTGCTATTTTTTACTACTATACATTGTTCAATGAATTAATGTAGCATTAGTAAAGCTTTGTAGATATACATCCATTTTGGTGTCAGATAAGTAAAAACTGAATACAAATACTTTTAATGCTCTTATTTCAGAAATGTCTATCCTTTTTAAAGCATATAGATAGCTTTGGAGACAAACTAAGTTTGCTTAGGAGCAGAAAACTGGCAACATTTGGCAAAGGATAGCGCTGATTGGCGAAACAGACTTGTGAAGATTGAGGCTCTCATTCTTGTTTTAGCACTCGAACGAGTAAGACGTGTGCTAAGTATAATTAAAATATAGTTTGCCTTATCATTAGTAATTAGTGTATTTATTTTGATTTACTAGTAATTTAGAAAAGTGATTTCTGTAAAAGTTTTAATGTAACTTATACCATCTTTGTATTAATACCTAATCAACAAATAGCAAACGACGACCAAAAATATCAACATATGGTTAATTAATTTGCTTAATTACTAATGAACCTTTACAAGTACGAGGACCATAATCAGCTAACATGTTCTCAACAACTTACTCTTCCATCGAACACGTAAAAATTATACTCTACTGTTGTGAACCAATCTAACAAAAAATTCTCAAGCAAAAAAGCCGTTTTGTTTAATTCACATCCAAATTCTTCTTTTTCGCGTATCATATCAGAATTATCCGACGTTGGTGATCACCATTGCGAAGGCTTCTCGATCTTCTGCAATATGGAATAATTGTCCTGCATTTGTTATTTGTGTCCATTCACATATGTTTTTTAACCAAGAAACTTGTTTTCTTCCTACACCTCTACGGCCCTCTATTTTACCTTTAAGGATCAGTTGTAATATTTTTTATCAACTTCCCCTTACTATATGTCCCAGATAAGACATTTTTCGATGTTTAACGGTCTTTAGCAGTTCTATCTTTGTTGACGCTCCTTAGTACTTCCTTATGAGTTTTCCTTGCTGTCCAAGGTATCTTCAGCACTCGTCTATGAACCCACATTAACAATGCTTCCATTTTTGTTCATGATCGATACTTTTAACGTCCACACTTCTGCAATATACAAAAGTATGGACCAAACATAACACTTAACCATTCTTTGCCTTAGTTCTAAACTGAGATGATTATTGCAAAGAAATGACTTCATTTTTATAAAAGTAGTTTTAGTTATTACTATTCTATGTTTTATTTCTATGTCTGGATCTAGTTGGTCCGTTATCACAGTTCCCAAATATGGTCTTTCTCAACTTGGACTCCGTTTAATTGAAGCTTTGCATCGGGATATGGGTCACGACTAAACACTAAAAATTTGGTTTTGGTTTGAGTTTATTTTTATGCCCATTTCCTCTCCTACCTCGTGAATACGATCAAGCAGAATTTGGAGATCTTCAATATTATCTGAAAGAATTACTGTATCGTCTGCATATCTAATCATATTAAGTAGTTCTCCGTTGATTTTTATTCCATATGGTTGTCTCTCAAGTGCCTTTTAAAATAACTGCTCCGAGTAAACATTAAACAATGTTGGCGACAAAATGCAACCTTGTCTGACTCCTCGTTGTATGGAGATTTCATCCGGTGTAGTTATCTTCAATTTTTCCGATAGCAGTTTGATTCCAGTACAAATTTCTGATGACACGAATATCCTTGTCATTTATTCCAATATTTTTTAGTATTTGCATTAATTTTACATGCTGTACTTTATCGAATGCCTTTTCGAAGTCCACGAAACATGCAAATACATCTTTTATTTGGTCATGGTATTTTTGTAATAAAATGTTAAGCGCAAAAGTGCCTCCCTGGTTCCCATAGCATTTCTAAAACCAAATTGGGTATCTTCGAGATCTTCTTTGCATTTGCCTCTAATTCTGTTGTGAGGTATTCTTATTAAAATTTCAAGAGTATGGCTGGTTAGGCTAATTAATCGATATTCTGAGCATTTTCTCGCATTGTATTTTTTAGGTATTGCGACAAAGATGGATTTGAGCCAATCTGTGGGAATCACTACTGTGTCATATATTGAATTAAAAAGTCTTACTACTACTTTTACGTTATCATGCTGTACTAGTTTTAGCAACTTAGTTGGTGTATCATCTGGATCACAAGCTTTTCTAATTTTAGCATTATTTATACCGTGTTCTACCTCGCATTTCATAATTTCTGGGCCGTCAGTACAGTTTTGGTAGAATTCGTCAATATTATTCCTGTCATCTTCAAACAACTCTGATATATACAGCTGTGAATCACCATTCTCTCTCCTGTTGCCGACAAGAATGTAGCGTAGAATATTTTTTAAATAATTTTAAACTGTTTGTCCTTGTTCTAGTATAGTGTTATGTACAATGTATGTTTAATTTCATGTTTATTGCATTCTGCGCTTGCTAAATAGCCTAAATTTGACGAAATACCACTGATGATGCTGTAGAAAGCGAAAGTACTTGGGCAAGATTTGATTATTAAAATTGTGCTCGATATTTCCCTTTAATTTTTCAAAGGTCATTTATTCGAGCATTTAACCTTATATCAATTTATTCACTAAATATATTTGTTTGTTTGATAACATTTATTTTATATAACGTTTAAATTTTTAGGTTATCTTTAAAAATATTGAAAATATTATAATGAACTCAATGAAAGGATAATAGATTTAAAACAAGTAAATAATTATGGTGCTCCTGATTAAAGACAACCCAAAAAAATTTCAAATTGAATATATTTAAAATTTATACTTAAACAATTATTTTTATAATATGAAAATTTGTATTTAATACGGTTATATTTTCTTTAAAAGTGCACTGTAAGTTATTTGTGAACTGTTGAAAACAAATTTTGTACAAAATTTTCAAATAAAGTGACATCTGGTAGCAGGAATGTTGTACATTACTGGTAAACTTCCTTGGAGTCAGGAAATAGCTAAATATTAAGTCTCTGGAACAACTTGGTTCTTCTACACTGGTTTGCAGTTTTCCGAAACACTTTTTTATATTTTTTTCACTGAAATGTTAGTTCCATATGTCACAAATATGTTTAAATGGAGGATGAATGTTAAGAGTAAGTATTGCGATATATTTGCATATTGAATTTACAAAATTTTCCACATTTTGGCAATTTTATGAAACCAGTTTCAAAAAAAGCGCGTATATCTTTACACTTTTCACAAAGAACTCTCCTCTATTCCTTCAAATGCAGTTTTTATATCTTTCCCCCCTAGCGTCCCTACCTAATGAAAATTAAACAAAATAAAGAATTCTTGCTTTGAAATTTTAAATTGACCAATCAGAAAATAGTAACACTTTTGACATTTAGAATAAATCTACTTTTAATATAAAATTTCGAAATAAATGCCTAAATTGTGTTTTAATGTTATTATTTGAGTAAAATTGAATATTGGAATTACATTTAATAAATTCTCTATATTAAATTTCTCATTTTTAAGGATGCTTTCTTTAAAATTTTACAGATATTTAAAGTTTATCATGTCACCAAAATTTATAGTTTTTGTTCTTACTTCTACAAATTAAAATTCAGATATTTAAACAATTAGTATAAATAGAGTATTAAAATAACTCTTACATTGTTTATAAAGATTTTACCAATTAATTTTGCATTAATTATTTGCATGAAACTTTATTTTTATAAGTTCAAACTTATATATACTTTTAATATATATATTAAGGGATTCTACAGTATTCACTGCCTTCCCTCGCTCAACCGTTTCCATCTCTCTCTGTTGTCCCATTCTCCATCGTTTAGGCATCTCTTACTCATGGCGTCGTCTACTTCGTTCCTCCAGGATTTTCGGAGTCGTCCTCTTTTCCTCCTTCCTATGGGGCTCCATTCGGTTATTCTCTTTATCCATTTGCTGTCGCTAGTTCTTCTTACATGTCCATACCACTTTAGTCTTTTTTGTTCTATATATGTTAGTATGTCTGTTGCTATTGATGTTCTTTGATTAATTTCGTCATTACTTCTCCTATCCATTCTTGTTACTCTGCAGCATATTCGCAGGCATTCCATCTATGTTGCTACTATCTTACTACTGTTTTTCTTGTTTATGGTCCAATTTTCAGCCCCATATGTGATAATACTATGCACTAATGTTTTATAAATCTGTGTTTTTGTCTTCATATTTACGTGTCTATCCCACCATACTGAGTTAAGTTATCGGATTGCTGTTCTTGTTTGTCCTAATCTTTGTGTAATGTCTTCCTCTGTTGTTGCCTTTTTCGTGATTATAAACTAGAAGGATTTGAATTTATCCTTTCCTTTGATTGTTACGTTGTCATCAATCTGTAGATCTTCTATGTCTTCTTAACTTGTAGATAGGTACTCTGTTTTCGCGAGGTTAATATCTAGGCCAGCCTTGGCTATATTCGTCTTGTAGTTTCTTTATCATGTAACTGAGATCGTCTTGGTCTTGTGCAATCACTACTTGATCGTCTGCAAAGCTTAACGTATATAGGTATTCGTTCCGTACTGGTACTCCCATGCCTTCGCATTTTCTTTTCCATGTAGTCAAGGCTTTCTATAAGTATATTTGGAATAGGGTTGGAGATGTGGAACAATCCTGCAGGAGCCCTTTTGTTGTGGTGAAGTCTCTTATGATTCTTGTTCCCATTTTAATGAACACTTTATTTTCTTTATACAGAGCTTTTTTAGCTTCTATGAGTTCCGTCGGTATTTCTAATTTGTACATTGCCTCTCTTGGTACAGAGTCATACGCCTTTTTTAGGTCCACAAATGCCAAGTGTGCCAATATATACTTTTAACATTTACCCAAAATTATGACTTTAACAAATCATTTGATGTTGCTTTATTACATTTTAGCTAATTAATTCTAACTTGGATCTACCTATTGTTTTGTAATATAAGATTGAAGTCTGGTATAACTTAATTTCATATATTAACAAACTAAATTCAAAAATATAGGATGTATACTGCCAATAAAAATGCCTCTCCAAGCTACATCGAGAAACTTTGAATATTTGAACAATCATCTTTGAAAGATATAACTCTTATGCATTAAATTAAAAAGAAACTTCTTGGTATTGCTCAAATTTTAAATAAAGATATGTCTATAAACATATTTATAGTAAACATATTTACAAGTTCTAATATTATTTAATCAGAATCCTTTATACAGGGTCACTTGTTTTGAAAGTTATGTAATTTGAATTGCATAACTTTAAATAAAATCATCTTAAAACTATTTAATTACTATAATATGCCTTCATAACACTACATCTAGTCCATATTTTCATCATATTCATCTTTTTAAATCATGATATGTCTTGAACATCACCAATTATTAAGATATTTTTCATTAATATTGCCGAATACCTTGGAATTTAATAGAGTGTTCTATCTTTTTTATTTGTGACTGCTAGCAATCTTTTTCAAATATATAACTAATAAGTTCTTTGGGTTAATCCACCTAACGCATAAGACGCCATTTCCGTGATCGTTTTCCATTTATTTTTCCTTCCACAATAAGTTTTTCCAAGCAATCTCGTCTTGATATTTATCTTAGGTGTGATTGATTTATTTTCTTTTTAAAGGTTTGTGTTACGAGTGTTGCTATTTAAGTTTTGAGTCAGACAACAAAAGCAAATGTTTATCATCGAAATAAGATTTAATATATTTTAAAATATCTTCTCTGTGTATATCAATCAATAAAGTTTTTTCGTGCGTCTTAACCAATTTTCCAATCGCTTTTTCACTTCTAAGTAGGTGACGTGAAGGAACGTAAAGCTCGAAATTTATATTTGATAAATTATTAAGATAAAAACGCGTTATATGCCAAATCAGGGATTATTGGAGAATAATTCGTCAACTTACTTTTGTGGGTATACTAGAATATTAGTATTACGGCAATGTTACTAAGCTACATAAGATCCCTTACAAAGGCACTGACCACAAAAGAAGATACGGTAGAAAAAAAAGTATTGTGATGATTTAAGAACGAACAGTAAAGACTTTTAAAATTATTTAATATACATTGGAAGTTAATTACAATATTAGATTTCAGAATATTTCAAAAACTTTTTAGAGTCTTATTAAAACAGCCAACGAGTACGCACGTAAATTCTAATTATTCGTTTTTTTGTTTTTGTAACAGCTAAAAAACAAGCGTGTTGTGAATGTGTTTTATTTTAATAATAAACATTAGTAAGGTAACTTTATTTCATTTAATATCGACAACTAAATAAATAGCCAGTATTCTCTGGCCCCAATTAATTAATATTTTGGCATAGCATACAACATATTAATAACCACATCATGGCATCCTCAACTACATCAGCTCAACCTATTTTCTGCACCAGACCAACAATCTCTACAATCTGAAAGCTTCTCTTTTGTAATCAGACAACCAACTGCTACTGTTTTTTCATCAAGAAATTAAGCAATCGTATTTGATGCAATTGACAACACCAAAATTGAACAATACCTTCACAGATTAAGCCTAATATTTCGACCAATCAATATTATATTCTGTTCAAGGTTTTCCAACAACAGAATATGCATTTACTTAGCAAATAAAAAATTAGTGGATTACCAACCACGGAAAAATCAAAATAAATCAACGACTCTTACAAGCAAGAGAATCCTATTAAAAATAGTAACAATCGGGTGCCTAACAAAGTAACTAGTGCCATCCAACCGAAGCAAACCCAAGTAAATAAACACATTGAGCAACATGAAACATCAAGTAAAAAACTCATAGCTAACCAAATAGAAGCAGATTCAGTACTTCAAAACGCTCAGTATCTGAGCGTTCTACACCGTCCCCAATTCCTTCATCAGAATATATTTTTGAATTACCAAAATTATCAAAAAACAAAGAGAAAATGACTAAATTAAACCAAGAAAAGAAACCAAAAAAAAGGCGCTAGAGGAAATGCTAAATTCACGAGAAGAATTATTTAGCGACAAAGATTTAAGTTATCCCTTCAGTTATGAAGAATTTATAGATTTCTTCGAAAACTCTACAGGATCTTCAGACCCACTAAGCATTGCAATGATATATACCAATGAAATTGCTGAAGTCATAGATCTACTAACAAAAATTTACCCTCAAATTAAATGACCCGAAAAATTAAAAGTAGCACCCAAATAGGAAATAAAATTCCTCGACAAATACAAACTTCGATATCGAGGCAGACAGCGACACCTGTACAGACACTTATTAATACAATAATAACATTCACTAGTTTCATTCAATGGAATCTAAGTGAGTATTAGACCAATTTAGAAATGTTGCAAATACTTATCTCAATATACAGACTAATGATTATGTGTCTACAACAAACTAGATATAAAAACAACACTACACATCAACTAAAAACTTTAATATATTTTTTTTAAAATCGACACTACTTATGTAAATTATATTCAGTCTAAACCAAATCATTTTTAACAATTTATTAACAAAATTTGTATTACTCAGAGCTATAAAGACAAACAAGTGCCCTTTGTATTGCCAGGGCCTCTTGCGTACTCCATAGTTATTATGGCAAAGAATATAAATTGAATAATTAAAAATCTTGTAGGTATGTTTCAAGTGAAAATTACCTTATGGTAAATCAGGGCTCACGAGACACAGGTTTAGAGGGAACCAATATGTAAAAGAGTTCTTAAGAGTTGAGATTTTTACAATTAAAAAAGAAATCACTTAACAAAGCCCTTCGGCATACTCCATACGAGGCTATGTTTGACAGTTAACTTATCAGTAGCTTCTAAATATAATTACACAGTCAAACCTTTATGCTCAACAAAATCATAATAATCTCGACCTAACTGAGGAAGAACTGAAAGTATTTCTAGGGGTTCTTTTAATCGTGGGATTTCATAAACTACCTAGTTTGAGACATTATTGGTCAAGAGATATCAACATGCACGTACCAAGAGTTTCGCAAATTTTTACGCAAAAACAATTCTTAAAAATTATTCATTTTCTCCATCTAAACAATTACAAAAATATGGAAAGTAATCAAAATAGCCCCAATTTTGACAAACTGTTTAAAGTAAGGCCATTGATAGCACAACTGCAGCAACACTTTCAAGAGAACTATTATACAAGTAGAAATGTTTCAAGTAGCGAAGTTCTCTCAAACAATATATGCCAAAAAAGCCCATAAAGTGAGGCTTCAAAGTCTGGGTCGTTGCATGCTCCGAAACTGGATACGTGCACAAGTTTAGCATATATAAAGGCAAATCTCAATCACAACATGCTGAATATTGTTTAGAGACTAAAGCGGTATTAGACATTACCAAATCTCTTAGAAGCGGAAACTACTGCATTTATTTCGATTATTTTTGTCTCTGAACCTATGATTTGTTCTGCTGTGCAACTTTTAGAATAAATCTTAAAGGCTTTCCAACACAAATGAGAAAGGACAAAACCATGAAAATGAAAAATACGATTATTTCATGTCCAATGATATGTCTGTTGTTAAATGGAAAGATGATCGGGGGCGCAAATGTATTTTAATCGGCAGTACTATGCATAATCCACTTGAGATTACTTCCGTTTGGCGAAGAAAAGCGAATAGTGAACAAGAAAGTGTGTTTAAAAGCCATAAGTGATTACAATCACTATATGGGTGAAGTCGATCTGTTCGATCAACTTCACGCTTCTTATCCAATTTCATGGAAACCCCCAAAATGGTATATGAAGATTATTTACTATTTGATTGATGCAGCAGCCGTAAATTCATATATAACTTATTAGACTACAATGAAAATAAGGTTTATTTATACAGAAGGAGGAAAGGACCTAAGGTAACAATAGGAAGAAATAAACTAAAGAAAATGAAAGCAACACAACATACTCTTAACGTTGAAAGCACATTGAGACCAAGTGATGTTAGCAATCACATGCCAGAAAAAGGAACATCAAGACGTTGTGCACTTTGTTCAACGAGAGTGAAGCCAAAAAGTTCAAGTATTAAATGCTCAGATTGACAAGTTGCATTATGTTTTCCATTATTTCATAAGAAAAATGTTTAATTAATGTGTTTTTTTTTTCTGTGGTCGATTGTGGAACCACAACTACATGTAACAAAGTCAACAAACCTAATCAGGCTGTGGTCGAAATTTCAACCACCTAAAAAAAACAGCAATGAGTGAAAATAAAATGAAAATACATGGTCGTCTTCAGTACGGTGCAGCCAAGTTAGAAAAGGAGCATGTTAACTTGGAAAAGTATCACTACAGAAGCAATGCGACCAATTTGTGGCATTAGAGTTAGAAGACCATGATGGTTTCCAGGGCATCAACTAACAATAACCACAGAGGAAGCTACAGCTATCTGCGGAAAAGAATGCCAAACGTTGAAACGTTTAAAACAAATGGAAAAGGAGTTAATCCAAGTTAACATGATCCTTTTCTAACTTGGCAGCACCGTACTAAAGACGACCAATAGTCAGAAATACCTATATACGGTTGCCTTTCATCTATATACCTTTCTTGGTTTTCTGTATATATAGGAAGTAACACTACTTCCTGAACACACTTTAATTCATATTTAGCATGAAATAAATCAACAACATTTCTTTCTTGCTAAATTGGAGTGAAATATCATGTAAGAACAGCTGTCATCTCGATAATCGCAGAAATCAAACACAGATATTCCGACTTTTGCATGACTTAATTAACACAAGGAGCTAGATTTAACTCAACCCTCCGTTAATAATCACTGGGAAGTAATACACGGCAATAAATGTATCTCATATCATTGTAAATCTGACAGGTGAGAACCGGTAACTTCAGTAACTCAGTTGTTTGGAAATATTGGAGATGCGAGTGGAAGCGAATGGAAAGACAAGTTAGTGTTATACTCTTGTAATAGAAGCAGGAATATTAACATATTTCCAAGAGCTAAAAAATAATCAAATAAAAAATAATATATAAAATATTTCATTGCATTACATATATAAAAGTATAATATATTAACACGTTGCGTACGGCTGTACAAAAAAAAATATACCCCCAGCTGGCGTTTTGTTTTATGTATCTAGATTCATTTTTATCTAATTAACATGCCACAGTAATTTTTCTTGTTTGATTTTCGATATATCATAAATTTTTTTAGAATATACTTTGTGGCACAACGTTTGTTTCACGCCGGCCAAGGAATAATTTGTTTATTCCAGCCGGCGTGGTTTGTTACACGTACCACACGCTATATTTCGCGCCAGATGCATATTCATGGTTCTTGGAACAGTAGTGGGGTGCATGGGCGCCCATAGGGGGGGGGCAAGAGGGGGCAGTTGCCCCCCCCCTATCATTAGTAATATTATTTAAAAAATCAGTATGTATGTAAGTATATTTAAAAAAAAAATACATTATTTACGCATATTGTGGCGAGAAACTTGCAACAATACCTCAAAACAGCAAACAACCGGAAACTAATCTAGCGAAATACCGAGAAATGCGGTAGGTACTTCCTTAACAATGCCTCGAATGTAGCTACGTACCATAATAATATTGTACAATGCAAAGAGGGATTTTGAGATGTCGTAGGTATCAAGCCTTAATTGGTAGAAAGTGTACCTGTACCAACAATTTTAAACTTTATTTCGTCCCATGTCAAATGCAAAATTTACTCTCACAAAAAAATATCCGCTTAATAAATGCTACACGTTTTTACTTGTTTGACTTAAAAATTTATTATAGTGGCCTATTCGCATAAGAAATACCACAATAGAATTTCAATTGAAAATTTAAATCCTCTTATCAAGATCTGTAAAATTTTCCCTGTAATCAGAAAAGGTTTTTGTTTTCTACGCCCGTTTT
This sequence comes from Diabrotica undecimpunctata, assembly GCF_040954645.1. Lineage (NCBI taxonomy): Eukaryota > Metazoa > Arthropoda > Insecta > Coleoptera > Chrysomelidae > Diabrotica > Diabrotica undecimpunctata. Next base: position 21,307,535 of record NC_092812.1, read on the forward strand.
ATAGAAATCATTATCTTCTTAAAATTTGTTAATACGTTTCTTGTGTTAATTTTTATAGAAGCTATAAAAATTTCTCTGTGCCTTCCTCCCACTACATGCACGATTGAAAGATCATTTTCAACTCTTCGAAGGGTTAAAACCTTTATTAGGTCCACTATAAGTGAACAAAGATTAGATGGACTATGTATGATGAGCGTTCATAGAAATAAAATAGAAAACAATCGAAATAATTTTATTAAAAAAGTAATAGATGAGTTTGGACAAAAGCCCAGAAACCTTCAGTTTTTATTTTCACAAGATACAGAGCACTAGCCTTCAATATCAATTTTACTTTTTACGTTTTGTTGGGTTTAACATTTTACCATTTTAGATTCTATTGGGAAATTATTCGTTTCAATAAATTATAATACATACAATACTAACTGAAAAAAAATGTTAATTTTTTTATAATAAATTATAACAAATAAATTTTTAATTAAATTTTATATGTAATAAGAAAACAGTTTTAGAACCATAATTATTGTTGTTTTAATAAGTACTTCATTTTGAAGTATATAGTGCATGAAAATCACTAAATTTGGCCTAAATCACTATATTTCCGAATTCAGGAAAATTGTGAAATTAAACCTCAAAACAATATGAAACATTATACTAAAATAACCACTACCATTTATTCTGACTTTATATAATACGCCGTACGATCTTGACGTGATGGAAGGGTTTTTCATATGCATTCGTAATCTAACTGCTTCCACTTGATTGTCAGTTCAATCCATTAGGAAATATTTTTCCGGACTGTAAAAGGTATAATAATTCCATAATGGGAAATTTACAGTTAGCCAATGGGCTGAAATACAGCTTATAGAAAAAAAAGATTTTGATGCCATAAAGTTTATAAAAATATTATAATGGGCATTTGACTTAAGTTGCAGTTTTAAGTATTTTAAAAAAAGCAATTCAACAGGTAAAATGAAATTTTATTCAACTCATTAGGATCTGAATTATTTTTTTGTTTAATATTTGTATAAAATCTCTTTTTTAAAGTTTTATGTATATTTATATAAACTTTGTAAAAATTTGTTTACTTTTTGAAAGAAGTCGTTACAGGTCTTCGTGTTCATATGATCACGCTGGCTGTATATGAGGTACAAAAATACTCTTTCTGATAAAAATTTATTTTTGATTATATTTTATGAAAAGTTCCGAAACAATCGATACAGAGTCCGACATTACACTTTCTACATTGTGTTCGAACAGTTTTTTTGCAGTCCAATCCACAGCACCGCCTTCTGTTACAAGGCTTCACCACATGGTTTCTTCCATCAAGTCTTATCTCTCTGCAAACTTTGCTATCTAGTTCAGATTTGAGACCACGCGGACGCCCAGCACCTCTGGAAGCAACACCATATTTCTGCAAAATATAATGAACGATGCTTCTTCTAAAATCCAGTTGAGGCATATCACAACCAGATTTTATTTTTAACACACAGGCGTTATGAACGGTTGCATCCAAAAACCATGTAAACATTGGCCACCACTTTTTACCACGCATAGATATTCGCTAAAATAAAGTATCTTGGTTCATTTTATCTGTACCGCCCATTATGCTTGCTGTAGTGAGTAAATAGTGATGGACACATGACTGATTTTTTTTTTCTGTTCTAAAGAATAACGCTTGACATTCGATGAACAACATAAGCAGTAGATGCAGCGGCCACAACTGAATTGCCTATCCATTTTATGACACTTATTCCATTTTTTCGATCTAATTGAAAAGCATATTTTCCGCGGTTTTCCTTTTTCATTAGTTTATTGCTTTTTATGTTACAGGTTTTTGGAATCATATTTTCACGGATAGTTCCCGTTCCGTGGTATCCTCTGTCCCTAAGTTGTTTTAACAACACCATACCAGTAAATAAATTATCAAAATAATTATGCATAGGTAAACTTTGAAATTGATTTGGAAGAGTGTCAAGCATTTCTACCAAGAGTGCATTTCCAAATTTATTTTCGTAGTCATTAATGCTATGAGGGTTTTTACCTTGGTAGACGTCAAAATTGATAATATGGCCATTAAAAGCAGAAGAAGTCATTATTTCGAATGCACTGCTTGCAATCGTGCTTACCAAAATATTATATCGTTGACTTATCAAAACTAATATGTTTTTTGAGCTTATACAGTTCTGCAAATTTATTTTGTAATATATTTGTCAATGGCTTTAGTTTTTACATTTTATCCACCGTTGACGGAAAATTATTATCTGCAAGGTATAAATATCGTAAAATTGCAATATAACGATTCCTTCTTATAGAATTGTAAACAAATTCATTGCTCAGATTCCCTTGTGAGTCCCAATAGTTTCTCTTTGAAGGTACTGTATTGTAAACAGACAAAATTCTTCTTCAAAAAAAGTCACAAAACGTTGTCATCTATAATCAACCGAAATATATCATATGGACCTAAATCTTTGTATTTTGTTTGTTGTTTTAAGAAGGAGAAGGAAAATCGAACAAGGGTGGTACTATTTCAACAGCTATCCATTTAGTCTCTAGATAAGCTTTCTTTGCAGATTTTTTGATAGAATTCTCTATGGTTTCAGCTACTTCATGAACCGAGACATTTATTTGCTGTTCATCCCCTCATACTCTAACTGATCCTGACTCTCATTCTATGAATTCATCACAACCTCTGCACCTGCACGTAATTATCTACCGGTTAGGTTATCAACTAGTCCTCGTTACTCATCACCAGAGTCCTCGTCACGTATGAAAACCGTGATGAATCGGCGTGGTCAAGAAAAAGAAAAGCCTGTATTGGTAGATAAATATAATTACTTTATGGCAGGAGTTGAACATTGCGACCAGATAATGTATTATTATTCCTGTGAGCACAAGATGCTCATTTGGTATAAAAAGCTAGTTTTCCATATACAAATAATGATGATCACATTACATTATCTCTACAAGAAAAGGAATCCTGAAAATAAAATGACCTTTTATGATTACCATTATGAATTATTGAGAAGATAATTTTACTTACACCACTAAAACCAGAACCATTACGAAAAATTAAGATAACACATCTTCCTGAACTTTGTCCCAAGAGTGAAGGAGAAAATAAAAGAGTTAAAAGGAGAGGGTGTCAGGTTTGCTGGCAAGAAAAAAAAAAGAGTTGACTCAATTTATTACTGTCCATTATGTCCTAATCAATCTTGACTGTATTGATCTTCATGTTTTCTAGAATTCCATTCTAAAATATAGTTTTGGTTGCTTTTCTTTAGTTTTAGTTTCTTTTGTAAATTTATTTTAAGATTTAATTTTTTTTTGTGTTTTAATTTAATGTTCTTTTTATGTTTTACTGTAAATTTTGAGTGCTCTCATTAAATAATTTTTGCTTAGATTATTTGTTTGAATTTTTAGATAAAAACCGTTCATTTTTGACTGAAATTCGCACGGGCGGTCCCCGGCGTTCAATTGGCAATTAGCTTGTCCTGTGCCTTCACCGCGCCTAAGGCGGTATTGTGTTTTTTGGAAAAAATATAACAAAATTTGAACTTAGCCTATGACCCACTAGCTAAAACAAACATTACAACACTAAAAAAAAACATGCGGCCATCTGGACTTTGTCACTAATGAGTTGCTCAAATGAATGTGTTCAACAAGAAGAACATTTTTCAATTTCTCAGAAATTGAAAAAAAAAACGATATAAAATGACATAAACAATATTTGTGGAAATTTTTCTTTCGTTCCTATCGCACAATCTGGCCGAGTTGTAAAAGTTATTTCAAATAACATATTCCGCTCTAATATATTTTTTGACTTGTATTATTTTAACTAATAAAAAAAACCCAAATAAGAAACTTTCTATATACACACTCAATCGAAATAATTTGTGTTCGAAAGTGACAGAGCCAGAAATGTAGTGCTAAATTTCAGAACAAACTTACTTCAAAGACTAAGGGGGCAAAACTAAGTTGCGTTATCGTTTGGGGTTATCGGGCTATTGATTGTTAAATGAAAATTTACACGTAGAGAAATGTTTGTGGACAGGGAAACAATTTAGAGTAAATTTTGACTCAGCGAAAGTTTCAATTCTTCGTAGTCATTTTAAAATAGTTTAGTAAAACCGTAGAAATTAGTATTATTAGGTTTTAATTTATATATATATATATATATATATATATATATATATATATATATATATATATATATATAGTGAAGGTAGTGACATAATACCTAAATCCAGAAATAAAGGTTTACGGTGTCCCCTACACTCTGCTCTTGCAAGTATCCTCACTGATCTTTTTTGTAGTTTAAAAATTTGATTTGCGTGACAAGAATTACCCCCAACAGTTATTCCGTACTGTAGATGGCTATGGAATAGTGCAAAGTAGCACATTCTAAGGATACTTTTAGGAATTATATAAACTAAGTTGAGTATTAAAAATATACTTATAGCAAGTCTAAAACTTAATTAATCTGGGAATGACTGAGATGGGACGATAATTTCCAATTTCATCTAAAGTTCCCTTTTTGAACACTTTTGTGGCACTTTTGTTACTTTAAATACATCTGGAAAAATCAATAAATATATCGATGGTTTCCACATTTCCACATTTTTTTGTTTAAGAAATAAAAATCCGTGCAGTGTAAATCTTTCAATCTATGCATTCCTGATTTCAGTATCACTAAGAGGTAATAAAAATAAAGAGTCGCAAGTTAATATTTATAGTGACTGTATATCAAGCGGTACAATGTTTTTATTGTTCTAGTAAATTCCATCCTTTTCTGACTGAATACTTTTTCTCTCTGTGTATTGGAAGCTCCGACTTATCACGAGATCCCTATTCTACTGTACTAGCACTAAATTGTTTTCTTGATGAGTTATTGTTTCTATTTTCTGATAAGTTTCATGTCTCCTAGATGTATTTCTATTATCTGTTCCTACAAGAATTTTCGCCTAGCTGCTAAGTTGGTTGAGTGTTTGACGGTCATGCAACACGAGTTGGTTGATTTGCGTTTTTTTACGAAACGTCGGAAATTTTCTTTTTTTTTCTAGCAGGATGATTTTCCAAGCAATTTACATATTAAACATTATCTAATCTCTTTTGTTTTGTACATTGAGACGATAGATGATTATATGTACGTAATATATAAATAAAAATATTTATTTATAAAAAATTTACAATTAAACATTTTTTTAATAAATAATATTATTTCCAACTTGTTAAAAGTCTGCCAGTTCGTTCAAAATTCTGTATTAAAAATGTTCTTTAAAAAATATCAAAGAAAAGAGGATTACTTCCTAATGGCCTACTTGTAAAGAAAAAATATCACCACTGAAGCAAAAACGAAATTAAATTTAAAAAGTTTTACTGAAAAACTGTACGAATATTTCATTTTGCAAGGTAAAATATCATGTTCGCCTAAATAAAGAGTAGTGAATATAAAAATTATTATTGACGTGACAACGTCTTAAATTAGGTTGTCGCTCGGAGTCACTCATGAAAAAGTGTAACGCCCGCTCACGTCTGTTACGATGAGTCACCGAACGAGAGAGAGGCCCGCCGGACCGGCGAATGCCTTGCGTCTCTCTCCCACTCAAACATGATCGGTCCGCTGCGCGCGCAGCACTAGAGAATTAGGCGCGTTGAATCGGTGCGTGCTTGTGTCTCTGTCTTTCTTGAGCGTTCTTGGCGTTGGAAAACCGAGAAAGCGTCATAATACAAGTTCCCACGTGTGGTTAAAGTATCGTCAGCTGTGTCTGTAGTGAAAATGTGGAGTGCTTAGATTCGTCATTTACAACAACTACAACAATAAAGGTAAATAATTGTACACTAATATTTCATTATCGTAAACTATGATTGATTGATTAATTGTTAGATTGACACAAAAGTTGAGAAACTGAGTTTATAGGTTATGTCATACTATTGACAAATGTTGATAGTGTTAAGTAAATTATTAGTTTAAATCACTTTGCAATCAATCGTAATTCAGTCGATTGAGAAGAAACAGCGCGTTTCAACTGCAAACAACTATTGTGCAATTTAATAATATTCATATCAATAAATATTCTACCGAGAAAAAGACGTTGTCACGTAAAATCTTCGCCCGTAAAACCGACCAGGCAACCGATTTTTTGTTTATTAATTTATCGAAGATAATAAGCTTTTGTTGTAATTTTTGTAATTATTAGACAGATTTAGAAATATTGGCTACTATTAATATTTTCTTATAGTAGCTGCCTGATATATAAATTATTATTATTATTAAATATACGTATCAGTGGTGCTACATGCGTTTGATGAGAGGGATTGTTTAAATCTAAGATCATGAACGTTCGGTTTCGGAACGTACGGCCCCTTGTGCCTTTCTCTTCAAACATCATTGATTGCGCAATCCACAGGAATTATAATTACATAACATAATGACGGCATAATTATTTTAATAACTATTGTCTAGGACGGCAGAGATTTTTTGTTTTGGTTCAGAGCAGTGACTATACCGTTCTGACGAGACCTAAGGAGGTCGAAATATGTATCAGCGGTTGTCGCTGCCCTGTATCAAAACAAAAATATAATACCGTCATTATGTTTTATTACTTACTTCGTTTGGAGTACCAGAAACTGAATTTACTACGAATTTTGACCAGGATGAACGGCATGTGGAATGCAATTTTAGATTCCCTTGCCGAGTAATTTATCCAGCTGTTTGTTTCGCAAATTTTAGGAAACACAGTGGTAAAAATTTGAATTCAGTTTCGCTAGGTAGAAATTGTTTGATTTCTCTTTTTGAATCATAATTATTTAAAACACTGGCAAAATATATAACAGTACTGTTTGTATCTCTTTTAGCTTACACTAACTAGACACTCATTCTTATTCTTGTGACTAAATTAATATATTATATAAAAAAAATTTGTTAAAATCCTTTATAAAAGGTATATAAAATTAAAAAACCCAAACGGGCTATGCCATGAAGACAAAACGTTTTCGGAATCCATATTCCATCATCAGTGTCTAGGTGTACATGTTTTGAGCCACTAAATATCTAGGTAAAAACCCATTAAAAGTTATATGTTACAATTTGGTTTACATTATTTAGTCTTATATATTACGTAGGATGTTAATGTTACCAGTGGATATAACATGGCAACGTATGACTCCACATGAAGTTGCTGGTCCTAAGACGAAGTATCTACGAGGACTCAATCACCAATAAACACTTTGAATTGAATTGAATTATTCTATCACTGTTTGAAAGGTATTTTGTTTTCCTGATTTATACTGAATTCTTTGAAATGTCATGTCATGACAAATAATATCACCGCTCCTAACAGTAAATTTTATAGCAAGTCATAAGATGACATGTCGTACTATTAGCCAGTAAATTGACGAAAAGAACCTTATCTGATGGATTTAATAAGACTAAGAGTACACAAAATGGTATTTATTTATTTTACAAAATTTTAGTCTTCATCGGTTTCACTGTTATTATTTTCTAGTCCACCAATTCGGCGTAGGCTGCTTGTTGTTAGATTAGTATAGAAACCATGGTAAACATGATCCAATAGCGGCAGTATGCTTAGTAAGTCATTATTGTTTAGTGAGTTAATGGGAACTTGGTCACTTGGTCTACCGGCAGAACGACGATTCTTCAACAAATTCAGTTTACGAAACGGTGCATCACGATCAATATTTGAATGAAATGACATCTGAATGTTTTGTATACCGAATCCACCTAATATTTAACCAATTTATTTTGTATCCAACTGTGTCAGATGTTTTTTTAATATAAATGTCTCTAATTAACGATGAAAAAGAAAAGAAGTCATTATTCTTCATCTTAACTACACGAACAGGTATCTTGCCACGCACTGTCCGTACAAACTGAAACCAGTCATGTGGAATTGAAATTTTGATGTCACTTGATTTCTTTGCTCTTTCAATGCGAGCGTGATCTGCGTCGCATTCTAGATGTGTATGACCGGGCTCTAAAAACTTTTGGTCAACGATTTCCAAAGATAAATGTTTCTTCAATGTTATTAACATCATGATAGAAAAATTTATATTTCGGTTCTGGGCAGAACATGTGTCACTGTATGTTGTTAAATATGTAATACTGTTTGGTATATTTTCTTGTATATGTTCATATAAACAAGAAGCTATATCATCTGATCCTCTATCGGATATTGCTTCATGCCACATGTAGCAGTAGGTCATACCATTTGTATGACCTACTGTAACTATGTATCCCGAACCGTTTCATTGAGTGTCCACAGTTGACGTTTGTAATATATTTCATTTGTTGTCAGATCAGGTGTAGGCAAACACTTTTGCAAATCAAACACAATAACTCTTTCATTGGCATTTTCCATTGCTGCTTTTTTGTCTTCTTCTTTTTGTCTTCTTCTTTTGAACGATATGCTAGTTCATATGCAGTTTCGTGTTCTCACTTGTTCTTCTCAATATTCATACGTTCATCTGCATTTGAATTTTTTAATTGTGTTTTGAAGGTATCACACTTCTTACAAGTGTCAATAGAAGGTTTCTTGATCTTGTACCCTGTTGTTTTAAATACAATACAGTACAATCCATAAAAAGCTGGCTTTTCACCTACGGATTTTTTCACGTCTTCATATAACTCATACATTTTGCGTACATTTAGCGTGTGCGATAGGTAATAATTATTTGTATGTCGACGTGAATAGTGGCTTTGAAACCTAGGAAAACTTTTAATATGGTTTAGTATATCAAGTCTTTCTTCTAAAAATTCACTACGTGGCGGATGTTTGCCACTTCCTGTCATTGGACAAATGTCAGTTTTTGAAGTTTTTTTCTTTTGAACAATAACATTGCATTTTCCTCTTGTTATACCATAAACATTTTGAAAGAAAATTTTACATACTTCTGTTCTACTCTCATTTAAAGTCAGTACATACTTAACTGTAATTACACGATTATTGAAACGCGTATTATCTGTACCTCTCCCTTTTCTGCATGCTTTTTTCTCGCATATCGTAACCCCATCCATCAACCTTTGGTCTTGGCAAACAGTATCACCCAATTTGTAGAATTCTTCATGAATTCGCTTTTGCATCTCTACACTTATTTTGTTGTGACAGTTTATTCGACACACATTTTTCTAGAGGCACATATTTTTTAACCCCATGCACAATACCTTTTCTGGATGTGTACCTTTTTTGATCTCTAGCCCCAACATTTTCTTTTTTTTTTTTTTCATGCACTTTCTCTTACCCCCTTCATAATGTGTTTTCTGTGGAACTGTATGTGTTCTTAAATCAGTAAGAGTTTTATTATTCCTATCTTTCTTAAGCTTCTTCTGGACATTTCTTCTGTTAGAATACACAGCTGAGCTATGTTCAAATAAAGCCTCATCAGATAAATTATTTTCCTGTGGTACTGATTGCCAAGAAGCTAAGAACGAATCGGAAAGAATTTCCATTGCAGATGTACTTGCACGATGGTTATTAGAAATATCCTCACTGACATTAAAATTGGTAGAAGTAACTATATTGTGTACAGTTGCAGAAGTTTCAGGAGGAAGTTTAGGTTGTAAATCCCCGACATGTCACCTTTTGACCTCTACTGCTCACACACTATAAAGTTTAATCATATTGTGCCACAAAATATATCAGCTTTTGACGTTCTGTGAACCCATCAAAAATAACATATCATTTAATGCACAGGCTCTTTCTCACTCTATGGTTCAACGTAGACCTGTCATGTTTTTCCACGATGTGGAAATGAACCACATCTATTCAGGGAACGCATAACCTCAAATTGTGATTTTAGGACATGTTAGCTTATGGCTTTCATCCACAGAAATATAAATTAAGGATCACTCGAAGAGTGGTGAGTTTTTCGGTCAAAAGGTGAAGAAAAAAGACAAAGAAGTTGGCTACTTCATCTATTTATTTGAAGACGTTTCGCTCTCTAATCAGAAAGCATCATCAATTCATCTAACAAGAACAATATGAAAAACCAAACATCCATAGAAAAGCCAATGTAAATGTGTTACCTCAAAAAGACATGTAGCAGTCAATGGTATAATATGTAAAGAAGCTTAGGATATTAGACATTAAATAGGTTGTATAAACAATTAATTGAAACTAAATACAGTTTACAATTTAACTCAAACATTGAACAGCAAAAGACTATGTGGTTATTGTGCATGTAATTTAAAAAAGTATGTAAAAAAAACGTAAAAAATAAGTATTTGCCGAGAACTAACAAGATCATAAGATCACACTTCCAACAGTATAATATTAATTTTATTTTATTTTTACTTTAGGTAGCATTATTGAAATGATTAAGAGTTTATAGTAATATTATAAAAGGTGTAATGAAGTTACCACAAAAAGCTTCCAATGCTTTTAGGAGACACCCGGCAAATGGGGGCCCATTTTAGATCCACCTAGCTATCAGGTGAAAAGACAGTGTCCTTGAAGTTAAAAAATGAAAAAGTAGGCGAAAACATTGTCTGTAAGAACCATTAGATAAAAGAAAAAGATGCTTAAGAACATCATGTGTCTAAGTTGTAGCTAGTTGGCCAGCCACAAGTGCAGATTTAATTCAACTTCCAACAGTCCAAGGTTCATAATAATTTGGGACTGAGAAATTAATAATAATTCTATGAATCAAATTAATTTAAAAATTTTATTAAACTATTTAATCAAAAATTATATATATATATATATATATATATATATATATATATATATATATTTATATATATATATATATATATATATATATATATATATTATTCAGTTAAACACTCTCTCAGTGATCTCCCTGTCTGACCGATGTAGCATGAGTCACACTCAGCACAAGGTACGTGATAGATGACATTGACTTGTTCCAAAAGGGTTTTTTGCATACTTTTTTAAATTACATGTACAATAACCACATGGTCTTTTGCTGTTCTATGTTTGAGTTAAATTATAAACTGTATTGCTATGTTGCTCTTAGAAGAAAATTAAATTAATGACTAAGAACATAAAATAAAATTCAATTACAGGTCTATTCTTTTTTCTAAAGATTCCATTAACCTTCTAAACGGTAGGGGATCAGCTATGATGTCATTAAATTGACGTTGAATTCTTTCTTCCAATTCTTGGCGTAAATTTACCTCTGTAGCATAGACTTTTTTCTTAATATACGACCAAACTGAGTATTCCAAAGGGTTAAAATCGCATGACCGAGGAGGCCAATGAATCGGAGCTTCTACACCTCTACCAATCCATCGATTCGGAAAATGATTACTCAACCAATTACGACACCTTCTTTCAAAGTATGGTGGAGCTCCATCGTGCATAAAAAATAAATATCTTCGCTCGTTTAGCTTTAAATCTTCTAATATCTCGAATAAGGAATTGTTTAAAAAATCAAGATACATATCACCATTTAAATTTCCAGGTAGAATATGATAACCATAATTTGTTACCTAAAGTTGCTGCCCAAACATTAACTTTAAATGGGTGTTGGTAATGTGATACCCTTTTGACTCGTGGATTCTCATCACACCAGTAGTGTGCATTATGGGAGTTAAACATACCTTGTCGCGTAAAGGTCGCCTCGTCCGTAAAAAGAATGCATTTTAAAAAATTTGGATTGTGGGCTGTCCTTTGTTGCAATGTTTCACAAAAATTCACTCTAACCGTTAGATCATCTGGCAAGAGCTCTTGGACTTGTCTGTAATGATAATAATGTAATTGCTATTTTTTCAGTATCCGCCAAGTACTTGAAGAAGAAGTATTTGTTTGTCTTGCTATATTCCTTACGCTAACTGTTGGATCTTGATCAAGTAAATTTAAAATATTATTTTCTTTATTAATTGTTCTTGTTGTTCTTGGTCTACCAGAATTTATTTTATTTGGTCTCACATTTCCAGTTTCTTGACAACGTCGTTCAACGGCTCTAAATGTTGTTTTACTTGGTAAGTTTCTTCTAGGAAACTTTTCTGCATAACTTGTCACAGCTGCACTAGAACATCCTAAACATTCGCCTAAGGTTAATAACATGTCAGTGTATTCAACATTTGAGTACATTTTGATTTGATTTTACAAATAACAAGGTTTCAAAACTCTAATTATTTTTGATTTATCGTCATAACCATCAATAAATGTCAGATTTCCATGGCACACTTGGAGAAAATAGAGGAATACCTATTAGAACTTTATCATTACTACCAGCATCAATAATTACTTCATAATTTTCAAATCAAAATATTTCGAAAACGGTACACAGTATCGAGTTTTACCAAGAGTATCTTTTTCGTGTAAAATTGAATGATGTTTAAGTTTACCTGAAATTTTGATTAATAATTATACTCTTAAAAAAGTTATATTGACTAATACTTAGGACGATCCGTGTAACTAGCGCCCTCTATGAGAATCAGATATAAAAACAAATTCATGGGATGTATCAGCTTCCAAAACATATTCGTATTATATTTCATTACAATGTTGCCAGTAGTTTCGGCAAAATCTAAAAAATGCGTAAAATTTTTTTTTCTTCAACGCCCTGTATCTTGAAAACGGATGGCGTTACAAAAATTTTTTACTAAGCAAACCCCAATTATTTTTCAGTTTTTTACCTAACCTAGAGACGGGGTTACCTTTTTTTGAAACACCCTGTATATTACACAATATTGGTAGTATCCATAACAGAAAAAGGCAAAATAAAGCCGTTTACCATATTTAAAAATTTAACATTTATGTTAAATTAAAAAGTTCTCAATATATCTCTGCAATCTTATAACATAATGTACTGACAAAAACTTGACGTCAGCTTCAAACATTTTTACATTTCACGGGTTTAAGGTTGTAGCCGAATCAAATTTTCAGGTCTTTCAACATTTCACTTCGACCTTAATAAAGGGATCTAATGGGATCTTATAAATTATAAGAGATAAAAAGGAGGTTGAATAGGGTACAAGTTGCGTATTTAAGGGGAAAATAAACGTTACTATACCCCATTATTTCCAAAAATAGATTTTTTGTTTTATATAAGCACTGAAACGAGTAGACGAAATGTACGAAGGTTGCTATTATAAATTATGCAGGATATTTACACAAAAGACACAGGCAAAGCAGAACAGTTTTTATGCTAAGACATTTTCACATTTTCACACTAACTGTGTACAGTCATTGACAAAAATGTTGTGACAAAATAATGAAATTAGTAGTAAATTTAATAAGTCTCTCGGAGCAAATCGTCATGATGCAATTGGCTGGTAAACCATTTAACATGAACATCCTCTACATATATTCACCTATAGTAGACAAAGAGCGAGAGGTCGAAGAATTTTACACCTGTAATAAATGGATTTAAACGCACAAGTAGGACAGGGGGAAACAACTCAAGGTATCGGAACTCGGATTGGCTTGGGTGAACGGTAATTAGGCATTTATTGATAACAAATGGACCAAATCAATGTCAAAATTGTACAGATGAATGCAATAAATAAGTACACAATTATTTATACAAAGTATCATTTTAGTATATATATATATATATATATATATATATATATATATATATATATATATATATATATATATATATATATAATATACTTCGGTACTTCAAATAGAAGAAAAGAAGATAGGAAACTGTTAAACAAAACAAAAATGTTGCTAAAACAAATTAAGAAGAGAAATGAAAGTAGATAACAACATACAGAGAATACAATACACAGAACTTTGTGAGACGACAAGGAAAATTATTAACGAAGACAAAAACATGCAATGAAGACCTGGTGAAAATGCAGTTGAAAACAGGAAAAGCTATAAGTCAACAAGAAAATCATTATTCATTGGAAAAAAGCTAGTCATGGCTCTAACAGACGGAAACACCAGAATTACAGACAGAAATGAAATAATACAACTCGTGACTAAATTCTACAGTGAAGTATGCAAAGCCCCTAAAACACTTGAAGAAGCCATCGTTAACCAAAGAGATGTACCAGAAGTCCTTCCGAAAAAAGTAGAATTAAGAATTAGAAAAATTAAAATCGGTTAAGCAGGTGGAATAGATAGCATAATAGTTTTCTTCTTCTTTGTGTCATCTCCGCGACGGAGGTTGGCAATCATCATGGCTATTCAAATCTTAAATGCTGCCGCTCTGAATAGTTCAATTGATGTGAATTCGTACCATCGCTTCAAGTTACGTAACCATGAGAATATTCGCCTTCCTAGACTTCTCTTGCCTTGGATTTTCCCTTGTATAATTAATTGAAGTATGTTGTATCTTAAATAAATGCTCTGAATTCGCTAGTCGAAAGAATTGAAAAAACAATAGTGGCAAAAGAAATAGCCCTTTGCGCTTTCATTGACATAGAGGAGCATTGAAGTCTCACTAATACAATGGATTCAGTCAATGCTAAAAACGAGAATCATCACTGCTAGTATTGGAGGAGAATCTGTGACTGTGACAGCGGTAAAGGGGTGCCCTCAAGGGGGAGTATTATCGCCTCTGCTGTGGTCTTTGGTTGTGAATGACCTTCTCACTAAGTGGTTTCATAACCTTAAGTTACGCAGATGACCTAGTTGTTACAATTAGGGCAAGCATGACCAGACTATATCTAGTCTCATGCAAACTGCTCTTAACGAAATTAAAAGTTGGTGCTCGAAAGAGGGCTTAAGTGTCAACCCCAGTAAAACGACTTTGATACCTTTCACAAGGAGACGTAAATACAATTTACAGGCTCCAGCTATGACTGGCATCACATTAGACTATTCCAAGGAAGTAAAATATCTGAAGGTAACCCTAGATCAAAAACTCACCTGAAATAGTCATATTGAAAATATTTTATTCAGAGCTTTGGTGGCAAGTTGGACCTGCCGCAAGACGTTTGGAAAGACTTGGGACCTACAACCAAAAATGACTCTCTGGTCATATAAAACAATAATTAGCCCCATGATCACATACGCATCATTCGTATGGTGGCCAAAACACAACAAACAACAGCTAATGCCAAGCTGCAAAAAGTGCAGCGACTAGCTTGTCTGGGAATTACAGGGGCAATGTCAACATGTCCCACTGCAGCTCTAGAGGCGATGCTAAACCTTCCTCTCTTGCAGTTCTGCATAAGGAGGGAGGCAGTAACTACCGCCTTAAAACTGCGACAGACACAAATAATGAAACCTGGAGATCTAGTTGGCCACCTGAAAATCTTTCATCAAATCAGAAAATTTCAGGCTATCTAAATCTCTTGGAAACGCCCCAACTATCTTCCAGGCAGAAATACATACTATAGACATAAGTGCCCAAGAATGTCTCAACCGAGACAGCCGTAGGGCAAAAGTCTTTATTTTATCAGATAGCCAAGCAGCCCTAAAGGCTGCAAAGATATTTACATGTGAATCAAAGTTGGTTTGGGACTGTAAACAATCTCTCAAAAAGCTGGTGGAACGCAACAATGTAACTATGATGTGGGTGCCAGGTCACAGAGGAATTGCAGGAAATGAGAAAGCTGACAGCCTCGCAAAAGAAGGAGCTAATACGCCATTCCAGAGTCCGGAACCCTTCTGTGGACTATCGAAAAACCACATCAGAGAGGAACTCCGTACCTGGGAACTCAATCAACTAAGATCATATTGGTCTAACACGCCAGGACAAAGGCAAGCAAAAAGGCTCATAAAAGTGTCGCCTACTACAACAAACCGCCTTCTCGAAATGAGTAAAAAAGATATCAAAATGATCACTAGCCTCCTCATTAGTCACTGCCCTCTGAGATATCATCTCAAGAAGATGGGCAAATCAGATAGTGAGAACTGTCGTTTCTGTCACAATGAAAAAGAAACGGCAGAACATATACTATGCAACTGCGTAGCACTGTTCTGCAAACGACTAAAATTCCTAGGAGAGGTCAGTCTGGCGTCCTCTGACATAGGAAACAAGTCATCTAGGAAGCTAATCAACTTCATCAGAAGTATTTGCATTCTAAGGTTTAACTAGATTAAGGTATACACAAAAGATCTCTATCGGTCGAAGTGCGGTGAGGCCGCATGGCATTAACGACCTCACATAATCTAATCTAATGTTATCTCTTTCATTACGCATAACATGCCCCAGGTATTGCAGCGTTCGTGTCCTGATGGTTTCCAATATTTCCACAGCATAACAGTGGAACTGCTTAAATACGCTAGCAAAATAAGCTGAAAATCTTAGCAGGCATATTTAAGAACTGCTTAAGATCAACATACTTACCAGACCACTAGAATACAGGTAACATAATTCTCATTCATAGAAAAGGTAGCAAAGAAGATAATAAAAACTACAGACCTACAAGTCTACTGCCAATCATATACAATATATTCACAAAGATCATCAACAATAGATTAACAAATGCATTATATGTTGTACAGCCAAAAGAGCGCTTCAGAAGTGGATTTAGTACCCTGGATTATATCCATAAACTTCTAGAACTAATGAGTAAAGCTAAAAATATGAAATACCCCCAGCATTAACCCCATAGATTTCAAGGCAATAATAGAAGCTTTAACGTCCGTCTGCGTCCGAAGCTCTCTACTACAAGTCTAGAAAATATATTCAGCAAAATGAACTGGCAGAATAAAGGCGTATGCATTGATGGAGTATTCCTTATCCATCTAAGATTTGCATACGACATCGTTCTGATCGCTAATAATGCTGCAGACTCGAAGAACACTGCATTTAGACAGTAGACGAGTATGTATACCTGGGGCAATCAATACATAAATCTGGCTCCTGACACCCAGAAATCAACAGGATGAAACTGGCTTGAGTATCTTTTGGTACAAATGATTTACATGGTACAAATTTATACCAGAATGCCACCTGAAAAAAAGAAAGAAAATTCAACTGAAGAAAAAGCGTGAAATTAGTTAATGGTACAAATTATGACATACGGCTGGGAAACTTGGACACTAAAGAAAGAGATAATAGCGAAACTC